>NC_086154.1:17109691-18403191 GCF_035149785.1 Candoia aspera
TAAGAAACACAGAGATGAAAGCTGCAACATTCAAGAGCCCTAAATAACCTCAAGCTAAGTTAGGTGGAGAACGGCTCCATTCTTCTAAGATCCCCTTTAATATTTCCGATGTTATAACATTTTGTATTGTTCTGTAAGGCCCAGTATTAACTGACATCAGGCTTTGTATTTTTTTTCTTCTGCTTAAAACTTTAGTCCACTCTAGTGTCCAGTTTCTAAAATCATCACTTATCTTTTGTTATGACTTGTAATTGCCAGGATAACCAAAATAAGTCTGTTTCCCACAAGAAGTTGTTAATTTTTTATAGTTAATTCCAAAATCTTATAGTAAAAGTCAATATTCCAAATTTATCTGGACCCATAATCCATTTATAACTTTCTTAGATTAAAATCTTATTAAGCTTTTTGCTGTTTATCTCAAATTCTTTAAGATTTTAAGCTTATAATTAATTTTTCTTTTGTTCAAAGTTGAAGATAAACTCACTTGATGAAGACTTTTCAAACTTGTCATTCCAAAGGTCTAATAGCTTTAAGGTGGTTAATAGAGGTAGTCCTCACTTAACGACCACAACTGGGACCAGAATTTTAGTTGCCAAGCAAAGCAGTCATTAAGTGAATCCAACCCGATTTTGTGACTTTTTTGTGGTGGTTGTTAAGTGAACCACATGGTCATTAAGCAAATCATACAGTTCCCCATTGATTTTGCTTGTCAGAAGCCGACCTGGAAGGTAAAAAATGGCAATCACATGACCTCGGGATGCTGCAACAGTCATAAATGCGAACTGGTTGTCAAGTGCCTAAATTGTGATCACATGACTGCGGGGACACGGCAATGGTCAGAAGTGTGAGGACTGATCATAAGTCGGTTTTTCCAGCACCATTGTAAGTCCAAACCATCACTAAATGAATGGTTGTTAAGCAAGCACTACCTGTAGGCAATTTCCAAAAGTGATTAGAAAGTGAGATTTGCAAACTTGGTGTCCTTTAAAAGTCTCTGCCACAGTTGCAAGCAAGATGGCCGATCCCATCGTCTCCTGGCACTCAAATCTGCATAAAACCACTTTCCTGCGGTCTCCTCCCAAGGAGCAGCTGTCCAGAACACATGTGGGTAATCTCCCATCCTCTCCTTATCTGGTCTACTCACCAGTTCCTTGGTCTTTGCCACTATCATCGACTCTGCTTTCACAGAGCTGTCTTCAGTTTGCCATACTTCCCCCGGAAGTCGAGCTATCATCACTTCTCAGTTTGGATCGCCACGTCATTTGCATAAGAGCCATTGCAGGTTCTTCTCTCATCACCCTCACCCATCAGTTCATTATGTGGGTTTAGACAAGGCTTCTTGCTGGTCAATTAATCAGCATGATTGGCTAAATTCCAGTCTTTTGTATATTTTAGAAACACACCATTCTCCCAGCCCCACAATGTCATTTATTTATTTATTTATTACAGAGATTGCCTGCTGCCTAAGTGGATTACCTAGATAAATAATACCACAATATACCTATAATTTATGGAATGCCTTCCCTAGACAGACTTGACTGGCGCCAATATTAGCATCATTTTGACACCAGTTAAACCCCTTTTTCTTTTTCCCAAGCTTTTTAATTATATTTATTTGTATTCTAATCAGATATTAATTCATATTGTCTTTAATTCTGAAGACTGCCTCGTTGCTGCGTAGTTTGTATGGCGTCTTCGTTCTGTATTTGATTGGATTGGATTGGATATCCTTTAACTCTCCTGGTTCCACCCTTGGATTAAAATAAACTGCCCTATTTGCTGATTTGCTTGTGCTTGTCGGACTTTAAAGAGCTTTGAATTTGTGTTGGCAGCTTTTGCAGCTGGATGAGCTCCATAATGCAAACAGTGGTAATGGTTTGACTTTTTAATCTTTTGGCTTATCAAAATACATCCTTGTCGCACTGTATGCTTTCTCTCATATTTGAGCAGGCAGCATGGTTTGTTTTTAAAAATGGCAAAATGGCATTCTGGTTGATTTTTATTTAAAACATAGGGCCATGTACCAAAAATAAAATTGTTTGAGAAAAGAAATACATAATACTAATATGGCATTGTAGTTGCTCATTACCAAAAGCCTAAGACAACCAACAGCAGCCAACCACCTCTTTCCCCCTCCCTTTTTTATTATATCCCCATAGCACTATTCTTCTGCTGTTCCCAACAAAGGCCTAAGGCAGCTTAAAGCCACCCTTAGCTGTTCCAGGGTTGAAGTAGCTTTTCCCCATAAGCTGGCAACAAGCCACAGTAGCTCTAGCAGGGGTACAACCTGACATGCCTCATCAACACTTCTGACATGCTTCATCAACAGTGAAGTGACCCTTGGGGTGGGATCAGCCCAGCAGCCATGCTAGCACAAGGATGATGGGATAACACTAAAAGTTGTGTAGAAGCATCCTAAGACCACTATTATTACCTCTCTCTTCTTCCAGCACTTCCAGGTAGTCCTCGACTTATGACCGTTCATTTAATGACCATTCAAAGTTATGACAGTGCTAAAAAAAGTGACTTACGACTGGCCCTTGCACTTAGGACCATCACATCATCCCTGCAGTCACGTGATCAAAATTTGGGTGCTTGGCAACCGGCATGTATTTACTATAGTTGCAGCATCTTGGGGTCCTGTCATTGCTCTGAGCATCCTAAACCAAGCCAAATCCAAAAACGCCAGAGAATTCCTGGAGGCCTGGGACTCAGACAAAGCAGCCGTCAACAGACACATAGAGGTAAACAACATTTACATACCATTCAAAAGAGACAATAGAAAAGCCAAAAGACCAGTACACTCTCTTGCCAGCAATCAACACCCAGATATGCAAGAATCAGCACTAGGATTAACACCAGATGAACCATCGAACAGCACAATACACCCTAACCAAGGAACTATCAACTCAGTCAGTCAACCAAGCAGCAAACAAGAGCCCAATCAAAGAACTCCCAAGGAGAGAACAACACCCCCACCAACACAAGCAGGGCAAGCCACGGTGTATCAACTGAGAGCAAGGCCCACTCCCTCTTTGCACTGCAGATGTTGCCCAGTCTGGCAATGAAACCTCTGCAAGAAAACAGCAAGGCTCAGAGAGCACCAAGGGCTCCACAGTTCAACCCTGAGCTACAAATATTTCGCTTCGATTGGTACATTTCTCATTCTGGAGAAGGCCTATCTAAGTGGTTGACATCAACTTGATGGCACATAATCAATCAACATAATATTTGACCGCACCATTTACCTAAAGAAAACATTGGACCAGAACCACTGTTGGGAGATGGATAGCCATATACATCATTTAAATAAGTAAAATAAATTCATTCAATGCCTTGATATAGGGGCTATTCTCCTGGTTGTGTGGGTGGGTAGTTTGGAATGTCCCAAAGTAATAGCAGAGTTCTTAGTTCTGATTCCCATTTTACAGTGATCATAGGAGTTATCACATATTACTGTACTGCATTTCATGCAACAAATAATTTTGATGGGAGAAGTATTGCTTATTTTAGGGGGCACAGCAACCAAATTATTGACAATGAAGATATCAGAGTGGTAGACAGCTTCTGCCTTTTAATCATCAACAGCAAAGGAACAAGTGGTGAAGAAATACACTGCAGACCAGCACTTGGTAGAAGAGCCATGAAAGCCTTGGAAAAGATATTCAGATTCTGTGATGTGTCTGTACCTTCAACAATCAGAATCGTGCAAGCCATGGCATTCCCTGGGACACTGTGGAGGCAAAGGTTGGACTTAGAAGAAACTGGATAGGAAGAGTATTGACACTTTTGAACCGTTGGTGTTGGAGAAGACTCCTGAGAACAGCGTGGACAGCCAAGAAAACAAGGTGGGTGACTCAGTTACAGCGGCGATGGGGGCCGTTGGAAGACCTGAAGGACCAGGTTGGGGACAGATCACCACGGAGAAATCTATATGGTCACTAAGAGTCAGCAATTACTTGATAGCATGCAATCAATCCATTAATTGGGGTAGTTTTAGGTGGAGAGTTATAAACACTGGACTTAAATTGTGCATTATTTTGAACTTTTCTGGAGGCCAAGAACTGTTACCATCTAGTTGCCCATGTCAGCCTTGTAGAGGCTGATCGTTCCCGAGCAAACCCCTCTACCGAATTTCAAGCGATTATTCTGAGCCGCTAGAGGGCACAAGAGACCCACGGACCCAGCCGAAAAGAGCGCCGAGGCGTTCCAAAAGAGGGCGTGGCTCGGGAAGACTGCCGGGCGACGATTGGAGCGCTCAGAGAGGGGAGGCGTGGCTACGAATCTGAGCCTTACGGCTTTCACGTCATTCATATAAATATAGGAGTTAAGAGAGGGAGATGCGTCGCTATAAGGAGGGGATGCTTTGTGACGTCAACGCTCCGGGAAGTGGGCGGGGCCGTTTCAGTCAAGGAGCGATTCATCCCCTCCTCAGACTCAGGGGAGGGGGGAGAGGGCGTGGCCCCCGTGGAAGTCCTTGCGCGTTCAGTACGTTCGAGGGAAGGGGACGCGGTTTCAGCGCGAGCAGCGGAGGGCGAGGGCGAGGGCGGGGGCGGGACGGCCGGTTGCCATGGGTTCGCTTCCGGCGCTGCCAGGCGGAAGTGGCTGGTATTCTGGTGCTGGTTGGTGTCAGGCGTCGTTGCCCTCGGTCAGTGTAAGCGAGGGGGGAGGACGGAGCGGGCGGCGGCCCCGTTTCTCCTGCCCGCTCGCGGGAGGGAGGGAAACGGCTCCCAGAGGGACAGCACGGCCGAGGCAGTTTGGGGGAGGAACCTGGAGGGGGCGCGGGGCTGGGGGATCGCCGGAAGCCAGCTCAGCTCCTCTCCACATAATTACTGTCTTACTCAATAAAACCTGTGGCGGGGGAAGGAAGAGGCCCCCAGCATCGCTGAGGGGAGCAGGGCCGAGACAGCGTATGAACAGGCCCCGACGTTCAGTTTTCAAAGGGAACGAGTGAGGAGAACTCCCAAAGATGGGTGTATTTGTATAAACAACCGCAGTATTAGTAACAGAAGAACATGAGCCGCTACCTAATACTCGGCCAGAGTATTGGTTTATTTAGGCCAGTATCTGCCTTGCTGATTGGCAGCTGAAATATCAGTGGGGATATCTCCCAAATTGGTATTTGGGTATAAATGGTGTGTGTGTGTGTATGAGTAGTAAATGCATGTGCATCCCTATATGAGGAAGAAAGCGTGGGCCCTGTTCCTTCTTACCTTAAGACTGGAAGTGGGATGGTTGAGAAACTCTGGCTTCCGTTTTTGGGTCATGAGAATGTTTTCTTTGCGGCACCTAAATTTTTAGATTAGAACTCAGGTGAAACAGCAAAGAAACATTGATAAAGGGGAAGCTTGAAGAGCTCTCCCAACTATACTCCTGGAATTCACAATACTGGTCAAACTATGTGGCAGTAACACATCCCAAGTCCAGAAATGTTTTCTAACGCAGATTTGTGTGTGATGCAGGGCATGTTGGCTGAGGCTGGAACAACTGGAAGGAGACCCTGTGCGGATAGTTTAAATCCAGAAAAACTGTGTTTGTTTGAGTTTGCCTTTGAGAACTGCTCCATGGACAGATGTGGCTTTAAGTTTGAGGACATGATCTGAGGAGACACCCAGGATATGATAATGGGACATTGTGGCTTGTGCACTCAGCAGTATTTCCACTGTAGAATGGACATCTACTTTATGAGATGGAAAATTCTGTAAGAACCTTAAAGACTTGAGGGGAATTACCTTGGGATCAGAAAACCAAGCCACGATCTCTGCAGTAGTGGCAGGGATTACAGGAATACTTTTTCATTCTTCCAGCACAAGAAGATCTCTCTAGGCAGTTAAAGAAACATCACTCATTTTGGTTTAATCCATTTGCACGGATTCTTCAGGAAGCCGTTTTGAAGGGGGAGGGGGGTGCCAAGAGACCCCCCTCCCCCAAGAGAGGATCTTAGACTGGCCATCCTACATCTGTCCAACAATGATGTTTACCAGGTGAGATTTATTATTGTGGAATGTGATTGGGTATAATCCATTGAGATGTTTCATTTATGACACACTGGAAGAGGGTTGTTGTGGGTTTTTTTTGTTTTTTTTTGGCATGTCAGTGTTCTAGTCCATTTTCTGCATGTTGAGTATGATGATTTTAAGTTTCTAGTCCTAGGAGCAGCATCTCTTAAAAGCTGACTTCTTCCTAAACTCCTGATTATTCTCCTTAGATATCCTTTTGTGTCTAATTCTCTCCTAGTCTATAAGATAAGGTAAGTTGATTGGTGTTTGTTTGGCTTTCATTTATTTATTCTTGGGCAATGTTTCACTTCAGCTTGGTGTTCACACTTCTTTAAATATTTGAAGTTTCTTGTAAAAGGCAGGATGTGAGGTGTTTTTTTTTACTGATGGACATTAATGATGAACACTTGAACATTTGCATGTAGAACTTGGGCCTCCAGAGGACAGCAATAATTACTGTAGGAACAGATTTTATGCTCTTTATAGAGTGAATGTGAGTTCTTGAAGAAATGCACACCTTACCCCAATACAAATGATTATTATAAAATCTGGCATGATTCAGAGCGTAAGAACAGGATGAGCAAACACGTTTTTACATCACAGTTTCATAAGGGGGCTTGAGGGGAATCCAGGAATTAGGGCTGTATTGGTCTGTAGGGCAAATACAGGGCATATATAAACTTTTTGGGGCACGCCAATAACATATAAGATGGTTACATTGGATGTGATTTGCACTTATTAGTCCATGTGGCTTCATTTAGGATGATAATGAGACATAATTCTTTCAGAAGTACTTTCAGAACCAATACAGCCCTAATTCCTGGATTCCTCTCAAGTCCCCGTATGAAACTGTAGTGTAAAAATGTGATTGCTCCTGCTCTTCTTATGCTCTGAATCGTGTTTCAGAAGAGCCAGTAATTCTAGGAGAGCTGAATGTGCATTTCCTCAAATCATTCTCAGTCCTAAATTGGCCAGTTATTTTGAATTGGAGTGGGGAGATGCATGATAAGCTAATTATGCAGCATGACTCCAGACAACTCTGGGCAGTTTACAGTATAACAATAAAATACAATGTGAATAATAAAAACCATAAAGAGCAAGAAAAGTAAGAGCAAGAAAAATGCTCTAAATATTTTATTTATTTATCAAATTTGTCACTGCCCATCTCCTCCCACCAGAGGGACTCTGGGCGGTTTACAACAAAAGTAGTCAATTTAAAACAATACATATAAAAACAATAAGATATATAAAAATATACACAGCATTAATAAATAACTATAAAAATAACAGTAAAAATGAAGTCCAAGTGGGAAGATCTAACATAGACCATGTATGTGAGGAGTGCCCTAGGTGCCAGCCACCCCAAGCGGAGCTACTCCCTTCTCTGCCCCCAGCAAGATGGCAGAGCCAAGTCTTCAGGTTACTCTGGAAGGCCAGGAGCGATGGGGCTAACCTCACCTCCAGGGACAGCATGTTCCACAGGGCAGGAGCTACTGCAGAGAAGGCCCGCTTCCTGGACCCCGTCAAACGGAATTCTCTTACAGATGGGGTCCATAACATGCCCTCTCTACATGATTGGGTGGAATGGGCTGATGTAATGGGGAAGAGGCAGTCCCTCAGGTAACCTGGCCCCATGCCATGTAGTGCTTTAAAGGTAATACCCAACACCTTGAATTGGACCTGGAAGCAGACTGGGACCCAGTGCAGCTTGCGCACTAGAGGTGTTATATGTGCCGATCTAGGGGCACCAAGCAGAGCCTGCGCGGCTGCATTCTCAACCAGCTGCAGCTTCCAGATGCTCTTCAAGGGTAGCCCCATGTAGAGCGCATTGCAATAGTCTATGTGGGAGATAACAAGGGCATGAGTGACTGTTTGAAGGGCCTCCCGATCCAGGAAGGGGCATAACTGGCGCAGAACACGAAGCTGCGCAAAGGCCCTCCTGGCCACGGCTGCCACCTGCTCTTTGAGCAGGAGCTGTGAGTCCAGGAGTACCCCCAGATTACGCACCGGGTCTGTCTGGGGCAGTGCAACCCCATCCAGAACCAAAGATGACTAAGTCCCGGATACGGAAGAGCCAATAACCCACAGCCACTGGGTCTTACCAGGGTTCAGCTGAAGCCTGTTGTTCCCCATCCAGACTAAATATTCTGGATGTGCAACAATAAAAGAGGCTGTATGGTTTTGTTTCATCCGGTAGTGCAGGAAAATGATAAATTGTGTCAGACCACTTAGCGAGCTAGACAAGGAACTGCAATAGACCTCCAAGGCACCAAAGCTCTGCTAAGTAGTTATTGTAGTATAACATTATTTACGTTAATGAAGCATTACCAAAGGATTCCAGGGACTTGTGTATCAAATGCAAGCCCAATTTATAATGAAATCAAGGTTCAAGTTCCTGTGCCTCTTTCTCCCACATGTCCCAAGTAATGGGCTAGAAGCCAGTTCCCTTTGGTTAGGAGGGACAGTTTCTACCTGTCTCAAGTTCTGGTAATGGTCTGACCTGGTATCAGGCTGTTTGCTTTTAACCATGTGAGAATCTGCTCTTACAAATCATCTACTTCAGTAGAACTGATCAATTGATATACAGTAGTAATTAATTTGAGTAATCTCAAATGTGCAGCCTCTGTCCTTAAATACACTGTACTGTATGTCTGTCTATTCAGCTATACAGTATATGCTCTGTAACTTGCAGGTTGGTTGTTGACCAACAAAGCAGGGATGCTGAATTTACTTCAGTGATAATTGGTTGGGCTGGGTCCCCTGAGAGGTTTCAGCCATCCTCTCAATGAGTATATTTACCAGGTGCTTATTGTGAATACTGGATTCTGCCTCTCCCTGGCTCTGCTTCTATTTATATAATCACATAGAGTAAGAATTCCTTGTTATGTTGTTCTTTTAAACTGCTTCAGTTTAAATAAACTAGAAAGGAAGAAAGCATTTTACATTGGACTGGTATCTCATTATCTTCCCATCCTTGCCTCTTAACTATTCCGTTGGGATTGATGGTCCAGCTTTATCTCTTGCTAGTTTTTTTTTTTTTTAATATTGACTTCTTCACATATAGGGACATAAAAGCTTGTGGAGAAATCATATGTGATCTTTTAATTTTTTTATTGATATTTTTTAAAGAAAGCAAGCAAAAGGAGAAAGGAAAAAAATTGGTACAGAATAAGTGGACAAAGGAATGATTAATACAGTGCTCAGTATATTTTTGATTAGAAATCGACCATAAAAATATTAAATTACATTTAAGTACATTACATTATTTTAACAATGTAAGAAGGAATTTCAGTCTCTTGAGTTAAGGACCAAAATCTCCACTATTCGTTGTTTAAGAATACAAAAAAAAAAAAGAAAAACTACTAAAAAGATTAAAGATAAATATTAGTTTCTAACTGTCCCTTTGTCATTCTCTGCCTAATGTACAATATTTGTAGACATTTAAATTTTTTTGTGTTGTTGAAATCGGTCAGTTCTTTTTCTCCTTAAAAACTGTACTCTAGATACGTAGATTTGACTTGCTGCGTAATATGTAGTATGCATGAGAGCCAGTCTTCCTTAAATTTGGTTAAACTTACATTTGTTGCTGCCATAAGTATGTATTTTAGTAAATGGTGATTTTTATTTTTGTTTATATGTTTTGGAATTATGCCTAGTAGGAAGAAATGTGGTTTCATTTCAGATCTGATTTCTAAAATTCTCTAAATAGTGCTGTGTATTTTTTTCCAGTAGTTAGGTATTTTTACACGTCTACCACATCTGATAAAATGTTCCTTTGGTCTCATGGCATTTCCAACATTTATTACTATATGATTTGTCAGTCTTGGCAACTATTGACCGAGATGTATACCACCTATAAAACATTTTGTACCAGTTTCCTCTTAACTTATAACTTGGAGTGTATTTTATACAGGTATTGCATATTCTCCCCATTGTTGTGTTGTGACTGTTTCTTTAAAGTTTAAAACACTTTATCGTACAGATTTTTATTTGTTCTGTCTCCATGTCATACGGTATCTGAGTAACAGGTCTGTCTGACTGTCTGTCTGTCCCAGTAGGTGGTCTTGATTCTGTATGAACATTTCAAATTCAGTCTTATTTCTTAGAAGCCCTCCCTCATTTTTGAGGTCAGTTTTACTCTTCCAGAATAAAATGAAGAAAGCATGTGTGACCTTAAAAATTCTACCCCATGGTTAGTCTGTTCAGTATGAGGGAATATAACTCCTTCCCTTGCATGCAATTGGGATTAACTGTTTTGGCTCAGATATGAGGCACACTGTGGATGGATCCAGGAGAAGCTTGTGTCTCAGTGACTTGTGTTCAAGGAGGCCTCTTTTACTGTCAGAGCTGCAACTTTTAAAGGAAAAAAAAAATCTCTCTCTGTTTTGCTCAGTCTGCCTGATCAGTCCAGTTCTTCCCTTCATCCATGTTTGCTAAATAATTATTTATGGTTTGATAAGAGTGTCTGCATTCCACAGTGACACTGCTGCTCTAGGAAGAAGTCACTATGCATTATAAGTAAATAAACATTATGATCTAGTAGGGCCACAACAAAAATCTTAACAGCCTTTATAAGAATAGTACTATTAGCTTGCTGGATTGGCCCAAGGTCTGTTACCAAATAGACCCTAGGAGGCCACAAACAAAAATATGAAGATAGTTCTCCCCAATCGGTACCCTTCTTCCCAACAACTAGTGGTCAGAGTTATGCTGCACCCATATGTGATAATTCCATTTAGTTATCAGACTTAACCATTAGTAATGTCTATTAATGAGAGCCAGTTTGGTCCAGTGGTTAAGGCACCAGGCTAGAAACCAGGAGACCGAGAGTTCTAGTCCCGCCTTAGGCATGAAAGCCGGCTGGGTGACCTTGGGCCAGTCACTTTCGCTCAGCCCAATTCATTGCAATTGTAGACTAGCCTCCTCGTGGTGCACCCCGGGCAACGTGACTTGTCACAGCTAAATAATCTATGCATCTGGCTGCTGGACTTCAAGGATTTCCCAGCAAGAAAAGCAGCATGAACTGCTATGCCATACGATTAAAAAAAAAAAAGTCTATTAATAAAGTGGCTTGGCCTTAAAAAAAAACTAATATAAAGTTCCCTTGATTTTGACTGTTGTGATGAGCCATGAGGTGTTGTGGTTTATTGAACAAGCTTGATTTAATCTACTGTGTAAATAATGGCCATTATACACTCTCTGAAGCTATGAGATTTAGAGTTCAGCATAGGCTAACCCGAATTCAGGGTTCAAGGAATGCCTGCATGTTCTAGAGAAGAAATAATTTCATTAGCATTAATTATTGAAAGCCATTTCGTTGAGGTTGTATGGCTTGGCAGAATGTACTGAAGAAACATTGCCAAGCTGAGAGATTTTTGCAAAGCTAGAAACCTTGACTGGTTATGTTGTGGTTCTATGATCAGCATTTGATTACTGTAAAGTAACATATGATTAAAATCTAAATCAGTGTTTTTCAAACTTGGCAACTTTAAGACGTGTGGACTTCACAACTCCCAGAATTCCCTAGCCAGCTATGGCTGGGGAATTCTGGGAGTTGTGAAGTCCACACGTCTTAAAGTTGCCAAGTTTGAAAAACACTCATCTAAATGTTTAAAGGATTGTAATGCTGTGTAATACAGCTTCATGTTTTTGCTCAACCAGACCTTTTTCTTGTCTAGCCTTGGTGCAAACACTTTCCCTCAGCACAATTAACTGGCAGAATTGTAATAAGTATGAAGGTGAAAGGTCCCCTGCGCAAGCACAGGGTCATGTCTGACCCTTCAGGGGGACGCCGCTTTCCCGACGTTTTCTTGGCAGACTGTATCGGGGTGGTTTGCCATTGCCTTCCCCAGTCATCACGTAATAAGTATAGGAGAAGGAAAATACCCTTTTTTGGGAGTTCAGGAATAACAATAAATATAAAGGCTGCTCCTTACCACAAGTGCTTTTGCCTGTGATAGTCCTGTCTTCTAGGGCAGTGTTTCTCAACCTTAGCAATTTTAAGATATCTGGACTTCAACTCCCATAAGTTGCCACGGTTGAGAAACACTGCTCTAGGGCCATGACTTGTGTTACCTTTTGCTTTAAAAATGACTGCACAGTATTTCTGTCACTGAGAAGAGGCAAACTCCGCCTTTTCCCTTCTTCACCTTTCAAAGGGGATTTAAAAAGAAGAAAGAAAGAGCAGAGCAGGTCATTATGCATACTGTAAAATACTTCCTCTGCTAGGTAGTGATCTGTTTCTCTCTGCCTTCTTAAAGTGACAGTAGCCATGCAAACAAAGACTTGTGACACTTTAGCAACTACGAAATACATTACCTTGGTGTCATGCGTTATATATTGTGGTTTGTGTTTTAATCCTTATACACTGCCTGGAGTCACCAATGTGAGAGGGGTGGCCACATAAACCTTCTAAATAAAATAAAAATAAAAATAAATAAATCACACAAACTTTTGTGGGATATATCTATTTCATCAGATGGATTGAATTTTAGGTGTATTGGAGTATAATATATCTCCTGTATCTTCTGAGAGAGGGGACAAATTGAAAACAACTAAGGTTATAGAGAAATGCAGAAGGTGCAGGCATTACAGCTACCTTCTTGATAGTGATTGATAACCAAATTGTTAATGGCTGTTGCAGAGATTCTCCTGCTTTGACCACAGAGTGAATTCAGTTAATGTTATCGTTCTTTGTGCACATCCTGCCCATGAAGTGGTTTGGTGCGATGAAAGAACAAAGTTGGCCTGTATTTTACACATTCTCATTTGTCTCCTCACATCTGCAGGACGAACACATAAACACGCTTCACAAAATTTTGCTAATCGCTTTCCTGATCCTCAATTAATAAGAGGCAGAAGGGTATGCTGCTGTCCAGTGCATTTGCAATCCCAGTGCAAAGTATTTCCTGTGTGAGTACTGTGTTTTACCTCCTTTTTACTTCAGTACAGTGTTGCACTAAACACAACAAACACAGATCCTGACCAGCTGGAATGTTCTGGCGTTGCCTCGCCCCCTATTGACAACCAACCAATTTAATAACATTCTGTCTGGTTGGCCCACTAAAGCTGTACCACTGCGTCTGGTTGTATATTTTTCCACACTGTGTTCTTGACACTGTTCTCGTTTCTGTTTTGAGTTGCCAGTAGGAAAAGCTGGGTCATATAGCTTAATTGGGGAAAGCAGCAGAACTCTGGCAAGAGTGTTGTTGGCAATTGGTGACAGATCTTAAAAGAAGGATGTTAGGATAGAAGAGTTTTACATGATGAATGCTGGCTGTTCTGTGGTTGAGCAGCATGGAGACCTTGACATTCTGTGGCCATTGCTAACAAATGATCCAATCCAGAAAGAATTCCACTCTCCTGTGGGCATGTTACATGGGATATTTAACAAAATTTGGAAGATTGATCAGCACTGTAAGAAAGGTAGAATTGGGTGGGCAGTAATTAATTTTGAGGGGTGGTATTTTTTAAGTATCACATTCTCATGAAAAACTTTAAGGGCTTCTAAAGTTCATGAGAAAGGCATACTGTATCATTTGTAGTCATAACACCCTGACCTGTTTTCAGCAGATAAAGCTGTCTAGAAACTTTTGCCAGTGAACTGAAATAGAATTGGAAGATTTTGGCATTGTAATTTTTCAATGCTTCCGTTCTTGGTAGTGTAAACTTTACTCTGGGGGAAAATAACTCAAATATATAGTTAAGAAATACTGTTCACAGCTAGACAAAGCATCACATATTTTCTCAGCCTCACTAGCATGCATAGTCGAGAAGTAGTTGCGATAGTTTGCCACGTTGCATGAATCACCATATGCAAGAATTTTGTTATCCAGTTTATAATGATGGTTATGAACAAAAGACATACAGTGTTAATTGTTTCAATTAAATTTTAAGATAAAAAGAAAAAAGCTAATAAGAAATGGAAAAAAGTACTGTAAAGTAAGAAAGCAAAATAGAAAAAAGAACAATACAGTGTTAATTGTTTTGTAGAACTACTTCTGAATAGAATGTTCCAAATGCGAACTATCACCCTTTTAGCATTTGTGTCCTTCAGTAAATTGCAGATTTTGTACCAAAAGCATTTGTCAATGGCTTTCGTAGCATCACAGTTCATTTATGTTTATGGTCATAAGGTTTTCTTTCATTTTTGCCAGTGGCGCTAAAATGAGTAAGACAAGCAACCAATTTCTCTTGATTCCTTTTACAAATGTCTTGGAACATGAGATTCTATTATTCTTATTGCCTCCATAATTACGTAATTTATCAAAGTGACATATTTCACATATCCTCTAATTTTTCCCCACAGCAACAGCCCAGTGAGGTCCACAGTGAACTTCTGTGGCTGAGAGATGTGTTTGAACTAGGCTACCAACTTGAAATGGTTGCTAACAGGTCAGCAGTTCTGACATCAGTCCTAAAAAAAGAAAGTCAGTGCTTTATTTTTTAATTATATTTAGGCCCAGAAACCCTTTCACTCTTACCCCATCCTCCCCATTTTTATACCATTTTTTTTGCTTCCATTGTTTATACAGGTAATCCTCATTTAATGTCCACTTGTTCAGCAACCACTCAAAGTTACGATGGCGCTGAACGAGGGGTACTTACGACAGGTCTTCGTAGTTGTGGCTGTCACAGCGTCCCTGTGTTCATGTGATCATGATTCGGCTGCTCAGTGACTGGCTCACAATTACGACATCACAGTGTTCTACAGTCACGTGATCACCATTTACGACCTTTACTGCTGGCTTCCAATAAGCAAAGTCAACGGGGAAGCTGGCAGGAAGTTGCAAATGGCGATCATGTGACTACGGGACGCTGTGACCGCACAAGATTCGCCTAATGACAGCAACTGTGACTGCCAGAACTGCCATCATAAGTCGGCACAGTTGTGTGACATTGCACCTTACAACCGCATCGCTCAGCAATGGAATTCCCAGTCCCAATAACATTGGTAAGCAAGGACTACCTGTGTCCCCTAGAAAATAGTCAGTCATGAGATGACTTGAATAGCATGAGCCTGCTGTGTCCTCTCCCTCCCATAAGCAGAAGTGGAAGAAGAAGAAAAGGGTGAAATCCCAAATAAATGTTCACATTAGTCATTTCCTTTGAATTTGCAGCCACGCATTATCATATGGTACCCTGCTCATGTGTGTGTATGTTATGTGCACGGGGAACCATAGTGGGAGAAATGCATATAGAGATATTAAGTGGCATTGGGTGGAAGAGGACGAATCAAGAAGCAGCACACTTCTAGTTGTCAGTCATGAGGTTTTAATGAGTTAACAGATCGATGGAATTATTGAGACTTGTATATAAATAAAAAGCCTGTGTTTCATTGCAGTCTTATTTTGATTTTTTTTTCTGTTCAAGTTAAATAATTCTGACCTACATCAAGCTTACATATGTAAATAAGTAGGAAGTGTGTATATACACAGGTGTATCCTAAGTTGAATGTAAGCATTTTTGATCTGCGATTTAAAAAAAACAACTAAATATCTCAATCTGAGGTATAACAAGTAAGCTTTTTGATAGATTTCTGTAATGTCTTTTTTCGTGTCCCATCTTCTGAAGATGCATGTGATCATAATGCCACATTAATTTTTATTTATTATATTTATATAGCCGCCCACCTCACATAAAAGTGACACATCAGGCTATAGTGGTGATACTCAGTTGTTTCTTGAAGAGTTGAATTGCATACCTACATTAAATGCTATTAAAGGGCTTCAGGGATTTTCTGAATTTTTGGAAGTATATATAAATTTGGAACACATGGCACCAGGGGATGTCTCCTACCGGTTATGTTTCTGTTTAAAAATATGAGCATTTAGTGCTTGAGCCTAGATCAAGAGAGTACAGCGTGTCTCATTAAAACCAAAGTTTGAGATTACTGAGTTCATGTCTAGAGAAGTTGATGCAGCAGTTACTTAATGCATTTGATAGGTTGTGTAATTTATCTTTGTTACACACTTTTGCAAGAATGCATGAGTTGTGAGATCTTTTCTGTGAAAAGATCCCATTTCTCCCAGAAAGGCAGACTGTTACCCCATGACAGGTAAGCTGAACTGAATTGGATATGACCCTCAAGCACATGAAAATGCTGCTTGGATTGTCACATACAGGTTTTAAAATGCAAGTTAAGTTGTATAGTAGATGAAATCCTAGGATATACTTCCCAAATAACACGTTAACTTTGTGCACAATGAAATAGAGTGAAACCTTTTGGAAACCTCAGTTTCCAAAAAATAAAATAAAATGAGGATTCTCATGTTTGAAATGTTGGCATTGGGGTTTGAACAATAAATACAGTGACTTCATCCCATGTTCAGTTCAAATGACATACCTTTTTTACATTCCATACATTTTAAAGCATTTAATGTACAAAAGAGAATTAGGCCTACTTTTTTAAAACAATGCTGGTGTGGTATTTAATTTTTCTCCCAGCACAGCGGCATGCTGCTACAAACTGCAATGTTGTTTCTACGTATTTCATTATCCATTACTTAAAATAACAAAACATCACAAAATAACATTTATTGTAAACTTTCTTGAAGCTTAAAGTAGACAGTATTTTGAAGATTGTTGGCAAAATGCCTCGTTGCTTCAAAGACTACCATTAGTGTTGGATCAATTTTTTTTCAGTAGTGCGCCGGTAATGCTCCTAAAAAGGGTACAGCGTACATCAAGAAACCAAATCAAATTGACTTTCCAATTGATTCACAAAAGTTACTAGCCCATTAATATTTTTACTAGCATTCTTTTGGGATCTTGGCAGCTGAACTGGATTCTGAAAGCCACTGCTTTTTTATTTTAGATTTTTTATCCCACCTTTATTATTTTTATAAATAACTCAAGGCAGTGAACACACCTAATAGTCCTTCCTCCTCCTATTTTCCCCTCAACAACAACCCTGTGAGGTGAGTTGGGCTGAGAGAGAGGGACTGGGCTGAGAGAGAGGGACTGGCCCAAGGTCACCCAGCTGGTTTCATGCCGAAGGCAGGACTAGAACTCACAGCCTCCTAGTTTCTAGCCTGCTCTTTATGCAAAATCACCTTTGTTTCCCCATCTGGAAACAATTCTTTTTCATCACTATCAACTGAAGTGACTTGCCTACAAAATTTAGTAAAGATATCTTCAGAAGTTTGTTAAGTGCATATGTGTGCATCAATCTGTTAAGATACCAAGAAGTTTGCTGTCATGCGGTAGGAAAGATTTTCACTAAAAAAGGGAAATGTTAAATTGGAAATGACACGTTGAATCTCGCTGATCCAAAATAAAATTGTTTAAATACCTCAAATGCTTGAAATGAGAGTAGACGTGCTAAAAGGAGCGCATTATCTCAACAGGTGTCTGTCCACAATGACATGGCAACTTTCAGATTTGAACAGTTTGAGGGCCCGTTATAGTAGTTGGGCTGAAACTAAAACAGGCACGTTTGCCTATCGACCTGTAGTGCAGGAAATGCTTATGTGTTCTGTTTAGTATTATCTGCTCATTTTCTAGACCAATGTGCTGCCCTTAAGAGAATGTATAAACAGAAAGATAGCAGACACTTGACTTACTTCATTAATGTATTTTTAGCTTTATCCAGTTGTAAATGTTGGCTGGTGTCCCCAGAGTGGCACATATAAACAGAACGTCTGAGTGTGTTCCACTTGGTCAGGCTTAGTTTCGTTAGCCTCAGAATTATTCATGAACTGGAAGAGGCAATATATCCCGAGGCCACCAACCGTGTCTCATAGCGGAAGTACCTAGTCCATAAAAATGGTTAAAAAACAGATGTGGCCTGAAAGAAAACGTGATACCCATCCTCCTCTCAAATGATCTGTTTTGTTAAACTTTATGAATGTTGCCCTTAGGTATGGCAATAAGCCTGTTTCAGATGTTTGATCTCTTGTGCCATGTTCACAGCATATAATTGCTATTGTCGGACACAAGATGTCCCAGAGTAGACGGGTGTCGGTGCCTTGTATGCTTAGGGATTTGTCAGCAGTTTCTTTAAAGAAGTGGGGAAAGGTGGGAAAACAAGACAGTGAATGGCACAAACATCATGTAGTTCTGAACTCAGAATAACAGAGAGGAGAAGCTATCTGGTCGGTTGGATTTCACCCATCTAAGAAGGCAGCCCAGCAAGTTTTCTTCTTTTGTGCCTGTTTTCCCAATTTAGTGTTATCATCTTGGGCAGCTTTATTGACTACTCTTGAAAAAGAATCAATATTCTTCTGAAATCTTAAAGGTTACCAGATTCATTGTGTCATGAACTAGACCCCTTTTCGGGAGGGGCAAAGACCATTGTCTCTGGTTACAGTAATTGTCATTGGAAGAAGGGAAGGGAAGGGGTCAGTCTGGTCTAATGGTTAAGGCACCAGGCTAGAGACGGTGAGTTCTAGTCCCGCCTTAGGCATGAAAGACGGCTGGGTGACCTTGGGCCAGTCCCTCTCTTTCATTCCAACTCACCTCACAGGGTGGTTGTGATGAAAATAGGAGGAGGAAGGAGAATTAGGGATTGATTGATTGATTGGTCCTCCTATAAAGTCGGGATTTTAAAAAATCTAAAAAAAATTGGATGGAAAGGCTCTGAACTTGAAGGGATGTTCACTGTAACATTCATGTAGGGCAGTTAAACATGATGACTATTCATAATAACAGAATAATCAAAAGGGAACGCTCGTGATTCTGGGTCAGCATACGCTGCAGTCTTCTGTAATGATTTTACCCAAGTAAATTTACGGAGTTGTCACAGATAAATTGTGGGAGTTTTCCTAGTTTCTGGATTTGTTACTGATGCCAAGTAACCGCGATTTAAAAGTTCAAAGCTAGGACAGAGCTTTTTTCTCCCTCCACGTAGCATTCAAGCATCTCCCTATTTGTTTCAGTTAAAACTGGACTGAATTTGGCACTTGCTTAAAACGAACGAACATGCATATTCATGGTGATGGTCTCTACAGCCCAAAGCCAGTCACACACAGTTTGGCTTAAAAGCTGACAGGTGTACCAACTGAGTGACCAGAAAGCTTCCGGAATCAAAAGTGTGATCTTCAAGTGGCTCTGCTATCCAACAACCTTTTTTCCCTAGTGCTAGAAACTCCGATCTGTTCTTTTCTGCTTTTTGTGTCGTGTCTTCAAGAAAGTGGTGTTTGTTTTTTCCACTCAGCAGACAAGCTAGGCTGCTTGAGGAATGCAGGAAGACCGTTCTTTGAGCACATTCTGCTTTGCTTCCCCATATCCTCTTCTTTATACGGAAATGATTCTAGGTTTGTGGAAATACTTCACACTTGATTGTTTTAGACTTAATTCTCCCAGACCTGACAGCTGGGAGTCACAGGTAGGAAAGTGAACACTGTGCAGGAATAAGCTGGACAAGAAGATCTCCTCCTGAGGTTTCAAGGGAAGACATGTATTTGTACACCTTTGTACAAGTTTGACTTCACTGTTGACTGCATAACTCTGTGAAATTGTAAGTTGGTCCACTGATAGTCTTTTTATTTCCACCTTTCCATAAGGATTTGGGCCATCTCCCTCCCTGTTACTATTTTTAAGCAATTTGGGATACAGGTGGTCTTCACTTACTGGCCATTCGTTCAGCGATCGTTCGAAGTTATGAGGGCGCTTAATATGGAGACTTACAACCAGTCCTCAAAACTGCAGCCATTACATCATCCCCATGGTCACATTGTGATTCGGGCACTTGGCAAGTGGCGTGCATTTATGACGGTCGCAGTGTCCCAGTCATGTGATTGCCATTTGCAACCTTCACAGCCAGCTTCTGACAAGCAAAGTCATTGGGGAAGCCAGCAGGAAGTCACCAGTCACAGTCACATGATGTCATACTTAACCACAGGTGATTCGCTTAACGACCGTAGCCAGAACTGATGAACTGCTGTTGTAAGTCTGGTGCAGTCACATGATTTTTCACTTTACAACCACATCGCTTAGCGATGGAGTTGCCAATCCCTATTTGGGTTGCTAAGTGAGGACTACCTCTAATTGAAGAATATGCTGCCCCTGAATGGTGGCACATTAAGTTGATTATAATTTGTTATTGTTATTTTCTACCAATTTTAACACTGTTAAATAAGCTGCTCAGAGTCTTCAGAAATGAAGCAGCGTATAAGCTGAAGTAATAAATAAAACACCATAAGCACTAAAAAATACAGATAAAACAAGCTGTTATAATTAAGATAAGCAAAAAAGTAAGTTAGACTTACCTGTAAAATATACTTCAGCACACATCCTCTTAGAAGTTTACATGAATAAAAATGTTTTCCCCAGCTACTAGAAGAAGAATTAAGCTAGTCCTGCTTCCCTTTATATGGACTTCCAGAATTTGGAGTAGCTGCCAAGAAGGCCCATTTCAAGTCCATTTAAAATGTGCTATCACTGTTCGCAAGCAAGCAAGGAGGTCTTCTGATGCAGATTCTTAAAATCCGAGCAAGCTCAAAGAATGCAACTGTGGTTTCTCAGTCTGAAGTGATAGAGTGTCCGGCTTTATGAATCATAATTAGCACACTGAATATTCTTCAGAACCCAACTAGTAGTGGAACTGGGTTTAGAATTGAATATGCTCTCCATAATTTGCACTAGTCACTACTGTGTCTGCAGGACTGTGAATCAACTGCAGTTTCGACACACTTCTCAAAAGCAGCTACATACTATGTGTGTTACAGTAGAAACAGCCAAGGCATCGTGGGTATTGTGCAGGCACATCTAGGTGTGCTATCCAGAAAATTATTTTCATGAAGGATTGACTCCTTTGGGCAAATTTGAGTGTGGAATCAAGGTATTATTCTGTTATATCGATAAGCCAGAAGACAGAGGATTGGAATTTCCTCTTGCCATCAACGTTTGTCGATCACGTGCATTGAATCTGGAGATTTTAATATTGGTGACTGAGCTCGGTGTGGGTTTCTCATTGCTGTCTTTGTTCAGACATGAAAGTTTGTGGAGTGCTTCTTTTATAAGTGCCTTCATTTTAGAGCTGTAAGACCATTGCCTTCTAGACTTGTGGAGCAGGCACAATCCAAGTATCAGGAAAGTACTTGACACAGTTTGGATATTGGTGAATAGCTGCTGTTTAACAGATGCTGCGTCTTGAGTTGAAGGGCTAGTGGTGTCAGTTCTGCCAGAGAACTTGCTCTAGCATTGGTCAGGATATGGAGGACTGGCTAAGCCTCTCTTTCCTTCTTAAGCAACATAGGCTCTGGAAGAGCTTTGTCCTTCCAATACGTCCCAGCTGCGCATTTCTTTGTGTGAGCCAAAGCGTAAGCAAATGTGAGTGAGCAGCTGAGGCGGTAGGAGAGTACTGCCAAGGCGCCTCTTAACTGTTTGAAGCAAGTAATCGTGGGCAAAAATTTGAAGAGCAGTTCATTGGTGTCTGAGGTCGTGTGAAAGGAAGTGGCTTAAGGAGGGAAGGTGTTCTCTCTCGAAGGTCACAATGAAAACACTTTTGGTCAAATCTTCTGCTTCTCCTTCCCTCTGTATTTTCAAGAAACTAGTTCTGAAGAGGACTGCAGAACTATCTGTCCTCTCTGGAGTCAAATAATAGCAATTGTCTCTCTGGATATCCTTTCTAGCCTTCAAGCCATTCTTCCTTCCTGCCCAGTCCTGTGGAAAGACATGTTATTCCTGTGGTCAGAAGACACGTGATATAGCAACCTGATATTATAGAAGGAAAGAAGAATGAATTAAAAATCCATGATCTGAATCTTTGCAGGTAGCAGTTTCCATGGTTCTAAACAATTCACTAGAACTACATCTCTTCTCCTGGCTTTGTAGATGCTGGTTTTCTGTTTTTCAGTTCATTCCAATATTATACAAAAGATCAAGCAAGTTGAAGCAGAAATTCTCCTTGCCATTAATGATCAGTCAGCTGTGCTGTAGAGCTGGAGGTGCACTACCTTATCCTAATTTTATGACTGGCTTTTTTCCTGTTCTGTTGGAGACAGAGAAATAAGAAGAATGTTGATTTATTCCAATAGAAGCCAACTTAATTAAGAGGACATGAAGTTAAAGAGAGCCAGTTTGGTCTAGTGGTTAAGGTGCTGGGCTAGAAACCAGGAGGCTGTGAGTTCTAGTCCTGCCTTCGGCATGAAAACCGGCTGGGTGACCTTGGGCCAGTCACACACACACAGCCCAACTCACCTCACAGGATTGTTGTTGTGGGGAAAATAGGAGGAGGAAGGAGTATTAGGTATGCTCGCCACCTTGAGTTATTTATAAAAATAATAAAGGTGGGATAAAAATAAAATAAAATAAAGTGTTTCTCTTGATAACTGATTTTATGGAATTGTCTGGAAAGCAAAACCAAATGTAATCAATTCAGAAGTGCTGCTTGTATGTAACACAAACAAAAAACATTGGAAAGACATTTTAACTTCCATCATCTATGTACAATTAAACCTTGTCCTCTTAATTAATGTGGCTTCTAATGGAATAAATCAATATTCCTCTTCTTTCCCTCCCACCCCCAAACAACACTTTTAATTAGAGAGGACTTAAAGTAAGCCTAAGGTTGCTTATAAAATTAGGCCTCTACAGTGCTGAATTCCAGAAGGGTGCTTTTGTCTGTGAACATAAACTCTTTAAGACAGCCGCATCTTTTCCAGGAATTACATGGCAGCTGCGGAGTGCAGCCTTACAATCCCAGGACAAGATGCAGCTGCTTTAAAGAGTTGCAGGTGGGTGCTGTGTCCGTGCTCTGAAGCAACTTTTGGGGATTAAACTCAAACCACTCCATTGCTCTGTAAATTTATGTGTCACAGAACTTTAATGCATACAGAAATATAAATAAACAGACACACTACGCTAGATGTGCCTTCCCTTTCGGTCAGAGATCATTCTGCTGGTGGAAGAGGCAAAAACATCCCAACCGTAATGACAGCTGGGATCAGGCGAATGCTTCCTCTACCTCCAGGCCCCATTCCGTTACAGGATGGGGTGACTTGGGTGGGGTGGCAGGAGTCCGATCTCATACACAGGAGACCTCATTGTTTTGACTGACCTCCACACTGTTCTGTTTTCCCCGGCCTGCATCCTGTTTATCCCTGAGCAACTCTCCCTTCACATTGCCCCAAAGAAACAAGCAAAGAGTTGCCTGGGAAGAGAATAGTTAATGGTTAGCTCTGTTCTGTGGTGAAACGTGGCAGCAGAAATTAGCTCATTGTGGTCTTTGCTTGCTTTGCTAGCTAATCATCTCCAGGAAAGCTGTTTTCCTTACTAGAGTCCTTTTCCAGCATTTTTAACAGTCATTTTCTACCGGTAATTTGTGTTAACGTTTTCACTAATGCTGTCATGGATGTTGTAGCCCCACCCTCATCCCACATGCACTGCTAACAAGAGAGGACCTCATTTGATTTTCAGATGGGCTGGTTGCACCTTGATAAGGGACTTATCATACATTGTAATAGCAGGAAGTAGAATCTGTTTCCTGCTTGGAATTGGTGATACCACTAATGGAAGTGAAAATCCAAGCCTTCATCTTTTCCCATGTTAGCCAGGGCAACAACTCTAGGATCGCAAAGGCCTAACTGGAAACACAGCCAGACAAGGGCATAAGAGGTTGTCTTACTATCTTCGACTGCTGAGTACTGTGAGTGTTTGCGTTACTTCTTCTGCTGTTGGTATTTATTTCCCTGTGGCTTTGGGTGTGTGAGAATTAAGCCGCCTTCTCTCTTCAGGTTGGAGGGAAGAAGAGGCCCTGACTTCCTGACTGGGGTGGGGGGGCTGTCCTGTGCAACCTCTTAACCCTGCCCTCCCTCCCCCGGTAAGGGAGGGGTCATGCTTTCTGACTTCCCCTTGGGAAAGTGAAACCAGCATTCAGGGCTTCAGACTTGGCAGGGCAGCTGGTCCAAGTGTTGCTTGCTGTTTTACTCTGTATCCCCACACAGATCTGACAGTGAGCAGGGACTTTGCTGCCTTCTCACAATTGGAAATTGGATACTGGTAGGAAAGATTTTTTCAAGCGATTAACGCTGCCTGCCGGAGCAGCTTCATAACAATGGAACAGAATGGAGAGCAGTAGAGAAGAGGGCAGAAAAGGCAGGTAAAGGCAGAACTTAACAGCAGAGTGTTCTTGAGCAGGATTTATTTGTGTCTTGGGGCACAGGGGATGTCTCCAGAGTACAGTAAGCTTGATAATCTGCTCAGTATGTGTTGATTAAACAGCTTTGGAGAGAGAGAAAAATGCTGGTACCAAGTGTGCGACAGGGATATGGTGATCCTGGTACAAGCTGAACTTCTTTAAAAGTTTGGTGGTACAGAGAGAAGGCTTAAGGAACACTACAGGCAAAAGTTTAATGTAGCGAGGTTCTTTGAATATCTATAAATGAATGAACTCCAACTGTACTCAGTAATTCTATGGCACACAGAAGTACTATAAAGAACTTGGTGTGTGGGGACAGTATAAGCAGTCACGCATGTCATAGATGGTGAACGTGGCTCTGTGTTAATTGACATTGTTCATGGGACTGTATGTAAAAATTTGTGAATGTGGGTATAATCTTGAAAAACCTGATTGCAGAACTTTATATTCAGGTGTGGACTTGGGCTGCTGTGGCATGTACATACATATTTCTAGCATAATTTTCTAGCCGTGCTCTGTGAATTGTGGACGTTGTAATCCCTGCTGCTTTTGTACGTATTTGCCCTAAAATGAGTTTTCAGAGCCACTGAGAACCTGAACAGCTTCTTTAAGGAATTGTGCTAGTGTGCAGCTCTTACCACACCAGTCCTCTTGGTTGCGGTGGTTAACTTTAGGGTGATGGGAGTTGAAATCCAGTACCTTGAATTAGGAATAATAAAATTTGATAATGTGTTGGTTCTTTTCAATAAATCCAGGAAAAATTTTACTCTCCGAAGGTGACATTTATTTACTTATTTATCAGACTTTTATCACCGTCCATCCCTCTTCCCAAGGAGGGACTATTTATAAGAATATTTGTACTCAACACTTTCCAGTCTTTCTTGCCTTGGAATGGATTATAAAAAACTGTTCAGGATACTTGTAGGCTGACTGAAGCTCAAGCTAAATCATGAATGGGTGCTGATCTTTCATTCCAGCTTGGCTTTTCCCTTCCAGTGTAAAGTGCTAAACTGACTTGGAGAGCCCTGCTCTGTGTGTTGTTGAATATTATTGATGAGAATTGAGAACGCTCCCTTGGTAAGAGCGAAGCAAACTGGAAGTCTGATTTGCACGTAACACTAAACAAGCCATGGATGTGATTTTGCTTAGTTACACCCCTGAAAGACAAGACAAGCAGGAATGATTTAGCGGCATCACATGCTATGTATTTATAATGAATCTTTCCACATTCTGGCCCAATATAATGTCTGACTGTGGCACCAAGTGACATATTCTTTGAAGCTGTGCCACGATTGCAACAAACTTGTGGCGCCTTCTGGGCACTATGCATGTGCGTAGAAGTATAACTAGAACTCAAGGTTGAAGGCTTGCTGATAGCCTGTGTTGCTAGTCTATCCTGTGATAACTTGCTGATAGTTGCTATTTACTTTTTGTTGCTATTTGCTGAACCTGCCAGGACCATTTTGGGGGGAACTGAAACTTTGTCAGTTTCAACACTTTTGGTCTTCCTTCCAGATTGAAGAACTGTGGTTAGGGGAACACCTCTGTTCTCTCTCTCAATCCCCCCACTTCTTTCCTGCACTGCAGAGCAGAGAGCAGGACTTGGTTCCTGTGAATGTAGAACAGAGTGGAAGAGGGTGTTTCCATCAAATTTAAGCCAATGCTGCGGCTGCTCCGAATTCCTGAATGGCCCAACTTAATTTATTAGCTTCACTAAAGTGCGAAAACACATTTTGTTTTCTCTGGGTAGGGCAGCAAGCTATCTTAACTGTCCTTATGGGCTTGATTTAGAATTTGCTGAACATCTTTTGAAACATGTCTGAAGCACCTCTAGCCAATTTTATTCCTGTCAAAGATGTTAATGTTAACGTGTTTGAGAGGTGTTATCCTCAGTTTCTCATTTATGTTCAGCTTTCTGTTTACACGATGAGTGTATAATTTTATTATTTATTTATTTATTATTCAAATTTTGTTACCTCCCATCTCCCCCAAGAGGACAATCCCAGTTGTTATCCCAGAAAGTTGTTATCTAAATGGCACTAGAAATAAAATAAAATAATTTTTGAGTTTGATTAACCTTGTGCTTTACAATTTTCTCAGTAAGCTATTTATTATTTAGTGATTAGATTTAGATCCCTAGAGACATGGAGGAAATATGTTCAGATCCTCCATAAATGCAATGAGAACACCCATATGCAGTTCAGAATTTAGACATGGCTCCCTAACTTTCATAGAGTTTAATTGTAATGAAAGCAAAGTGAGTTGTTAGAACTGACTGCTTATTTATTTGTTAAATGTATACACCATATTTCTTTCAGGTGCCCAAGGTAGAGTACATAACAGTTGGTTTCCATTTTTTTCCCTGCAACAGCATTCCTGTGAGGCAGGTTGAGCTGATAGAGAATGACTGATTGGTCCAAAGTTAACTCAGTGAGTTTCTGTGGCTGAGAGTGGAATTGAGCCTGGCCCCCCAATTGTAATCTAACACCTTGATCATTATCACTCTGGCTTTTCTTGATTACTTGAATTTCATCCCCACATTCTTTAATTTTAAGGGTTGGAATCCTAATTGCTTAGAACTGTGATATCAATCTAAGGGAATGTTTCATGAGCCCTTTTATTGGGGTATTGATAGTAGATTTTTTGATAATGGAAGAAAATTGGGATACTCATAGTCATTCTTCTTCCTAGAACACTGGAAACAACGAATAGTTAGGAGCCCTTTTTTCTTGCCTGGTACAAAGGTGCTATACTATCAAGACTGTTGTTTGTTGGATCCAGGGCCCTCCTGGGACATTAGGGTGGCCAGGGAGGTGACTTGTAGTTAGGTCCATGGCTGTGGTGGTAGCCTCTTTGAGGGAGTCTTGAAGGAGGTGGGAGTGCACCCCTTCCTCAAGAGGCTATCCCTGGGCCCAGTGGTTTTAGATAACTATTATCATGTGTTTCCTAAAAAGTGAAGGTTATTGAAAAGATGGTTTGATTGCAATTGCAGAGGACCCTGGAGGAAGGGTTTGAGTTGGGCATCAGGCCAGGATTTAGTATGGAGATAGCCAAGATGGAGGTGGTGCATCCATTCTCGCGTTCCTTGATTTTTTTGCTGGCTTTCAATCCCATCAACCATAATGTTCTTCTAGATTGGTCCAGGGTTGGGAATCAGGGATGGTGTTTTAGGTTATCTTACTTCAGGGCTGATTCCCGTTAATGTTGGCTGGTGGGGAGAGCTCAATCTCTAGGACCCTCTTTTGTAGGGTGCTACAGGGCTCGATGCTCTCACCCCTCCTGTTCAACATTTATATGAAACCAATGAGTGAGATTATCCACTGGTTTGGGTTTTGGTATCATCAGTATGCTGATATTACTCAATTGTTTCTTTCGACCCCAGCCCAGCTAACAGAGGCTGTCAGGGTTCTATCCCAGTACTTGGAGGCTGAGTAGGCCTGGCTGGGGAGAAGCTCCCACCAAGATGGAGTGACTATGGATTTAAGGGCCAACTGGATCTGGAAATATTCCCCCCTTAATCTTAGATGGAATTGCACTTCCCCTTTCAGGAATCTTCCTGGACTTACCTCCTGCTCAGTGAGCAGATGGCAGTTGTGGCCAGGAAGATTTTTGCACAAACTCCTTCTGGTGTGCCAGTTGCACCCTTTCCTGGATCAGGAGGCCCTTCAGACCGTCATTTGTGCCCTAGTCTCCTCAGCTTGACTGTTGCAATTTACTATACATGAGACAGCCCTTGAAGATCACTTCGAAGCTTCAACTGGGTCAGTATGCAACAGTGCAGGCAGTAGGGGCATGCTGCAATATGCCATGTAACACTCCTGCTTCATGAGCTGCACTGGTTACAAGTATGCTTCTGGATGCAATTCAAGGTGTTGGTTAGACTTATACAGGTAGTCTTTGTTTAGCAACCACAATTGGGACTGACAACTTGGTCATTAAGCAAAGTGGTCACTAAGTGAAACCGCAACTGTGTCATGTTTTGGGACCCAGGAAGTGTCTCCCCCCTCTGGAATGAGTTCTTCCTAAGATCTGTGTAGCTCCCACCCTCGTGGTGTTCCAGAAAGTCTTAAAGACTTGGTTGTTCTCTCACACCTAGGGCTAAGGTGGTTGGGGCCCCTGTTGGATATGTTTGTATGGGTTGGTGTTATTGCCCAGATCTGCCATCTTGTTCTCTATTTTTTTTCCTCTATTTTTCTCTATATTGTATTTCTTATTTTGTCTTGTTATATTGTGGGCTGCCCAGAGCCAGTCTGAAGCTGGGCAGTGCCTAAATTTAAATAAATAAATGAATGAAGTGGTAATAGTGGTTTGTCTCAGTGTTCAGAATAAATCCAGCTTGAAGTATGTCTGAGGTTAAAATATAGTTATCCCAAGGTGGAAGTGCATATGTATGCATGTGCATGTTTTATACAGTAATAATTCATAATTCGTGTTTTTTGAGGGAAGCATGTTGTTCACTAGAAGGGTACAGAAGCGAATGCTGTGTATTTTTAAAAAAATATTTTATCTTTCATACATTTTTATTTGCAACCATTGGTTTTAGCCGGGACCTGGTCTTCCCGGAGTCGGGTTGCTTGGGAATGCAACCCAAAGCAGGTGGTAAACTCCATCTAAGACTAAATACTGGCACGAGATCGATAATCGACAAGTACTGTAAGGGAAAGTTTAAAAGAACTTTAAAAAATATTTAATTACGAATGAAAGGAGCAAAACACTTTGAGAAGTTGGCCTGTTGGTTCTCTTCTGAGACCAGAGTTCCCCTCCTGAGGTGTCAAGCTGGAGGCAGACAAAGCAGGACCTGTTGACCTCCTTTCCTTTTTAAACGAGGTCAGGCGGTAGGTAATCTAACTAGTTTAGCTGCCACAAACTTTCCTCTGACAGCTTGATAAATGCTTTAGATGTTGTAGAGTAGCTATTAGTCTAGCACAGTGTTTCTCAACCTCAGCAATTTTAAGAGGTGCGGACTTCAACTCCCAGAATTCTCCAGCCAGCATGGTTAAGCCAATATCTCGAAGTTGCTGAGGTTGAAAAACACTGGTCTAGTGGTACAACCCAGAGCATGAGTTACTGGCTTCATCTAGATGGATTTGCCGTTTTTTGTGAATTCATGAAGGTTTGGCTCCTTTATTTTATTTATTTAAGTCAACTTCTGTGCCCACACACACACCAGTTTATTGAGTAAGTCAGAGGTGAGTATCTAAGACACTCTTGGAGTGACTGTCCTCTGTTGCTTGGGATTGGGGCTTACAAGATTGCTGTGCTCTGCAGTTCTTGCAGGAAAAAGTGACTAATGAAAGCTACTCTCTGTTTAGCCTGTCTGTGTGGGGAAGTGAGATATTGTTTATTGTTGCATTTAAAAAGTCTGATGATCTTCAGACTGGAACGCCATGGGGGTAGATTTGAGAGAATTACATTAAGCCTGACTGAGTTGAGATTTGGATCGTACGAATTCATACAACGTGCATTTGGAATGTTTTTCTTTTAGCAAGAGCAGGTATTAACATGATGTTACATTTAGGTACATCTACTCAGCTGCAGAAGGCAGAATCCTGTGTGCTGACTAAAGGTTACAGTAAAGATTATCAAGTTAGCACCCTAGCTTTGCTAGAGATTCTTAAGCTCTCACTAGGGATGAATAGATAAAGCAGATGTAATTTTGTTGCTATTATTTTTGCATTCCAGGCACACATTCTGTACTGTTTTCACATCTGTTTTTAAATCTTTGGGAAAACCATCATGTATGTATTTTTTTTTAAAATTAGAGAGCTTCATAGAAAATTTGAAATGTAAAACCAAAAGGTAACAGTATTCTGCTTCATTCATATTTGAGAAATTCAAATTATTTTGCTTTGCATTAAAATATAAACCAGACAAATGCAACTATCATCCGTAGTTTTCCCCAAAATATGAAAAGATCTTTCTCCCTCTTATTTATATAGAATTGATAATGATGATAGTGTGATTTGTGGGATGGGTGAACTAATAAAATGTTTAATACTTTGAAGTTTGGAAACTTATATGCATCTATGACAGTAGACTTCACTGAATGTAACAGGATTTATTTCTATGTGAAGCTGTTAGGTAAAGTGCAATAAAAGACACTTTAGCCATTTTATCATTTCTTCATTAGAGGTAACGGTTGAAAATGAATAGCAGAGGAACCATTGCCTGTCTCACAATGACCTCTTGCACAAGCATTTCAGTTGAAAATATCAAAGAAAACAAAGTCACCTGCATTGGTGTAGATACTCTCATCTTATGGGGAATTGATCAAGAAATAAACTGACCAGTGGACAAATTGGTGAGAACCTTAATTGCATGTCATCCAGAACAGAACTTTACTCTTTTAGAAACAATCTCTTATATCAAGCTGCTCAAATCTTACCACTTAACGGCTAGTGTAGCCCAGGTGCTATAGACCAGTCTTTTTCAAACATGGCAGATTTAAGATATATGGACTTAACACTATGCTGGCTGGGAAATTCTAAGAGTTGAAGTCCACACATCTTAAATTTGCCAAGTTTGAAAAAGACTGCTATAGACCAGTGTTATCCAAGCCGTTCATATGTTTGTGTGCTATATATTGTGAAATCTGTTGTGAAATAGTTAGATTCCTTATAATTTTGAAGCAGTTGATCCTTAATTTTCAACCTGGAAGGTTTTTTCCTTGCCATGCCACCTTGTTTGTACCTTTTCCCCATTTCCACTTTTGTGGTGCTGAAGTTCATACAAAGCATAGACATAATAACAGTAGCTTTTGGCAGAGTGCTAATCTAAAGTTTTGTAGGCTTCTAACCCACTTCAGTCTTCGCCATCAAAGAGTGAACAAACTGACGTGGCAAAAGCAGATAGCAAGAAAAATCCAGATCTCATGTTTGGAATCTGAGTCTGGCCTGGATTAGTGAATAACCTGTCTTGGTTTTAAAGCTGCCTTGTTCAAATTAGAAAGTACTGAAGCTTCCAGGTAGCCTAACTTTACACATTAAAGGTCCCAGGCTTGCTCCTTGACAACCCCAGGATCTATCTTAATGTCCTCTAGAGGACTTAATGTACTCTGGAGGACTGCTTTGCTGTGAGAGAGAGGTAATCAGCCTGGTGTCTTCCAGATGTTGTTGATTTCAGCTCTCCTAAGTTGCAGCCAAAATGGCCAAACATGTTGTAGGAGTTCAAAGTCAAGCCACTAGGAACAATGAGACAGTGTTCTGTTGTGAATAGAAGTGTGCCATAGTTGGAAAGTGTGTGTGAGTGTATGTGTATAAGAGAGAGAAAAATAATTATTTTGATTTGTAGATCCCAGTTTCAGAGGAGTGCCCAAAATGGAATTGTTGTCTCTGAGATTTACTGAAGCAAAAACCTGTGATCATTCCTAGACTCAATTGTCTCACATTCTGTAAAGTGACTATCTGGGTAGCCATCTTATCCTTTGTAGGCCAACACGCTGATTCCGCTACAGGCAAAACCTTTGTTCAGTGAAAGCATAATAAGAAATTGGCTGTTGAATTCAGAAGGCTTCAGTTTGGTGTAACATTCTGGAAAGGCAATGCTATTACTGAAGTTCTCTTTGTCAGCACATCCTAATCTTTATTTTGCAAAGTATATAGAAAAACACAACTTCCTGTTCTGAAAAGGAACTGTACTTTGTTTTTGGCAGCGGAAAAACAGCCCTGTTGGTAGTTCAGAAAAAGACTACAGCCTCGGTTGCTGCTGCTTGGATAAATTTCAGTTGATTTAAGAGGAGTTAAAATAGAGTCTGATCAACTTAGACCTCTTTACCAGGTTAGTAAATTACTATCTAGAAAACTTCTACTACTTTAAAAGATAAAATACTGTAGTAAAGCCTCTTGTTAAGAAGTCTGCAGAGGATCCTCGACAGTGAAACCATATGCGATACTTACTTCCTGCCTCCCAAATCATTTCAATTGGGTTCCTCCAGTATCTCAGAATCATACTGCTGAAAATCTGTGGCAAAATTGTCAAATTCTGGTTTCATAATATTCTTGGTTATTTCTCTTTTAAAAGGGTAGAAATGAAAAGAGGACTCTGGAAGGCAAGCTTCCCCATTAGCATCCTTTAAAAAAAAGGTTTTATTAATTAATTAATTTACTCCAAGACAGCCTGAAATTGTGCAGCCAGTATTTGGCCACGAGCTTCCATGTTGAGGATGGAATAGAACCTGGGTCTCCCCAGTGCTTTCTCTGTTGTACCCTAAAAAGCTGCAGATGGCTGGTATCAGAGGTCAGGTATATTTGGAAAATGCAGTCAGCGTTGATGAATTTACTGTGTAAAGTACAGAGCTGAAGGTACTCAGAAGGTCTGATTGGAATTAGATCAGGGGGTGGAAGATGGCAACCAAGAAGTTTCTTGAGCCAAGTGAGCAAGCTGCTTGCCTCCTATGAAGAATCCATGACCCTCCAGATGTGGCTGGACTATCGTTCCCACCAGCTTTAGCCAGTTGTGAGGAAACTTGGAGTTGTAGTTCAGCCACATTTGAGAGGCTCCAGGTTCCATAGGGTGACACAGGTGGCATTTCTTCTCTCTTCCTGATAAATAGTGGTGTGGGATATGGTAATACCTGGAGTAAGTATTTAGTTTCAAGTTATGTGTCCATAGCAAATAAGCAAGCAACTGTAATGATTGCCTATCCCAATAGACTCAGACTCACAAGCAGGTACTTAATGATATCTGATTTATTAAAGAATAGTATGCAAATACAGAGAAAGCTGAGAATGAGCAAAAGCGCGCCAAATACAAACTAACAACCCTCGCTCAAAACGTAATCCCGCCCCTCGCCCTGCCGTTGCAAACTCCCCCCCCCCAAGTGCTGGTAACCGTTTCTGCTGATGTCCTGGGAAAGCAACCTTGAACACATGAGATAACCCAAACACATTCCAATCCAGCTGCTAACATATAACAATCCCACGAGATGGAATCCTCCTCCCTTCCCAGATGAAACACGTATCAGTGAAATGACATGCGAAACGTTACGATGTACCAGCAACATTGGAACGGCGAACATGACAGCAACTATCTTTCGCTTTAAGGCAGGGTAAGCAGCCTATGGCTCCTAAACCTCTTTTGATCATGATTGCTGAAAACTGTCAGCACCGTTTCCCTCCATTTTGACATGGGAAAGTGTCATGAGCACTGATGGCGAGCAGGAGGGGCCTCTATCCAGGGGGGAAACACATGCGTAGTACTGAGGAGTTGAGCAGCCATTCAAAGAGACACAGATCAGACCCGCCTTAACTTTTGGGGTTTATCTGTCTGGGTTTTTCCCACGCTTCTTCAGTTTGTTAGGATTTTCTGTCTAATGTAGCAGTAATAAAGCACTAGAGACCTATTCCTTGTCTCAGCGTGGTTCCTGACTGTTAGGACAGAAAGAGATGAAAATTAGCACAAGCCTTAAAGTAGCCTCCAGTGCCCTTCAAAATCCAACCCCACCCACCCCTTCTTCTTGAAGTACGTCTTCTTTGAATTCTCTTCTCAAGCCTCCTTTGGTCAGGAGTTGAGCTCTACTTAAGAAACAGGTTGCTTTTTATGTTGCAATCAGCGGATGAGGAACTGTGTAGAGCCCCAGCGTTTTGGTGAGGAAAGGTTCCTCTGCTTCTTCACATTTTGGAGATAGGTGCTGCACTTTGCATATGGCTGCGTCCAGGCAGGAACACTAAAAGCCTAAAAGAGTACAGAATTTTGTCCTTCCAAAAATGCTGGAATCAGACAAGGCAAACCTTCACAGTTGGAATTACATAGGTATGTATGTGTAGGAATGCACCGTATGTTACATAACGGCAGTATTTTATTACAAAGTCCTGTCTGTGTTTCAGAATACTGTACGTATTTTGCTGCGCTGTAAACAGTATTCTTTGTGGTTTGCCTCAAGCATTTCAGTGTGTTTTAACAGCAATAGTGGCATTATGATTCCTGAGAAAAGATTTTGAAATGAGCAATAATCCTTCAGTAGAACCATTGCAAGCCTTAGACACTTGGTAGCCTTATACAGCTCATTCATATTGTAAAGACCGGGCCATTTCTTGTTAAATTCGACTTCTGGGAATGTCCCAGAATTTCAGAGTTGTCCCAATTATGTTTCTCTCTTCCCTGCTCCTGTCTGTTAAAGCATGGTGCTGCACTTTGCATATGGCTGCATCCAGGCAGTAACACTAAAAGCCTAAAAGTACAGAATTTTGTCCTTCCAAAAATACTGGAATCAGACAAGGCAAATTTTTGCAGTTGGAATTATGTAGGTACGTATGTGTAGGAATAATGGTCAAGCTGATAATACTCTGTAACAGCTTTTCCCACTTGATGCCATTTAAATGTGTAGGACTACAATTATCAGAGAGTTGTCAGAAAGCCAGTTTGGTGTGGTGGTTAAGGCATCAGGCTAGAAACCAGGAGCCTGAGAGTTCTAGTTTCACCTTAGGCATGAAAGCCTGATGGGTGACTTTGGGCCAGCCGCGCGCTCTCAGCCCTAGGAAGAAGAAGCAGGCAAAGGCAAACCACTTCTGAAATCTTGCCAAGAAAACTGCAGGGACTAGTCCAGGCAGTCGCCAGGAGTCAACAAGGACTTGAAGGCACCCCCCACCCAAAAAAAAAAACAGTTATCAGAATTCCTGGTCAGGATGGTTGTGCAATTACAATTACAATTGTAATTTAATTCATCTGGAGAAAATTAAATCGTAGAAAACTGCAGTGCAGTTTACAGTGCTGTTTTTTTTTTTAATTTTTTTTTTTTGTTGTGCCCTAGGTATGGTTGCACATCAGTTCCAAATAGAGTAAACCAAATACGGCATTGCTGTGGGGCTGTTCTCTTTGCATTCAACACACGTGTTTCAGATTCCACAGACAGCACTAGATGATAGCTACCTTCTACAGATACCTTCTATATCAAGCAGGAATATTTTCTTTTCATTTATTTACAAAGTGAAGTAAGATTGGGTGGCAAAGCTCATGCAAACCCACAGGATTAATTATACAGAGTCTCCCAAAAGTGTAGTTTTAAGCTTTAAAAGACTTGGGATACTTTGTATGTCTGGAACTTATGTTGGAGGGGAATTAAGAAGACTACTGATCCAGCTGCTAAGCAGCAGAGGCCACAGCAGACTTAAGATGATCGGGGATTTGTTTTGAAAAAACCAACTGAGTCTATAGAGTCAAATGATTATTTGTTGAGTTTATATCCCACTTTTTCCTTACATAACATTCCCTTCAGTTTTCCTGGAAATAATCCTGCTGTGATGTAAGTTAGGCACAGAGAGAGCTTGATTCACCCAGAGTCACCAGTTGAGCACGGGCTTGAACCAGATTCTCCCCAGGATATTGTAACTGATAGCATGAAATGTGAAAGGTTGGATTAAATGGTGTGGAGTCATGCTACATCATATGTTCTCTGCTTGCGCTGTCACCTCTTCAGCCTGCAGCTTTATCAGTGACGTTTAACGTTTGCTTGAAGCTCTGTTGCACTACGCGGATTGCCAGCGTTTTATTTTCTCCGTAACAAGAACATGGATTGTGCTTCCCTGTCGTATCAGAAGGGAGTTCTCATCAGAGATACAATAAAACTTGTTATCGCTTGCTGCTGTAGACTTGATATAAGTGACGTCACAGGTAGTTGAAATGCCGGGTAAACAATTTTATATTGTTTAATTCTCACTGCAGCGTGATCAGAACGGTTCCTGTCCTAAGCTCCAGTTTCCATGCTGACATTCCCTGGAACTTCCTTCCGTGCATCTGCTCAGCACACTGTGTTTATAAAAATGTGTTCACTGTCTTGCCATCCTACTCCTCAAAATAGTGGCTTAGGCAGTTAACAACAAAGTCCCCCTTGCCACTGTAGACCCCCAGCGGTTTGTTCAGGTTTTTTTAGCAATGGATTCAGTCTAGACCATGGAGTCATCTTGTCTGATGTTACCCCTCTACTGGTAAAGAGCCAGTCCAAAAGCTAAGAGTTGACAGATTCATTATGCCAGCCTTTGGAGTCTAGTAATGTACATGTTCTTCCAAGAATGCATAACCGCCTTTTTTTGCAGCAGTCCAAGCACGATGTGTGGGTGGGTGGGTGTATTAAAGAGTGAGAAAGACAAGTTCCACATTTTGGGAATATACTTTAAAGCTGGTATTCTCAGCTTTGCCTGCATTTCTGCCTACTATTCATTATTAAATTAGACATCCAAAGAATACCTGTGTGAGTCCGATTGTCATTTTGAATAGGCAGTCATTACAAGTACATTAATATCTTTGTCCTTCTTTCCAACAGCCTAATTCCCCGTAGTAATAACGTCTAGCAAAAAAGAACTAGCACTAGTATAGAGTATAGGCACTAAGGTCACTTCACATTTATTACATCTCTAGCATAGGAAGAACAAGTTTTTTGAAAACATCTGTTGAGTCCAATGTCCTCCCCCTCAAAACTCTAACTGAATTATGTCCAGGTGGGTGATGGTGTTTCTCTGCCTACTAACGCCACTCAGGCATTGTATACCATTTCATTTGCATCACAGCTCAGATTTCTGCCTGGTTAGGCTATTAAAGCTATGTCATGAGTTAAAAACATTGTTTTCAACATTAAAAAGGAAGCCTTGGTAGAATTTCAATGGGCTCAAGTAGCATGCTCCAGTCCTTTCCCTTTATAAGCAGGAGAATATTTTTCTTTCCCTCTCTCTCTCTCTGTCTCTGTCTCTCTCTCTCTATGTAACAAATTTCATCACCGCCCATCTCCTTCAAAAGAAATAGCTTGCCAAAGTTGATGATCAACTGTCTCCTAACTGATTATCTTCTGAGTTCAATGGAAATGAATTTGTATGTCCTGAACGTGAAAGCTGCTGAAATTTTACTCTTAAATGAAAGTATAAAACAAAATAAACCTAGTGTTCCGAAGCCATCCTGATGGCAGTGCTACACAGCACCCCAATTGCTTCAAAAAGAATCATACCTTAAATATACCATTGTCTCAGTTACTGTAGCTCCCTTTGACCCATTCTTTGACCCATGTAAAAGTCTGTATCTTTTAAACCCTTGTCACAACTTTGTATGCTGGGTTGTGACGGCAGACCAACCACTCTCTGGTGTTGTGGCTTCCTGAAGAAGCCTACTTCTTTTTGGACTCTGAAAGGAGAGCTGTTCATACTTTGTGCCCCCAAAAGATCAAATTGTATTTCCAAATAAATTAGGCAAATGGACATGAAACAAAATTGCACATAATGACTCAAGTCCTTTTGTTATTCTGAGTCAAGTCTTTGAGGTTTTGTGGAAGGGAAAATGTGGTGAAAAGGATCTGTTAAGAGTAAAGGAATCTGGTGATTTCATGGAGAAGGGATGTGTGACTTCATCACCACGCGGTACTATTTCTGCTGCCACTCACATACAGAGCAGCAGTATTATTACCCAGGAAAAAAAGGTTCATTTAATCTAATGAAATTAGAGTTGAGATAACGTCCTCTCCACACCTACCCATTTGGGTTGGGGAGAGAGATTTTATCAAGGTTTCTATCGCACCCTGCACTTCCGAAATGAAGGATCTCTTCATCTTTGTCGTCTTTATCATCATAGGATTGGAGCCTGGCTTGGCACATAGGAAGTGGATTTCCCTGCCTGCCAATACAAGGAATGAGAGATTTCTTTCCTTTTATTCTCCTAAACTGAATGGAGTTAAGTCATCTAGAAGTGATGTCTGGGAAGCTGGAACCTTATTCTGTGACCATGGGAGGGAGGGAAGGCAGGCAGGCTTTTTAATATGGGGACTCTAAGCTCTGAAATACAATTTCCAAAGGAATGATCATGTTAATCTGTTGCAATAAGATTAAGATAATCTTTTCTGATACTTTTAAAACCTAATTCTATAGGATAGAAATAAAACCTTGATGACTTGTGTTTGTTTGGTTTTATCATTTGCACGCCACCTCTATCCAATATTCAAGGAGACTCTAGGTAACTCACAGCACAATAAAAACAGTGAAACAATAGAACAATGAAACAATAAAAATAAAGCAATATTCCAAGAATTATAAAATCATCACATTATAAAAACACATATAGGTCATCACACAGCAGTAAAACAGCATTGAAACTGGAAGTTTGTTTGTTTATTTTCTATCCCGCCTTTATTAGTTTTACAAATAACTCAAGGTGGCAAACATACCTATTACTCCTTCCTCCTCCTATTTTCCCCACAACAACAACAACCCTGTGAGGTGGGTTGGGCTGAGAGGGGGGGACTGGCCCAAGGTCACCCAGCAGGCTTTCGTGCCTCAGGTGGGACTAGAACTCTCCTACCATGCCTGATTGGCTCTTGGGCTGAGAGAGAGGGACTGGCCCAGGGTCACCCAGTTGGCTTTCATGCCTGAGGCGGGACTAGAACTCTCATACCACGCCTGATTGGCTCTTGGGCTGAGAGAGAGTGACTGGCCCAAGGTCACCCAGCCGGCTCTCATGCCTAAGGCTGGACTAGAACTCTCAGCCTCCTGTGTTCTAGCCCGTTGCCTTAAGACCTCTACAAAAGAGGTCATATCAGTTTGCAAGCTGCTCCAGAATGAGAGGGCTGTGTCTGAAAAGGCCTGTTTTCGAATCCCTACCCACTGACATCCTGGGGAGGGGATATCTACAACATGCCCTCTTGGCCTGCTCCTACTTTATGAGCAGATTCTACTTACTTATTTTTTAATTTATTAAATTTAGAAACCACCTGACTCCAGACAACTCTAGGCATCTGTGCATTTAAAGCAGAGATTTAGAGTCTTGAAGATAACCTGGAACTAGGTCATAAAGAGCTATAGAGGTAATAACCAGCTTCTTGAATTAGCCTGGAAGCAAACCAGGAGCCAATGCATTTCCTAAAAACATTGGAATTACCCAGTCATAACAGCTTTCATCTGTCGGCAGGTGGGCAACTGTATTTTGCACCAGGTGGGTCTTCAGGAGAAGCCGCATGTAGACCCATCGTAGTAGTCTAGATCAGTGGTTCTCAAACATTTTGGTCTCAGGATCCCTTTACAATTCTTAAAAGTGATTGAGGATCCCAAAGAGCTTCGGTTTATGTGGGTTATATCTATCAATATTTACTGTATTAGAAATTAAAACTGAGAAATTTTAAAAATATTTGTTTGAAAATTTGTGGACCCCCTGAAAGGGTCTCGGGGACACCCAGGAGTCCCCAGACCACACTTTGAGAACTGCTGGTCTAGATGTTAAGAGTAGGAGTCACTGTTCAGCTTAGTTGTTGATGTTGCGGTCTAATTTTTATGTTCTTTGTTCAAGAACAGTCATTTTAAACTTGGCAATGCTGTATATTGGGAGATACAAATACTGTGCAGGTTCTTCTATTTCATCATTTCTTGGGTGAGATTTCCTGTTCCTTTTTATGCAAAAGGTGTTTAAAATGAATGCGGGCATATAACTTCCTTGTTAACTTGTTTACGTGCTTGCTTTTAATACAGTGCATGGAGCATGTTCTCTCTACAGACAAAGGCTTCATCTTACAGTTAACAGAGGAGAAACATGACTGGAGAGTAATATTAACCATACTTAATTAATCCAATTTAATTTTAATTATAAATGAAATGTTATTCTCATTCTAGACCGAGCCACGTCACTCACAGGGCAAATGTGGCCTTTAGCCAAGAAAAAGTTGTATATCCTGATCTAGGCAGATTTGTTTTGCGTTTGTATAATGTGATTTTGTTTGGTTCTTTATACTCTGATCTAGGAATCGATGGTGGTCTGCTTGCATACAGGTCTACAGTGAAGGGGACTTGCAGGTTAATATGGAACCAGTGATTAGATTAAGAACCAAGTCAGAAGACCTTTGGGAACCATTTAGAGAGTGGCTAATCTAACTCAGAGCAGAAATGCTTCTTCCAATAAGACTCTTCAGCAGAATCTAATCTTACTTGGTATTTAAAATAGATCATGAGAAACAATGAATGTTGTGTAATTCCATTTTAAAAGGTAGGGTGGTGAAGAAGGGAAAGACAGATGAATCAATAATACTGTTTTACCGCTTGTTTTTCAGGTTGATGGTGGTGGTTTGAAGCTCATCAGAGGGGAGAACGTAAGAGGACAGGGTGCGGCCTATGCCTGTGAAGGATGCTGAAGAAAAGTAGTCTGATTCTCTGGGGCGTAGTGCTTTTCGTGGCCTGGAACGCCCTGATCCTCTTCTTCCTGTGGACTCGGCCACAGTCTTTGTCAGACCACAGCCGCTTAACTGAAGAGGTGATCCGACTGGCCCAGGATGCTGAAGTAGAGTTAGAACACCAAAAGGACCTTTTACATCAGATCTACATTTATAGTTCCCTTTGGAGCAAATGGAAGGCCAAAACCCACCACCTATCAGCTGCGGTGTCAGCCCAGCCTTCCACAGCTGCGCTCTTACCCCATCATAGTCGAATATCCCCTGAGGCTGTTTTGCCTGTGGTGGTGATTGCCTGTGACCGCAGCACCGTCCGCCGTTGTCTGGATAAACTGTTGCATTACCGTCCCTCAAAGGAGCGATTCCCCATCATTGTAAGCCAGGACTGTGGGCATGAGGAAACAGCTAGAGTCATTGCCTCCTATGGAGATTCTGTCATGCACATTAAGCAGCCCAACTTGAGTGACATCCCTGTGCCCACCGACCATCGCAAATTTCAGGGATACTACAAAATCGCTCGACACTATCGCTGGGCCTTGAGCCAGGTTTTCCGGACCTTCAAATACCAAGCGGCCATTATAGTGGAAGACGACTTGGAAGTCGCTCCAGATTTCTTTGAGTACTTTCAAGCCACTTTTCCACTTCTGCTAGCCGACCCAACTCTTTGGTGTGTCTCTGCCTGGAATGATAACGGCAAGGAACAGATGGTTGATGCTGCCCATCCCGAACTTCTCTACCGGACTGACTTTTTCCCTGGTCTGGGCTGGCTTCTGCTCTCTGACTTGTGGGATGAGCTGGAACCCAAGTGGCCCAAGGCTTTCTGGGACGATTGGATGCGACAGCCTGAACAGCGGCAGGGCCGTTCATGCATCAGGCCTGAAGTGTCGCGCACAATGACTTTTGGCCGTAAAGGTGTGAGCCACGGTCAGTTCTTTGACCAGTATCTGAAATTCATCAAGCTCAATGACCGTTTTGTGCCTTTCACCCAGATGGACCTTTCTTACCTCAAGAAGAATGAGTATGAGCGCTCGTTCTTGGCCCAGGTCTACGGTGCCCCTGAGCTGCGTGTAGAAGAACTGCAGGGGAACAAGCACCGGGAGTTAGGTACTGTGCGAGTGCAGTATGCCACCCGCGACTCTTTCAAGGCCTTTGCAAAGGCCTTGGGTGTTATGGATGACCTCAAATCAGGAGTGCCCCGTGCTGGCTATCAGGGCATTGTCAGCTTTCTTTACCGAGGCCGCCGTGTTTACCTGGCTCCTCCTCCTGACTGGACAGGCTATGACCCCAGCTGGAGTTAGCAGCTGATGATCTTTGAGCATGCTGGACCACATCGGGAAAAGGGTGCTTGGGTAGGGGGTGGGAGGGCAAAACTCTGTATTTTCTTCTCCTGTGTGGCATTCAGGTGCATTCCAGGAATGAGGATTGTTTTGTGCACTTAATTTGGGGGAGGGGGTAATGGCAGGAGGAATAGGTGATGGGGGTATTCTGAAGCCCCAGCGTTGTGGATGAGAAGGAGCATTCTCTCCCTGGTGCCTATCTTCCTTCTGGACATTGCAGCCTGTCCACTCCTTAGATCCTTGGTGGTTTGTCCGAATTGGTGCATTTTGAGGTCAAAGTGAATGCTAAACCAAAGCAGTGACCCGCTGAAGTTTTCTCAGTTTCATTGAGTATAGCAAGCCAGAGCAGCTTGTGATCTTACAAGGCCAATGCAGCTCACCAGCCATACAGTGTGCTTGGCCACAGATTTAATACGTATCTTTAATTCTAGCCAAGCAAAACCAGGAGTCTTGTTGAGTTCCCAGTAAACTACCATTCAAAACTGGTGCGCTGCACTTAACTTGATAGGCCACAAGTAAGCTACAGGGGGAAGATAAAAGGTTTTTCTCACCTCTTGGCCGCTGCTTCACTTCTCACCTGGGCATCTGTAGGGTTTTGAAAGCAGGAAGCTCTTTTGGATGACCATTGAACCCTCAAAAGGACCATCTTTATTGACCATATTGGCCATTTTTATGTTGATCTCTTAGATACGCTAATTCTTGAACCCTGTTGATTGGGACAGTGGATATACAATGTGCACAATGACAAACTTAATATGATTGTCACTCAGATGAGATGGAAAGGGAAGTCAGAGCCTCTTTCATTGCTTTTACTCGCGCACTAAGATAGAGCAGTTGGAGAGCATGAGCACATGCTGGGGCCTGTTAATTTTAACTTAAATGACGTCTTGGATGGAGGTGGGCATTTTCTTCTCATCCTCTTACCTGGTACTGAGATACATGAAGCTCTGGCTTTACAGTCTTCTAGTCGGTGCCTGCCAAAGGAACTTCCTGTCAAATGGTCCTTTCTGTAAGCCACAGCAGAAGATGATGGGCTGCAGGTGGGCCATTAAGTTTGGAGAGGCCCCTCCGTGAAATTCCTCTTGGGCACTGGGGCAGGAAGGTCCGAGGCTGGGTCTTTGAGACGCACGAGGGAGCGTGCAAACATTTCCATCTACACCTGTAATCTGAAACGATAGAGGCTTCACGTATATCTGTGGACTGTATATTTAAGGGAAGCTGACTGATGGCTTGATGTCGGTGCCATGTTCTCTTCCCAGGTTTATGAGGAGAATCTGCCCAAGGCTGCCTTAATTTCCCTGGTGTAGGAACTCCATCCTGATCTATGGCAGAGTATGCTCGTGGCTCTGTTGCATTTTTTAATCACTGTTTTTTCTGAATGGCCATATTGGAATTGGTCACTGCTACATATTTGGACACCATGTGGGCACTAAGCAGAGCAGAGGGAGGAGCCTTCTTGAGGAATCGGAGCATCTCATGAAAGGACCTCTCCAACGAAGGAGTCCAGCCTTACTCGGTGGGGCAGAGTCCACCTTCCCCATTCTTGCCTTGGGAGTTGCCGATGAGCTGCTCCAGCTGCCACTTTGTGAGGCGGGCGTGAGGAAGTGACTCCTTTGGCCAAAATTTAGACCACACCAAAGGATATTGCTTTATTTGAATGCTTATTGCTTTCTCTCTCTCTCTCTCTCTCTCTCTCTAAAATACACAAGACCATCTCTGTGATGAATGGAGGAAGACAGACTTATGTTTTGGCATTCCACTTCAGTAAGGAATTGTGGTTAAGTGAAATAGGTATGGGAGGTTTTCCCTTCATGTATCTGCTCTTCTAGTTGGTGCAAGGGGGAGGTATCTGCCTATGTCCTGAGATTTTCTTTTGAAAAACAAAACTAACGCTGCAGAGGATGAGGCTCTCTAGAGGAAGAAAGAGAAATGACCTATTGTGATCTGCGCCTCAAATTTTGATAATTTGGAAATGTCCGTAAGCTGATTTAACTTTAATTCTTTGAGAGAGACTACTATTTGCCGATTTTCTAGGTCAGGCTTCCATTTGAAAACAAAGTAAAGTAGGGCAGAAAAATGTATATGGACCATGAGTGGGAATGTCTCCAAGGAGAGCAAAGATTGTTTCGTGCGATGCTACTCACCTTTAACGACTTCCTGAATTTACATGTGGAAAAGATGGCTTGAGTCATCCGTCTACCATGAGGTGCCCCTCAGAAATGCTGTGATCCATCTTATCTGGATGGGGGGGGTGATGGTGAAAGAGGTGGTTGTAATGGAGAGTTGGATTCTTTGGCAGATTATTTTAATTCCTACTTTTAAGGTTTGCTGGATCCAGGGTGAGGAATTGCCATTTCAAAACTAGAAACAATAGCTGTTCTTACCTTGGGTTTTCTGTTCTGTGACTCAGCTTGATGCCTCAGTTTGCAAGTACGTGGCCATTTCCTGTCAGCAGAAGGCAGCTGCTGAAGTTCTGGAGGAAGAAAAATGGAGGTCTCTTTCTGGCTCCCTCCTCCTCTCCTTTCTGTCCTCTGGTGCTCAGTCAATCCGTCAGGGAAATGGAAATGGAAATAGAATAGGAGGGCAGAGCTACTGAATCATTTTCTTCCTGACTTCTCACTTCTATGTAACGTAATCCGCACTATCTGTAGCCCAAACTCTTTTCTTTGGCCTACTGTCCGTGTTAGTGTTTTGTCCTAGGTCACAGTGAAATGATCACCTTTTCCATTCCAGTTAGTGATTTTGGTGAAACAATTGGAAGATGCTCAGTGGAGATCCCAGCAGAAAGGAGAATCCACCAGCAGCTACAGTTTTCCCCCCTTTCTGTCCTGAGCTGCCTTCTGTTCACAAAAATATCTCCGCTGAATTTCCAACTGAAAATAAGTGTCTGTACATCTGAATGTTTGAATCAAGGTGTTTGATGGAGAGATGCTGATTTTATGTTCAGACCTAATTGGTGAGAAGACCTTAAAGAAGCAAAAACTTATTTTCCACAATAAAATAAAAGCCGGTCCTTTTCAGACAGCCTGTGTAATTGATCTCATGAAGCAATTTATTGCATTGATAATGGCTTCGATAGAATCTGACAAAGGGGAGGGAATCTAGCATTGCCTCTTTGGAGGCCTCTACACCCATTTGCTACCTTCCACTTGCTAGGAGTAACTCCTGTCATCCAACATGGCATTGGTCTTTCTAGTAACATCACATGTATATTTACAGTAGACTCTCAGTTAACCAGAACTCAAGCAACCAGCAAAAAAATCTCTCTCTCTGCTGCCATCTTGTGGGTATTAACTCTCAAGCAACCAGAAACTACATTTATCTGGCATCTACCATTCCTCATGGGTGCAGGTTAACTGAGTCTACTGTACATCAAATAAGGTCAAGGCCCTTTTCTCTGTTGTTCCAGAGTGCAGGGTATGGCATAATGGGTTTAAACCACATACTGTGATTTTTTTTCTTAGCATTTGATAGGGCTAACTAGTCAAAGAAGCAGTGGCAACCATCTGTGGAGGATGCTTTAGGGTTGGACTCAAAGGCCCAAGTGGCCCCTTCTAGTCCTTGATTCTACTTCCAGGTTTATGACGACAAATCAGGAGGACCAAGAAGTCCCCTGTAGCAGTGAGGGAGCATTCTGTCATAGAAACCCCGGGTCCACAGCCTTCACTGCTGCTATTTCCCCAGCCCTTTCCAAAAGCAAACAACCCTCTCTCCCCCACCCAATTCCTGCTCCCTACCTTGCTGTCCTCAGTTTATGCAAAGCCATACATTATTATTAGCATTATTATGTAATCCAGCTGTCAAAGCTCCAGGGTGCTTCCTTGCATTTCCCTACTGATGTGTTTGAACAAAAAATGCAGAAGGATGAATAAGCATACCAATGACTTGATGTTTTGTGGGGAGCCTGTTCCTTATTAAGCAAAAAGGAGACGTCTTGTGTCAAAACCACTTAGATTTCCTCCAACTTCTTAATTGGCAGGGATATGCAGTTCGCTGCATTAGCAAACTGAGAAATTAATGCTTTCTGAAGTTCCCAAGTTAAAAGCTGCTCAGGCTCTGTGTACTGTTTTAATGAGCCTTTATTTAGAATGAAGGTTGCTATTCATAGTGGTAATGCAAACACAACACAATGACACTTGGTCAGCTTTTTATGTGATTATTGATTGTTCAGTTTCAAATTATACTGAATATTGCATCTGCTATTTCAATTTTTTAGAATTATTTGCAGAATCCTGTTGAGCAGCAGCAGCAAGGGGTAAGAGTGCCGCCTACAAGTGGAGAGTCACCATTCTCCTTCCTTATTGCCTTAGGTTTTTTTTATCCGGCCTTAATTATTTTTTTATGAATAACTCAAGGCGGGGAAGATACCTTTCAGGACAAATACAGATGTGGCACTCTGCCGTCAGCCAGTGCCTGATCCTTACCTAAACACAGATGTGGGCATTCTGTATTAAAATATTTGGCAATGGACTAACAGGATCTGCTCTTCTGCATCAGAATATGTACTCTGGAAGAGAACATTCAAAGAATCAGTAGTTGTGCAATGCCGACTGATTTTTTCCCAGATATTTTTATTCTGCCCCATGGCAGATTTAAACACTTTTCAGCAATTAAATAGAAGAATACTTTACAAATCAAGCCTGCATCAACCAGCAATTCACAAAAGAGAGAAATTATGTTAGTTTCTGGCAGTACTGAGAAAAGGGGCAGAATCATATGCCTAAGAAAAGACAGAAAAGAGCAAAGGTCAAGCTCCCTTTTGCCAGGATCTGCACTGCACTTAGTTCTCTAAGCAGACGATCTGCCACTTTCTGCTGATTTTTGTTTTTGAGAGCAAGAAAGAGAGAATGTTTGGTTTTGTCTGCTTGTTCCTTTTTAAATAAAGAACCTAGATTTTATTTGCAGGTTTGGACTAAAGGTAAATACAGGTAGTCCTCGCTTAACAACCATTTGTTTAGTGACGGTTCAGACTTATGATGGTGCTGGAAAAAGCTGACTTACAACTGGTCCTCACAACTGTTGCAGCATCCCTGCGGTCATGTGATACGATTCAGGCACTTGGCAACCGGTTCACGTTTATGACCATCACAGTGTCTTGTGGCCACATGATCACTACTTGACCTTCCCAGCCAGCTTCAGGCAAGCAAAATGAACGGGGAACCACGTGATTTGCTTAATGACTACTGCAAAAAAGGTAAAATTGGGTCAGATTTGCTTAACGACCACTTTGCTTAGCAACTGAAATTCCAGTCCCAATTGTGGTCATTAAGCAAGGACTACCTGTACAGTACCATGTCTGAAAAGATGGAAAACTACTGGGATATATTAAAAGAAATGGCAAGTTTAGATGTTCACTGGAAGTGAAGCAATACCCTGACGCCATTTTACACTGCACCTTACCGTAGTATTATAAAATGCAATACAGTTAGTACTGAAGTGTGTGTATTAGTGTACAAGAGAGAGAATCAACAGATAGGATCCCGTATGGGAGCAATCTTCTGAACTGCAGCTCTTCCATTTCATTCTAGGCTAGTGAGTGGAATGGAAGTATTCTCACGTTGCTTCTCTGGGAGAACAAAAAAGGTGATTTTACTTGAAATTGAGAAAGACCTGGTTGGCAGGTGTACAGGCGCCTCCATCATCAACAGTAACAAATTAAGTTTTAAGAAATCCAGCTTGGCGTGGCATGCTGCCAGCATGAGTTTTCCCGAGAAGAACAAGCTAGCTGTTCATGGCTCGGTTTCTCCCTTTGCTTCATAGGGAAGCAGGCCCCCTGCCCAGCAATAGACACCCCTGCCCCAATGGCGCACTGTGCTCTCTGCTTCCTTGCATGCTTACTGGTCCATACTCTGCCTCCCCACAATCAGTACTTCTGCAGTAAATGTATTTGGCTACCTTCTCGGGGACTGTAAATGCAGGGTATTGACAAGGAAGTGGGAAGTCCCAGTGTGTGGCTGACGGGGTGTGTTCTGCTCAAGGCCTGGTTTTAAATGGCAAGTGTTGTAAAGTGTTACCTTTGCTCCTCACTGAAGCATGTGAATGTTTATATGCACACATGTGCTTGAATTCCAAAAACAGTGAGACTTTATCCTTAAAGATCACATTTCATGATCTGTTGGGCCATATTTACTTACTTACTTAAGAGATGTATATGGTCGCCCAACTCACGGTGACTCCGGGTAGCTTACAGAAATAAAACCCCAAATACAAAACCCACGACACCCCCACACCCCTGGTGACGACAATACATTCAAACAAAGCACTGGATGGGCCCTGCATCAACCTGGGATCCCCTGGCCCGCTGGCAAAGCCGCATCTTCAGGGCCTTCCGGAAGAGTATGAAGGTGGGGGCCAGCCTTATCTCTGCCGGGATGATGTTCCTCAGGGAGGGAGCCACCACGGAGAAGGCCCTTCTTCTCCGTCCCACTAGATGGACCTCTGTAATGAGGGAAACCCATAACATATCCTGCCTCCCCAATCTGGTGGGCCAGGTAGATGTAACTGGGGAAAGGTGGTCCTTCAGATAACCAGGCCCCAAACAACGTAGGGCTTGAAAGGTGATAACCAGCACCTTGAATTGGACCCGGAAGCAAATCGGCAGCCAATGCAGCTCCCACAAGAGAGGTGACACATGTGCAAATCTGTTTTGCTAATTGCTATTGGCTATTAGGGGGAAGTCCAGCTTCTGTGCTCAAAAGCCATATTCTTTGCAACTCAGTTGCTGAAGAACAATACTGCTGTGGGAATGAGCTGCTGCAGCCTGGCCTCGGGCTTTCTATAGGCAGCTGGTTGTCCCCCATGGAGTGCATGAGGCTGAACTAGTAATGGATCATTGCTGTGACCTGAAAGCGCTGCTCCTTCAGTATCTCTGGGACAAGGATCCCATTAAATCTCCCAAGGCAAGGGCCATGATGTGAATTGTACTTTCAAACAGGAGGATCAAAATTCAGGTACAATAGTCAGTGGCACCTAAAAGGCCCTGAATATGTATCGAGGAGAGCAAAACGAAGTTTCTCCTTTTCCTTTGTAAGTGCTATCACTTAGAGGACATCCACTGAACTCTTCCATCTCCTTGTAATAACAGTCAACTTGACTATACTCCATCTGGTGATGTCCATATATATAGACATCCTTTTGGTTGCTTGAGGACTGTTAGCACTGAAGAATCATTGGATTGGCAGAAAGTGGTAAGTCATTCTGCTTCATTTCCGTTTCTAGGCCATATGGTCCAACTACATTTCCTCCTAGAGATAGTCCTCACTTAACAACCATTTGTTTAGTGAAGGTTCAGGCAACGGTGCTGGAAAAAACTGACTGGTCCTCACACAACCGTCACAGTGTCCCTGTGGTCACATGATCACAATTTGGGCGCTTGGCAACCGGTTTGCATTTATGACTGTCGCAGTGTCCATGGTCAGGTGATCACCACTTTTGACCTTCCCAGCTGGCTTCTGGCAAGCAAAATCAATGGGGAACCCATGTGATTCACTTACCAAGCATGTGGTTCGCTTAATGCCCACGATGATTCATTTAACAACCACTGCAAAAATGAAATTGGGTCCAATTCGCTTAATGACCATATCTTAGCAACTGAAATTCTGGTCCCAATTGTGGTTGTTACGCAAGGACTACCTGTATTTGTGATTCCTAATCTATAGAAAAATTTGAACACCTGGGGGCAATCTCTCCCTCCCCTGCCAAAAGCCATCTAGGGGAGCGTGAAGCTGCTTAATAGTGCAATTCTACCACTTGGCCAGAGGAGGAGGAGGAGAGGCAGGCCTACCCTGCATGGAGCGGGTGGCTCTATGCAACCCCGAGCAGACGACCTTGGGGGTCATCGGCCGAAATACCCTGAATTTAAGGCAGTCCGTGGGGATTGGGTACAACGCGAGCCGGCGCTGCACGCTTTACGTTTCGTTCAGGGCTGCGGTTGAAAAATCACTGAAACGGATCCGCACCTCAGAGCAAGCGTGACACGTGCTAGGAAGGCCACAGGAAAAGTGGGAAGGGACCCGAATCTTGACGGACCCCCGAACAGCTCAACGGCGCCAGGTGCCGGGCAGCGCCGCCGAGGCGGGGGAGCTCGCGGGACCCTGCCGGGACTGCGCGCTCGAGCACGCGGGAGGCGCGGATGCCGCCCTGCTTGTTGACGCCGCGCCCTCTGCTGGACGAAGGGTGGAAGGGCAACCGGTCGAGCGGCTGGATGAGCGGAGCGGCGTTTGGCTGTTCACCTAGTAAAGTTTGTTCCCGGGACTCTGGATGGTTGCACGTGTGGATCACTCACTTGGATTTCTTCAAGTATTCATGCTTCATTTAAGCCATATGCACACACACAGATGTGTGCTTCTCTGCCACGTAATAGGGCATTTTTAATACCTTTTCCTGCAGGCGGTTCAATTGGCTCGTCCTTCCCCGACCTGCTGTTCCCAAAATGTGATCGCCCGCAGCTCGAATCATCTCTCATCGCCAGCCATGCTCATTGTCTCCCGAGTCCTGTATATATTTATTGGGGAAAAAAAACTTGCAAGTGAACAGGAATAAGATTCCGTGCACCACCGAAAGAATTTCTGTTTTCTCAGATTACTTGGATCAGGTTCACCAGTCATGGTTGGACTGTGAGTTGGCTTTAGAGTTAGAAAATATAAATTAAATCACGATAGGAATGTGCCTGGATACAAATAAGCGAAATCGAACAAGGAATAAACTCCTGGTAACGAAATATATACGCAGCGACTCAAGGCAACTGTCATGTTCCTTCGATAGCTCAGCTGGTAGAGCGGAGGACTGTAGAAGGCCTGCTTGAGTCATCCTTAGGTCGCTGGTTCGATTCCGGCTCGAAGGAAATTGCATTTTAAAAAGTTACTGTAATTTTACACTAATTCAGAAAATTTTAAAGACTAAAATACACTTGAAACCAGAGATTTTTCTTTTGGGATTAATGGATAGACAGCTAGAAAAAAGTCCTGGAACTTTGTTTTTATGTATGAAGACTGCAGTGAGACTATTATATGCTCGAAAGTGGAAAAGTTCGATGCTACCCACAACAGTGGACCACAAGGAAGGCTGAGCGAAGGAAGATCGATGCTTTTGAGCTGTGGTGTTGCGGGAAAGTCCTGAGAGTGCCTTGGACTGCAAGAAGATCAAACCAGTCCATCCTCCAGGAAATCAAGCCAGACTGCTCACTTGAGGGAATGGTATTAAAGGCAAAAATGAAATACTTTGGCCACATAATGAGAAGACAGGACACCCTGGAGAAGATGCTGATGCTAGGGAGAGCGGAGGGCAAAAGGAAGAGGGGCCAACCAAGGGCAAGATGGATGGATGATATTCTAGAGGTGACAGACTCGTCCCTGGGGGAGCTGGGGGTGTTGACCGACAGGAAGCTCTGTCATGGGCTGGTCCATGAAGTCACGAAGAGTCGGAAGCGACTGAACAAATAAACAACGACACCCACAACAGAGGTTGCAGAGATGGCTACACTGACTTCCTTGATTAGAGAAAAGGCAATATCTATGGTTGACTGGAAACCCCATATAGACTTTTTGCATGAAACCGAAAAAAAGGCACTTATGACGTGGTTTTGATGATTAGAAAAAAATTAGGTAATAGAAAAAAGTGAGCTTTTTTTGTAATCATAGAATAAGAGAAAACTTTGCAATCATGTTCGCTGCAAAGGAAATTGGAAGTCTTCTTTCTATTTCTTCTCTTTCTACACCTTTTCTACACCTTTTTTCTCTTTCTTTCTCTTTTTGTTTTCTTTATTCTGTATTAGTTTGTGTTAGTTTTTATGTTCTCTTTAAAACTTATCAAATTTATATATTAAAAAAATTAAAACATTATTTTAATTTCTTGGTCAAGCAAAGCAGAAGCCAAGCATTTTGAATAGGTTTCGCTTTACTACACCTTGCCCATCTGTGACATTTTTAAATTTTAAAAAATATTATATGCTGGGTTAAACATCACTTATTTCTCAAAGGATGCATTTTTATAAAATCAGCCCTTTGTTTCCATGTTTTCTGAGCCTGATCTTCGCGCGTTGTGATCTTAGTTTATGCTTATTTTGGAATAAAAGGCACTTGGGGCATGGCTGATTTTTATTCACCTCTGAGAAGAACTGAGAAAAGGCCAGTGGTCCCAGTGGTGGTGGGAGCCCTTAGGGCTGTGACCCCCAAGCTGGGAGAGGGGCTCCAGCAGATCCCAGGAGCAACATCAGAGCCCTCTGTCCAGAAGAGTGCAGTGCTAGGAACAGCTGAGGTACTGCGCAGAACCCTCAAACTCCCAGGCCTCTGGCAGAGGACCCGAGGATGAGGAAGACACTCACCACCCAGAGGGGTGAGAAGGATATATTTAAAAAAAAATTGTGACAGCAACATCAGGAAGAAGGAGCATGAGAAGCTGGAGAAGGACCAAGGCCTGAAGGAGGAACTAGAGAGGATGTGGAAAGTGAAGGCCAAAGTGGTCCCAGTGGTGGTGGGAGCCCTCAGGGCTGTGACCCCCAAGCTGGGAGAGAGGCTCCAACAGGTCCCAGGAGCAACATCAGAGCCCTCTGTCCAGAAGAGTGCAGTGCTAGGAACAGCTGAGGTACTGCGCAGAACCCTCAAACTCCCAGGCCTCTGGCAGAGGACCCGAGGCTGAGGAAGACACTCACCACCCAGAGGGGTCAGAAGGGAATCTATATATATAGCAGGTGGTTGACAGGAAGGTCCAGGTGGCCACTAACAGAATCTTGGTGGCCATTGGTAAGCATGCAAAGGCCAGCCTGGAGGACCACAAACGGAACAGTCTGAACAATCATCACTGTCGTGAGCCGGCAGACAGAACTGCTGGAGTCGCTGGTGCAAAAGCAGATGGATGCCCAGGCTCCCATGACGCTGGTCTTGTCCTGGCATCCCGGGGGGGTGGGCTGGCTTGGGCAGAGAAGCCTTTCTGCAGATCCTTCCCCCTTGCGCTTGGGGGTTCCCAGGCGGCCTGCAGTCAGGACCAAGTACGGAAGGTGACAGCAGAGCCGCACCCCTTGGCCCAGGTTGGGTGCTTTGTCCCTTGCTAACGTGTAAGACTTTGGGGTAATTTTGTAACAAGTTGTGGCTTTATTTTTTTAGGAAATGAAGGAAACCATTTTCTTGTTAATCAATTCATCTGCCAATTGTATAAGGAAGAAAGATAAATCAACCATGGGTTTTTTTATCATAAATAAATGACAGTATAGTAGAGCAATGTGTGCGCTTTGGAACCGTTTGAATGCAGAATGCCTGCTGCAGTTGAGTTCATAAAATGTGCTTGACCAACTCAGCTGAAGACCCAGCAGATGTATCTGCACAACACGGTGAACTCTTTGTTTTACAATTGATTTGTTCTTTGCAAGTCAATTTGCTTGATGCATCCTATGGTTCAGGGCGTTGTGTGGGCACAAAACATTAGTTCATTCCATGACCAAGCAAACCACTAAGCCTTCTGCAGTAAGCCAGCTGGGTAAATAAAGAGGACAATAGACTGAGCCTGGCCCATGGCCACTGGCTGCGCTTTGTGCCTGAGCAGCGACCTCGGATTGGGGTGTCCCTGCAGATCAGGAGGGCAGAAGTGGAGCACAGGCATAGCTCAACAACACAAGATCTAGCTTGCACGTGGAAGATCCCCCTGGGTGATCTGGGCCTGGGGAAGGATCTCAGTAGCTGGGTCCAGCCATTGATCTAATCCTTGGTTTATTCTTATCCTTGTTTCATTAAAAAGTCACACATCCCATCAAGCCACGGTGGGTTTATGCAGAACCTGGGAATCTATGCTTGAGAATCAGATGGTAGGTGGACTCCTGAAATTTTCTCTGACCATTTGCTGAAAACTACCATTTTGAGATAGGAAATTAAAACAAATGAGGAAGTAGGCTTAATGTGAATTGTTTTTTTTTAAACAAAACGAAATTGCAGCCCCAGTCAGACATATGAGCCTGTCTCGCTCCCTTCCCTTTACTACCTCCCGTTATGACCCTTGAAGCCCCAGCAAATGTTCAGGGCAGCCCCTTGACCACAAAAGAGTTCCCATCCTTGTTTAATCACAATTTGCTTGGTTCACAGATAAGCCATGGTTTACACATCTCAGTGGCAATAAAGGCCAGGTTTTTATTTTAAGTTGTTCAGTGTCTGAACTCCATTTACTGCAAAAACCTAGGGACTGTGCTAAACTGAAGCAGATTCACTCACTGTAATCCAAGACTACTGTGTCCAAAGTAGATCAGATCAAATCAGACCTTATTGTACGGCTGGATCTCCATTCAGACTTGAAACTGAAGAACTTGATAGTAAAGATCCTTGTGCTGTAGGATGCAGAGGAGGGATAAATAAAATGATTGGGCTGGGAGAGAATGAGAACTTACCTTAAAATGTTGTTTATTCATTTATCTATTGGTTTGTTCGTTCAACTTGTACACAAAACGACTCTGGGAGACTTACAAGCAAATTGAAAAACTACCATATCATAATGACCTGTTATCAAAATCAAACAGAACAGATGGGAAACTGAGGACACCAAGCGATATATTGCAAAGCCCTGTCAAGATTTAAAATCGGGTTGTTGTGACTGTCTGTGAGAAATAGAGCGGACCATCCCCACTGCAAGGAGAATATGTTCCATGTCATTAATATTCTGCAAATGACTATTGCCTTTTGTTGTGTATTTGTGGGCCAGGCTGTGTAAAGGCTGTCTGTGGGGCTCTTTCAGTAGTGGGGCTGTCATCATCAGTAAGTGGAATCCCGCCCCTGAGAAACTGCTGGACAATTTCTCCCTCCCTTGGAGGAATTTTGAAAGCATTCACCTTCTCTGAAGCTCCCCATTTTATTGGAAGCCTCCCGCTTCTCTCTGGAGTCATTTCCTCACGGGTGATTCATTCAGGTAGTCCTCGCTTAGCAACCACCTTGTTTAATGACCATTTGAAGTTACCATGGTGCTAAAAGAAAACAGCTTAGCACCCGGTCCTCACATTTACGACCTTCGCAGCATCTCTTTGCTCTTATTTTCACTTGCTTATTTACTCCATAAGTCCTCAAAGAGAAAGAACCCCAGTTCAGCTGAAGGAAGTTGCAAGCAAAGAAAAACTGAAGTAAAATCATAAGCAGTCACGATCATGTGATTTCTCACTTAGCGACCGCGTTGCTTAACAACTGAGTTGCAGTCATTAAACAAGGACTGTCTGTAGTGTAGAGGATGGAACAAGTCACTAGTGAGGAAATGCCCCAAGAAAAATCAATAGGCTCTGTATGCATTATCTTCAGGGTCAGCCCTCACATTAAGGAGTGATAAGAGGGGGTGGAGCCACTTCCTGGAGGATGGCAGAAAAACTAGATTGTGCTGCACCCTGTAGTAGGACTCTGCATCTGGCCAATGCAGAGATACTACACTGCAGTATCCACCCTTGAGAGCATCAACATGAAATGCAGCTAGCAGTCTGATTAGCAGTCGTTCATGCCATGGAAGGGAGATACCACCTTCTTTCCTTAGGCAGGGAAGTTATCTTCAGCAGCACGGCATATCCAGTGAATTCAAACAGGCCGTAGTGACAATGAGAAGGGGGATCCCGCAAAGGAGACCTTGCCCAAGCTGCCCCCCCCCATCTGCAGCTGAGGCCCCTCCGCTTCATCAAGGAAACTGGAGGGCCTTCAGCTTCATGAGAGAAGTGGGGTTTTTTACTGACCCCCACAAAAAGCAAACACACACCTGTTTGCCAACACACAGGGAGACCACCATCCATGCAAATATTTGTGTTTCCTGTGTAGTTTGGAACTGCGCATTGCATTAGTCCACAGTGTGTTTCTGTCTTTGAACACCTCTCTCAGGTTGCCCATTTCTCATCCAATCCTTTCTAGCACAGTGTTTGACCAGGGCATCCTTTCGGAGCTAAAACATGTGGCCTGCACGTGTCCAAGAAGCACCCTTAGTGCTCGGGGGTAATTACAGCCACTCACTTTATGCATTTATTTGATGCACATCCCATCTCTTCTCCTGAAACTCAAGGTGACTCACGTGGGAATCTCCATTTTAGCCCCACAATAATCGCCCCTTTCAGGTGGTTGTGACTGGCTCCAAAGACTGAGTGTCCGTAATTGGGGCTGGATTTGAACCTTGGTCCCCCCAGACCAGGTCCAGCCCCTTAACCACCACACTACACAACTGAACAGCTGGTGTCTGGAGGGCCGGGGTGAAGGGCGCAAGAGAAGGGCCAGGCTCGACTCCGAATCCCTCGGGACTTGATGCTCTGCGTCGTGGCTCCGCGGAGGGCTTGGAAAAGCAGCTGAACTTCCTGTTCAGCGCTGCCTTTAGGACCTGGAGGGAGCCGATCTGTAGGCGAAATGACTGGCTTCCACGGAGGCTGCAGGAGGAAGAGAAGCGCCTCCATAGCTGGGTCTGAAGGCGGCTGCTCGCGCAAATCCAGGCTCCCGTCCTTCCTTCCTTCCTTCCTTCCTTCCTTCCTTCCAGACCTCGGCAGCCTCCGCTTCTCCCAGCCCCGGCGGAAGATCGCAGTCGGTTCCTTTGTGTCCGACAATCGCTCGGGTTTGCAAGCCAAGCGCGGAGGGAACCAGCCTCTTGCAGAATTCGCGATCGGCGACCTCCTTTCTGGCGGCGGAGGAAGCGGAGGCTGTGAGTGCAGCTCGAGCAGCACATTCTCGCGGGGGAGGTGCGGGAGGACGGAGGAAGAAGACCAAACAGACTGCACAGTTTAAGGGGGCTGGCGGCATCGCGAATAAAGAAAACGCGGCCTTTGTACGTCCGGGTGCGTTGCCCGTAGAACGGCAGGGCAGCCGAGGTGCGGAAACGGCTTCCTTTGTATGGAGTCGAAGCCCGTCTCGCTTGCTTCGTCTGCGGCGGCTGTTCCCATCCTCCATCGCCCGCGGAGGGAGCCACCCAGGCCGAGGCAGCGGGAGGCTGGTCTGCTGATACCCAAGGGCGCACTTCGCTTCTGGGGTTATTCAGGATTGCCCTGCAAATGCCTGGCCTGAAAGGCGCAGCATTTGGGGACGAGAAGCCGAGCCTCTTGAATGCAGCCGCCTGGACTTCCAAGGCTTTTTGTGAAGTCATCTTTGTTGTAAAGGGTCTGACGGGTGAGCCACAGCTGGAAAATAGGCAGCTGGGCTCCCCTGACTTTGCTTTAATGCGTGGCTGTTGGATCATCTTTCTCTGGAGTCTTAATTGCATAGCAGGGCCTCTGCCTTTCAAAGCCTTTCTCCCTTATCCTACCTCAGTGTTTCTCAACCTTGGCCACTTTAAGATGTGTGGACTTCAAGTCCCAGAATTCCCTAGCCAGCAAGCTGGCTGGGGAATTCTGGGACTTGAAGTCCACACATCTTAAAGTGGCCAAGGTTGAGAAACACTGTCCTAGATATTTCCTGGCCCAAAGGCCACTGATTGCCTTTATTATGTATAGTCCAGCGCATCTATACCCACTCTGAATATAAACTTATACTGCTAGGATTGCACAAAACAGTCAAAAACAAAAGCACTATATTATAATATTTGTTGGAAATATTGCATGTGTTTAAAATCTCTCCAAATGACAGGAAGTGTCAAGCAAGGAACAGTGAGGAAAAATGTCAACATCACATAGACATTAGGGCTGTGCATGAGGATGATTTGTAAGAAGAGCTTTGGAACTTGCCCAGAACCTCTTTGTTATTCACTGAAGCAGCCTGTCCTTTTTCAGCTTTCCAGGCAAGCCTGAAAAAGTGATGTATCTGCTTTCATTAGTTGGTTCATTAAAGCAGGCATGTTGTTAATCTGACTCTTAAAGCAGTCGCATCTTTTTTTCAAGCTTAACGGAAGCTTGGGAAAAAATGGGTTGCTTTAATGAATACCAGAGAAAGCTTGTATTCATGAGAGGACTCAAGCACTTCTCAATCATTTTCAAAGCATGATCGGACCAAACAGACATTGGCAGGTCTGAGCTGGTGGCCACTGATGAGTAAGGAGATCTTGGTGATGAACTTCATGGAAATATCAATGGAGTGTACAGCATCAACAATGGAAAGCATGTATTTCATCGTTAAGAAAGAAACTAACAATGGGGCTAAAGGAGTTTGGGGCAAAATGTCTTTAGTTGGGCTTAGCTGGTGGTAGCAGGTCTCCTGAATTTCAGAATCCCTTAAGTTTTCTTCAGTGCCCCTGGTCCAACCTTTCTGAATCTGGCATCCATATACATAGGACCATAACTCCCTGAATGTATATGAATCACAGAACCTGGAAATATAACATTTTCCCCAAATCACAACCCATGATTGGAGAGCTATCATCAGTCTCAGATTGGCACTGGAAGGACCTCATAATTTCACACCTGAACAACTGGATTTGCTGAAATTTTTCCATGTCTGAGTACAATTCTGACTCATTTGCATTACTTTTTTTTTTTACTGTTCTTCTCTAATTAGGATTTCCTATCTTGGATCTAGGATGGAGAAGGAGGAAGAAATCCAGAATCCAGATTCCCAAAGTGCTGGAGAAGGGACAGTGAGAAATGATACCAGCTCAGGTAAAGAACTGGATAGAAAAATATAAGCAAGAATATTTTAAATGATAACTGGGTGGATCATTCTGAGTTCATCTGGTGAAGGACCATTGGTCTGCCCAAAATTGGCTTCCCAGCATTTGAAGGAATGTTTTTTTTCCCCTTGCCATCCCTCCTCAAATGCAAAATGATACAGGACAACTCTTGATACCAATCCATAGCTGGGATAGTTTTCACACTTCTGTGACTTGTTGCTGTGCAGATATATTGAACTCTACATGGCCAGACCTGATGAACTCTTAGAAAGTAGTGGTGGAATGAGATTGAGGCTTAGCTAAGATGGCGGGGGACTTCATTATCTAGGGCTATATTTTTGGTACTTTCGAGTCAATGTTGACTCCTGGCGACTGCCTGGACTCATCCCGGCAGTTTTCTTGGCAGCATTTTTGGAAGTGGTTCTCCCTTGCCTGCTTCTTCCTAGGGCTGAGAGAGAAGGACTGGCCCAAGGTCACCCGGCTGGCTTCGTGCCTAAGGTGGGACTAGAACTCTCGGTCTCCCGGTTTCTAGCCTGGTGCCTTAACCACTGCACCAAATCAGTATAGTAACTGAAATAAAGGAAAAGATTCCGAACTCATACTTACAGATGCAGATAATTTGTTCAGTAGATAGAATAAACCATGAAATGTAACCTGTCTTCGTAAGTCACTGAAGGGGATCCCCCCAAAATCAGCAGGCTGCCTGAGATGATTTCAGAAAAGTGAAGGGTGCCTCTGTTTTCTGTGGCTGAGGCGCAGAGTGCTTGTTTTGCATGGTGGAGATCCCCAGTTAAAAGGATCGGCTGAAGTGACGTTTGAGAATCTTGAGAGTTACTCAGTCGGCTGGGATGACCTCTGTTTTCTAAAACAGTTTCCTCCTGCTTTTCTTCTGGCTTTCAGACATGACTCTTGCTGGTGACAAAGTGGCTTCTGCTGCCATCACAGTTGCCACAGCTGCCGTGGCTGCTGTGAAAACTGTTGTCGGGATCCAGTCGCAAATCTTCAGCCGCTTGGCCACCCGCCGGACGTTTCTGCCCCGCGACCGCCGTGACCTACTGGAGCTTGAGCAGATGGTGGAGAATGCAGCGGCTGTGCGCCTCCGAGCAGTGGTGGAGTCCAGCATTGACTCCTTGCGCGCCATGATGTGTTCTTGCCTCTTCCAGTCCCCAGCAGTTCTTGCTGGGCTGATAGATGAACTCTACATCATGGAGCGGGCCTTCTGGGTGCAGCCGGGCCGCTCCGAGTGGTGGGAGAAGGTGGTCCTGCCCCACTGGGATGACCATCTTTGGCAGGAGAACTTCAGGATGAGTCGGCAGACTTTCATGGAACTGTGTGACCGACTGAGGCCGGTTCTTGAGCGCCAGACGACCAACATGCGGGCTCCCATTACTGTTGAGAAACAGCTGGCCATAGCCATATGGAAGCTGGCCACCCCAGATAGCTACCGCTCAGTAGCAGAGTGTTTTGGCGTTGGGCGCTCCACTGTGTCCAGGATAGTCATGGAAGTTTGCCAAGCTCTTTATGATGTCTATCACCATGTGGTCCTTCTGACCAGGCCCCAGGAGGTGATAAAAGGCTTTGCAGCCAAAGGTTTTCCTCACTGCATTGGGGTGATGGATGCAACCCACATCCCTATCATTGCTCCTGCCCACCGAGCCATGGAATACATCAACAGCAGAGGGTATTACTCTATGGTTCTGCAGGCACTGGTGGATCATGAAGGCAAATTCATTGATGTGTATGCTGGGCGATCCGGGAAAGTTCATGATGCCAGGATCTTTCGCAGCTCCCCCATCTTCCGGGCCATGAATCAAGGCACCTTCGGCCCTAGCACCACCATGGACCTAGAGGGGGAGCAAGTAAAGGCGGTCATCCTAGGAGACCTTGCCTACCCTCTTCTGCCGTGGCTGATGACTCCTTACAGCGGCCAGTTGGACTCCCGAAAACAGCTCTTCAACAACACGCTTGGCCGCTGCCGGACAGTGGCGGAGTATGCCTTCGAGCGGCTCAGGGGCCGCTGGAGGTGCCTGCTCTCCCGCCTCGATGTGCGGGAACGCTACGCCCCACGGGTCATTGTAGCCTGCTGCATTTTGCACAACATCTGCGAAAGCAAAGGGGAACCCCTCCAGGAAGGGTGGGAAGAGGTGGTGAGGTCTGTCTCGAGGTCTTACCAGCAGCCAGAAAGACAGCTGATGTACATGTCCAACCCACATGCCCGGGAGATCAGGGATCTTTTCAGCGCACACATGGAAAGGAGAGAACAGGAGAAGTAGGATGGCATTCATTCTTATTCTTCCTCCCCCGCAAAAAAACCTTGGACCAGAACCTGGGGAGGGGATAGCAGGCCCTTCCCTGCCTCTTTTCTGAATAAGTTGTTATTACTAGGGTTAGAATGAAGTTGACTTCTTCCGAAAGCAGGTAGCTGATTTATCTTACTCCTCCTTGGCTGAAGCAGGTGACCAAGACTGTCTTCTGCTTCCAGGTTTCCTTTGCCTTCCTGCCAAGATTGTGCTTCTGCCTAGGGAGCAGCAACCTTAGTGCCGCACCTTCCCTATCCAGGATTGCTGCCTTCACAGGCACTGACTGCCCAGGTTAGCACAACATACCCTAAGACACAATTTATTAATTAGTTGTGGTTTGTAGAATGGGCCGCACTTGGCCAGATTAGGACAATGCACCCAAACCAAAGAGACCATATTTTGGCTGAGTGTAACATGTCAACCCAATGTCTTGCCAGGGTTGGTTTCAGCTTTGAAGGTGGGGAGCTTTGGAAAGTGCTGTTGAAGAACTTTGACTTCCCTTTGTGGACTTAACTAGCAGCAGCCCTCTGACCAGTGCTGGAAGTTGCCTTTTGCATTTCTCATAGTGCCCCCATAGAGTGTCACCCTATGACACTGTGGTACGTTTAAAATGGCAGCTCCCATCATGTGATGCAAATCTGAGAATGAATGAATGAATGAATGAATGAATGTTGTATTGCTCTCTCTTCCTCCCCTCCTGCCAACATTCCCAAAATGGTCAGCCAGGTTCCTACTGAAAGCTACTTCTAGCCTGAAGGAACCATCTAGTCATTGTAGCAAGGAGCCATTGCTAATCTTATGTCCATGAATGTTTTAAGCCTACTTTAAAATTGTGCAAGTTGGCCCCATATCTATGGAGAATGAAATCCTTCTCTGTTACTCAAGAACATTGCAAAGGGCTGCCACAGTTTTCTTATTGTCAAGAATCGGTGGTTGAGCGTAAGCACTAAATTAATGAACTGCATCTTGGAAAATTCCATTTGCATATTTTTACTCAGAAGTCTTTAGGCAGTCTACTCTCTCTCTCTCTTAGCTTCAGCCTCATCTGCAGTGTGGAGATTGATAACTGATGGGTTTGACAGTCTTCTTGTTGGCATTACAAAATAATTCACATTGTAAGGTTTGAATGCCGTAAAATAATGGCAGCCATTCTGAGAGTGCCTTGGACTGCCAGAAGATCAAACCAGTCCATCCTCCAGGAAATAAAGCCAGACTGCTCACCTGAGGGAATGATATTCAAGGCAAAACTGAAATACTTTGGCCACATAATGAGAAGACAGGACACCCTGGAGAAGATGCTGATGCTAGGGAGAGTGGAGGGCAAAAGGAAGAGGGGCCGACCAAGGGCAAGATGGATGGATGATATCCTAGAGGTGACAGACTCGTCCCTGGGGGAGCTGGGGGTGTTGACGACCGACAGGAAGCTCTGGCGTGGGCTGGTCCATGAAGTCACGAAGAGTCGGAAGCGACTGAACGAATAAACAACAAAAACATCCTAAGTATTATGTATCAGAAATGAGGGGCAAACAAAGAAGAGGTAATTGCATTGTGGTGATTGATAGGTGTTCTCCCCAAATGGAGGTACTTAGAGCTTCATTTCCACCTGATGTTGCTCTCCTTTATACTTCTTTGGTTCTTCTATCCAAACCAGGTGGTTGCTACAGGTAATGTGAGGTACTTGACTAGAACTTCAGACACAGCCTAGTCCAGTTGTCCTGCTCCTTACTTAATTTTAAATTACATTCAGTTCACTGAATTGCCTGCAAAGCACTTTTGTTGTTTATTCGTTCAGTCGCTTCCGACTTTTCGTGACTTCATGGACCAGCCCACGCCAGAGCTTCCTGTTGGTCGTCAACACCCCCAGCTCCCCCAGGGACGAGTCTGTCACCTCTAGAATATCATCCATCCACCTTGCCCTTGGTCGGCCCCTCTTCTTTTTGCCCTCCTCTCCCCCTAGCATCAGCATCTTCTCCAGGGTGTCCTGTCTTCTCATTATGTGGCCAAAGTATTTCAGTTTTGCCTTTAATATCATTCCCTCAAGTGAGCAGTCTGGCTTTATTTCCTGGAGGATGGACTGGTTTGATCTTCTTGCAGTCCAAGGCACTCTCAGAATTTTCCTCCCAACACCACAGTTCAAAAGCATCGATCTTCCTTCGCTCAGCCTTCCTTATGGTCCAGCTCTCGCAGCCATATGTTACTACGGGGAACACCATTGCTTTAACTATGCGGACCTTTGTTGTCAGTGTGATGTCTCTGCTCTTAACTCTTTTATCGAGATTGGTCATTGCTCTTCTCCCAAGCATTAAGCGTCTTCTGATTTCCTGACTGCAGTCAGCATCCGCAGTAATCTTCGCATCTAGAAATACAAAGTCTTTCACTGCTTCTACATTTTCTCCCTCTATTTGCCAGTTATCAATCAAGCTGGTTGCCATAATCTTGGTTTTTTTGAGGTTTAGCTGCAAGCCAGCTTTTGCACTTTCTTCTTTCACCATCATCATCAGGCTCCTCAGTTCCTCTTCGCTTTCAGCCATCAAAGTGGTATCATCTGCATATCTGAGATTGTTAATGTTTCTTCCAGCGATTTTAACTCCAGCCTTGGATTCCTCAAGCCCAGCACGTCGCATGATGTGTTCTGCATACAAGTTGAATAGGTAGGGTGAGAGTATACAGCCCTGCCGTACTCCTTTCCCAATCTTAAACCAGTCCGTTGTTCCGTGGTCTGTTCTTACTGTTGCTGCTTGGTCGTTATACAGATTCTTCAGGAGGCATACAAGATGACTTGGTATCCCCATACCGCTAAGAACTTGCCACAATTTGTTATGGTCCACACAGTCAAAGGCTTTAGAATAGTCAATAAAACAGAAATAGATGTTTTTCTGAAACTCCCTGGCTTTTTCCATTATCCATCGGATATTGGCACTTTGGTCCCTAGTTCCTCTGCCTTTTCTAAACCCAGCTTGTACATCTGGCAATTCTCGCTCCATGAATTGCTGAAGTCTACCTTGCAGGATCTTGAGCATTACCTTACTGGCATGTGAAATGAGTGCCACTGTTCGATAGTTTGAACATTCTTTAGTGTTCCCCTTTTTTGGTATGGGGATATAAGTTGATTTTTTCCAATCTGATGGCCATTCTTGTGTTTTCCAAATTTGCTGGCATATAGCATGCATTACCTTGACTGCATCATCTCGCAAGATTTTGAACAGTTCAGCTGGGATGCCGTCGTCTCCTGCTGCCTTGTTATTAGCAATGCTTCTTAAGGCCCATTCAACCTCACTCTTCAGGATCTGGCTCTAGCTCACTGACCACACCATCAAAGCTATCCCCGATATTGTTATCCTTCCTATACAGGTCTCCCATATATTCTTGCCACCTTTTCTTGATCTCTTCTTCTTCTGTTAGGTCCTTGCCATCTTTGTTTTTGATCATACCCATTTTGGCCTGGAATTTACCTCCGATGTTTCTAATTTACTGGAAGCGGTCTCTTGTCCTTCCTATTCTATTGTCTTCTTCCACTTCCATGCATTGCTTGTTTAAAAATAATTCCTTATCTCTTCTGGCTAACCTCTGGAATTTTGCATTTAATTGGGCATATCTCCCCCTATCACTGTTGCCTTTTGCTTTCCTTCTTTCTTGGGCTACTTCTAGTGTCTCAGCAGACAGCCATTTTGCCTTCTTGGTTTTTTCTTTGTTTGGGATGTATTTTGTTGCCACCTCCTGAACAATGTTGCAGACTTCTGTCCATAGTTCTTCCAGGACCCTATCTACTAAGTCCAATCCCTTAAATCTATTCTTCACCTCCACTGCATATTCCTTAGGAATATTAGTGAGCTCATATCTAGCTGATCTGTGGGTCTTCCCTAATCTCTTTAGTCTGATCCTAAATTGTGCAATGAGAAGTTCGTGATTGGAACTACAGTCAGCTCCAGGTCTTGTTTTTACCGACTGTATAGATGTCTGCCACCTTTGGCTGCAAAGGATGTAGTCAATCTGATTTCGGTGTTGTCCATCTGGTGAAGTCCATGTATAAAGCTGTCTCTTAGGTTGCTGGAAGAGGGTGTTTGTTATGCACATTGAGTTGTCTTGGCAAAATTCTATCAGCCTGTGTCCTGCTTCGTTTTGTTCTCCCAGGCCATGCTTACCTGTAATTCCAGGTGTCATTTGACTGCCCACCTTAGCATTCCAGTCTCCCATGATGAAAATAACATCTCTTTTAGGCGTGTCATCTAGTAGGTGCTGCAGATCCTCATAGAACTGCTCTACTTCAGCTTCTTCAGCATCTGTGGTTGGGGCATATATTTGGATCACTGTGATGTTAGATGGCTTGCCCTGAATTCGAATTGAGATCATTCTATCGTTTTTTATTAATTAGGAAGGCTACTCCATTTCTTCTGTGGTCCTCTTGTCCACAGTAGTAGATCTGGTGGTCATTTGATGTGAAGTGGCCCATTCCAGTCCATTTCAGTTCACTGACGCCCAGAATGTCTATCTTTAATCTTGACATCTCCCCAATAACCACATCCAATTTGCCCTGGCTCATAGATCTTACATTCCAGGTTCCAATGGTATGTTGATCCTTAGAACATCGGATTCGCCGTTCACCACCAGCACCGTCGGCCACTAGCCGTCCTTTCGGCTTTGAGCTAGCTGCGTCATCACGTCTGGGGCTAGTTGAACTCATCCTCTGTTCCTCCCCAGTAGCATTTTGACCATCTTCCGACCTGGGGGTCTCATCTTCCGATGGTATACTGACATATCTCTGGTTGTACTGATCCATTTAGTTTTCACGGCAAGAATACTGGGGTGGGTTGCCATTACCTTCCCTAGGGATCTCATTAGTCTGACCTCTCTGTCATGACCTTCCCGTCTTGGGTGGCCCTTCACGGTTTAGCTCATGGCATCATTGAGGTGCTCAAGCTCCAGCACCACGACAAGGTAACGATCCTTTGCTGAAGCTGCACAGCACACTTATAGATAAATAGGATATTCCAGTAATGATGTACCTTACAGAGTTGTTGCCAAAATTATAGACATGAATTATCTGGAGTATTCTGAATGTACTTTTCAGCTTTGCCTAAAGGCTTGGAGCTGTCATTACATTTGCTCAAGAGTAGACATTTTCTTTGCCCCAAATTCCAGTCCTTTGAGCCTCCAAGCCAATCCATGGTGCTCTATCTTTTGCCCCACTATCCAATGGGACACTGCACAAATCCCCTTGAGATTATTTAATTTGGGATTCTGATCAACATTCCTTGAAAATGGGTGGTAAATATTTGGAGGGCTGGGGGCTGCATTTGGCCTTTAAATACCACGTTGGGGTGTCACTCAGAAAGTGGCAGGCCAAGACAAAAACTAAGTCTGATTTAATTTAAATTAATACATTTTTAATAATTGCTTTTCATCTGCTTCATAGTTGCCCCTTCTGTCACATTACCTATTACAGATTGGCAACCTAAAACCTGGGGACAGGTTGTCTCTTAAAATAGATAAAGAGTGATGATTAGTGGAAGAGAAGTAATTAGATAGCTAGTATGTCAGATATATAATAATAGGATAAGTAGAAAATGTAGAATCAGGAAGACGGGCAAAAAGAACAAACGAGGAGGGAAAAATTTAAATGAATCAAGAAAGGAGCTGTATAGATCACTCCTCCCTCATTCCAAGATAACTTGTTATGATGGCTGGTTGGAATTCGAAACTAACAACTTTTAAGAATGTTGAAAGCCCTCTATTCCACTTTCATAGCCAGACTGTTTGAACCTGCTTCAGATCCTGGATCTGGCAATGATGGCTGGGAATTCTGGCAGTTTTAATCCAGCAGATTTGGAGAGTGCTAGAAGAGCTCCTTTACAGCCATGAGTCCATTTTCTCAAACACGTAATTTTGGAATAGAGTAAGATAGGATATTGGTCTATTTTAATGAAGTATGAAAATTACCAAACTGGGATTAGTGGTGTTTCTAAGTGGCTTGCTTGGGTGCATGAATTGCACTAAACCAGCCTTTCTCAATTTTTTGACCCTGGAGGAACCCTTGAAATATTTTTCAGGCCTGGGCGAACCCCTGCACATTCAAGCTCAAATATAGGCCGGAAGTTACAAAATTATGATATTCGTTTCATGGGTAGGCCTGAATATATGCATTAACAGTGTTCTAAACTGAAAATAAAGAATGAAACTTACCTCTTTAATGCGAAGTTGCCCAAATTTGAAATAATTTTTTAACTAAATTGTGATCTCCCAGGGAACCCCTAGTGACCTCTCGCGGAACCAGAGGGAGCCACTGAGCCCTGGTTGAGAAACCCCGCACTAAACTATGACTTGTCTAGTTATGGTTTATGAAATAACTAAAAAGGGGCTGGGTTGGCATGTCATATTAATTTAAACAACCCACGTTATCAATTAAAGTACTGTGTGAACCAGTCATCTAATGTCTTAACTTTTTCCGTTTCTTTGATTTGCCTAATTCATAACATTTTAGATTAGAGAACTTCCTGTATTTCCTATTCAAGATGCAAATTCTAAATAAAACTGTTTATTCAATGCTAGTATCTTATATATTTTTACAGTTATGATAAAAATAAAACTTAGCAAAGAGCAGCTCAGCTGATCTTAGTCATGGTTGCTAAGCAAGGCCAGGGTTGGTTAATACTTGCATGGAAGAGCACAAGGAAATCACAAGACTGTAGTCTGAATCGGAAAGTTAAAAATAATCTGGGAACGATCCATGAAAAACATTTCAGTGGACCTGTGAATGGCCCTGCCTGCTTCTCACCAAAGTCATTAGCCATCTGTTAGCCTCTCTCGCCAGCAGTTCATGTCCTGTTGTATATAGGGGTTGGTGGAGCCAAGAAGTGTTAAATAGGGACAGTTGAGACCTTGTGGGATAGCTGTTGAATAGGCAGGAGGTCGCTGGTTGTGAGAGCATTGCAATAACTAGTTGGAGATGGCTGTTGAGTAAACAGGGAAGAAAAAGAAGGCAAGGAAGAAAAAAAAATCAGTAGGTACAAAACCCACAGGAAGTAAGCACTCACAGCTCAAAAGATATTCCTTGGTGGGAAAAGGGGATAAACTATGGAGAGGAGAGTATTAATGGAGGTGTATATGGTGACTCAAGAAATATGTTGTAGACTAGCCCTTGGTAGGGGTAGCAGTGAAGACCATGGAAAAAATCAGATACCATGACGTGTCTACAAAGATCAGAATCGTGCAGTCAAGGATTTTTCCTGTGACACTCTATGGAAGTGAATGAAGCAGGATAGAAAGAGCATTGATGCTTTTGAACTTTGGTGTTGAAGACTCTTGAGTCTTGGGTGGTCAAAAAACCCAAATAAATGGATCATAGAACAACCAATCCAGAGTTCTCACTTGAGGCACAAGTGACCAGGTTCAAATTATATTTTGGCACATTATGCAAAACTCAGCTCTCTTGAGAAGTCCAAAGTGTTGGGGAAGGTGGAAGGAAAAGGAAAGGACAAATAACAGCAATGGGGATGGACTCAGTTACAGTGGTGTTGGGTGATGGGTGCACCATTGGAAGATCTGAAGAGCCAGGCTGGAGACAGATCACCCTATCTATGTGGTTGCTAAGAGCTGACACTAGCTCGATGGCACATAATCAACCAGTGAAGGTGAAAGGTGCAAAGAAGCTGTCATTAGTAATCCAGCCCACCAGAAGTCTCAGCAGTTCCATGCAAAGCTGACCCAGGAGAGGTCATCAAGTGTGGTAACGGCTGTTGGGGCCAGAGAAAGAAGGAACCAGAAAGCAGCTGTGTGGAATCTACCATAGGCTGGAACAAGGAGAAGAAGAGAGCTGCCAAACAAGATTCCGGCATTCACCCAGAAGAGAGTTCCCATGGAGGTATCTGAAAAAAAGAGGGTAAAGAGAAAGTTAAAGAAGGTAAAGCCAGAAAGAGAATGAATGGCATTATGTCAGCAGAAGAAGAGCAACCGCTATACCTGATCATAAACTCAGACACTTGGAGGGAGAAACTAGAAGAAGCAAAACAAGTGAAAAGAGGAGCGCAGATCCTTGTCTGACAGCAACTACTGGTCCAGACCAGTCACTGAAATAACTAGAGCCACCAGCAAGCGCAGGAAGTCCTTGTATAGCGACCACAATTGGGACTGGCAACTCAGTCATTAAGTGAAATGGTCGCTAAGTGAAACCACAACCGAGCTTACTTCAGCTTTCCTTCACTTTACGTCATAAATGCAAGGATTGGCCATAAAGTTACTTTTTCATCACTGTTGTAATTGCGAATGGTCGCTAAACGAGGCAGTTGCTAAAGGGGGACTACCTGTAATAATAAATGAGGGTAGTAAAAAAAAAGGAGGGGGGAGGGATATACCCATAGTACTACCTCTGAGCTCACTTTTACATAGTTGCCACCTTGTGGTGATAGTAACCTGCAAGAATTGGGCAAGGGAGGAGAGAAAGCTGGTTGCCAAAGCTACTGGCAAGGAACCCCAGACGAGGTAGGCAAGCTAAGAACCTTTCTGTCCAAATGAGAGAAGGGAAAGCATAAGAGCTTCTGAGCTCTCTGTCAAATGTGAAAATGTTTCAGGAAGGTCTCCAGGTCATATCACTTGGCTGGAAAGCATTGCCAGGTGCCAAGTTGTACCTACAGGTGGAACTGAAACCAAAACATGAAGAAAGCCAGCAGTAATTGTGAATTAAATTATAGCCAAGGAATCACATCTAGATGGCACCAATTTGCAAAAGGCTGTTGTACACCGGTTGTCTGGGCTAACCATGGTCTAAAAAGTCATGATGGTTTTACACAACACACTAATCTCAGACAACCTGCAGTATGATGTGCTGACACATACACACCCCAGTACCAACCTGAGGTAAATCGGCCATAGAACCAGCCCCAAGGTGAAGGATCCCTTCCTTCTGAAGATCGGTCTAAACCCAGGGGGCCATTCAGGCAACTGCTTGATGCTCTCTGGCCAAAGAAAACAGCTCCCTTAACTGAGCCTAGCAGAAAAGCTAGAAAAAGGAGCAGCTGGGAAGTTCTCCTTCTCCTTTTTTGCAGGCAGGACAAATGTTGAGAAGGCAGTGAGATGCCTCCAGGATGAAGCCATGTGCTCCATCTGTTTAGAGATGCTTAAATAGCCCATGATTTTAGACTGTGGGCATAATTTCTGTCATGCCTCTCTCCAGGGCTGGCAAGCCTTGGAAAGCCCCCCCTTTTCCCCTGAGTGCAGGCAGAGTTTTAGCCAGGCCAACATCAGACCAAATAGGCAGCCGGGGAATATCCTGCAGCTGATCCAACAGTTCCCATTACAAGAGGGGAGGAGGGCAGAGGCTGCGACAAGCTTGTCATGTGAGTTGCACCAGAAGCCGGTGCAGCTCTTTTGCCTGGAGGACAAAGCCTTGCTCTGCTTGGTGTGTGTCCCATCCAATGCTCAGGTGTGTCACTAGCTTGTTTCTATTGAGGACTCTGTCCAGGCATATAAGGTAGCAAGGTGAGCGGGATGGCTGAGGGCAGGTGACTGTTTCTCTGGACCTATAATGCAACTGTAGCTGGTCTAGGTCAATATAGTAGGTAACCTTTGATACTCCAGCTTGGGTTACTGTTCTTGGTGCCTCTTGGGGGAGCAAGGAGCCCTGTTTGGATAGGGCAGAAAGATAGCTAACTCTGAGGACTGGTCTTCAGGCACGTTAGGATTGCTTCAGAAGGCTCAGCCTCAAGTAGAATAATCCCAATTCATCCAGTTTACAACAGCCACAAGAGCAGCAAAAACAGCTTACATGCAGCGTATTGTTCTGGCAAAAATTAGTTGTTCTTTCATTTCCCATTTCACTGAGTGGAGAATAATGGCAAATTGGGCTTGTCTGATCCTTTACTGCCTCTGTTCTTTCTTTCCTAAAATACTATCCCCCCAGCTGTTCTTGCTCAATTGAGCCAAAGAAGAATTGCCACCTTTATTTGCGGGGGCGGGGGGATCTTTCCTTTCAAGAGCTCTGTAGGCCACAAATACAACATGAAACTCCTGGCCATCTTCCTGCAAAAAAGGACAAATGGCTCCTGTTGGGTTTCTGCCTGTCATGGTGTTAGAAGTAGAGGAGCTGGGTGGAGAGCTGGAGAAGACCCAGAGCCTCTGGAGATGGCTTGGATGCCTGTGTTTTTCCCCAGAGGGAGCTATCTGTAGTTCTAGATTGTCACTTAAATCAAGAAGATGATTTGCAAGGGTAAAATACTTCCTCTTCGGGGCTACTAAAAGGTGGATTTTGCTCAATAAGCTAAATCATGGTTAACTGAACCTTGGTTTATTTACTTCAGTGGCTTAGGTACCTAAGGCACCTCAATGATGCCATGAGCTAAACCATGAAGGGCCACCCAAGACGGGAAGGTCATGACAGAGAGGTCAGACTAAATGCGATCCCTGGGGAGGGTAATGGCAACCCACCCCAGTATTCTTGCCGTGAAAACTAAATGGATCAGTACAACCAGAGATATGTATAGAGAAGGAAGATCGATGCTTTTGAACTGTGGTGTTGGAGGAAAATTCTGAGAGTGCCTTGGACTGCAAGAAGATCAAACCAGTCCATCCTCCAGGAAATAAAGCCAGACTGCTCACTTGAGGGAATGATATTCAAGGCAAAACTGAAATACTTTGGCCACATAATGAGAAGACAGGACACCCTGGGGAAGATGCTGATGCTAGGAAGAGTGGAGGGCAAAAGGAAGAGGGGCCGACCAAGGGCAAGGTGGATGGATGATATTCTAGAGGTGACGGACTCATCCCTGGGGGAGCTGGGGGTGTTGACGACCGACAGGAAGCTCTGGCGTGGGCTGGTCCAAGAAGTCACGAAGAGTCGGAAGCGACTAAACAAATAAACAACAACAAGCTTAGGTATACTCTACAAACACTGGATCTTAAATTAACAATTCTAGTTTGGTTTGCCCATCATCATTAATCAGATTTAAGTTGGATTTAATTCTACAAACTTGGGTTAAATTGAGCTTAATTGCTTGTGAATAACTACATGGATTGTATGTTGTGATTGCTCAGCTAGGGCCTGCTACTGTCCGTCTAGCTGAGCATTGCCTGCTCTGTCGTTAAGCATTCTCCAGGCCTTTGGAGCAAAGGTCTATCACATCCTGCTATTTGTCTGGTTTAGGGACTTAGACTTACTCTCTAACTTCTCCCTTTTTCAGGATGAAATTTGTACTCTACTGGAAATGAAAAAGAAGCAAGAAGAAGTTCAGAAACGTTTCTTTGAAGTAGGGGCCTAAAAGCAAAATCTAGAGGTAATTTCTTAAATCTGTAGGTATTCCCTTGACCTATGGACCCAAACCTTTGGCCACTACTGATGGACCTTTCGGTGGGCGATGTTCTTTTATGTAACTTCACGTGGTATGGAGATGATGTAGTTGTCTATTAATCATCAACCTGTTTTTGTTCTTGTTGAATGTTCCGTTTACTGTCTCAGTGGGAATATTTTGTTTGAACAGAAGAAGCCAGATGGAAAACACAATTCTCCCAGAGTGGGGATGATAAACAGGATTTCATTCCCACTGGTTTTAGGGAGAATTACTCTAGCATCAGCACTACCCCTCGTTTATAACCTTCCCTAAGCCACCCATTTTTGCTAGTATGTGTGTGTATGTTTAGCATGCATGGACACTCCTCGTTGAAGATCATCTTTACCCCTGAATTTCTAAATGCCACACTTTACTAAACTAGAAGGTGGTTGTTTGCTTCCGGCTAAGCATGTTGTATGAAGCCTGTCACCAAACCACAATTAAAAAAAAACCATGGCTTACTGCCATTTTATTTATTCATTAAACACATTTCTATTCTGCTGCAATCTGAAGACATTCAGTACCTTACATAGAATACAAAAAGACAATTTAAAACATCCAAAATAGAATCTAAAAATAACCCCAAAATATCATAACTAAAAACAATAAAATAACCCCGAGCAAAAACCCAAACAATTTGTGAATTTAACCAATTTGGAAATTTGGACACAGCCTTTTATGGCATTTGGCTTGGTTTAGGATGCTCACAGTTTCCCAGTTGAAAATATTAGTTTGTGAATCTCACTGTTGTGAGATGAAGGAGTTCTCATCGTGTCTTCTGACTGCCAGTTGGTGTTTGTGGATGCGCTCTGCTGGTCTAAGAACACCAACTGGCAGTCAGAAGACACGATGAGAACTCCTTCATCTCACAACACACGGACAGAATCAACCATAGTTTCACCTGGGAAACAGTGAGCATCCTAAACCAAGCTGAATCCAAAAATGCCAGAGAATTCCTGGAAGCCTGGCACTCAGACAAAGCAGCCATCAACAGACGCATAGAAAAGCCAAAAATCAACACTAGGATTAACACCAGATGAACCATCAAACAGCACAATACACCCTAACCAAGGAACTATCAACTCAGGCAATCAACCAAGCAGCAAACCACAGCCCAATCAAGGAATTCCCAAGGAGAGAACAACACCCCCACCAACACAAGCAGGGCAAGCCATGGTGTATAAAGTGAGAGCAAGGCCCACTCCCTCTTCGCACTGCAGATGTTGCCTAGTCTGGCAATGAAACATCTGCAAGAGAACAGCAAGGCTCAGAGAGCACCAAGGGCTCCACAATTTAACCTCAGTTTGAAGTCTGCCATGGAGTGTCCTCGTCACATGTCTTTTTGCACTGCAACGTGGAGGCCCTATGGGCTGAAAAGGGAGCTAGCAAGTGAAATAATAATTCCTGCTGTTTGAAAAATATATGTACCTACATTAGAGTATGACACACATTTTGTAGGTGTGGATATGAGAGAGAAAGGGATAAATTCTCCTCCTGTTTTACAGTTTCCCTCCTAGTGGAGTATTTTAAATGGGGGACCTGACAAATACATCAAGCCTGTTGTGAGTTCTCTGGATTTTTTTTTTTTTTTTACAATTGCAATAAAAATTGCAGTTAAATGTCTCTGGAGGCTAACATGTTTCCTTCCTTTCTGATTTCCAGGACATCAAAGAGACCATGAGCAAGTATGAATTATTTTTCCCCCCCTCTCCTCTCCCAACCTTTCCGTCATATATAATTGCCTGCAAATTAAATAAGCATTCCAATAAGGAGAAAATAAACATTTTTCTACTTCCCAATGGATCGGTTGCACTGAAGAGATGGGCTGAATTCAATTGCATTGCAGGTTCTAATCCTGTGTTAAATTCAACACTGTCCTACTGCAGCTGTGAACCTCCAGTATTAAAACAGGCCTTACGGGATGCTTGATAATTTGTCCACTTGCCCCTTGGTTTTTACACAAACCGCTGTCATGAGCACCGTTGAGCTGAACGCGTCAGCACAACGGCACACGTAACAACACCATGGAAACAAGAGCAAGGGATTAAAAGATAAGCAAAGCGACGCACAACAACTGACACAGACCCCGAGGAGAAGGGAACGACCCCGGCCGGAAAATCCAGTCAAAAGAACACAAAGGGGGAAGAAAGAGCGACAAAGACAGGGCGGATCACGAGGCACGCCTGGAGCTGTCAGCAGGAACGCAAAGGATATCGCCCAGCTGAAAGCAATCACCGGCCGGAGGAAGAAACCGATCATGAGCAAAGCCCGGGGCACCAGCAGGGGCCCCGCGACCCCTCACCTACCGGCAACGAAGCATACAGGACTTGGGGGGATGACACAACCCGAGGTGGGGGGGGGGCTGACCGGCGCGGGCTATTTAAACCCCGCACCGGCGCGCTCCCTTCACTCTCAGCTTTTTCTAGCTATGCACTATGCTGAAATAAACCAGAACCTGATTTTCCCTAAATTAGTGTCTGTGTCTTACTCAGTAGTAGGCAGCGCCTGACAACCGCTCTGTTGTGTCACCTAAATAACCAAGTAGGGCTTGTCCAAGTCTATTCTCTGCATTCATATGTAAGGTGAGACCTGCAGCTGCTGGTATTTTATGCAAAACATCTGCGGCAATTCTAGGTAACCTTTCTCTCTTGGATGGAGCATAAGTCCTGGTGACTTCACGGACACAGCAATGCACTTTTCATGGCAATTGTACGGAATTAATTTGGGTACATCATCCCCGTCCACCACATTGTTTCAGTCATGTTGCGGAAGAGAGGAAGGATCACCTGGTGTCCTACTTTCCATCTCTATACTGCCACCATTATGTACAAAAAGGGTTAAGGCTGGAATAACCAAAGGCCATTCCTTTTGGGACTGTCCATGATAATTACCCACAGTATTGTTTCCAGTGGTTCTGGAAAATTTTCATATATAGTTAGAGATAATGTAGATTGTTGATATTAAATCATCTTTTATTGTTTTTATTGTTTTTATTGCTCTTTTATTGTTCATCTCTCTCACTGTTTTTGCCTGCTTTATCCTGTTTTGTCAGTTAACTATTTCTGATACTGGTGATGTTTAACAGATAAACATCAAGCGATACTGCTTGCTGAACGAACTGAGTGGCGTCTGTGCTTGCTCTGATCTGGGTATAAGGATTGGCTGGGAGTGCTGCGGACAAACTAAACTGGAAATGACCCACCGTAATTTTCCAACATGGGAACTTTCATCAGGGATGTTTTTTGACCTCTCAGTCTAGTTACAACCTTGAAGTTCCCTAGCTCTCATCCAAGTAATAACCAGGCTGAACCCTGCTTAGATCTGGATCCCCAACCACATTGGCCAGGTGGTACCAGGCAGGTTGTGGCAAGCTAGTGCTCTGCATCTGGTGTGGAGAGAATTGAGCTCGATGCCCTCATGATCTGACTTGGGGAGTCCTAAATATTTCTGTGCTTTGAGCTTCTCTGCTACGTTATAGAATCATAGACTTGGATGGAGCTTGCAAGTCATCTAATTTGGCCTCCTCACTCGTTGCAGGCTCTACATTTACAATAGTCCTCTTCCTGAATAAGAGTCTTGGGTACTTGCTGCGTGCAACTTCTGTAGCTCCTTGCAGAAGGCATTGTAAAACAAGTGCCTCTTTTCCTTGAAGCAACACTTAAGCCAAGACGTAGAATGTGTTCCTCACCAAAATGGGCTTCCCTGGCATCTGCTTGCAAGCAACAGTAGGTTTCCTTGTTCTAAGATATCAGGCAGAGGAATTCCAAGGTCCCAAATGTGTTTCTCCTGGGCTGAAGGAAAGGTCGTGGGACCTCTTCATACGAAGCCTTTTCCTGCAAGATGCCCACCGGAAATGCATAGGTAGGACCTTGGTCTGTTCATAACCCTAAGGAGAGATCTGTGACTTTGGTTGGCAACAAGAATGAGGTAGGTGACCAGTGACAGTCTTCCTGTGCTGCAAGTTCTCTAATCTTTAAGGTCACCTGCCACGTTAGCAGGACCAGGCAACCTGAAGCCAACATGCAGCCCCCAAACTCTCCGCCCGCCACCATCTTTGAGAACCTCTTGCCAAGGCCAATTGCCCCAAAGCAGCACCCTCTTCAAGGCTGCGGGTAGGTCGTGATTAGTGTGAGTTCGAATAATGAGATATTTGATTTAATGTGAACCGTAAATTGATGCCAGGTTGCGTTTAATGCGAACCAAACTTCAGTTAATGCGAGGCTAGTGTGCACACAACGGAGGCCAAATTGTGCGCAGTTGCGGTTGGGGTTTGAGACACTGCTAATCTTTGTGTGTGCAAAATGGAGGAAAGGAAGATTCTGCCAGAGAAAAACAGTACAAGTTTAAAAAAGAAGAGACACATTATTACATTAGAGCAGAAATTTGATGTAATTGAATGATATGAATGTGGTCATGGCAATGGTAAAATAGGAGAGATGAATCTATGGTAGAATTTTTTTGTTTTTATTTTGCTTTCTCTAAGTGCCTTGTGATTTTCTTAACTATAAATTTAAGTTAAAAGTACATAGTATTCTTTTTATCCTTTACTGTAAACATTTCATTAATATAATTTATTAATCATATGTTTAAAAATTTTCATTGCTTATTTCCATCAAACTGGAACCACTTACCCTATTTTCTATAGAAATATCACTTTGAATAGTGCAAAATCAAATAATGCAACCGTTTTGCGGGATTCGTTAACTGCACTAATGGATATTTGTTGGAAATTTATTTGTTTATTTGCATTTCTATACTGCCAAGTCTGCACAGTGATGTACAGCTGATTAAACCATTCACAGTACCAATGTAATAAACATCTATAGCAAATTAACTAATCTGCAACAATTAATTATACATAGTAATAAAACATCCATGGTAAATTAAATTGCAGTAATTAACTAAATCTAAACTATGTTTAGATTTAAACATAATAGATGGAACATTAACAATCAATCCAATAGAGTAACAACCATGTCAGAAAAAAAACGCACTGGCAAAAAATTAATTACCGAATGCTATCCAAAGAGTGCCATCTTTGACTTCTTCTGGAAAGAGATTAGGAAAAGATCTAATCTTTACAAATGATCTTATTTATAAAGTGGTGTGTGTGTGTGTTCTCCTTCCAGCTAGATATTTTCACTGTGCATCACTCATCTAGCACAGCTCTTATTAACCTCTGAAATGTTAAGGATGATGATCCCCAGCATTAAAGATTGCCCATCCAAATCTACAATGACATCTTTCTAATACCAAGCAAATTCCTTTTTATTCAATCTGGCCTTTAGTATCTCTTAAATATTTTATTGTTGTTCAACTGGAAGGGCTTAAGATGACCACAAGTATACCAGAGGAAAAAATGGGAAAAGCAAGTGTATGAGTGTGGTTTGTGTGTGGCGAAGCAGTGGGAGAAAGTTTCTATGTATTTCCTTCGGAGAAAAATTAAAAAAACCTGCCTGTTCACTCAGCTTTTGCAGTTTCTGCCGCATTTGCTAGCCACAAAATTATTATGCTTGTGTTTATGAAAAAGAGGGGCTAGATTTCGCATAAACATAGCAAACAGGCATTGGATTGGCTTCTTTGTCTATTTAACTCACTGGTCTGACATTATTCTTTAAATTCTTTGTCAGAAAATGTCTTTCCTTTAGACAACATCGTTTTCCTTTCTTTTTAAGGTGATAGGGCCAGGATTTATGCTGGAGCATTCTGTTTGGAAGGAATGGGCTCTGTCTTTTTCTGAATTATAATTGGGGCCTTCTGATGTGGCCCACCTCTTTTTTTTAGAGAGAGAGCTCTGTATAGTAGTTTGAGACATAGAGAAAATCAAGATATTGATCTCTGAAAAATGTAGTTTAAGGTATCTTTGGGCTTCATTTCTCAAAGCTATCACAGGGTTTGTCCTGAAATTACAAGAGCTATTACATTCTCTGGGTGGATAGGTTCTCTCTTCAGTCTAGATCAGGGTTTCTCAATCTCAGCAACTTTCAGATGGCTGGCCTTCAGCTCCCAGAATTCCCTAACTAGCCATGGCTTACATCCATCTTCAACACACGCATCTTAAAGTTGCTGAGATTGAGAAACCCAGGTCTAGATCTTCAGAATTTGCCTGTTGGGTTAAGTTGCTTCAGTGACTTCTGCTGCAAAATCATAGCAGCTCTTTCTGGGATGGCTGCGCTGACTGAACAAGGAGTTGTTAAAAGTACCAATATAGTTAAGCAAAAGTTGAAATCTGATCTGTTTGTAGTTGTACGTGAATCTCTGTCATAGTTTAATAAATATAGCACCAGAGGTGTGGAAATACAGTATAAGAGAAGGAGAAAAACAAACAAAAATAATCACTTATCTCGTTTGTTTTTCCATCTAGAGTCCTTATCCTTGAAACCAAATGTGGAAAAAGGTAACTTCTGGAAACAGGAATGTGAGACATGAACAGTATGGACACAACTGAATTCTCCAACTTCTTAGGATCAAAAATTGCCTACAGTTGCTACTACGTGCAAGGTTAACCTGTCACTTTGAAAACAACAGATCCCTTTTTCTTTAGCAACATTAAACCTTCTGCATATACTTAAAATTGTTGGTCTTTCAGGACACATCCACAAGAATGTCCTTAGCAGCCACTTGTTCTGTGCATAACCATTTAATTTCTTGCTAAGCGAAATGTCTTGCTGTGTGAACTTTTATTATATTGTATATTTGTATTTTATGGTGTATTTTTCGACGAATAATTGTTTTAATTGTAATTGTTTTAACTGTTTTATGGTTTTTATTGTTGTAAGCCACCCAGAGTCACTTGCTGAGACGGGCGGCTGTAGAGATCGAATAAATAAATAAATTTCACATGCTGAACTAATTCTGAAGTAGGAGATTGTCTTTTACTTTTAAAGTATGTGAGCAGTCATATTTTGAAATTAGTGGAAGGGGAGATGGAAGTGGGCAGCCAAGGGAATAAGGAGGATGGCAGGAGGGCAAATGCAGTCAGATAATATGCAGTCAGCATTCTTGGACATGTTGAAAAGCTCCTGTCTTCATAGGTGGAAAGTGAAAGGTACGTACTCGTAAAAATAAAGGCACCATTGCAGCTAATGTAGCCACTTGAATTGGTGGAAATATTGAGTGTTCTTCAGGCAGAGATGACATTGAAGCTAACGAAACCAGTCCAAAGCATGTCTCCACTTGCATCTATACAATAGTTATTTTCATACTTTCCTTATTTATCAAATTTTTATCACCACCCATCTCCCCCACAAAGGAGGGACTCTGGGTGGTTATGATCATCTCCTCTCCGTTCCATAAGCAAGATGGCTTTCAGCCACGGTTAGCTGGATCAGAATTTTCTCTTTGATTTTGACATCATCCAAAGACAGCCTCAAGCTGAATATTAAAGTTTGGTGCCCTTTACACGGAAGGAGGGAGGTTGAGATTGCAGTGAGCTGAAGGGCAGGATGGAGATTGGCACGGGGGATAATAGTCATCTCGCTTGTGTAGTGTTCTGGCAATTAAAGGATGGCTGGTTAACATTTGCTCAGGAGTTGGAAAGGACCTTAGCACTTCCTGATCTTGAAAAATTCGATATGCTCAGAATGAGAGACGTAACTTTAGGGGTGTAAGCCTAGCTCTCAATTGTATCCATGCTGGTTGCTCAGGACATGCTTTTTGGAAAGGACGAAATCTTTCCAGAAAGGAATAACCTTATGCTAAGGGTCCAGTCTTCAGGGGAAGCCAGAAGTCAAGCAAACAGAAGAGCCATGTGTGAGTCAGGATTTATGCAGTTTATCGCTTTAACACAGTGTTTCTCAACCTTGGCAGCTTGAAGATGTGTGGACTTCAACGCTGGGGAATTCTGGGAGTTGAAGTCCACACATCTTCAAGCTGCCAAGGTTGAGAAACTGCTCTAACAAATCAGAATCTTATGACCTTTTTTTTAAAAAATTCCCGTTTGCTGAGAGCAGAAAACCAGAAATCCCAGTTTGAATAGAATACTAAATAAACCAAGAAGAGATTACTTGATATCCCACTTTGCTAGACATTTCCACTGACAGGAATCAATAATAATGTGTAGCAGCACCCTTGTTCATGTAGACAAACCAACAGCCCACTTGGTCTTTCGCTTTAAAAAAGAAATAACAAAATTCTCCCTTTGAATGAACAAAAATGAACAAAAGTACTTTAATTCATAGCTTAATTTTAAAGCCATTTGAAAAGGCAGTCTACATGAATAGCATACTAGCCCATGAGTTGTGGTGGGGGGAGAGAACTCTTAATATTCCATTAGGAAGGCAATGAAGTGGGGTTCAGCCCACAAAAGCTTATGCCTTTTAATAAAATGTGATAGTCAGAAAAAGTGTTCCTAGACTCCTGATTTTTTTCTGTATTCTCTGGGCATCTAACCTTTTTCTCTTTCTTCCTCCAGCAAAAGTGACTTTGAATGTATTTAGTGCACATGCTTGTTTGTGGATATTGGAGGACCTCAAGACTGTGGACTATCATCTCCCTTCAGATGCAGGAGCATTTCCAGGCTTTGTGGAATTTGATTCTGTTCCTTATGTGTTAGGCTTTGAGAGATTTACTTCCAGAAGGCATTACTGGGAAGTAGAAATAAAAGCCATAGGAGGAAACTGGGCAGTGGGTGTTGCCAGAGTCTGTCAGAAGGGAGGAGGGAATCTGGGCTTTGCAAATCTGGGTTTTGTAAAGGTAGGGCTATTATCCTGACAGGCAGGAGGGGGCCTGCAGGATCCATATTTATATAGACCAGTTTTTCTCAACCCCCAGGACTTGAAGATGTATGACTTCAACTCCCAGAATTCTCCAGCCAGCTTGAATTCTGGGAGCTGAAGTCCACACATCTTCCGGTCCCAAGGTTAAGAAACACTGACGTAGACTGAGGGTGAGCGAGTAGCATTTTTTGATGCCCACTCAGGTGACTTGATTAACACTTTTTCACCAGCTGCTTTTGCTGAGAAGATTGTCCCATTCTTCATGCTGTCCTGAAGAGAGCCAGGGCCAAATTACGTTTTTAAAGCATGGACTGGTGGCAGGGCTGGAGATCCAAGTTTCTCCTGGTTGAACAGAGAAACAGGAACATGGGAAGAGGAATTAATCTAAAGGTATAGAAACAGAATAGTAGGTATTGATGATCAAGGGATCTTGAGAAGATTAATGGCTGTTAGAATGTGGTTGTAAATAAACATGTTTACAATTTTTTAAAAATAGCTTGTACCTCATAGCAGTTAATACAGAATTGATCAGCATTTTGGGAAGTTATTGCTGCAGCTCTCAGCAAAGAGGGAGCATTGGCAGCTTATTGAGCAGTGGGGGAATTACTTCGGGACTGTTACCACTGCTCAATGGCAATCACCCTGCCTAACTTGCGATTTAGCTTTTTAAGACCTAACGGGGCCATTCTAGGTCGCCTAACCAGCAACCGACTTAAGGCACTTGGCAACTTTTTATAAGCAGCTGCACAACTGCTCTTGACAGCCCCCCCCACGCAGATTTAGCTCGTTAATAAATCAAACCCGCCCCCAATTTTGTTCAGCAGAACCTCTGTACGATTTCACCCCAACATTTCGCTAGGCTGAGAATTAAACTCACTCCTGTACATTTGAGTTTTTGCGAATTTCTTTAGCGCAGTGAAAAGCTCTTCCAAAAAGCCTGTGGGGTGGCTCTGAAAAGAGCCTTTGGGTCTCAGAATTGTCCCCCGGGCCAGGGCTGTTATTTTGTCTTCACTGAACAGCAACAGGCGCGGTCGTCGGCTTGACCGCGACTTTGGGCACCTTGGCAGACTTGCTCACGCTGGTGGTGGGCTTGCTACTAGTGGCGCTATGCAGGATTTCGGTTTTCTTCGGCAGCAAAACCGCATGGATATTCGGCAAGACGCCACCCTGGGCGATCGTCACTCCCCCCAACAACTTGTTTAATTCTTCATCGTTGCGCACCGCCAACTGCAAATGCCGCGGGATGATTCGGCTCTTTTTGTTGTCCCTCGCGGCGTTGCCGGCGAGCTCCAGAATCTCCGCGCTCAAATACTCGAGCACAGCAGCCAAGTATACCGGGGCCCCTCCGCCAATCCGCTCGGCGTAATTGCCCTTCCGTAGAAGCCGATGAACTCGACCCACGGGAAACTGCAGCCCAGCTCTGGAAGAGCGGGATTTCGCCTTCGCTCGCGCCTTCCCTCCCGTTTTCCCGCGGCCAGACATCCTCGACCCTTCTTCCTTCCGAGGCGAAGAAAGCAGCGAACAATCCCCACTGAAGGTCTTTTATACCTTTCTCGACCGCGTTTCTCTTACTGCGATTGGCTGAAACGGGCAGACCAATAGGAAGGATTCTATTTTAACCAATAAGAGCGGAGTATTGTCAAAGACTGGTATGATAATATGCAGTAACGTTTTTTATAAAGAAAAAAACCCGCCGGTGTTCTTTGTGTCATTTTACTCCGCTACCGATAATATGCGAGGGAAATAATTTGCTTTACCATGTTACCTGGAATTGTTAGGTGAGTTTAAGGCAACAACCATACCACTAAGATGTAGGTATATTTTACAAACGTTTGCTTTGGCCCGTAGTACCGTCCAATCTGGAATTGATTCATTTGATTAAAAAATTCCAGCATATGAGATCTTACAAAGTCTTGCTTTAAATCTATTGCGTATTTTGTTGGCGATAATTTCTTCTAATATTGTACTTTCTGAATGTAAATTTCTGGTTTGAAAAAAACGGGCTGTCGAAAAAGCACAAAGGAGAGAGGAGATCGAAAACTTTGACGGGCGCATGAAAACCTCCCAAGACGCAAATGCTCCATGTTTTCCCGCCTTTTCCCCCGTTTTCTTGTGTTGCATTTCCCTGATTGAACAGCTGCTCTTTTGAATGACCTATTGTTCAAAAACGTAATTAATAATGCTGAACACAAATGAAGAGACCTCTCATCAGGAAACCAAACGAAGATTTTTAATCTCTGTCAATATTTTTGCCTTAAATATTTTCCTGAGTCTTTCTATTACCTTTTCTCCATATTAGTCACTATACCATAGCTAATAAAAGTTTATTTTGTTAATGTTGCAACTCAAAACCCAATGTCTACTCATTCTACGAAGACCGTTCAATCAGTATGTTTTATTATAATTTATTGTAATAAAAAAACGCTTGAGGAAAAGTATCAATTTCAAATTTAATTGTAATAATAAAGAAGGAAAGTTCCTTCTTTGCCCTTAACACTACCACCACCACCACAATTCAAACGTTGACGACCAGGACAGATTGCTGCCTATCAAGAATAAATTCTCTTTCCAGTGTTGTATGACTGTTTTAGCAAATCCCTATGCCCAGAAAACCCATGGTTCTTGATATATTCCAGATACTGGAGATACAGTCAAAACTGTTCACATCTTTAACATACTGCGATTAACACACCATAAATATTTGTACTGATCTTGGATATCCAAATTAATGAATGAGGTCTTAGTACTGGATCTATTTTCCTGTGGGACTTAATGATTATTTTACTTTAATGGAAAAATATTAGCTTCACTACTCAACACAGGTGTACTGTTATTCTTGCTAATTATTATTGTTGCTAATAGTATTCTACAGGAGAAAATATGGTAGTGTTAGACCTTAGTTTATTGGCATTATGTACATTCCGCTAGAACTGTTAACATAAAAACCATAAGCTACTTATATTAGTACTTATAGTAGACTAAATCTATTAAATTTACCAGAAATCAAAGCTGTCTCACTGCTTTTACCTACATCGCCACCCAGAGTCATTTGTTGAGATGGGCGGCCATACAAATAGAATAAATAAATATGCCTAATTCAGAATCCAGCCCAAACTTTTGCTTTTCTTCATAAACGTTTATGAGTGCAGTTAAACGTTATTTTGCAGGCTAATCTGACCAGGAGTGTGCGGGTTATAAATATGATTATACAAGTCCGAACTGAAACACGTATAGTTCCGTTTTATTAATTACAACGCAATCCACAAGATTTCTTTAAAGACTTGATTTGAGGGCTTGTTACTATCAAAGAGAAAGTAGGATTACAACCTTAATATAGCCCTTCTGTCCAAAACTAATTAAAACTAGCCATAGTACCATTTGCTGTTACAGTAGTTTTCTTTGTATATCCCTCATTGGTCAGTTTATCTGAATCCAATCCAATCAGAATGTACTATCAGAATTCCAGTTAACATGAATTGGAACATCTTCAAGGCAACCTCGACAGCATAGGCGCATCCCAAGGACGCTTCGCAGGCTTTCCTATTTAAAAGGTGTTTCTTCATAAGCTACAGAGACTTTCTTGATCCCGGGTGAAAATATGGATTCGGATTATTTCAAACTAAATAGCACAGTGGAATCTAAAATACCATGTCGACACAAAATCGTACATGTCCTTCGGAGTTGTTAGATTTCGTCAGAATACCGACCAATGCGAATAGGAAGGATGGGGCGGGGGAGGAATGGCAGATGTGCTGATTGTGTTTTATACGTTTTCCCCGTCTGTAACACACTCCGCTTTGCTTACAATAAAGCATGGAGAATTTTGTGAACTCGGATATTTGTTCATTAGGATCAGACATCACCCTAAATGTATATCGGCGTATAGAAATACAACGATCATCTAATGCAGTGTTTCTCAACCTTGGCAGCTTGAAGTTGTGTGGACTTCAACTCCCAGAATTCCTCAGCAAGCATGGCTGGCTGGGGAATTCTGGGAGTTGAAGTCCACACGTCTTCAAGTCGCCAAGGTTGAGAAACGCTGATCTAATGCGATGGCCCCATGGTTGAACCTAGAACTGCGCTAAGAAAGGTCCGTCGAATCCCAACAAAATCGTCTTCATCCAACGCACCGCATTAGTTCGGTCGCACCTGAGGAGATACAGCTGAAACGATCTACTTACAAGCTGTTTGTTTTCTTCAATTGCGCGGATAGGCATTGTTATTAGCTAATTCCGTACAGTATTTCCATTTAATTCCATTTACAAAGTATGTTATTTTTATTCCCCTCAAAACCCCAATAACCTAGTCAAAAATCACAGGTAGATGATTTTGCTTCTCCTCGCATCGGACAATTAAGACAGAAGCTGAACGGGGAAAAAAACAATCGGACGACCAGTAAACCAGGAAATCAGCTTAGAAAACCTCGTATTCCCATCTGTTTTGACGCAGGAATACCAATTATCTCTGATTCAAACAGTAAATTGGAATAGGACGGCCGCTGAGAAAATCCGCCGGTTCTAACTTTTCATTCGGGAGGGTTACGCCCCCCTTACGCTCGGAGTCGGCCCTGACAGAAAACTTCGGGAAAAAAAAAGTTCGCCTCCCCCGTTAAAAGCGTTTCTCATTTTATCCTGATTCTGTACTGTAAATGCTGAGATGTAACAAACAGGCACACGGGCCTCTGGGTAAGGAAAACAAGTAGGGAAAAATGCAAGTGGAGAAGTTTTTTGAAGCTTCATACCACTGTTGGAAAGTGAAAGTCTTTCCGTTCGTTTCCCAAGCCGGGAAAAAAAATTGAAACCTCTATAGCGATTGGCTGAGTCAGAAATAAGTTTATTAGTGTGCGAAGCAATTCCGAATAGCCCTGTATATAGCAGCCGCGCAATACAGAGAGATCGTTTAGTACTTATTCATCTAATGGCACATTAATACGTTAATTTCATTTGCCAATCTGCTTTAATCTAATTATCATCCTAATATTTTATGTAATTTGTTTTGTAATGTATTTTATGTAATAACTTCAGGGCGGGTTTAGTTCGAAATAACATAGTTACTTACCAATAGAATAGAATGCAGCATTCATTGTGTTGTTTATTCGTTTAGTCGCTTCCGACTCTTCGTGGCTTCATGAGAGAGTGTTTGTTATGCAGAGTGAGTTGTCTTGGCAAAATTCTATCAGCCTATGTCCTGCTTCGTTTTGTTCTCCCAGGCCATGCTTACCTGTAGTTCCAGGTGTCATTTGACTGCCCACCTTAGCATTCCAGTCTCCCGTGATGAAAATAACATCTCTTTTAGGCGTGTTGTCCAGTAGGTGCTGCAGATCCTCACAGAACTGCTCTACTTCAGCTTCTTCAGCATCTGTGGTTGGGGCATATTTTTGGATCACTGTGATGTTAGATGGCTTGCCCTGAATTCGAATTGAGATCATTCTATCGTTTTTTGGATTGTATCCAAGCACTGCTTTAGCCACTTTGCTATTAATTAGGAAGGCTACTCCTTTTCTTCTGTGGTCCTCTTGTCCACAGTAGTAGATCTGGTGGTCATTTGATGTGAAGTGGCCCATTCCAGTCCATTTCAGTTCACTGACGCCCAAAATGTCTATCTTTAATCTTGACATCTCCCCAATAACCACATCCAATTTGCCCTGGCTCACAGATCTTACATTCCAGGTTCCAATGGTGTGTTGATCCTTAGACCATCGGATTCGCCCTTCACCACCAGCACCGTCAGCCGCTAGCCGTCCTTTCGGCTTTGAGCTAGCTGCGTCATCACGTCTGGGGCTAGTTGAACTCATCCTCTGTTCCTCCCCAGTAGCATTTTGACCATCTTCCGACCTGGGGGTCTCATCTTCCAATGGTATACCGACATATCTCTGGTTGTACTGATCCACTGAGTTTTCACGGCAAGAATACTGGGGTGGGTTGCCATTACCTTCCCCAGGGATCGCGTTTAGTCTGACTTCTCTGTCATGACCTTCCCGTCTTGGGTGGCCCTTCACAGTTTAGCTCATGGCATCATTGAGGTGCTCAAGCTCCAGCACCACGGCAAGGTAACGATCCTTTGCTGAAGCATTCATTAGTTCCAGTCTATTTGTCTGAAGCTAACCTTGAATGTATTATTTCAACTGAACAGCACCTTCCTGTTCTCAAACTTATCTAAGGTGAGATAAAGGCTTGTTCTGAAGTTTCTAATGCCTCTTATTTCTAAAGCTAAGCATTCTTACACTACCTCTAATGCTTTGTCCTATACTGTCCTGTGCACACCCACCTACCAGTAAATCCCACAGAACTCTGAAACTGACTTTTAAGTAAACATGCATGAGATTGCACTGTAGTCTCACTTATTGTCTGTTTGTTGTTTATTGTTATGTTGATCTGATGTGCCTTGTACTGTTTCTATTGTGGAATCAAAACAGCTATCTGGAAAAAATGCACAATTCTGTGATGCTGTATAATATTGAGCTGGATGTGATAAGAAATTGGATTTAATCCAAATTCATCATGAAATACTGGACAGATGAGAAAATAAACCAATTTTTCAGAATATAAAATTTAAGTCCGGTTGCAGTTTTTTCCTGGGATAGCATGTGCTACTTCCTCATGCATAGTATCTTTTCTAAAAGGCAGCCAAGCTCTCACAGAGATGGGTTTTCTTTCATCCTTCATGTTTAGGTAGCTTTCAAAGAATTAAGAGCTACAGACTACTCTGAAGATGTCAACAGCTATGTGGGGGAGAAGGGCGGTGATAAAAATATGATTAAATAAATAAATAAATAAATAAAAAGTTAGTAATAGAGGCATTCCGTACTGAAAGATCACACTGAATTAGGTGGCCAGACGCAAAACTGAACAGAGTTCTGCCTTCCTTTCCAAAATGGTATAAGAAATAGATGAAGAAGTGGGCATAAGTTAATTTAGCAGCTGTAATTTGCATGAGAAACTGCACCTGTTCAAATATGCCCTCACACAGCCACCATTAAAAGGGTCCTGTCCTCTTTTACCCCTGTCCACTCTAATTTATGAATCCCAGGGAAACAAAATCCACCGGAATCGTTCAATCCCATGTGAATTATGTCTTCTCCCAGTGTGTCTGCTTTTCACCACCAGTTAGAATCTTCAAAAGAAAAGGGATGGGATTATGGAAAGTGGCAAGTGTCTGATCTGACTGAAAACTGAATGTTTTCTGGAAGACATTAAAAAAGAACAACACAATATTCATTTTATCCTTTCTCCATTGCATTCTATAATCCCTCAACATCCCTTGTGATATTTACATTAATAATAGTATTGCTATTAACTTTCGGTGTCACATTTTTTTTTGTTAGTTCCTAGGAAATGCAGCTGATACGGTTTTAATAGATGTATCTACAGCAGCCTTTCTCAACTTTTTGACCCTGGAGGAACCTTTGAAATATTTTTCAGGCCTCGGGGAACCCCTGCACATTCAGGCTCAAATATAGGCCAGAAGTTACAAAATTATTATGTTCGTTTCATGGGTAGGCCTGTATACAGTATATGCATTAACAGTGTTCTTAAACTAAAAATAAAGACTGAAACTTAACTCTTTCATGTGAAGTTGCTCAAATTGGAAATAACCTTTTAACTAAATTGTGATCTCCCAGGGAACCCCTAGTGACCTCTCGCGGAACCCTAGGGTGCCACGGGACCCTGGTTGAGAAACTCTGGTCTAGGCCATAATCCCAGCTAAATGTTATTTGATGGTGAAAGCTGAATGACTTTTTAAAATATTCTCTTCAATGAAGGCAAAAAAATAAGAAAAAACAAAAAAAAAATAGAAAAAAAACAAAAAAAAAAAAAAAAAAAAAAAAAAAAAACAAAAGAAAAAAAAAAAAAAAAAAGAAAAAAAAAAAAAAAAAAAAAAAAAAAAAAAAAAAAAAAAAAAAAAAAAAAAAAAAAAAAAAAAAGAAAAAAAAAAAATAAATAAAAAAAAAAAAATAGGGATAGATGACGCAATGCCGAGGGCAAAATAGTAATTCTGAAAGGAAATATAGCACATTTCAATCTTGCCCTTTCTCCAGGGAGTTTAAATTGGCTTAAAATCCCGTGAGGTAAATTAGGCAGAATGATGGTGGGCCAACAGCTGCAGGGGAAGTTGGGGAATTTAACTCTCTGTGGCCAGCCTTCCTCTGCCATTAAGCAGGTTTCGCTTGCTTATTTTGATATGGAAATCGATAAACGTAGATATGAGGGGCTGCCTGTTAGAACTCTGGCTTTTAACCGAAGCTTAATTGGAGTGGCTATCTGATTCCAGATTTGCTCCAGAGCTCCGTCAGCTGAATATGAACCTGAGTGTGTATATTACGCTGCATCTAAAACTCTTTCTTAAAAGTGTTCTTGCTGGAGAATACAGTATATAAAACTTTTGGATTTCGGGCCGGGAATCACCTCAAGGATTCATTCTAGAAAACTCTTTCCCTGTCTGAATCATCATGCACTTTCCATTTTTATCTTTACCTTTTATGTTTTATTGATTTTACTGTAATTTCTTTGATTGTTGTGAGCCACTGAGTCATTAAGAGTCAGGCAGCATACAAGTTTAATAACTTATTATTATCAGCAAATTAGGCCCCGCCCCAAGTCTGGGAAGCTCTAGATCAGGTTTTCCATTTGACTTGGCTCTGTGATCCGATTCATATTTGGCATGAAACCATAATCTGCTGTGTTTGCTTTGAGCCTATTATGAGAACCCAGCCACTTTATTGGTAAACCATGGTTTGGGGCATAAAGCATTGGGTGACCCAATTCTGGTTTATTGTCAATTATAATCAAGCAAATGGAGTGGGTGTAATCTGTGAACTGAGTCTGTGAATATGGTTGTAATGCCTTGTCTTTGCAGAGTAAAATGCATTGGTAACCACCCATGGGTAGAACAACTAAAGTTTCTGAAAAATTGACATGGGCAAACAAGCTGAAGAACAGGTCTGTTCCTGAAGGATCTCATAAATGTGCTGCTATTCATGGTTTGGAGAAGAAGTCCTTCCATGGCTGTTCTCGACTGCCAGCATGGTGCCTACTTCAGCATTGTCAGAAAGCCTCTAGGTCCAGGATTATGCTAGCCAAGCTGCCTTTTCTGCCTCTTGCCAGACCGTGGCAGAAATGAGGTCGTAAGTCTGTTACACTTACATGATGTCTCACTTAACAACCGCATCACTTAGTGATGGAGTTGCCGGTCCCAGTTACGGTCAAGTGAGGACTACCTGTATAAATATTTAACAAGAAATAATATTATGTTTCTTAACAGTAGGGAGCTATTAGGAAAGTAAATGTACAAGTTGCTACCCAAATTTCTAAACAGTTCTTCAACTGGGACATAGGCAATAAAATCCTTGGAACTGATAGGCTTAATAATTTACACTCCAATACTCTAATACGTTCTTTACATAATAAACTTATAACAACCATTTATAACCAGTTGTCATTGAGCACGATGTCATGTGACCATGCTGCTTAGCAATGGCAGTTCCGGCACCTCTGGTTGCCGTTGTTAAGCAAGGACTGTGCAGGTTGTTAAGCGAGGACTTCACATATTGCCTAGAATGATGTTTTTGTTGCTAACAATACCTATTTTGACAACTGATGCACCATTTAGGCAATGGCAGAAAGATATATCTAGGTTCGTATGGCAAAGGAAAAAGCCAAGGATTAAATACAAAATCCTCCAAGATGCAAAGGGATGAGGAGGATTGGGATTGCCTCATTTCAGGTTGTATTTTGCAGCCTGCTGTTTGGTTTGGATGAAAGACATTGGGCCAAACATGCTATACAGCAAAGTACAGCGAAGACTGCCTTTCACCTAGAGATGTGGATGACTCTGAATATGTAGTTTTTTTTTAACCTGGCCTTGTCCCCTCAGTGAAGTCTCTAGAACAGTGTTTCTCAACCTTGGCGACTTTAAGATGGGTGGACTTACATCCACCCATCTTCAAGTTGCCAAGGTTGAGAAACACTGTCTACATCATTCTGATGAAAGCAATAGGAGCCTGTTGACGCTCAGGCTACCCAAGATGAAACTAACAGCAGGCCTAATCAATCGTTTAAAGTGTGTCATCCTGTTATTCACATACAGGAATATTGGCAATCACTCATCTCCGGAGGCAGGTAAATATTATTGTGACCGGTATTACAACAGAAAATTGAACCTGTGGGCTCTTTCAGACAGTGAGTTTTCCCTAGTCCTGCTGGAACCTCCTGTCCCCTTTGGGTGGAATTAGATCTGCCATCACTTGGATTTTATTATATTTTATATGTATATTTATTGATATTATTTTGCTTTTAGTGAATTTTATACTGTTTTATTGTGAACCGCCCAGGGTCCCCCGAGTGGGGGAGATGGGCGGTAATAAAAATATGACGAATAAATAAATGATCCATACTCCCATCATTCTCACAACATTGTACACAGGTAGAACTCATTCCAAATGTTAATACCTGTTTTTTCCCCCCACAAATGTGGATTTTCTCCAGAAACTGCTCCATTCATAGTTATTTAGATGTCGAGATATTTCACATTACTTTTCATTCAGAAAGCTTCTGAGACATTTTCCTAAGGAGTGCATTCTCCAAAGCACATTGTCTTATCACAAATCCTTATCTTGTCACTTCCACCCTACCTGTTCAGGTACTCAGTTTCTTCTTCAGTCACTGTTATAATTCAAGGTTTTGAAGGTGCTATGTGTGTTTATGGTGGACAAATTGATGGGTTGGGAACCAAGCAGCAGTTTTTTTCTCATATTTTTTGGTAGAAATTCATCCACCGTACAGTACTGACATTAGCCTCTCCCACCCAGATAGGTTCACACATTCACAGACTTTGAACCCACTTCTTTTCCTGAGAAAGATGCTTGTTTTGGCAAAAGAGACAGATTCTCCCCAAAGACGGTGCTCTCTGGAGAAGCTAAAAGTGAAACTCCAGGTGCTACAGGATCACATCTCCTCCTGACTAATTTATATTCCCCTCAAGTATGTGTAAGATTGAGAGTGTAAGATTGGCTGAATTAGGATAATAACATTTCCCAAAGAAGGCCTTCACGCTAGAGTGAATGCCTTTCCCCTATGGTTTGAAGTAGTTAAATTTAAAAGGAAAAGACAGTCTTGTTCATTTTATTTAACTTAAAATATATTGTAAGAATATAAAATTACATGAAGGCAGAGCATATCAAATGAATGAAACCCTAAAATAGATTCTATCATCTATCTATCTATCCATCCATCCATCCATCTATCATCTATCTACATCTATTTATCTATCTATCTACCTGAGACAGTCCCCCCCCCCGAGTTAAGGAGAGTAGATCAGAGAGCTATCTTTTTTTACAGTAGCCTTTTATATGATTAAGAGAGGATTTTTCTCTCAATAAACAGATATCAGTGCACACACCTCTAACCAGTTATTACTAAATTATTATTCCTGAAAAGGTCAACAGAGCAAGTAACAACTGAAACAGCAATAATCCCTTGTGACCTGTTTTTCCATTCCTCCCTCTGTGTGTGTGTGTGTGTGTGTGTTTATATGTCTCCTTGTAGCTAGCTTTTAAACATTTCTGAGAAAAACTCCATTGACATTTTGAGCTTCATCACCAAATTGGCTCCCACTGTCTTTGGACATCCATACAAAGCATTCTGTGAATACCCCTTTCCTCTTGAAGCTTAGTCTTGTTTTTGTCTAAAACAGTATTCAGTGTGTAAATCACATAGTTTCCTGCTCTCATTCAGCTCCTCTTGGTGGGGGGCACTAACAGAAGGAGTGCCTGAAAGATGGAGTTGGTTGAGAGCAGGAAATTATCTTCTGCCTCGTGTCAATATGCTTGCATGCATGCAAATATTCTGTCACTTCAGTACAGATAAGTCGTTGCTTACCGACTGCCTTGTTTAGCGACCTTTCAAAGTTCTGACGGTGTAAAAAAAAAACCAGCTTTGCGACTAATCCTTGCATTTACGACCATTGCAGTGTCCTGTGATCATGTGACCACCATTTGTGTGCTTTACAGCCCACTTCCAACAAGCAGAATTAATGGAGAAGCCGGCAACAAAACCGCAAGTTGCGGTCACGGGATGTCTTGCTTAACGACTGCGACGCTTAGAGACAGAGTTGCCAGTCCCAACTGGGGTCGCTAAGTGAAGACTATATGGACCCATTCCTGCTCAGAGGGAGCAGGGGAAGAATTTGCAGGGAGGCTGCACTGAATAAAGGACCTTCTCTTCCACCCTGCGCATTCCCTTCGCTCATGAGAGGCAACCTATGGGCTACATGCTGCTCAGCCTGCCTCTCTCTATTTTATTTCCAGAGCTTTCAAGTTCATGCTTCCCAAACCCAACCCTAGTTTGCTGAATTATAACAAGATTTTTTTTCATTTTTTTAAAAAAATAAGTAAGCCTCAGAGTAGGTGCATTAAGCCTTCATTGCATGAATATAGTATCCTATTTTAAAAACAAACCTGAAGAAAGGAAAAAAAAGGCTTAAAATTCCAGCCTCTACTCCTCACCATGTTACTACCATGTCCCCAGGGTCTCATAGAGGCTGAAAAAACATTTTTTTTTAAAGAGTGTAATCCCTGATTGCAAAAAAATATTGCTCCCCCTCGCTTAATGTAATACATATGTACCACCTTAGCCTACTGCTCCAAGGTTGTTTCTCCATTCGTGACCCACTTCCAGGATTGTGGGGGTTCAGGTGGAGGAAACAATTTGAGATAAATCAGCAGCAAGTAAGTAAGGCATAGAAAGGGCTGGCCCCAAACTTCTTCTTGCCTGAGGTGGGTGACATCCTTCCACCTAGTCAAAAGTTGGAAAACCCCACAAGTTTCTCCCTCTCCAAGTCTGCAAAGCTGTCTTAAGAAGAAGTGATCCATAAATGACAATTTACAGCCCTTGCATGATACAGAAAATGAGCTGCCCGTCTCTGCCTAACAGTAGGGCTGGCCATAGAACGTGACGGACAGTTCTGTCATATTTAATTTGCTGATTGAACCTCCTCAAAGGAAGACGTCAAGGACACAGTCTAAGCCAGCACCCTACCCCTACATATAAGAAGGGGAAGATCACTTCCCCATTGAACGCAGCTGAGAAGAAGGTGAATATGTGTGTGTGGTGATTGACGTCATGAAAGGCAACTTGTTCCATCTCATAATCCAAGTAAATCCCCAATTTCCGGGGCTTCTTCTTCAGAGCCAAAGGGGTCTTGGGGATGGTAAGAGCTTGGTATTGGAGCCGGTCCTTTCCCACTGCCCAGATTCCTTCTTCTGGGACAAGGATGAGCCTTCCCTTTCTCTTCATGGAATTTCTAGCCACCCCTAAGGCCCAATATCCATCCTCCCCAACTTCTACTTCCCAATAATGCTTCCCAGAGGAAAATCCCTCCTTTCCCAGCACGCAGCGTTCTATATTAAATCTTTTAGCATTGTCTGGTAGGCTCTGCCACATGAATCCCTGTATGACAGTCTTCTGGTCCGCGGACAGGATCAGATCATGGTTGGCCGTGTCTGGATCCAGAACTATGTTTGCTGAGAGGAAAAGGAGAGATGGGAAAAGAGAAAGATGGGGAAGATGAAAATGTTAACCAAGGAGAAAATGCTGCAATTGCCCCATTCTTGATTATAACAAGGAAGAGAAATTGCACAAAGATCTTATTGCGATATAACGTTTAGTGCTTAACCCAGTGTTTCTCAACCTTGGCAACTTTAAGATGTGTGGACTTCAATTCAAAAGAATTCTGGGAGTTGAAGTCCACACATCTTAAAGTTGCCAAGGTTGAGAAACACTGGGTTAACCATTAAAAGACTAATTTCAAAGGGTGCCAAAGTCTCCCTTGATCTATTTGATCTATGCATGGGTATGAGCAGCACTTCCCATAATCTCCTGGGCTAAATTGTGCGGCAAAACAAGGAAGTGGTATCTTCACATCTAAACACAATAGGCTTATGTTATTTCAGTTTGAATAAAGTATGTAATACCTATTTATTACCTAAGCTGGAAACATGTAGCAATCTGTCAGGCTCAGAGCCCAAAATTAAGTATTTGCTCAACTCAGGGAGAGGTCTTTATGCATGGAAAGATTATAGGGCTTCTGTGGAAGCCCCCTGTATTTTCTGTTATGCTACATCAGAATCTCTTGTTCAGAAGCTATTTTTCCAGAAAGTTCTATGCATGAAGGCAGAGCCAATTATAAATTCTTCTTTGGAATTATCTTAGGGAGATGCTCAATGTTGCTAGTTTCACAGTCAACATTTGCAGATGGCTTTGAATACTACCGTAATAAGAGAAATAATATAAATGGCTGCTAGAAAAAATGAAATTTCCCCACAATACAGAATTTCTTTAAAGAAGGATAGCAAGATTGCCACAAATGTGTACTGTGTTTGTCATGCAAAAACGTGACTGGGCTGATAGTACCAGGTTCCTTTATGTATGACTACCAGAACTCAGCACATGACAACACTTTTGAATAAAAAGTATATTCCCCAAAGTAAAAACCACATCAAAACTTGATGAAGAACATTTACTTTCAGAAATTAGCACTATAATGATGGAACATACACTTTAGAGTGATAATGAACAAGGCAGCCACTTACCTTTTTCTACTGGTATCACCATGTTCCTCCAATCTAAAAGAAAGATTAAAGATTAAAATAAATGCTAACTTCAAGGGAACTGTTTAATCTTGAATATCTTTAAATAATTAAAAAAAACAGTTGTTCAAAGTCACTATGAAGTTATTTTTTTTCTACATCATTGGAACATAGCAAGATTGAGTGGCTTTTTGTTTTAGGGCCTCCTGGATCTAATGTTTTTCTGTACCAGTTTTATTCATCACCACCACCACCACCACCACCATCATCATCATCATCATCATCATCATCATCATCATCATCATCTTTTGGTTCTGGATTAGGTTGCCCCAAACAGAACCAGTGTACAATCTGGGGGTTCTCCTGAACTCACAGCTTCTATTTGAACAGCAGGTGGCAGCAGTGGCCAGGAGGGCTTTTGCAAAACTTCATTTTGTGCACCCCTGTGTCCTTTCCTGGACCAGGAGGCATTGCTCACAGTCACTCATATCTTAGTCATCTCCCAAGTGGATTACTGCAGTTAAGTGGGGCTGCTTTGAAAGACTATCCAAAAGCTGCAACTGGTCCAGAATGTGGTAATACGGGCAGTTATGGGTGTACCTCAATACATGCAAGTTACACCTGTTCTTTGTGAGCTCCACTGGCTTCTTGTATGCTTACAGATAGAATTCAAGATGCAGTTGTCACCTATAAATCCCTCCATGACATGGGGCCAGATTATTTGCAGGACCTCCTGTTTCCAGTTGCTTTTAACAGGTCTGCTATCTAACAGGACCTAAGAAGGATGCCTTTTTTGACACAGTATGTTCCTTCTGGAACATCATACCCTCCCAAGATTAGATTAGCCCCAATCCTGCCAGCCTTTCAGAAAGCTCTGAAGACCTGGATGTATTCCAGGGCATGGAGGTTGGGAGGATAGATGTGAGATGTCATTGTTCCTGATGAATATTTATTGGTTTTCTTCTTGGTGACCATTATAGGCTTTATGAGAGCCAGTTTGGTTGTTAAGGTGCCAGGCTAGAAACCAGGAGTCTGTGAGTTCTAGTCCCGCCTTAGACATGAAATCCAGCTGGGTGACCTTGGGCCAGCCACTTCCTCTCAGCCCAACTCAGTTCAATGTAGACTAGCCTCCTTGTGGTGCACCCCAGGCAATGTAACTTGTCATGGCTATCTGGCTGCTGGACCTCACAAGGATTTCCCAGCAAAAGCAGCATGAACACCAAACTGCTATGTCATATGATTAAAAAAAATGCTTTATGTTTCTTCTGTTACTGTTTTCTTCTATTTTTTAATGCTTTGTTAGCTGCACCTAAGTCACATTTATGGTATGAGTGGCCATATAAACTGATTTAATAATGAATAAATAAATAATAAACTCAACAACATGAATTCAAGAGGACAAGATCTCATAGACTTTATCACATCTGAGAAACCTATAAGTAATATCCTTGTACTGAATGTTTCAGATGAGAACATAACAAGGAAAAAAGGTATTATAGCAGCATTTCTCCACTTGGTACTCTCCAGATGTGGTGAAACAGCAGTCCCAGAAATCTCACGCAACATGCTTTTTCACCAAACATGGAAGAAATCAGTGCTGGAGATCACAGAATGAGGATAATGTTCCATTTTAAAGTGTTTAAAAGGACTCTGTAATCTCACTATGTACATCTTTTTCATAATTCAAGGTTTTTCATTTACAAGAATCTAAAAAAAGTTTGTCTCAATTTGATGGATTATCTACTGTAATTTGGCGGGGGGAGGATGAGAAGTTGTCCCATGAAAGTAAAATTGGGAGCTGTGCTACCTACAATATTTCTATTTCAGTGTCCTTTTAAGAAAAGTTGTAAAGGATTTTGAAAATCTTTTGAAACGCAGCATTACACATTTATTTTAATTCACTTAAAGGGGGGAATCTGTGCTCAATGATAGAATTACATGTTTTGCACACAGGGGACCCTAAATTTAATCCCCCAGATCTCTAGGTAACAGGACTAGGGTTCTTGTTAAGACTCTTATTTGAAACCATGGAAAGGTGCTGCCTGCCACATCAGCAAGACTGAGCTAGATGGGCTTCCTTGTTGGCAACTTTCTAATGTGCACACTTGTTCCTATCAGGAGATACTTTGCTACTGACTTTTACATATCCCCTTCTGTTTTGTTACACACAGTGACGATTTTACAAAAATATATTTAAGATGACATTCTTCCTTTCCGACAAAAGAGCTGTGACTCAACACAGAATCCTCAAGTCATCTTATGGCATGCACTAGATTGTCATTTCCTAACCTGCTGCTATACAAGTTGGAGAAAGTTGGAAAAAGTTGTACTAAAGGAATAACTCCCAGTAAAGTCAGATAGGCTAGCTTCTGGGGAAATACCTAATATTGTACTGTACCCTAAGGAATATTTAATCTCACTGGAATTGACACGTTAAAGATTGATAGCCTCTGTATTAGATTGTGGCCCAAATGTTTTGAAAGGAAGGAAGGACGGAAGGAAGGAAGGAGGAAGAGGAAAGAAAAGGGAAACACTTACTCAGTTCTGTGACCAGCTTTTCTAGAATAGAAAAAGAGAAGAGAAAAAAAATCTTACTACTGTAGTTCTTACTAAATGCAGAAAACATAAATGTGTGACTTTGCCATCATTATCTATAAAGAAAGCGAACTGATATTCCCTAAATCTTAGGAGAAGTAACAAGGAACAAAATAGCAGCTAAACTCATCATCATCATTACCATCCAATGTCTAACATAATAGCAAACTAATCAAGAGCTAGCAAAAGTTTTTTTTTCTTTCCTATTGTACTGTTGATGGATTGACTTTTGTTGTTGTTGTTATTCCTTTAAACCAGAGTTTTTAAAGTATGGTTTGAGGACCCCTTGGGGTCCCTCAAGACACTCTCAGAGAGATAACAATTATTTGCCAGATTATGAAGATATTTGCAAAAATTTAAAACAATGTCACTCTTCTCTTTTACAAAAATACAGTTTTTTCATGAAAAACATTTTATTTATGTTAATATCTACTGGGTTTAATATTGTTATTTTTACATGATTCAATAAATGAATATTCTACAAATGCATCCATTATAATTTTTAATATGGTAAATATTGATAAATATAACCTATACAAACAAAAGCTTTTTTGGGGGTCCTCCATAATTTTTAAAAGTGGGAAGGGATCCTGAAAGCAAAAAGTTTAAGAAACACTGCTACAAACAATGGGTGGACTGGGTGACCTACCTACCACAAGATGGCAGCAAGGAGTTGTGTGTGGGGGGGGGGGGTTGTAGCTGCTGGCTGCCATCTAGTGATCAACAGTTTTATGCAGTTGAGATATAGCTGTTGAAGAACTGAAGTTTAATAAAGGGTTAACTGTGAAGATCCGTGTGGGAGTTGTAAACTATCCTAAGAATATAATGTGAGGAGAGGAAGTAAGGAACAAGAGCTTCTCTGGGTACAGTGACCACTGGGAAAGGAATTGCCTGCTAGGCTGGCTACAGAAGTACAAAAGCCAAGTCCTTTCCATTACATTTTCAATTATAGGCATTCAGCCTGGAACGGGCTGGTCAATTTCAAAGCTAGATGGACCAGTTGACCAACCCATTGAGAAAAAGTGGCTGCAGATGCCAGAATTTCAGTCCCCCTTGCAGCCAAAAGTGGAGGGGGGAGGTGAAGGGATGAGGGACAGACTGAAGGGGCTGGTCCCACAGGAACCAGCAGAACCACGTAGAGCCACAAGATTGCCAGCAAAGGACACGTCATTTCAGGTCTCCTCCCTGATGCATATCAATATGCCCTACACTGGCTGCATGTAGCATCTTGAGGTAGGATATTAGGGAAAATACCCCTTCCAAAGCAGAGCATCTTACACCGTCCCTAGCAGCAGGTGAATGTTCAGATACTGACAAAGACGTATGCTCACAAAAAGGATAGTGTGCCATCCTGGTACTGGGGCAAGGAGGTTCTGTGGATTTGCCCTTAGAAGACATACCAGTCAAGAAGTTAATAGAGAAATGTAGTGTCCCGTCTATTAAAAAACCCTGATTCTATCCAGATACAATTACTGTAATGGCAGGGCTGTCTGGTGGTTAACTGTGCAAATAACACTACTTCTATCCCCATAAAGGACAGTTTCCTATGTACTCACTGTTTCTGTTCAGTAGGTAAAAAATAAATATAGCAAATCCAACCACAGCCATTAGGGAAAGACATAGAGCTACTATCCAGGATGAGATTTTGGGGAAGAAGTGATCTGAAAAGTGAAAGAAATACAGATGAATCCAGATTAAAGCAATCTCAAAATATTGGAAAATGTTCTGCTTCTGTCTTTCCTACCCCTTCTGCTATGATCCATGAATGTTTTTGTAGCTCTACTCTCCCTACAGTTCTACACACCAATGGATCCTCATCCCAACCCTTCCAGAATTGACATTTGAATTTGTCCCTATGCCAGGCATGGAAGGGCAACATATCTACAAGTTCTTGCTTGCTCTCATAATAAAAGTACAGTATTTCATAAACGAAACTTCTCCAACTTGATGTTCTCCAGATGTGTCAGACTAAACTGCCATCATGCTTTTTTATCAGGACCATTGATTGGGGATGGTAGGACATACAAATTGACTAACCTAGAGGGATCAGATTGGGGAAAGCTGTCATATATATTTTCCAATCTATTATTCAACTATCCTGCATACTTAGACTTATTTATGATATTATACATTTTTACAAATGTATATTTGTAAATACATTTGTAAACATGATACAAAAAGTGTATATAATACATTTTTTTTAATTCTTAGGAAAGTCCTGCTTTGCTGCCTCCAAAATTAAATCAACATAGTGCTTCAGATTTCTTCCTGGATTTCTTTCTTCCAGCTGGAAGAAAACGAAGTGCCACCACAATATGGCCCATTCTATTAGATAATTAGTACTAATGTAATGGATAATTGAGGTACTGTACCTTTTTTTTTTGTGGGCCAGTGGATACATTTGGGATTTTGAGCATGTGTTATGAGTGTTCTCAGAACATAGCTCCTATAGGAGGAAGACTTGCCCATTTACAAACTAGCTGCTACAGAGAGCTTGGACAGTCACAAAATACTCTTTACCAGAAAACAAATTAATGAGCCTGCTTCCCACCATCCCTGTAACTCTCCAGTTCATTTGGTCCTATTTGTGGGCAGCTAAACACAATTCTGAAGAAAGCATTAGGTGGTAGCCACCCACTTTTTTAAAAATAATGCCTTTGGGCTTATATGAAGCCTACAGGCATCCTGGATAGTTTGTGATCAGCCATGTCCATTATGGCAGTAGTTTTGTGACTAACAAGTCCTGCCTGACTCCATTTACATGGTAGCCATTGAGTGGAAGAACCTGTACCATAGGCTCAAAATCCAAACTATGCCCACTGATTCAGATAAATACACGTTCCTTAAATCTTCCCAACCCTTTTCTCCCCAAGAGTGAAAAAAGTAGAATGCAAAGAAAAATACTTTATGCACTCATTTGAGATTTTCTCCTTGGAAAAAAGGTATAGTATAACTCTTCAGTGACTTTGAGTTTGCCCTAATCAAGACATGGAAACCAGCTGCAAATTGGTCTGATTTTGAATTTCAGTCTCCTACTACTGCAAAGCCCAAGCTGTAAAATACTGAAAGGCTATTAACAATTTTTGTTGACTCACTTGTTATATGGATGGTTGATTCCTTTTCCAGATCAAGGAGGATGTTTCTAATGACACAAGTCAAGTTTGAACTTCCTCTTAGAATGATGTCAGTTTGCACTTCAAATGTTCCATCATTCCTTTGGGAATTTTGTTTTGCCGATGAAGACAGAGGCCTCCCATTGAGATCTCTCCATAGGACCTCAGGCTTTGGATACCAGCCACTGGAACGGCAAATCACTCGGATCCCTCTGTCCTGATAACCTTCAATGGAAAGGAGAGGAGCAGGCCCTGATGCTAGATGTGGGACAGATATGCATATTTTAAGTGTTTTCAGGCTGTTCCAAAGATGGGCATCCTGCAGGTCCAGGACAATCTGCAACCCCCAAGCCTTTTTGTAGCCCTTGAAGTGACATTCTGACTTCAATTGCTGGGAAAACTGTGGTGTGCCTTCCTGGCATTGTGAGATGGAAACATACACAAAAGCCCATAATATAAGCAATAAAATGATTTTTTTTAAAGTATCCAAAACTCCCTCCAGGAAAGAAGGAAGGGAGGGAGGAAAGAAACTTGAGAAAAATTAAAACCCCATTCATGTCCATGTGTTGAGGTGCTATTCACTTTGAGTCATTGTCCCATCCATTCTGCCTTTCAGCCCCACCCGCAAATATTAAATCAGATTCTTGGCCAAGAAAAGGTTGCCCTCCTCCAGTCTGTTCAAAGGGTTATGGAATCAGTTCAGAGAAAATAGCAGCAAGATATCCAACACTGAAGAACAAAAGAACATTTAAAAAAATACTGTAGAATTGTTGGGTTGTCAAAGATCAGAAGGCTGTCCAGTTTAAATCAAATCCTCTGATTATTTAGATGATTTTTTAACCATCACCCCAACTCCGTCCTCATCCCCAATCCAATTATAAAACCTAAATTCTACAACAGAAAGTTGGCATATACTGCAGAGTTTTGCAGGAAGGCAAAACCTCCAATAGAACTATTATTCTGGGGAACATTTTTTGTCTGGATTATTATGAGCTTTGACAGTTTCCCAGTTTGCCTGACTCTATTTTTTACCTCTTAGGCAAAAAAACAAGTGTGATTTTTCCTCTTCCTCCTTTGAAGCTGTTTGTCAAAATGATCCTACCCTTTCCTTCCAACATAAGTTGAATGGTGGATTGAATCAGTTCCAGACACTGCTATCATAAGAACATGGAATGAAATCTTCCAGATCTGAAAAAACTTCCAGCAGTAGCATTTCTGATATTTCTAGTAAGCCTAAAACAGAGCATGCAGTCAACAGTACCGTACGTCTCAATTGTCTGTTCTCATAATACATTATTAGAAGTATATTGCATCTGAATATGGATGTTCCAAGAAGGTATTGCAGATGTAAGCCAGTCATCTGTGGGGTTGCATACCCTTAAAGGACCAGATGCAGGGCCTTGAATGGGGGTAAATATTCTGGATGTCACTTAACTGAAAAGGCTCAAAGAATGGCAAGGGCAGCAGTTAGTGCCAAGAGTAACCGCCTGAATTTGCTTTATGGCAGGAGGGGGAAACCCCAGCCCTCAAAAATGCAGCCCAGACCCATTTGTATGGCCCCTGAGTCACCCAGAATTGTGCTGCTAAAATTGGTAGCAAAATGGCAATTTTTGGTGGCATGATTTAGCCTCCCCCCATTTTTCCCCAAGCATCTGAAAAATTCACACAATTGTTTTGTGCCTGCTTTTTTTTAAAAAAAAAAACCTGCCATTGAAAAAGGAAAAACTGGATGTTTCATCAATCTTACTTTCAGGCCCCCATTTCAAGAAAGTGAAAAAGACATACGTGGCCACTGGTGATAAAATGGTGTCCCACCTTGGCATTACGGAATGGTAACCCTTATTCCTCCTAAACATCAAGAAAACTGAATGAGTACCTTGAAAGAAGTTTTCTGGGGGAAACTTGTTACAGCCCTACTTTTTTCACAATCTAAGAATTTGTTGGAAGGTTGATGGCTGCAGAGGTTTTAGAACCAACTTCAATTACATGTTTCCATTCAGAATTATTTCTCTCTTACTTACCAGTCACTTTCATATCCAATGTGGCTTCCTGTCGGAAACTCCCATTCTTAACAGAGCAGTGGTAGTATCCCTCATCGAAAAGGCTGACATTAAAAATTTTCAGCCCAATCTTTCCATCCCCAATGCCGTCTTTTAAAAATTCTGTTCTTCCTTGGTATTCGGGTTGCTGCCGTTCCAGGTGATCTTGGCCACTGCGATAAAGGTGTACATATGAAGAGTTCTGGGAACGGAACCACATTATCTCCATATTCTGAACATTTGTCCTGGGGGACAGATGGCAGTGTAGCACAATGTTCTCCCTCAGAGAGGCAGTGACTGGGTGGAGTGGTCCAATCACTGTCAGCTGCACTGTGAAATGTACCAAATGCATAACAAATAATTACAAATGGCCAAATAAACTGAAGGAGCAACACCATATTGACAGTTTGTCTACAACCTCAAAACATGTGCCACAGTAGTTGACGATTGTCTGAAATATTAAGCCACCATTTGAATACAGTGGGTTGGGTTTCTGTTGTGTAATCATTCAGCTCATATGAATAAATTCAAAACCAGACAGAGGGAAAAAATTGGGAGTTGGAGGGGGTGGGTGGTGTGGGATAGCTCAATAGTACAGTACTTGCTTTGTGCACACACACACATACACACACAAACAAAGAACAAATTTAATCCTTGGCATTTCCAGGTAGGGCTGCGAGGACTCTTGTGTGAATGGATGCCAATCAGCATAGATAATGATAATTGTAGTATACTTCCAGATCCACATAGGAAGCAAATTGAGTCCCATCAAACCAATCACTGAGCATCTCATGCCAGTCCCAGCTTCCTCCAGATTGGAGCAGGGACACAGCATAATGCACAACCCAGTAATGTAATTCTAAGAACTGGGGAGATGGGCAGAGGGGTCCTACACTACGGATGGATCTGCACCTTTGGTGTGGAAGAACCCAGTGCCAAGTCAGATGGATCAAGGGTCTGACTTTGTATGTCAGCTTCCTATATTTATTTCCTAATATCTCTGTTAGCAGGGCATCCTTGAATTGATCAGCCTTCCCTCTTTCATTATATTGATATTTGGTCTAGTAGTTAAGGCTCCAGGCTAGAAACCAGGAGACAGTGAGTTCCACCTTAGGCATGAAAGCTGGCTGGGTGACTTTGGGCCAGTCTCTCTCTCTCAGCCCAACAATATAAAGGGTTGTTGCTGTGGGGAATTAAATAGGAGGAGGAAGGGGTATTAGGTATGTTCCCTGCCTTGAGTTATTTATAAAAATAATAAAGACAGGATAAAAAGTCTAAAAATAAAAATCTCCAATAAGCATGTAATAGGATTTGTTAGCTATGTTGATTCATTATATTACTTCTCCATTTTCATTGTTAAAGTTTTATTTATTTGTTTGTTTGTTTATTAGACCTAGGCACCCATCTTTGCCATCTTTCATTCTGGAGCTCAGGGAGGCATACCTATGGCGTCCTTATCCATTTGAACTCCCATGGCTAAGGTGGACTGGAAGCTGGATCTCTCCAGTGCCATTCCAACCCTTAAACCACCACACCACACTGGCTCTTTGTTTTAATATGACTTTATGTGAGGATGTTATGTCTAGTGAAAATTAAGACCCTCCCATTCTTTCTCTTAATATATAACATACATATTATCTCTCTCTCTTAATATATAATATATAAAAAGAGTCACATTTCTTAGAATGTAATACAGAAGGTTCTTACTTGGATTAACATTGTTAACAGGTAGAATAACTAAGAAAGTGGTGAAAATAAACAGGAAAGAACTCATTTTGGAACCACAACTGAAGGCTCTCATTTCCTTTGTTTTCTTATTCTGGTCTTTAAGACACATAGCAAACTGTTGGAAGCAAAGAGAAAAAGAATCATGGCTAGTATAGTAATTTGTTAGTATGAGCCTCTTCTTCTTCGATTTATCTATAATATTGTATGACTCAAAATGCTTGCTAAATGTTTTTTAATGATTTTGCAATTCGTTAGTGGAAATATTATGACACCCTCACTTGATCTGGAGATTATATGGTTTGGGATTATATCAGAATAGCATACAATCTTTTCCTCCTCATCAGGAAATAGTCCCTATGAAAGGGTGCCTGTGGAACTTTCTGCCAGGTAAAAAATTAAGAAATGTAAAACTAGATGGAAATGTTAAGCAACTGTTACTCTTTTTCAGATAGACTGGAAGCTTAGCTACTCAACTTTTGAAAATGGTCATAATCAAATAATTCACTGCATTTTTGTGAACCAGTGAGACAAAATATTCTCACGTGGAAGATGAACTGAATCCAAAACACACATGCACATATATTAAAATACACACAGACAAATTTTATGATTGCAAAATCAACAGTTATAATAATTACTTTTACCTTATTCATGAAGAACATTTCATGGAAACTTCCATTTCCACAGAACAAAAGTAAACTGCACATGTTTCCTCCTTGTTATAGGACCATTTTCCTCAGTTGACAATGAGCAATCGAAAATGAAAGGGATGGGATAGGATCAGAAAGTTCTTTTTACAAGCAGACACCCTCCAGTCCACCCTTGCCTTGAAGGAGTCTTAGGGATGGTGGAGCAAAGAGGGAGGGAGCTTGTCTTCAAAGATCCTATTTCTCAAAATCTCCTTGTTAAGCTATTTTTCCTGTGCTCCTCATCACATTATCAGCAGCCACCAGATGACACAGCAAAATGGGAAAGAGGCCAGGTTTGAAGCCAACGTCATCTTCAGCTAATCACCAACAGGCAGTCCACTCATAATGTTTACCGATGTTGCAGCAGCATCAGCAATTTGATAGTTTTAGAGATCTGCAGTGTGGGAGTATGATGATTAAGATGATGCCCGGGTTTTGCACAAGGAATCAAATTACTTCTCAATCGAAAGGGCTCAGTATAAGCAACTACCTATGTTTCCTCTAAGCATTTGGTAATATATGCAGGCATTGCCATAAGCTCAGAGGGATTGTAGGTAGTTGCTTATACTGTTTGTCTGGCAGCAACTTTTCTACTATTGGTCCTCACAACTGGTGTTGCCAGGCATTAAACTGGAGACCTTTAGTACCCAAAGCAGGGACTCTTTCACCAAGATACAGTCCTATCCTGTCCTTCTGCAAAAGCTAAAGGAACTCGTAACTGTTCTTCTCTGAAGTCCCATCACTCTTTCTGAAGAAAGGGCTGGAGTATGGAGTTCCATACTTAATCATTGTAATAACAATATCACTGTCAGCAGTTATCGGGCCGGGTTTCACTTTTCCCCCCTCTTTGGCGTGGAGTAGAGTACCAACAGCTTTGTAAAAAAGGAAGATACAAAAGATATAAGTACACAGACCTCATTCTGGAAAATGTATTCACAGTAATTTATTTATTTATATTTCAAATTTAGTCACTGCCCACCTCACTCAAACAGCGACTCTGCGTGGTTTACAACAAAACAAGCACAAATAGTAATTTAAAATACAGTAAAACAATGTTCTCAAAAATAAAAAAATAATCTCAGCGAAGGGCTGCAACTCGTCATTGGGTTTTTCTTTCAGTTCGTGTAGTTGTATAGGAGTAAGCTTTGAAGATAGGGATTAAAGGTGATGAAGAGTATATTCTGTCTTTCCTATCCCTTCTGCTATGATTCATGAAGGTTTCTGTAGCTCTGCTCTGCATACAGTTCTACACACCAATGGATCCTTGTCCCAACCCTTCCAGTAGTGACATTTGAAGTAGTTCAGGTAGCATATAGTATAAGTTAAAGAAACTTTAATTGTCTTTAACATACATAAATGCATAACTATCATGCTATTCCCTTTTGGGATTAATAAATGTGGACTTCTGCTACCCTCTTGGTAGAACCCTATGTGATTGCTGGCACTTAAGATCCAAAAGGTTGAAAAGAAACAGCAGGTTACATCGCTTAGCAGGTTTCCATTCAGAGGCCAACTCCTGGATAAATTCAAAGTTAAGTGGAGAGGGTATCTGTTGTCATCTTAAGAAGGGCACGTGTCATAATTAGTAAGACCTACAACACCTTAGGAATCGACACGCTTATCACAACTGTGCTGTTTTCTCTGTGAAGAAGCAACATTATTTATTATTTTTTTTCAAGAAGCGATGCTATTTCTTAAGGCTGCCCAAAGCATTTGAAAGAGGCACTTTGTAAACTGCGCTGGTGTAACTACAGCCCCTCAAAGGGTTAAAACAGGCCTGTCCCCTTGAAGCTTCTAATGCAGTGTTTCTCGACCTTGGCCACTTTCAGATGTGTGGACTTCAACTCCCAGAACTATTATTCTGGCTGGGGAATTCTGGGAGTTGAAGTCCACACATCTGAAAGTGGCCAAGGTCGAGAAACACTGTTCTAATGTCCTCCCTGGCTGTCTCCACATGTATGCGTATGCATGGCCACTTTGCTTCGCTGGCAGTCCTAGAAAAGAGTTCACTACAAAAACACACAGAGGCGCAAAGGGAACAGCTTTGAAGCAGCCACATGAGTGTTCAGGAGTCCATTGGACTGGACAGCCAATAACTTTAAATAAGTCATAGAATAAATTTAAATAATTTAATTATAATTATTTTTTTTCTTCCTAGCATTTTTCCCACGTGTGCAGGGTCCACTTTTTTTTTTAATCAACCAAATATTGATCCATTGGTTGCGACAGGAATTGATCGACCAGCTTGTCTCCCGAGCCTGATGTCATGGGCTGAGAGAAAGGGACTGGCCCAAGGTCACCCAGCTGGCTTTCATGCCAAAGGCGGGACTAGAACTCTCATACCACGCCCGATTGGCTCTTGGGCTGAGAGAAAGGGACTGGCCCAAGGTCACCCAGCCGGCTTGCATGCCTGAGGCGGGACTAGAACTCTCAGTCTCCTGGTTTCTAGGTCGGAGCCTTAACCACAAAACCAAACTGGCTCTCTATAATTAAGTTATTTAAAGAATATTTAAATAAATAAATGACAACACCACCATGACTGTCGTAACAGATCAAGTAAGGATGCTTCATTTGTGCCAACACATTTTGGAAAGAACCCCTTGCACTGTCCTATTATTGATAAAAGGGTGTGTTGCATTAGGTGAGCTGGCATTTTCTGAATCATATCATATCTCTGAATCATATCTAATCCGATATGGTAACCAAATGTCCTGGTTTTCCTGGGCACGCCTTCCTGGTTTTGGGGAGCTCATCCTAGCTGGCAGGGAGCAGCATTGCAAGCAGCTTGCATGCAAGTTGTGAGAACAGCAGCTGGCTCAGGGGAGTGGCAGCACAGAACATACGTCCACATTCACTCCTCATTTCGCCCAAAGGACCATATCTGGGCTGCAAAACTCCAGTCAACTGCTCCATGACAGCAAATGAGTGTTTGGTGTAATTCTCTGCTGTCATCCAGATGTTTGCAGCCCAGATAGCATAGCCCTAAATACAACTTCACAAGTACTTAGCATTAATAAATAGATATATTTATATGAACTCATATGTCCTGTTTTTACTCTTGGAGATCTGGTCACAGTGCTCCTAAAACATCTGTTGAAGTGACCCCTTGCCTAGAGCCCTTAATAGGCAGAATTCAGCATTTCTTTCACCAGGTTTTCTTTATTTTCTTTATCATATTTTTATCACCGCCCATCTCCCCCACACGGGGGACCCTGGGCGGTTCACAATAAAAACAATTTAAAATTCAATAAAATCATAAATAATATCAATGATCAATAAATATAAATATAAAATAGAATGAAATCCAAGTAATGGCAGATCTAATTCCACCCAGAGGGGATAAGACCAGTCCCGGCAGGACTAGGGAACCAACCAGCCCCAAGAGTGGCTCTTCTTCTCCCTACTATCCCTTTGTTGTTGTTGTTGTTGCTCCCTTTTGTATTGCTCTATACAATATTTCAGATTTGATGACTCTTTTGCTGACTTTTATCACTCCCTGCTCCGGCAGCTGCAACCTGCCACGCGCTTCAGTAGTTCCAAGTCTAACTTTATTGGTTGTTTTCAGAAGGTGGGGATGAGGGCCATATCAGAGTTGTGGGCCATATCAGAGTTGTGCCTTCGTACATGTCAGTTGTGAAAGAAAAGCCTGGGGGTCTTAATCAGGATGTCTGGTCTATTGTCTGTCGTGCCACGCTGAAAACTAGGAATTTGTCATACTCCCTCTTCAGGATGCCAATTTAGATCAGGACCAGTTTGGGCTATGTCCTGTATAACAGGGTTCCTCAACCTTGGCAACTCTAAGCTGTGCAGACTTCAACTCCCAGAATTCCCCAGCCAGATTTTAAACACATGCAATATTTCTAACAAATATTATAATACCGTGCTTTTGTTTTTGACTTTGTGCAATCCTAGCAGTAGAAGTTTATATTCAGAGTGGGTATAGACGCACTGGACTATACATAATAAAGGCAATAAAGCGGCCTTTGGGCCAGGAAATATCTAGGACAGTGTTTCTCAACCTTGGCCACTTTAAGATGTGTGGACTTCTGGGGAATTCTGGGAGTTGAAGTCTGCACAGCTTAGAGTTGCCAAGGTTGAGGAACCCTGCTATATCAGATGAGATACTTCTCACCCTTAACCGCACTAGATCTCAGCAGTCTGTCTCCCTGAGTTGACAGAGTTGAGCATACCACGTAGCAACACTTGCAAAGGATCCGGATGAATGCCACATTATAGCTTGCAAGGTACTACGAGTGCCTCCACCAGGAGGGGAGAAAGTAGGATAAAGATATGGAAGGAAAACCAATGTCAATCAAATGTCTACCTGACCATTTTCTCGGTCAGTCTTCTTCTGAATCCTGTGGTTGTTGATTTTCCAGAATAGGACTATATCCAACTTGGCCAATTTCCATATCTGCAGATTTCAACTCCCAGATTCTCAGCAAAGACCATGCTGGTTGGGGCATTCTGGGAGTTGAAGTGTATGCATCCGGAAGTTGCCAGGCTTGAGAAAGAGTGTCTTAGATTATAATAAATTTTAATATAGATGATGATGACGACATAAACATGCTGGCTGAATGGTTTCCCCCCACAGTTCTGCTGATGGGGCTACAGGCATCTAGCATGGCAGTTCAGTATGCTATCCAGTGGTTTCATACGGGAGTTGGAGGTGCAATTCACCTTTTTTCAGCTTTCCCTTCTCTCCAGCGAGCTGATGGGTAACACCTCAAGTTCTTTAAACCTAAAGAGTACATACAGTTGGAACAAGTTGTATTGTTCGCTGTTAACAATGATGGCTTGCTTGCTTTATGGCCAGAGAATGTGGCTGATAATTGGTGTTTTGACTGATGCAGACAAGTTTGTTTCTTAAGCTAATTACTGAATAAACAGCCAAGATGGCAGGTGTGTTTTCTGAATGGGAACTAACTGAAAGTCCTCTTCTAGAGTTTTGAATAGAAGAGCCATTTCACTGGACGTAGTGTAACAGTCAATTTCAGCCACTTTGGTGTAGTAATTAAAGGTGATAGATCTTTAAGTAGGAATGGAAGCCAGCTGGGTACTCCAAAATAGTCCCCGTCTCTCAGCCCTAGGAAGAAGGAACTGGCAAGCCACATCCAAAAGTGTTGCCAAGAAAATTATATGTACTTGTTCTTGTAGTCACCAGGTGTGAAGATTGTCCCAAAGGCACAAGCAAAAAATGGGTTTAGTATGCATGTGTGCAAGAAGCAGTTTTTTTCCAAGCTGGTTGTTTCCAGATGTGTTGAGACTTCAATTCCCAAAATCCTCAGTTTCAACCAGTTGTCTTGCAGATGCAGCCCAACACATATAGTGAGCAGCAACTGGAGAAGTCCAGGATAAATGATGAAGAAAAGTCATTTGGGAACAAGTGGAGGAAAGTTAAAAGCAGCCAATGAATGTAGAAACTGTAACTAGGACACTTAAGTTACTACTCTGTTGCCTTCCAAATTGTTGGTCTACCCTCCCATCACCCCCAGCCATCACGGACAATCGGTTTGGTTGAGAAAAGTGGGAGATATAATCCAACATATATTGAGAACGCCAGGTTGGAGAAGGCTGAGATAGATGATGATGGATGACAGATGACAGATGATAGATAAGAGATAGGTATAGAAATGTCCAGTACTCTGTCTTTTAAAGGAGTCCAGATGGCCAGCACAGACAAATGGGGAGTATACAACAATACTATCATGAGGTACTAGACTAGCTGAATGAACTACCTTCTGTTATTCAAGATGAAAAGAAGTAAGGTTAGGGCATCTTAAAGACTAAGAAATTATTTATTCATTTTTAAGGGCCACAGAACTCTTAGTTCTTTGCTGTGGCATACTTAAGCAGCTAAGCCTGTGTTCAAGGTTATGAAACCTGACATGAGAATGTAACATTTCCTGGAATCTAAAACCTCTGATCAAAAAGCCAACCTCTGTTCCCCTTTTCCTCCTACACAGCATGACCAATTGGAGAATGCTACAGAACAGGCTACATGGTTTTTAGTTTGCACTTTCGAAAAAAGGAAATGGAAATTATATCCTTGACCGAAAAAGTATTTAAGAGACTTCAGTGAAGGAGATGAAATCATTTGATCCAGAGAAGGCACAGTGTCCACAACTCATAACTGAAAAAAGGTAATATCTTAAAGTGCAGCTTGTTTTCAGAAATGCTGATTATTTAGCACTTGCTTGTAGATCTAATAATATCCTGTACTGGGGATAGAATGTGGAAGGGATATTTTATTTCCCAGGAGGAGGGAGCTTAAAAAGCTTTATGTGGCTGTTGGCATGCAAAGTTCTGCATCCTATTACAATCCAGCTTTTTGAAGTAAACTGTGAGCATTTCTTTTACCTTTTTGATACTTAGAGAAACATATTGAAGAAAAAGGCTAGAGCATTATTCATTTGCCCATCAGCTCAGCTACTTGTTCTGAAGTGATCCAAGTAGAGATCACCAGAGACTTACTACTTCAGCATCAGCTGTTGGTCTGTACATACCAGATCATTTTCAGGCACTTGTCCTTCATATTAGTTTTATCCTCTCTCCATAAGGAAAAATTATTCAAGAGGAGAGTTGGATAGAAGGAATACTCATCAACAACTTGGGAGGGTGGAACTATATACTCTGCCAGTTAAATTTTGGCCTTAAACTTGGAGTGATTAAAATAAGCTCTGAGAATGCCAAATTTAATTCCTTTCCTCTTTTTTCTTCTTTTCGCTTATTTATTGTTTCCCCCTACAAACATGGGAAAAAGAGGAAATGCTAATTAGAATTTCTCAAAACATATTTAACTTGGAAGAAGTTTATGGGGAATTCTCATATCATATTCAGCTTAGGGCTCCTTAAAACTGTGAGTTGGAGGCATAGTTTTAAGATACTCAAGCAGATGAAATTCTAGCAAGGAGACCTTCATAAACCATTACACTAAGTCTTTTGGAAGCCATTGTGTGGCATTGTGCAACACTTTGTATGTCCTTGCACAAAAACTTGTGTTTACAATCCTTCCTGAAATGTTGCTTGAGTGCTCAACCAACTCATTGCAAAATAGGATAGTTTTGGGTTTCAGTCCTTTTGTGGTTTATAAAAGTCTTCAAAATATTATTTATTAGTCATCTGCCAAATCTGAGAACGAACTGTGTCAGGTCCCTCACAGCAAAATCTCAGAGTAGGAAATGATGAAGCTATGGAATCACTTGGATTAAGTCCCAAATCCATTTATTCCTTAACTCTTTTTCCCTATTCCTTTTGAAGGAACTGGAGTTTACAGCTGTCATGTCTCTTTCTACTGGCTTCCAACTTAGCTTGAACTTCTTACAGACAAGGAATGTCCTGAGGAAGCTCACAGGTAAAGAAAAAAGTCCCGATTGTGATTTGCTTTCGTTCTTTCCACACTTTCAGCTCACGTTTGTGCAAGAATGTCTTGGCAATACCCTTGATCATATGATGCATACTTTTCCCCAGCCTAATTAAACACTCTTATGCCAGGAGCATTAGGTATGTTTGCTGCCTTTATACAGTTAAAAAAAGATGGGATGAAAATATAAAAATAACCTCTTCATATGCTGCAAAATAACCATTTTTTCTGCTTTAGTCATCATTGAGCCATGGCGTAAAAAAATTTCTTACGCTTTTTGTCATATGTTGTTCATGTACTAGCATGGCCCTGATCACTGATGGATTACTGGGAGAGAGAGGGATATCTTAGGAGGAAGAAGGAAATTCATCCCTGATTGATTACTGGGTCAGACAGATATATCTCAGGAGGAGGAAGGAAAGGCATTCAATTATCTATTTATCAGCCAATCACTGTTCTCCAAATACTTCTTACACACACACCAATGAGAATTATATATTTGGTTAACCAGGAACAGAATTCAGGACATTTCCCAAGCCCTGAAAGCCATTACATTTGATAGCAAGTGCTAATTTATACCCAGTTGTTCTCTAAACCAAACTTTACCCTCTGTAAGACAGTGGAACCAATGCCTCACCTATTCTTGCCTTTGTTTTCTATCCTTGTTTAGGCAACTGTTGCATCCTCCTGTTCTTACTATGTTTTCTTGCTGACCAGGAAAGTGGTGGAAAGGCTCTGGCTTCATCCCCCGCAACACGGAACAAAAGTAAGAGATGGGTTCAATAAGACTGGGGGGAGAGGCAAAGGGTTAGTATTGCTGGAATTTAAAGCAACTTTGATGAGAACTAGATATGGTTCTCCAAGATCAGTTGGGTCAAATGGACAATAATGGAAGACAATCCTACTGGAATTAAGTTTGGGTTGTAGATGCTTTCTGGCCTTCTTCATATCATCCATTAAGAGCACTCCTAATGGAGGGGAGAGCAGAGTCATGTAAAAGGTGAGATTATCTCATTTTAACCAACAGACATTGGCTTTCCCCCCTTGCACCTAACCATGGTGCAAGCTTGTCCCGGCAACATCTTTTTTGTACAGTGTTCCCATGACTTTGCTTTTATGTCACCCCCAGTAATCTATGAATGAGGCAACCTTAAGTCTGCCTGAGCTGTGCTGGCATTTTCTTTTATTCTGATACCGTTCAAGGGTGGCCTCAAGATGTATAACATCTGCTAGGCTTTGTCACCTTAGAGCAGGGTTTCTCAACCTTGGCAAGTTTAAGATGGGTGGACTTCAACTCCCAGAATTCCCTGGCCAGAAGGTTGGATGGAGAATTCTGAGAGTTGAAGCCCACACATCTTAAACTTGCCAAGGTTGAGAAACCCTGCCATAGGGGGAAGTCAGAGGAAAGACAGTGGCTGGGAACAGAGGCAGCAAAAGCAACAGAGATAGGTAAATTTTTGCAATAAAGGCACCATATAATAAAACCAATAATGCCAGTATAGTTTTCTACTCGCTCAAGGGTGGCTGGAGAGCACTTTGATTCTTTAGTAGGGTAAACAGGGATGTCTGCAGGGTTTGCTCAAAAAAGTCACAGTGGCAGCTGTGATGGCACAATCAAAGCTCCACCTGGCCTTTATGTGTGTTGCATGTGCAATGCACGTAAAAAACAGGTGGCACTTCGGTTGGACCTTTGCAGCCACATCGTGACTTTTTTCACCATATGCTGTGGAGATCTCTGAGGGAAAGGCCCTATAAAGCCCTATAAGTGACAAGACATTTATGGAGGGAGGGTTGGACGCTGATTTCTTGCATGTTGGTGCCATCTTTCTGCCAAACCACTGTGTGGTTCACAGCTTAAGAGAGTGGCGTGCCATCTTACAGCCATGCCATTGAAAGGGACAAGGGTAGAAGAGGAAATAAAGTTCAGGTATCAGGATAGGTCTGAATCTGGAGGAGGGAAGAAGCCACTGGCTCAATTCTTGGAGAGCCACCAATGGAAGGAGCTGAGATGCAGCTGCAGCAGCCAATTCAATAGGAGGCAGGGCTGCCTCAGTGCCTTTTGCTCTGAGACAACCTGTCTTTAAACCTGATCCCCCTTGACAGGTGCTTGCTCAGCCCCTTGGGGCTTAAATGGACTGCAAAGAACACCTGGAAAATGTTTCTGCTCTCCTTCCAGATGCCACAGTGTCTCAACAGAGAGTTGCTTCTAACCCAGGAAGTCCTTCCCTTCCAAGGGTGGGTGCGTGGGCTTTCTGTTCTCAAAGACCTACATCTCTGAGGCATCTGAAGTGAAGCATATCATCAGCCAAGCAGGCTATTTCTCAGCAAAGAGAAATTGGGGGCGTTTTCTCCCCTGAATTGGGGAGGCTAAATTGGCAAATTGGGGAGGCAAACCTGGGGGCGTTTTCTCCCCTATGGAAATGCAGTGATGGGGGAAAAGCTTCATTTGCTGAGCCAGAAATATTGAAGAAGTAACACTTCTCATCTCTGGATCATTGCCCTAAGAAAGCCCCAGTCCTGGTCCTCTTGAGAGTCCTTTGTCTTCTGAGCCCAGAGAACCTCTGCTGGTTGGAGTGCAGAAGAGTTTCTTAAATGGGCTAATAGGATACAAGACAGGAATAGCCAAACTGTGACCCCAGAAGTGTGCACAGTGCAAATCTCCTTTCTGAGCGCTCAGAAGCCTTTTTGACAATGATTCCTGAAAACCGACAGCACCATTTCTTGTAGAAAACAAGGCTAGTGGTAAAAACCAACAATGTTGGAAGCTAAGGATCACAAAATTTGTGGTGCCACACAACACATACAGTATATAGGGCTGAGTTTTTTGGGAAGGGAGCGTGGGATTTTCTTTTTTAAAAAGGCACATGGCACCTCTGATCTACCACTTAAGTTTTGACTTGTTTTAGGGGAGCAGAGTTTTAGAACATCATTGGAAAGGTTGTCAACCTCTGTTCTAAGCACTATAGAAGAGTCTTGGTGTTTATGTGCAATATAAATATGCAGAAGAATGCAGACATGGGAGCTGAAGCAGGGATATTTGTTGCCTTTCTTAGCCCTCCAACTTGGGGGTGGGTAATCATGCTTTTAATGATGTTGCTCCCCTAGAATTTGGTTTGGCTTCTGATGGTCTATCTTTCTTCCTGCAGCTGGTGTGACTTTCGTCCCAGAAACAGCATTTAAATCGCTGGTTGTGTCACCAGACAAGAAGACTGTAACAAATGGGGGTGTCTCCCATGTTGTGCCAGACAACCCAGAGAGATTCAGTAGGAGTCCCTGTGTGCTGGGATCTCCTGGATTCCGATCAGGGAAACATTACTGGGAAGTGGAGTATGGAACGCAGAGGGAATGGGCTGTTGGGGTGGCTGGGAAGTCTGTGGAGAGAAAGAAATATCTCACACTTGTCCCTGAAGAACGGATTTGGCAAGTCGGTCTCTGGTGGCTTAGGCGACTGGAAACTGATGCTAACAAGCCCCCCAAAAGCTCTGGAATCATTTCCATATTTGTGGATTATGATAGGGAAAGAGTGGTTTTTGACATGGATGGCAAAATCACTACTTTCAACACCAGTTTCAATGGGGAGGAAATTTTACCCCTTTTCTATGCAGGGGGAACTGTTTCACTCAAGATTGTTTGAGAAGTTACAATTCTTGGTTAAAACAAGGACCTCTCTCTAGACACTCTGCAATGCCTGTAGGTAAAGGTAAAGGTTTCCCTTGATGTAAAGTCCAGTCGAATCCGACTCTAGGGGGCGGTGCTCATCTCCGTTTCTAAGCCTTGGAGCCGGCGTTGTCATAGACACTTCCGGGTCATGTGGCCAGCATGACGACTCGGAACGCCATTACCTTCCCGCCAAAGCGGTACCTATTGATCTACTCACATTTGCATGTTTTCGAACTGCTAGGTGAGCAGGAGCTGGGATTAACAACGGGAGCTCACCCCGCCGCACGGTTTCGAACCGCCGACCTTCCGATCGACAGCTCAGCGGTTTAACCCGCAGCGCCACCACGTCCCCACCAATGCCTGCAATGCCTGTACCAGCATTTAATAGTCTCTGGCTTTTAGAGAATAATCAAGTATCATATGTGATTGTCCCCAATCCCCAAATCACCAGCAGCACTTAAATTCCAGACCTAGAGGATTTTGTTGCCATACCCTTTACACCTCTTTGCATAAAATTTTGCTTGTGATTCATCAGCTGACCTCCAAATATTGTTCAAACTCTTTTTCACAGAGCCTTTGCGTGTACATGTTGTGTTCATATAAATATACCGGCTGAGCTCACACAGCTGGCTTAATGTGGTTGCTAAGATGGATTTGCACAATACATTAAACAATCAACTTAGCTACATAGGCTGGAGTCATACTAAGCTAGTGAAGGAAAAGGGTGAGAAAACTAAGAGTAACCAAGTAAAAGTAACCAAGTTTAGCATTGTGTGTCACAATAGGAGCTAGATTTTAAGTGTCCTGGTTAGGTGAGTTACATAAATCCAGTATCTACACTGTAGAGCAGTGTTTCTCAACCTTGGCCACTTTAAGATGTGTGGACTTCAACTCCCAGAATTCCCCAGCCAGCCAGGCTGGCTGGGGAATTCTGGGAGTTGAAGTCCACACATCTTAAAGTGGCCAAGGTTGAAAAACACTGCCATAGAGAAACCAAAACAACATGTGGATGCCTGAGGTAGCAATCCCAATATTGTTACCCATTCAGACTATCTCATTTTGATTAGCCAAATAGAATGGTGGTGATAAAGATTTAATCTTAAAACATAGGAATAGACTCATGAATTTTAGAAGAAATCCTTGTATTGAAGAACACTTATATCAGGAGTGAGGAACCTGTGGATCTCCAGGTGTTATTCTAAACAACAGTCCTTTACACCTTTCACAGTTGGCAGTGCTGTTGGGAATTGTAGTTTAATAAACATTAGGAGGGCCATGGATTTTCCATGCCTGAATTATGTCATCATAATGTGTTTGTCTCACAAGATTCCGTGAGGTAATCAGCTGAACTATGGAAACATCAATAAAATACAGGCTTTAGTTGGCCAGGATTCATTCTGAAGGGGAAAATTATTAAATACAGGAGTAATCATCCAAGGGATTTCCCCCCTCTATTTTAATATTCCTGAAAATGGGGAAAATGTGGGGCTGGGAACCAAAATAAGTGACTAAGATAAGCCAGTTTAGTGTAGTGGTTAAGGCACCAGGCTAGAAACTAGGAGACTGTGAGTTCTAGTTCTGCCTTGGGCACAAAGCCAGCTGGGCCAGTCACTCTCTCTCAGCCTTAGGAAGGTCGCAATGGCAAACCACTTCTGAAATCTTGCCAGGAAAACTGCAGGAACTTGTACACACACACACACACACAACCCATTCAGGCTTTCCTATGCTTAGAAAATAGGAAGAGTCATTCTGTTACACTCACAAAGATGACAAACATCAAGCTATGTTTTCGCTGCCTGAACTTCAGCGGTGTGTGTGCTTGCTCTGATCTGGATATAGAGGTTGACTGGAAATGTGTGAAGTGCAAACTAACCTGGAAATTACCCAGAATAATTTTACAGCATGGTTGAGGCTGCAAAGTGACACAAAGTACCTTGTCAAGGTGAACTAGGTTGTCTCTTTGTCTCACCAAGGAGAATTGCTTTGCTTCTGGAGAACACGGTGCTTCCGTATGGGGAATCAAAGCCACCCTGCATCTTGTTTAGGCTCATTTCCAGATGGATTAGGATAATGAAATGTTCTGCTTGCCCTGGGTGATGACTTGGGTCAAGAGACAGAAAACTCTTATAAAAAACTACTGTAGTAAAGATCTAGAAGCCTGTTTGTTTTGGGAGGAGAAGCATAAATTGGAAGCAAAATATATTTAAATGAAGAAACTAATACAATCAAGGCTTTACTAGCAGTAACTGTAGAAATCCAACTTCATTTGTCCAAGAGAGAACTCCATCTATTTATCGTTTTTTGTGCTTTGTGTAACATTGCTTCTGCTGGGAGGATATAGCCTGATGGGTCTGTATGTACTGTATGGTGTGAGGCGTATGCAAAAGACCCCATGATTAACAGGAAAGCTTATGTTAAACCTGCTCTTCATTCCTTCACATGATCAGCTAAAAGCTATCATTTAAAAAGAAAAGCTTTCTCTTGTTACACAGAGGCATGTAGAGAAGAGTGTCACTGGCTGATCCCTGTGGTGACAGCCGCTTTTTAATAGGATGAAAATGTAGGGGTGGGCAGGGAATGTCTATGAAAGATGAGTTCTCAGGGATAGAAGTGAGCCAAGTGATTGGTTGCCAGGAACAGAAGCCAGAGTGAGTAATCCCATTGTGTCAGATTCAGCTCTACAAAGAGTTCAGACACGAAGTACATGATTCAGTCTCAGCAGAGGCTTGGCAGAGGGGAGCAGCAGGCAGGAGCCCTTGAGAAGGATGATGACCCAGGTCATGATGCCCGTAGGAATGCAGGCACCAGTTTCTAGGCGAAAGGTGCCTGGTCAAAGTAAGAAAGAAACTGCTAATTTCACCACAAAGACAACTATGGCAGCAGGCTCAATGCAAAATAAGGGAAGTTTGATTCCTTGGAAGTCCATTGATTCCCTGCCCAGCATCTCAGGGCTTCTGATCAAAGCAATCGCATCCTGTAAGTCGGACAATGGCCTCAGTTTCGCAGAGCTGAAAGAAGTGCTCAGTGCAAAGGGATATGATGTGAGGAGGCACTGTCCTAGAATTAAGAGGAAACTACAATCTTTGGTGTCCAAAGGTGCCCTGGTGCGTATGACATGTGGCAGCGGCTCAACTTTTTTTGTAGTCAAGAAGTACCAGGAAAAGGCCACCAAAATATCTGGAGACTTGGAGAAAGTTGTAAGGATGAAAAAGGCAGGGATGGGTGCTTCTGCAAAGGCAAAGGGAACAGCTGAAGAAGCGAAGAGATCTAGCTGGAAGGCCGGGGGAACTAGCAGAAAGCTCCAGAGACCCAATCAGAAACTCAAGGCAGGACAAAAGCCGCCCAGGAGATCCATCAGCCAAAGCAGATCTGCTGAAAGAACACCAAATCTCTGTCCACGAGCCCTTTCTGCTGCTAAAAAATTGAATTCTGCTGGTAGCAAAACTACTACTTTTCGAGGATCACACCACTCCAATCAGAGACCCGTTTCTGCTCTAAGGAGATCCAGCAGAAACCGCAAGAGTAGTGCTGCGTCTTTTTTCAAGACAGCCCAAAGTCCTCTTGAGGAAAAAGCTCCCAAAAGATGCGGGCCTTCAAGGAGAGGGCTTCCTCCTCCGGTGAAACAGCAAGTCAGCCCCTACTACAAGGGCAATCTCCTGGCAAAGCAAAAAGCCTACTGTAGAGGGGTAAAGACCTACTCTGCTAAACAACGAAGAAGTCGCCGCCGGAGGAGAGCTGCCTTTCACGTACCAAGGGGGACCTCATCCAATTCTAAAAGAGTCCTGAAAAGATAACAGAACCAAACCTCAAGGATGGAGGCCTTCAGAGGCAGATGTCTTCCTTGTATCTATTAGAACCACAGGTACATGCAATAAAGGTAACTAAGGCCCCAGGTACCATTCACAATGGATGATTTCATAACCACAAGCGAGGCTCTGTAATTTGGGAGAGCGGCAAAGTGGCCTACAACAGGCATCTTAAAATCTATATTTCATTTATATATGTTTAGGAGCTGCTTAAAAAAGGTGTTAGCCTCTAGCCACCTGCGTTCTTCTGCTCCACTTGGAATCTTGAGCTACACGGTGGTGAATTCCCTTTGTAAATCACTCCCAGCATCCTTTAAACCAAACCACAGGTCTTGCACTTGCCCTCACCATCCACAAATGCCACCATCCACAAATGCCAGGATGTTAAGTTTGCAGGCCCTTCAGCTATTGTAGAGGAGCTCTAAGAACACCGGCCAATCAGTGCTTGCTCACTCTCTTTCAGCGTTGTTCCTGAATTTATGACCCTCCCCTCCAGAGTTTCCAATGCTCTGAAACACAAAAAAGGAAAGTCATTGTGCTATTATGGCAAGCCCCATTGAGTGTTATCCCAACAAATTCTGCTTGTGTCACATGCCCGCAAAATTGCAGCCCTTCCGAGGGCTCTACCCAAGCTGGGTGGCGTGAAATGGGGTGGGAGGCTGGGCCCATGACAGAAAATGAAAATTGGAAACACTGAATAATATTGGTGGCTTATGGATTTATTCTGTGGCAGAAGGGGAGGGGACAATTCTAAAGATGTGGCATGGAAGCAGATTCTTTTAAGGCAGTGTTTCTCAACCTTGGCAATTTTAAGACGTGTGGATTTCAATTCCCAGAATTCCCCAGCCAGCATGCAGGGTTAACAGTGGTGTGTTTGTGAAATGATTTTGAATTAGATAACAGGGGTATTAAAAAGGAATGGTTTTTCTTCTGACATGACATTAGAGCCCTACTTTTATTCTGGTTTTTGGATAAACCCTTTATCTTCTTCAGCCTCACTACTTTGCCTTGCTGTACAGTGGGTATTTGGGGTCTGGCCAAACCTTCCAGAACAACCTCATTAATTAGTTTCTGGATTAAAATCAACAATCAGCATCATTTATGGCCCTGCTGCTCAGGTGGGCCTGGAGTATGAGGGAATAACACGTTCACCTTCCACTATGAAACACACACATCCATATATAGCTCCTCCCAAGACATGAGCTTTTGTTTAGACCAGTGTTTTTCAACCTTGGCAACTTTAAGATGCATGGACTTCGGCTCCTAGAATTCCCCAGTTGGCATGCTGGCTAGGGAATTCTGGGAATCGAAGTCCACGCATCTTAAAGTTGCCAAGGTTGAAAAACACTGGTTTAGACACTGTATTTTGGGTGCCATCATAATCCAAAATCTATGAAAAGCAGTATCTTCCCATGGTGATAACTGCTTCACACCAGTCCCTTGTGAAGTGTTTTAGACCATCCAAGAAAAAGGGAAAGTCCATCGTAGAAGTTCCTGAAAAGGGATGGAGGACTGGGCAGCTCAACATGGGAGGGACTGGGGAAGACCCACTGGGATATTGTCAACTCTTTGATGTAGGCCAGGCCAGGAAACAAACACTACAAGGATTCCAGGAGTGCTACTTTACTGTTGTAGGGTATAACAACAGAATCTTGAAAGCCTGCCAGAGCTTTTCCCTGCCTCATCTGATCCAAACAGAATCAAGGAGAAGTTATTTTGAGTTTCTTTCAGACATTTTCCACTTTCCCAGGACTGAGTTGTCCTTTTTCCTTTCTAAACAGCTGATCCATTCCTTTCCCAAGGTCATCTCTACATTCCTTTACAGGTGTGTGGAAACATTTGGAATACTGTAGACCAAAAGAGTATTTGGGGAGGAAGGAATGGCCAGATCAGGACTGGGGTGGAGACGACTGGGGGACCTGACAGAAAATGGAGGAAGTTAAATAGCAGGAAGAATGGGTGACTCATACTGAGAACAGGGAAAGGGTCCTGATATAGGAAGGGAAAAAAGTGAAGAAGTTGAAAAAGTAGCCCAGCCAATGTTTGGGGCAGGCTGCAGGGAGGTGAAGGGGATGATTTGACCAGAGGAGAATCAAGGAGACAGACTTCCAACTGTTCTGTGTGGCTCCGTGAAACAGTTGTTTTTTGTTTGGCTATTATTTTCATGACAGGAGACTGGAATGCTAAGGTGGGCAGTCAAATGACACCTGGAATTACAGGTAAGCATGGCCTGGGAGAACAAAACGAAGCAGGACACAGGCTGATAGAATTTTGCCAAGACAACTCACTCTGCATAACAAACACTCTCTTCCAACAACCTAAGAGATGGCTTTATACATGGACTTCACCAGATGGACAACACCGAAATCAGATTGACTACATCCTTTGCAGCCAAAGGTGGCAGACATCTGTACAGTCGGTAAAAACAAGACCTGGAGCTGACTGTAGTTCAGATCACGAACTTCTCATTGCACAATTTGGGATCAGACTAAAGAGATTAGGGAAGACCCACAGATCAGCTAGATATGAGCTCACTAATATTCCTAAGGAATATGCAGTGGAGGTGAAGAATAGATTTAAGGGACTGGACTTAGTAGATAGGGTCCTGGAAGAATTCTGGACAGAGGTTCACAACATTGTTCAGGCGGTGGCAACAAAATACATCCCAAAGAAAGAGAAAACCAAGAAGGCAAAATGGCTGTCTGCTGAGACACTAGAAGTAGCCCAAGAAAGAAGGAAAGCAAAAGGCAACAGTGATAGGGGGAGATATGCCCAATTAAATGCAAAATTCCAGAGGTTAGCCAGAAGAGATAAGGAATTATTTTTAAACAAGCAATGCGTGGAAGTGGAAGAAGACAATAGAATAGGAAGGACAAGAGACCTCTTCCAGAAAATTAGAAACATCGGAGGTAAATTCCAGGCCAAAATGGGTATGATCAAAAACAAAGATGGCAAGGACCTAACAGAAGAAGAAGAGATCAAGAAAAGGTGGCAAGAATATACAGAAGACCTGTATAGGAAGGATAACAATATCAGGGATAGCTTTGACGGTGTGGTCAGTGAGCTAGAGCCAGACATCCTGAAGAGTGAGGTTGAGTGGGCCTTAAGAAGCATTGCTAATAACAAGGCAGCAGGAGACGATGGCATCCCAGCTGAACTGTTCAAAATCTTGCGAGATGATGCAGTCAAGGTAATGCATGCTATATGCCAGAAAATTTGGAAAACACAAGAATGGCCATCAGATTGGAAAAAATCAACTTATCCCCATACCAAAGAAGGGGAACACTAAAGAATATTCAAACTATTGAACAGTGGCACTCATTTCACATGCCAGTAAGGCAATGCTCAAGATCCTGCAAGGTAGACTTCAGCAATTCATGGAGTGAGAATTGCCAGATGTATAAGTTGGGTTTAAAAAAGGCAGAGGAACTAGAGACCAAATTGCCAATATCTGCTGGATAATGGAAAAAGCCAGGGAGTTTCAGAAAAACATCTATTTCTGTTTTATTGACTATTCTAAAGCCTTTGACTGTGTGGACCATAACAAATTGTGGCAAGTTCTTAGTGGTATGGGGATACCAAGTCATCTTGTATGCCTCCTGAAGAATCTGTATAACGACCAAGTAGCAACAGTAAGAACAGACCATGGAACAACGGACTGGTTTAAGATTGGGAAAGGAGTACAGCAGGGCTGTATACTCTCACCCTACCTATTCAACTTGTACGCAGAACACATCATGCGACAAGCTGGGCTTGAGGAATCCAAGGCTGGAGTTAAAATCTCTGGAAGAAATATTAACAATCTCAGATATGCAGATGATACCACTTTGATGGCTGAAAGCGAAGACGAACTGAGGAGCCTGATGATGAAGGTGAAAGAAGAAAGTGCAAAAGCTGGCTTGCAGCTAAACCTCAAAAAAACCAAGATTATGGCAACCAGCTTGATTGATAACTGGCAAATAGAGGGAGAAAATGTAGAAGCAGTGAAAGACTTTGTATTCCTAGGTGCAAAGATTACTGCAGATGCTGACTGCAGTCAGGAAATCAGAAGACGCTTAATCCTTGGGAGAAAAGCAATGACAAATCTCGGTAAAATAGTTAAGAGCAGAGACATCACACTGACAACAAAGGTCCACATAGTTAAAGCAATGGTGTTCCCTGTAGTGACATCTGGCTATGAGAGCTGGACCATAAGGAAGGCTGAGAGAAGGAAGATCGATGCTTTTGAACTGTGGTGTTGGAGGAAAATTCTGAGTGCCTTGGACTGCAAGAAGATCAAACCAGTCCATCCTCCAGGAAATTAAGCCAGACTGCTCACTTGAGGGAATGATATTAAAGGCAAAACTGAAATACTTTGGCCACATAATGAGAAGACAGGACAGCCTGGAGAAGATGTTGATGCTAGGGAGAGTGGAAGGCAAAAGGAAGAGGGGCCGACCAAGGGCAAGATGGATGGATGATATTCTAGAGGTGACGGACTCGTCCCTGGGGGAGCTGGGGGTGTTGACGACCGACAGGAAGCTCTGGCGTGGGCTGGTCCATGAAGTCACGAAGAGTCGGAAGTGACTAAATGAATAAACAACAAAAAATCTCATTTACCTATCAAATAGTTTCCAGGCAAATGGGCAGGCTATTCTATGATGGGCTGCATCAGAGGTATATTTGCAAATCATAGGAAGTAATCGTTCATCTTTACTCTATGTTGATCAGACCCCACCTTGAATACTGAATCCATTTTAATGAATTTAGGCACAGAGGTTCAGACAAGGGTGAGGAGGAGGAGGAGAGAATGGAAACAAAGTCCTAGAAAGGGAGATTGAGGGACCTGAGAAGGTTCAGTGTTGAGGAAAGAGGACTGCGCACTCAAGGATGCCATAATAGCACATTTCCAATACCCAACAGGATGTCTCAGAAACAATCAAACCCCATTCTCTCTAGTTCCAGACTGCAGAACGAGGAATAATGATTTAAATTTCAGAAAAGCAGGTTGTGATTGAATGTTATAAAAAGTCCTAGCACTAAGAGCTGTTTAACAATGAAACTAGGTTTCTAGAAAAATGGTAGGCTCTGTTGAAGCTTTAACTTGGATTCCTGCCATTGAGTGGGTTGAACTCAATGGGGTAAGTGCCTCTTCCAATTCTGGGAGTCTAGGACAGCATTTTAGGAAGAGAGTTGTGTTAATCTATGATGGCCGAAAATCAGGAATCTGGTAGCCTTTCAGATTAACACATTTTATTAAAAGACACAAACTTTCCTGAGCTAAAAAGTTTATGCCTTTTAATAAAACGTGATAGTCTGAAAAAGTGCTACCAGACTTCTCCTGATTTTAAGACAGAACATGACAGACTTAAATTTTGAGATACCTCCTCGGAAACAAGAAGATTGGGGACTCACTAATTTTATGGCCATTCGGGTATAGAATAAGGCTCCTCGTTGGCGCCCCCTAAGGTTTGGCGCCCTAAATCCATGGAAGGACGAAAATTACTACAGGATTAATTTTTCAACGCTCGATACAGTAGGCTGCCTAGGTAATTTACGATCTCTTCGTCCCCCAGCATCAACAAACCGGGCTTGTTTCTTATTGGATAAAATAGCTTCTCCTTCGTAAGACTTTAACCAATGACATTTAAGGAGGCTTAAAATAAATATTGTGCCGTGGGGTGGGGGGATGTTTTGCCTGGGCGTGGTAAAAAGTGGCGGGAAAATGGGGGCGTAAAGTTGGCTCCAGAGGGCAGGGTTGTAGGCTTTGTGGGGGCGGGGGAGAAAACTAGTTCCGAAAAAGGGTTTATGCCAAGTGAATCGGGAGAGGAGCGCCCAGGTTTTGAATTTAAGAGCCGGCAGGGAACGTAGCCCGGGACAAGAAGACTCGTCGAATAAGCTACAACCTCCAACCACGTGCAGATGGTCATCTTCCTGCAGCACCCGGACCCTTTACCAAAAGTGGTAAAGCAGCAGGTCAACTCGAAAAGGGCCCGCCCAGAGTCGCCTGGGAATTGGGTGGCCTGGAGGTGACAAAGCAAATTAAATGCTGCTTTGGCCAAAAGGGAGTGAAGTTTACAGCCCCAAGCACTAAGCGCCCTATTGAGGCCTAAAGGTTCTTTTTAGAGCCACACACTTCAAAGTCTGAACAACTGAAGGAATAATGAAAAAGACAATTAATTATGGATGGAAAGCTGATTTGTGGGTTTTGATTGGCCATTTTTGCTCAGGTCTGTGTCTGAATAGATAATCAAAAGGGTCCTGCCAGTCTGAAAGCAAACAATAGAAATAATGTTTATAGTGTGTGAGCAAATCAGTTTTACCCACTTGCCTAGGGTTTGTGCTGATACCAGTTCAAGTTTTATTTTGATAGACTGGTGGTGTAAACTATAAAATATTTGAAGCTACATCATTAAGAATCGTTTTTCAGAGTTGTATTTTTAGTCTCCATCTGCAAAATGGTGTCTTCAAAGGTTCTGAAACTGAATTTTACCATGTGTTAAAAGGGCTGCCAATTTTTAAACTACTGACAGAAATGTAGTCACTAAGGGGCTATTGGAATAAAGTGTTTGAAATATAGCAATGTTATTTTGTTCTAATATAAATAATCAACTTTCATTATTGCATATATTTAGTCTTTAAGAGGGACTTGAAGAAAGCAACCTATACTGGGCATGAAGGAGCCAAAGACTATATTTTAGAGAAATAAAATATGCCTAACTTTGCTACCAAAATCACTGAAATAAGATCTGTGCCTCTAGATTTGGAAAGAACCGTGAAATCGTTATTTTCCCCTTTAATATTGGTGAGAAAAAACTTCAGTTGACCCCAAGCCTCACAAATGTTTTCTCCCATAGTAATACTACCTTTTCCCCCTCACAAAAATAAGCTTTGTTGATAGCAACCCCCATTTTACTCCCTGCCATAACTTTAATATTGAATCTACCTGATTAATCAGCCAGAAACTCATTCTCAGGCTGCATTTCTGTATTACTAGTCCTATTTAACATGCTTGGATTATACTGTCATCCTGAAATCCTACATCTGTTTTGTAATATAAGGAAATATTGAGGCTTTTGGAAAAAAAGAATCCTAATTGCCATTGGACACAAACTTCCTTTGCATAATCAAACGTTACTAAAATAGCGTTTTTTAAAATACTCGATTTTTCGAGTACGCGAATCTAGTATTAGCCTGATACCGTTCAATAGGGGCGACGTTTACTGGTATTCTGCAAAAGACCTGATCCGAAAATGCCACTAGCTCTTTCAGCGATTCCGGAGTGGCTCTTAAAAGAGCCTTTTGTACAGTTTGGTTAGCAAAAGCGAGGACCTCGCTAATGAGGCCCTTTCCCTGCGGGAGGTTTGTTCACCTGACGTTTCCTTCCAGGCTGGGGAGACTTACGACCCTGGAGACCTTTGGGTTTATGAACTGCCGGTTGTTTCTTTCGGGCCTTTTGAGGCTCTCTTTTCCCTTTAGCCGTTTTGACAGCCGCTTTTTTCGGCTTCTTTGTCCGAGTCTTGCCGAACTTGAAGGAGCCAGAAGCGCCGCTGCCGGTGACGCGGATCAGCACCCCATTGGAGACCAAATTGTGCAGCTCCCTCTTGAGGCGGATATTGTTCTTACTCAGGTTATACCCAGCTTCGATCAGCGACTTTTTGAGAGCAGCCAGCGAGATACCTTTCCGGGAATTGCAAGTTTCTAAAACTTGAAGAATCAGCTGCGAGAGAGAGCCCGAAACTCGTTTCTTTTTCTCCTTAGCAGTCGAGGTACTTGCGGTAGAAGGTTCAGCAGGATTTCCCTGCCGCTTTCCGTGAACCATTCTCAAACAGAGACGCGAAATCTCACTAAGCACCGAAAGCTCCCACTGAGAACAACGTCGGGCAGGGGATGTAAATATATATAGCCTCGAGTCTGACGTAACGGCATCGACCGCCGCTCTTCTCAGTTTCCTGAGGTAGTTGGCGCACCGCAGGAGAGGACCTCAGCAGAGTCAGTTTTCATTCAGGTCCACTACTCCTCCGCATATCGAAGAGTCAATAGTTTTCATGCCGTCTTTAAAAACAGCTATCGGTATCCTTACTGTCTGTTCGCTTGTTTCGGAAGGCTTCATAAGGTTTAGAAGTTGGGGGGGTTCCACCGTTTTTCGCTCCTTCTTTTCCCGCCCAGGTGTAATAAAAGAGGCACGTCACGCTTAGCGGCGGAGGTAATGTTCACCCTATAGGTTTACGTCACTATTGAGTTGCCACGGAACTTGAAAAGGCAAGACCCAATTCTGTCTCACTATAGAGAAATGGGAGAGGGAGATCACGTTTTATGTGGTGTTCCCCCGCAGCAGTATTTTGACAATTGCGGTTTAACTAGTAAACATGACTAAATCACAGATTAACATGTGTCATGAAAGTTTAAAGCCTTCTGCTCACAAGCAAAAGTTATTAAAATATTAATATTCTGTGTTTTATCAGTGATGCCAGTGTTAATTACAGAAAAATTAATGGAGCAGTTTTTAACACAAAATTTTAATTGTGCAGCTACAAGCTCAATGAAATATAAATACGAGGAAATATAAAATACTTAAGATAGTAAATATGTTTTAAACAGCCAGGGCAGCTAATCCATTTTTTACCTGATGTCTAAGTACACCCACTAAAGAACATCTGATATCTGAGTTGCTACTACCAATATAATTAATTAGTATAATTAATTAGGTACATTCTATTCAAGGAGAGGAGAGAAGGTTTTTACAAAAGGACATTGGACAATGCCTAGTGTTTGGGAGAGCAGGTATTTGAATACTGTTAGTTGTTTGTTCGTTCAGTCGCTTCCGACTCTTCGTGACTTCATGGACCAGCCCATGCCAGAACTTCCTGTTGGTCGTCAAAGCCCCCAGCTCCCCCAGGGATGAGTCCGTCACCTCTAGAATATCATCCATCCACCTTGCCCTTGGTCGGCCCCTCTTCCTTTTGCCCTCCGCTCTCCCTAGCATCAGCATCTTCTCCAGGGTGTCCTGTCTTCTCATGATGTGGCCAAAGTAGTTCAGTTTTGCCTTGAATATCATTCCCTCAAGTGAGCAGTCTGGCTTTATTTCCTGGAGGATGAACCGGTTTGATCTTCTTGCAGTCCAAGGCACTCTCAGAATTTTCCTGAGTTTCCACCACAGTTCAAAAGCATCAATCTTCCTTCTCTCAGCCTTCCTTATGGTCCAGCTCTCGCAGCCATATGTTACTACGGGGAACACCATTGCTTTAACTATGCAGACCTTTGTTGTCAGTGTGATGTCTCTGCTCTTAACTATTTTACCGAGATTTGTCATTGCTTTTCTCCCAAGGATTAAGCGTCTTCTGATTTCCTGACTGCAGTCAGCATCTGCAGTAATCTTCACACCTAAAAATACAAAGTCTTTCACTGCTTCTACATGTTCTCCCTTTATTTGCCAGTTATCAATCAAGCTGGTTGCCATAATCTTGGTTTTTTTGAGGTTTAGCTGCAAGCCAGCTTTTGCACTTTCTTCTTTCACCTTCATCATCAGGCTCCTCAGTTTCTCTTCGCTTTCAGCCATCAAAGTGGTATCATCTGCATGTCTGAGATTGTTAATGTTTCTTCCAGCGATTTTAACTCCAGCCTTGGATTCCTCAAGCCCAGCATGTCACATGATGTGTTCCGTGTACAAGTTGAATAGGTAGGGTGAGAGTATACAGCCCTGCTGTACTCCTTTCCCAATCTTAAACCAGTCCGTTGTTCCATGGTCTGTTCTTACTGTTGCTACTTGGTCGTTATACAGATTGAATACTGTTAATATTGACATGAAATAAAACTGTATATAAATTACTCAATATTGAGTAAATATCCAGGCAATGGACATCAACATTCAAAAAGGGTAATTTGGCATTTTTGAGTAGCACAATTTTATTTTGGTCCTATATAATGCTGATACCCAAGGGAACAGATATATTTGTCCTCTTTTAACCAACATAGCATAACTGAAACAAACTCTGGTCTATTCCAAAATATTTCAGTGATGTGATGGTTATGTTTCAGGAGAAAAAAAATTGAATATGAAAATAATGGTAGCCTTAAATACAACCCAAGTATCTGTCTCTCAGTTTATGTTGTTATATAATGACAAAAGACTGTGTCTGTTTTCCCTTGTTATTTCCAATTCTTTACCCCTTGAAAATCATTGTTTTTAAAACTATGTCATCTGCAAATCTAATGTCAACATGATTGTTTGAAAGTTCCATAAACTCAACATTGCTTTATTTTTTCCAAATGTTCAGATAATTAAATGTCTAACTAAACATGATGGGTGTCATCTCAAACACCATGTTTAAACAAAATAGAAACCTGTTTTGACCAAAAAAAAAAAGACCCCAAAACAATAACCCCAGTCTGACAAGAATTAGATCTGTATTTCACTTCTCCAGCCATTCACAGACATGGATCTCCAAATATTGTTGGACCACAACTTCCATTATTCTGGAACTGTTTTAACTGAAAATTAAAATCTAAAATCTAACATGTCAGTTCAACCCCATACATACTTACAGTCCTACTAATTTCAAATTTTGTAACGTTTACTCCAAGGTGGGTACAAGATTGCAGTTTTGTAGTCCAAACAAAATTATGGGAAAAGAATATATGATATATGAATAATAAATAATAAATGCTTTTAATAATAAATAATAAGTGCTTTTTAAATAATGAATGCTTTTCACTTTGCCTGAAATATTTGTGATTCATGCTGTCAGGAGGGGTGAAAAAGCCACTTTGCAAAGTTAGTCTCTCTCCCAAATTCAGGGACTAAGTTCTAATCAGCTCCACTGCCTGAGCTTTTAGGCAACTATTACACCCTGAGTTTTTCATTACACTTGGTTGTAAGAAGTAATAAATGGAAACTTAAATACCTGGCACATCTTTTTTTTTAGATCAATTCTCACACTTTATTTGATTTTTACAAATATTCTCTAAATTCATGGGCTTTCTAATTAAATTTCAGAATAAAACATGAAAGAAGCAATATTTGTATTAATGACTGTATAAACCTATCAATAATTAGAAACAAGCAATATTTAACTGAATTAATGTTATTATGGATGGATCTATTCAAGTTTATCTGTAAAACAAAACATTAAATGTCATTTTGATTGATATTCCCTATAAGATGAAAAACCTTTGGCTGTTCCTGCCTGGTTTCAAGCCAGGGATCTTTCATGTGTGAGGTGAACATGATAACCACTATACTACAGAAACTCAGCTGTGTTTGGTGAGCTGTTCTGGCTGATAAGCAAGCATGCCTGGAATGAATCCCACAACTCAGCAGAAGCATTCTTGAGCTGAGTCACTTCAGTAGAGCTACAGTCAGATGGTCAGAGGAATGCTGTAATGGAGCGGTGGATGCTTTGAAAATAATTTGGAAGAAATGCTTGGGAGTTCACCCAAGTCCAGTGACACCTCTTTCCTTCTCCCTGGAGGAGCCCAACCTTTTTCAGGCTGGGGGGAAAAAAGCCTGGAAAAAGGTGTCACAGTTTTAACAGTCACCTTAACTTCAATCAGTGGAGTTCTTAAAAGAGCATCTGTTTTTCAGGCTTGTGCAAAAGCAGGAAAAAAAAAGTCAAACTTCTCTAATGGAGAACAGAGAGGGGTTGCCCTTAACCAATGTCTGCAGCACTTCTTCCTCCTCATTTTCAAAGTGTGTACAACCCTGGTAATTACAATCTCCAGACTGCGGGTGTGGGGGGTGTTCCCCTACAGCTGCTATTGAATTTTTATACTGAGCCTGCCTCCATGCTTCTGGGTAGTTTGCTGGATGCTCAGCACTAACCTAGATAGATTTGTATACCAATTATACAGAATACTGATTGCCAAGACCATTAATTTTATGTTATACAGTAAGGATATTGTGGCAAAATTAGCACCTGCTGACAGGGAGGAAAAGGGGAGAGGTGGCCACCAATGGATTACAAGGGGCATAGTGTTTTGGTGAGATGCTCCACCTCAGGTGCTTCGCCTCAACTGGGCAAGCTATGAGCAATCCACATCCAAAGGCTGTCTTGCGTTGACCAGCTTTGCTCCTTGACGGGACCATGGCAGTGTTTCTCAACCCCAGCGACTTTCAGAGGTGTGGACTTCAACTCCCAGAATTCTCCATGGCTGGCTGGGGAATTCTGGGAGTTGAAGTCCACACCTCTGAAAGTTGCTGGGGTTGAGAAACAGTGGACCATAGCGACACAGCCTCCCCCCCCCTTCAGATTTTGTGGATGTCAACAGGTGTTTCAGGATGGTGGCCCTATGTCTACCATACTGGTACCACTTCAACCAGTCCTGCTGGGGGTATGTAAGTGCAGACACACCGTATATAGAATATATATAGAACCATGTAATTGCCAAGAGCCACAACTGTACTCCAACATCCCTAACTCCTGCAATTATTTTATTTATTATTCAAATTTCTATTACCGCCCATCTCCCCCCCAAATTACCTGACATGACAGCATTATGGCATCAGGTGTGACTCCATGCCACCCAGTAGCTCCCATTTTGTGACAGCAGAGCACTCCACATCCAGACAAATGTGAAAAGCAACAAAGCCTCTTGTTTTCAGCAGCACAGTCTTCCACTTCCCGTTTTGCAGAAACAGAACACTTAACTTTGCACCTAAGTCTCCCAAAAACAAAACAGGGAGGGGGATTTTCAAGCACAACTCCTAAAGCCCTTGGAGGTTGGCAGTCCCTCTGTGGACACGGAGGTGGCTCTGCAGTCCCGGTCTGGAAACGCAGAGTGGGGGCACTGGAAGTCCGTTGTTGTAGTAACTGTGGGCGTTCTTCTGTGATGCTGCTCACGGTTTTCTATCAATTTTTGGCGGCTCCGGTCTTCAAAGCCAGTGGAGGCTTCTTGGCACAGGGCTCACCAGCGGGTTCCATCAGCAGCCGCAGCTTCTAGTTCCCTTGGCTGGATGTCACAATGGCGCGGCGTAGAGTTTTTGTAGCGCTTGTGTAATTGACCTCAAGGTCTCTTCCCAGACTGCAGCACACTATAGAGCAACTGGCGAGGCATATGGTGGACATCCATTCTGATGACATGTCCCACCCACCGCATCTGGGCTCTGATAATCAGGGACTCGATGCTGGTGGACTCCCAGTGATCCAAGACCTCCAGGTTGGAGACACGGTCTTGCCAACGGATGCCAAGGATGGAGCAGAGAGTGCACACTTGAAATTTCTCCAGTTGGTTGAAGTGCCTTCAGTACAGAGTCCAGGACTCACATCCATAACGAATAGAGTGAGGCTGGACTGAAAAGCTGTCCACTCACAAGTTATAGAATTAACTGGGGTGTTGTAATTTTACTGAATGGAAATTCTGAACCAGTGGCCTAGATTTACCCTAAGCAAAGCAAATGAGTAGGAAACAATTTAAAAATGAACATGTATTTCCATGTTGCTAGTCTCTTAGTAAGTTAATTCAGAAGAAAAAAAGATGGTGGGAAGCAGGCTAAAGTTTGTGTGAGCTTATTATTAGGCTGCCCTAAATCTGAGTTGTCTTCAGTCAGTACCCATCAGTTGATTCCAACTGTTTAACCTAAAATCAACAGTTACATTCATTATAATCTCAGATACATTTAAAGAAAAATCTAGGATAGCATTCTGTATTCCTAGTCCTAGAAATCCACAATTTCTTCCCTTTAAATTGCATTTACACATCAAAATGATGTAGGCAGCATTCTGAACTCACAGAATCAAAGCGTATTTTTCCTAAACTCTAGGCAAAACCCTCACCTATTTACACCACCTAAATCCTCACCTATTTACACCAACTTCCCCAACATGCCATAGAATCATTGGAAGGGACCTTAGAGGTCTTCTAATCCAATCTCTTGGCCAGGGCAGGAATCCTCAGACCATCCCAAATAGCTGTCCAACCTTTGCTTGAAGATCTCCAGTGACAGAGCACCACCAGTGACTCCAGAAGGCAGGCTGTTCCACTGCTTGATAGCTCTCCCAGTCACAAAATTCCTCTTGATTTCAAAATCTTGGCCCTTGTCCTATCCTCAGGCACTACAGAAAATAATTCCATACCTTCTTCCCTATGACAGCCCTTCAAGTATTGGAAGGTTGCTGTCATGCTTCCCCTTAGCTGTCTGTTCTTTAGGCTAAACACACCACGTCCCTTTAACTGTTCTATGAAGAAGCCCCCTACCTCACCTTTGTGACTTTCCTCTGCACTCCTCCGTGTCCTTCTTGTATTGTGGAGACCAAAACTAAGAGACACTATTCCAGGTGCCATCTGATCAGCGCAGCATAAAGTGGAACTATGACTTCCCATGATCTTGACATTATACCTCTGTTGACGCAGCCCAAGATGGCACTAGGTCTTTTGGCAGCTGCAGCACACTGCTGGCTCATGCCTTTTCAGGTATCTTTGAGTACAATTCCTATCATTCCTTATAATAGCTCAAGCTGGCTATGGATTATGGGAATTGTAATTTAACATAACTGGAAAAATTCAGGCCAAGGAAAGCTGAAAAACCAACAGCAACTGGAGATCCCTTGAACTTCTAGTAGACAAGCAGAAGACTTTCAGATACAGGTGAAGTCTGTTTCATGCGTACTTCCATTCTGGGCACGAAGGAAACAAAAAGCTGATTACAGGATGGTTTTGCTGAAGGAAGGAGGGAAGGCAGGCTGGCTCACATAAGTTCTACTCCACCCAAGGAAAGGAAATCTTTGCTTTAAAAAGGTGAAAAGAGAGGAATGAAATTAATACTCCATTCCTTATTTCTTCTGCCTCGCCAGCATAAGCCAATCAGATCTTTGCATCAGCCCATTCCTCCCATTTTAGGTCTCCCCCCCCATCTTTTATTTTTTACGTTTTATGGTAATGTGTTTAACTGTTGTGAGCTGCCGAGTCATTGAGAGTCAGGTGGCATACAAGTTTAATATATCATTATTACTACTACTACTACTACTACTCTCATCATCACCACCATCCCAGTATTTCTTCCTCCCTAAACATCTTTTGGAGGAAAGCTGGATATCCATTTTTAGAGGTAGATTGATAATAGCAAAAGGATCCGTGGCAGAAATAGCCACGGCTTTCTGTTAATTCGCTCTGCTCCCAAATTTGCTTTGAGGCAGGGGTGCTGCTTCCTTTTCTACATTGCCAAGATCAAGACAGACAAATCTATTTTAATAGGCATTGCACAAGAAAGGCACATTCTCATACAAAACTTCTAATATGCCTGTCACCAGTTTTGGAAACTAGTGGACCGTTAGAATAGAGGTGTGTTCAGTGAATAGAAATAATATTGTTATTATTTTTTCTAATGATTTACTAAAAGCAAGTTTATAAAGTTGATTATGTGCTGTCAAGTTGGTGTCCAGCAGCAACCCCATAGATTTCCTCTATGAAGATAGCTTCCAAAAATATTAAAACATGGCAACGCTTCCCAAATTTCCCTGGAGAAGGAATACTAGAACTTGGGTGCCATTGCCAGAAAGTCCCCCAGACGCTACTTCATCTTTGAAGGTATCCATGCAATTTAAAGGCCTGAGACTAGAGTACAAATCCTCTTTGAACATTGAAAAGGTGAAAGGTCCCCTGTAAAAGCACCGAGTCATGTCTGACCCTTTGGCGGGACGCCACTTTTGCAACGTTTTCTTGGCAGACTCTAGCGGGGTGGTTTGCCATTGCCTTCCCCAGCAAGCTGGGCGCTCATTTTACCGACCTCGGAAGGATGGAGGGCTGAGTCGACCTGAGCCGGCTGCCCGAGAGAGAATCCAGCTTCCGCTGGGATCGAACTCGGGTCGTGGGGAGAGTTTCGGCTGCAATACTGCCGCCGACCACTCTGCACCACACGAGGCTTTCTTTGAACATTACTTCTGAATAAACGTGGGTTAGATCTATAATACTATTTGCAGACTGAAACTTTTTGAGAAGCTTCTCTCCCTGCCTCAATGGAGAGAGCGCTCTCTCCTTCGAACTCAGCCCTCCTAAATTTCTCTCCCTGAATGAGAGCTGGGAGGATCAAACAGTAACGAGCTCGCCTTTTCTGAAGGGGCTTTCACGAACTTCTGCCCGCTAGTTACAATTACAGTACTTTACATGCTAGAATTCCTAAGAGGCAATCGAAATCTCGCCATAAGCGGAGAAATCCTGCTAAAAACATCGCGATAAGTGAGATGCTAGCGCTCTCCTGCCTATGCTATATTTTATAGGACCTCAACCGCCACCGCGTTATCTAAGAATCCTATTTCAGACGTACAACTGCAACCTAGCCTTTTACTAACGATGAAATGTCTCTTAGAGACATTTTACATTTTATCTTTTATAAACTTCCCAGCTTAAACATGCAGGCGGTCTCTGGAGGCAGCCATATTGTACGGTCCCGGCACCGGAGCTCGTGAAAAGAAACCATTTCCGCTTCCGGAAGAGGCTACTTCTTCCTTTCTTTTTCCGGGCCTGGGCGAGTTGGCAGGTACGGGCGAAGGACCGTCGCTGAATCCGACGCCATCCTCCGTCTGCCGCGGGCGCTCGAGCTCTCTCAGCCGCCGCCATGACGGAGCAGATGACCCTGCGTGGCACCCTGAAGGGCCACAACGGCTGGGTGACCCAGATCGCCACCACCCCGCAATTTCCAGACATGATCCTCTCCGCCTCGCGCGGTAAGGAGGAGCAGGACGGGCCAGTCCACGGGGAGGGGGAGGGGGAGGGGGAGGGGGAGGGGTGGCCGAAAGAATAGACTGGGAGAAACCATGTCGGGGAAGAAACCCTGGAAGAGACCAGATTTCGCATGGGCGATCCGCGGGGGCAGCGTGGCTTGCATGACCTGGTGAATCAGTTTTCTTTTTGGAGGAAAATCTGCCGTGGATCGGGTGGAGGCAATTAGGGGAGAGACCATGGTGTCCTAAGGATGAGCGGGGTAGGAAGAGCCCTAGGCCAAACTATTAGGAAGAGTTGAGTAAGGAGGATTAGGACAAGCCGAATAGTAGGGGGATGTTGCGTTCAGAATGCGGGACGGTTCGAAATCTATGAGAGGGGAGAGACGTCTGTCCCAATGATTAAATCTGACATTGTCTACTGATCTTTTCAATGAGGTCTGAAGACACGTCCTGCAATTATGATGGGACAGGAGAGGGTCAAGAAAGAAAATGGAACAGTTTCTGTGAGGGTGGGACTGTTACAAATCTCCAGCTGGTGCCATAGTGCGGGGAGGAGAGGCTTGCAAGGCATATTTTGTCTTTTTTGGTTGGAATTCCAAGGAGTATCAGCTAGATCCAGGTGTAAAATAGAGAGCCAGTATCAGCTAGAGCCAGGTAAAGCATGTATTCAAGAAAATGCCTGACCATGTGCTTAGCCCAGATAATTTGTGATCAGGAGCAGAACTCTGCCAATAAGGACTTAAACAGTGCACAAATCGGTTCCTGGCGTCCTCCCTCCCACCAACTCTTCTTGTGCAGTAACTTTGTTAGTGGTTTGTTATAGAGACCTTTATTTTCCAGTTCTAGCCATTATCAAAGAATTGGGATCAGAAATGTTTACTGATCATCTACTGAGATCACCCTGTCCACCTATTGCCCCTTCCTGGATTACAGGAAAGGTCCAGTGAGTATTTCATATTAGGCAACTCCATTTTAGAGTAACTCACTTCTCACTTGGGGGCAATTAGAATTACATCGGTGGAGCCTGCATGGTATTATAATGTTTATGCCTCTCCTTCTCTAGAGAAGAACTGTAGCCTCTTTAACATTAGATTATAGTGCCTAAGAAGCAGGGAAAATAATAATAAGTTACTAATAACTCCCTTAAGCATCAAAGCTGGCTGGGTGACTTTGGGCCAGTCACTCTCAGCCCAATCCACCTCACAGGGCTGTTGTTCTGGGGAAAATAGGATGCAGGAGTATTAGGTATGTTCACCAACTTGAGTTATATATAAAAGAGGCAGGGTAAAAATAGAACAACAACAGCTGTTTAGAAACCTGCAAAGATGGAGGTCCAAAGCATTTCTGTGGAGGATGTTTTTCTATGTGCTTTTTTAATGTACGAGTAGATTAAAAGAGGTAGGTGCAAAGATTACTGCAGATGCTGACTGCAGTCAGGAAATCAGAAGAGGTTTAATCCTTGGGAGAAGAGCAATGACAAATCTCAATAAAATAGTCAAGAGCAGAGACATCACACTGACAACAAAGGCCCGCATAGTTAAAGCAATGGTGTTCCCCGTAGTAACATATGGCTGCGAGAGCTGGACCATAAGGAAGGCTGAGAGAAGGAAGATCGATGCTTTGGAACTGTGGTGTTGGAGGAAAATTATGAGAGTGCCTTGGACTGCAAGAAGATCAAACCAGTCCATCCTCCAGGAAATAAAGCCAGACTGCTCACCTGAGGGAATGAAATTAAAGGCAAAACTGAAGTACTTTTGCCACATCATGAGAAGACAGGAGACCCTGGAGAAGATGCTGATGCTAGGGAGAGTGGAGGGCAAAAGGAAGAGGGGCCGACCAAGGGCAAGGTGGATGGATGATATTCTAGAGGTGACGGACTTGTCCCTGGGGGAGCTGGGGGTGTTGATGACCGACAGGAAGCTCTGGCATGGGCTGGTCCATGAAGTCACAAAGAGTCGGAAGCAACTGAACGGATAAACAACAACAGATTAAAAGAGGACAGTTTCACACCGTGGAACATAAGGAATGAGAAAGTTTCTTCTGTCCAGGATGTTAAGGAGTTTGCTGATTGAGTAGTAGGGATGTACAAAACCTTTTTGAGTGTGAATTTAATTCATGTTGGAAATGAGGTCAGGATAGCTCCATTTAGAATTTGAACCATTCCTCAGATGGTTGAAAGCAACCCACTTTTAGTTGAAGATACTTACTTTTAGTGGGAAGATTTTGGCAGTAGTCTTGTTCCTGGGCTGTTACATTCTTAATAGGGTCTAGATTATGTTGTGTGACTGTCATATATGTAGAATATACTTCTACATTGAAGAGTTAACTTCATGTTCAACGGGTTGGAAACTGGCGCTTCACTCATTTTCAGCCAATGCTGAAAACTACTAGGAATTGGATGAAGCGGTGTTTGGTGGACCATGGTGCTCACCACTGTCATTCAGACTAAAAGACAGGACGGTTGTTTATAACTAGCCTTCTACCAGAGCTGATAGTTTTTTGTGTGAAAAGATCTGCTGATCAGGGGAGAGCTCTTAATCCAATGAAACCCTTATACTTGCAGCTTGAACTGTGGAGTTCAGATGTGCTTTTCACCATCCTGAGAATTAAACTTGGGGGCAGGATGAAAGGCAGGACCTTAGATGCAGTAGGTAGTAGGGTGGGGATCAGTTATTTTGCTTTCCCGGGCATTCTCCTGGGTTGAGATTTAATGTAAAGGAAAACCTTTTGTATCCTCTTACAGACAAGACCATCATCATGTGGAAGTTAACAAGAGATGAAACTAACTATGGGATTCCCCAGCGAGCCCTACGAGGCCACTCTCACTTTGTCAGTGATGTGGTTATCTCGTCAGATGGGCAGTTTGCCCTCTCCGGCTCTTGGGATGGCACACTGCGTCTCTGGGATCTTACAACGTGAGTGCAAATTGTAAAACAAAAACATTGCTTCTGTGTCTCGGGAAGTGCTAATTTAATTCCCTGCGAATTTCTTGTTGTCTAGATTTATATGCCGAGTTCTTTTCTGATTACTTTTTACGCTCCCAGTGATTAAACCTGATACACATCTACAGCCCCCATTGAGCTTCAAGGATATGTTTTGCTATTGTAATGGGAAAAATATTTTTCGTTTGCTTTGAAGGCTATATGCGTTGTGTAATTCAAATGATAAGTGGCATGAAAAGCAACACCAATATATTGATAATAAATTAATTAGATTATAGTCCCTAGGGATGGGTTTGGCCCAGACTTAAGAGTTGGGACAGTACTGGGATTTGCTAAAGGTGAAATGGTGAAGCAGAGAAAGAAGTGCTTTCTTTTGAGGGTTCCTCCTCTACCACATTCCAGTGCAGGGAACTAAAGTGCCAGATTGTCTTCCTTTCAGAGGCACAACCACCCGTCGTTTTGTGGGCCACACCAAGGACGTGCTGAGTGTGGCCTTCTCTTCTGACAACCGCCAGATCGTCTCAGGCTCCAGAGACAAAACCATCAAACTCTGGAACACCCTGGGTGTCTGCAAGTACACCGTCCAAGTAAGCCTCTCCTTCCAGGCCTTGGATTGGATGCCTTTAAAGCTCAGTTAACGTGACAGTCTTTAAATTAGGTGCCACTTAAGATGATCTTAGATAAATGAACAGTTGGCTCACAGCCATGTCTGACTTGAAAAGCACCAAGACATTTAGCTGATCATAGACACAGGTCTATTCAGTGCAAGATCGACAGGATGAAGTCATAACATTGACCTTCTCAAAGATAGCTCTGGTTCTGTTGGATTTACTAGGGAGAAGATTCCTTGGCACTTAAGTGGGTTGGTTTTGGAAGGGAAGTGTGATGCTTTCAGTTGGCTTTTAGTTAATATTATTTATTTATGTAGCACTGTCTACATATTGAGGGCCAGTTTGGTGTGGTGGTTAAGGCACCAGGCTAGAAACTGGGAGATGGTGAGTTCTAGTCCTGCCTCAGGCATGAAGCCAGCTGGGTAACCGTCGGCCAGCCACTTTCTCTCAGTCCTAGGAAGGAGGCAATGGTAAGCCACTTCTGAAAACTGCCAAGAAAACCGCAGGGACTTGTCCAGGGAGTCTCTGAAAATCGGACACAATTGAATGGATTAAAAAAATCCATACAGTAGACACTTTACTAGAATTTCATAGGTAAAAATGTGTTACTGTTCAAGGAATGTATTTATTATAAATTTCTACCACACACACAGAAGAGAGGGGAGGAATTGCAGGGGCAAAAGTAATGGAAAGAGAATGTGCTAATACAATTTAGTTGTTCCAGTGTATACTTTCAAATAGGGATTGTGAAACAACAGGTTAAGTTCTTTTTATAAATTATAGCTTAATTTGTTATGTTGCTAGTGAAGTGTAGCACCAAAGGATTGGGTGTGGAAATGCTTTGCTTTCCTATTCTTTTTCTCTCTCCCATAGGACGAAAGCCACTCTGAGTGGGTGTCCTGCGTACGCTTCTCCCCCAACAGCAGCAACCCCATCATTGTTTCCTGTGGCTGGGACAAGTTGGTCAAGGTGAGAGGAATCAATGTCTGGGATCTGCAGCCCCTGCCTCTTTTATTTGGGGGATCCCCATCTAACCCATCAGATCATGAAAAAGAGATTCCTTGCAGGTTTATGAACAACCTAGAATCTTTTCATTCCTCTTCACCTGTTATATATCAGGGAAGGGGGGGTAGGAGAGCACTGGGAGCTTATAAATCCATCAGATTTGCTGAAGAGGTACTCATGAAGGAAGCAAACATTTAAAAATAATAGCATGTCCCATTGTCCTCCAGCCTGAAATGTTTTGGTTATCTTAAGTAGACTTGAATCTATTTTTGTAGGCTGAGATTCTCTTCACTTCCAGGTATCTTAAAAGACTTCACTGCGTTTTTTTTATAAAGACACAAACCTAGTGCATCTCTAAATACTTTGCCTACTGACAGGCGTTGACTTCCTCTCTGCAGTCTAGCCCTTGCACGCCAGACCTTGAAACCTTCAGCTTCCTTATATGGGTTTGTTTCCTCCAATTTGTAGGTATGGAACTTGGCCAATTGTAAGCTGAAGACTAACCACATTGGGCACACCGGCTACCTGAACACAGTGACTGTCTCTCCTGATGGGTCACTGTGTGCTTCTGGTGGCAAGGTAGGTCACTCTGGCAGTTTAAAAGACAACCTCGTGGTTTTCCTTTTCCGTTTTCCAGCTTATAAAATTGGGAATTCCAATGAAAGTTGGCTAGGCAGATGCCTTCTGCAGAGAAAAAGAATCTGGCTACAACTAACAGCTGCCCCCTGTTTGACTCAGGATATGTAAGGGGAAAGTACTCCTCCCAATATCTTTTAAAATTAATTTTTATTATTAAATTTATACACCACCCATCTCACTATGGAAGTGACTCTGGGCTTAATTGCATCATTAGAGTCGATGTCTGCAATTAGTGGCTCAGAAGCTGAATCCCTAAGGAGAGAGATTCAGCTCTTCAGTGGGACCAATTCATTTCTTTCCCTCCCCTTAATAAGGTAAGAGGAATCCTCACTGGAGCAGCTCAGTCCGTCACCGTATTTTAATTTCCGTGGATAATGTCTTTTAGTGTGGCTGTGTTCTTAGGATGAGTAGTGAGAACCACTTCCTAGCTAAGGACAGTGAGGGATCAAAACCAGTTTCTTTGGAAATCTCATTTTGGTGGTGGTTTTCCTAGAAAGACTAGAAAGGGGTATTTGAGGTATACAGTACCTTGTCTTAAAAGGGCAATGGGGAGGCTTGAATTTAGTGGCTTGTAGGGACGCGGTGGCGCTGCGGGTTAAACCGCTGAGCTGTTGATCGGAAGGTCGGCGGTTCGAAACCGCGCGGCGGGGTGAGCTCCCGTTGCTCATCCCAGCTCCTGCACACCTAGCAGTTCGAAAACATGCAAATGTGAGTAGATCGATAGGTACCGCTTAGGCGGGAAGGTAACGGCGTTCCGAGTCGTCATGCTGGCCACATGACCTGGAAGTGTCTATGACAACGCCGGCTCCAAGGCTTAGAAACAGAGATGAGCACCGCCCCCTAGAGTCGGACACGACTGGACTTTACGTCAAGGGAAACCTTTACCTTTACCTAGCTCCCTGTGCCATTTCTTCATCCTAGCTGTTTTCCTGGTGGGTGTCATGTTCACTGATTCAATGTAGTTTATACATCGTAACGTTTCACATGCCGTGGTGCTGACGCACGTTTCTGTTTGGGAGGGAGCTGCTGTGAAACCTTGTGCCAAGCTCTGTATCTGTGTTCATTACAATGGAATGCGTTTGGGTTATGTGCTCTGCTCAAGGACTTTTGCCGCAGACCATCAGAAACGGTTAGGAGCACCTGGGATTGTGAGCTTGGGAAGATTCTACGGGGGGAGGGATCTCGTTTGCACCGAGGGTTTTTAGTTTGCATTTGGCGCGCTTTTATCATTCTCAGCTTTCTCTGTGATCCTGCATACTATTCTTTAATAAATCAGATATCTTTGAATTCCTACTCATGAGTCTGATAGTGTTTTAGAATAGGCAACCATTACAGTGGGTGACATTCCTTTCCATCCCTATCGGTTACAGGAAATCTGGCTCAGCTGTGATGAAACACACGAGCGCCATCTGACTTTATCCCCGTGCAGATAACTCACTCTGTTTCTGAGCTGTCCTAATTTCATATGGGAGGTCTCTCCCCCTTTTTGGAGAAAGTAATTTATCTCATTAAATGAAGAATAGGGCAACACTTAATTAAAACACTCTTTGAGTCCAGAGAAGATGTAGGTAGGTCCACAATTAAGTATATAAGCTTAAGATATAGTAGCTTGTGATACAGGTAGTCCTTGCTTAACGACCACAATTGGGACTGGCATTTTGGTCGCTAAATGATGTGGTTGTTAAGCGAATCTGTCTTGATTTTAAGACAATTTTTTGCAGCGGTTGTTAAGGGAACCACATGGTAGCTAAAGCAAATCGTGTGGTTCCCTGTTGTTTTTACTTGCTGGAAGCTGGCTGGGAAGATCAAAAATAGCAATCACATGACCACAGGACATTGTGATGGTCATAAATGCAAACCAGTTGCCCAAGTGCCCAAATCGCAATCACATGGCCTCACTGACGGTCATAAGCATGAGGACCAATCGCTAAATGAATGGTTCTTAAGCGAGGGCTACCTGTATATTCATTTTATTATGTGGCCAATTCAGACTTTCATCTGTTATTAAAAATGGATCTGTCTGGTGACATTCATATTCATATCCTGCTCACTTGGGAACTGCATACAGTAAAATGTGTGCATGTTGGCCAGAAATAGACTTGGTGTTAGAGGGAATTTCTCCAGGGAAGTTGTGGTGTGAAGGGGGATTATGTAGCATGTTGGTTCAGCTTTATTTCTGACCTTGCATTTTGGTCCTTTAAATGGAGAATATTTTGTTATGGCTTTGGAGAAGCACTTGAAAGTTTGCTATTGATAGGGCTAATGGGCTCTATCAGTTGACTTCTGTCTCTGTTCTAGGATGGGCAGGCAATGCTGTGGGACTTGAATGAAGGGAAGCACCTCTACACACTGGATGGTGGGGACATCATCAATGCCTTATGTTTCAGCCCAAACCGCTACTGGCTGTGTGCCGCCACTGGTCCCAGCATCAAGATATGGGTACGTTGAAACAGTCCGTGTGTCCTCATTCCCGTGCAGAGAAGAACAGTTAAGACAACCCATGCCCATGGGCTCAAAGTAGTAAATATGCCACAGAAGGGCCAAAACAACAGCAAAGCCTTGGAGCATTAATTTTACATTAATAGAGGAATCTTCCTTCTGGCACAGTGTCATATCGATACTCAGAGAGGTATCCGTGCCTCTCTTTGCTGTCTGTTGGCTTTTGTTATGTGCCATATCAGTCCTAAGAGTGGTGTAAATTTTGTCTCAGGCTTACAGATTGGACACTCAGTGGAGACGGCTAGAGAAGAGCGGGAAGGAAGGGTTATTAGAGGACGTGGGCATACCAGCGGAGAGATTTCATCTTTGCTGGTGATGGGGAGAGCCGCCTCTTGAGTTAGCATTGTGCGCTCCTGACTTATCTGTGGCTGTGCTGTGATTTCAGCAGCGTAGGGGCCAGGGGGTGTATTTATGCTGTGATGAAACCCAGAATGCCATCTGACATTGCTTTCCATGTGGAAAACCAGAGGCTGTTTCTGAGCCTGTTCCTCTCAGTGTAGTTGGAGATTGAGGAGAACCCATGGTTTCCTCTCTCTGATCTCTGCTTCCAATCTTACTTTCTCACAGGATCTGGAAGGTAAAATCATTGTGGATGAGCTCAAACAGGAAGTGATCACCACCAGCAGCAAGGCAGAACCCCCTCAGTGCACCTCATTGGCCTGGTCTGCTGATGGGCAGGTAAGAGATGAGAATCCCAGTGGCCTGTGAAGAATCATGTAGTTGCTTTCTCCACTACAGGTAGTCTTCGACTTACGACCGTTCGTTCAGCAACCGTTCAAAGTTATAACAGTGCTGAACAAAGGGACTTGCAACCGGTCCCCAAAGTTACTGTTGTTGCAGCACCTGCACCGTCACGTGGTCATGATCTGGGCGCTTGGCAACCTGTTTGCACTTAAAACCGGTTGTCAAGCACCCGCGATCACATGGTTGCCATTTGCAACCTTCCCTGCTGGCTTTGCCAGAAAGTCAGTGGGGAAGCTGACAGGGAAGGTCACAAGTCACTGGAGTGTTTCCCCCACCATGCACTTGTAATTTCCTGCTGGCTTCCCCATGACTTTGGTTGTGGGAAGCTGGCAGGAAGTTGCCTCTCCTAATGACCATGGGATTCACTTAATGACGGCAACCAGGACTGCAGGGATTGCTGTCGCTAAGTGTTGCGGTTGCTCTTTACAACCACATCGCTTAGTGATGGAAATCCCTGTCCTAATTGTAAATTGAGGAGTACCTGTAGGAGGGCAGGAGGCTTGACCAATGGCTGCACTTTTGAGTGGGTAACTTGCACATAGGATCTTGCAGCATGCTTTACTTTGAAGGGAAATTAGTTAGAGAAGGGGTGTTAGTAGGGGTGAAAATCCCACGTGCTTGGTCCCTGAGTTCCTAAATCACCGGCATACTTTCTGTGGTTTATTTTTGTATACTAAGGTAAGTAAATAAAATCATTGAGTTACTGAGCAGGAAAAGGCATCCTGAGCATATTCGCTCCTCCTTGCATTGTGTACAAAAGATTCATTGCCCAGGAAGGCGAAAAAGCATTTGGGCTAGCAGCCGCTCAGAGCCCTTTAGTTACAGTGTCGTGTCTCGTGGTTGGGAGTCGCGGATGGCAGGAATAGTTGGGAGCGCCACCAGCGCGCAGCTGTTGGTATAAATGGTGAGCGGTTTTTGCATGTTTCGCCTTGTTCTGGGTGTGGAGCTTTCAAGGGCTTCAAGCGGGGAGATAGAACTTCAAGAAACCGCCAGGATATTGTAGGCTGCCAACCCACAGGAGGAGGGAGCTTAGCGCACACGATGCAGGATGCAGTTTTGTTTTTTTCATTTCTCACTTTCAACTCCACAAGGAAAGAGGAAAGATTGCATCTTATTCCCCCCTAGTCCTTCCTCTCAGGTTTAAGTAGTGTCTCCTGGAGTGTCCTCTGAGTCGTCCTGTTAGGTGTTAGTCCAAGCCGCTTCAGGAAGGCTAGACTGGACAGTTTTGCACTGGACTGACATGCAAGATCTGCATTTGTGATGCACGTGAAGGGATTTAATGTGACTGTGCGCCATGGGGTTGCCTAAATCAGCCCTTCAGTTCATCCATTTAGCTTCCTGCCTTATCCTTTTGTGAACGTTGTTTTTTTCTCTCTCCTCTCCTTTCAGACTCTGTTCGCTGGCTACACAGATAACCTGGTTCGTGTCTGGCAGGTCACTATTGGGACCAGATGAGAGAGTGCAGTTGTTGGCCCACAAGGCACAAACTATTAATTATGTACAAATAATTCAATTAAAAAAGAAGGATTTGTGTGCTGGAAGTGGTCTGTGCGTTTTACAGGAACATAACATCCAACATTTTTTTAAATTTTTCCCTCCAGAGGTAGTTTTTTGGCTGACCCTCAGTGTGTTTTGGAAGGTCTGAAGGACCAGGTTAGGGACGGATCATCATGGAGAAAATGTGTGTGTTCCCTAAGAGCTGACGCTGACTTGATGGCACGTAATCAACGAGGTTTGAATTTAGCATTGCAGATGTCCTGAGGGGGGTGAATGGTGGAACTAGCCCTGCAAGGCAAGCTCAGCCCGTTTTGTATATGCCTTGTGGTGCCTCACGTGCACATGAAAAGGGTGACACTTGTGTCAAGATAATCATTTTCTCGTTTGGATGAAAGCATCAGATCCTGCGGACACCTCCACTCACTGTTATAATCCCTTCAGTTAGGAAGACAGCCCAAGCTAACATGAAAAGTTCAGCAAAACAAGTGAATGCGGGTAGCGACAGTTTAAAAAGGCCAAAGACCCCATTTAGAGATTATTAGGAAAGGAACCACAAATAAGGAAAGGAACCACTAATAAAATGGACAAGTAGCCTTGACTTTTCTAGAAATGTCACGGTCCCCCATTTTCAATGCCTTTAAGAGCAGTTACAATCCGAGTTACATGCTAAGGGGTTAGATCAGTGTTTCTCAACGTGGCCACATTAAGATGTGTGGACGTCAAGTTCCAGAATTCCCCAGCCTGCATGGCTGGCTGGGGAATTCTGGAACTTGAAGTCCACACGTCTTAAATCCGCTGAGGTTGGGAAACACTGCTCTAAGAAAAAAGCAAAGTAGAAAGTTGGCTGCTTCCGTCTCTGCTTGGTCCCACCATTTTTAGCTTTTATGGCTCGTGGCTGGTTATGTATGTGGCTGTACTGCTTTTACCCTTAGTGTACTGCAAACCTTCATTAGAAAAAGTAACACAAGCGGGACATAAACAAAACCTTAGCTAGAACTGACACATTGAGGCTGTCACATTCTGTCACTGATCCCCAGCCAGCTACTGGGCATTGGAAAATGTTGGTAGGAAACATCTGAGTAGATGCGGGAATGCATTTTGCTAAGTTTCACCCTTTCTGGTTTGTCTGGACCAGCTCTTGGAATTTACTTCTTGTGAGGGCTTTTCGCATCCAACCTTCTGCAGGCAGGCCCTTCAACAGATTGTCAAGCCAAACTTTTCGGCACGGTGTTTTCCTCCAGTAGAACAGCTTTAGGAGGATTCTCTCTACCACCATTGGAAAACAACATTGGAATGAACTGCAATGCAGCCAACAAAGGACATCAGTCCTTCACCTGCTTTGTCTTACTGCCTTTGTTATGGTTTGGCTTTGATTCTTTTTTCTTTTCATTTATGGAATTCTCTGCACTGACATGAAACTGGAGGTGGGTCTTTTTTCCACATAGGAGCAGGTGGGATGAACTGTAGGGCGCATTCTCCATTACTGTAAATCCATGTCCCAATCCTTTTTTTTTTTTTAAAGCATCTAATGGTGATGAATAATTTGTAATCGTAGATTTAGTGTATGAGTTTAGAACTTAATATACTGTCCAACATATCAAAACATTTTATGACTTTCATTAAAGAGACATTTTACTCACTGCAATTGAAAATTACTTTCCCTTGCCTGGGATCTGCCCAAGAAGTGAACAGTCAAACTTGTCGCTGGGACTCAGCACTACCCAGTAGGATTATTAACAAGCTTTACTTTCACAGCATTCTACTCCAGACCTCAGGCTTGGTTTTAACTAAAAATACTGAATTGTGTAGCCCTTCTAGAAGAATATTCTAAGAATTTTCCATATTGTTAAAAGCAACAACCCTAAGCCACTTTTTTCATTAAATATTTCAAAGAATTTTTTCAACATTCAAATAAACCATAACAGCAAAGCATTTAACATGTAGTCATTTATTACTTTATCTCTCAACTTTTTCCAAAAAACTAGATCTTTTTTATAGCGAAAAATAGTTCAGAAGCAGCTCTGTCAAGCCAAAAAGAATTTAAAAAACCACACAGAGCTGGAATAGCTAAAGCCTCCAGAGGTTCAAGACTCCACAGTGGAGGCTAAAACTTCGTGAGTGACTAAAATAAGTTATTTATAGCAGATGGTGGGAAGACAGGAAAGAACAAGAAAGACAGCAATAATGAAGTCCCAGCATCTGGTGGGATAGCACACACGTCTACAATCATGGCTCTACACTGACATTCAACAGCAACTGGTGCTGTCATTGCTCCAAATGGCCAGCATATCACATTTTAGAATAGATAAATGGCGGAAGAGATGGGAGTAACATCAAAGATCAGGAGACATTTCAACTGGGTCATCACATGAAACCAGAACTTGCAATTCTTTTTTTTTTTTAATTTGATAGTAGTAAATTGCAAAAACAGGAAATCAGAATACAGGCATTAAAGCAATTAAAGAAGGGCTATAGCATTGGGGACCTGCCAAAATATTTCTGTGTCATTACTTTTAAATAAAAAGCTATTGTGAGGACTGCAGGAATCTGGGCTCTGGTGACAGCAACACAGAAATAGAACTGGGGCTACTCATTTTCCAGATGTTGCTGGACCACAACTCCTGTATCCTTCAACATAGGCTGTGATTGCTGGGCCTCTTGGAAGCTGTCATTCAGTAACACGTGGAGGGCCACATGTTCCTCATCCCTGCTTAAAGCATGGACTTAGAACCAACCCCATGTTGGAGTTGGAACAGTTGGAACATGGAACATGATGGAAGTCATCTTGTCTGACCAGTAAAATTCAAAAAAGAAAAGTTACCATACATAGGCCTAAATTTAGTGAAGTCTTGAATGCCTGACTAGGAAGATTTAGGTGTCTTCGGGAAAGCCAAGAACAAGTTTTGGATTGCTAAGCCCAAGCCAAGAAGCCGTGGCAGATCCCACCAACCTTGCAACTGAAAGACTGCATGCTCAGTAAAGTCTGAGAAATTAAAGATCAAGGACTCCAATATCTAAAGATGAGAAACAGTATAATCAGCTGACATGGGATTATACCCCAAAGGTATAAGGGGAGAGAGCACAATTTTTTTTGCTAAGATGGATCTGGGCCAAGAGAGAGAAAATCAGATCCATGACCTGGTCAAGCACCAGAGAAGGAGAAGTGTGCAAAACTGGATTCAGAGAAGGGAAGAATCCCTGAAAAAAGGAATCCAAAATAAGAGCTCGATAAGGAACCCACCGAAGTCCAAAGGTGGTGAGAAACTCATCAGGCATAGTTAGGTGGGATGGGAGGACTATGATGAAGCAGAGGCCTCAAGGGATAAATTCAGCTACGTGCAACAGCCGCAATGGCATCAATTGCAGATGTTGATGCGGGTCCCCTTGGAAAGAATGCGGAAGAAGGGGAAGACGCGCTCGCGGAACGAAGCGTTGAAGGTGTGGATATGAGCCATGCTTTCGGCATTGTAGAATCCTAGCTGGCCTCGTTCGTAGTCCAGGTAGACACGAAAGCGCCGTAAATTCTCAGCTGGAGAGAGGGATGTCTGCTCAGTGGTAGTCAAAGCCTGGTACTTTTTACCATTGGTTCCTACACACCAGATCTCCCGTTTCTGGTGGGAACCACCGCTGGATTTCTCTTTTCGTCGGGCCGATTCGCGGGCTGCCCCCACGGCCCACCCTCGCTGGCCATCCACCTCCACTTCCCAGTAGTGGCGACCACAACTGAAGCCCTGCAAAGCCAACACACAGTAGTCAGAGTCGAAGCGTTTGGGGTTATCCGGCAGATCCTGCCAGTATTCCCCAAGTTGGACACTGCAGCAGTCCGAGGAAAGCATCAGCTGTGGATGAGCGGTTTCAGGGTCCAGGGTCAAATCAGCTGGCAGAGAAAAAGAGCAAAGCAATATAAATAGGAGGCAAAACATCTGTTCTCTGTATCAGTGTTGGCAGCTTGAAGATATGTGGACTTCAACTCCCAGAATTCCCCAGACAGCATGCTGGCAGTGGAATTCTAGAAGTTGAAGACCAAGTTGCCAAGCTTGAAAAATACTGCTCTGTATAGACAGAACTCAACAGAGGTATCTTTCAGATTCAATGTCTGCTTGCCCAAACGGCTCTGGGCAGATAAGGCACATTAAATATAAATATAAATAATATCAATATCAATATCAATAATATAAATATAAATATAAATATTTGAAAGTAAATTTGGTTCATGACATAAGAGGCACTACGTCAGTCTTTTAATACTACACAGAATTTCTACAGAACTTTCAAAGTATTTTACACAGTCTCAATAATAGGTACTATCACAAAAGGCTCAGATGCTGTTATTCACACACAGAAAAGTTGTAGGGCAGATGTTTCAAAACAGTCTCTTCTTTAAAGCTACCTAATGAGTCTATAATCGACACACAACTTCCCGGTTTACAGATCAAATGCTATGTGCATTGAGCTTTGTAGGAGGACCATGCAGTTTTAAAATTCTCTTCCTCACTTTTCAAAGTCATTGCTCCTCAAAATCTCCTTTCTTGTCTTTCCTTCTTACTCACACAACCAACGTCCCTATTCATCTGGTCCATCTATTATACTGTTTCTCAAACTTGGCAACTTTAAGATGTGGGGACTTAACTCCCAGAATTCCCCAGCCAGCCTTTGCCAAGTTTGAGAAACACTGATCTCCTACCACCTCCAACCATCTGCCATTTTTTGTCATACAGCTTAACGTATCAAACTACCTCCACATGTCTCTTTTTATCATAATTTTCTCTCCTATGAATGAATGCTTCTTTAGTAAGTCTTCCCATAGCCTCCTCATACCTGTTCCTCCACCGCCATTAGGCATCGTTGTTCCTCTACCTACACAATTTATTGTGAGGGTTTAAAACCTTTCTTCATGCTAAAGTTTTTCCACCTACTCCTTTGGGAATCAGTGTGGTGGTAGAAGGATTAAATGTTGGACTAGGACTAATATCCAGGTTCAAGTCCATCCTCATCCACAAAAACTGTCTGGACACCTTTGGGCCAGTCACACTCTCTCAGCCCAACCTCTCCCACAGGGTTATTGTTGTGGGCATAAAATGAAGGGAGCTCCCTATATGTCACTTTGAACTCCTGCAAAACATCAGGATAGAGGTCTAAGAAGAAAAAACTTTCACAGCATGAATTGTATGTGCTACTCCTGCACAGTTTCTACTCCTCCATTGGTAAGACTTTTTTATATATAATCCATACATTCTTAGCTTCCATTGGGCAGTGGATGAATACATTGCTGGAAGCTAGTCTGCATTTCTTAACTGCAAGAGAAAAGGAGTTCAGTGTCTTTTACCTTGAGGGGCTTTGCTGAAGACCTTTTCCATCTTCCTCATTAAAATATCTATCAGAAAGTAGTTCCGATATTTCTTCCCTGCATCCACTGGCACCATCTCTGGATCTTGGAATGTAAGATTCTCACACCTGACAAAGCGACCATTTAGAAAGCAAACATGTAAGACAAGACTGGAGATGAGTGGCTACCAGCAAGAAAAGCATTGAATAAGAAGAACTGAAAATGCAACATGTTGGACCAGATGAGTCTAGTCCTAGCTTCCAGTTAACTCTGCTGCTATAGTAGTATCTTCTCTATTTTTTAAAAGCTCGCCATATTATTTTAACACAGAAATGGAACAGAAGCAAGGAGATTAAATCATTAAAATGGTAGAAGGAGAATAAAAGAAAAAGAAACATTGTTGGGGAGAATTATCTGCACCTCCTCAAATCTACTTATCTCTACAGGATCAAGCAGTTCTGGCTACATGCGTATAAAGATTTTCCACTGGACTCACTTATTCTGTCCCCCACAAGAGTCAGCTTAAACATGACTTGTGATCTGTCAATTACCAGGCTATGGCCAGGTATTCCCACACTAACAAAACCGACTGCCTTGCCACAAATACCACCCCTGAGCACAATAGAGAACAGTATTGAAATCCTGCCATTTCCCTGGTCCCCAGATTAGCTACACATTCTGTGGATGGTTTCAACCGTTTATAGAAATGCATGCCTCTTGATGCAGAAAGGATATAATTGGATAGGTCTTCCGTAGATGTTCTCACCAAGTTTTGGAATGGCCACAGTTTTAGCTTTTCAAATTCCCATGATTTGGAAAAGTTAAATGTAGTAATAATCTGATGGTGTCTGGGTGACGGTGAGAGGATTTCATCAGGGGACAGGAGGTTGGGCAAGACTGACTTATATTAACCTTGCTAATGACATGGTAACATAGTCTAACGGTGCAGCACTAAAATAATTATAAAATAATTATAGCTGCATGTTACCAGTGTCATGATCTTTTGAGCTGAAATGATTAAGATCCTGCCGCACACACTCTTCCCCCATGGCCAAGCACAGATAAGTGGATGTAGGTTTCCCAGGCAGACTGCCATACATGCATTAATGAACCTCAGTACTGCTTAACTTGAAACAAGTTGATCTATCCCAAGTTTTCACACTACTTTTTTGAGCTGTGTGTTTTCCTGTTGATGGGCAATTGGCAAGAAAAACCTTGAGAAACTCAATTAATACAAAATTCAAACCAACTGACAAAACAGTATGATGATCCTTACAGATATTCCAGAGTACTCAACCTCTATCACTCAAAGGCATGTATGAAAAGAGTTGGCTCAAAGGCATGTATGAAAAGCCATTAAATTCTAAAGAGACTTTCATACGCAACGTGGCTAACTGAAGCACAAACCTCAGGAATGTAAAGCAGAAAGAACCCAAAGAAATTCAACCAACCTGACTAAAGTGCCTTTGAAATCCTAGAAAAAGGAAGAAAAGAAAAGAGGTTAGGATGCTTATACATCTAAGTCTTATAAAACAGAATGAATAGCTTAAAAGAAGGGAATCATTTTTTTCTGTAGAATTTTTCTGGAAAGGGTTTTCCAGCTCTGAGGGGGGGTGGTCTTGGGGTTCAAAATCATGTGCCTTGTTGTCAAAAATCTTTACTTGAAGAAATACTATCTGTCAGGCTTCCTGGCTTGAATATGACAGAAGCTACCTCGACACAGCATGGCTAGATATACTGCATACCAGGATGAATCCACTTTAAGCAGGTGATTGCCTTCTTAATCTGAAAGTGCGGTCCCCTCATATATCTTTGTCACTGCGCCTGCCCTGTGGAACAGCATCCCCCCCACAGCCCCCTGAGATCTGGATGGCCCAACCCGGTTGGCCTCTCTTAAGGCATTAAAGACACTGACATTCCCACAGCTATTAACCCTGAGGTTAAGCAAGTCCCATTGCTTGATGGCATATTATTGTTCCAGTGATTTGAAGTAGAATGGGTTTTTGACCCCAGGTGTATTCTACAGTATTTTATTTATTTATTTAAAACATTTGTATAGCTGCCCGTCCTAAACCAAACTCTGGGCAGCTTACAACCGAGAATAAAACAACACATACACAATAAAAGCAAAAAACAATAAAACCAATAATCAAAAAACAGGAAAACTTGTCACAGCCACACTTCCCTGATGCAACCCACACATTCTCTTCCACTCTTGGATATAGATCTCCAAACAAATTTAAGCAAGGCGCGACACCCCAATATTTGTCATTTTCTTCCAGAAGGGTTTGTTCCAGCTTCTTATTTGTCATCTATCACAATTCTGAAATGTCGTAAAGCTTTTACTTTAGCCAGGCTGGACGGACTGCCCTCAACAGTTCTTTTTGGACGTTTTAAGGGTACTCCTATGCACCTTCAGTTATGTCCATGTGGTGACGGCTCAATAGAAACCCTAAGCCGCATGCTGTTATACTGTTCCCTATATAAGGACTCTCGACAGATCCTAATATATCCGTTATTGAAGAAATTTCCAGGCAGGGAGTGTGATTTCTATCTAATGCTATTTCTTTCAGACAAGGACCCGAAAATATCCTCCCAGGTTGCCCAGTTTTGTGCTACCATCTGCACAATACACTGCACCATCGCTTAGATTTAGAATTTCTTAACATAGTATTTTATTTCAATTTATTTTAGTATTTTCTTTCTTAATTTTAGATTGTAGTATACTAATTGTTTTTGTTTTATATATATATGTATAAATGTAAGATTGTTGCTATTGTATGGTTTTATTATGTCTGGCCTTATGGCTGTAATAAACATGACTTGACTTGACACTTCCACTCTAACCTCGCCCTATCCCAATGCTTGGGAAAGAGCCAGGTCGTAAGTGCTCTCCTTAAGCCATATACTGATTTTACGAACTGTGGATTTGGGGTTTTTGGTCTTAATCTTTGTATGCCATCCAACATGTCTTTGGTGAGATGGGTAGCTATATAAATTGTTTAAATAAATATTTCCTGTAGTTTAAACCTGGCATTTCTCTTTCCACTTTTTCTATGGCTTAATGGACTCCTAACTTGGTTTCTCAGGCTTGGTGCTCGGAAGCAGTAGATTGTTGAGGCAATCAGCATTCCTGCCCTAGGAAACCAGCTTCCACAAAACTCTCACACGGTCAGCATCATTTAAAAGTATTATGAGTTTCTTATAAGACTATGTGGGTATTAATCAATAAATTATGGGGACCTCTGATCTAACCAGAGAGTGAGTGAGTCAGTCTGTCTCTGGCTGCCCATCTCAAATTCGGCAGCTAACAATATGAAAAGAACAACATAACAAACAGAAAGAACAGAAAAACACATAGAAACAGCAGCCAGGATAAAAGCGAACTCATAATAATAGATCAGCATGACCAATATATGGGCTCCGTCACATCTCCTGACCCCCAGACCCACTGACAAAACTAATTCTTTAAGGCCTTAAGAAAGGCCAACAGGATCAGGACCAATCTGATGGAATGGTATTCCAGAGGGTGGGTGCCACGAGAGAAAAGGCTCTCTGCTTGGGCCCTGCCAGATGGCATTTCCTAGCACACAGACCCAGAGCATACCTCAGAACCACCCCAGCTTTGGAAAAGTCCTACCTGCCATCTAAATCAGCACGAAATTGGATTTTTATTGTCTCCCACATTTAATAGTCCTTACCTCCTGATCAATCTGTTTTAATTCAAACAGAGAAGATAATTCAGAAAAAGCCACTTCTACATGTGTCTAGTACCATCCAAATCACACAAACTGATTTGGAGACATCTCATTCCATGCAATGATTTGAACAGATTTTCAAGTTTTCAAGTTCTAGTTCTGTCCAGTTGAACAGAGTATCAGTCAAGTCCCCTTCCAGACTGAATTATCTGAATATCTGCAACACCCAAACACGTAACTTTTATTCCTTTTCATTTGTGACTCCAGTTTTTCATACACAAAGTAAGTGTATCACATACACCAAATTCAACACATTGCAACCTGAGAAACAATAGTTGTAGGAGATTGTCCTAAACAGCTGAAAAAACTTCCTTAAAATCCACAGTCACTTTTAGCATTCATACAGACCAGTGTTTCTCAACCTTGGCAACTTTAAGCTGTCTGGACTTCAACTCCCAGAATTCCCCAGCCTGGGCAGGGTGCTGCTGTGGTCCATGCGTTGTCTTCCCCTCCCCGTTTGAGATCTATTCTCTGAGTCTGCCAAGGCTCAACTCCACATCACTGTTCTGCAGGCATGTCTTTTAGATCATTGCTATGCTATGCTAATATACTACCATCAGGGTTGTTAAAGCCATGCTTGTGATAGACAACAAGTCAAGTAGCTTCTGAAGCAATATATATTCCACGTGGCAAACTCATATTTTTAACAAATCCAGCCACCTAAAGCCTGAATCTTTGTGTTAATTCATTAACACTACAACAACCAGGTACACTTGGGACCAGTCACAGATCTGAATCCAGGCAACTGGGGAAAGAGATTTACCTTCAGCAGCTGCAAACCATCTTGCTTGCTCTTGTCTTCTGCTTCAGCAATAAGACGGTTTAGTGCCGCGCCTTGCTCCTCCAGGTGAGTGATGTTGCTACTTTGGCTGGCCAGCAGTATCTCATAGCGGTCTTCCAGCTGGTGAAGCAGCATGGCTTGCTCTCCAATCAGGAATTGATGCAGCCGCTCAAAGTCTGACTCAAACTCTTTCATATCAAGTTTCATTTTGCTCTGTGGCAGATGAGGAGATGGTTAGGAAGGCAACCCTGAGAGGGTATAGAGCCAAGGTATGGGACTGCGCCACTTTATGGCAGAGCACATTAAACCTATCTCAGCTTCTTTAGCAGGCAGCAGGACCAGATAACACCTGCCTGTCTTTATAAACAACAGCAATCATGGCAATCTGTGCGACTGGCAGAAGTCATTTCTGTGCTTGTTCATGATGGAAAGACAGAAAACATTTTCCCACCTCAGAAGTCTTTCTTAAGACAAAATCACAGTGAACAAACCAACCAACACTCATATAATTTATTAAGATTCTTTCTTCTAGACAACAATTCCAAAGTTATACAGTTTACAATGAGAGAAAGAAAAATGACTTTCTGCAAAGGGAAATCAATTCTGCTAATCTCAACAATTTTAGGCATTTTCCTGGGTGGAACATGAAATATTATTTAACATCACCTCTGTTTAGGCCCTAAGGAGCACTAAAGAAATTAGAAGGCCACACCCATTCTAATATCTACGGTTCCATATACCCTTAGACTGAGGGGTAATATTGGCAGATCCTCTTAGATACACGCAGAAGAATGGGAGTGCACAATACTCTTTGCTGGCAGATAAAGCCATCTATTCTCCATAAAATATAGTTAAGACCAGGTCTCTAAAGTTCAGATCAAATCCCAGGTATCTCAGTTAGGAATCTGGGATTTCTACTTCTATAAATCAATGACTTCAAGATAAGGAATCCCAAAGGAATCATTTTCTTAATACAAAAAAGACCATCTGCTCCTAAGACCAAGACATTTCCTCTTCATCCAAGTTTTGTGAACAAAAATATACACTAAGAGCAAGGTGATCATTCAAACAAGAGATTGACTGAAAACGTAAGAGAATTAAGGGAATATTGAAATTACCTTGAGATCTGCTATCTTCTCCTCTTCACTTGACTTCTGCTTCAGAACTGCCTCCAGTTTCCTTTTCAATGGATCCAAGTGATCCTGGAGTTTAGCCTAAAAACAACTAGAATAACTAGAATGCCAACTTGTCTTTATGTCCTACAAGCATAAAAACAGCAGTTGGCAGAAACATTTTTAAAGCTCAATTTCAATGTTCAGAGAAATAAGCATTAAATCCTCATTTCCTGGCAACACAGCTGTCATACTGTATTTGGATACATCTGATACAGACAGATTTCTTATCATTACAATACAATCTTACAGCCTTCCACAAAATTCCATGTCTCTCTTAAATGATCTAAATTTGTAGCTTCTATAGTTTGACAGAAAATTAGAATTCAGAGCATCCAAATAAGAGAATTTTTACTGAGTATCTTGTACCGATTTACACATTTGTATAAGCACATCATCCAGGGATCTTTTTGTAGGCAAAGCAGGAACTCTGTAATCATATTAGTATGCCACAGCTGTTTGTCAAAGCCAAGAACTCCAACTGGTGGGGTCAAGGAGAGCCTTTTCTGCCATTGCCCGCCCTATGGAGCATCTTGCCCCCTGAGGTGAGTTTGGCCCCCACTCTTTTGGCCTTCAGGAAGAGCGTCAAGACCTGGGTCTGCCAACTAGCTTGGGGATCCAAGAGTGATAGGCAGCCCTGAGGGTTGCTGGTTTAAAGACACTCTCTCCGCTTTTCAGTTTCTCTTTCATCTTCTAGTTTTGTGCTTTTTCTATTTTTTATAATGGTTTTATAACTTTTATTTGTAAGCTGCCCAGTGTCACTTTTATAGTGAGATGGGCACTGTATAAATTAAATAATAAATAATAGTATAAATGCTTTTATAACACAGGAGGCTCCAATTTAACAAGATTACATACTAGCATTTACATCAACTTGTTCTGTGCTGTACCTTGTATTCTTGCACAACTTCGTCCAGTGGCATGACACTGTGGTGTTTATGGCTTTGTGACTCCCTGCACACTACGCAGATGGGCTCCTCGTCTGCCTCACAAAAGAGCTTAAGTGGCTCCTGGTGTTTCTGACATAGGGTTCGCTCAGCACTTGGCACACGACCTGCAGCTAAAGCAGACGGTGCCCCTGATGAATCCCCGGCTGCTGCCAAGTCCGCTGCTTCAGCTGATGGTATCACAGGCTTCAACGGTTGTGGATGCATCTGTCGGATGATCTGCACCATGTTGGCCAGCTGAAGATTGGGGCGGAAGTTGCGATGAGGAAAAGTTTTGCGGCACTGAGGGCAAGTGAAAGACTGACGCTGCGGAGCAGTAGGTGGAGTTGCCCTCACAGTATATTCTGTCATTTCCTCTGGCTCTTCATCCATTACTTCCTCATCATCATCATAATTATTGAAAAATAAATCATTCCCCATACCATCATCCCACATTTCCTGGTCCCAGTAGTCTCTGTCATCATCGTCCCACACATCATCATCTTCATCATCATACTCATCCCTGGATACATCATCTTCCTCCTCCTCGCCTATATCCCCATCGCCCAAATAATCATTGTCCTCCAGATCGTTGTCATAATCCCCATCTTCCTCAGGCCCCAGGTCATCTATCCCCCCATCATCCACACCCCCCTCTGAGTCAGATGCTCCTATATCATCACCTTCTTCATCACCCGAACCCCAAAGCTGAGTGATACAGACACGACAGAAGTTGTGGCCACATCCGATGGACACCGGGTCTGTGAAATAATCCAGGCAGATGGCACAGACAGCTTCCTCGTGTAGGGTTGCGACAGGGTTCCGCGGGCCCCCAGAGCTACAGCCTGCAGCTACCGTTGCTGCCATGAGACCTCCAATTTCTTCACAGCCCACGCCCCAGCCGACTGGGCTCGCCGACACCTCCTTGCCCAGAAGCCCCCTCCTGGAAGGAGCGCCTTCCTCCCCAGGCCAGATATTTCTCTCTGCCCTACCAGGACTTGCACTCCCTTTCCTGCTTCCTCGCCGCAGAAAACTTCCCTCCCCGAAGATTCCCGGGGGAAGAGGGCACCCGCCCGCTTCGCTCCTGCCCCCGCGGCGCCTTCCCGCTCGCCCGGCCCCGGGAACTGTCGGTCCTGCGAGCCGCCGCCCTGCCAAGAAGCTCGCGCCCCGCCTTGCCCGCCCCCAAGAGTAACAACCACCGGTGCCAGGCAGACGACGCCCCGACCGAACTCCACGAAACTACCTCCCCTCCTTCACACCGGAACTGAAAGAGAAGGAGAACGCCTGCGAGGCGTTCTAGACAGCCTGTGGCTCCTCTCTATGGTACAGCACCGCCTCGCCGGGGCCCCTACAGGTGCGCCGGGCTGCGTTTAATGTGCGGGATCTGTCTGCCGGCAGCAAAGTCTCCGTGCCCGCAGTTGAGCGGAGGGCCAAGGACGCGCGTTTTAAACAGGCACTATAGAAGTCCGTAACGATTTTGACATCCATAACGCTTCCATATCGAACGTCGCTATGATCACACGCCGGAAAATCCGGCTTTACAGGTTTCCCACAATTGCACCGGAAGTCTGGATACACTCTATATTATTATTTTAGTCTCTATGTTTGGGCAGGATTCCACCGCCAAGTTAGAGGAAACTAATGCTACATAGAGAATGGAGCGCTGTCGTTTTCGAACCCTTAAAATGTTCTTGCATTCGCTCATAATTATTGCATTCTACGCTTTTGCTCCATTCTTTCCTCCTCTTCGTCTTCTTCTCCGTCTTTCTTCCGCCTCCTCCCCCTCCCCTTCTCCTTCCCCTTCCTCCAGTGGTATATTTTATACTGAAATATAAACCCAAAGTGAATCTTTGGGTTACAGAATTGTGTTTGACTTTTTAGGACAACTTGTTGTATAAACGTTATTTTATATAAATACGTGGTTTTTCCTTATCCTACAAGAACTCATCGTTGGAAGGTTTATTTAGCAGATGGAGATGATTACATTTCTGTAAAGTTGCAGCATGTGACAGCAAGGGTAAAATGGAAGGCGAGGAAGGAAACACGGAATAGAGGAAGTTGGGTGGCAAAATCTGTCTCTTTTTAAAATTCCATCTCCCTTCATTTTTCGGACAAGGCACATGGAGGCTGATGGATTGATTATGTGCCATCAGGTCAGTGTTGACTCTTAATGGCCACATAAATAGATTTTCACATGGAGGCAGACCTGACCATTTTTATAAATGGAACTGGAAAAAAAAATATTTTAGTCATATGTGCGATACTTGACATGATTCCTTTCAAGGGTGTTTCATGTTGAAGAAATAAAATTGTCACACTCCGGATACCAATGAGATAGTATGAATATCTCTCTGGACGTTGTTGCATCGGGTAGCAAGAACATACTATGGAAGTGAGGAAACATCTAGTGTTGTCTTCATTTGTGAAAATCATGACATGTCTGTTTCAGTGCAAGCTTGTACTGCAACAGGCCAGAGAGTTCTGCCAGGCTTGAATGGCACATAAGCCCTATTAAATAAACAAATAAGTATAGATGGCAAAACCATCAAATATGCACTTTGCAAGTGTCACATATTTTTATGTAGTTGTAGGGAGGGGAAAAATGCATTTTATCTTTAATAATTATTAATGAATTAATTAATTATTCCCTGCCTCCCATATGTATCTTAAGCCCAGGGGGTAACAGTCCCAAGTCAACACGCATGGGGCCACACTTGTGAAAAAGTTCTTTGTAATCCACAGTGTTCTACTAACGCTGCCTGTTTTTTAACCTCGTTTTTTCATATGCATTTTAGAGTTGAATATTAAAACATTAATTATTTTATTGCATTTATTTTATTGGAAATCCATCACTCCCAAGAGGCAGCCTGTAAATAGAATAAATAAAATAATGGAACTGAACACACTGATCCTTACAGAAATAGCTATGCAGCCAGAGAAAAACAGTAGCTTCTTTAGATATGATGGAGCGAAACAAACTGCTGCCTCTCGTCCCTATGGCTGCATGGAAACAGTGCTGATTCCAGTTGTGGGAGGCCCTTGAATCGATTAGGTCAGTGTTTCTTAGCCTTGGCGACTTGAAGATAGGTGTCATGTTCCCCGTTTCAATGTTCTGTTAACATTGTAACGTTTCACATGTCAACTTCTTTCCCGTGTTCCTTCGCCCTTTCAGGCTTTTTCCATTCCTCCGCCTTCCGATGTTTTGAAGCCTTGGAATGTGTGTTTGGGTTTGCGCTCCTGTTCAAGGTTACTTTCCCAGGCGCGTGTAACGGTTTCTAGCACCTGGGAGGGGGTGTGCACTGACGGGTGATTGGGGCGGGACTGGCTCACAGGCAAAGCTTTTAAGTTTGTATTTGGCGCGCTTTTGCTCATTCTCAGCTTTCTCTGTATTTGCATACTATTCCTTTAATAAATCAGTTATCCTTAAGCCCGAGCTTGTGAGACTGAGTATTTGGGATTAGGCAACCATTACAATAGGTGGACTTCAACTCCCAGAATTCCCCAGCCAGCTACAGGAATTCTGGGTGTTGAAGTCCACCTATCTTCAAGTCGCCAAGGTTGAGACACACCGGATTAGGTGAAAGGACAGGCAGCTTTGCTGGCTAAGAACCCTTATATTTGATAGGGTAGTTATGGATGCATACGGATTTTATTGGAGACTTAATAAAGAAGGCTCTCAAAATGGATGGTTAGAGCCTCCTGTATTCCATCTTTGCAGGCTGCTTCCCAGAATCGGTTTGCAGGATACTTTTAAAAATATCTGTTGATTGCCTCTGGAGGATCAATATAATCACAACAAACTCTGCAAAATGTTTTGTGAATGTCTTGGCTCCAGCACCAGAGTATTGAAGGCTAGAGGGAAACCCAAGGCAGCAGCTGGTTTCTGTAGTGTAGTGGTTATCACGTTCGCCTCACACGCGAAAGGTCCCCGGTTCGAAACCGGGCAGAAACAGCTCTCTGTTTTGCTCTCCTTCAGTAATATAATTATATAATATAATATAATCTTCAAACACAATTCTTCGGAGGTCTACACCTTAACGCAAACTTTTTTTCCGTGATATATTCAACGATTAAGGGGAATTCAAATCAAAGTGATCAAGCAGCCTTTTGCGGAGTTTGGGGTGTGCTGCATGCTGAACTTCGGAGCAATTTTCTAAAGTAGGCTGTTTTGGCCGAGATTCACGTCATCTGCAGAGACGAAAGTACAGTAGCAAAATAAATACAGAGGGAAAGATGCACAGATTTAATGATTTTCATGTGAAGTTAAGTTTTGGAGAATAATTACTCCGGCAGCCCGGCTAGCTCAGTCGGTAGAGCATGAGACTCTTAATCTCAGGGTCGTGGGTTCGAGCCCCACGTTGGGCGCGCGTAAGCTTTTGCTCTATTTTAACCTTTTTAAAAGGTTACACAGAGTACTGTAGATCTCTTTTTTTCCGGAGCGCTAGCCAATTTGACCTTTCGCAGCCCAAACAACAACGCTGGGAATAGAGGAGACCAGAAGATCATTAGACAAGTGTTTCCTTCTATCATGTTTTGTTTTTCTTCACTTTTCCATACTGCCCTGAGCACTCCTAATTGTACTCTGCTTCGGTACTTTCTTGCTTCACCGTTTTTCAACAGCTTTTTAATTCTTGTACAAGCCCCAGTGCCGGAATATACCCTGCAAATTCCTCTGAACACGTGTGCACGGAACAAGAGCAGATCGTGCAACATAATATGTTTTAGTTCCTGCTTTTCAGCTGGCAGCGCACAATAAGCTTATTACTTGTATAGACTCTAAACTTAACCGCTTACATCAAGTTGATGGAGAGGGCTCTAAATTAAGTTTCCTTAAGACTGGGTCCTGTAGGCTTTGGATCCATTCCATTTTGCTAACCAAACAAATCACTTTATCCAGGTATTTTTGCAGATCTTTCCTTGGACATCACATTCAAAAGATGGAGAAAATAATCACTAGAAGGCATTTGGCATGAACACTCACAGAAGATCAACTTTGAAGGGAAAAGGTATTTAAGATCCTGTCCTATTTCTTTTATCCTTTGCCATATTTTTGAAAGTGAATTTTTGGGCCTCACAAACACTAGAATCCAATGCTGAAACTTTTCTTTCACAAGATTCCCTCCAAAGGCTGCTAAACCATGCACTCATATGCAAGTTCATACAGCACATTGTGATCAATTTATATATATAATAAACACACACCACATCCACATACCCCCACCTCCACCCCACCCCCACTTTGGACACTTTATGCCAAGACCCAGCTCTCTGGAGAAGGCTCTGATGCTGGGAAAGGTGGAAGGAAAGAGAAGAAGAGGACAACCAGCGGCAAGGTGCGTGGACTCAGCTACAGAGGCAACGAGTGCACCATTTGGAGACTTGAAAGAACAGGTTGGGGACAGATCATCATGGAGAAAATCTATCTCCGTGGTCGCTAGGAGTTGAAAATGACTTGAGGCACATAATCAATCAATCAATCAATCAATCAATCTATCAATCAATCTCTCTCTCTCTCTCTCTCTCTCTCTCTCACACACACACACACACACACACACATAGGGTGTACCAAAAGGGAGCCCTTTTTCTGAGAAACTGTTACTGTAGTTAGGAATATTCAAAGGTCATGCATCAAACCAGTAAGGCAGTGTTTAGAAGAAAATGGCAACCAGTTCAAACATTTCATACAATTTACATAATACACTGTCCAGGGCAGTGTTTCTCAACCTTGGGAACTTTAAGGTGTGTGGACTTCAACTCCCAGAACTCTGCTGCCTGGGGAATTCAGGGAGTTGAGGTCCACATACCTTAAAATTGCTGAGGTTGAGAAACACTGGTCTAGAGACTTCACTTTTAGTACATCCAGGATATACATAAAATACACCTAAGGAAAAAAATAGAACATTATTAAGCATGTTTTTATTTCAATATTCCTTCCCCACACCACCTTCTATTTTTTAAAAAAGTCATTGGCATTACTCATTTAAGAAAATCAAACCGATGTTCGCTAGCGCTGAAAAGTTTAGAAAAATAATTTTCTAAATGCCCCTTAAGAAAGGTTCTCTAGAGTCGAAAGGTGGCTTCTCTTTTTGCAAGGCTTGATGAGCCAGTCTTGCAGCGTTTGGAGGCCGGCTCGCAGAAAGGGGGGGCCGGGGCCCTTGTCCACAAGTCCCTCGCTTCACCTCCACCCCCCCTCCCCAAACGGGATCCCCCCTGCTCTCAGGAAAGACCGCTTAGTCAGCGGCCCACGCAGAACTACACTTCCCAGAGTGCCTTTCCGCGGCATCCCTCTTCTTCTCCCTTAAGACTACGTTTCCCACCATGCTTAGCGGGGCAACGCAAAAGGCCGCAAGAATTCGGACGGAAAGTGACTCTGAGATGGGCATCGGGTCTCGGTCGCTGCGCCCTGGGGCATCCTCGGGGCTGCAAGTCCGCTAAGGCGGCGCGCCTCGCGTGGGCATGGAGCCCGGTAAGTTCCTGGGATGGCGCTGGAGGGAAGCAGGGCCCGGGCAACTTCGCGGGTGCCTCCCCGAGGAATGGGCTGCCCAGAAAGAAGAAGATTATGGAGCATTTTGCTGGCCGCTGCCTTGATTGGGGTGGCTTCTAGGCAGGTGTGGACGAGTGCAGAGAAAATGCAAAACCTGCGGGAAAAATGCGAGACCCACCCAAGGGAGCCTTTTCCTTTGTGAAATGTTTGCTCACTTTTCCATTTCAGGCTCCAGAATTAAGGGTTGGTTTCTCTCCCCTTGCAAGGTACAGGCACCCTTCTCCTGAATTTGGGTCTGCTACCCTTCCCACATGGCGATTCTTAATCTGGATGAAATCATCCTTTATTTTATTTATTAAATTTATATAGCTGCCCATCTCGCCTCCGTGACTCTGGGCGGTGTCTAATAAAACGATCAAATAAAACAATAAAATACAACCATAAAAGTATTTAAAACAGTTAAAACACAAATATAAATAAGACCATGGGAGAACTTATATCCCCATACCAAAAAAGGGAAACACTAAAGAATGTTCAAACTATCGAACAGTGGCACTCATTTCACATGCCAGTAAGGTAATGCTCAAGATCCTGCAAGGTAGACTTCAGCAGTTCATGGAGCGAGAATTGCCAGACGTACAAGCTGGATTTAGAAAAGGCAGAGGAACTAGAGACCAAATTGCCAATATCCGCTGGATAATGGAAAAAGCCAGGGAGTTTCAGAAAAACATCTATTTCTGTTTTATTGACTATTCTAAAGCCTTTGACTGTGTGGACCATAACAAATTGTGGCAAGTTCTTAGTGGTATGGGGATACCAAGTCATCTTGTCTGCCTCCTGAAGAATCTGTATAACGACCAAGTAGCAACAGTAAGAACAGACCACGGAACAACAGACTGGTTTAAGATTGGGAAAGGAGTACGGCAGGGCTGTATACTCTCACCCTACCTATTCAACTTGTATGCAGAACACATCATGCGACAAGCTGGCCTTGAGGAATCCAAGGCTGGAGTTAAAATCTCTGGAAGAAACATTAACAATCTCAGATATGCAGATGATACCACTTTGATGGCTGAAAGTGAAGAGGAACTGAGGAGCCTTATGATGAAGGTGAAAGAAGAAAGTGCAAAAGCTGGTTTGCAGCTAAACCTCAAAAAAACCAAGATTATGGCAACCAGCTTGATTGATAACTGGCAAATAGAGGGAGAAAATGTAGAAGCAGTGAAAGACTTTGTATTCCTAGGTGCAAAGATTACTGCAGATGCTGACTGCAGTCAGGAAATCAGAAGACGCTTAATCCTTGGAAGAAGAGCAATGACCAATCTTGATAAAATAGTTAAGAGCAGAGACATCACACTGACAACAAAGGCCCGCATAGTTAAAGCAATGGTGTTCCCTGTAGTAACATATGGCTGCGAGAGCTGGACCATAAGGAAGGCTGAGCGAAGGAAGATCGATGCTTTTGAACTGTGGTGTTGGAGGAAAATTCTGAGAGTGCCTTGGACTGCAAGAAGATCCAACCAGTCCATCCTCCAGGAAATAAAGCCAGACTGCTCACTTGAGGGAATGATATTAAAGGCAAAACTGAAATACTTTGGCCACATAATGAGAAGCCAGGACACCCTGGAGAAGATGCTGATGCTAGGGAGAGTGGAAGGCAAAAGGAAGAGGGGCCGACCAAGGGCAAGATGGATGGATGATATTCTAGAGGTGACGGACTCGTCCCTGGGGGAGCTGGGGGTGTTGGCGACCGACAGGAGGCTCTGGCGTGGGCTGGTCCATGAGGTCACGAAGGGTCGGAAGCGACTAAACGAATAAACAACAACAACAACAATGGGAGAATGGATCAACAGCCTACACACAGTGTAGCCCAGTGTGTAGCCCACGCGCAGTGGGCTCCCTACTTCCCTGGAACCCACAAGCCTGTTGAAAGAACCAGGTTTTAAGAAATTTCCTAAATATCAACAGGGTCACATCTATAGCTTTGCCTCCTATGAGTCAAAAATTACTCACTCGTTTTATCTTTTTAGTTTTAAAAGTTCCTTGATTATAGCAGAAGTGTTAGGCAATTAATCTTAATTCCCTTGGGTCTGGGGCCTGGAGGTTGGGTGAGCCCATCAATGTGGCTTGTTATGACTAAGGCCTTATGGATTGTATTGGATTGTTCCCGGGTACCTTTGTGCTATTATACTCTCTTTGTTAGTGTTATTATTTATTCTGTGTTTTATTGTTGTTGATTTTAATCCTACGTTTGCCACCCAGAGGCAAACACTCTGAAGAGTGTGCCTTTTTAAGAGAAGACAGGTTGGGCAAGCTTCTTGATTAACATAGCACTCTTCATCAGACAAAAAAAGAAAGGTGGGTAGAAGCTAAATGCTATTACTGAAGTGACACAGCAAATATATGAGCTGAATGAGTTCAATCACCAGGGAGCGGTACAGATGGTTAACTGTCTATTTCTCATATAATTCCTATTTATTAATGTATGATTTTTTATATTCATAAACTTTGGGCTCTACAGGGTTTCAGACTGGATTCCAAAAACATGTTAAGTGTTTTGTTGTATGTTTTGTTTTGTTTTGTTTCTGTGTGCCTTCGAGTCAGTGTTGACTCTGGATGACTACCTAGACCAGTTCCTGCAGTTTTCTGGGCAAGATTTCAGAAGTGGTTTGCCCTTGCCTCCTTCCAAGGGTTGAGAGAGAGGGACTGGCCCAAAGTCACCCAGTTGGCCTTGCGCCTAAGGTGGGACTAGAACTCACCGTCTCCTGCCCCAAACAGTGACCAGCAGCTTGTCTTTTGGACAACTGTAAGCAAATAGTTGGTGGCCATGCTGCCAGGTGCCTGGCTGTCCCAGTTCTCCAAACTAAATAAGAGGGAGGGATCTGAACAAATGTGTTTGCATATAAATTAAATACCAAAAAGGTGAGGCTACATCCCCAAAGAGGCCTTACATACTCATACTCAGCTGGATAAGCACACAGCATGGTAAAACATAGCCAGAAGTGGATCATCATTTTCAGCCTGAGATGGCAACCCACTATATGGATCCAACAGTGAGCCGCCAGAGGTCATCTGTGATTCAGTGAAATCCCCATAGGAAGCAGGTTCGGCAATCTATTCCATATTTTTATAGGTCAGGGTGGGGATTAAATTTGGAGATGAGAATGATTTACCTCCCAGAGACTTGGTGTATCCATTTCCAGCTCTATTGCAATGTTTTTACTTCAGAAATGAAGCTCTTGCTGCAATCTGCCGTTTTTCCACTAAATGCAGCAGCACAGACCACTTCCAAGATTGTTTGGGGATTTAAAGGGTAGAAACAAGTACATTTTGCCATCAGATTTCCCAATGTTATTTTGGAATTTTTGTGCCAAAATTCATCCCTCTGAGAGTCAGCAATTTTGCCACTGAATTTTGGCAACATGGATGATGAATGGGGTATAGAACAGTGGGCTGGCCGCCCCCCACCATAAACTATAGTTTACAACCATGGGGATTCATACAACACACAATATAATATGTGAACCCAGTCAAATATTTGTTCTAAACCAAGCCATTAAAAAAAAACCATAATGGTGTGTCACACATAACTTTCATTCATAATTGCACTAAATCCCCACATTGCAAGTGTATTTGGTTGTTTTGGTTTAACATGTGAGTACCCAGCAAGGTATGAGGTACCTTCTGTTATCTAACACAAGAGGAACAAATTGGCTTAGTAGTATCTCACTAAATAAATGAATAATACATACACAGGCAGAGCCAGATGGTTAAGGTGCTAGACTAAGAATGGGAAAACCCAGCTTCTGTGCTCCCTTAAGCGCAGAAGCCAGTTGGGTGAACATGGGCCAGTCACTCTCAAGTCTAAACAACATCAAGCTCTGCAACATACTGGCTGAAGAACAAACCCTTTTCTCAACATGCACTGATGCCTTTGCCATGTGAACTAGGCAAGCAGACCCTGGAACCAAGTAGGACAAATGCTAAAAAGAAGAACAATATCTACACACAGTTGTTTCAGCTACACCTTTTTTAGTTCCTTGCCTGGCCAACTCTTCCCCTCCCCATCCTATCTAAGAGTTCATATGAGTCACTGCCTACCTCCAGGGTAGGATTTGCAAGTACAGTAAATGGCTTTAACTTTCCCTTTGAACCCACAGAACCAGCGGTTCAACAGCTGTCTCAGCCTTGCAACTTGGGACTGAAGGGAACAGTCAGAAAAAGAATATAATACAGGTAGTCCTCACTTAACAATTTGTTTAGTGATAGTTCGCACTTATGACAGTGCTGAAAAAGCTGACATATGATCAGTCCTCACACTTGTGACTGTCGCAGCATCCCTGCGGTCACATGATCACAATTTGGGCACTTGGCAAGAGGTTTGCATTTATGACCATCGCAGTGTCCTGTGGTCACATGATCGCAATTTTCTACCTTCCCGGCCAGCTTTTGGCAAGCAGAATCAATGAGGAACCACATGGTTCACTTAACAACTGCCGTGATTTGCTTAACAGCCACTGCAAAAAGGTCATAAAATTGGGTCAGATTTGCTTAATGTCCGCTTTGCTTAGCAACTGAAATTCTGGTCCCAATTGTGGTTCTTAAGCGAGGACTACCTATACATTTCAGATCCCATTTCCTTGGCCTTCAGAGGGTATATGCTGGAGCTAGACTTTGCAGCTGCCTTCAGTGCAGTTACGTTTCTTTTGGCATTTAAGATTGCAGCAAATATCAGAGCATCTCCACTAGGGAGAAGCCATGCAAATTCCTTGAGTGCAGAAGGAGATTTAAGTCCCACCCCCCCCTTTTTTTTTTTTTTACACTTTCTCCCCATCTGTTCCTCTGTGGTCAAAATCCGAAATTCCTTTTGGCCTCACAGTAGAGGATAAATGGCTGATGGGCAGCTTCTCTTTCTTTTAGCAGGTGAAAACTGGATCAAGAGAGAAGGGGATGAAGGAACTCCCCAGCCAAGGGACCCCTTGCTGGTTGATGTGGAACAGCCGACAGGAAATTTATCTGAGGAAGGTGAAGATTTTCTGGAGCCTAAGCCATTGAAAAATCTGAAGAGGGATCTGGACGTTCATCAGAATCCCTTCACAGAGGAGATTTGTTTTGACTATGAGAACAGCCCTCGGAAAATCTACCCAAATGACCGGCCATTTAAGTGTGACATGTGTGAGAAAAGCTTCCGCCACAGTTCTAGCCTGTTAACCCATCGAAGGCTGCACACCGGGGAGAAACCCTATAAGTGCACCGACTGTGGGAAGAGCTTTAACACTAGCTCAGCGCTGATCGTGCACCGCCGGACCCACACCGGAGAGAAGTCCTATGTCTGCTCAGACTGCGGGAGGTGTTTCAGCGAAGGTTCGGTGCTCATCAAGCACTGGCGGATCCACACCGGGGAGAAGCCCTACAAATGCGCCATTTGTGGAAGGGGCTTCCGGCAGAGCTCCCAGCTCCGGGCCCACGAGCGGACCCACACGGGGGAGAAACCTTACAAATGCCAGGACTGTGGGAAATGCTTCAGCACCAGCTCTAATCTCTCCGCCCATCAGCGGACTCACACCGGAGAAAAGCCATACATCTGCACTGAGTGCGACCGGCGGTTTGGCCACAAATCGCATCTCATCTCCCACCAGAAGACGCACACTGAGAAGCTGCATGCTTGCTCTGACTGCCCAGCGACCTTCCGCATGCTGCACCAGCTCCTGGTCCATCGCAAGTCCCATCAGGAAGAGAGGCGCTACAAGTGCCTGCTCTGCGGAAAGACTTTCAGCTACAGTTCAGCCCTCTTGGCGCATCAGAGGATGCACACGGGGGACCGGCCGTTCAACTGTCTGGAGTGCGGGAGGAGTTTTGTCCGGAATTCAGACCTGAACAAACACCAGCGGATCCACACAGGGGAGAAGCCCTACGAGTGTCCGGATTGTGCGAAGCGATTTAACCAAAGCTCCCACCTGGTTAGCCATCGGAGAGTCCACATGAAAAACACTGCAAAAAGTCCTGGCACAGATGTCACTGCTCCAGGGGTACAAGAAATAGAGTCTTCTTGAAGAGCTCTGTTGGGACATTTTGTTGCTGAAAGTTTAAAGTATTAAGGCCGCAATCTTCTGCTTCTTACATGGGAGTAAATCTCATCCCGTCCAGTGGGACTTCATTTATTACCATAAACTTGTACGAATATGGTGGGTGTGTTTTACTCTGCATGGGAAAGCAAAAGAAAATTCTGCTCCCGGAGATTTCAAACGATTCCCTAAAATGACAGTAAGTTATATGGCCAGGATACCTTATGTAACTTAAAGTCTGTGTTGGTTGAGGTAACAGTATGGAGCTGTTTCTGTAGAAAAAAGCAAGAACAGCTGCAAGACCAGGATATTATTCTCTGGCTGTTGAGAAACCTTGCTTAGTCCTTCTCTGGCTTCTGTTGTCTTACAAAGCATGTTTTTAAGCTTACCATTGCAACAATGAGGGTTTACAAACTTCTGATGTTGTTCTGATGCTGTTTAATGAAAAGTTATATTCTTGACCTGTTTACAATATATAGCTAGAACCATCTGTCTTACGAGAATGTAAAATGTTGATACTGTTTAGGACAACTGAGGCAGAATAGTGTTTCTAATTGGGTTTTTTTTTTCAAGTTTGTTTGGGGTGTTTTTTTTCTATTTTTTTAAATATGATGAATCTCACTGGTAAGACCCCCTGGTGAAGCTAAAATTTAAAGACAATAGACTTTTCTTAAGGTGGGGAAGAAGAGCTTTAATCATTTTCTGGCTACCAAAGGTACGGAGAAGCAACTTGAATGGACATCCACCTATTTTCTATAGCTCTTGTGTGAATGTACTATCAGCTATTTACTTTCAAAGAAATAGAACTCCAGCTGGCTTTTAATAACCACATTCCATTAGCCCCTTTCCCCTTGTCTTAATAAAACTTTAAAGTTGAAGAATAGTCTTAACAAAGGAGAGGAGCTGTATTTTTAAAATAAATACATGAATGTCCAGGTTTTTGTTACTCCTTTATCAAATATAATGACTGGGTTTATTACTGCTTACTTCTATGAGATGCAGTAGTTGCATTTTTACAGAACTTGATCATTTATGAATAATTCCCATAGAACAGGGCTGTGGAATCCCCACCATCTTGAAGGCTTTACTGGACTCTGGATGGCTTATGAAGAGCTGCACTTAAAAATGGTGGAGTCTGAATTCAGAGTAGGAGGAGGCTCAGTTTCTAGGGATGAAATGTAGGTACCTCAAGGACCTCTGTGGCTTAAGCCATCCATTTTGCCTCTTAAAACTGATACCCCCCCATGTGAAAATACAGGCCAAATGGGTTTAGAACTGCAGTCTTATTGCAGGATCCTTTCTGAATCAGAAGTAAGTTCTTGGCATTTACTCTTAAATCCCGGTTGACTTGAATCTCTTTCATTTACTAGAAGTCCATAATTATTTTTGCTGTGTGACAACGAAGAACTCTGTTTTGTTCCTTAATCTTTTAACTTCATTTTGCCAGCAAAATCTTTCTCTATATATACTGTATTGGGCCACTTACACTTCCATGTCTGCTTCATGTTTTTGACAAAGCGGATCTCTGAAACACAGAATATGCTGCAATAGATATGTTAGTCTTTGAGCTGCAACAGATGTTTATGCCCAGTTAAGTGTGCACTGGATCACAGTTTCAGTTAAATGTTTTTTTTTTTCTTGACAATAGTCAGACTGGAGAGCCTTCATGATGCAATAAGATTACAGCCACACATACAAGGAAAATGCTGGTTTTGAATAAATATGTTTATGATTCTACCTCATGGATCAAATTACTGTTTCTTGCAAAATCCAAACCTTACTGTATTGCACTGTATTTTGCATCTGAGGAAGGTCAGCCTCTCTTCCCCCATTACTTGCTGTATGGAGTCAGTGATGATGAATTTTTACTGGTCTTATAGGAGACCCTCTTTATGGAGAGATGTTCTAATATATTAGCTGTGCAGTACACAATATTTCTTCCCGTCCTCCTCCATCTTCCATTCCATGTTTTTGGATCAAGGCAATACAAACATAATTGGCCATTCAAATAATAGTACAGCCGTAATTATAGAAAAAGTGTATTTGGAAATAACCAAAAGAGTAATACATATTTCAGTAAAAATAGTAAATTGAAGTTCACATTCCCCAGCTGCTTACTAGACAGCTGCTGTTTGTTGAATGGCCTTCTGGAGTCTCTCGTACTTGAGGTCCATTCTGCACTGCATCATGGTGTAAGTTTCAGAAACAATACTTACCTGATTGGTATAATGCTTGTCACATTTTGTGAGCTTGAGATTTTTCTCTTCTCTTTATGGCATTGATTTTAGGTGTACTCTCTGTGGGCCAGTCTGAAGGTTAGGATGCGCTTCCCCTTTGGCCTGGTTCACACAGGCCAAAGTGTGATTTCAACGCCCCTTGAAAATGACTTAAAGTTATTGGATAAGTTTTTTGAAATTTGGAGGCTAAAACCCAACATCAATAAAACGGAGGTTGCTTGTTTTCATTTGAACAAGAGATAAGCCAGTTATATACCAAAAGTGGAATTTAGGAATCAGCTGCTGAAGTTCAATCGCAATCCAAAGTATGTAGGAGTGACCCTAGATTGGTCTTTAACTTTATTTATTTATTTATTTTATTTTATTCAATTTATGCCCGCCCAAATCCTCTGATCAGAGAACTCTGGGCGGTTTACAATAATTGATTAAAACAATCATACAATAAATAAAATATACAAATATAAAATTACTCCAATGGATAAATAAAAAATATAAATAAGAATAAAAAGTAAAAAAGGTCCAAATGGCAGGAGAATCTAAAGCAGTCCAAGTGTGGGAGGAGTGGTCTATAGCAGCCATCCCCATGTAGGTCTATTCCCCTCTCCGCCCCAAGCAAGGCGGCAGAACCAGGTCTTCAAACTCCTCCTCGTAGGGAACACCTAAGAAAAACCATGGGTAAAATAAAATAAAAACTAGGAACGATGTTCTGCACCAACTTCATGGCACCAGCTGGGGAGCAAGTGCCACAGTTCTTAGGACATCAGCCCTTGCTTTGGTATATTCGGCAGCTGAGTATTGTAGTCCTGTATGCTTAAACAGTGCTCATATAAAAGCAGTGGACACCCAGCAAAGCCACTATGAGGCTAATATCAGGAACCATTAAATCGATGCCTTCCGAATGGCTACTGGTACTATCCAACACACCACCCCCACATCATAGAAGATAACTTGCTTTAAAAAGGGAGTGGCAGAGATGCGAGGCAAATTGATTATTACCTATACACGAGGATTGCCATGATCAAACATTTAGACTCAAATCTTGGAACCCGTGGAAACTTGGACAGCAATTAGTCAGAGGAGACTTTGACATCGAGACAGCATGGTGCCAGGAGTGGGCAACTTCTAACCCAGATCTGTTTAATCTAGTGTCTGATCCAGCACAACACCCTTATGGCTTTGATCTCCCAAGGAAAAACTGGACTGTGCTTAATGGGATTCAAACTAATCATGGCAGGTGCCGATATTGGAAACATAAATGGGGGCTGGTTGAAAATCCTAACTGTGACTGTGGGAACGTCCCACAAACTTTACTTCCCATCGCGATGGAATGTCCTCCCAGAAGGTTTCCTGGCTCCCTGCAAGAACTTTTTCATCTCGTGGGTACTGCTGTCCAATGGCTAAACGATCTAGATATCCGGCCATAGGCTTAGTTACTTTAGCAACTGCTCATACATAATTTATTCATAATTTTATTCATCATTTGTACTGCGTGTTTTTGAAATAATTTATTGTCCCAATGTCCTATATTTTATACACTTTTATATATTGTTTTTGCAATTTTTATGCAACAATGCTGCATTCTGCTATGCCATATGAAATAAATAAATAACACAACTTACTTAATCAAGTGAACAGTGGGGTAGCACAGCGTTCTCAACCTCAGCAGCTTTAAGATGTGGGGACTTCAACTCCCAGAATTCCGCAGTCAGCATGCTAGGGAAGTTGAAGTCCACACATCTTAGAGTTGCTGAGGTTGAGAAACACTGGGGTAGCATATCATGTGAACCTGCTAAACCCATCCATATTGGGCCAAAAGAGAGAGAGATTCATTCATTCATTCAGTTTGTTCATCCATTCAATTTATATGGCCACCCATCTTGCAGTAGTGACTCTGGCCAACCAACATACAAAATAAAAAATATAAAAAACTTAGGAGAAACCTGCAGAGACATTAATATGTAAAGTAAATCCAAATTGCGGGGGATAAAGTATTGTGATAGTTGTGTGATCCACTGTATGTGAATGCCATGACTAGCCATTGTCAGCCCTCTCAACCACACCCACTCCCAGGCAAGGAGAAATCCATTAACTCTGCAGAAAGCGGAAGGTAAGGGGAAGGTATGTTTGATGTGGGTCTTGATGGGCAGTGAATGGGTTACAACTATTGTGTAATAGTGGATTTCTGTGTTGGTCAGAAATTGACAGGTAGGTAAAGGCTGAGAAAATAACTTCTTAAATGGTTTAAGATGTTCCAAGATAGTCTTAAGGTAATATTAAACATGGGTTCAGATGGCTCTGAAGTAATTTGTGGAACTCCTCTGGATGTTGCAGTCAAGGCCTTCAGATGCCAACCCCTGGTGGGAATGCTGGCAAAGTGCTTAACTGTATATTAACTGTATGTACTTGTAAGGCTTTATAGAAGATGAAATGAAATGAGGTTCCCCCTGAGATCTGGGTGGCTTTCATCCTGGTGGAGTTTCAGAAGGCCTTAAAGACCTAGCTAGTCTCCTAGACTTTGGGCTAGGATGAATGAAGCCCCAGTGAAGGTGTTGTGTTTCGTTGTTTTAAGTGGCCAGATTTCCATCTTATTTTATCTTGTATTGTTTTATTTTGTTTTATTGTGAGCCACCCAGAGAAATATGGAAGCTGGATAGCACCTAAATTAAACATTCAATAACTCTTTTCAGTATGCTTTAACTCTATGAAATAAATTTGTTTTCAGTATGAAAACACCATGTTGGGAAGTCAGCATATATAAGGCTGCAATCCTCCACCCACTTATCTGACAGCTTCATCTGAGGGAATGGGAATTATTTTCACTCAGCCTTTAGTATTGGTTGGCTAGGTAGGTGTTCAAGCAGGATCTCATGGGCCATACGTTGTGTAGTCCTATCGATCAGGGAAAGGCAGTGAATCATAAACCAGCACATGGTTTCTAAGGATTGTAGCGCATGTTTTAGGCCAGAAGCAGAATTCACGTGTGGCTTAAAATAGAGAAAAAAATATAGTCCACGACCAATATATCACAAAAATCAATAATGTATCCCAGATCACACATATATGGATAAGTGCAAATCATAAAATTAACAGGATGCATCAATCAACTGTATTTTGCATATGATGTAACAAAATTTGGCTAAACTCAGAGTAACAGATTCACATGTATCTGAAAGTACAAATTGTAAAAATCACCAGTCGGTGGGCTTAAAACGTGCAGTGAATTTATGTAGTGCGAACCGAAGCACAGTTGCAGCCTTGAAGCAATTTGGAGTTATTCACAGTGGTGGCATGGGTTTTTGTTTTAAAGTAGGTGTGTCTGCGCAAGATTAGTTACAAAAAATGTCAAAACAAGGAAAATCCACGTGTATTGAAATCAGTTACGTTCCAAGACAAATCAATATAAGCATTGCGCAATGGAACAGCCTTACAGAAATGAAGTACATGATTTTACTTGCTTGCAAGATTCATTTTTCAAGTGCAACTTTAAAACTTACGTGTTATTTCTAACTCAGTGTGAAAAGGAGGAGATAATTTCCGATTAATAGGTGGAAAAAGAAAGCAAGTTCTACTATCAGTTGAGATGCAACTTACTTCATGCAGAAAACTCTGCATTGGAATTAATATAGAGCCCCTGTAGCGGAAGAAAACGAGTTGAAGGGGAGGGTGTAGGAGTTTCAAGATTCGAAGCTCTCCTATCCCCCACATGCGAGAGGGAGGTGGGGATGGAAATCTACCTGCAGTGTCCCAGAAGGCTGTGTGCTGAAGGCTCTGACTTCAGATTTTGCCAAAAAGGCCGGCAGCCATCGGTGAGGCTTTCAGCTTGACTCTAAATTCTTAAATTAGAACTGCCATCTCACAATTTCTCCCAAGCACCTTTCCATCAGCCATGAGGGCTAGAAACATATGCTTTGCGTTTCTAAATGTTCTACTTGGCCTCCTCTCCAGCACATTTATTTTATTTTGCGCTCCGTTACAGCTGGGGTAGGGCAGGACAACTTTACTGTGAGGTAAGTGTGTCCAACTATGTCAACATTTCCAAATGGCTATATTTTTTACCCCATCACAGCTTTCTGCTAGTCAAAAGCCAGTTTGACCAATTGCAACTCCTTCCATGAACATATATCCTCGACCGATGCTTTCTGTGACACCTAACGCTTCAACTAAAAATTCGGAACAAAAAAGTAGGCATTCCTCTGTAGACAGAGAGGTAACAAAAGTAGCTCCAGCCAACTGTCACGTTGCTGCTTGAGGTCCAAGATGAAACAACACTTCTCCAATTGCTGAAATTCAAAATGCCAGGAACGACCTCAGGGGCATAAGGTGAGCTGAGATCCAGACCCCACCCAGAACCAAGGGTGAACCCTCTCTTGCTTGAATGAGATAGGCGGAAAAGTGAAAATGGGAACGTCCAGCTCTGCATCGAAAAACGCCACCCACCCTCCCTCATAGTCTAGGCACACTCTGATCCTCTTGGGCTTCCTCAGCACGTACAAGGTGGTCCAGCGAGACGTCAGTGCCTGCAGTTGGCCCCAGCACTGCTCCACTGCCCAGACGCCTTGCTCTGGGCTGAGGCTGAGGCACCCCTTCCTCTTCACAGACTCCTGGGCGATGCCAACGGCCCAGTTCTGCCCCTGCTCCACGTTCACCACCCAGGAATGTTTCCCAGAGCAGAAGCTCTCACAGCCCAGCACAAAGAGCTCAGAATCAAATCTCTCTGGATTGTCTAGCAAGGTCTGCGCGTGATCCAGGTGCATTACTGTCTTCCGATCCAGGGAGAGGAGGAGATGGGGATTGGCTGTATGTGAGTCCAAGGTCACGCTGACTGGGGAGACTGAAAGACACAGAAGGAGGGCGATGGTCAGGCTGTCTTCTTAGCTCCAACCCGACTTCTCAATTATCCAATTAAAGCAAAAGCTGTTCCTGCCAGGAAAGCAACACAGATGCTCACAAGCAACAGTGAATGTTCATTTGCCCGAAGCCTCAGCATCCACTATACAACCTCAACATGCAACTGTTATTTTGGAGATCACCTACTAGTATCTGCATCTCCTAAGCTTTCTTTTAATCATCTCTTAAGGTAGGATGAGACATCTGCAGCCCCAGAACATTATGCATGTGAAAAATGAGCCATGCAATTTCTTACCGTTTAAAGTAGAAAATGCAGCCTCATAGGGTTAAGCTTAACATAGAAATAACCCCCAAAATCACTGTCTTCCTCCTCCTGCTGCTTCTCAACTGTCTTAAACCCTCCCTAGAAAATCTGATTCTGAGTGTGATGCAAGCAAACTCATTTCCAGCTTCTCCCAAGGTATATTAATTGTGGCCCCGAGCTACCAGAGGTTGTCTACATCAAGCTCCTGATCTGGCAGTTCCTAATGCGGCCTGCCTTGGGGCCATACACAGCGTGTGCCCATTTACTTGTTATGTAAAGAAATGTATTGAGCTCTGTAAGGCACTCTAGAAATGGTGCCTCCTAGTTAATGCTCAGAACACACCTGGTATGCACCACGGCCTATTTGCAAGAAGCCCATCCAACCAGCTGGCCTCATGCCACTGCATCGTGCACAGGCAGGGCCTTGCTGCACAGGGCCGCGTTGTAGAAAACCAGCATCCCAAGCAGCACCTTTTCCACACGAATGTTCTCCAAGCCTCAGAAGCAGCAACCTTTTCATCCCGCCCAAGCTGCAAGCCAAAGGGTGTGCAAGAACGAAAAACAAATGACACCAAGCCAGCATCACCTTTCTTATCTGCTATCAGGGCATCATCATGCGATATGGGCCCGAAAGCCTGCGGCTGATCAACCTGGCTCATGAGGACGGCATTTAGCCTTTGAGTCTTGTCTTTCTGAAATGCATCTGTCAATGATTCTAGACAAGACATAAGGGCAAAGGGTTGGTCCTTCTATCAAGAGCACATTGGAGAATTTGCAGATCTTTTTACACACACACATCTGTCTGCCTGCCTGTCTGTCTTTGTAATCATCCATCCAAAATTCCCAGTGGGAAAAACTTAAAAATGTATCCCCACGGGGCCCTAGAACCTATGAAAGAAAGAAAATTCTGAAAATTTGAAAGATTCAGAGAGTTTGTGTTCAAGAGATTCCTGCAGTTCTTCGGAAGGCACCGTTAGCTGCATTGGGCATGGAGCTAAGGATCAAACGTGGCATCTGGAGTGGACCTCTAAGCAGGTCGGCTTTCCTGTTCAGAGGTAACACAATCCTAAACATCATGCTCCCGACCTGAAGTGGGATACCTGGGGCTCCCAGCATTCCCCATCACTGGTCATGCTGGCTGATGCTGCTGGGAAATGTAGTTCAGCAACATCTGGGCAGCTTTAACTTCTCTGCCTCTCCTCCAGAAAAAGAAAATTGAGGTTTCTTTGCACAACTTCTTGCCACATGCTCAGAGACAAGGGAGGGTCTCATGCAAGATCATTACAGGTAGTCCTCGCTTAATGTCTGTTTGTTTAATGATGGTCCGAAGTTACGACAGCCTTGGAAAAAGTGCTTTATGATCTGTACTCACACAACCGTCGCAAAATGTCGCACCACCCCAATAATCACGTGATCGCAATTCAGGTACTTGGCAGCTGCCTCACATTTACAACCAGTTGCAGCATCCTGCAGTCATGTGATCACGATCTATGTCCTTTTTTGCCAGTTTCTGGCAAAATATATCCATTGGGGAAGCTGGATTCACTTAATGACCATTGTAAAAATTGTTGTAAAACTGGATCTGGTCACATGGTGACTCACTTAATGACTGCACTGCTTAACAACCAGTTTTTCAGTCTCTATTATGGTCATTAAGTGAGGACTACCTGTAGTAAAATGTACGATCTCTTGTTTCCTGAAATGTAACAGGATTCCATAGTTCATCCTCAAGGAGATGTCTGCCTTGGTCCTACTCCTCTTTTAGAATTTTTCTTTTTCTTGTGACTGATGTTCCAATCATCTTTTTCAAGTGACTGGTTCTCAGGGTAAGCAAACTATTTTGCTTTGATATGTTCTGGGTTCAAAACAGGTGTCAAAACACTTTCTTGTAGACTCAAAACACTACTGACATGCTTAAAACTGCATTTTCACAGTCAAAACAGCAGATCCATACATAAAATGGACCTTTCACAAAATGTTTTGGGTAATGGTACAGGTAGTCCTTGACTTACGACCACAATTGGGACTGGAACTTCCATTGCTAAGCAAGGTGGTTGTTAAGTGAGTCACACCTGATTTTATGACCTTTTTTGCCGCAGTCGTTAAGCAAATTCAGCTTCCCCCATTGATTTTGCTGGGGAAGGTTGGGAAGGTTGCAAATGGTGATCATGCGACCCCTGAACGCTGCAACCATCGTAAGTGCAAGCTGGTTGCCAAGTGCCTGAATTTTGATCACATGACCACAGGGATGCTGTGACAGTCATAAGTGTGAAGACCAGTTGTAAGTCATTTTTTTCAATGCCATCATATCTTCAAACGGTTGTTAAACAAATGGTCGTTAAGTTAAGGACTACTTGTAAATCAGTATCAGGAGCTGCCATCTAAATCTCCCACAATACCCTCAACATTACCATAATGCTTCAGGGCAATGTGGGATGAACATAGTTTCAATTTAAATACTTCTGCTATCATCTATAGCTTCTTTCAGTATTCATGGAAGTAGAAATTCTCATTAAATCTAGAGCAAGTCCGGAGAATTAATCTATTCTTCCCTCTCTTTTTTCCCCATTTAGTGGAGATCATTTCACAGGAACAGGGTTTACCCTACAATTACAGAAATGTGTTTCTTGCGTAGCTTCCATACCTTTAAATTTCTTGAAGTTTTCCATTAATAGACCACTTTGCTGAGAGATGGCACTGAGATTTTTTTCCAGGTTAACAGGTTTCTCTTGGGAGCAAAGGAACTCGCCCTTTTCACACCTAGGAGATCAGAGAAGTCCCAAACTATTTTGGCTCTGTGGCTTCCCCTGATGCTTGAGTTGCCTCCAACCATCCAGTAAGAGAAAAATAAGGAGGACAGCCAGACTGTCTCCACATTAATTTCCGGCTGGCCTCTTTAAAGAAAGAATAGGAGCGGGCTTCCTCTCTTCTAGACGGAGCTCACAGGAGAGCAGAAAGGAAAATTATTATATTTTCCTGTAATTACTCCATTTCTTTATTAGCCCTGAAGAATTAAAAATCACATACCTGCTTAAAGTTTCCTTGAGGTCCTAGAAAAACCAGAGACATTTGAGTTACTTTGTGAAGAGGAAAAGGTTATTAGACAACAATCTTGTTCAGAACAATTTTAAAGTTTTATTTTTTTTTAAGAAAGAAAAATAACATATAACTTTATGAGATCAAAGGGAGATAGTTTGAAGCAGGAAGAGGATCCTAAAGGTAGGCTTCTTCCCAAAATGCTTAGAAACACTCCACGGAGCAGAGAGAGGCCTGGTTCAAAGCTTTTCCCCCCTGGGTTTGTTCCCTAAAGAAAGAACATGTCAGGGGGGTTCTGGGAAAACTCAGGGTCACAAGATTCTTGCTGAAGTTAAGACTAAATGCGCAGCGCAGACTGCCCTCTTTGCTGCACAGATGCTTAGGCCCAGGGAGAAACAGCCTCAACAGTTTACGTTAAAAACACAACCCTAGAATGTCCACCTGCAAAAATTCGCCCGCAGGCCTCTGGCAGTGCTTCTCTAGATCATAGATTAGGTCACTGAGAAAAGAAATGTTGGTTGAAAGCCTGGTGCTAGTTTCATCCTGTTCCTTCTCCAGTTCACTCAGCTGAGCCAAGAGACAACTTTCCTGCTCTTCGAGACACAAGCGGAGCTGCTGGAACACCTGCACAATCTTTGCTCTTTCTGCTTTGATGTCTTCCTGCAGACAACAGAGAAACAGGCCAGAAAATAAAAAGTCAACGAGACTAAGGTTGCTTCGCTTCTCCTGAAACTTGGACCTAGGCTGGCCAGCTAATCTTTGAGGTAGATAGGTATGAATGGCTGTGCATAAGTTTGCATGAACGACGCATGGATGAAGTTGAAACCTTGCTCACACGTGTCTTGATTTTCTGGATAAATTAGACAAGTAGCTCTAGAAGGTTTACAGTTTCTGACCATAAAGACCATCTGCACCATTTTCTGTGTGACAAAGAACAGTCTGCCAGATATAGCTGTTATGAAGATAAAGACTGGCGGGGGTGAGGGCGGGGATGATTAAGCAGATCTCTGTTCTCTTCCCCTTGGAGAGACAGACCCACACAACAATTACATGGAACTGGAAAGACAAGCTCCATTTGGTTAGACTGTGATACCAGGACTATGGGACTCAGGATCAAGTTCCCACACATTTACAAAACTAATTGGGTGACTGTGAATCAGTCACTAGAGCCCAACCTACTTCACAGGGTGAAAAAACAAGCATGTCACCTTACGCTTCTAGTGCAGTGTTTCAACCTTAGCAATTTTAAGATGTGTGGACTTCAACTCCCAGAATTCCCCAGCCAGCCATGAAGTCCATGTTGAAGTCGAAGTCCACACATCTTAAAATTGCCAAGGTTGAGAAACACTGTTCTAGTGAAAAGGCAAGGTGTAAAATGTAACAAATGCATGAAATAAATTAAATAAAGCCAGAGAGCAACTATAGGCTATAATCCTGCATTCTGGATTAAATGGACACAGATTGCTCATGATTATTTTTCAGAAACTTGAGGTAAAACCATATTTTATTTTAGGAAATGTGCAAAAGTCAACAAAGTGGAGAATGTTCTGCAGCAAAGAGAAACTGCTGCACTGTAATTATTTTCCCTAGTATGAACAAGTTACCTACCAAATACTCAGCCATTTGCTTCTCTCGAATCTGCTTTGATCTTTCAGCAGCTGTTCTCTCCAATTTAAGATTCTGCAGCTTGATCTGGATCTCTTCCTGAGCAAACAAAACCATTTTGGACACCTGTTAAGATTGTTCCCCACAGTTATTGAAATGCTAAAACAGCCTTTCTCAACCTTTTGACCCTGGAGGAAACCTTGATACATTTTTCAGGCCTCGGGGAACCCCTGCACATTCAGGCTCAAATATAGGCCAGAAGTTACAAAACTATTATATTTGTTTCATGTGTAGGCCTGTGCATACTGTATGCATAAGAGTGTTTTTAAAATAAAAATAAAGAATGAAACTTGCCTCTTTAATGTGAAGCTGCCTGAATTGGAAATAATTCTTAACTAAATTGTGATCTCCCAGGGAACCCTTAGTGACCTCTTGTGGAACCCAAGGGCGCCACAGAACCCTGGTTGAGAAGCCCTGGGCTAAAGTATAAAATGCCCGTCAACCCCAGTTGTTGGGGAACAATAGTAGAGACAAGACTTGGCCACCTTGGGTTCTGCTTAACGGTCTCCATGAGGCAGTCCGTTGGCTAATGTGGACAGCAGGATGTTAGGCTAAATACTGTAGGCCTGTCAACTGCCAGGATCTCTCTGCAGGTTCCTAAGCAGGGAGAAGACAACTGGGAAAAGTAGATTAACCAACACTAAATAAATCTCCCTCAAACTGAGCTTGACTATTGGTGATTTCACAGACATATCCACGTTATTTCCTTTACAACAACACAGAAGTGCTTTGCCATTCCTTTTTCTGAGACATTTTTTCCCCCAACTGTCCAATCTAGCTACAAGTCTGGGATATCCTGGTAGTCTCCTATCCAAGTACTAACCAAGTCTGATCCTGCTTGGCTGTTTGGAAGAACACCCAGTCTGTTGCTACTGCCCGAGGCACAGCTCTGCAATTCTCATTTTGGCTATTTATTTTACTGATCTGGGCACTATCCAACTCCACACTGACTTTGCTTGGCTCACAATATAACAGAGCAAGATAAAAAAATTGCAGTGAAATAAATGAATAATACGGCCAACTAATACTAAAACATATGGAACCATAAGCCAAACACATCAAACAAGGAGTTCCATCCACCCTACCAGGCTTATGCTAGACAAGTATTTCTCAATCTCGGCAGCTTTAAGATGTGTGGACTTCAACTCCCAGAATTCCATGTTGGCTGGGGAATTCTGGGAGTTGAAGTCCACACATCTTAAAGCTGCCGAGATTGAGAAACACTGTGCTAGATTGATGTAGGATTTTAATTGGGATGGGAGGAAAGGGAGGGGAGATGAGGTGGTTATGCAGATGCATTAAAAGTGAGACACTTGATGCGTGTAATGAAGTGAACTGTAGCTCCTGAAAGCTTATACCTTGTAATAAAGTGTGTTAGTCTGAAAAGCTGCTACCAGACTCCTCCTGATTTTTGGCTAGATAGACTAACGTGTGCATCGATCCTGGGAAGACTCTCATTCAATTTTTTTCTCACTCATGCCACAATCTCACAATTCAGCCTACCTAATTGAGCTGTAAAACAAGAGGAAAATCCTACTGCCCTTTTGATCTTGCAGAGGAAAGATTAGATCTAAGTCTAGGTCTAAGTCTAGACCTAAGATTAGATCTAACTCTAAGAATAAATCACAGTACACCTCTTACAAACTGTCATAAAAACATTTTGTAATAATGATAATGATAATCTTGTCTGGATTCAAAAGTTAAGCAGGGTAAGATTCGTTTAGCACTGGATGGAAGACCACCAGGATCCCAGCCAATGACAAATCACTTCCATACTGTTGCCAAGTAAACTACATGGATGTGTCCAAGAAGCTACCAGGAGTCAAGCTTGATTTGAGTGCCAGCACCAAAGCTAAGATCCAATGAACTGTTTCGTTTGGAAGACTCTTGCAAGGAACCCTTGTAGATGGGTCAAACTGCAACTTCTGTTTACTACAGGGATGGGGGATGATAGAAACTGTATTCTTGCATTTCTGGAGATCATCTTGCTGGGGAAGATGCATCATACAGAACATACATATTTGATCTCATGGGATTTGGGAAGCTGATTTCAATGGGGGACTGAAGGAACAGGTTCTGGAGCATCATTCTAGGTTTCTCAGGGAAAAAGCTAGGATAATTAGGCTGGGTTTCCACTGTACACCAGACTAGGCTAAACCATGGTTGAGTACTCTGTGGTGCAATCAGTCCTGGGAAATCCAGCTGATGCCTTAACCAGCAGGTTAACCCAGTGTTCCTCAACCTTGGCCACTTTAAGAGGTGTGGACTTCAACTCCCAGAATTCCCCAGCCAGCCATGCTGGGAATTCTGGGAGTTGAAGTTCATACCTCTTAAAGTGGCCAAGGTTGAGAAACGCTGCCTTACCCTGTAATCCTGAGCTGCTTCCTCCACCGGAAGGACCAGATGGGCCCGGTGCGTCTTGGATTTGTCGCATACCAAGCAGATGAGGGCGCGGTCGTTCCAGCAGAAAACCTTGAGGGGCTCCCGATGCTTCTCACAGAGGGCCTCTTCTGCCAACCCTTCGGCCGCTCGGAGACTCAGCCCTTCCGACGTCCTTGTCTCGGAGACCCGCTTTTCCGGGGCATTCTGAACACGAGACACGGCTTGCTCCCGGTCTCCCATGGCCTGGAGGGGAGCGACCCGCGTCCTCTCCAGCGCTCCGGGAGGGCGGAAAGGGGGGTGGGCGGGGAGGGGCGCTTCGCGGACCCAGCGCCCAAAGTTTCCTAGAAAACTCTCGCTTTCCTCCAACCGGCCAACCTGGGCGGTGGGAGGAGTCGTCTTCTGTGGCTTCAGGTTTGATTGGTTGATGGGGCCCTCCGGTGTGTGAACGGCGCGGGGAAGGAGTGCCAAACGGGAGCCCCGGTCTCGATTTGCGGGCTGTTCAAGGCGGAGCGCGGTGGGAAGCGAAAGCGCGAGCGGGCTTCCTGCGGCCTGAGCGTGCTGGTGAAGGGGAGGCTAAAATGTCAGGGCGCTGTCGCCGACTACCTTCGCATCAGCGCACAGTACACCAAACTAGGCTAAACCACGGTTGGGTACTCTGCGGTGCGGTCAGTCCTGGGAAATCCAGCCGATGCCTTAACCATCGGTATAAGCCAACCGTGGTGGCTTTAAGGTGTGTGAACTCGGCTCTCTCCAGCCTTGGGTTCTGTGGATGAGCAGCACCCCTCTCACCGCTAAAGCCTGTTTTGGCCTGTACGCGAAAGATCATCTATCTGTTGGAGTTTAGATTTAACGCTGGGAAGCTCATCCTACAATAGGGCTACAGGCCTATAAAGAGCCAGTTTCATGAATAGCAACGGAGTTTATTCCCAAGTATATGGACCCGATGCCTGGGAGGACAGGGTGCTTGTGATTTTATAGTATAACTGCTGTGGAAGACAAATTTTCACTGGAGTAGCACTGCACCTGCTGAAATCGCCTTTTCTAGACCACTGTTAGAGGTGCGAGAAGTCTGCTTTCTTGTAAACTTGGCTTGTGTGTGGAATTCCAGGCAATGAATATGGATTTTTGAAACTCTCCTGGCAGAGATAGCACAAAACCTGCTCTCTCAGCCATCTCAGAAGACTGGTCGTTTCCATGTTTCTCTCTGTGGGAGAACCCGTAATTTCTCTTTTGGCCTGGTTGTGTCACTCTTTCCTCTGGTGGCTGAGAAGGCATCCCCACGGCATGCTTGAAACAACAACTCCCTGCAGGCTGTACAGAGGAAGCTGAACCGATTCTGAACACACACATTTTGTGGCAAGAATGAATTAAGGCTTGTAATGTGATGGTGGGCCAAGCAATGCAGCCAGCTGGCTTGTTGATAAGGAGTGCTGGAGGGCCAACTTTGCTGAAAGCAGAATTACAAACCGACTTCCTGTCTTATTTATTTTAAAGCATAGTGCGCCCTTTGCTTTGGGGCAGAGATATAAAAAGGGATACTTACAAAAAGGGATACTGTTTAAGATCCCGATTCAAAGGTTCGCCAGGATTTACAGAAAGGTGTGCTACACCAGTGCAAACCTACAAATCTTTCCTCCAAAGTAAATTCCTCTGCTGCTCCCAATAACTATGCAGAAGATTGCCTGGTGGGAGATAAAAGCACCATGCCCTCTATTTTTATTTTAATGATTTGTTATGACTCTAGACAAGTTATGAAGTCAGTCCTGTGCCTCCCCAAATCAGCATTTTTGACCCTTCTCATTCAATTTCATGGATTTTTTTTCCTTGAGAGAGAAAAATGTTGATGTTTGCATGATACAGAAAACTTACACTTATCTTGAAGATGGCAAAACTGTACAGGTAGTCCTTTTTTAATGACCACAATTGGGACTGGCAACTTGGTTGTTGAGTGAAGCTTCCACTAAGTAAAACTGCAAATGTGCTTATGATCTTACTTCAGCTTTCCTTTGCTTTACAGACCTGCGAAGGTCATAAATGTGAGGTTCAGTCATAAGTTTTACTTTTTCATCAGTCATAACTGTGAACAGTCACTAAACGAGGCAGTCACCAAATGATGATTACTATCTATGCAAGCTTTCTGTCTTTGTTTATTTCTTCTCTCTCCAGTGGTCTGCAGTTTCCCTGGCTTTTATTTCAATCCAATCCCAACAGGAGACTTACATGGGTGCTCCTATCATGGGCCTTAGATCAGGAAGTAGGGCCACCAGGGAGAATATACTGTAGACTGCTGGTTGTAACAAGCTCAAAACTGGCCAAGAAGCCATGGTTTGCTCAATAAACTGCAAGGTCTACTCATACAGAGTGCTAGGCAACAGGCTAAGAAACCATATTTTTGCTTGGTTCAATGTGTGAAACATATTTTAACAGGAATTTAAATTATGCCACTGGAACTCAAAGAATCTGGAAATATGATACATTCATTTGGGAAAAAAGGGTTTGAAACCACTTAATGGCACTTGATGGAATATTAAAAAAAGCAATTTAGCTAATCTTTTGCAATTCAAGACAGATAACACATTATTATTTAGCTTTATATAGTTAAAACAGATATAAATTCATGTCAAGGGCTTTACTTTCGAGGAACAGTAAACAAATTCCTCCGTAGAGCATCTCTAAAATAAATTAGAAATGTGACTTCTTAATTCCTATGTAGTAATTGCAATCAATGTCTAAGAATAGAACCATATGTACCAAAATAACAGTACCTATCCTGGAAGAAGATATATCAGGAGGCTTGAAAAAACTGCACCGTTTGCTAAAGCACAAAGGATTTAGGATCAATTATCTGAACAGCCAAATGAGGTCTAAACATGCTCTGTGAATATGGCTGCTCATTGCTTAGAGCAGGAAAAAAAAATAAGCAGATACACTAGGGACCAGATGCAAAAGCAGACAGGACTCAGGTATTTTTACCATTTGTGCAACAAGGTAGCATTGGGTTTGATTTCTGGTGACCATTTTCTTCACAGTAATATGAAACTGCAATGTCTTTTATCATAATTTTTCCTAGGGATTTCCTTGTAGTCTCCCATCTAGGTATTAACCAAGTTCAAGCCATTTAGCTTTTCTGAGATCAGCTGCCATTCACTGTAACAACAATTGTGTAGACAAAGGGAATTTCAGCAAGTCCAGCAAGCTTCAATAGGGCAAAGAGATGCCCTATTTTCTTTTACATCTGAAACCCTATTAAACAAAACATTTTGCAGGCCCAGCATCTATCATCCAGTCTCTCCCTTTAATTTTCTTTTTTTTTTCTTCAAGATTCTTGCTAGAAAAAAAAATTAAAGGGAGGGACTAGATGACAGATGCGGGGCCTGCAAAATGTTTTGTTTTGGGTTTTTTTAGAGGCAAATCTACGAGGTGGGCTGATTTGGTACTGATCCATCCAGAATCTAACTGCTATATTCACCTGAGAAGGCAGGCTTGCACGCTAAATTTACATATAAAATAGAATCAGTGAAATATATTGGATGAAGACTGAATTATACTGAAGGCTGTTCCTCAGTATAATTATACTGAAGGCTGACTTAAAAATGCTAACCACCAGGCATAAAATATGCTGCCCTCCCTCAGCCTTGGTGCGGTGGGGGGAAGGGGGGTGTCAAAAGGGCAGTCATGGCAGCTTGCTTTTTCTCCCCCTGCCCCATCGTAGACATTGCTGCTGCCCTCGCTGGTGATCCTTTATCCTACCATAGACATGATGCTGGGAATGGTGCTGTTCTTCCTTAAGAGAACAGAGCATATCAAAGGCAGGTAGATTCCCTTGGCATCTACCACCTCCTCCCACCCAACTCAGCAACTAGGAGAAAAAACATCCACCAATCACTTTTCTTAAAGTAAGCTGGGACTGGAGTTGGTTAGAAGAGGAGGCAAGTTTTGACAGACCGAGTTTAGTCAAAACATGCTTTGGTTTGGCTTTGCATGGATGCATTCAAAGGGAACTATCGGTGATATCAGCTGATCCCTGGGCTTCTTTGAGATCATCAGTGTCTCACAGTAGGTAAGACTTAAACCAATTAGACAAATTCCCAAGAATTCATAGTAAGTAATGCAAGAAGGGAAAAACCCTAAAAGGCACAAGACACCCAAATATTTTACATACAGGTAGTCCTTGCTTAACAACCATTCGTTTAGTGATGGTTCGGACTTACGACATTGCTAAAAATGGACTTGTGACTGGTCCTCACACTTACAACCAACCCTGTTGTCACATGATCACGATTTGGGCACTTGGCAACCAGTTCACATTTATGACTGTCACAGTGTCCTGTGGTCACATGATCGCCATTTGTGACCTTCCCAGACAGCTTCTGGCAAGCAAAATCAATGGGGAACTGCATGATTTGCTTAATGACCACGTGGTTCACTTAATGCCCATGGTGATTCACTTAACAAGCGCCGCAAAAAGGTCATAAAATCTGGTTGGATTCACTTAATGACCGCTTCACCTAGCAACCAAAATTCCAGTCCCAATTGTGATCATTAAGCGAGGGCTACTTGTATTGATCTTCTTTTCACTCCCTTATTGATGTTTGATAGAAAGTAGTTTGGAAGGAGAAAGCAGGCAGGTTTACACAGATGTGAAGCATTTTTAAGTAATATAGCAGGTACTACAGTGGATGTAGGGATGCAGTGGTGCTGCAGGTTAAACCTGAGCTTGCCAATCGGAAGGTCGGCGATTCGAATCTGCATGACGGGGTGAGCTCCCGTTGCTAGTCCCAGCTCCTGCCAATCTAGCAGTTTGAAAACATGCCAATGTGAGTAGATTAATAGGTACTGCTTCGGCGGGCAGGTAACGGCGTTCTGTGACTGTCATGCTGGCCACATGACCATGGAAGTGTCTACGGACAAACGCCGGCTCTTCGGCTTTGAAACGGAGATGAGCACCGCCCCCTAGAGTCATGACTGGACTTAATGTCAAGGGAAACCTTTACCTTTACCTACAGTGGATGTGTTGCTTCTGCTGAAGTATCACTACAAGAATTTGGTACATAATTCCACCTAAGATAGTGAGCACGGAGATGATTTTTCATGTTTCTTCATGTTAGCTAGGCGAGAAGAGCATTAGAAAGGGAGCATAATCTTCAGTATTTATTTCATAGCACATGAGCCATTGCTGAAACTGATTATTGTGAGGTTTTTCTTGCAGACTCTGCTAACATTTAAGGAAATAAAGAATATTTCCTTTACACCTGCTTGTCATGGTATTATCAACCGCTAACGTCTGCAGATGAAGTTACCATTAGCTAAACAATCACACTAAGTTTATGAGGGAAGGGGGCATAACAAAAATGGGGACCTTAGCCTTTGCACCCATTGTTTACACGAGATACATTTTCTTGTTTGTTTGTTTTTAATGAAAGCTGAGAAAGGAGGGCAAAATACAGGCAAAAGCCCTTGTCGTGCACTTACTGTCTCCTACTGGTGCCCTTTTAACAGGCTGCTGAGATGGTGAGGAATGCATTCTGCTCTCTGGGCCACAATCAGAAGCATCAACTGCTGTTTGGTATTGTTCCAATTTCCTGTTATTTGCTGGAAGATGAGAATGCTGGAACTGTTTTCTTTTTGCAGCAGGAGGGCTGGAATCCTCCTCCTCCCCCTCCCTGTCCCATGGTAGAACATCTAGTGGAAACAAGAGGTCCAAGACTATGCAGGGGCAGGGGATTAATGTATCTGCTAAAAGTGACTGCCTCCCCTGGGGTATCTTACTACTTTATATTTACGCCAGGGACCTGGAAAGGAGGTGTGGATGGCAGAAGAAAAGCCCTAAACAATTCAAAAAATTGCCCTACCTAAAATAAGTAAAAAGGTAATTTGTAAGGTGAACTTTAATGTATGTGGTCAGAACTCCAGATGAGACTGTCAACATGTTCTGCTTGCAGAAGAATGCATGCCTACCTGCTGATCCAGTAGGAATGAGCTTACTTTGACCTTGGAACCCTCAAGGGCTCATCTTCAGAATTATTTAGATCAGAAATGGGAAGCTCTCTTCTGAGAAAAGACTGAAAATTAACCCTTAACATTAACGGTTTTAAAAAATTAACCCTTGAGCACCTTTGAGGCTGCGTAGAACAACTGAAGGTAGCTGGAGTTTACAATACAGTGAAATATATAACTCTTCCTTTCTCTACACCTCCCGTCTCTGTCCACTGCAGTTCCTTCCCATCTCCCCCCTCTGTTAACCCAGGTCAAATCTAACAATGTAAATATGACTTCTACTTCTCCTTTTATTCTGGTTCTATCCTTTCCCATACACTGTTATTTTTGCATCTGACAAAGGAGAATATAATTGTTTTGGTGTGTTAATTTGGTTTGCTTGCGAGCATACCTCTGTGTCTATAATATATGCAAACACACCTTTTCACTCCCATTCGTAGTTCTAATTAAGCTGCTCATAAAAGCCAAATCAGCCTGTCCTTCTGATACACGCACCATTGGCTTAGCGTGTTATATGGCCCATAACCACAGTCTATTTATTTATCATATTTGTAACACCGCCCATCTCCCCAACAAGGGGGGACCTGAAACTTCCATGATCCAATTGCGGCTTCATGTGTTGCCCAAGCCAATGACTAATTTGTAGTTAAGTAGCTAATACTCTCCAAAACAAGATGAGATAAAAGGGAAGCCACAAATCTAAATGTCTGGATGACCTCCAAAACATGCCTCAAATCTCATGGTAAAGACAAATGATGTACTTGTTTAAGACACAGGTAGTCCTCACATAATGACCATTCATTTAGTGACAGTTGGGACTTACAACAGTGCTGGAAAAAATGACTTACGACCAGTCTTCACACTTAATGACTGTCACAGCATCCCCTAAGTCACGTGATCACAATTTGGGCGCTTGGCAACTGGTTCACATTTATGACCATCACAGCATCCCACGGTCATGTGATCACTATTTTCAACCTTCCCAGTTGGCTTCCAGTAAGCAAAATCAATGGGGAACCGCATGGTTCACTTAATGACTTAACACCTGGAGTGATTCATGTAACAGCCGCCACAAAAATAAAATTGGGTCAGCTTCACTTAATGACCACTTTGCTTAGCAACCAAAATTCTGGGCCCAATTGAGGTTGTTAAGCGAGGACTACCAGTACTGTGGTTGTATCTCAGTGGGTTTTATTCTTTTCCTTTATTTATTTTAAATAAATGTGAGTTGGGGCTTTGACATTCAAGGGTGCAAAAAACCCCCACACCACATTACAGAACTGTAGGTAGAAGGAAAAACTTACTGCCACTTTGTTTCTTTTTCAAAATTTGTTGGAAACTCATGAGGTTCTTTCTGTAGTTCTGAAGATAGACGAGCTAGAGAAAGAAGTAATCAGTTACAATGTTATAGAAAACAGTGGTAACACCAGTGACAATACTTGTGCTCCATAGCCAAAGCCAAAAAAGGTGCTTTAGAGCACACCAGGGCATACCTGCAACACTACTCTGCACACACATCTTTTGTACGCCAGCTACAGAAAGTACAATTCTGTGCAATCCTGGGAAAAGATGTAGTTGTGCTCTACAGCACTGTTTCTCAACCTTGGCAGCTGGCTGGGGAATTCTGGGAGTTGAAGTCCACACAGCTTAAAGTTGCTAAGGTTGAGAAACACTGCTCTAAAGCAGTTTTTTGTTGTTGAATCAGAAGTGTTGCTAATGAATGTAATGTGGCTAAGCAACTGCTTGACCAAATTAATGACTATATTATGGTCACAAGTAAACTGGAAGTCTCTATTTTCCTTACAATGAAATTACTGACAAGCAAGTTGCTTTAAACAGTGAGAAATGTGTATATTGCTTTTCTCAGCATAAAAATACAATGAGAGGGAATATTGTAGTTGATGACTTTTTGGGGTACAAATGGCCCCCGGCTTGGGCATGAATATGTGCATTTTTACATCAACGCTCCAAGCCATTAATTCCCAGAAATATTGGTCTTTTCATTATTTCTATTTTCTAATGCTGCTTTTTAAACATTACCCTAGACAAATTGGGGATTTATATAGATGAAGTATATACATATTTTTTAAAAACAAATAATTATTTCCAGAGGCTTCTGTCAACCAAATTACACTCCATGCATCTAGGAAGTTGACTGCAATTCACAAAAGATTCTGCAGTAATAAAATATGCATCTTCGTTTCCATCTAACTATGGCATGAAGGTGTCATGAGAAATAATTTTTTCTGCCATGTTCTCATGATGTTGATTTTGTTTCCTTCCAGCCTACATTTGAGGCTCTTTAGCTGTTCCAGTTTTAAAATGTTTACCCTGCTTTCCCAAGACAATTTTTGCTGAAGATATGATCTGGCAGCTTTGCTGACCATTTGGTTGCTCACAAAGTCAGAGGTTGGCATCTGCCCAGCTCCTGTTGGCAACTTTAGGCTGCTGCAGGCATGTCCCCTTCTTTGCAGTTGTTGGGAATTGCCCTCTGTGGCCATTTAGGCCTGGCCTGGTTCTGGTTTCTGCAGAGGCATCTGCCTGCATAATGTCCAACCAGCGCTCTTCAAGGTGGTCACCATATTGTATGCAGGCACCTTAGAGAAATGGATTTAATGCTCTTTTGGAAGAGCGCTAATTCTGTGCTGCATAGAGTGTAGCAAAACACATCACTTCTTTTAGGAACTTGCATTTAAGGTTCCTTTCTGTTTCTACATGCATGAAACGTACTTCTGTTTAGAAAGTTGGACCTAAACATATATTTAAATGTTAAACTCATACCTTTGAGTTCCCACAAAGTCTGTGTGACCACCCCGTTTTGTCTCATGAGAAAATCAAGCCTTTCTTCCTCTCCAGGGAAAAAATAATTTAACCCTTGAAACTTCCTTTTCTTTAACCTGAAAAAGGAAGGAAAATTTTATATGTAGAATGGGTGGATGGTTCTAAGGTGGAAAAGGCCCATATGGACCATTTGTGTTGCTTTTGCCCTAAGATATGTCAGAAAGGCATAAAGCAGCGGGGGGGGGGGTGTAAATTTTTGATGGGCAAAGATAACACGAAACAGTTGGGGAGGGCTGAGTACTAGGTGGGGCCAGAGCACAGATGGGGAGCTGGACTTTAGGGAGAGGTTAAAAGGCTGCACAGTTTTTGCACATGAGTTTACACCATAGGTTTTGTTTGATTTCCCCATCTCAAAATGGCAACCATCGATTTTGTGTGTTCCTGATCAGAGGGGCCTCTGTGGGCCACCGAGAGGGGAATTGTAGGCTGCAGGTTGTTCAGCTGCTGGCATTAACCGTCTCACAACAGGAGAATGGCTTCCACCTCTAATTATACTTAAGAAGGAATGGAGCTTATTATGAGCTGATGGCCCCACCGTTTTGCTCATCAGCTTTCATTTTATTTTTCCGTCTATGCATTTATTAGATTTTTTTTTCTGCTGTTCAATTGTGTCTGATTTTTGGCGACTGCCTGGACAAGTGCCTGCAGTTTTCTTGGGAAAGTTTTTCAGAAGTGGTTTGCCATTGCCTCCTCCTTCCTAGAGCTGAGCGAGAGGGACTGGCCCAAGGTCACCCAGCTGGCTTTGAGCTTAAGGTAGGACTAGAACTCTCAGTCTCCTGGTTTCTAGCCTGGTGCCTTAACCACTGCACCAAACTGGCTCTCATTTCTTAGACAGTCCAGCACAAATCAGAAGACAAAGAAGACCAATACCTCATCAGTGTGGTCTGCACCTCCTGAGAGAGGGAGATAAGAAATAGTTTAGCGTTACATAATACAAGCAGAGTCTACAACAAGACGTTGCCATGTGGACTGGAGCCACTAGCCCTTTTCCAAGATGTTTATTTATTTAAAAGAGTTCCCTTTTAAATAAAAGTTTATTTTATTTAAAAGAGTCCCCTTTTTGGGAGAGATGGGCAGTGATAGAAATCTGAAAAATAAATAAATAAAATGTTTGTTTATTTATTTATCAAATTTGTCACTGCCCATCTCCTCCCATCAGAGGGACTCTGGGAGGTTTACAGCAAAATAATCAATAAAACAATAAATATATAATAAAATTACAGTATATAAAAGTGCACTGTATAAAAACGGTTACAAGTAACAAATTACAAGTCACAATTACAAGTAACGAAGTCCGGATAGCTATGATCTAATGCAGTCTTTGCGTGGGAGGGGTACTTTAGGGCACTAGCCAGCCCCAGGCATGACTATTCCCCTCCCTACCCCAAGCCAGGTGGCAAAGCCAGGTCTTCAAATTCCTCCAGAATTTGTTCCATTTTTCCCCATGACTTGGCCTCCTATTTCTCTTTTAACAGGCCCTCAGCACGCTGTGGCTACTGAGTGTGCAAAACCCGCTCTGAGTTTTTCCTCAGCTTCCCCTAAGCCAGTGTTTCTCAATCTTGGCAGCTTTAAGATGGGTGAACTTCAGCTCTTTAAACTGGCTGGGGAATCCTGGGAGTTGAAGTCCACCCACCTTAAAGCTGCCAAGGTTGAGAAACACTGCCCTAAGCCTTTCTGATACCCCTTCTTTTATGTGAATGGTGCCATTTCAAGGATGAGTGTTTATTTCCCAATTAATTTCATTAGCACAGAGCACATTAACTGTCTGGTTTTGATGATGGTTTATGGGACAAACCATAACAGCACCAATTATACCTTAGAAACCCCAACCATTAGCCAAAGCAATGTGTGAATCCAGCCTTACATCTGGAATTATGGGAGAGGAAGCCCACTTTTTCCTATGCCACACATCACTTTATAAGCTTCTCTCGTAGGTATCCCACATGGGAAGCAATGGTTTTGTTAAGCTACCTTTATCTAACTTTGCCTCCCCCAAACTACCTTCCTCCCGATGCTCTTGGTCATGCTGCCCAGGAAGGGGCAAAACCAACACGTCTAGTGGGACTAGTTTGGGGAAGAGGGATCTAACATAAAACACTGGTGGTCTGTCCATCCCCAACTTTCTTGTTCTAAATTTCAAGAACTGTCCCGGAGTTATTCTCCCATCCCATCTTTCATAGGAGAACTCTCATTTACCACAAGAGAAAATAGTGTCAACTTCCTAACCTGTAAAAACTCATAGTCTAGTAGGGGCCATCTTTCTTCTGCCACAGAGATCAGGCTATCCAGGCAAGAAACCTCCTCTGAGATTGTGGCATGTGTACTTGCTGTTTCTTCACTGCTACCTGGAGTGATTTCCACTGAGTCAGCAGCAGCTGCTTCTGTTCATCAAGAAATTGATCTACCTGCTTGAAGGCCAATGCTGTTTTCTGCATCTCAGCATTTATTGTATTCTGCAATAAATTCCAGCAGGGAAACATTTGGTTACTACTGTCCTCTAAAAGACAGACTGAGGGCAATTTCCCCTCTGCTAGTAAATAAATTCAAGAACCTACCAGGGCCTCTTCGCTCCTCGCTGAATTCACCGCCTGAAATGTAAGGAGCTTTTCCTTTTCTTTCTTCAAAGATACCAGCTGGTCTTGGAATTCTTGCTGAATAAGGGAGAACAGCATTCTGACTTATTATACCTTGTGGCCTTGGACCCCTTCAAAGAGAATCTTTAACAGGCCCCTTACTCTCCCAATGTGGAGCATCCAGCTATTTATTTATTGAGTTTATTTATTTATTAATCATATTTATATGGCCGCCCATCTCACACAAAGCGATTCTGTTCAGTCTTCCAACTAGCACGTTTAAGATTAAACCAGGCACTCATGTAATATATTTACATTCCAGACTTAACCATTCTCAATGTCCATCTTTCAAGAATAATATGGAAACTATAACTTGTTAAGCCATAAACTTTAACCACGAATAATCAACGTATGCCTGTTCTGAACTTCAGCTCCCATAATCCATGGGCCAGGATTGCCAACAGCTGGGAGATTATTACAGTTGAAGACCAATATGACTAGAGGACACCAGACTCTAGGGAAAGCTGGTCTATCCTATCCCCAAGATCATTTGAAGAAACTTTTGGCAGCAAAAATGATAATAAACCATTAAGACCCTGTGCTGTTTTGCTGCAGTTCACAAGCACAGGCTTTATTTGCTTATTTTGGCTTTTTGAGGAGTGCTTTCATGTAGCATGAAACAGACATCTGGCTAATTTTGTAAGTGTCCCATGTGTGGAAAAAAAAACAGCACTGGGGCCTCCAGCTGGATACAAGAGCAAAGAAAAAGTAAACAAGAAGAACAGGGTAGAACCCACCCCATGCTCCATTCAACAGTCACATGACCCTTTCTTAGGGTAGATGTCCCTGCAAAAAATAGGTCTTGGTGCTTGCTTTTTTTCTGCCATGTTCTCATGTTGTGGCTTTTGTCTCGTCCCCAGCAGAGCTAGGACAGCGTAACATCATCCTCAATTGTTCCAGTTTTAAAGTACAGGTAGTCCTCGGGTTACGATGGAAATTGGGACCAGAATTTCTGTCACTAAGTGATGCGGTCATACAGCATGGCGTCACGTGACTGCATTGCTTAGCGACAGAAATCCCAGAAGTCCCCGTTGCCATTGTTAACCAAATCCCACGGGTCATTATGCGAGGACCTACCCCGATCCAAGCCATTCCAGGCTTGGTGCCTCCCAGCTCCAAGCCTTGGTAGGGTAAGCGACTGCCTCATCTTCAACTCCCCCCACCATCTCCCCCCTTTTGGCTGCCCTGCACAGTGGCACCCCTCAGCTGTGGTGCCGGCACTGAGGATGAAGTAGAGGCCCAGGGCCTTCAGCAGTCTTGGCCAGCCGCCACTGCCCCCAAGCCTCTACTTCAGCCCCAGTTGCCAACTGCTTTGCATAGGGCCAGGCTGGGCAAGCCTCATCAGCAGCAGGAGAAGGAAGACGGCAAAGGTCAGCTGGACATGGCAGGGATGGCAGAGCGCAGGGTGGGGGGTTGGGGCTTTGCACTGTAGTGCTGGGGTGGCTGGCCCCAGCAGCACTGGGCTGAAGTAGAGGCCCAGGGGTGATGAGGAGTGCCACTGTCCAGGGTGGCCAAAAGGGCAGAGATGCTGGGGGAGATAGGCAGGAGTGGGAGTTGAAGCGCCCCTGCAGTCCTAAGTGCGGGTGGGCTGCCCAGCGCCCAAAGTTTGATCACACGACCACAGGGGTGCTACAACGGCCATAACTTCAGGGACTGGGAGTAAGTACCATTCCTTCAGTGCTGCCGTAATTTTGAACGGTCACTGAACGAATGGTTGTAACTCGAGGACTACCTGTACTCTGACTGGCAGTTACATTCCAGGTCTTTTAATATCTTCATCAGCAAACATTTCATCTGGCTACAGCAGAGGAAGTAAGATAGCAAGACTCTCTATCGATTTTGCCACAAATAAGGGACATTTTGAGTCCTCCCCTCACCAAAATATCCCCATAAGCAGCCATTGTACCAGCTCATTATGTAACTGAGTCTTCATTTACTAACTGCCAACTAACCAATCTGCAGAGAACCACAAAGCTAGCGTACTGAACATCTCAGACCACAAATGAAGGATATATGAAAAAGGGGTGTACATTTTAGCCAAAACAGAAAAGCATAAGCCATCTAGCTTGGATTATGTTTGATCTTACCTCATATTCTAGGATGGCCTCCTCCACAGGAAACATCATGTGGTCCTTGTGCTCTCTAGATTTGTCACACACCATGCAGATCGCCATTCGGTCATTTTTACAGAAAAGTTTCAGCGGCTCCTGGTGCCTTTGACACATCCTCCCTCTCATCTTTCCTTTTTCTTCCGTCTTTTCATTCAGCTTTGGGACAATTTCGGCAATGTTTCTCAGCTCCCGGTTGGGCTTCAGGATTTTTTTCCGGCTGGTTGCTCTACACCGAGGGCAGTGGAAGTGGTTTTTTTTCATCCAATGCCAATATTTAGTAATGCAAGCTCGGCAGAAGGTGTGCCCACAATGTATGGAGACTGGGTCACTGAAATATCCCAAGCAAATGGAGCAGATCAGCTCTTCTTTGAGTCTTCTTGTCATTTCCTCTGTGGACATGATGGCTGTCCGTGTTAAACGCCCTGTTCCTTTCCGGCTGATACTGCTCAGTGTTCCTCTGGGGAAACAGTGCTACGTTCTCACTGCTTTCACTAAACCAACAGAAATCTTGAGGGGGTTTTTTGTCCTCAGGATTCACAAAAACAAACAACAACAACAACAGCAATGAAACTTCTGAATGAACAATAAGGACACCACTTGACTGCAAAAGACATCAGAGCTTTGTAAGGAAAAAAGAAAGTAGTAGTTAAAAAGTTAAAATCTGCCGTGGAAAGTGCAAAGCCATGTATTATGGGCTCAGACAAGGACGTGAAAAGAAACGATTGAACAGAGGTACCTACTGTAGAAGGGCTGGTAATGGAGATTTGTGTACCAGAAGTCAGTGTGGGACCTGCCCAGTCCTGTCGGGAGACAGTATTGTTGGGGCTGATTGGCAGAACTCCAGACTCCTGGCTAAAGAGGAAACGTGGGATTCCACACGGAATCCGAAGCCACACGGTGTTTCCGATCGAAGAGGCCGCCCAGGACTACAAGGTAGCAGGTTTGCACTTGGTCGCTCTCCTTCGGGGCACCTCCAGCCAGGGCCGGTTTAAAATCCGCTGAGGCCGGGGGAGGGCAAATTCCTCATCCAGACGCTCCTCCCGTTTCTTCTCCCTGCATCCTCCCTCAGTCCGTAGCTTGCGGAGAAGCCGGAAATAAGCCTGAATTTCCCCACAACTGTGGAAGAATCTAAGCCATTTCCATAGTAATAAATGTTTAAAGTAAATATTTAGCAAGCACTAGAAGGAAATAGGTACATCAGAATTCTTTCTATTTCGAATTTGTGGTTAGGCTTCAAGAGGAAATTGGGCAGGGCAGCTACACCTGGCTGAAGCTGTGGTTTAACATTTAGTGGGTACAGCATAGCAAATCGGGTCTATTTTAAAGTGTTGTCTTTTTATAATTAATTTGTAATGAACTCCATTATTAATTTTTTGCTTGATTATAAATTATTGACTATTCTAAAGCCTTTGACTGTGTGGACCATAACAAATTGTGGCAAGTTCTTAGCAGTATGGGGATACCAAGTCATCTTGTCTGCCTCCTGAAGAATCTGTATAACGACCAAGTAGCAACAGTAAGAACAGACCACGGAACAACGGACTGGTTTAAGATTGGGAAGGCAAAACTGAAATACTTTGGCCACATAATGAGAAGAAGGGACACCCTGGAGAAGATGCTGATGCTAGGGAGAGTGGAGGGCAAAAAGAAGAGGGGCCGACCAAGGGCAAGATGGATGGATGATATTCTGGAGGTGACGGACTCGTCCCTGGGGGAGCTGGGGGTGTTGACGACCGACAGGAAGCTCTGGCGTGGGCTGGTCCATGAAGTCACGAAGAGTCGGAAGCGACTAAATGAATAAACAACACACTGATTATAAATACACCCCATTTCCTGAGTATCGGGGTCTCGCCCAAGGAGCGTTGCTGAACATGGCCATACGGGCTTGACCTCGCTTTGCAAACCCATCCTAAAGTGTTGGGAGACTGAAGAATTCAGCGTCCTGCTTGAGGAGACAAAGTGAATCCCCACTTGAGAAGGGAGAGAAAACTTGCAAGTTGCAAATGGGATGGAACAGGAGTTCCCTCTCACAGATTTGTCTCCGACATTTAGCTGCGGAACTACAGTCCCCGCCTCGCCCCTCCCACCCTTGGCAACGCTGACCGAGGGCAGCCTCCCCGCTCCCGCCACTCCCGCATTTTAGAAAGGAATGCAATTTGCCAGTCTCCTGAGCTGCCGCCCTCCTTTCTGGCACGCAGCCGCCTAACTGAGGAGCGGCTTGATGGCGAGCAAGCTCTTCCTCCAGGGGGCTCGAACATAGGGCAGGCGCAGCCCCAGAGCTCCGCACCGGCGCCGCCCGAGGCTGTGAGGAACAGAGCGGGGGGCTGCGAGGGCTTCCGCAAAGAGATGCCTTGCAGGCTTCGGGCCTTGCTCCAGACGCGCCTGATTGAACTCGAGGGGGTCGACTGTAGAGGCTTGCGCTTCCTGAGCCCCCCCGTCTCCCTCCCCGCCCTAAATCCACCGCGGTTTTGGATATCAGGGTAGAGGGACTGAAAGCCCCCTTCGCCAGCACAGAGAAGGTGACGTTTCTCCAGCAGGCGGAGCGCCCATCCTTTCCGTAGCTCAGTTCATCTGCCCGGGGTACCGATACAGTTGATCCATCCGGGGCCAGGAGAGGGGGACTCTGGGTCGCCATGGAGAACCCGGTGGAAAGCCTGCACAGAGAAGCCACGTGCTCCGTGTGCCTGGAGTATTTCCGAGACCCGGTTTCCATCCCTTGCGGCCACAGCTTCTGCCGCGCCTGCATCACCCAGTGCTGGAAGGAGCAGGGCACCAACTTCTCCTGTCCGCAGTGCCGGGAAGTTGCCCTGCAGAGGAATTTCAGGCCCAACAGGGAGCTGGGAAACGTGGTAGAAATCACCAGGCGGCTGAGTTTGCACGCCTTGCAAGGGGCCGCTGGGCAGGAAGGAGGAGAGGAGAGGCCGCTGTGCGAGAAGCATCAGGAGGCGCTGAAGCTCTTTTGCAGCGAAGAAGAAAGCCTGATCTGCTGCATCTGCAGAGAGGCGCGCGCTCACCGAAGCCACACGGTGTTTCCGATCGAAGAGGCCGCCCAGGACTACAAGGTAGCGGGTTTGCGCTCGGTCGCTCTCCTTCGGGGCGCCTCCAGCCAGGGCCGGCTTAAGATCCGCTGAGGTCGGGGGAGGGCAAATTCCTCATCCGGACGCTCCTCCCGTGTCCTCTCCCTGCATCCTCCCTCAGTCCGTAGCATGCGGAGAAGCCGGAAATAAGCCTTACCGTCATATTTTATATTTTACTATTATATTTTATTATTTATTTATTATTATATTATTGTATTTTAACCAATAGGTTTTGCTGCTTTCAGTGGAAAATACTGATCCGTCTGATAATTTCAGATAGGAAATTATATTTTAAACGGGAGGCCCTCTCTAGGTATTGTTCGGGGCAATTGCCCAGCACTCAAAAAGGCTCTGTGCATCCATTGGCAGGCTGGTATTTTTTACAGAATGCATTTTCCATTGAGATGAGATGAAGATATCTCAGACAAAGGAAGATACGGCTTGTTGCCCCACTTGATTTAGTGCAATATTTGGGTATCACCCAACTCTGCTCTTTCAGACAACCCCACCTTTTCTCCCTTGCCATTTCCTTTAAGCTGCTTCTGGAAGTTACAGTAATTTTTTCCATGCTCTGCCACCTAGTTCCTTTTTTTTTTTAAGTAGTCTTTATTAAATTATTTACACAAATAATACAAACATAAAATGACAAATCAACAATAAACATAAAATGCAAAAACAAGAGAAAGAAAAAAGGAAAGGAGAAAGAAGAAAGAAAAGAAGAGGTTTAAAAGAAAGGAAATGGATTTCCAACTCCCTAAGTAATGCAGTTTTATACCTTAACTAAATAATTTCTTTTCACAGTTCACTAATTTGGTTACAATAATTCTACAGTTCTATTGAGATTATATAAGTCAAATACATAATATTTACATCTTGTATTATATTCATATGTTTTAGCTCTGCCACCTAGTTCCTGATGTGGTACACACACTCAGCCACATCAGGAGTGATTGTCTGGTGGTCTCCCATCCATTTATTAACCAAGTTCTACCTTGCCTAACTTGTTCAGCCAGGTACTGCTAGCTACTAATCAGGGAGGAAAGGGGACAATGAACAGTCGCGAAATATTTCAAACTCAGATTCTCTTTCTTTAGAAGGAAATTGAATGCCGTCTGCAGAAGCTGAAGGAAGAGCTGGAGAAACTTCTGCGATTAAAACTGGCTGGCGAGGTTAGACATCAGGAATCCCTGGTTAGTATAGACTCTATTGTCAGGTTTCATTGGCTTCCTGGATGTTTAAATTCTCCCATTCCCCCCTCCCCAAGCGCTCTGAAGTCCACACGTCTTAAAGTTGCCACAGCTGAGAAACACTGCTGTACTCTATTTTTCCTGCCCCACCCCAGAAGCTTGTTGTTAGGCTTACCATGCAACATCACATTTCTTTTCCCTCTAGTTCTTTATATTTTTAAAGAGTTTGGAAACTGTGTGGTTCATGGGATTTTAGGCTGTCTCCCACCCTGACCATGACCTGCTTAGCTTTGTCTGACCAGCTGCTTTGGGAAGCTGGGTTCCAGAGCCAATAATTCAGATCCTCGCCCACCTATTTTAGGAGATTGCATCCAAACGTTCAGCAGCTTGAATGTTTGGATGCAATTTGGATTCAACGTTCACATCCAAAAGCCATGCCCTACCTTTTTCCCCCACATTCCCCTCCCCGTTCTTTTACAGAGTCAGACAGACACTGAGAGACAAAAGGTGGTGATGGAATTTGAGCAAGCGCATCACTTTCTGGATGAGCAGGAGAAGCTTCTGCTGGCTCAGCTGAAGGAGATGGAGAGGGAGATTGTCAAGCATCAGAAAATATACGACACAAAGGTTTCTGATGAAATCGTTGCTCTCACTATCCTGATTGATGAGATAGAAGAGAAGGTAGAGCAGCCGGACAGTGAATTCCTTCAGGTGAGATTGGGGCAGCTTCAGAGGGGAAACTTGAAAAGAAGGTGTGCCAAATACACTGGGATGAAGCCTTAAATAACTTCCTTGGGTGGTGGGATGGACCCTCTTCACAGGAGGTGTTTAAACAGGCTGGATGGCCATCTGTCAGAGATACTGTAATTGCAGATTCCTGCACTGGGATTGGGGTTGGACTAGATCAGTGTTTCTCAACCTTGGCAACTTTAAGATTTGTGGACTTCAACTCCCAGAATTCCCCAGCCGCCAGAATTCTAGGAGTTGAAGTCCACGTGTCTTAAAGTTGCCAAGGTTGAGAAACCCTGGACTGGATGATCTCCAAGCTCCCTTTCAATCCAAATATCCTATGATTCTATTATATAAAGAAGTAAATAGAAGATAAAGAATTCCATGTTTTTGAAGAGGTTATTTCTCAGTTCATGCAGAGAAGTCCATAAAGATAAGTACTTTCGGAAATCAATTTAAAAATCCATATTCTAAAAACATAGATGGAATTAGGCCTCTGCATGACTATCCCATATCCTGCCTTACCCATACCAAATCCCTAAGAAGTAGCAACAGAAGTAGAATCTCTTTCTATCTTGATTGCCGCTTTGTATGCAGTGTTTTTTTTCCAAATCCTCAAAGAGCAATTTTTACCAAAAAATCTTCTAATATAAACCCCAAAGCAAAAGCTTTTAATTCTTCGTGTTTCTTTATTATTACATTTGTATCCTCAGAGAGAGTAGATTACAGCAACCCTGCTGAGTAGTCCTTGCTAATTGCTAATATTACAGATCTGAAATGGAACTGGGGCTAGTTTTGATTTCCGGTCAAAATTCCCCCATCTATAGTCACAACAAATGTCCATCCTTTGCAGATGCTCCCTGGCAAAACCTCTGTTGGTGCTGCAGTGGCTTGCATGCATGTTGCTTGGATGTTTAAATGTGTAAAACCAATAACGTTGGGTGGGAAGAGTAAAGTTTGAACGATCGTTGTTGAGACTAACGTTTGATGTTTCACCCCATCTTGCCTTCCTGACCAAGAAAGCAGTACAATATTTTGCACTGATGTGTTGGGTGAACAAAATCATATATATTCAACATTTCATGCCATCTGAGGACATTAATGAAATAGTAAACAATGTTGTTAGGTGTATTTTTTTTTCCAGCAGCATTGGTGTAATTTGTTCTGTAATGCCTACGATTCTCCCCACCACCACCACCACCACCAGATCTGTGTATTGTCGTATGCTTTCATTCCGATTCACTCATTTCCCCACTGGTGTTCTTTTCCTTACAGTGATTAGAAGGTGACTTAAAAGCAGTCGCACTAGTTTCTCAAACATACTTTCTCTGTTCCTCAGATACAGTGGCTCTAATGAGACTCAGCTGTTAAATTCATTGTCATGCAGAGTTCCTGTCTTTCTCTCCCCACCCACACTTCTCTTTCTCTAGGATATCAGAAGCACATTGTGCAGGTATGTGGCTCCACACTCTCAACTCGAGGCACATCTTCCTCAAAGGTTGCCCTTGCTCATTTGGGGGCAGATAGTTTGCCTTCGGAAGCATTCGGCTTCTGCGTTAGACATCGACCCACATACGGGCTCTTCCTCACAGCCGTGGTGGTAGCATTCTTGTGGTCCTTGAGCCAGCAGACATCTACCCTGACAAAAATAATATTTTGCCTCAGAGATGAGGCTGGTGCTGCCCTTAGAGTTTTAATGTGGGACAATTTAAGGGCAGTGGTTGGTGGATTGCTGTGGCTTTATTTCCCTTCCCATGCAGTGTCGCTAGCCAGCAGGAAAATCAGCCACCACATCCTTAACATGTGATGAGTCAGCTTGGACAGATGTCTGGGATAGAGGATTTAGCTACTTTTCAAGTCACCTGAGTGATAGGTCATCGGAGCAGAGGTTCTCTACATAGGTACCCTATCACTTCCAGCTATTTCTGGAAGAGCACTAAACCAGTGTCCAAAAAATAGTCTGTCTGATAGGTTGCACTTGCACTGCAGGGGGTTGGGCTTTAAGGGTGAATTCACATTTTGTCCCACACCCCTCCTTTCTACGTGACCTGGTAACTGGGCTGCTGTTTGGATACCGGCTTAGCTCTCTTCTAGAAGAGCACTAGACCTATATTCAGAAGTAACCCAACAGGCCAAGTGGAGGGGGTGTGAGCACCATCAGGAAAGCAGCCTCTTGCTTTGACCCGTGCTCCCTGTTGTGCACGCAGCCTATCAGCCAGATGTCAGGTGAAGCAGGAGGGTTTGATCAGTAAGGACTGCAAAGGAATGGCAGCGTTGGCAGTGTCTCTCTGTGGCCAGCAGTCCCTGCTTCTGTGACTTGTCACTCAAGCTGAAGGCGGAACTCTGACAATTTCACCCCCCCCGCAATATCCCAAGTCACTAAGTGCTGCAAGGAATGCAGTGTTGGTAGCAAAGAGGCTGTGAACCATCAGCCCTCTTGAGCTAGGCCATGGAGCCCCCCCACCCCAATAGAACTAATAAATATGGCTGTATGAAACCCCTTGTCAGCAGAAGTAGCAGAAAACTTGTAACACATTCATTTGGGACAAAACCAGCAACAAACAGCTGGCAGACACCTACCCTCTTCCTTGGTTTAAATTGATCAATAGGCTAGTCCGTTTTTTAAACACACGCCTAGCACTCTTTCAAAATAACAACAAATATGCCTTTAAAACAGGGTCTAGAACTCTTCCAGGAAAACATAACATTATGTTGTAATGTAAGAAGTCTGTAATGCCCAGTCAGGCATTCAGGGGACAGATGCATCTGTGGTTTCTGCCCTCTTCTGTGCTGTGGCCCAAATGTCCGTGAAGGGCAGTGCCCAGTGACCAGAGAGGAGAAGGTGTGTCGGCAGCAACCTAGAACAGCCAAGAGGAGCTGGGCAGATCCCAGCTCATGAGTGGGCCACCACCATCATCATCAGTGAGGTGTTGGAGATTGTTGCTATAGCAAGTCTTAAATTGGGAGGAGAGGGACACTAAAATGGGAACAGTTAAATAGGACATAAGCTGCCTTCAGAGTGGACTGGGATGAGATGAAGGCAGGGCCATGAGGATATGTCCTGAAAAAGGGGTTAGCAAGGCATCTTTATGCAGGGTTGTGAAGACAGATCCTCACTGTCAGTTCTGACCCCTGTAACTCTAGGCAGAGTTTCTCTTGATTAGCTGAGAGCGTTTTAAGAGGGGAGTCTGGAATAACCTGGGGGTTTGAGCCTTCAAAGCACAAGTTCTATCTCTGAGGCTCCCCACTATTGAAACCGGTGTGGCTATCCTATTTCAAGATTGCTTCTCTTCCAGGGTTCACATAGGTCTGCTAACTCAGTTGAAAGAAGTCTCTAAGCTCCTCATGCTGCACAAGAGGAAGCTTTCCCTACATTACTGTAGGGAAAAAAGTTCACTAGAAAGTGGGAGGGAGACAGCCATTACCTTTACAGGATTGCATTTCACAGAATTCTTGTCAGACGTTTGTTGTTAGACACAGATGGGCAAACTTTGGAGAGTGGGGGGTTTTGTGGGTCATTTTGAGAGCTGGGAACAGATCATGTCCACAAAGTCCTGGTCACATCATCTGATGTGCTGAGGGGCAGGATGAAAAGCTAACTTTCCCCCCAGAGTTCTTGATTCTGCCCCTTCCAACAATCCTGATTAAGATTACAGTTTTCTTTCATTACTAATAGCAGTGAGTATGCGGTCATCTGGACAGCAAGTAAAAGGTGTTGCTTTGTAGGATGCATAGGAAGCAAGTGAGGACCACGTGTTGTCCACATATTCACTAATACATTTTCTGGGTGCAAAATAATGCATTGAGGCATGAACAAATGATATAATGCCACTTAGCCAAAAGACAGTGTCATTCTTTTCCAGAGAGATGAAAAAAGGACATTTTACGTGGATCCCCTTTCTGAGAAAAGCACCAGTGTCACTGGGATGGATAATCAGGAAGAACAGTCTATTCAGAATAAAATTTTCTTTTCCTTTGCATGCTAGCAATGCAGAGAGACAAAGACTGCCTCTTTCAAAATGGTGCCAGTTTCTATTTGTGCCAAAATATAGAGGTATGTCATAAGACAGAAAGCTACCAGTTGAAAGGCACAGAAATTATTTAATGTTCCTTTTCATCCCCCCACTTGTAATTAAAAATTTGAATTAAATGAAGTATTCAGGAAACTTCCCACCCAGTGAGATTGACAGACAAATCATTAGAGCCAGCTCAGTTACCAGAAGGACTTACTAAAAGGCAGACCACAAAAGCAGAACACCACTGGCTGTTACCTATAGCTCACAACTCAAGCCACTTAAAGGCATTATTAATAAGATACAGCCCATCCTAGACAAGGACATTGCACTTTCTTAAGCCCTGGGTGGCAGGCCCATACTTGTATACAGACAACTACTCAGCCTGAAGCAGATTTTCACAAGCAAACAGAAACAGCAGGAAAATGACATTAACATGGGAACCAGATCCTGTAACAAACCAAATGTCTGCTTTACCCTCATATTTATATCAACAGCACCATCACAAGCCCCAACAACTTCAGACACAGGATTAGAGGCACCGCACATGCTCTTCAAATGTGATAAGTGTCATCATCTGCCAGAAATGCCTCTCTGGATTCTATGTCGAGTAAACAGGCCAGACTTTGTGTAGAAGAATGAATAGATGCATGTTTGACATTGGGGTGCAACACTGAACAAAATAATAGCGGTGCGTTTTAACCTCCTGGAACTGTTCTGAAACAAACAAACTTCACCAGCATAATTGAGGGGGAGACTGCGGGTCACATATATCAAACGTCTTCAAGCCATCTCAGAAGGTCTTGACATATTGTAATGGGTTTTTAACACATTACAATAGTTGATAAGGTACTTACAACCTGCATCTCATAACAACCCCGTCTTCTCTGTTCCCTCATCCCAAGTTAAATCCTACATCAGTTTAGCTACTCCATGCAATTGATGAAATGAGCTGCAGTTCATGAAAGCCTTTTAATAAAATGTGCTAGTCCAAAAAGGTGCTACCAGACTCCTGATTATAGGTTAAAAAAAAAATAATGCACCTATTTTGCCTTGGTGAAGCAAGAAATGAGAAAACAGTCTGGCTAGTTGGTAGAAATTATGTATAATAGCCACAACCAACAACAATTCACCCCAATCCATATGGTTCCTCAAAATTCTACTAAAGCCAGTTTCAATAATGCATTGATTAGATTTAATAGTGCCCTGACAAATCCAATAAACAAACCAACAAATGCACTCACATTTACCGTGACTAACTCAGTGTACTAATGTCAGTGTATCCAAAAAATTTGGGGGAAAACTGCTTCAAAAGGCAGGATATAAATCTTTAAATACTCTGGATCCAAACCAGTAATAGGGTAGTAAAAAGAAAATTAGAGAGCAAACTGTACATTGATGTGGGCATCAGTTTAATTTCTAGCTAATCCAATTCCTTGGATATAGACTGCTGTCATGATAAACAGAAAGCATCAGTGATGTAAGTGATGGGCAGCCTCTGTTAATAAAGTGGGGCAGTTCATCTATTATCACTCTATTCACAGGTTTGCAGATCTTGTAGGGTTTCAGAAGAAAATAACTTGATTAAAATATTATCATCGTGGTTAATGCTGCTAGTAAGGGTTGCATGAGTCATTTTAGAACAAGGTCTTGCTCTTTTTCTAATTGGAAGTCATGCAACCCTGACTAGCAAGAGTAACCATCTTAGTCAGACGTCAGCATCATGGGAGGAAAATGACCTGATCCTTCTCTTTCTAGGTTTGATAAGGAGCCCTTTCAAGTCCCTGAGGGGATGCCAGTCAAGATGGAAAAGAGACTAGAGGAGTTCTCCGAGAAAAATACAGTGCTTGCAGAAATGCTGAAGAATCTCAAAGGTACGAAAGATCTGCTATATGAGTTAGGACTAGACTCAGCAGCAAAATAACGACATATGGGAAGGGTTCTGGTCAACCAGCTAGCCATGCCTTCTTTTAGGATTCTGTATGATGTTCCCTTTAGTTTTTCTGCCCCTTCAGATAGATTCTGGATTCTGTGGTCATGCTCAGACCTCACTGGGTTGTTTGAGATGTTTCCCCTACATACATTAAGGCTATGTAGTTCTGATACGTACCATACTTCCTGAAACGTTGAAGTTCCCTTGAACCTCCTCACACCTCTTTTGTCTCTGCAGCCATATCCTGGCTACAGTCTAGTCGGTACTCAACAGCTGTGGTTTCTATCAGATGGAACAACTGGGGAAAAATCTAACTTAAACTTCTTTTGAAAGTATTACAAAATGCTCAAATGAAACATATTTATTTTTCTCTATAGCCTTCTGTTGATATACTGCCCCTGTTTAGAGATCAGCCAAAGTCAGCTAAGTTCTAACACATACAAATTAAAACAAAACACTATAAATAAAGGGCTTGTTTTCTGGCAAAGTTCACTTTTCGATACCATCAGAATGAACTGCCTTCAGTCATTCATTGCAAGCATGCTCAGAGTCTAATATCTTTAGCCATTTTGAAAGTTAACTTCTTCATAATGAAATGCCCTTCTTCTCTTCCTTTTATTTAGACACTCTGCCATCAGAACTAGGAACTGAATGGGGTAAGTATGTGACAGACATATTTGAAGTAAAGTTGTTCATGCTTCTTTGGCTCTGTAAGGAAATCATGGCTATTGTTACAGGAAGATTTGAGATAAGTTAGCTAGTTTAATGCACTAGATCAAGCTTGATGCTTTTACTTCTGACTTCAGTTCTTGTCATTCTATCCAGGTGAATATTGCATGAATATGGATGTGCTATAGGTTTACCTTCAGTACAAAAAATCAAAGATCAGTCAAAGTTGGTTAGCTGCTGTCACCTAACTGGATTATTTATATTAGCATTTTGATAAAACTAGTGCCTCGTCTTCCATTTCAATTGTCTCATTCATTCTTTCTCTATTTCTCCCTGCAGTGAACATAACCCTTGACAAGGACACAGCAAACCCCCAAGTCATCATTTCTGAGGATCGAAAAAGTGCGAGATGGGATGTCACCCGGACAGATGTGCCACATAATCCTAAGCGATTTAAGTCCTCTTGCTGTGTGCTGGGTTGTGAAGGATTCACAGCAGGGAGACACTATTGGGAAGTCAATGTGGAAGATGGAGGCATCTGGGCCATAGGAGTAGCCAGGGGCTCTGTGAGAAGGAAGATAGAACTCAAACTCACCCCAGAGGAAGGGATTTGGGCCTTGCAAGGAGATTTCGGTCAATACCAGGCGCTCACCTCACCTGTAACAGCTCTGCCGCTCCTTTGCACTCCCAGAAGGATCAGAGTATTTCTGGATTATGAAAGGGGGCAGGTAGAATTCTTCAACGCTGACACAAAAGATTCAATCTTCCTTTTTTCCTCAGCATTGTTTGCTGGCGAGAGAATTTTCCCCTTTTTCAAGGTGTTGCTTGCTCAGCTGACGCTTGATGGCTGAAGAGTTTCCTTTGAGGAAGATGGCATTACATCAAATCTGAAATTGAGAGGGGTTTAAAGGAAGAATTATGCATGTTGAATGAAGTTCTGGTCTGCACTAATAGCTGCAAGTACTAAAAAGTGGAAGTGGTTTCTACAGATGTAATTAGCGTAGATCAGTGTGGTGCCATGTTGTGTATACGACACTGAATGTGGATGATGTCTGCACTGTAATCTAGGAAGTGGATTAGAACAAGTGGCTTTAATTATGTAGTAGCCTGCAAAGTTGTGTATTTTTGTCCATTCACCAGTCCCTCATGTTGTAACAGGTCCTTATCATTTTGTCAAAGAAGTTGGTTTGAACATCATCTGATGCCTCTGGTTTTTGTCTATTACTCATTTTTAATGATGTTACCCTTTATTGGGTTTCTCTTTTAGACAAGTGTCCCTATGGACTGAAAAACAGGGTGAAAATAATAGAGTCAAATCAAGTGACAGAGAAGAATAGATGCTTCACATAAGGCTTCAGAATACTTGATTTTGTCTGATTCATTAAACAGAAACTCCTATAAGATAGACATTATTTATTCTGATGACTCCTATTATATTGGTTGACTTTGCTAATTATTGATTTGATTTTAGTAACAACATTGATAAAAGATTATCCTTATATGTAATAGTACTAATCTAATGTTACTTGGAAAATTCTTGTTTAGTTCGTCCCAGCTTGTAAATCTTTTTATGCCTTTCTTTTCTTCTTCATTTCCTGATTGTGCTTATATACTGTACGTATGTTAAAGCAAAATTAAAATTAAAAAAAAAGATGCTTCAACACTCATACTCCTGTATTAGGAGATTGGTGTCTTGTGACAAATTTGGAGGAATAAACTCCAAACATCCCCTTTCTGTGGCAAAACAAGCCTTCCTTTGTGATCTAGGGGCAGCTTTTCAGTGTGTAAATAGGAGTATTGTTGACTTTCGCACAAGATTGTTGGGGGATGAAGCACCTCAGTTGTCAATAAAATGCCATATACAGTCAATGACAGCCTGTCTTTAATTATTATGTTGGGAATATTAAAAGTACAGAAAATAGATTAGAAGACATTATAACTTCTTCATAGCATCACCCTGCCAGTGTTGAAGTAATAGAAAACCAGTCTGCATCACTGTTATTTTGGCACAAAGATACTTGGATGAGTCTTTGGTTGATTATGTTCTATCTGGTTGGTGTTGACTTAGTAAACACAGATAGATCTTTTCCAGGAAGGCCAGTCCCTAACCTGGTCTTTCTGTGGTGCCCCCATCACCACCGTAACTGATTCCCTCCCCCTTGCTGCTGCTCATCCTCTTCTTCTCTTTCCTTCCACCTTTCCCAGCATCAGAGACTTTTCCAGAGAGCAGGTCTTCACAAAATGTGCCCAAAGTAGGATAATTTGAGCCAGGTCTTATATGCCCTGAATGAGAGCTCTGGGTGGATTTATCTGATGATCCCCTTGTTTTCTAGACTGCCCACGGTATTCTCAGGCTTCTCCAACACCAAATTTCAAAAGTGGCAAAACTGTTTTTATCCCGCTTCTTCAAAATCCAACTTTTCCTTCCCTAGAATATCAGAGAGAAAGCCATTGCTTGCATGGTTTTGATCTTTTATCACCGTATCTTAATATCTTTTCCATGGTCTTCATTGCTACCCTACCAAGTGCTGGTCAGTGCATTTCTTGAGGGTTGGTTCCTTTACTGACGATAGTTGATGCTAAAAGGCAGAAAATATTTACCCTTTCAATGTTTCAGTCATTTCTAAGGCTAGTTGCAGTACCTGCTATATTTTAGATTGGTCGCCTTTATATTTAATCACAGGGGGGTGGGGCTAACATGGCCACGGAGCAGCAGCTGCTCTGCTGACTTCCTTGCGATATTGTATATGTTCTATTCAGTTTTATAAACAGCCTAGCTACAAATCTTGTTACCTAGCTTTATTTTATAAACACATTCTCCACAAGAGATATTCTAAAACTGAACACCAAGTTCCTAAAACATCGTAATCAGTCCCATTTTTCACTGTGTTCCTTGACTTTCATTACAAGACCTTACAGATCATTTGCATTTTCAACTATCAAAGTAGTGTCATCAGCAGAGAACGTATTTACAAACATGCAAACCTATAAGCCTACATAAACACATAGGCAATGAAAAAGGAAAGCTTGTTTTAAAGGACCATTTGGAAAAGGGTATTTTTTATGTCCAAATGGCAGTTAATACAAAAATATGTCAGTATGGTGATTTCTGTTATGTTCATGTGCCTTTTCAACTCCTAGTGACCACATAGATTGGTGTTTCTCAACCTTAGTAACTTTACATGTCTGAACTTCAACTCCCAGAATTCCTCAGCCAGCATGGCTGGCTGGGGAATTCTGGGAGTTGAAGTCCAGACATCTTGAAGTGGCCAAGGTTGAGAAACACTGACAAATAGTTTCCCATGACACAGTTTCCTATCTATGTGGTTTTCTTGGTAAAAATACAAAAGTGGTTTACCAACACCTTCTCCCAAATATGAATTGATGCCTTTGCCATTGTCACTAAAGTGATCGTCCGCCTCTGGCATCTTCCTATGGCGCTGCTGCCCAGTATAGCCACCTGCTTGCTTCAGCTGGGCAGCTGGGGTGACCTTCACACCTTGAGTGACCTGCTGGGAATACAAACTCTGGGCATACACTCCCGACGTTCTTCGCTCAACCCTCCCAGGAACAACCCGCCCCCCTCGCCAGGATGAGGCAGCACAGCAGGACTTGGGGGTGGGGGGGGCGTTATCTTACGAGATTACGTAAAAACGAAAGTAAGCGAGCCTCCCCTTTTCCAAGCTACTTTGGATGCAATGCCCTGCAGTTCTCCAAATATTCCCCCTTGAGTTGGATTGATGCCGATGGTGTGAAAAATCCGATAAACGAATACACGCAGCTACTCTTTCCCCTAGACCAGTGTTTCTCAACCTCGGCAACGTTAAGGCGTGTGGCCTTCAACTCCCAGAACTCCCCAGCCAGCCTTGCTGCAAAAATGTTGCTTTCTTCACGGCGTTGTAACAGGCCGACACGCGTCTTTTCCTTCCTCCCCCGGAATCCGCTCTCTCGTAGCGGGGCGGGGGGGGTCCCTCGAGTCCTGCCTTCCTCCTAGCGCGCGCCGGGCGAATGGTCCCCCCGGCCCGATCGGGGGAGGCCGCTCTTGTGCATCAGGGAGATTGCGCGGGGAGCGGATTATCCCCGCGCTCTCCGCGGCCCCGGAACCAATCCAGCTCCTGCGAGCAAGCACACGACGAAGGAGGCGCGTGCAGCCGGCGTCCCCGCCTGCCCGCCCGCCCCCTCCAGTCATGGCTGCCGAGAGCCCCCTGGAATCCCTGCAGAGGGAGATCACCTGCTCCATCTGCCTGAACTATTTCAAGGAGCCGGTGTCCATCGACTGCGGGCATAACTTCTGCCAGTCGTGCATCGCCCAGTGCTGGGGCAGCTCAGACGACGAGAACACCTCCTGCCCGCAGTGCCGCCGGTGGTCTCGCAAGAGGAGCTTCAGGCCCAACCGGGAGCTGGGCAACGTGGTGGAAGTGGCCAAGCGGCTCCGGCTGGAGACGGCCGCGTCGCTGGCGGGCCAGCGGCTGTGCGAGAAGCACCAGGAGCCGCTGAAACTCTTCTGCGAGGAGGACGAGACGCCCGTCTGCGTTATCTGCAGGGAGTCCCGAGTGCATAAAGCCCACCCCATGCTCCCCATCGAAGAGGCGGCCCAGGATTACAAGGTAAGGGAGAGGTTGGCTGGGGGAGCCTGACTCGCTGTCCAAGCAGATGGACCCTGGAAAGAGGGTCCAGCTCCCTAGAGCAGTGTTTGGCAGCGGTGGCAACTAAGGTATATGGACTTCAACTCCCACAATCCCCCTGCCAGCATGCTCAATGAGGGATTGTGGGAGTTGAAGTCCACACATCTTAAAAGGTGCCAAGGTTGGCAAACACTGCCCTAGTGGGTTAACATACAAGGCATGCTACCTGCTTTTGGCCCCTTTTCATAATTGTACCAAAGATTGCAACCGGTTTGGCCTGCGTGGGTGAGCCTGTTGCAAGATTGGTGAGGATCATCTCCAAGTCTTCAGCCCTTTGAGGTAGTCCAGACAGGAAACCAAAGCTGTGAATGCTAATCACTACCCATGGCAAGATGGCAACCTATTAACATCATCCTCTGTGAGCCCTTGTTTTATATTCCTGCTTTTTCGGTTTAGGGCTGGTTAAGACTTCTTAAGGTAAGCAAACGGTATCACTTATACATCCATAACTTCTTGGGGGAGGAAAAAGGTAGGAGTCAGGGACTGAGAAGAAAGAAGAAAAATGGTTTCTCACTCAGGAGAATGGGGAAAAGGAAGAAGCGTCACAGAGTCAGTCCTGGCTCACAGTATTCTTCTAAGACAGCCAAACGGCCCAAAACGGATGAACTTTTCCTACCAAAGGAAACAGTAAACTCACCCCGTTTTCCGTCTCTAATAATTTTGAGCCTCTTGAATGGGCCTTACAAACAGAAATAGAAAAACAGCCATTATTGGAGCTTTCTGTTTCTCTTAGAGATGGTTTAAAAGACTGGTCCGATTCTATGCCAGCCCTTCCCTATCATTCTTCAGTCTGTTCCACTAACTCTCCAGTTTCTTCTAAAAAAAGTAAGAATGAGATTGCACAGGGTAAAGACTGGGAGAAGCTGTTGACATGGGATGGCTCAGTTTTGTTCCTGGCAAAACAGTGTTAACTCACAGCACAAACCGTTATTTCAGCATGCAAGCACTTATTCTCCATTAAAAATAACCTGGATCTATTAAAAAGCAACTCTTTTTAAGAGGCTTTTGCAGAAAAACATACCGAAAGACTCTCAGCCTTTATTGAAGCTCAGGCCCAAACAGACAAATTAGCAAAGCGACAATCCTCAGGACTCAGTAATAATAAATCACAAGCTGGTGTCATGTAATGGCTGTCAGGTGTGCAAACAGATAAAGAAGCTGCCTCATCAAAGCTTACTCATCCTTCGCAATTAAATCAGGTTGCTCTCCGTATATCTTTGAACAGCCTTAATTCTAGTCGCTGGGTCTCCAAAAGAGCAATTGTAACTTTTTGGGGACAGCTTCTTCACTGCCACCATGGGCACATAGATTTGTGCATGGTTGGGTGGCTTCCAAGCTTGCCTGGCAGTAAACGAATCTTACTGACTTTTAAGCAATCTACGATACCTCACACGTTGCTTAAAATGAAACCCTTTCTGGCTACCTTTCGGATTGTTCCAAGCAGAGTTTTTCACGATGGAGAGGCAACCCCTTTGTTCAGCTCTGCTACTTTTGATTTACGGTAATTTTATTTAGTGTGAGCTTCTAACTGAGTACAGTGCAGATAAATAGAAAATGATTATAAGCCAATATCAGCCAGGATTTTCTGGATTCACAGAGGGCCTTTGTGAAAAACAATGTTTCAAGGAAGGACCTTTCTAAACTTCGAGAGATTGAATATAGATTATTTTTGTTTTACTGATTCTTTCTTGCGGTTTATTGTCCTATTCTGCTGCTTGAAGGCTTTTAATCTGAGCCTTCAGTGACAATAAATGCCAGTTGGTTAATGGTTGACACCTCAAACTGCCTGTTTACTTTTGTAATGTAGATACTGTTCTGGTACTGTTATCAATATGATTACCCAAAGAAGAGCTAGTTAAAACTTCATGTGATTCTCTTGAAAATGTTTAGCTCTGATCAAGGCACGCTTTTATGAATGTCAATAGTATTGAACTCAGCAGGCTTCAGGACTGAAAAATCATAACAGAAATTAGGATTGTAAATTGCCTAAATGCAAAACAAAACAAAAAACCTTTGCAAAACATCTAAGAGCATCCTAAACAAATATTTTCTGTCTGTTCAGAAAAAGGTTGCCAACCATGTGAAAGCTTTGAAGGAGAGAAGAAAGGAACTAAAAGAATCCAAAGAAGATTTGGAGTGCAGGAGCCAGGCTGATCAGGTTGGAGATTCTTGCTTCTGGTGAACAGTTTAAAGATGAGTGATATCTCTTTCCTCTGCCATTGGAGTGGAGAGATATATTGTGCAGAGAATCTATACACTTGTGGGTTGTTGTTGTTTTTTTTTGTATCCACAAATGTACTTACCCTCCAAGGGTAGAGATATTTGCAAATCGGAATAATCTGACATTATGATGATGCAGGTCCACTAAATATGAAAAAAGTACAAATCTCATGAGAAGCTCGAGTGTGAAATATGCTGTATAAACAAAATACTGTATATACGGGTAGTCCTCAACCTATGACCATTCAGTCAATGACCATTCCAAGTTACAATGGTGCTGAATGAATGTTAGTTATGACAGGTCCTCGAAGTTCTGACCGTCCCAGCACCCCCATAGTCAACGTGATCACTATCTGGGTGCTTGGCAATGAGTTTGCACTTACAACCGGTTGCCAGGCACCTAGTGATCACGTGATTGCCATTTGCAACCTTCCCTGCTGGCTTCCCCAGAAAGTCAAAGAGGAAGCTGGCAGGGAAGGTAGCAAGTTGCTGGGATGAGTCTCCCCCACCTGCACACCCTCCCCCAGCCCCTCTGTGCTTACACCGTTCCGGTCCCTCGCACACCCCAACACACATCCCTTAATCCATGGCACACCTCTCGTGCACCCTCCCAAACTCACGCGGCGTCACTCCTGCACTGTCCCCGACCCACGCGGCACCTCTCACACACACCCTCACACCCTAGTGCACCCTCCCCAACCCACGCGGCATCTCTCGCACACCCCCTTGCACCCTTGCGTAGCCTTCCTGACCCGCACCGCACCTCTCGTGCACCCCCTTGCACCTTACCTGACCTGCATGGTGCCTCTCTCATACACACTTGCACCCTCCCCAACCCTCCCTCATGCACTTTTCTCACCTTTTCTGCACCCCCATGCACCCCCTTCCACCCCTTCTCTCTCCCCCCACCCCACAGCAGCCACTTACCCACCTGCAGGCCTGAGACTTGTAATTTCCTGCTGGCTTTCCCACTGAATTTGGTTGTGGGAAGCCAGCAGGAAATTGCCTTGCGTAATGACCGTGGGATTCAGTTAATGATGGCAACCAGGACTGCAGGGATTGCTGTCGCTAAGTGAGTTTATTTATTTTATTTTTATTTATTTATTAAATTTATATCACCGCCCCTCTCCCCCAATGGGGGACTCTGGGTGGTTTACAATAAAATAACACTAAAAACATGACCACCTAAAATTACCATTAAAATATACATAAAAACAAATGTAAAATCCAAGTGGAGATGGAACACAGTCACTAAGAGGTGCTATGGTGCCAGCCATCCCCAGGTGGAGCTATCGCTCTCCCCCTCCCAAGCAAGGCGGCAGAACCAGGTCTTCAGTTTCTTCCGGAAGTCTGAGAGCGAGGAAACCCGTCTCGACTCCGGGGGCAAGATGTTTCAAAGGGCGAGCGCCACTGCAGAGAAGGCTCACCTCCTGGACCCCGCTAGATGAAATTCCTTTACTGATGGGGTCTATAGCATGCCCTCCCTGCCTGACCGGGTGGGACGGGTCGATGTTATGGGGATGAGACGGTCCCTCAGGTACCCTGGTCGCGTGCCATGTAGGGCTTTAAAGGTGATAACCAACAACTTGAATTGGACCCGGAAGCCAACTGGTACCCAATGCAGCTCGCGTAACAGTGGTGTCACATGGGCTGACTTTACAGCCCCGATAACTGTCCGCGCAGCCGCATTCTGGACCAGCTGAAGCTTCCGAATGCTTTTCAAGGGTAGCCCCATGTAGAGCGCATTGCAGTAGTCTATGTGGGAGATGACAAGAGCACGAGTGACTGTTCGGAGGGCATCTTGGTCCAGGAACAGGCGTAGTTGGCGCACCACCTGGAGATGTGCAAAGGCCCTCCTGGCCGCGACTGCCACCTGCTCTTTGAGCAGGAGTTGCGAGTCCAGGAGGACCCCCAGGTTCCGCACTGGCTCCGAATGGGGAAGTGCCACCCCATCCAGAGCCAAAGAAGACAACTTCCTGGAACCCGAGGAGCCATCAGTCCACAGCCACTCTATCTTACCAGGGTTCAGTTGAAGCCTGTTGTTCCCCATCCAGGCCCCCACAGCCCCCAGGCACCTGGAAAGGGTGGAGATGGAGTTGGTCATGCTTTACGACCGCATTGCTTAGTGATGGTAATTCCTGTCCCAATTACCGTTGTAAATTGAGGATTACCAGTGAATGAATGAATGAATGAATGAATGAATGAATGAAGCTGGACCGTCTTTAAAATATGCAATTCATTTCCATAGCTCACAGGAGACAGTTTATATTTGCTTGGCATCCTTAGCCCCTGGCACTATGAAGAATGCCCAACACCATGTAAAGGACTGCTGTGAGAGAGAGTGAAGACATTCCTTGCATTGTTTTTCCTCCATCCTAACTGCCCCTTTTCTTATCACAGGATGATGTACAAACAGAGAAGCAGAAAGTAGAATCTGCATTTAATCAAATACATGAGTTCCTTGACAAAATCGAGCAATATCTGATTATCATGCTGAAAAAAATTGACAAGGAGATTGTCCAGAAGAGGGATGAAGAAGCTACTAAACTCTCAGAAGAGACTGATCGCATTGATGCTTTGATCAATGAGGTGGAAGAGAAGTGTCAGCAGCCAGCAAGTGAATTCTTGCAGGTGAGAATGTCTTAAAACTCCTGGTTTTTAGAGCTAAAGCTAAAGAAATGTGGAAATAGACACTTTTGAAAAAAGATGTTAGACTCTGCCCTCTGACTGATCACCCTTCTATAAATTCTGGGAATTTGAAGTTCTCAAGTGGATGATAAAGCTAACAGCTCAAGCCTGGGCAGAAATGGCGGAAATTGAGATATATTAAAACAATATATGTAACACCCCTCATAATTCATCCATGGCACTTTGCAAAGCAAATATGAGGCCCCCGCCCAAATTTTGCCTAAGGAGCCTATAATCTAGATTTTTATTATGGAAAATGGAAGTGGAGTAGTCAGATGATCATCCTAAGAGCAAAATTAGAGTAAAAATAGTTGTGTGAATTTGGTCTTTGTTTAAATTTGTTTGGGGATTAAGAGATTAAACTAAAAGGTTAATGGAAACAGTTGGACATGTCACACGTATCTATTTTGCTGTTCATCCTTTTTTTATTACTTGCACAAAATTATGCATACTGTGGTAGTACATCAATACCATCTATTGTTGAATAAAATCTTACGCAGATAAGAAGCCTTCTTTTTCGAAAATGGGAATTTTTTAACACTATATGAATATATGCAGATACTTGTAAATTTTGTTTCCAGTTCTTGTCATTTTGAGCTTTGCAGCCTTGGGTAGTAAGTCATTATAATCCACCTTTTTTATTGGGCCCAAACAGTGAAGGTCAAAAGTTTTAGCCAAGGCTGGAATGGATTTTAAACAGATACTAGTCCAGATCTTTACTAGGCTATATTCTCTTTATTTACCATCTTATTTCTGAGCATTTAGACAATATTTTACAACAAGTGTGAGACTGATCTTTCTGTTTCTCTCAATTCCTAAGGACATCAGGACCATCTTGAACAGGTAGGTAGCTCTTTTGCAGACTTCATCACTGTCTGTGGAACTGGGCTAAACTTGCCTTAAGTTCACTTTTATTAAAGTTCTTGAGGCAGTACTGTGATCTGAAGAATGAATGTTGGTTTCTTCCCTTGAGCCATCCATGACCCTCCATCGTTAAGGCCACTGCTGTGAACCAGTTTTGGGATTTATGGGGTTCACTTCGCACTCTTTCCAACAATGGCCATGCTAGCTAAGAATTCTTGGAGTTGAGGCCCTTTCATCTGGAGAGCTCCCAGGCTGGAGAAGGCTGCTGAGGAAAGAGCAAAGGGTAGGAATACTGTATCTTCCACAGAGGCTGAAATATGGTCTAAGCACTACAGCTGGTCTACTTAAGGAACGTTCCACCTCCCTTTTCAAGGAGTGAGGAGGGCTGCACTGGAATCCCCAAGTATGCGAAGAGCCCCGTTTCCTGGTTGTGCTGACGTAGATGGATTTTAATACCTCTTGGCTCCTAGTTGTATTTAATTTCTTTTGTGCTGTTTTAATTGTTTAACTGTTTTTATGATTGTTAGCCACCCAGAGTCACAGGTTTGAGATGAGCGGCTATATAAATTGAATGAATAAAGGAATGAATAAGTAAGTCCCACATCCATGGAGCAGCCTAAAGAAGAAAAGAGATGTATTGCTTTTTTTAAACCCCCAGAATGAGTTCCTAAGTTGGAAAGAGGAGTATCAAAGATAAATAGCCTAATCAAGACTGGGTTTTTTTTCATTCTCTTTTACAGACAATATTTGGTGGGGGGGAGAGAGAATGAGTGAGTGTTAAAACTAGCTCTCTTGGCATCTTTTGTATACTAAAAGACTGTGTATATTTATGTGTGTTATTTCTCCTTCCTGTCCCTAGGCCAGTGTTTCTCAACCTGGGCAACTTCCAGATATGTGGACTGCAGTTCCCAGAATTCTGAGTAGTGGCTATGCTGGCTGGGAAATCCTGGGAGTTGAAGTCCGCACATCTGAAAGCTTCCAAGGTTGAGAAACACTAGGCTATTGAGGTTTCAGTCTTTTTTAATGATCAGATTTTTATCTGTGCTGTGTCTCAACCCTAAATCATTATATTTCTCTCTGTAGTAAGCATTCTTCTTGCCTCCAGGCCCAATGCAAACAAAGAGATACCTCTCATCCCTCATAGCAGAAGGATTCCCCATTAGAACTTGGAATATTGATAAATATTCTGTGACATCAAACAGTCTTAATGGTTTGGAAAGCGGGTGGCAAGGAGGTTTGGGATCTCGCATGTTAAATCAAGCTGTCGCCTGAATATATCAATTACATTACTGCGGTCCAGTAATTCTGTGCTATCCGCTGTAGATGTAAGAATGGACAGCTGCCACGATTGGTGAATGTTTCCTCTTCTCCGACTGGTCTGGAAAAGCAGCTTGGGCATTTTAGTCTGAAGAACGTTGTGATAAAGGAAGCTCTGGAAAAATGTCAAGGTACAACAATAGCACATGTAATTTCATTTAAAATATTTATGGATTACCTTTAACTATTGCCTTATGAGAACCTGAAGATCCTTCTTTTTTGCCCAACATAGTACGGTGAAGTGCCCATTATGAATAGGTCTGTTTATTGTGGGTTCTGCTTTCTGTCGAGAAAGGGAACGTATGAACTAGGATTGGTGGGAAGGAGGAGAATTCAGTGAAGAGGAGGGAAAAGCATTGATTTGGGGCATAAGCATGCCAAGAGTGGGAAAGGAATCGGTTGTGTTCTGACTTCGGTTCTTCCTTAGCCTCCTCCCTCCATGTTTTGTACTTTTCAGGGGACAAGATACATCTCAGCCAGATCCATTGGTATTTTCTATATAGGTGCTACATATAAGATGTAAGGCATGTATGTGCTGTATGATATATTTCTATTCTGGAATGTTAAAACTCTTTTGTAGTAAAATCTAATTTAGCATATTTCAAATTTAGCTGTTGTTTTGCAGTCAGGTGGCTAGGTCTTAAAAAATGAAACCAACTTACTGTTCTGTGGAACAGTTTCAGTAATGTTTATTTATTTATTTATATCCCGTCTTTATTGGTTTTATAAATACTGAAGGTGGCGAACATACCTAACATTCCTTCCTCCTCCTGTTTTCCCCACAACAACAACCCTGTGAGGTGGGGTGGGCTGAGAGAGAGGCCCAAGGTCACCCAGCCCGCTTTCAGGCCTCAGGCGGGAGAGGCAGAACCTTAACTAATGCTGTGCCAGTACTTCCATCCTTTCCTGGGAGCATCTGATGTTTTATCTCTCTTCATATTCAGTATCAACAAGTAGGTATTTCTGATGCTTAAATTGTCCTCTCCTTGCCCTGCAGTGATTATGAACTCTGAATTGGCAAAAGCAGGATCAATGGAAACATCAGCTAAAAAAGGTGAGTTCATTCTTTAGTGGCATAATCGCTTAGATGGCAAGCACAGTGTTTCGTTCTGAGGCCTCCATATGTCAATAGCCCTGAGGTTTCTGCAGGCCTCAATGAAATTTTCAAGGCCCTCTGCTCTGGAAGAAGCTGCCTGGCTTCTTCATAACTGGCTGCTTTCACCACTCAACTCTTGGCAGCTAAACCTTTTAAGGATATACTGGCTTGGGGTACATATTGCACTAAGTCGTGAGGAGGAGGAGGATGTTGCTGTAGGTGGCTAGGTTCACACAACATGCTAAGCCAAAACAAAACTAATTAAATGGTAACTTAGTGTGACTTCTAATTAGAAAGGAGTTAGAGGAGCATCATCCCAGCTTCTATTTCATGCTATCTGGCTAGAAGAAGCATTTGCTGTGAGCCACCCAGCATTGTATTTCATAAGATGGGTGGCCATATAAGTCTTTTAAACAAACAAACTTTATTTCTGGAGTGTCATACAGTCAGCCATACATCCTGGAGCATCTAGATAGTTTGCATTTAAGCATTTGTTCATTTTTGTCCCCTTCTCCATTACAGGTAGTCCTCGGGTTACGATAGCAATTGGGACCAGGCTTGCAGTCGCTAAGTGATGCGGTTGTAAAGTGTGACATCATGTGACCACATTGCTTAACGACGGCAGTCCTGGTTGCTGTTGGAACCCCAGGACCACACGAGTCATTAACTGGGAAGAGGTGGGAATGTCAGGCAAGGAGCGCAGGGGTGCTGCAGGCAGGTGGGGAGTGCTGCGGGCAGGCTCCATGGAGGGAGCTGGGTATGTGGAGGCCATATTTGGGCGGGGGAGGCCTGGGAAGGGCCAGCAGAGGCCGTACACCGGTTGGGGGTTTGCTGCAGGAAGGCACGCACTATGGAGGGCTGAGGGAGGCTGCTATGGAGTATGAGATCTTGGGATCTTGTACTCTGTAGCATAGTCGTTGGGATAGAAAGTGGCTGGAGCGACTTGCAACCTTCCCTGCTGGCTTCCCCATTGACTTTGTTTGTGAGAAGCTGGCAGGGAAGGTCACAAATCGCGATCACGTGACTGTGGCTCACTGTGATGTCATAATCACGAGCTGGGCACCAAAGTGCCCTGATCGCAATCAAGTGACCACAGGGATGCTGGGACTGCCAGAATTTCGAGGACTGGTTGTAAGTTCATTTTTTTAGCACCACCATAACTTTGAACTGTCTCTGAACGAATGGACATAAGATGAGGACTACTTGTAGCTCATGGCATTCACTCCTCCAATCTTTCCATACGAAGTAGGTTGGACTGAGAGGTTGCTGCTAGTCCAGAATTTCTCAGTGAGCTTCCATGGCTTAAGGCAAAGTGAATCTGGGACTCCCCAGTTTAGTCTGGCATCTGAAGCGCTGCACTTACAGAGCAACCTTTAGATAGCCACACTGGTTACTCTAGTTGTAAAGCGTTCATCTGTTTTTGTATATGACAACTGCAGCAAGACTACTATATGCACAAGGGTGGAAGGATTTGGCTTTACCCACATCGGAGGAATGGACGGTGAAGATGATGAAACTTGCTGAGATGGCCAAACTGACAGCTTTAGTTAGAGATAAGACATTGTCTAAGTTCAATGCTGATTGGAAACCCCTTACTGACGTTTGTGTGAAACAGAAAAAATGAAATTATGATGTATGGGTTTGATGAGTAGGGAAAAAAATAGGTTGTGGAAAACTCTTGTAGAAGAAAATCAGAAGCCATTTCTTTATATTCCTTTTTTTCTGCACTTTTGTCTTGGTTCTTTTCTTACTTCTTTCTTTAGACTTCTCTCTCTATTCTAAATATTAGTTCTTGTTAGTTTTTACCTTTTGTCTTAAAAGTTTAATAAAGATTTAGATATAGCTATAGATATATAGAAAGAGAGAGAGAGAGAGAGGTAGCTTGTTTAAGCAATCTCCCTGCCCTGCAAGGGGCAGAAAAGGGAAAACTGGGTCAGGCACAGGACACTGTACGAGAGAACTTTATCTGAATGAGAGGGCAACAACCAGAGATCTTGGCAGCGTCTCTCAGTCACGTGTTCACTTAGCAACCATTTCGCTTAACGACTAAGTTGTTGGAACCAATTGCAGTCACTAAATGAGGACCACCTGTATTTGCTACTTGTTGGGTGGATTCACATGCTGCCTAAGCCATAAGGTGGCTTAATTGGTATTAGTTTAGCGTGTTGTACAAATCAAGCCAATTATGATTTATTCAATAAACCATGATTAAACAAACCACGGTTTAAATGCCTGAACCCATCCCTTGTATACTTTGTATACTAGTCAGCCAGGATGATTAAAATGGGCCTAATGGCTATTTTCTGTTACCGTATTTTTATTTATTTATTTATGCAAGGCCTATTCCGGTTTGCATTTGACTTTTCCAGATGTGCTGGCACTTGGTTGTGACAGAGTCCTTTTAACACTTGTTTTTCTCTCCCTTCAGCCAGCATTACTCTGGACCCCAGCACAGCTCACCCTCTCTGTGTGGTAAGTGAAGAGAAGAGAAGTGTGAGGCGTGGAGACGTGGCCCAGCCGCTGCCCAACAATCCGGAGAGATTTGATGCCACTCTTATTCTGCTGGGTTGTGAGAGATTCACCTCGGGAATTCATTATTGGGAGGTGGAAGTTGGGGATGGGCAAGATTGGGCACTTGGTGTCGCCAGGGAGTCTGTAGAGCGGAAGGGACCCGTGGTTTGTTGCCCTGAACGAGGGATATGGGCTTTGGGGCTCTGTGGGAATGAATACAAGGCTTTTACTTCCTCCGAAACTCAGCTAACGTTAAGCGATGCTCCAGAGAAAATTCAAGTATTTGTGCATTACGAAAGGGGTTGGGTAGCATTTTTCGATGCTGATTATATGTCCCTCATTTTTATTTTCCGTTCAGTTAAATTCCACGGGGAGGTAATCTATCCTTTCTTTAAAGTGTGGGGACTAAATACAGAACTGAAAATGTGTCAGTGAAGTGCTGCCTGCAGTATGTTGGTCTGCTTTGCATATGCGATACTAGCCATATGTCCTTTTGGAAGTTAGTTTCTAAAAGAAGCAGAATTTCAGTTTTCAGAGAAGAAAGATCAGGCTGGGATCTGATCTTTTTGCTCTGCTTACAATATTAACTTCCATCCAAACAAAGAAAGTTGTATGCATAAAAAAGGCTTCAGGAGTTTGCCTCTTCTGTGAAAAGAAGTTTTGCGGAGATAAAAATTAGGATCCAAACCAAAGGTTTCAGATATATATAAATATGAGAAAATTTGAAACAGTCTTCTGCACTTTTATTATTCTTTGGTTGCAGATGAAATATTAATACAATATACTATGGGGTTTTTTTTGCCATATGGGATTTTCTGGGCCTTATTATTTTAATCCGTTTACTGAACTGTGGAATGTATGCCCCTGATTGCATGTCATTCTGATTGCAGTAGCATATAAGCCCCAGTAATAAATGAATAAATATAAATTTAAAAGCAATACATTTCTCAAGTATTCAATTTTGTATTACCTGTGCTAATTATCTTTCCCCTCAACATTTATTTAGAAACACGTCCTCAGCATTTTGATCCGTCTTTGTTCCACCTCAGAATATTTAAGATTGTAATACATTAACTCTGTTTTTTTTAAAATTCCGTATCTTGAAACCAGTCTCTTTCAAGTTATGCTTGATTTTATTTAGCTGAGGTGTTTCTATTCCACCATTTAAAGAACTTTTTAACTTGCTGCAAGACAGCTCACAACATAAAAGCCACGGAATGGCAGAAAAGGGGATTGGGAAGAAAGCAGTCAGTTGCTAGCTTCTTTGCTACAAAAAGACAAGCAGGAATATAATCCTATGAATGAGAGGAGCCCAATGCTGCTGCTGTCTTAGTGAACTCAAGTCCAACAGCCTTCCTGTCCTCCATTTTCTGATTTGACCCTGATTGATTAGTTGCCCATCTGCTTCCTCATGATTTCTTTCCATACAGCTGTAGTGCCACTTCAGTGTATTTAGTATCTTTTTTTCTTTCTGTGGAGGATGAAATGGGGGTATAGAGTATACATTGACAACTGAGATAGGATGATTCACTGCTTTCTCTCTCAGTCTTTATAGGGAAGGGAAGAAATAGAAATGCATGTCTGGTATTTACCACCATCACAGCAAAAGAACTGCCTTACAGGAGGACGACAAAGACAGTGAAATGGGCCTTTAGAGATGAAGAAAAGAAGGGGGAAAATGTCAACAATCCATGCTAGAAAGTTCTGTCTGTAAAACAGTACAGTCTTCTTTTTTTAATCAGTGAATTATTTTTTTTCTCCCTTTTCATCATAACTGTATCTTTTCAAAGTCTAAAGGGCTCACTGGTTTTGGAAAAAACGTTTCCTTGCATTGAATATATTTGATGCAATATAGCAGTTTGGAGTATGATCCTGCACATGTTTGCTCAGAAGAAAAGCCTGCTATGTTAGGGAGGTTCACTGCAAGGTTATTTATATGTAGGGTTGTACCCATAATATGGGTAGCTGTAGCAGTTGATCAGTTATCCGTTCTTACTCTTGTAATATTTGCATTTTTAATTCTTCACTCTCTTTGAATTCCATTCTGGATTCTTTCTCTGTTTTTCCCCTATCAATTTGGATTTGATTAAGATTGACTGCACAGATTCAAGTCAGCCTTTGAAGGATTGTTTAAAGATTAGGAATATATTTGTTGGAAATATTTAAGCAGCAGCTGCTTAAGTAGCCTGTATAAATCTTGCATTTAATAGGGGGTTGGACTACATATTTGGCAATCTACTGGGAAATTTCTGCCTTGCCTGGAAAAGGCTCTCTTAAGACCTTGTGTAGGGGCCTTATCCTACATGATACTCAGAAGAGGGCAAGGATTGAACCTGGACACTATAGTATTTTATATATATTTTAGTAAATCATCAAACATTTCTCAATAGTAATTTATATGTATTGACAGCAAAATCTTATCTGCTACTACACAAGGCGTGCGTGGTAGATTTCGGTTGAACATTAGGGAAACGTGTTGATAAAAGCAGTTGAAGAATAGAGTCTAGTTATATAGAGATGTGATCAGCATTTTGTACCTAGAATCTTCCAGCAAAGGCTAGGCAGCTGTGAAAGGCTAATTTTATATAGTAGCAGATCAACTAGATAACCATCAGGGTCCCATGAAACTCTGTGGTTCTGAGATGGTTATGAACCTGTGCTTAACACCAAGCTACAGGTTTAGCCAGATTTTTTACATGGTAGACAGTAGTAAAACTATCCTGTTTCCAATAGAAGAGAATACTATCCTGTTTCCTTAATTCATTATGCCTGCACCTGAATGAGCTGCAAAGAGAGAGAGAGAGAAAGAGAAAGCAAGGAATACTATTCAAGCAGCCCTTGCCTCAAGCCTAAATTGATGTAATTTTATGACTTGCTATAAGAAAGGCATTGCAATTTAGACTCATTGACTAGAAGTGGACAAAATATAAGGTAAAGTTTGCTGAATTAAGATTGTGGTTGTAATTCATCAATTACTCACTTCAGCTATATTGGCAAAGTGGAAGTGACTTTTAACAAAAATTTTTGGATTTGTGGGTAAAAATATATAAGGCAGCATTGTAAATGATTTCCAGATTGCGGCTATATTGACGAATTTTGCATTTTGTAAGTTGTGGTTCCTTTGTTAAGAGTCCACAGATTTGTATATATTTTAATTCCGAAAAAGTTGTGTCATTGCATTAAAATCTATTTAAATGAACATTCTTGTATGTTTGTTAATTAACAGTATTTCAAAGATCCCTTCACTGATTTAGAGCTAAGATTAGAATTCAGCAGTTGGAGGATCAAAGGCAGGGGTTTTTAAGCTGGGGTCCACAGACATCTTTGTGGTCTATAGATAGATTTCAGGAGGTCCATGAATTTACTGATCCCTGTATTAAAGGCAGTTGCTGGGTTTACATTTCATTGTAGTATGGTTGCATAATGATGGTTTTAAGTCACAGTATATCACATGGCCAAAAACAGAAATTATGTCAATACAGGCAACATCTTCAGTGCGAAGAGGGAGAGGGCCTTGCTTTCTGTTTGTATATAGTGGCTTGCCCTGCTTGTGTTGGTGGGGGTGGTGTTCTCTCCTTGGGAGTTCTTTGATTGGGCTGTGGTTTGCTGCTTGGTTGATTCACTGAGTTGATAGTTCCTTGATTAGGATGTATTGTGCTGTTTGATGGTTCATCTGGTGTTAATCCTAGTGTTAATTTTTGCATATCTGGGCATTGATTCCTGGCGAGGAGGTGTACTGGTCTTTCGGCTTTTCTATTGTCTCTTTTGAATGGTATGTAAATGTTGTTTACCTCTGAAAAGCCAAAAGACCAATCAAGGAACTATTAACTCAGGCAATCAACCAAGCCCTTGGGAGAAGAGCAATGACAAATCTCGATAAAATAGTTAAGAGCAGAGACATCACACTGACAACAAAGGTCCGCATAGTTAAAGCAATGGTGTTCCCCGTAGTAACATATGGCTGCGAGAGCTGGACCATAAGGAAGGCTGAGAGAAAGAAGATCGATGCTTTTGAACTGTGGTGTTGGAGGAAAATTCTGAGAGTGCCTTGGACTGCCAGAAGATCAAACCAGTCCATCCTCCAGGAAATAAAGCCAGACTGCTCACTTGAGGGAATGATATTCAAGGCAAAACTGAAATACTTTGGCCGCATAATAAGACAGGACACCCTGGAGAAGATGCTGATGCTAGGGAGAGTGGAGGGCAAAAGGAAGAGGGGCCGACCAAGGGCAAGGTGGATGGATGATATTCTAGAGGTGATGGACCCGTCCCTGGGGGAGCTGGGGGTGTTGACCGACAGGAAGCTCTGGTGTGGGCCGGTCCATGAAGTCACGAAGAGTCGGAAGCGACTGAATGAATAAACAACAACAACAAATCAACCAAGCAGCAAACAAGAGCCCAATCAAAGAGCTCCCAAGGAGAGAACAACACCCCTACCAACACAAGCAGGGCAAGCCACGTATATAAACTGAGAGCAAGGCTCACCCCCTCTTTGCACTGAAGATGTTGCCTAGTCTGGCAGTGAAATGTCTGCAAGAAAACAAGGCTGAGAGCACCAAGGACTTCACAGTTCAACCCTGAGCTACAAATATTCGCTTCGATTGGTATGTCAATACAATATGGTTTAGTGTTTTGTGGGAAACAGGCCAGTCACTGCCCTTAGAGTGATATATCCTGAAGTAGTAGATTCATATTTCCACCCAGCTTTCCATTTATTTCAGAGTTTTGCCCTGAAAAGATAACATACAAAGATTCAGCTGCTACATTTCCTTTCTTGCTGTTGGATCCATAGACAGAAAAGTTACTAAGGAACTGGAATCATTCATTCCCTTAGTTGTGTTGAATTCAATACTGTATGTTGGGCTGAATTCCATACTGTATGTCTGGCTTCATTTCATTTCTATTCCACCATAATCATGCTCATCTCCGATTTGCTTAATGATTTATAAAATAACAGTGAATTGGGTTTGTATTTTAAGCTGTAACCCGAGGTTTACAAAACATGAACACATAAAATCACAAACAGACCATATTTTTGCTTAGCAGGATATGTGAACATGCATACATGTCACCCAGTAAATCTCGGTTTTGGGTTGCTGCTATAAGTTTGGAATAAACAAGTGATTCAATCCAGTCATAACTGGCCAGCGCTCTAGTGTTGCACAATGCACTAAACTAAACTATGGTTCGTTTGTGATTCAAATAACCCGACAGACAATCGCCCTATTAGTTCGTTTGGGGAACGCAACTTCCGATAGCCCGGACTACAATTCCCTTCACCCCAGCCAGCGTGACTAACTGGAGCAACAGGAACTGAATCTCAATCAGAGGGAACTTCCTGCTCTTCTGCCCTCCCTTCCGGCGCGCCAAGCGTTGCCGCCCTAACGTCTCTCGTCACCGGCTCACTTCCGCGACGTCGCCTCCTTCACCGCGCCCCTTCCGCGAGGTAGCGCGGCCAATCGGGGTTCTCGCCGGAAGGGCTGCGCGCCGTCCTCGCGAGCGGAGTGCATCGTGCGCGGCCGGCCGGCACCATGAGCGGAGGCCTCGGCGGGATGTCGGCGGAGCAGCTCTTGCAGCAGAGGCTCCTCCGGAGCCGCCTGCGGGGCGCGCAGCACCCGGGCCTGGCCGTCGGAGGCCCCCTCCCGCCGCCGCTGCTGCCGCCCACCCCGCCGTGCCTGCTCTCCCCGCCTTCGCCGCCTGACTCGCCCCCGCCCGGCACGACGCCCGCCGAGATCCCCGCCGGCCCGCGCTACCCCAGCGAGACCTGGTGCTCCCTGTGCCGCGTCTACTGCCCGGATCCAGTGTGCCTGCCCTGCGGGCACAACTTCTGCACCGCCTGCATCGGGCAGCGTCTCGGCGAGCCCAAGATCAACATCTCCTGCCTGGAATGCGGCGCCAGCGCCCACAAGAGGAGCCTCCGGCCCATCAAGCCGCCGCCGCTGCTGGCCAACCTGGTGGTGGAGAGGCCCAAGAGGCAGAGGCTCGACTCCTTGCCCGGGGCGGCCGTGGCGGTAGCCACAGTAGTCGCCCCGTCCGGAGCAGCAGCAGCGCCGCCGCCGGTGGCAGCCCTGACAGCCGTCCCGCCGACGCCCGCTGCTGCAGTGCCCGCGGCCCCGCCACCGCAGGCCCCTACAACGCCGCCGCCCCCGACCCCACCGCTGCTCCCTCTCGCGCCGGCCCCGACGTCCCCGGCTGCCCCCGCCACGCCGCCCCCGGCCCCTCTTCCAGCCGCCTCCCCGACCGCGAAAAGGGCGCCCGCCGTCGGAGGGGCCGGAGATGGGAGCGGAGAGAGGCTGTGCGAGAAACACCAGGACGTGCTGCAGTTCTTCTGCGAGGAGGACCAAACGCCGATCTGCGCGCACTGCGACCGATCCCAGGAGCACCGCGCTCACACCATCTTCCATGTCGAGAGGGCAGCCCGGGATTACAGGGTAAGGGCGGGCCAAGGGGCCCTCCGTCTAGCCCCCCCCCCTGGTTTTTAAAGAAGCATTTTGTATTCTTGCTGGATGCTATGGAAAATTAAGTATCAGGAATGCCTAACAATAGCATTTGTTAAAATTCTGATGTCCAGTTTAGAATGTGTTTTCCCCAAATTATAAAATAATTATGTGATGATGATTTAAGAGAGCCACCCATTCCAGTGGACTTGGCGGCTTGTAAAAATATAATGCTAAATTAAAACTATTAAAATCATGAAATGAAACAAGACAGCTTGGACTAGAAATAGCCATTAAAACAAAGCACCACAGCCATCCACCCCCCCATACATTAAGCTTAGGCCTGGGACCAAAGCCAAGTTTTAAGGAACCCCAGGCTTTTCAGAACCCCAGGCAGGTGGGTGCGATTTGTATCTCTGGGGGATGCTGTCCCAGAGGATGTGGACCATGACAGAAGGCACGCTTCCTAGGTACCCTGAGATGACAATGTTTAATAGAAGGTACCAGGTAACACTCTATGCAAAGATACCAGCTGACCAGAAACAATGGAAGAAAAGGGGTCCCTCAGGGGACCAGGCCTTATGCCATGAAGGGCTTTAAAGGTAACAGCCAGCACCTTGAATTGTGTTCAGAAGCCAGTTGGCAGCCAGTTGGTGACCATTACTGTTCATGCCACTGCATTTTGAACCAGCTGTAGCTTCTGGATGGTCTTCAAGGGCAGCCCCATGTGAAGTGCATTGCAGTAGTCCAATCATGAGGTGACTAGGGTATGAGTGAATTATAAATTGATAATATGGTCCTTTAAGTGTTAATTTGACCCGGCTACCTCCTGTACTGGGGTTATAAATAAGGGTGCCCGGCAGTCTCAGAAGTGCTAAACACATGTTTGTGTGACGATCTGGAAGTCTAAAGACTGTTGCTATTTATCTTTATTTGACTTGTTTGTTTATGTTCATTGAAGTTTCTGCATTCTGGGCCAAGTATAGCAGCAGCAATTGCCTGTCAAGCTACCAATGTTTCTTTAGTATTCCCTTTTTATAGCGTTGAAAAATAAGATAAACAGTTCATATACACATTAGTATACTACATGGAACACACAGCATCTTGAATAAGCATGCTTGCCTTTGTAACTTAATCTCATTCATTCTTTATTGATTGATCTTAACATTTACTATATTTTCTTCTGTTCCTTTGACAAGACTGGGTTCAGAAGAGAAATTCTTGTTTTATTTATGCTTGCTTGCGCCACTGTGTTAGCAGCACCTGGTTGACTAACTGATCTTAAAAATACTAAGTAACATTATTTATTTTATTTTTATCCCACTTTTATTATTTTTATGAATAACTCAAGGTGTCGAACATACCTAGTACTCCTTCCTCCTATTTCCCCACAACAAGAACCCTGTGAAGTGGGCTGGGCTGAGAGAGAGTGACTGGCCTAAGGTCACCCAGCCGGCTTTCATGCCTAAGGCAGAACTAGAACTCACAGCCTCCTGGTTTCTAGCCCAGCACCTTACCCACGAGACCAAACTGGCTCAAGCATTAGCCCTTAATGCTTGGTTGGAAGACAATCAGGAGATCCCCGAACTGTACACTAGGCCCTGAAGGTTGTTTTTTTTTTTAAACTACTTTTGTTTCACAAATTCGTGCAAGCATCTGAAAATTCAACTATCAACCACATTAGACTGGAAGAACGTTTGCACTACAGCTGGTCCTCGAGTTACAATAATTCGTCCAGCGACTGAAGTTACGCTGGCACTGAATGAATGATACTTATGCCCAGTCCCTGAAGTTATGGCTGTTGCAGCACCCCCATGGTCACATGACCAAAATTCAGGCACGTGGCAGCCCACCCTCACTTAGAACCGCAGAGAAGCTTCAACTCCTCTCACCCACTTATCTCCCCACCACCTCTGCCCTTTTGGCTGCCCTTCACAGTGGCACTCCTCAGTGGTGCTGGGGTGAAGTAAAGGCCCAGGGCCCTCAGCAGTCTCAGCCAGCCACCATTGCCTCCAGGCTTCAACTTCAGCCCTGGAGCTGCTGCCACTGAGAAGTGCTGCCTCAAGCTCTGTGCCATGGCCAGCCGCCACAGCACCAGGCCCCCACTGCCCTGCTCTCCGCAGGCCCTGCTGCGCCTGGCTGGCCTTAGCCGCCGTCCTCCCACTGCTGATGAGGTGTGCCCAGCCTGGCCCTGTGCCAGGCAGCTGCTGGCCACGCCAGGCCTTCTTCCTGGGACCACTTGCACCATTCTCCACATAGCACGCCCTGTTCTCATGATGCTTCAGAAGGCCTCAGAAGCTTTCCGAAGCATCACGAGAACGGGGCACACTATTTGAAGAATGGTCAAGCAGCCTCGGGAGGAAGGCCGAACATGGCCGGCAGTTGCCTCTCGTAAGGCCAGGCCAGGTGCGCCTCATCAGCAGCGGGAGGAAGACAGCTAAGGTCAGCTGGGTGCGGCAGGGCCTGCGGAGCACTGGGGTGGTGAGGGCTTGGTGCTGTGGCATTGGGGGGCTGGGTGCGGTGCAGGTCTTGGCGGCACTCTTCGGCTGCAGCGCTGGGGCTGAAGTTGAGGCCTGGGGGCGATGGCAGCTGGCTGAGACCGCTGAAGGTCCTGGGCCTCTACTACAGCTCCAGTGCTGCTACCGCCGCTGAGGAGTGCTGCTGTGCATGGCAGCCAAAAGGGCAGAGACGGTGGTGAGATAGGTGGGCGGGTTCAAGAGGAAGCAGAGGAGGCAGTCCCGTACCTTACTGAGGCTCAGGGCTGGGAGAAACCAAGCTGGGAATGGCTTTGATTGGGGTAGGTCCTCGTATAATGACTGGTGGGATTTGGTTAACGATGGCAACAGGGAGTGCTGGGATTGCCATCACTAAGTGATGTGGTCACGTGGTGTTTTGCCTAATGATTGCATTGCTTAGTGATGGAGTTTCTGGTCCCAATTACTGTTGTAACTCGGGGACTACCTGTACAACTTAGGGCCTTTCCCTGCTGAAAGTTTACTTACTGAAGTTTTGAATCTGGGTCTCCTAAAACCTAGCCCCATGCTTTCACCACACCCTGCTGTTCAAGAAAAGTAGAATCCCATTAACTGGGGGGGGGGGTGGGAGCTGATAACCTCTCTTTCACACAGGTCAACCTTTCTATTTTGGGTCAGGGCCTCCTTTTCTGCTTTTCCTGCTGTAATGAAGTAAAAGCTGCAGCTGAATGGGTTACTGTGAGCTCTGGTATCTGACATCAAGGTTTTGTGCATTCTCAGTGTAATCTCAGTGTGTAAATTCAAGACTGTGTAATCTCAGTGTGTAAATTCAAGATTGTGTAATCTCAGTGTGTAAATGCGGGGTTGGATACAGGTAGAATCAGTGGTCTAAGGCTCTTGAGTTGTGCTTAAGAAGCAGGAGTTAGTTTTATGGCCGTCACCAATTATGAAGCCTAAAAACCCCAACAGCACTGAAGCTGGGTTACTAATGGGGATGGGAAGACTTCGGTGTTCTGCACTGAATATGTATCCCTTTTGGACAGCCCTTAGGACACTCTTTGTAATGGATCAGAAATACTGGCCCAACAGCATTCTGATCTGTAATGCAGTTATCTAGCTCAGCCTTTCCCAACCTTTTTAACCTGGAGGACCCTCAAAATAATTTTCAGGTCTCAGGCATACAGATTATTGTATCTATAGCTAGCGTTGTGTGGGTCACGATCTCTTACTGAACCCCTAGCGACTTCTCGGGGAACTCCAGTTGAGAAAGGCTAATCTAGTTTGCATGCAGACCAATCCAGCTTGGATCGTTTATGGGTTAATATGTTGTGTGAACTTTAGTAACTCAGTCAACCCAAGATTAGCCTATTATGTGAACGCAGCCTGCCTGTGCTATAATTTCCAAGGTCTTACTGCCTCTAATCTTCTTCCTCCTATCTCAAGCCGTTTTTATTTATTCAGGAGCGGGTTCAGGCACAGTTAGAAGTTCTGAAGCAGGAAAAGAACAATCTGTGGAGTCAGAAGCTGACAGGGGAGAAGAAAATCCAAGAATACATGGTAGGTGCCATTAGCTATCGTGAGCAGAGATGTAGGGCTTGGATTTACAGGTCAGAATGAATTCGCTCCTCCAGGGTTCCTATTCCTTTTAAGTGAAGGAGGCAGGGCTGCAACTAGGGTCTGTGTCACCTGGGGCAAACATGGATTCCGTGCCCATTTTGGCACCCCCCCCCCCCCGTGCTCATTTTGGCACCCCACCAGCACGGCGCCCGGGGCACGTGCCCCGGTTATTCCCCCCTAGTTGTGGCCCTGGAAGGAGGGAAGTGTTATAACTCCTATCTTATAATGCAAGAAATGCAGTAATTGAGTTCAGACATGTGGAACGATGAACGTGACAGTGCTAAGGATTTGCTTTGGTTTGGCTTAACATGATGCCCACATCCGACTACTGAGTTCTATAAACCTTGACAGCACAGATCTGTATTTAGCTATAAGGATGTGCAGTTACTTGATGACAGCATCTTTAAATTTAGACAAGGTTAGGGGGAGTCACATGCGCGCACACGCACACGCAGGGAAAAGGTTGTGGGGAGGGGAGGCAGTTGTTTTTATACTTTTGGGGACTGGCAGTCTTCTTGTTAAACAAGATTATTTAGCTGTAGAGGAGTGGCGTATTTTCTGCCTTCTAATGGCAGATTGTGTGGCAAGTAGTTGACAGTCTGAACAATATTTTATCACACTGGTTGCCCTCTATAGTTGGGCCCTATTTATTGGACGAAGAGGCCATTTGCCTCAGATAGTAGCCTTTCAGGGGCTGAAGAAGCAGGTTTGTAGGTGCTAAATAGTAGCCAAATGTGATTTTTAGTAGCTCCAGGCTCACCTGGCAGGGGAGGAAGACATATTGGGGATGGTGGGTAGTGGTAGGGAGAAGGGTGATGCTCATATGAAAGGGAAAGGTCCAAGTTTAGAAAATGCCCACGTGTTCTCCCCCACCCCAAAGACATCCCCACAAAAGTCCTCTTTGGGTGCGTTGATTCTCCCTCGTCTTTCAGAGATTCCTCAGGCCGTTTCCTATGTGTCTGCACTGCCCCTTGTGCAGCATCTGTAACTCAGCCAGTTTTGCGTTCTGTGTCCTTCAGCCTGCAACCACATCCTGGCCATATGCCTCACTGGGAAGGTTCCCTCCGCTCCGTTCTCATCCTGCTTCTGCTCCTTACAGGAAAAGGTTCAAGCTGAAAAAAAGGACCTCATCACTGAATTTGAACACCTGCATCAGTTTCTGAAAGATCAGGAGGAACGCCTGCTGACCCAGCTGGAAGAGCTAGATAAAGACATAGAGAAGCAGAAAGATGACATGATGACTAAACTCTCGGAAGAACTTTCCCGTCTTGGTGACGTCATCACCGAGATGGAGACGAAGTGCAAGCAGCCGGCGAGTGAATTTTTGCAGGTGAGACTTTGCGATCACAAAGATCTGTCTTTCTGGCTTGGAGGTGAGCTAAGCAGTGGGTCAGAGGCCCTGGCACTGTGCTCCCAAGTCATTGGATGTGAGGTTTGTGAATGCCTGGCCCTCAGACACAGTTGGTCAACCGTGAGCTTGGATGTGATCCCTACTGGAACCAGCACAAGGATTCATGTATTTATTCCTTAGGAAAAATCTACATAGTGGGGTACAGGCCGTAGACAGGTAACGGGGGCGTTTCTGAAGAGTGTTCCCCCGTCCCTTTCCACTCTGCACAGGTGCTGGCATTGGCCCTTCTGGTTGGTGTGGCTGTTCATGATGAACCCAGATTAATTCAGTGCTGTGGGCGGGAGTATTTCCCACCCTCGTGGAGCGTTGTGAAACTGGCCTTCCATGGGAAGATGAAGGGGGCCTCACTAGCTCGGTCTGTGCTCTTGCGGAGTGCCCTTGGACTTCTGCAAGGGAGAATTGGAGCCCTGTAGCTCCTCCCATTGCGGGATGCTATGACATCATAGCATTCTGCTGTTGGCAGATGTACTTCCAGGTCCCACAGCCTGACCTGAAGGCTGTTGAGAAGCTGGCCTGGATGACCCCATTCCTTCAGGTTCATGTCGGGACCCATCGGGTATGGCTGCCATGCAGACCTCTAGTACGTACTGTCCTGTTCATATGGGTTCTCTCAAGGGTGCTTGGGTTCTTGGGCTGCAGCCACTGCAGTTACGGGACGGGGTTAGATGTTGCTCCTGACGTTCGTTCTGTGGAATAAAGCGGATGAGTGCATGCCGTCAAAGAGACGTGGGTGGGGGGAATTAGCTTGTGCATATAGTAAACAAGTGGGGTGTCTCTTGTGGAGAAGAACAAGAGGGTGTTGTGGAGTATGTGTGCCTGCAAAAAAGCCTGCATTTTCTGGGATCTCCTTAGGGTCTTCCTGTGGTCCACTCCGTGGCGAACATCATATGTAGCTATTCCAAGGATGTGAGGCTGGTTTATTTTAAAAATCGAGCAGCACCTCCTGCGCACTTGATCTCTTGGCACAGAATCTTTTTTTTTAATTATTTTGCAACCAGCTTTCTGATCACAAGCAACAAGGACAAGATTTTTAGGTAACCTGTGACGTGCAGAGAATCTCTCTGAGGCACTACGGGTGATGGTGAAGAGGCACCGTGATCCTGGGATGGGGCATTGCGGGGGGGCCCTTTGGGGTCCTTCCTTCTGGGCCTGGGCTCGTGGAAGCAAGGCGCAGTTGCCTCGGTTGGGCTGAAGTGAGATGTGCCCTCCTCTCCATTAGGTGTGCCTACCAGAGAGCACACTCAGAGGTCATGCGGGTGGTAAAGCGAGGTCTAGCTGGTGGGCAGGCCCTGGAGGGGGCTCAAAGCCAGCCTGCTCACTGGCAGAAAGGGTGGGCGGACAGTTCGGGGAGGAGAAGGCTGCTGAAAGAATTAGGGCAGCCCTTCTCCTCAGAGAAACAGTTGCAGCACCAGGGAGACCAACGTGGCACGAAGGCTCCCGTGTGTAACCGGAGCATCCCCCACCTCTTGTCTTGAAGCAAACATCAGATGTTCCACCTCGGGGATCGCAGGTAAGAGCCTGAGGGTGACTGGGGGGGCAGGCTACTTCCCCCTGCCTTGTAAGCCCCAGAGGCTAGAACAAAGCTTCCACCTGTCATGCCTTGGACAGTGCTCACGGAGTCCTCCGCAGCCCGAGACAAGGGTGCTGAGGCATGCTCCCCATTAGCCAGTGATGCCCTGCGGGTGTAGAGCACTGTGAGACTCAGTGCCTTTTTTCTCTTTTCTCTTTTTCTCTTCCAGGACATTAAAAAAAACATGACCAGGTATGTGTGATGATCCTCCTCCTCCTCCCCCCCCCCCCTCCTTTCCCCTGGGCCAGAGTGTTCAGCAGGGTCTTCCATTCTAAAACACCGTCCTTGGGTTTTGTAGACCAGAGTTCCTCCACCTTAGCAACTTTAAGATGTGTGGACTTCAACTCCCAGAATTGCTGGCTGGGGAATTCTGGGAGTTGAAGTCCACACATCTTAAAGTTGCTAAGGTTGAAGAACCCTGTTGTAGGCAAAGGAATGGTCCCACTTGTTACTCTTCCTCTCTGCTAAAATCAGGGCAATAGAGGTGCTTTCAGGGAAACAGTTGCAGCTCACATCAGTGGGACCAACTCTAGTCCCCCAGGGAAAGTGGATACAGATGCTCAGTTGCCATAAAGAGAGATAAATGGCAAATGTGACAAAGCAGGAAGATTTTTTTTTTAAGGATGGTGGAGCTGCCGCTCTGCACTGGTAATGCTAATTAACACAGAGCATAATGTACCATGAATTCTCCACGGCACATATTGCCGAAATAGATGTTGGAGCTTTGCAAGAAAAGTCCAGTAGCTTCTTTCTATTACTGATGTCATTTACCAGCATGCAGAAATCTGCCATCTGAAGCAATTACATCTTGTGTGCTTGAAATAGGAGTTAGCATTTCTGGAGTGAGAAAGGCAAACACATAAAAAATTGGGTGCTAGAATCTAGTATGCATTTTGCTTCATTCCTTGGGTTAGGATTCTAGGCCAGTATGTTCTTGGTCTAGTCCATAAGAAATACACAAGGAAAATGCAGAACACAACAAACTGGACTTCTTTCATAAGTGGCACAAATTTGCTCTTTAAAAATGCAGATGCGCCGCAGGACAGTTTCAGCCGTCTGAGGAAGCAACGTTGAAGCTGGAAGAGCGATTGGAGTTGTTGTCACGGAAAGGGGTGGCTCTGAAGGAGACTGTGAATAGATTTCAAGGTACACAAAAGGGATTAAATTATCAGTGAACTCTGACTGCTAACCCAGGGTACTGCTGGCCCGGTTAATTTTTAAAAATTATACTCATCCTAAGACATTTTGTGTGCTATTTATTTATAAAAGGGTAGTCGAATACTACAGTAGAATCTCGGTTAACTGGCACCCATGGCGATTGGTAGATGCCGGATAAATGTAGTTTCCAGTTGCTTGAGGGCTACTGTTAAAAATAGACGTGCCAAGTTTGGACTTGCCTTTCTGCTAGAGAGGGATCGGCCAATCCCTTTCTGGCAGAGGGGTGGGTTTGGGCTTGGTGTGCCACGCCGGTCCAGTCTCTTTCTTCTGGGGGGGTGGGATCAGAGCAGTGTGGCGCAGCAAGTTTAAACTTATCTTTCCACTAAAAATTGATTTTATTTAAATTTTTATTTAATGTAATACTTCTTCATTTTTGTGTCAGTTGCCTGAGTTCTGGTTAACTGAGATTCTGCTGCACAACTTTCAGTGAAATGTTGCCAGGATTATACAGGCAGTCCTCACTTAATGACTGCCTTGTTTAGCAACCATTGAAGTTACAACAGCGCTGAAAAAGTAACAGTAACTTTATGACCTGTCCTTGCACTTACAACTGTCGCAGCATCCCCGCGGTCACATGATTGAGATTTGGGCGCTAAACAACTGGTGGGCATTTATGACTCTCACAGCATCCCATGGTCACCGCCATTTGTGAGCTTCACAGCCAGCTTCCAACAAGCAGAGTCGATGGAGAAGCAGTTAGTAAAATCACAGGTTGCAGTCATGTGATGTCTCACTTAATGACCACGTCACAGCGATGGAGTTGCTGGTCACAGTTGTGGGTTGTTAAGTGAGGACTACTTGTCCTGAAGAATTCTGAACACCTGTGACAGAATTGAATGGTACTGTGGCTGAAAAGGCTGATTTGCAGGGAGTACACACACAGACACACACACACACTACAATACAATGACATGGCAAATGGAAGCACTGAGTTCTTGTTACAGGGTTAAGTCAGATGTGATCTGGGGTAGAAGGAGCTGCAGGAAAGGGATGAAGAAAAACAAGGTTCTGCAGGTTGAATGTGCTGGGAAAGTAAATATGGAGGGAACATGAAGTGCAGCTGTTAGAAGCCACTCAATGGACAGCTGCAATGGGGGAATCAAGTTATCACTCAGATCTACTCTGCTAAAAGCAAGTTGCATCAAGCATACCTTAAAATAATGTTTTACTAACAGATTGACTATACATTGATGTGGTTAACCAGTAAATTCAGTATTCTCTACATTTGGGGAGCTAATTTTGACAAACACCTGCTTTCTCTAGATAATGTGACATCTGCCATGGAGAGAACACACACTGTGAAATCACTGAATGATAAAGGTGAGTTTTTGGGATACATCTGTTGAATTTGTAAGTGTCTTTGTGTTTTTATTTTGTTTCCAATGAAAGCTGCTTCAGCTACTGAGGATATGTTGCTAATGCAGAGTGAGAAAATCATAAACATGGCTTGCCTTTATTCCAGTACTGTGTATAAACCAATGCAGTTTTTTAGCAAGGGTTATTCATCTCACATTCATAATAGTTTTGTAGAGTATTTTGCCAAAGGGCTAATGATTGCAAGGTTATTAAGGAAAGAAAATCAAAACTGTAAATTCAAGGATTAGAAATAGCCAGAGGCTGGAGATTGTAAATCTTTGAATTACTAAAAGCATTGTGTGGAACTCCCTTTTATTTTTTAGCCATTAGCAGATTGGCACTTTGATTTTTTTCTCTTTCTCTCTTAACTGTGTGAATGAGACAATAAAAAACACTCTGCAAGATTGCAGATCTGGGACATACCGGCAGGTACGTGAATGAAAAGTAGGATGCTCTTTGGAGCGTGAGACTTTATTTCCATAATCTGTGACGCAGCCGTTCTTTACTTGTAATACTCAGAGTCTAGATTGCATGGCTCTTGGGTGTAACAAATCCTCTGAGTTGGACTTAAGACCTTTGTCCCTTGCTTTAATCTGTTGGTATCTCTAGTGGCTCTCTTAAGATCTTGAGAGTTGTTTCCCAGTCCTGGAACCGTCTTAACTGGAGGTGCAAGGATTCTGTGGCTCAGCAGATAATTATGCAGGTGGCCTGCTGATTCCCCGTGGTTGAGAGTTCCAGGAGTCCCAGCCAGAGACAGAGGTGCAGTGTACCTGAATTTTGGGGAAGTTACCAGGAATAGCTAATGATATGCAGCAGAGATGTCGTGATACTGGGCTGAGTAAACAGGGCAAGAAGTGAGCATCAGCAGTGGGGAAATAAAGGTGCTGACACATTTTGCTTCTTTGTACTCACAGAAAATTCAGCTCTTGATCTGGATTTATCGTGTGCCCTTCTGCCCCTGGACCAAAGACATGGAGGAGATGGAGAATCTCGGCACAGGCTGCCTGCCTTACATTATGTCCCTGACACTCCCCAAAGATTGGATTCCCAGGCTTTGGTTCTGGGCTGTGATGGGTTCACCTCTGGGAGATACTTTTGGGAGTTGGAAGTGGGTGATGGGGAATTCTGGGCAGTGGGGGTCACCCGAGATCCTTCCAAGAAGAAGGGGATGATGGACTTCAGCCCAGAGGAGGGAATCTGGGCTGTGGGGCTGTGGAATGGCCAGCACTGGGCCCTTACTTCCCCCGTTACAGCCTTGTCCCTGAGCAAACACCCCAAAAGAATCCGAGTGTCCTTGGACTACGTGGGGGAGTGTGTGACTTTTACTGATGCAGACACAGAGGACCCCATCTTCACCTTCCCACCAGCTTCTTTTAACGGGACACGTACCCATCCTTTGCTGTGGGTGGTAGGCTTCCCAGCCCAGACCGTGTTTCTGAGGCGTATGGGTGTCAAATATCCAGTTGGGGTGCATGAAATGGATATAATGAGTCCATGATTTTAAGTATCCATGTACCCCAGAGAAAATGTATAGATCTCTAACCTGCCAGATCAGAGCAGGGTGCGGAGCCACTTTGAATTAAAGAAATTGGAAATATGGGTTTTAATTCTGCCTTGTCTACTGCAGAATGTGATGCAGAAGCAGTGCGGCTCTCCTTGCACACCAAGGCCTTAAGAATGTTGCCCTCGGGAATAGTAAAAAGAACTGGGGAGGAGTAGGCTATCCTGGTCTTGATGTAGTATCCCTTTTAGGACATAATCTTTTGCCAAGGGGTCATTGTGACCCTTTTCTAGCAGTAGGCTCAAACTTTTTCAGTTTGGAAAAAAAAAAAAAAAATTAGCTATTAAATTTTGCATTTTTAGCTCCTCTTCAATCAGTTCACATTTTGCATTTTAATGATTTTTATTTTAAAAATGACTGCATGTGTTTCAGCTGCAATACTAGCAGCATGTTTTCCTTTGAAAGGAAAGGCTTTAACTCAATCCTTTGTGGTGAAAAGTGTTTTGAATACCATAGGTGAATCTGGCTGTCCCTGGCCCAGAGGTCCTAAACAGAAGCACCAGGTCTTGCATCTATGGCAGTTTTGACTGGACAGTCCTTCCTCTACACTATAGGATAGCTTCTTCTCTTTTGCTGCCATAGTCTGAAACTTAATTTCACTCTTCTATGTCTTCAGTCCCATCCTGGAAATAAAATGGAGAGGTGTTTCTGCCGTAATAATAAGCTGGTTGCTCTGATTTTGAAGATGAAATATACACAATGTCTAAAACATGTAAAAGGAACCCTGGGGTTATGGTTGATGCCTAAGGAATATAAGAATCATAATAAAGACTGTTAGTATGTTCTTTGGTATATTTCATATTCTGTTTTTGTAGTGTCTCTTTGCTGTATGCTTTTTTTTTGTATAATTATGCCATGGCTGCTCGTTAAGCACAACATGTTTCTGTAAGAAGGAGCAAATACTCAAAGTGGAGGGGGGGGAGTTATTCATAATTTTGAGAAAATAAAGGCCCAGTTTTAATAACGTTTAATCATACGCTTAGCCTAGCTGCTCCTACACTGAACAGCACCCCAGGCAACAAGTATTATCTGGTGATTTTGGTCGACTGCAATGGCTTCTGCTTCAGTAATAGGGAACTTTTTGGAAAGAAAAATTAAAAGGTTCAAAATACCTTAGTGTCTATTGATCATATTTCCGCACTTGGAGAGAGGATTTCAACTCCCAGCTGACCTAGTTGATCTTGGAAAAATCCAAGCATTATTTGGATGGAACACCACCAGGAGATCCCTGACTAAACTGGGAAGCAAAAATGGAAATGGGCGATGGCAAACTATCATATGGTTGCAAAGGAAGTTGCATAGAAAAAAAGCTGAGTTGAGTTTGAGACAAGGGAGCCTTGTGAAGAAAGTAGGGATGTGAACAAACTGAAACTTGGCTGCAGTCTCTGTTAATTGAAGCAGACTTCCCCGACCTTGCACATCTGGATGTGTTAGGATGGACTCCATTTTTCCATGGTAGAGGAGGATGGGAATTGGAGTCCAGGTTGTCTGTAAGACAGTTGGAAAAGAGCATTCAAAAGTATTAAGCCGGAGGCCTTTTGGCTGGCATTTATGCGATCTGGCTTTTCTAACTTAGGGCGCGCAAGTTGTGTTACTTCTTGCTAATGCATTCATGAAGCTGAAATATTCTGTTGCCATCAAAGGTACAAATTATGGGAGGGATCGGGGGCCATGTTTTTGCTTGGAACCGGAAGAGAAATTTCATGCCTTCTGGCTGCTGAGCTTTCTCAGTCTGGCCAGTCCCCTCTGTATTTCCACCAGCTGGCCCAGCGTAAAAAGTGCAAAAATCGATGCTCCAGACTGTGTGTCATCTTCTCACTCTTGCTTTGCCATATTTGGTTTGTAGCGAGAAAGATACAGAGAAACCGCCCAGGGTGCAGGAGGGATGGGGAAGTGGCTTGGCTCTTTGAGGACTTTGGGCTGGTGAGGGAGAAACCCAGATTTAAAGTGACATAGTTTCAGTTCCAAGATGCGTTCAATGCAAATTCCAAATACTCAATTCCAAGCCCAAAGTTTCCCACTATACAGTATTTCCCAGTTGTCATTCCCCCACCAGAAAAATAACACCTTGTAATCCAACAAACTGTCACTCCTTGAGTTGCAGTTGCCTTCCAGATAATTGGCTGACTCCATATTTATAGAAAAATAAAGCGAGCAACTGCAGATATATGGTCCTTTGTCAAACCTTAGTAGTCCCATCTCCAGAGCAGACAGCATGTTTGTTTATTCGTTTAGTCGCTTCCGACTCCTCGTGACTTCATGGGCCAGCCTACGCCAGAGCTTCCTGTCGGTCGTCAACACCCCCAGCTCCCCCAGGGACGAGTCCGTCACCTCCAGAATATCATCCATCCACCTTGCCCTTGGTCGGCCCCTCTTCCTTTTGCCTTCCACTCTCCCTAGCATCAGCATCTTCTCCAGGGTGTCCTGTCTTCTCATTATGTGGCCAAAGTAGTTCAGTTTTGCCTTTAATATCATTCCCTCAAGTGAGCAGTCTGGCTTTATTTCCTGGAGGATGGACTGGTTTGATCTTCTGGCAGTCCAAGGCACTCTCAGAATTTTCCTCCAACACCACAGTTCAAAAGCATCGATCTTCCTTTGCTCAGCCTTCCTTATGGTCCAGCTCTCGCAGCCATATGTTACTATGGGGAACACCATTGCTTTAACTATGCGGACCTTTGTTGTCAGTGTGATGTCTCTGCTCTTAACTATTTTATCGAGATTGGTCATTGCTCTTCTCCCAAGGATTAAGCGTCTTCTGATTTCCTGACTGCAGTCAGCATCTGCAGTAATCTTTGCACCTAGGAATACAAAGTCTTTCACTGCGTCTACATTTTCTCCCTCTATTTGCCAGTTATCAATCAAGCTGGTTGCCATAATCTTGGTTTTTTTGAGGTTTAGCTGCAAGCCAGCTTTTGAACTTTCTTCTTTCACCCTCATCATAAGGCTCCTCAGTTCCTCTTCACTTTCAGCCATCAAAGTGGTATCATCTGCATATCTGAGATTGTTAATGTTTCTTCCAGAGATTTTAACTCCAGCCTTGGATTCCTCAAGGCCAGCTTGTCGCATGATGTGTTCTGCATACAAGTTGAAAAGGTAGGGTGAGAGTATACAGCCCTGCCGTACTCCTTTCCCAATCTTAAACCAGTCCGTTGTTCCGTGGTCTGTTCTTACTGTTGCTACTTGGTCGTTATACAGATTCTTCAGGAGGCATACAAGATGACTTGGTATCCCCATACCACTAAGAACTTGCCACAATTTGTTATGGTCCACACAGTCAAAGGCTTTAGAATAGTCAATAAAACAGAAATAGATGTTTTTCTGAAACTCCCTGGCTTTTTCCATTATCCAGCGGATATTGGCAATTTGGTCTCTAGTTCCTCTGCCTTTTCTAAACCCAGCTTGTACCTCTGGCAATTCACGCTCCATGAACTGCTGAAGTCTACCTTGCAGGATCTTGAGCATTACCTTACTGGCATGCGAAATGAGTGCCACTGTTCGATAGTTTGAACATTCTTTAGTGTTTCCCTTTTTTGGTATGGGGATATAAGTTGATTTTTTCCAATCTGATGGCCATTCTTGTGTTTTCCAAATTTGCTGGCATATAGCATGCATTACCTTGACAGCATCATCTTGCAAGATTTTGAACAGTTCAGCTGGGATGCCGTTGTCTCCTGCTGCCTTGTTATTAGCAATGCTTCTTAAGGCCCACTCAACCTCACTCTTTAGGATGTCTGGCTCTAGCTCACTGACCACACCGTCAAAGCTATCCCCGATATTGTTATCCTTCCTATACAGGTCTTCTGTATATTCTTGCCACCTTTTCTTGATCTCTTCTTCTTCTGTTAGGTCCTTGCCATCTTTGTTTTTGATCATACCCATTTTGGTCTGGAATTTACCTCCAATGTTTCTAATTTTCTGGAAGAGGTCTCTCGTCCTTCCTATTCTATTGTCTTCTTCCACTTCTGCGCATTGCTTGTTTAAAAATAATTCCTTATCTCTTCTGGCTAACCTCTGGAATTTTGCATTTAATTGGGCATATCTCCCCCTATCACTGTTGCCTTTTGCTTTCCTTCTTTCTTGGGCTACTTCTAGTGTCTCAGCAGACAGCCACTTTGCCTTCTTGGTTTTCTCTTTCTTTGGGATGTATTTTGTTCCCACCTCCTGAACAATGCTGCCAACGTCTGTCCAGAGTTCTTCCGGGACCCTATCTACTAAGTCCAGTCCCTTAAATCTATTCTTCACCTCCACTGCATATTCCTTAGGGATATTAGTGAGCTCATATCTAGCTGATCTGTGGGTCTTCTCTAATCTCTTTAGTCTGATCCTAAATTGTGCAAGAAGAAGTTCGTGATCGGAACTACAGTCAGCTCCAGGCCTTGTTTTTACCGACTGTACAGATGTCCGCCACCTTTGGCTGCAAAGGATGTAATCAATCTGATTTCGGTGTCCATCTGGTGAAGTCCATGTATAAAGCCGTCTCTTAGGTTGTTGGAAGAGAGTGTTTGTTATGCAGAGTGAATTGTCTTGGCAAAATTCTATCAGCCTGTGTCCTACTTCGTTTTGTTCTCCCAGGCCATACTTACCTGTAATTCCAGGTGTCATTTGACTGCCCACCTTAGCATTCCAGTCTCCTGTGATGAAAATAACGTCTCTTTTAGGCGTGTTGTCCAGTAGGTGCTGCAGATCCTCATAGAACTGCTCTACTTCAGCTTCTTCAGCATTTGTGGTTGGGGCGTATATTTGGATCACTGTGATGTTAGATGGCTTGCCCTGAATTCGAATTGAGATCATTCTGTCGTTTTTTGGGTTGTATCCAAGCACTGCTTTAGCCACTTTACTATTAATTATGAAGGCTACTCCATTTCTTCTGTGGTCCTCTTGTCCACAGTAATAGATCTGGTGGTCATTTGATGTGAAGTGGCCCATTCCAGTCCATTTCAGTTCACTGACGCCCAGAATGTCTATCTTTAATCTTGACATCTCACCAATAACCACATCCAATTTGCCCTGGCTCATAGATCTTACATTCCAGGTTCCAATGGTGTGTTGATCCTTAGAACATCGGATTCGCCGTTCACCACCAGCACCGTCGGCTGCTAGCCGTCCTTTTGGCTTTGAGCTAGCTGCGTCATCACGTCTGGGGCTAGTTGAGCTCATCCTCTGTTCCTCCCCAGTAGTATTTTGACCATCTTCCGACCTGTCAGTCTCATCTTCCGATGGTATACCGACATATCTCTGGTTGTACTGATCCATTTAGTTTTCACGGCAAGAATACTGGGGTGGGTTGCCATTACCTTCCCCAGGGATCGCATTTAGTCTGACCTCTCTGTCATGACCTTCCCGTCTTGGGTGGCCCTTCACGGTTTAGCTCATGGCATCATTGAGGTGCTCAAGCTCCAGCACCACAACAAGGTAACGATCCTTTGCTGAAGGCAGACAGCATAGCATAAGCTTTTCTTGACCTGCAAATGAAATGAAAACGCAAGCTGTCAAAGACCGCTTTACTTCAGTCATTCTCAAGATCTTCCTCAGACAGCCTGGCCTGTCAGTACAGGTGTGTCCACGGGGGTCCAAAAGGTCAAGATGGTAGCCGTAAACCATGTGATCAAAACACACCCCCTTTTTGCATGGGTCTTGGCGCAGGTAAAAGGCTGAAGTTTAACTATGGTACTGTGGCCATCTTGACTTTTTTGACTCCCTGCAGATACCCCTGCCTCAATATCAAGAGCAAAGAAGGCCACAGTGTGCGTTTGTTATTTTTCGGGAGAACCAACATCAACAGAAACCTTCCACCAAAAAGCAGGGCTGACGAGGAACCTCGAAATGTGAACATTGAACACTTCTGCTGAAACAAGTGGATCCTGGAGAACAGCCACATGTAACTTGTTTAAATCCTCATATTGAGCTTTTGCAAACATTTGTGGGTCACCTGACAGGTGCCCAACTCTCATGGCGCCTCCTCCAGGCCTGTTACAGGGGCCGCAGTCAATTCTTTTCATCCATCCGCTGGGTTGGGGTGGAGATTCTGAAAGAGAGATTGAATGTGAACCTGGATTTCATGAATGCCAAGGGTCTCCCTGAATCTGCAGAATAAAAACGTATCAGCAAGGCCCCCAACACAAGATGTGCCATTGCCTTTTTCAGGATTTCATTAGGTCGCACAGAACATCCCCAGACACACCTGTTGAGTGTTTTGCAATGTAACCGTGTACATTTTTTATTTGTTCAACAAAATACGCCGAAATACCGTAATGTCGGACAATGCTTGCAAAGAGGACTCCCCCCCCCACTTTTAAAAAAGCTGAATATGGCGGTCAGATCTAATATTGTAGCTAAGTTAAAAACATAGTCCTGTTCCCCTAAATCCATTTTGTCTGTACACCAACGTCCTTCCTGATGGCAACAGCCAACTATTAGCAATGGATTCCTGGCGGGATTGTGATAGAGACATTGCCAGTTTAACCATAGCTATCATCAATAGTCTCAACACGTTTCATTAGTGGGAATCAAAAAGGCTAACCCCACCACAGTAAACCAACATCAGTCCATCCATGCTGAGGGTCATGAAAACATTCTGAGTGTTTATGAGGTTAGAGGAACCATTAGTGAATCTTTTTGAATTTGTGGCCGTAAAAATCTAATCAGTTATTACTATCATAGAAACATTGCTCAATTTCTCATTCCCACAAAGAATTTTCTTGATCGATTAATTATGTGCCATCAAATTGTTTTTGACTCCTAGTGACCGATTAGATTTTATCTAATGGTTGTTTATTCATTCAGTCGCTTCCGACTCTTCGTGACTTCATGGGCCAGCCCACGCTAGAGCTTCCTGTCGGTCGTCAACACCCCCAGCTCCCCCAGGGACGAGTCCGTCACCTCTAGAATATCATCCATCCACTTTGCCCTTGGTCAGCCACTCTTCCTTTTGCCTTCCATTCTCCCTAGCATCAGCATCTTCTCCAGGGTGTCCCGTCTTCTCATTATGTGGCCAAAGTATTTCAGTTTTGCCTTTAATATCGTTCCCTCAAGTGAGCAGTCTGGCTTTATTTCCTGGAGGATGGACTGGTTTGATCTTCTTGCAGTCCAAGGCACTCTCAGGATTTTCCTCCAACACCACAGTTCAAAAGCATCGATCTTCCTTCTCTCGGCCTTCCTTATGGTCCAGCTCTCGCAGCCATATGTTACTACGGGGAACACCATTGCTTTAACCATGTAGACCTTTGTTGTCAGTGTGATGTCTCTGCTCTTGATTATTTTATTGAGATTGGTCATTGCTCTTCTCCCAAGGATTAAGCGTCTTCTGATTTCCTGACTGCAGTCAGCATCTGCAGTAATCTTCGCACCTAGAAATAAAAAGTCTTTCACTGCGTCTACTTTTTCTCCCTCTATTTTCCAGTTATCAATCAAGCTGGTTGCCATAATCTTGGTTTTTTTGAGGTTTAGCTGCAAGCCAGCTTTTGCACTTTCTTCTTTCACCTTCATCATAAGGCCCCTCAGTTCCTCTTCGCTTTCAGCCATCAAAGTGGTATCATCTGCATATCTGAGATTGTTAATGTTTCTTCCAGTGATTTTAACTCCAGCCTTGGATTCCTCAAGCCCAGCATGTCGCATGATGTGTTCTGCGTACAAGTTGAATAGGTAGGGTGAGAGTATACAGCCCTGCCGTACTCCTTTCCCAATCTTAAACCAGTCTGTTGTTCCATGGTCTGTTCTTACTGTTGCTACTTGGTCGTTATACAGATTCTTCAGGAGGCAGACAAGATGACTTGGTATCCCCATACCACTAAGAACTTGCCACAATTTGTTATGGTCCACACAGTCAAAGGCTTTGTTGTTGTTTATTCATTTAGTCGCTTCCGACTCTTCGTGACTTCATGGACCAGCCCACGCCAGAGCTTCCTGTCGGTCGTCAACACCCCCAGCTCCCCCAGGGATGAGTCCGTCACCTCTAGAATATCAAAGGCTTTAGAATAGTCAATAGAACAGAAATAGATGTTTTTCTGAAACTCCCTGGCTTTTTCCATTATCCAGCGGATATTGGCAATTTGGTCCCTAGTTCCTCTGCCTTTTCTAAACCCAGCTTGTACATCTGGCAATTCTCGCTCCATGAATTGCTGAAGTCTACCTTGCAGGATCTTGAGCATTACCTTACTGGCATGTGAAATGAGTGCCACTGTTCAATAGTTTGAACATTCTTCAGTTTTTCCCTTTTTTGGTATGGGGATATAAGTTGATTTTTTCCAATCGGATGGCCATTCTTGTGTTTTCCAAATTTGCTGGCATATAGCGTGCATTACCCTGACAGCATCATCTTGCAAGATTTTGAACAGTTCAGCTGGGATGCCGTCGTCTCCTGCTGCCTTGTTATTAGCAATGGTTCTTAAGGCCCACTCAACCTCACTCTTCAGGATGTCTGGCTCTAGCTCACTGACCACACCGTCAAAGCTATCCCCGATATTGTTATCCTTCCTATACAGGTCTTCTGTATATTCTTGCCACCTTTTCTTGATCTCTTCTTCTTCTGTTAGGTCCTTGCCATCTTTGTTTTTGATCATACCCATTTTGGTCTGGAATTTACCTCCAATGTTTCTAATTTTCTGGAAGAGGTCTCTCATCCTTCCTATTCTATTGTCTTCTTCCACTTCCGCGCATTGCTTGTTTAAAAATAATTCCTTACCTCTTCTGGCTAACCTCTGGAATTTTGCATTTAATTGGGCATATCTCCCCCTATCACTGTTGCCTTTTGCTTTCCTTCTTTCTTGGGCTACTTCTAGTGTCTCAGCAGACAGCCATTTTGCCTTCTTGGTTTTCTCTTTCTTTGGGATGTATTTTGTTGCCGCCTCCTGAACAATGCTGCCAACTTCTATCCAGAGTTCTTCCGGGACCCTATCTACTAAGTCCAGTCCCTTAAATCGATTCTTCACCTCCACTGCATATTCCTTAGGGATATTAGTGAGCTCATATCTAGCTGATCTGTGGGTCTTCCCTAATCTCTTTAGTCTGATCCTAAATTGTGCAAGAAGAAGTTCGTGATCGGAACTACAGTCAGCTCCAGGTCTTGTTTTTACCCACTGTATAGATGTCCGCCACCTTTGGCTGCAAAGGATGTAGTCAATCTGATTTCGGTGTTGTCCATCTGGTGAAGTCCATGTATAAAGCCATCTCTTAGGTTGTTGGAAGAGAGTGTTTGTTATGCAGAGTGAGTTGTCTTGGCAAAATTCTATCAGCCTATGTCCTGCTTCATTTTGTTCTCCCAGGCTTGCCTGTAATTCGAGGTGTCATTTGACTGCCCACCTTAGCATTCCAGTCTCCCGTGATGAAAATAACATCTCTTTTAGGCGTGTTGTCCAGTAGGTGCTGCAGATCCTCATAGAACTGCTCTACTTCAGCTTCTTCAGCATTTGTGGTTGGGGCGTATATTTGGATCACTGTGATGGTAGATGGGTTGCCCTGAATTTGAATTGAGATCATTCTATCGTTTTTTGGATTGTATCCAAGCACTGCTTTAGCCACTTTACTATTAAGTATGAAGGCTACTCCATTTCTTCTGTGGTCCTCTTGTCCACAGTAGGAGATCTGGCGGTCATCTGATGTGAAGTGGCCCATTCCAGTCCATTTCAGTTCACTGATGCCCAAAATGTCTATCTTTAATCTTGACATCTCACCAATAACCACACCCAATTTGCCCTGGCTCATAGATCTTACATTCCAGGTTCCAATGGTGTGTTGATCCTTAGAACATCGGATTCGCCGTTCACCACCAGCACCGTCAGCCTCTAGCCGTCCTTGCGGCTTTGAGCTAGCTGCGTCATCACGTCTGGGGCTAGTTGAACTCATCCTCTGTTCCTCCCCAGTAGCATTTTGACCATCTTTCGACCTGGGGGTCTCATCCTCCGATGGTATACCGACATATCTCTGGTTGTACTGATCCATTGAGTTTTCATGGCAAGAATACTGGGGTGGGTTGCCATTACCTTCCCCAGGGATCGCATTTAGTCTGACCTCTCTGTCATGACCTTCCCGTCTTGGGTGGCCCTTCGCGGTTTAGCTTATGGCATCATTGAGGTGCTCAAGCTCCAGCACCACGGCAAGGTAACGATCCTTTGCTGAAGTATCTAATGGTAGGATCATGATATTTATTAGGGATAATGATTAAGGGAGTGGAATGGTAAAGAGTATGTATTATGCATTAGAGTAATTATTTTTTGTGAGCCAATTGCAACGAAATTTCATTTTAATGTGCACCTTGGTGTATAGCGGAATGACAATAAATGTTAACCCTACCCTACCCTATGCTATTATGAATTTTACTAGAGAGGCCTTTTCTCTCTTTCTCTCCAACTGAGATAGGTAGGTAGATAGGTAGATAGATAGATATCAGATGGCGATTAGATTGGATGAATGGATGATAGATAATCATTCTTGTTTGCAGGGCGCACACAGGCTCCTATGGCTGTTAAATTCACAAAAAGTGTAGAGCCCCAAGTCCAAGATCCCGGAGTTCCATTGCCACCTGGTGGCTGTATTGGGGATATTATTGGCCTATATATTCATAGAAAATTAAACTTTGGGAGGTAAACTGGTCCGCCAAATGTACTCCACAAACAAAAAATAATTATTACCTCAAAGAAAGGAAAAAAATACATAACAAGATATAGAAGCAAATTGTCACAACATAAAACTCAAAAACAAACTATCAATAATAACATACATTTGTGCCTTTCACTCATTCTTGACTCCTGGCAACTGCCTGGACTAGTCCCTGCAGTTTTCTTGGCAAGATTGTTGCAGAAGTGGTTGGCCATTGCCTCCTTCCTAGGGCTGGGAGAGAGGGACTGGCCCAAGGCCACCCAGCTGGCTTTGTCCCTAAGGCAGGACTAGAACTCACGGCCTCCGGGTTTCTAGCCTGGTGCCTTCACCACTGCACCAGACTATTTCCCCTGTGGCTCCATGTGATTGGAAAAAAAATGGCAGGAGGGAAAAGGCACCACTCAGTGAAAGAGGCATGAAAATACTTGAAATGAAAAACAATGACACAAATACAATGCCTTAATCGTATATACACAAAATTCCTGAGGTTAAACAGAACCCTACTTCATTATCCCCCCCGCAGTTTGATTTCTCTAACTTTATCAGAAAACAGAGGCCTATATTCAGTATTCAACTGCTGCTTTATTTTTTTTATCCTTTAGTATAAAGAATACTAAAGATTATATACTAAATTGTTCTTTAGTATAATTTTCTTGCCACTGCGTTGTGACATCTAGTCACAATACAGGGCATCTAATACTAGTCCAAAAGAAAGTCTGCCGATTTTCAGATAGTAAATTTAAGCAAGGCAAAGCAAAAGCAAAATACCTGTCACTGGAGGGAATAAACCTGGTTTTGCGGTGTGGCTTTTCTGCAAGAGGTCAAGATGCATTCTCACCTCACAGGACATTCAAGAGCTCTTCCAGAAAGGGAACGGAGGGATTGATGACAGCCTCTGTTGCTCAGTTGGCCTAAATATCTGTGCCTTATTTGATGAAATGGTGATTTTAGGGTTGAGCTGAAGAAGACAGCAGAAACATCATGGCCCCAGAACTGACCTTCACTAACTGCTGGGAACAGAGCAGATAATAAAGTTGCAAATTGGGTTCGAATCACTTTCCCTTTGTGTATTGTTGCCGTATCAGCTAGAGCAGAAAGGGGAGAATGGAATGCAGTGGGAAGCAGTGGGAAGCGATTGTAACTGAATAGATAAGGCACCAGCTTAGCTTGTATTTCCTTAGCAAAAGTAAAAGTCCACTCTTGGACATTGTTGTTATTTGTTTAGTCGCTTCTGACTCTTCGTGACTTCATGGGCCAGCCCACGCCAGAGCTTCCTGTCAGTTGTCAACACCCCCAGCTCCCCCAGGGACGAGTTCGTCACCTCTAGAATATCATCCATCCACCTTGCCCTTGGGCGGCCCCTCTTCCTTTTGCCCTCCACTCTCCCCAGCATCAACATCTTCTCCAGGGTGTCCTGTCTTCTCATTATGTGGCCAAAGTAGTTCAGTTTTGCCTGTAATATTCCCTCAAGTGAGCAGTCTGGCTTTATTTCCTGGAGGATGGACTGGTTTGATCTTCTTGCAGTCCAAGGCACTCTCAGGATTTTCCTCCAACACCACAGTTCAAAAGCATCAATCTTCCTTCTCTCAGCCTTCCTTATGGTCCAGCTCTCACAGCCATATGTTACTACGGGGACATTAGTGCCCTTGGACATTAGTGCCCACCTTTTGGGAGTGTTTTGCCCACCCAAGGGTATGAATAATTATTGTATACCAATGAAATTGTGTTTGTTTATGATGTAATGATTTTCTGATAGAGAATTCCTTTTTGGCACTTGCTTTGAAAACCAATTTCCAAGTGCCATTATCCTGTACAGAATAAAGCTATAAAAGAGATTTCTGCCTTGCATGTTAATTGGGGAAGCATGCCAGGTTTAAAAACCCAGAGTTCTTGGGACAACATATTTCTCCCAAAAAGCTTTAAGTGGTGTTGTGCCAGTCAAATACATGGATTGACAAGCTTTGGTCATTGCTGGGATGAATGTTGATTTCACTGTTGAAATATTTCAAAGCACTCAGATAAAAATAAAATAAATAAATAAGTAAATAAATATCTCATGATACACTAGCTTGGGTCAGCAATTTCAAATATAGCCCTATATGAAGGACCAGTGTTATAATACTGAGACAGGGAGAAAAGAGTGATTTGTCTAAAACAGTGCTTCTCAACCTCAGCAGCTTTAAGACGTGTGGACTTCAACTTCAACTCCCAAGATTCCCCAGCCAGCAAGGGTTAGGGTTAGGGTTGCTGGCTGGGGAATCTTGGGAGTTGAAGTTGAAGTCCACACGTCTTAAAGCTGCTGAGGTTGAGAAACCCTGCACTCAAGCTATCTAGCCAATGTGTCAGAATTTAATTAATTTTCTACTAATTCTCTTACTTCCACTTTACGCAACTGTCAGACCCAGTTCTTGAACTTAAAGAATTAGAAACGGTGCATCTGAGGATATGCAGAATGTTTTTCATCACTTTGAAACACTATCACAGCAATGCTTGAGCTTCCCTATTAATAGAGGGATGTGGAGACTATGGCATGAACGAGGGCCACCGTCTTCAGAATCTTTCCTCCTGCTCCGCGTATTAGTGCAATCCTCTTAAAAAATGTCATACCTTTAAAATCAGTGCAAAATCAGGTTAGGTGTGGTGGTGGCTGTGGTGAATTGTCTAGACGTCCCCTAATGGGTGGTTATTTAAAACCAAGTTTATTCAAGTGGGGGAGCAGGCAGAACTTCTAGGTCAGAGGCTTTGCTGGCAAGCTGAAGCTTCTCAGCGCTAATGTTAGAAATGAATCTCTGTCCCCATCCTGGTCAGGACTGGAAAACAACATCAGCGATGTGGAATCTGGAAACATCCCTTCTGCCTCTCCAAACCTAATGAAGCTCCCTGCTCTGATTTTCCTTCTCCTCTAAACTCTAAAGAGCCTTTCCCATCTTATCCAGGGGCTGACTCATTGCCAACGTAAGAAAACCAGAAGCTTCAGAGATGACCTTTGAACACCAGCTGGCTTCTGGCACAGGAACCCCTGCCCTGTGTTTCGTGTCCAGCATTCGCTCTCTGTACGCTGCAGCGAAAGCAGGAAGAGGGGAAGGAGAAGGAGAAGGGGGTATCGCTGCAGCCATGGCTGCTGTCTTCCTTCCAGGAAACCTTCAAGATGAAGCCACTTGCTCTGTTTGTCTGGAATACTTCAAAGATCCTGTGTCCATCCAATGCGGGCACAACTTCTGCCGGGCTTGCATCACCAAGAGCTGGAAGAGCCTGGAGGTGGATTTCCCTTGCCCCCAGTGCAGGGAAGTGTTCAAGGAGAAGAGCCTCAGGCCCAACCGACAGCTGGCCAACATGTCTGAGATCATCAGCCAGTTCATCCTGCATGGTGGGAAAGGCCTCGAGGAGGAGAAGATCTGTGAGAAGCACAAGGAGGCCCTTAAGCTCTACTGCAAAGACGACCAGAAGACCATTTGCGTGGTGTGTGACCGGTCTCGGGACCACCGGCCTCACGCTGTGGTGCCTGTAGAGGAGGCAGCCCAGGAGTACAAGGTATGCACCTGCCAGTCCACTGCACAAATATTCTTGCAAACACCTTGGGGTCTACCTTTCTCAAAAGCCTTTCCACACTGTATGTGTTGTTTGCTGAAAACTACCAAGGGGCTATGCATGAGCTTGCATGGGGAAGGTCCTAGTTCAATCCCAGGCATCTCCAAGTTGGGTTGGGGGAAAGCCCATCTCTGAAACCTTCTGAGGAGCTTCTGAATCTCTGGGTCAACAATAGCAGGCTGAGAGCTGCCTCAGCAGCCAGGTTCAGACAGCACGCTCAACCCCAAACCTGCTATATTCCCAGAACATGCTTGCTCAAATAAATAAATAAACAAACCAGATCATGGCTTAATGGGATGGATGGCCTGTTTCATCCAACATGCAGCCAAGCCAATGGCTAGTTTTCCACATCTGTTCAACCAGAAACTACACAATCCCATTTTAGTCTATGTTGTGCAAATGTGGCCTGTCTTTCTATGTTCCTTAGCTTTTCCAGAAAAAAATCCAGGGGCAGGAAAGCAATCTGTGAAAAAGGTGAAAGGTCCCCTGTGCAAGCACCGAGTCATGTCTGACCCTTTGGGGGTACGCCAGGAGAGCAATCTAGAGAAGAAATAATGGTATGCACAAAACAGACAAACACTTCCTCCCCAAAAGCTGACCTTTCTGTTTTTTCCTCTTTGATTTCTTTCATTAATATCCCCACTTCCCTCTAAAAGATGAAGGAAGCATACATGGGGATTTCACCCAAAAACAACAACCCAGAATGTTGGCCTGAAATATGACAGTGGCTGGATAAGTCACCCTGTGAGCTCTGTGGTTGCAATCAGGATTTAGATCCATGCCTTGATGGTTCCTTTCCAAAACTTCAACCACTGTACTGCTGTGATGGGAAAAGACAGGAAAACTTCAAATGGAAGACAAATGGACATTTGGATCCCTTGTAAAAATCTGTGCATTAAGCCTCTGTGGTTGGGTGGGTGGCTGGGGGTTGAATCTCACCTGGAATTAAGTTCCATAGCTGTCCCTCAGGTTTCATTCCAAATTAAACCAGGCTCAATCATGTCTATTGAAAAGTAATGGAATAGTTTTAGTCTTCAGCACTGGGTGAAAATGATGGCTCCTGGATCAGTGGCCTCTAAGGACTGAACCTCACAGGATGCTGGTCTGTGACTGGTCCCTGCCCATATATTTCCCTTTACAGGGTTAAAAGCTGCAGGGGGCATGGAGGGAAGAGGTCAGCAAAGCCCACCAAAGCCCTTGAGGGATCAGAAGAATTGGGGCTGCTCGGCTGGCCAGCTGTGTCAAAATGAAGTTTTCGCAGTCTCTTAATTTTTGCTCTGCAAGGCTGGTGTGGACATGAGCAGTTTGTAGGACACCATGTCCTGGATTTCAGGAGTTGGGATTTTCAGAGGGAGGAGCAGATTTAGCTCTCTGGGTATTCCCGTGCCACATGGGCAGGACTTTTCCTTAACCCTTTTTAGGTAGGGAACAAAGAGAGGAGCTGATTGTGCCTTAAAGCACGAAGATTAGACATGATAAGTTTTCCATTCAAAAATTTATTTATGGTCCAAGACCAAACACAATTTTCCGTTTTTCATTTTCCACAGTTTTCCATTTCCTTTTTTCCCCCCAATGGAAAACAAAACAAACAAAACAAAACAAAACAAAACAAAACAAAACAACACTTTGTAAACATTTGCTTCTAGAGCGGTAACCCTTTTAATCCCTTGCATTAAAACCAGGGTAGAATCTTGTACAGTCCTAAAGCTTCACACATGTACGTATTATTCCACATGGACTGTGATCCATGAGATCTTGCCCAGTAATACATTTGTTCATCTTTGAAGTATCACAAAGTTCTTCATTTCAGTAGCAATGGTTACTTGTTTGTGGTTAATGGTTAATGATTAATGGTTTATGGTATCCCAATATACCCATTCCTTACCCCATTTAGCAGGATTAGTAAAATCACCTCAAAACACTCAATTAGTTTGCAGAATTAAAGTCAGAAACACATCCTGGTTTGATCCAATGGCTATAATCACAGTTTAGCCCAGGGCTTCTCAACCAGGGTTCCATGGAACCCCTGGGTTCTGTGAGAGGTCACTAGGGGTTCCCTGGGAGATCATGCTTTATTTAAAAATTATTTCAAATTTGGGCAACTGCACATTGAAGAGGTAAATTTCATTCTTTATTATTAGTTTAAGAACACTGTATATATACAGGCCTACCCATGAAATGAATATCATAATTTTGTAATTTCTGGCCTCTATTTGAGCCTGAATGTGCATGGGTCCCCGAGGCCTGAAAAATATTTCAAGGGTTCCTCCAGGGTCAAAAAGTTCAGAACGGCTGGTTTAGTATAAAGGAAGGAGTCTGCAGGTGAAGTTTTTATGCCACCAGGATAAATAAACCTGTGCCACAGTTCTGCCTCCCCCCACCCCCTGCCAAGTTGAAGCTTGCAGTTTTAATATATAAACTTCTTAGACTGTCCACAGATGACCCCTAATCTCCATTTGGAGTAAATGACTTCTAAAATAGCAAAATAGGATTTTCCAGCTGGGCTGATTGCAAACCTGTAGCCATTGAGATGGTCCATGTCAGGCAAGAAATGGTTAAGTCAGGAACCAAATTCCTGTTCTATTTCTGGCAGGAAACCTTCCCAAACTGGGCAGAAGATCTCAGACTGACACTGATTCTCTGGCGAGCAGGAGCCAAGCTTGTTCTTTGTGGCCCTGGTGCAAATGTCTAGCTCAAAATAGAAACTGCAGCTGGTAAGGTGACAAGAGCAGATGGGCTGATGCCTCCTGAGAAGGTCCTGGGAAATTAGTTCCATATGCAAGCTAGAGGGCCTTCCTATCACATACCTACTGCACTCCTTCCTTTTCTACCAATGGCCCATGGAGAAATGTAGTTTGCGGAGGGTCTCTTTAGCAAGATTTATTGAGAAGGAAGGGATGGTTTCCATAATTCGGGCAACTCAACTGTTTCTCATTTAGAACCCATCTATCCCCATATGTGTGGGGAGAGCTTGGGTGTTTTTTTTCCCAAAGAGCCTTCCTGGGATCTGGCAAGGAGGAGGAGGATCTTTTCACTCATAATGAAGACTCTTGAGGCTGGCTATTTACATCAACATTTCAGGAATGGTTATCCCTCTGGGAACAAACTTGCACATCTCCTCTCTCCCTCTTCCACCTCAAAGCCTGGAGAATCCCTTCCCCACTTCTCCTTCTAGGGAGAAACCACCTGTTGAACCACAACAGTAAGAGAGGTCACTCAGCCGGATCTCCTCCTGGTTTTATTTTTACTTTAAAGCACCATCTTAGGAGGCAAGCTTCAAATGTTATAACCCAAACCCTTTGTCTACATTTACAGATACCCAACCTTGGTTCTACAGCACAGGGAAGATTAGTGATTTAAGGCAGGTTTTAGGCAGTTGAGCTGGGCTGAGAATGATGGGGACTGTGGTCAAACGTATCTGGAGGATGTCATAATGGGGAAGACTGGCCTAAATGCATACTGTGGTACCTTTTGAGGTTGTATCACTCTTGTGGTTTGCAAGAAGATCATTTCCAAGCATAGTCGGTGTTGGAGTGAACTTTGGCTTTGCAAATTGTATGGCCAGATATTGTCATGAGTAAGGATGGCGAGCAGGGGGCTCCCATCCAGACTGTTAAGCGCATGCGTAGCACTGAGGAATTGGGCAGCCATTCAAAGAGACACAGATCGGGACCGCCTTAACCTTTGGGGTTTATATGTCTGGGTTTTTCCCACGCTTCTTCAGTTTGTTAGGATTCCTGTTATGTACAAGCAATAAAACATCAGAGACCAGTTCCTTGTCTCAGTGTGGTTCCTGGCTGTTAGGACAGATATGCTCAGACCCTAAGCCTAAGTGATTGCAGCACAACAGAGCTGTTTTCAGACTCCAAGTGCTCAGACACAGTTCTAAGTCAGAGTTTAGTCCTTACAGACAGCCAACTCAAAATGCAGAGTCCATCACATGATGCAATTCCTGCATTATGCAGCTGAACAACAGACAAACACAGCAACAACAATTATTATTATTTATTCAATTTACATGCCATTTGATTCCCCGCAAATGCTACCCAACTAGTGACTTCTCCGTCCCTCAATCCGTGGTCTGTTTTGTTTAAAATATCAGAATGTCTGCATTTGGGAGCTTCTCTATTCCTCTGTCCAATTTATTAAAGCAGCAGAGAAATTCATGGCATTGAGCTACAGCAACTCAACCTCTTCTGGAAGAAAGACATCCCCACTGTTTCTACTGAAAAATTGGAATCAACCTGCTTCAGCCCAAAATTAATTGGTTTAGCCAAAAACATATTGGTGGATCATGTGGGTGTAGAGCTAATCCAGGAGTGGTCCAAAACCACACATAGATGTGTCCTCAAATCGTTACTATGGATCTTATCCTAGGACCCAATATTCTTTGGATGCCATCTTGTTGGACAATGACTTGGAAGACCAATATTACTCTGGTTAGCTGGTAGCAGTTGATCATATATGCCCTGGTCAGATAGAGAATGGTTGGTCTCCTGGATGCAAATCTGCCTGGAAAGATGGAACATCCTGTTGCTTTTTAAAAAAAAATCCAATAGGGGTTATATTACAGTATAATATCCATGGTGACCTCACAATAGTTGTGCTGCTGTGGACTTAGAGAGCCCTCCTGCCCTGTTTGACCATCAGCTCCCATCTTGTCATGAGGCTGGGAATAGTGGGGAGGCAGGAGTGTACACACATAACGTGACAATGGAGAGATATTTCCTGGATAAGCTCCATTTCTGAAGGATTATTTTAAAATTAGGACTTAATTCCTTTTCAGCAGGAGGAAAAGAAAGGCATCCTTTATTGATTTTCTCCTTTATCTCCTCCTCTAGTCAGCATGGCAGACTAGAACTCTTTTGGCCTAACACTAACTCCTCTAATTCTGCTGCTGACTAAGTTGTGAAGTTTGTGCGATGCACAAATGTCACCCCGAACTTAGGTAAACATGTTGGGCAAACACAGCCTATGTTGTATATGATGGGGCCAATTCCAGTTCAACTCTTTGTCATTGTAAAGTGCCCAATAGCAAGTCAACTCCACAGAAGCTTGTGTCTAATTGCCTTACGCCAAGTCAGACCAGAGGTCCATCTTGGACGATCTGGTTCATTGCACTGCCTGGTGTGGCTCTCCTGAGTTTCCTGCACAAATATTCTCTTTGGAAATGACTGGGATTGTACCTGAGCCCTTCTGTAGGCAAAATAATGGCTCCATCTATATATTACAACCCCCAAGAAGATTTGACCTCACAGCTCCTGCATTTCAACTGTTTTGTTACAGGGCCTACATTTTTTTGAATGAGAATCATCTAGCATATGAATTTTATAGAAATTATAATTATAGCCCAATGAAGCAAGGACTATGCAGTGTGTATTCTCCTTCCCTCCCTCCCTACCACCCTCCCTTATGTATATTTACTTTATCTTTTGTTGTTTATTCGTTCAGTCACTTCCGACTCTTCGTGACTTCATGGGCCAGCCCACGCCAGAGTTTCCTGTCGGTCGTCAACACCCCCAGCTCCCCCAGGGACGAGTCCGTCACCTCTAGAATATCATCCATCCATCTTGCCCTTGGTCGGCCCCTCTTCCTTTTGCCCTCCACTCTCCCTAGCATCAGCATCTTCTCCAGGGTGTCCTGTCTTCTCATTATGTGGCCAAAGTATTTCGGTTTTGCCTTGAATATCATTCCCTCAAGTGAGCAGTCTGGCTTTATTTCCTGGAGGATGGACTGGTTTGATCTTCTGGCAGTCCAAGGCACTCTCAGAATTTTCCTCCAACACCACAGTTCAAAAGCATTGATCTTCCTTCTCTCGGCCTTCCTTATGGTCCAGCTCTCACAGCCATATGTTACTACAGGGAACACCATTGCTTTAACTATGCGGGCCTTTGTTGTCAGTGTGATGTCTCTGCTCTTAACTATTTTATCGAGATTTGTCATTGCTCTTCTTCCAAGGATTAAGCGTCTTCTGATTTCCTGACTGCAGTCAGCATCTGCAGTAATCTTCGCACCTAGGAATACAAAGTCTTTCACTGCTTCTACATTTTCTCCCTCTATTTGCCAGTTATCAATCAAGCTGGTTGCCATAATCTTGGTTTTTTTCAGGTTTAGCTGCAAGCCAGCGTTTGCACTTTCTTCTTTCACCTTCATCATAAGGCTCCTGAGTTCCTCTTCGCTTTCAGCCATCAAAGTGGTATCATCTGCATATCTGAGATCGTTAATGTTTCTTCCAGCGATTTTAACCCCAGCCTTGGATTCCTCAAGCCCAGCATGTCGCATGATGTGTTCTGCGTACAAGTTGAATAGGTAGGGTGAGAGTATACAGCCCTGCCGTACTCCTTTCCCAATCTTAAACCAGTCTGTTGTTCCGTGGTCTGTTCTTGCTGTTGCTACTTGGTCGTTATACAGATTCTTCAGGAGGCAGACAAGATGACTTGGTATCCCCATACCACTAAGAACTTGCCACAATTTGTTATGGTCCACACAGTCAAAGGCTTTAGAATAGTCAATAGAACAGAAATAGATGTTTTTCTGAAACTCCCTGGCTTTTTCCATTATCCAGCGGATATTGGCAATTTGGTCCCTAGTTCCTCTGCCTTTTCTAAACCCAGCTTGTACCTCTGGCAATTCTCGCTCCATGAATTGTTGAAGTCTACCTTGCAGGATCTTGAGCATTACCTTACTGGCATGTGAAATGAGTGCCACTGTTCGATAGTTTGAACATTCTTTAGTGTTTCCCTTTTTTGGTATGGGGATATAAGTTGATTTTTTCCAATCGGATGGCCATTCCTGTGTTTTCCAAATTTGCTGGCATATAGCATGCATTACCTTGACAGCATCATCCTGCAAGATTTTGAACAGTTCAGCTGGGATGCCGTCGTCTCCTGCTGCCTTGTTATTAGCAATGGTTCTTAAGGCCCATTCAACCTCACTCTTCAGGATGTCTGGCTCTAGCTCACTGACCACACCGTCAAAGCTATCCCCGATATTGTTATCCTTCCTATACAGGTCTTCTGTATATTCTTGCCACCTTTTCTTGATCTCTTCTTCTTCTGTTAGGTCCTTGCCATCTTTGTTTTTGATCATACCCATTTTGGCCTGGAATTTACCTCCAATGTTTCTAATTTTCTGGAAGAGGTCTCTCGTCCTTCCTATTCTATTGTCTTCTTCCACTTCCGCGCATTGCTTGTTTAAAAATAATTCCTTATCTCTTCTGGCTAACCTCTGGAATTTTGCATTTAATTGGGCATATCTCCCCCTATCACTGTTGCCTTTTGCTTTCCTTCTTTCTTGGGCTACTTCTAGTGTCTCAGCAGACAGCCACTTTGCCTTCTTGGTTTTCTCTTTCTTTGGGATGTATTTTGTTGCCGCCTCCTGAACAATGTTGTGAACTTCTATCCAGAGTTCTTCCGGGACCCTATCTACTAAGTCCAGTCCCTTAAATCGATTCTTCACCTCCACTGCATATTCCTTAGGGATATTAGTGAGCTCATATCTAGCTGATCTGTGGGTCTTCCCTAATCTCTTTAGTCTGATCCTAAATTGTGCAATGAGAAGTTCATGATTGGAACTACAGTCAGCTCCAGGTCTTGTTTTTACCCACTGTATAGATGTCTGCCATCTTTGGCTGCAAAGGATGTAGTCAATCTGATTTCGGTGTTGTCCATCTGGTGAAGTCCATGTATAAAGCCGTCTCTTAGGTTGCTGGAAGAGGGTGTTTGTTATGCACATTGAGTTCTCTTGGCAAAATTCTATCAGCCTGTGTCTTGCTTCGTTTTGTTCTCCCAGGCCATGCTTACCTGTAATTCCAGGTGTCATTTGACTGCCTACCTTAGCATTCCAGTCTCCTGTGATGAAAATAACGTCTCTTTTAGGCATGTCATCCAGTAGGTGCTGCAGATCCTCATAGAACTGCTCTACTTCAGCTTCTTCAGCATCTGTGGTTGGGGCGTATATTTGGATCACTGTGATGTTAGATGGCTTGCCCTGAATTCGAATTGAGATCATTCTCTTGTTTTTTGGATCGTATCCAAGCACTGCTTTAGCCACTTGACTATTAATTATGAAGGCTACTCCATTTCTTCTGTGGTCCTCTTGTCCACAGTAGTAGATCTGGTGGACATCTGATGTGAAGTGGCCCATTCCAGTCCATTTCAGTTCACTGACACCCAAAATGTCTATCTTTAATCTTGACATCTCACCAATAACCACACCCAATTTGCCCTGGCTCATAGATCTTACATTCCAGGTTCCAATGGCGTGTTGATCCTTAGAACATCGGATTCGCCGTTCACCACCAGCACCGTCGGCCGCTAGCCGTCCTTTCGGCTTTGAGTTAGCTGCGTCATCACGTCTGGGGCTAGCTGAACCCCTCCTCTGTTCCTCCCCAGTAGCATTTTGACCATCTTCCGACCTGGGGGTCTCGTCTTCCGATGGTATACCGACATATCTCTGGTTGTACTGATCCATTTCGTTTCCACGGCAAGAATACTGGGGTGGGTTGCCATTACCTTCCCCAGGGATCGCATTTAGTCTGACCTCTCTGTCATGACCTTCCCGTCTTGGGTGGCCCTTCACGGTTTAGCTCATGGCATCATTGAGGTGCTCAAGCTCCAGCACCACGGCAAGGTAACGATCCTTTGCTGAAGTACTTTATCTTTACTTTTATTTATATTATTTATTATTGTATTTTTATATTGTATGTTTTGTGATTGTTGTTTTAATTGATTGTTGTAAACCGCCCAGAGTCCCCCAATGGGAGGAGATGGGCGGGGACAAATTGGATAAATTAAAAATAAAAGAAATAAATATTGCTGATGTTTTTAGACTCATTGTGACTTACAACAACATACTGAAATAATAGTAAAATGTTACACAATAAATAACAGTAACACAATAGAATGTGTCATTTAATTGTGTGGTGATAAGGGCATAAATCAAAGTAGCCAGAGGCTCCATAACACTTACAGTCTCATAGTTTCTCCTGTGGATGCATGGAATCCTCTCAGCAGGACAAATCTTCTTGATTGCCTCAGAATTGTGGAAGCATTTAAAAAAATAATTGTATACCTTGGACCGTAGGAACAAATTCAGACTCGTTTGGATTTCTTGAAAAAAGAGAGACAAGAGCTCCTGGAATTCAAAACACAGGATGACAAGAAGAGCCAAGAACTCCTGGTAGGTACCTGTTGTTACTCAGAAGTTGGCAAACTTGTGTAGCATGGTTCAGTCAGATGCAGATATGTAACTCAATAAGATTCTTGAAGAAAACAAGGAGGATTAAGTTTATTAATGTCACAGCCACAGGACCCAGAGTGAGACTCACATGTTCAGAAGTAGGGTGACCTTATTTCCACATGCTGGGGAGAAACAATAAAACATGTCACTTTATCATATCTGTCGCTAGTACTGTAGTTCTTTGAAAAGCAGGATGTAAGTATAATAATATACAGGTAGTCCTCGCTTAAGGACTACAATTGGGACTGGAATTTAGGTTGCTAAGTGAAGTGGTCATTAAGCAAATCCAACTTGATTTTACGACCTTTTTATGGTGGTCATTAAGTGAATCACGTGGTTCCCCATTGACTTTGCTTGCCAGAAGCTGGCCAGGGAGGTCGAAAATGGAGATCACATGACAATGGGACATTGCAATGATCATACATGTGAACTGGTTGCCAAGCGCCCAAACTGTGATCACATGACCGCGGGGACACTGCAATGGTCATGAGTGTGAGGACCGGTCATAAGTTGTTTTTTTCAGCACTGTCATAAGTCTGAACTGTCACTAAATGAATGGTTGTTAAGTGAGGACTACCTGTATTCTAATTTTAGGCTAGTCTCTCTCGAACTGGTACTCTTCAGCTGCATTGGGAGTTGGCAAGGCATGGCAGGTGATTAAACTGGGGAAGTCTGTCCCAGTGATAATTGTTCAAGGATAATTGTCCTTCTGCTTCCGTACCCTTCTTTCTTCAACTTTTGAAAAAGAAAACCATAGAAACTGAGAGACAGAAGGTCCTCTCTGAATTTGAAGGGCTGCGCCAGTTTCTTCATGAGCAAGAACAGCTTCTCCTTGGTCAGCTGGACAAGATGGAGAAGGGCATCATGAAAAGACAGAATGAAAACATCACGGAGCTGTCCAAGGAAATTTCCCTCCTCAACAAATTCATTGCTGATCTGGAGGACAAAGGCCAAGAACCACTGCTTGATTTCCTCAAGGTAAGACTTAACAACAGACAAGCATTATAGAAATTCTGTGTAAAGTCAGGCCTTTTGGCATTGGCACATCACTGGATGTTGGGCAAACCCAGCTATGGTTTACTCAGTATACCACAATAACAATTCAGCAATTTAGTGACTAGCTAGACCCATACTGGCTGGGGAATTCTGGGAGTTGGAGTCCACACATCCTAAAGTTGCCTAGGTTGAGGAACACTGAGCTAGACATGCTATGCTAAACCTGACAGGGCTGAGTTCCAGTGGTCCATGGCTTTCAAACACTCATGTCAGAGTGGGAGATTACTAGTGAGATTTACTAGTATGTTACCTTGCCTTGATCTATAAATCAAGCTGTTGTTAAGAGCACAGTAGCAAGGGATACCAAAAACCAATTTAGTCTTGTCCTTCATGAAGACTTTAATTCAACATCCTTCTCAGATATAGGTCAGTGGCTGTTAGAATTCATACAGAGTAATCACTTCTTTCTCTGCCACTTGAAATTTGGAAAAAAAAAGTGGTTCTCCCAGGCCTTGGGTTTTGGCCAGGACTACTACTCTCAGGTTACACCTGATGTTTCCATGCTATAGAGTTTCTTATGACTATTTAAAGGCTGCCACATTCTTTTCTGGAGAGGGTAGCCCTTGAGAAATTAAGGTTAAGGTCCCCTTAAATGTGCTTGGTATCTATTCATAGTTTACTGTACCTAAGGATGTTGGTGGGAAGATGTGGTGATCTGGGCAGTGGGGGTGGGAGCGAATTGAGTATTCTGCAGCCTTTTCCCCAGGGAAGATTCAGCGTTCATCTGACTTCATGGCAACTCAGAGAATGCTGAGCTGGTTCCACATTTTCAGGAATTTTACAGGAAGCTTTCTGCGGTCAGATGACCAAGCTGCATGTCTCCCTCAGAGCAAATATTGATTATGCTGTTGCTAATGTTTTTTTTAATCCCATCCCTCTTTCAAAAAGTAGTGTTTGTGACTGAACTCTTCTCTGTTGCTTTTATGCTTACAGTCGTCTGGAGAGGTAGGTTAGGATGAGATAGAGCAGCTGGTCCCATGTCATCTAGTGAACTTTCAGTCTGGATGAGGATTGAACCCAGGACTCTCGCTGGTCCTAGACTAACCTGCTAATAACCCGCACCACGGGCACTAGTGGGCAACTTTTAGCCTGGAAGAAGAAGAAACGTAATTATGTTTTCATTGCAGAATTTTTGATCTCGTAAGCCAGACTATAGGCCATGAAGCAGAATGTGTCATTCCTCGAAATGTGGACGCACATGTAGAATTTGGTGGACAGCTGTTGCAACTTGTGTGTCATATGGCATGCAAGATCTTTCTGGGGTGAAGGTGGAGGGTGGTGGTGGTGGTGGTGGTGTGTGAGGCTCCTGACAGCATCATGTGTATGCAGCCATAGCGTAGGATAGTTCCTGAAATGCAAACAAAGTGAGAAGCAGAAAGAAGAGTAGAAGGTTAGGGAGAAATAAGGCAAATTTATCATTTAGTTATTTATTTTCCAGATTTGTATTTGCATGCTTCTGGCAAAGCCAGCCTGCAGTGGTTTACAGTATTAAATAAAATCAACCTTTAGTGAAGATGAATTGACCTAGAAACCAATAATATTAAAAGCAGAATATCAGAATATTAAAAATGGCTGTTGTTACATAATGTAAAAAGAACTCCAGGAAGGAAATGCCAGCTTACAAAAATAGGTTTTCAGACTACATTTAAAAGTAATAAATGACAGAGAAGACGATACTGGTAGTCCTTGTTTAGCGACTGGCTCGTTTAGCGACCGTTTGCAGTTACGACAGTGATGAAAAAGTAACTTTACGACCAATCCTTGCATTTATGACCTTCGCAGGTAAAGTAAGATCACAAGCACAGTTGTGGTTTCACTTAGCGATTGCTTCACTTAATGACCGAGTTACCAGGCCCAATTGCAGTCGCTAAATAAGAACGACCTGTACTTCAGTGAGGATGGAATTCCACAGCAGTGGGGCCACTACAGAGAGGGCTGAGGTCCTAGTTAATTGCAGCCAGGCCTCCTTTCTTGGTGGCACCATCAAAAGATTCTTGGTTGGTGAGTGGAGCTCCCAATTAGTAGTATAATAGGCAAGGACGTCTCTTTCCCCAGCTCTCTGTTCTTTTTTTCCTCTCTCTCTTGTAGGATGTGACAACTACTATTGCCAGGTATGAAGCTGCATTTCTACTCTCTCTTTCTGTTTGTGCATGAACAAATTGAAAGGTCAGTGACAGCTGTCTGGACAAATATGGTCTCAAAGCATGCTGCGGCCCAGCCCCCTTGGATCAGGATTAATCCTAGGCTGCTGATGATTTATTTGTATGGAAATAAGATACTCTTCTGCTCTGAAAATCTTAAGTTTCCTTCATCAGTATAAGCAATGGAGCTAGTAGGAGGCAGATTGAAAGATGGGGATGAGGAGAATGGTTTCTATTTATTCAGAGAACTTGCGTTTGCTCCAGCTCAGAACCTTTGCTTTGACGAAGGCGGCCCAACTTGTCCTATCTCCACAAATCCTAGCACGTGGCTTCCAGAACCCCAGTGAAAGTTGCCACCAAACTGTAATTTCTAATATGACTGAGGGGAAACTGCTTAAATATGTGGGTGTAATTAAATTCACATGAAGTTAAGTTCAACACAGTTTTGCCCTGACCCTACCCACCTTTGGGAGTGTGGCTGTCAGATGCATCTATCAGCCTGAAAAGGGGTTTGTGCTGTTGCCTTATGCCAGCCTTCCCAAACAAGTGTCCTCTGGATGTGTTTCAGAACTTCCAGAACTGCCTTTGCTGGAAAGAAATTCTGGAAATTTTGTCTTAATGTCTCTGGAGGGCCCCAAGTTGGGTCATCCTGGAGAGAACCTATCCATGTGGTTCCTAGGGGTCTATTCCCAGGTTGATGTTACTTAATCAGTCAATCAAGCAAACACCAAGCTGAGGGAAGGGTAGCTTAAAGATTCAGATGATTTCAGCCTTTCCTTCCCAGAAGTGTGAAATAGACCAGTATGTGTCCTTGAAGAATCTTGCTGGAGGTGTTTTGCTCCACTTACTGCAAAATGCAAAATGTACTTGGAGCCAGAGAGCTTATGTACATTACAAAATGCTTCCTCTCTTCTTTTGCCATTAGATTTCCACTCAGATCAATAGCACAGGTGAGAAATGCAGGCTGTTGTGAGGAAAATACATTTTCAGCCACTGCAGTTGAATGGGAATACCTAAATAATATTGAAACATAAAGGAATGTGGCAATGGCCTTGGAAATGGCTCATACCAGCCTGCGGTAACTTTTTTATCAGCACATTCCCATGGCAACCCAAGAATGTGTCCTCTAGAAGGATATCTTCCAACCTGGCATTGGTCACCCCAACATGCCCCCCTCCCTTTATCAGTTTCTTCTCACTAAGACAATGGCTTTCTTTGAAGTAGATGTTGAAGCCTCAAACTGGCCAGTTGTCCTGAACTGTAAGGGAAAGTTTGGGACAATACCGTCCTGACATCCTTCTTTTTCTTTTTTGTTAGAAGTGACAATGTTAAATGTCAGAAGCCTATTCCAGTTTCCTCTGACATGAAAGGCCACGTCTCCAACTTCTCTCTGAAGACGGTGGCTCTCAAGGGAGTGCTTAAGAAGTTCAGAGGTAAAGGAAAAGAATGCTTGCCATGTAAATCTAATTATTTTAGCATCTAAAGAAACCTGGGTTGTGGAAACTCTGATGTTGGCAGAGAACGACAAGAGCTACTTGATTGTTCCCTATATGTCTATGCATGGAAAAAGGGAAATCAGCAACAACAATTTTGTCCAACTACAGTTAACACTTAAGCGAAAACAAGAGTGAAAATTACACAAGTACTGTAAAATCAATATAGAGGCTATATTTGCAATTACGTTGCAAATAGAGCATGATGTAAAAGATTGACTTAAAAGTAGACCGGAGGACTATCCTTTTATAAATCTTAATAATAAAGCAATTAAAGTAAATAAAGTAAGTAAAGCATTTTAGTAAAGTAATTAGTAATAAAATCTTATACCTCTAACTTGACACCCGGCCATCTGACTTTACTAATAATGTTTACAGCAGGATAGCCCTCCTACCTACTTTTACTACACACCATTCTCATGAAGCACATAGTGGCCTAGCCCTGAGAGTGGTGTCAAGAAGAAGCTTTTGTAGATAGATGGGGAATCCCTAAGGTTGTCTCTGAAAATGGGCCGGAGATCTTTATTCCTGATCTTTATTTATTTGTTTGTTTGTTTGTTTATCTATCAGATTTGTCACCGCCCATCTCCTCCCACCGGAGGGACTCTGGGCGGTTTACAACAAAATACTCACTAAAACAATCAATACATAAAATACCTTATAAAATTATGTATCATTAATAATATATTAATGATATAATTAACCATAATATAATATATTATGGTTGCCCTCCTGAAACTGATATTACCTGTTGGCCAAGATGCTGGGAGATATCATCAATTTGTGGCGTTCGTTTCCCCAAGACATGGTGATGGCTAATTTCAAAACAGAGTTGGATAAATTTGTAGAGGGCAGGAACACCAATGGCTGTTAGTCTTGAAGACTCAGCGTTATCTCTGGGTTGAAGGCAGTCAGCCTACAAATATCCAGGAAGTATTATAGAGAAAGGGTCATGTCTCTGCCCTGCTTGTGAGAGCCCCAGAGGCATCTGATTGGCCATTGTGAGCAACCAAGTGCTAAAGTAAGATGGCCCTTGGCCTGAATCATCAGAGCTGTTCTTACATTCTCATGAGTCATATTTAACACTTATGGAGCATATGAGATTGAGGAATGCTGGATTCCAGGTGTCTGGACAAACGCTTCTTTCTGTTGCCTGTTAGACCTGACTCCTTGACAGGTGTGTTCTCTTCTTTCAGATCATCTGCGAGATGAACTGGGGAAAGGTGAGAAAGGTAAATGTTATAAGCCAAACCAATATTGCCAGAGACAAAACCATGCACGTAATGTGTAAGTGCAGGCTTTCAAAGCTCCCTGTTACCATGGTAGGGCAATTTTTCAGCGTTTGTATTCAGTGATGCCCTTCTCTCTGACATTTTGTTTTTCCATTAATTTAACAGAATGTGGTCATAGTAGTTCATGATTGCTATTCTGGACTTGATGGAAAGGAAAATAAGGTAGATAAGAAAGTGCTGTTCCAACAGTAGATTTCCTGCATTGACTAGAGTAGGACTAGAAGACCATCAGGAGTCTTTGTTTCTAAATGTCCATGCATAATAAAAACACCACCATGAAAAACAGTAAACAAAGCAAAACAAACCAGCATAGGTATTAAAAACTTGAGCTATGGTTAAGTGTTCAGTAATCCAAGGAACCCCTCAAACTTTCTGGATGAGATCCATGTTCCTGAAGCTTAATAATCAGTAAGCAGGAAGCAAGACAATCCAATTTTTGGTGCTGGTATGATTACTTAACATACGGGGCAAACCCTGTCCCATAAATAATGTGAACATGTGGAACAAGGCCTCTGAAAAAGATGGGAATGTGCAGGTAGGTTCAGATTCCCATCAAACAAAGAGATTTTAGTGAAAAATAAATATGTTGCCCACTATGCTTACACTGGCCTGCCTTGGTCCAAGAATAGAAGTCCTTTTTACTTGTGGACTCTATTTAGGCATACCTTTTTTTTTTAAAGAAAAACGAAAGCAAAATATTCAACATGAGAAAGGGGAACACTCTAATTTTAGCATGCTGGCCTTTACACCCCCTCTTTACTGCTGCTTTTCTTTGCTATTATAGTTGACTTAATTATAGTCGACTTAATGCTATGTGCTCCACCTTAGAGGACTTGCTCCTGGATCCAGAGACGGCCAACCACCTCCTCCTCATCTCTTCAGATCTCAAGACGGTGCGCATGGGCTGCCGGAAGCAAGATCTCCCTGACAACCCCAAACGCTTTGATACCAACTCCCGAGTCCTGGCGACAGAAGGATTCAAGTCTGGGCGGCATTACTGGGAGGTGGAGGTGGGGTCTGCCGATGGCTGGGCCTTCGGAGTGGCTAAGGAATCGGTGCGACGGAAAGGGCTGACCCAGTTTTGCCCCGAAGAGGGCATCTGGGCACTGCAGCAAAATGGTGGGCGATATTGGGCAATCACCACCCCTCAACGCACCCCAATTTTCCTGAACGAGAAGCTCATTAAAATTAGAATCTACTTAGACTACGAAGGAGAAGAAGTGTCCTTCTACAATGCTGACACCATGCAGCACATCTTTACCTTTAATGTTGCCTTCACCGAGAGGATGTTTCCCCTCTTCTCAGTTTGCTCCACGATAACCTACATTAAACTTTGCTCCTGAAATGAAGAGGATGCTTCATTGGCTCTTGAATGCAGGCATGGTTCTCTTTTGCGTGGCCTTGCAGGTTTTCTGCACTTGCTGTTTAAATCCTGCAGCACAGAATTGATTGCTCGTGGTGAAGAGGCTTCTGCAAATAAACCCTGAAGATGCAGTTGGAACTCTGAAGACCCCTAATCCTTGGACATGTGCCCCCATAGGATTGCAAGCCATCCTCTCTGTCGAGCTGGGCCTGTTGTTGGGGTTCAGTGGGCCCTCGCTTGCTCATCATTCCAAATAGCTTGGGAGGTTCCATCCGTAGGATGGGATGCTGCGGACTTGCTTTACCCTGAAAGGGGCCCTGGGGTCAACCGAGCTTCGGTGTGGCTGGGAAGAAGCAAATTTGGGGAATACAATGTTGATAATCTAGATATAGATTTAGCATGCTCTCCTGTAAATGTCCACAACCCTGAAATCATGCTGACTCAACCTGTCCACATGTAAATAAACTCATTCTTATGAAGACACGTGGGCTGTACAGTGTTTTTTCTTTCTTTCTTTGAAGGAAAATGGCCTTAGGAAACCTATCTTGATATTCCTATGGCCGGAGGAGGGCGGGGGGCGGTGGCAGAGGGAAGTGAGTTATTTTAAAGAATTGATACACGTGTTGAGCATACAGTTAATCATTTATCATTCGCAGCTTGATGCTTCCAGGGTCCTGCTTTTCCTCCCCTTGGACCAACCCTGGCATGAGCCAGAGGAGGCATTAGCCTCAGGAAGCAGATGCCAGTGTGGGGGTGAAAGCAGCAGTGGGGTGTGCTGGGGGCAGCAGAACCAGATTTGCACCCCAGGACCTGCCCCACACCCACTTAAGGAGTGTGGGCAGAGTAAGACTTAACTGCTGGGCTCTTCAGCTTCTGGGTAGGGAAAAGGTAAGCAGGCACCGAGGTCCATAGTGATATATTGGACTTTCTGGGTCAGGAAGGAAGGAAGGTTGGCTATTGGCTGTGTTATTGTGTTCTGTCTTAACATGTGGTTCTATGATAGTTAATACTAGAATTTGAGCTTGTATTTCTCTCCATGAATTTTGAGGCCTGTTGCCAATATTTCTAATGCAATGATGGGAGAGAGTGGACATCCTTGCCTTGTTCCATTACTAATTTGGAAATCTACAGAGTGTGCTCCCTTAGCCATAATCTTTGCTTTTTGCTGTTGATATATACTTCTCACTCAAACTTGTATGTTATACTCACAGCTCCATTTAACTTTTCCATCAGTGAAATTCCCCCCAATTGGAAATCCCCGGGTAAACTTCTGAATTTTTTTTTAATCTGTATGTCCGATTCTTGGAGACTGCCTGGACCAGTCCCTGCAGTTTTCTTGGCAGGGTTTTTCAGGAGTGGTTTGCCATTGCCTTTTTCCCAGGGCTGGGAGAAAGTGACTGGCCCAAGGCCCCCCAGCTGGCTTCATGCCTAAGGCGGGACTAGAACTCACCATCTTTCACATTCGAACCCGGTGCTTTAACAACTACACCCAGCTGGCTCTCAAGCTTCTGGATAGTGGATTGCATTTAAACCCCACTTTCCCTGCTGAGCCTTAAGGGCACAGCATTCTTTCCTCTTGGGTTTCCCCATAACAACCCTGTGGGCTAGGCTGGGGTGAGATGCTCAGTTGGGAAGAAAATCAGAGTCAGCTCAAAGCCACACTGCTCCCTGGTATTAGAAGGCTTTGGAGGGGCAGGGAGTCCTTCCTCTTCCTAAGAGAGATTCAGGTCTTTTTTAAAAGTCAAGTTAGGTCTACATCCTTCTCAGGGTTTGGATGTGTTACTGATTAGTACGTTGACCATATTTTCTTGGAAAAAATAAAGGACAAACCCGAAAAAGGGGTCAATCTGAAAGAGGTTCATAAAGATAATTTTTAAAAAATAGTTTATAACTTTGCTTTACAAAGGAAAATTCAGCAGCAGGCCCAAGAAAAACTTTACAACAATGATATTTCAGAATTTTGTGATAATATCCTTTTAATAATCATTTTATTTTTTATAATGATTGTTTTTATTTAGTCACTGTTTTTAATCTTGTTGTTGTACGCCACCCAGAGTCGACTTGGGTGAGATGGGTGGCCATATAAATGCGAGCAACAGAAACAAACAAACAAACAAACAAATAAATATTCTAACAAAAATATTTAAAAACAAACAGTATATGTACATTTATTTTAAAAGGACAATGCCGTTTCCATCTCTTTCACATGAATTTGAAAGATTGGACATGAAGGGTATCATTTGTACGGTAAAAGATAAATAACTAAAAGAAAGGACAAAAGTGAGTTTTTGAAAAATAAATCAATCTAAAGGACAGCTTTCTGAAATAAAGGACTGTCCTTTATAATAAAAGATGTAGGGTCACTGTACTGCAGTGTTTCTCAACCTTGGGCACTTTAAAATGGGTGGACTTCAACTCCCAGAATTCCAGCAAGAAAAAAACCAGAAAACCAGCAAGGCTGGCTGGGGAATTCTGGGAGCTGAAGTCCACCCATCTTCAAGTGGCCAAGGCTGAGAAACACTGCTGTTGTTGTTTATTCGTTTAGTCGCTTCCGACTCTTCGTGACTTCATGGACCAGCCCACGCCAGAGCTTCCTGTCAGTTGTCAACACCCCCAGCTCCCCCAGGGACGAGTCTGTCACCTCTAGAATATCATCCATCCACCTTGCCCTTATTCAGCAAAGGATCGTTCCCTTGTCATGGTGCTGGAGCTTGAGCACCTCAATGATGCCATGAGCTAAACCGTGAAGGGCCACTCAAGACAGGAAGGTCATGACAGAGAGGTCAGACTAAATGCGATCCCTGGGGAAGGTAATGGCAACCCACCCCAGTATGCCGTGAAAACTAAATGGATCAGTACAACCAGAGATATGTCGGTATACCATCAGAAGATGAGACTCCCAGGTCGGAAGATGGTCAAAATGCTACTGGGGAGGAACAGAGGATGAGTTCAACTAGCCTCAGACGTGATGACGCAGCTAGCTCAAAGCCGCAAGGACGGCTAGAGGCTGACGGTGCTGGTGGTGAACGGCGAATCCGATGTTCTAAGGATCAACACGCCATTGGAACCTGGAATGTAAGATCTATGAGCCAGGGCAAATTGGGTGTGGTTATTGGTGAGATGTCAAGATTAAAGACAGACATTTTGGGTGTCAATGAACTGAAATGGACTGGAATGGGCCACTTCACATCAGATGACCACCAGATCTACTACTGTGGACAAGAGGACCACAGAAGAAATGGAGTAGCCTTCTTACTTAATAGTAAAGTGGCTAAAGCAGTGCTTGGATACAATCCAAAAAATGATAGAATGATCTCAATTCGAATTCAGGGCAAGCCATCTAACGTCACAGTGATCCAAATATACGCCCCAACCACAGATGCTGAAGAAGCTGAAGTGGAGCAGTTCTATGAGGATCTGCAGCACCTACTGGACAGCACACCTAAAAGAGATGTTATTTTCATCACAGGAAACTGGAATGCTAAGGTGGGCAGTCAAATGACACCTGGAATTACAGGTAAGCATGGCCTGGGAGAACAAAGCGAAGCAGGACACAGGCTGATAGAATTTTGCCAAGACAACTCACTCTGCATAACAAACACTCTCTTCCAACAACCTAAGAGACGGCTTTATACATAGACTTCCACAGATGGACAACACCGAAATCAGATTGACTACATCCTTTGCAGCCAAAGATGGCGGACATCTATACAGTCGGTAAAAACAAGACCTGGAGCTGAGTGTAGTTCAGATCACGAACTTCTTCTTGCACAATTTAGGATGAAACTAAAGAGATTAGGGAAGACCCACAGATCAGCTAGATATGAGCTCACTAATATTCCTAAGGAATATGCAGTGGAGGTGAAGAATCGATTTAAGGGACTGGACTTAGTAGATAGGTCCCGGAAGAACTCTGGACAGAAGTTTGCAACATTGTTCAGGAGGCAAGGTGGATGGATGATATTCTAGAGGTGACGGACCCGTTGCTGGGGGAGCTGGGGGTGTTGATGACCGACAGGAAGTTCTGGTGTGGGCTGGTTCATGAAGTCATGAAGAGTCAGAAGCAACTAAACGAATGAACAACAACAACAAAATCTTGCCCTTGGTCAGCCCCTCTTCCTTTTGCCCTCCACTCTCCCTAGCATCAGCATCTTCTCCAGGGTGTCCTGTCTTCTCATTGTGTGGCCAAAGTATTTCAGTTTTGCCTTGAATATCATTCCCTCAAGTGAGCATTCTGGCTTTACTTCCTGGAGGATGGACTGGTTTGATCTTCTGGCAGTCCAAGGCACTCTCAGAATTTTCCTCCAACACCACAGTTCAAAAGCATCGATCTTCCTTCTCTCAGCCTTCCTTATGGTCCAGCTCTCGCAGCCATATGTTACTACGGGGAACACCATTGCTTTAACCATGTAGACCTTTGTTGTCAGTGTGATGTCTCTGCTCTTAACTATTTTATTGAGATTGGTCATTGCTCTTCTCCCAAGGATTAAGAGTCTTCTGATCTCCTGACTGCAGTCAGCATGTGCAGTAATCTTCGCACCTAGAAATACAAAGTCTTTCACTGCTTCTACGTTTTCTCCCTCTATTTGCCAGTTATCAATCAAGCTGGTTGCCATAATCTTGGTTTTTTTGAGGTTTAGCTGCAAGCCAGCGTTTGCACTTTCTTCTTTCACCTTCATCATAAGGCTCCTCAGTTCCTCTTCGCTTTCAGCCATCAAAGTGTACTGAGTAGTAAACCTGGCTGGAAGGTCCATGAGCCCTTAGCAGATTCTTTTTATTTTCCCGTTAGTGGGAGGGCTGTGCACTGTCAATGCTCATTCTGGACAGCAGGAGGCACTGTTCCCACGCAGTCTCTTTTCCCCTCCAAAGTAGGTTAGCACAGCAGGGAGCGCTTCTGGGTTGCTGTGCAGCTGTTGCCTCCGCAGATGTGGGAGCGACAAAATGTAGGGCTAGGCAAGAAGTACCCTTGGCCAAGCTCTGAAGACCGTCCCCCATTAATGAGGAATGAATTTGCATTACACAATAAAGCTCTAGTGAAGCGGCGCCTTTGCCTTATCTACCGGAAGGAGGAGAGCCTGTAGCATGTAGGCTCCATAGCTCAGGGGTTAGAGCACTGGTCTTGTAAACCAGGGGTCGCGAGTTCAAATCTCGCTGGGGCCTTCCTTCTTTGCTTTTTCTGCCTCGGAGGATTGAATTCTTTTTTAATATATATAATCTTGCAGCCAACCCTCGTTTCAAGCAAGAGCGGCATTTCAAAGCTTGGTTTTGTACAACATCCCGATTTTGCATAATAACCATATCATCTAGATAAATGGGCAACCCGGAATCCTTGGTCCTTTTTGGAGGGGGGGAAGCCCTAAAAAATGGGCTAAATTCCGCTGCAAAATGCCAGAACAATTCAGGCGGGGGAAAACGGGATGATTTGCAATATACCCTTCCTGGAAAAAGGTGGACTAGGAGGCATTTTAATGATCAGGACAATCGTTTCTGCAGCGGGTTTCTTCAGGCCCAAATTATGTGGATCTTTGCATTGTTTGCCGCCTATCAGGCGCGTTAAAAAGGCGAGGATTAAGAGGGGGAATCACCGCTCAGTAATGCAAGGAGGATTTCAAAACAAATGAACAAGCAAAAAACAAAACAAGGCAGAGAGAAGAAAACACGCACGAGAACAAATGGTTTCCACATGGAGAGGGAGGACTAAGTAAGCTATTGCGAGCCTCGTTTCTTATCGGCGGCTCGTTGGTCTAGGGGTATGATTCTCGCTTTGGGTGCGAGAGGTCCCGGGTTCAAATCCCGGACGAGCCCTTTTGGGGCGACCCCCTTTTCAAAAGACAAATCCTTCCAACTTTCCAAAACAGAACTTTTCAGTCCAGGGACCTACTTGAGCTCCCCAAAGCTTACAGTTTCCTATTTTATTGTAGCGCAAAATGGCATTGAAGCGAAGACTCGTTCCAGAAACGAGCCGGAAGGTCTAAACCAGCGTTCTAAAGGTTTGGCTGCGCCTGGCTCCAAGCGGGGACAGGCTTGCAACCAAGGAAAACGAAGCGGCGATAAACTCTTTCCAGAAAGTGCAGCCCGTTTCAGGTCCCCCTGCCTGCTGGGACGCAAGAGGAAGGCTCCAAAAAATAATGTGGGGTTTATGCTTGGTTTGCAATGCACGCGTCTCTGTCCGCAATGCAGCCTCGGGTTTCCTTGCGGGCAGGAAGAGAAAACAAGGCCGGGCGAGGTCTTCGCGTGGCTCAGCGGAGCTAAAGATTTCCCTATGACTTACCCTCAGTTCAATTAATTAGAATTGAATATTGTACAATTCTTCGTCTACGAAAAATAAAATAAGGACCATTCAGGGAAACATGAAACCGAAAGTGGTTTCTGTAGTGTAGTGGTTATCACGTTCGCCTAACACGCGAAAGGTCCCCGGTTCGAAACCGGGCAGAAACAGTTTGCTTCTCATTTTTTTGTTTATAATAAAAAAGACTGAGTCGTGATGTGTATGTCGGTAAAATGGTTAACTGATGTATGCTGCGACCCTTGCCTTGCAAATGCTTAGCTTGGCTGAGGGCAGTGGGATTTCCCACCCAAAATGCATGTAGGGTGTTCCGCAAGGAGTCTTGGGGGCTCCACCCAACTTCCTGACTCCCCCGGGCGTGTCGTTGGTGGATTTTGAACGGTCCGCTTAAAGCTTTGTTTTGCTTTTACGCCTCCGCAGGCGTATCAGATCAGACCGGCAAAAATCAGGATGAGCGAAAGGTGGCAGCTGTGATCCGTCTCTCTTCTGTCCAGCGACATCTCGGATCCGGAAGCCGTACAGGCAGGCACAGCAGTAAAACGCAATTATTCGTGACTGCCGTAAGCACGAACCCGGCTATTCCCTGGATGGCGTAAAGCGAACCGGGGGAAAGGGCTGTATTAAAACTGAATGGCAGCGGTGGGATTCGAACCCACGCCCCCGAAGAGACTGGAGCCTTAATCCAGCGCCTTAGACCGCTCGGCCACGCTACCAGACAGCGAAAACGTCGCTCTTGTTTTTCAAATTCCGTTTGTTTTGATAATGAAAATTACGTCAATGTACCCCTTTTAGTCCTGCTGCTTCTGAAGAAAGTCAGCTCACGCTCCACTTAAAAACCGGGAACAAGCGTACTTCTTTGAAGATGCAGTTCATAAAGATGGTTAATGCGGCCTCCGGGCCGTGGCCATCCAAACGGCAGGTATATTCCAGCCTGCATGAATAGAAATCCAAAAGAAACATTGCAGCCACCGGGAACAGGGTACAGTTGAAGGCAAGCTTATGGTCCAGCAGGACAATCCACACACAACTTTATTTACACAGAAGGAACTCATCACTATGATTCACTCCCAGCCCCAGGAAACAGTGATGCCTTCTAGATGGGCTGGACCACAACTCTCATCAGCCTTTGTTAGTATTCCAATACATACCTAGAGAATCCTATGTTGGACTTGAAAACGGTTGAATAGTGAATAAGATTGCAAGACAGGACCATGGTCCCCACTGGAACGGTCAAAAATCTAAAAGCAATTTCATATATTTTATGAAATAGGAAGCGTTCAATTAGTCTGGGATGTATTGCATGTGTTATGTATTCTGGAGGTCTAATTTGCAATGGAATTCATTATTAAAACACGGCTTTGGAATCAATCAACGGTGTGCAGGCAGGCCTGCTATTCTCTCCTTCATGCATTTGCTCTGTAATGCCTTAAGTCCATTTAACCTTGTGACGGTTCTTTCCTTTCCAAGGACTGGACACACCACAGTGTTGCAAATCTGTTCACAGTGCTTATTGCAGCACACACCTTCCCCAGCAATGGGGTATTGCTGTGGGTCAACTCCACCCTTCTAGGATTTGCAAGTTGCTGCTGCCACGTAAATACTCAGCCCTTTATACATAGTATTTTAATACTCAGTTCAAACAAAAGTCTCAAAGTCTATAAAGTAGCATACAGCCTTTGCCCCTCCCAAAAGTTCCTGCATAGTTGAAATGAAGTGCTGCCTCAGTTGCTAATGGGCTCCCAGCAAAGCTCCAAGCCCCAGGCAGGGCTCCCACCAGGATATGCTGCTCACCATAACTTGTGGTCCTGGCAGTTGAATGATAGTCCTCTTGCCTGCTTGTAATCGCTGCCAATCTTCAGACGTTGCCTCCGCTTCCTCATCTCACACATTTATGAGAAACCAAGACGTGGGAACCCTTGAGAAGAGAATATCTTGATTATTGGCTGAAGGCTGAACACCATCAACATCTGCTAAGGCAAGACAGGGGTGGCACCAGATCAGGACAAAACTGGCAGAGTACAATGTGCAGATGGCCAAGAACAGCACTTACTATTTTTATCACCAGTAAAAGTACTTAAACTTCATTTGGCTTCTGATTCAATACCACTACGGTCACTACGCTATCAAAGAACTTAAGCATAAGATGTGGGTTTGCAACTGATAACAACTTTCCCAATAATTGCTCTCGGAAAACACCTTATCAAGAATGAAGGGCCTAATCTGGTGGCACCAGCTTCAAAGTGTCTTTTCTTAATGCTCTGGAGCAGAGCTGAGAAGTAGCACTTGGACCCCAAAAGGAAATGATTTTATTTATTTTATTTATCATATTTTTGTCACCGTCTATCTCCCCCATTTGTAAAAGTCTCTGGGCTTGAACATCTTCCTTGCCACTCCCAGGTGGGCAATGCCTGGTTATATATGGGAAAATTCCCTGGACGTGCTAAGGCAGGGGTTCCCAACCCCCGGGCCGTGGACTGGTACCGGTCCATGGCCTGTTAGGAACCGGGCTGCACAGCAGGAGGTGAGCAGTGGGCAAGTGAGTGAATTTATAGCCTGAGTATTTACAGCTACTCCCCATCGCTTGCATTACCGCCTGAGCTCCGCCTCCTGTCAGAGAAAGCAAGCCCATTGGCTGCTATCTCCAAACGGTGTGAAGAAAAAAGAATGAAAGGTCGGGGGAAAAAAGAGGAAGCGCTTGAATCATCCGAAACCATCCCCCACCCCTGGTCTGTGGAAAAATTGTCTTCCATGAAACCGGTCCCTGGTGCCAAAAAGATTGGGAACCACTGTGCTAAGGGACCTGTTCACTGGAGCCATGCTCCAGGCAAATGAAAATAGGGCTCAGTAGAAAGGTCCTGGCAAGTTTTAGCTCATAGAAAGTCTGAGTCAGAATAACATGTCTTTTACTACAGCCCAAAGTTTGCATGTACAGTTGCATAGTATGTGCTGGGATCCAAGGAACCCCCAAATTAGGCACATAGGCAACCCCCATTGTTCTTCAGTGGCTACATCATATCTTGTCACTAATCTATATTTACACTTTAAACTTGAGAGCCAGTGTGGTGCAGTGGTGAAGGCACCAGGTTAGAAACCGGAAGACTGTGAGTTCTAGTCCCACCTTAGACAGGAAGGCAGCTGGGTGACCTTGGGCCAGTCCCTCTCTCTCAGCTCTGGGAAGGAGGCAATGGCAGACCACTTCTGAAAAACCTTCCAAGTTATGGCAGCACTGAATGAATGATACTTACGCCTGGTCCCCGAAATTATGCCCGTCGCAGCACCCCCATGGTCACGTGATCAAAATTTGGGTGCTTGGCAGCCTGCCCACACTTACAGCCACAGGGGCGCTTCAACCACAGGGGCAAGGGCAGCTGGCTGAGACTGCTGAAGGCCCCAGGCCTTTACTTTAGCCCCAGCCCCAAGGCATGCCACTGTGCAGGGTAACCAAAAGGGAAGAGATGGGGGGGGGAGATAGGTGGGTGGGACGAGTTCAAGAGGAGGCAGTCCCTTATCTTACCAAGGCTCGCGGCTGGGAGGGACCAAGCCTGGAATGACTTGGATTGGGGTGGGTCCTCACCTAACAGCTGGTGGGATTTGGTTAACGATGGCAACAGGGACTGCTGGGATTTCTGTCGCTAAGCGATGCAGTCATGTGACATCGCACTTTATGACCACGTTGCTTAGCGATGGAAATTCCAGTCCCAATTACCGTCATAACCCAAGGACTACCTGTAAGGGAAGATTTGTAATTATGTAAGCAGCAGGCCTGCGAGTTCAGCAGTTTAGTCGCTAAATATTGGGGAAGTACGTGCTTTGAACATTATTTGGAAGAAATACTTTGGTCAGGCCTATTTTTACATCAACTGTAAAATTAAGTATTGGGCCTGCATCTGAGTTTGCGCATTGAGGAGTGAACTCTTACCCTTTTCTGTTTAAACTTTGTCCCTCTTCCTTGCACTTTCTTTACTTGACACCGGAACGTGACACTGATTCACTTTGTTGCTGAAATTTTTACAGGAATCTGCGTAAGGACTATATACGACGCCTGCTGCAACATCTCCAGGAAAGTCGGGAGCACATTATGCTCATCTCCTTCTTTCAGACTCCAGCTGTGCTACCATCAACACAGTAGACACATTTTGTATGGCTGCAGTGAAAATGCAGCAACAACTGGGGCAAATGTAACACTTTTGTCAGTTCGGATTCAGACCGTTCATTCTATTTTATTGATTTTATATTCTGGTTTTATTGATTTTATTCTGTTTTATTTTGATATGCTGATCTTTGATCACAGCAATAACGTCTGAACTGTGATTGGCCTTGTTGTATACATGCTATGATTAAAAAAACTGCTAGTAGGTGTTTGGTATTGTTTTAGCTTTCAATAAAAGTAAAATAGCTACACTTAAATTGGAACATTCAATTTTACTAGAAGGAGATGCGAACTCTGTTAAAATTACTGCTGTTTTGTTTGGACTGTCTTGACCATCTGTTGTGGTGGTGGTCGTTGTGGTTGTTGATCTCCTGCCTTTCATTCAGGAGTTCTAGGAAGCACGCCTAGCTCTATTCTCCAAGTTTTCCCCACATCAAACCCCCCATTAAATAGATTGAGCTGACTGGCCCAAAGACACCAGGTGTGAGCTTTGGCCCTTGACTCCGTGGGGTAATGATCCAAGGGATCTAAGTCCTGCCTTTACACTGGCAAATTGCATTTGATATAAGAGATTTTATACCTGTGGTATGCCACTTAGCACTTCCTTCTAACTTGACATGAAGCCACTGATATTGCTATAGCTGCCCTGGGTGCAACTGTTCATCCAGTTTTATACCCATGGGTTGTGCTAGGCTACCATTAGGGGGATATAAAACTGGATGAACAGTTGCACCCAGGGGTTGTGCTAGGCTACCATTAGGGGGATATAAAACTGGATGAACAGTTGCACCCAGGGCAGCTATAGCAATATCAGTGGCTTCATGTCAAGTTAGAAGGAAGTGCTAAGTGGCATACCACAGGCTCCATCCTAGGCTGTGTGGTGTTCAACATATTTATAAATGCCTTGGATGAGGGGTCAGAAAAAATTATTTTCTGAATTTTAGCAGAAGCCTGTAATAATATAAATTCCCTAAGTATCATTTTAAAATGATTTTTAGAGAGGTAGGCATGTTAAGGGATGCGGTGGCACTGTGGGTTAAACCACTGAGCTGCTGAGCTTGCCGATTGGAAGGTCGGCGGTTCGAATCCGCGTGACGGGGTGAGCTCCCGCTGCTAGTCCCAGCTCCTGCCAACCTAGCAGTTCGAAAACATGCCAAAGTGAGTAGATTAATAGGTACCGCTTCGGCGGGCAGGTAATGACCACGGAAGTGTCTATGGACAAACGCCGGCTCTTTGGCTCTGAAACGGAGATGAGCACCGCCCCCTAGAGTTGGACACGACTGGTCTTCATGTCAAGGGAAACCTTTACCTTTACCTAGGCATGTTAATCCTGTACTGAAAGTCTTGTGGCGTTTTAAAAACTAACAGTTATTGAATCAATTGGTGAGCTACACTTTACCTCCTCAGGTGTGTGAATACAGTACAAAGTCCTGAGAGAGGAATATTGCAGATACACACAGCTCTGATACTGCTTCGACAGGACATAGTTCTGTCCTTTGGAGGAAGTAATCTTCAGAGGTAATGTTCTGATAACAAGATGTTTATCAATTTGAGGTGATGCCCATTTTTTGTTATGGCTTTTTAAAATAAAGTACTTGTATGATTTATAGTTAAATCATGGGAAGGGAACCATCAGTCCACATATATGAGAATTTCCTTCCCCAACATGTACTGGATGGCATGATGTTTCTAATTCCTTGTCTGGCTTTTGCCTAAAGCAAAGCAAGTGGGGGATATTTTAATTGAGTAACTTCAGTTATTAGTATATTTGTTTTAAAATATTTTGTAACCTTTCCTGAACCTAGTCTAATCTAATCTACGTTAGTCAATCAACAAATAGCACAGCAATGTGGCCAGACAACTCTGGTAGAGCAAGTTATGCCATAACATCTGAGCTTTCTTCTCTCTTATTTGTGAAAAGACTAGCTTTGTCTCTTATCTTCACCTTTCTCCCCATTTTTTATAAGGCCCTTATAATATATCCCACTTCCAGAGAGGGCACTGAGCAAAAGGTGAGGCATTCTTCAATCATTTTTCATACCATATTCCTTTTGGTATTATCTACTTTTCCAGCTTACTAAAGTTTGGTTATTGACTTCTAGTGACTTAATCCTTTGCTCTTTGATTCCAGAATTGTCAATATCTTAAGAAATTTAGTCTCACCTTTAACCCATTTGCTTAGAATAATAAGAATGCCTGGTAGTTGGTTAGAAATACTAGGGAAAGAGTATTGGCTGTGAATGAAAATGCTGACCTCTTTGGATATAACATGACCAGCAGCAAGGTGGATGGACTCAGGTACAGTGGTGATGGGGGCACCATTGGAAGAGCTGAAGGACCAGGTTAGAGACAGATCATCATGAAGAAAATCTATTTATGTGGTTGCTAAGAGTTGATAATGACTTGATGGCACATAATCAATCAATCAATCAATCAATCAGTCAATCAGTGAAAAGGGAAAATCTGCTGATGAACCACCTCTAGAAGTACTGGATAAAGTAAGTGGCTATACTGAACAGAAGATAATATTGTGTATTTCACTGGATACTGACATTTTTTCAAAGAGTTCAGGGCAATGTATGAAACAATGCAAGTACATATCATAGTACATTTTTTAAAAAAAATCAGGAAATAGCTCTAATTCAAAGTCACCCTTGGGCCAGACCATTCTTCCTTATTGAGCAACTACTGGGAGGCTGAATCTCCTCCTTTCTGGTAAGACATTATGGTCCCAGCACTATGTCTGGAGGGGCTTTCAATGACTTGCAACAGTCTTACAACATAATAAACAGCTGCATTGGTAAGTTAGAAGTTGCACCTCTATGTAAAATGAAAAAAAAAATTCGGCATATTTCCCTGCTTACCCACAAGCCATGGAAAATCACAGCATTTTAAACCTGCAGCTTTCAGGTGGCCCATGCAGCCGTTTCTATGACTGCAGGAGGGAGCCAGCCCAGAAAAGTTGGGAAGCAGTGAGGAGGTGACCCAGTGCATAAGAGGACATGGTGATGGTGGTGGTGGTGGTGGAGGCATTGGTGATATGGGGAGGACAATACAGGGTTGAAGAGTGGGAGGAGAAGAACGAGAGTGATGTGGGCAGCAGGGGTAGGTGAAAGATGTAATGGGTATATGGAGAATTGTGCAAGACACTGGTGGGAAGGCAGACGGCTGCAGGGAAGTCCTTCCCAGGGTGGCCTCACATGTCTAATACCCTTAGTTGGGGAAAGGGAGTATTATAAATTGTATTTCCCTGTTCTTATTTATTACCTTTATTTGTGGTTCCAATCAGATAACCAAAATCTACCCTACTTTGAAGAGATATATGACTTCTATATTCTTGCTTGGAAATATCAAGGGTACCCTAATCCTGACATATTTACCCTAATCACACACAGGCAGCACATTTAATGTATGGTCTGGATAACCCCTAATGATGAGTGGGAAGGAATAAAAAGTGTTTCCACAATAAAAGGCTCTCCCTTGTGAGAAATATACTTCAGGACTGAAATTTCAGGAGGAAGATGCACAACGTGAGAGAAGAAGCTTTCAGACAGCAAGTGTCCCTGTTTCAAGAAAATGGGCTGGGAAACTTTGCTCTAGATACAATATAATCTCACTTATTTTTTTACACCATACCATCTAAGGCATGAATATACAAATAAATCATTATCATACACTGGATACGTTTGGGGGCACTGCTTAACCAGGGCAAGCCACCTCATCTGACCACACCCACTTTCAAACCCAGGGATCTCTTTGGTGTCCCAGCCACTGGATCTTGTCCTGTTTGTAAAACCAGATGCACTTTGATTCTATCTATGATCTTGTTGTAAACTATCCCGTTTTATTTTGTTTCATCTGCTGTTAACTTGTTGAATTCTGGTCAATGACCATAATAAAGTTGATACAAATATACTTCATCTTATCATTTTGGAAATGGCCATGCCGGGACCCTCGCCAGTGACGTTTCCTTTGAAGTCCCAAAGAAGCCCATTGACCTAAATGGACAAGTCCGTCTGTGCAATCCTCCAAAAGTCTGTGTACTTTGGGCCATCTCACTGGAACTATGTACTAAGAGTGGTTTCTGCAAAGAAAACTTTGCTGAAATAAGGAAAATTATGTTGGAGCACTAAATTTATGTAAAATCAACAGAAGACATGAGGTAGGAGAAAAAAAAACACAAATATTCATGGCCACAATCCCAAGTCCATAGTAGTCTTGACTAAAGTATTCTTGGGTTTTTCACGTTCTTTGTTTTGCAACCGCAGGATATTGCTGGCATAGAGAGAGAGAAATTTAAGAATCTAGATTTCAGCTACTATAATTACAGTATTATAGTAATGGTATCAGGTGACTTCTTGTGGTCGAGCTGAGCACAATTTTAAATTAGCTACACAGTTATTAGAATCAGACTTGCCAGACTAATGTTTATAAGGATAGGTCCATGCTTATTTTCCATCCATCATAACTGTCCTTTACCAGAGAGGACACACTCAGCACAAACTAAGCTAAAAGACTGAGCACAGGAAACAGTGTGGAAGGGGTGAGAATCCACAAGGATCATCCACCACCATTCTTCCGCTAGGATTTCTTGCTGATGGAGAAACTTCTTGTAGATAGAAGAGGGCAAACTCTGGATTTGGCCTGGTCTTATTTTAGTTGAAAAGCAACTTTGGACTCAATTATCTAAAACGAAAACATGGATTAGGAAGTAATGGTACTTTGTTCATGTCTCCCGTTTTGGAATATTTAATTAAAGAAGGAAATCTAAGTAGAGGAGCAGGAGATCTGACTGGCCACCACATAAATGAGGATGGTGGATACTATATTTTATTTTTTTAATCTCTGTCTTCAAATATGTGACCTTCTTAGATGATGAAAAGTAAAACTGGGGATATTTGCTTGGTTAACCCCACTGAGCTTAAGAGCCATAACCACCCCCACCACCCATATGCCTACACATGGACATGCAGAAGTTTTGCATTGCAATCTACACCAGTTGTTGGTGCTGTTGGGGAAATCATCTGTGTCATGTTCACCATTTCAATGTGCTTGGTACATCGTAATGTTCCGCATGTCATTAGCCTGATACGTGTTTGATCTCCGGAGGGAGGACGATTCCTGTTCAGGGAGTTCTTATCTGTTGGCCGCGGGCTTGGAATGTATTTGGGTTATCTCATGTATTCAAGGTTGCTTTCCCAGGCTGGATGGAAGACGGTTACGAGCACCTGGGATGGGGGGTGATAGCTCTGCTGGTAGGGGGGAGGGATTACGTTTGCAGCCGAGGGTTTTTAGTTTGTATTTGGCGCGCTTTCTGTCATTCTCAGCGTTCTCTGTATTTGCCTTTGTTTCCTTAATAAATCAGATTTCATTTAGCAACCTCTTGTGAGTCTGAGTGTTTGGGATAGGCAACCATTACATAAAGCTGAGAATCCAAAATTGCAAATCCCGCTGGCCCCTTTCCAGGAGAAGACAGGTTGTCTGACCCTGTGAGGGAGAGTGCCAGCGATGATCGATCCTGACGTGCTACTGGTGGAGAGTGAGGGGTCGAGTGAGGGAGAGCCTGATTCTACCGTGGTGCGCTCTGACCGACCCCCCCTGGGCAAACTCTCAGCAATTCGGGAGGAGGCGAGTTCGGGGTCGGAAGGTGAAGCTGCGGGCATGAAAACGGCGCCAGAAACCATGGTGACCACCCTGGGCGAACTGGTCACCTGGGATGAAAGCCGGGGGGACTTCTCGGAGGTGAGGGGTTCGTCCTGGAGGCAGAGGTACCCGCTATCGCCCACGGTGGTTCAGGTGCCGGTGAGAGGGGACTCCCCCACTCCAGACCGAATCCGGGTGCTGGAGTCGAAGATGGACTCTCTGGAACTTATCCTGCAGAAAATGAGCGTGGACCTGAGTTTGCTGAAGGAAGTGCGGGAGGGGTCAAGCCAGCGGCATTCGACCCCTTCCTCCCAGGTGCAGTCCCCGGAACGGCGAAGGGCAGCGCGCCCAAGAGAAGGGGACCAGGCTCACCAAGTGGAATTAGCGTCGCCGCCCGTTCCGGAGCGGAGGCAGGCGGGAGCTGTCAGAGCAGCCGAACCCTCAGTGGGGGGGCGCAGCCCGTCGGGCGGTGGATTGAGGGACTTCCCTGTCAAGTTCGACGGGGACCCAACAAAGCTCTCGTTCTACCTAACGAATGCCAAGGCATACATGGAGGAGTGGGGGTCACTTTTTCGATTGGAAAAAGCGAGAATCATCACCATTGCTACCAAGCTGAAAGGGAGGGCAGTGGACTGGTATGTACAGATGTGCCAGTCGGAAGCTCCCGAACTGGAGAAGTTCGACAAATTCCTCTGGGCTCTACAGCATCATTTCGAGGATCCCTTAGCCAAAGAGCGGGCGAAGCGTGCCCTGAGAGAACTCAAGCAGGGATCGAGATCGGTGGCTGACTTCGCGCTGGAGTTTAAAGCGCTGGCGGGGAAGGTGGAAGACTGGTCACAGGCAACGGTCATAGAACTGTTCAAGGATGGCCTAAACACCGAAGTACTGCGCTGGTCGTTGGGACGAGATGACCCTGATAGTTTGTATGAGTGGATCCAGCTCGCCGGCAAGGCTGAGCATGCCCATGAGGTGTTTGCGCAGAGAAGAGCAGCGAAGTCGGGGCAAGTCAGAAAACCCAGTCGCCCGTCGGGCTCCGTGGGAAGATCTGGGCAACGGTCCTGGGAAGAGGAGAAGGAGCGTCGGTATGCGAAGGGGCAGTGCCTGCGATGCGGTAAGGAGGGGCACCACGCGGCTGCGTGCCCGAGGGCAAAGGGTGACGACCGGCAGGGGAAGTCGACTGCGAAGTCCCCTTCCCTACCGAGGAAAATGAAAGCAGCGGTGGGCAACAGTGAGCTGGAAGGCGTACCGTTCTACGAGGACAAGGGGGAACCCGAATTGCTACAGCCGGCGGGAAACGCCAGCCACCTGCTCTAAAGGGCGCCGCAGGGCAGGTGGTGGAAGAAGGGCGCGAGCCTGTGTTGGTGAGTGGCAGCTATCGCATTCCCACGGTGAAGTTAAAATTGGGATCCCGGTCGAAGACGATAGAAGTGTGGGCAATGATTGATTCGGGGTGTTCACGGTGCTTAATGCATCCCAACGTGGTAGCTGCCTTGGAGCTACCTACCTTTCCGTTGCAAAGACCCATTGCGTTTACCCAACTGGACGGGTCCATGGCTGGGGGCAAACCGGTCACGCAATTCACCGGGCTAGTGGCCTTACAAATGGGTAGCCATCGGGAAGGTCTGTCGTTTGTAGTGGCTCCGGTGGGGGGTCCGTTTGTGGTTCTGGGTGTTCCATGGTTGGTCTAGCAGAACCCACAAATAAATTGGGTTTATCGAACTGTCACCTTTAAGGATGGATTTTATCAAGCACCAGAGGGACATGAAGCCCCAGAGGAGGTGGTAGGGGTAGCGGCAGCTGCGACTCCGCAGTACCTAGCCCCTCCTCTGGAGGGTCTGCCGGAGGAGTGCCAGGCATTTGCTGATGTGTTTGGGGAGAAAGAAGCGGATCAACTGCCCCCCCATCGGAAAACTGACTGTGCCATTGAGCTGGTGCCTAACACCCAATTACCTAAGCAAAAGATTTACTCAATGACTCAAAAGGAACTAACTTTGTTACGGGAGTTTGTGGACAAAAACTTAGCACGAGGGTTCATCGAACCGGCTAACTCACCAGTGGGAGCGCCGGTTCTCTTCCACCCAAAGAAGGACGGGACATTAAGACTCTGTACTGATTTCCGTGGGCTCAATGCAGTCTCAATATCCAATAAATATCCCCTGCCTTTGATAAAGGATATGTTAGCACATCTGGCCAAGGGGAAAATCTTCTCCAAACTGGACTTAAGGGAAGCCTATTACCGGGTACGGATCCGGGAGGGGGATGAATGGAAAACGGCATTCAATTGCCCATTGGGAGCGTTTCAATATAAGGTGTTACCCTTTGGGTTGGCTGGGGCTCCTGGAGTGTTTATGCAATTGATCAATGAGGTACTCCATGAACATCTGTTTAAAGGGGTATTGGTGTACTTGGATGATGTATTGATTTATACTGAAACTCTGGAAGAACATGTATACCTTGTTTAAGCAGGTGCTTCGCAAGCTCAGGAAAGCTGAGTTGTATGCCAAACTGTCCAAATGTGCCTTCCATCAAACACAAATTGATTATTTGGGGTACAGAATCTCAGATAAGGGCATTGAAATGGATCCTGCAAAAATTCAGGCTATCTTGGAATGGGAAAGACCCCGCACCCGCAGGCAACTTCAAAGTTTCCTGGGGTTCAGCAATTACTACAGGTTATTCATAAGGGGGTTCGCTGAAATAGCCTTGCCACTGACTGAGTTGCTTCGGACAAAAGGGATGGGGGAGACGCGCAGAGTAAAAAACCCAGGCGTGCTGCTGAGATGGACGCCAGCTTGTCAGGCGGCGTTTGATAAGCTGAAGGAGTCTTTTACCCAGGAGCTGATCTTACAACACCCTGACCCTTCTAAGCCATTTGTGGTTCAAGTTGATGCCTCTGATTATTCCATTGGAGCCCTGTTGATGCAAGCCGATGGGGCGGGGTGCTTAAAACCCTGCGCCTACCTGTCCCGCAAATTCTCTGAAACTGAAAGACGGCATGTGTGGGAAAAGGAGGCGTTTCCAGTTAAAGCGGCTTTGGACTCTTGGCGCCACCTGCTCGAGGGGGCTAATCATCCATTCGAGGTGTGGACTGACCATAAGAACCTGGAAGCCCTTAGTACCCCCCGCAAGCTGAGCCCTAAACAAGTGCGCTGGGCTCAGTTCTTTAATCGATTTAATTTCAAACTGAAGTTTATCCCGGGGAAAAAGAACTTTCTAGCAGATGCATTGTCCTGGCAACCCCAAGATTCTTGCTCAGCACCAGAGGTGGTCAGCACGCTGTGGACACAGCCACAATTGGGAATGCAGGCTGTGACTCGCAGCCAAGCCTGTGCGCAGCAACCGGGCGGCAGTGATTCAGCGCCGCCAGGCACTTGGTCTATTCCCTCTCAATTGCAACAAAAGTTTCTAAAAGAACTAAAGACTGATACTTGGTTGCTAGCTAATAGAGACAATGTCTCTATTATGACAATGCCCAGGGTTTCGCTTGGAAATCCAACCGTCTCTATGTCCCTGACAGTTTGCGAAAAGACGTGTTGCTCCGTTCACGCGATGATAAGGTTGTGGGACATTTTGGGTTTGTGAAAACTTTGCACCTGGTTCGCCGACAGTTTTGGTGGCCCACACTGCGCAAAGATGTGAAAGAGTATGTGGCCTCTTGTTCTGTGTGCGCTATGTCAAAACGCAAAGTGGGAAAACCCCAAGGACTGTTGCAACCGGTGGCTAGTCCCGCTTGCCCCTGGGATGAGGTTTCTATGGACTTTATTGTGGAGTTACCCACTAGTCAACGTAAAACTGTGATTTGGGTCGTCAAGGACTACTTCTCTAAACAAGCCCATTTTATTCCGTGCGTGTCCATTCCTTCCGCACGACAATTGGCCCGCCTCTTCCTTGTACACGTGTACAGGTTACACGGATGTCCCTCTCGCTTGATTTCGGACAGGGGCACACAGTTCACCTCTCAATTTTGGCGGGCATTCCTAAAACTACTGGGCACTAAGCAGGCATTGTCCACGGCGTGGCATCCTGAGACTGACGGAGCCACGGAAGCGCTCAACTCCACATTGGAGCAATATTTGTGAGCTTTTGTGAATTATCAACAAGACAACTGGGTTGACCTCCTCCCTTTTGCTGAAGTTGCCTACAACAACGCTGTTCATCAACGCACCGGTCAAACCCCTTTTCGCACTGTACATGGCAGGGATTTTGTCCCTATCCCTGACTTGCCACAGCCTTCCATTTCGCTGGCCTCGCCATCCGAATGGTCAACACAGTTGGCAGATTCTTGGCCGGTCATCCAGCAGGCACTAGCTGACGCTCAGTCAGATTACAAACAGTACGCTGATAAGAAGCGTGCCCCTCACCCTGCCTTTCAAGTGGGGGACATGGTATATCTGTCTACTAAGTTCATCAAGTCCTCTCAACCTTCAAAGAAATTGGCTCCTAAGTTTGTGGGTCCTTTTCCCATTGTTGCCCAAATCAACCCTGTGACTTTTAAACTTGATTTGCCACATAACCTAAAACGCTTACATCCTGTCTTTCATTGCAGTTTGCTCAAACCCCTTACTCGCTCTGACCGCTGGCATGATCAACCTCCACCTCCGCCTCCCATCATGATTGATGGGCAACAACACTTTGAAGTTAAAGAAATTCTGGACTCTCGCCGCATTCGCAACACACTACAATATTTAGTTCGCTGGAAGCATTTCCCTCATCCTGAGTGGGTAGCCGCTCGCGATGTGGCTTCTCCTATCCTTGTTACCCGATTCCATACTGCTTACCCCTCTAAACCGTGGCCTTAATTTTTTTGGGGGAGGCGGTATGTCATGTTCACCATTTCAATGTGCTTGGTACATCGTAACGTTTCGCATGTCATTAGCCTGATACGTGTTTGATCTCCGGAGGAAGGACGATTCCTGTTCAGGGAGTTCTTATCTGTTGGCCGCGGGCTTGGAATGTATTTGGGTTATCTCATGTATTCAAGGTTGCTTTCCCAGGCTGGATGGAAGACGGTTACGAGCACCTGGGATGGGGGGTGATAGCTCTGCTGGTAGGGGGGAGGGATTACGTTTGCAGCCGAGGGTTTTTAGTTTGTATTTGGCGTGCTTTCTGTCATTCTCAGCTTTCTCTGTATTTGCCTTCGTTTCCTTAATAAATCAGATTTCATTTAGCAACCTCTTGTGAGTCTGAGTGTTTGGGATAGGCAACCATTACAATCTGGCTGTAAACCTTTGGTGTTTCTAAGCCACCCAACCTGATGAGCCATTCCACATTGTGTACCCTGCATCTGAGCAGCCTGAAATTTCAGGGGATCCAGCACTTTCTCATGATTTAAAAAGAAGGCAGTCACAAACTAATTGACCACTGTAATTGGGTTCTGATGGCATCTACCTATTAAAGAACTTAAGTGTGAAATTATTGACCTCCAAGTGAGAATATATAACTTGTCACTCAGATAAGGCTCGGTGCTAAAGAACTGGAAATTCGTCCTGGCTGAAGGAAAATCAGCATGAATTCCACAAAGGTAAATCCTGTCTCACCAACCTTTTAGAATTTCTTCAGAATGTCACACAGATTGTAAATAAAGATGCTAACATCATAAGGCACTTATTCAAAGCAACAATATGTCCACATTTTAGAGTGTTGCAGGTAGACCTTTATCAAGCAGAACAAATTCTATTTGTTACCATGCTGCAAGGCATAAATGTTTCTCTGCATTCTTAATCTGTCAGTCCTAGTATGGTGTTAAAATGAAATATGCATTTCCTTTGAAAATATGCTAGGAAGTCGCGACACAGTATTATTCCTGAAGAATACGTGCAATGCTAACTTTGCTCAACCTTATCAGATGACATGTATTATCATCTGCTGGAACAGGCCTGGGGGAGGCGATTGCATTATAAAACATCTGCCAAGGGAAGGACTTCTTGAGAAAGCCAGTGTCCTTGGATTCTCAACCACATTGCTGGGGTGCTTGGCACCATTTGCTCTCTATAGAATACGAACCGTCGCTTGGTGCTATTAGCCAATGGTCAGATGATGGAGTCCTTCTGTAAGTGAATTATTTTGTTCTGAGATTCCAATGCAAGTTAGAATGCATAACCTTTTATAGCTCAGTGTTATAATAAGCATATGAAACTAGAGATACAGTCCCTACTGAAAAGGATTTGAGGAGAACAAGAATGGTGTTTCTCTGCCGTAGAGTAAGCTAAACCTGCCTTTATTACTGTTTTTCTGCAATACACTGAGCCATGCTGAGTGATGGTAGCAGAAATCAATATACAACATGTATGGAAGACACCACATTGGGGAGCGTTAGGACCAGGCAGGCCAATAATCTGATTTAGTATGAATGAATGAACTAACCAACCTTTTATTAAATTGGTAGGTTGACTGTAGATGCAACAGGATTAATTTCCACAGTTAAAAAGGCTTGAATAGAATTCTTGGACACCGTTGCCAGAAATATCCAACTTGGAATTATCCATTTCTAAATTGGCGTCAGCCCAAATTTGTTTGTATCTCAGTGCAATGGGGTAAATGAAAGATTGTTGGTTTAAGATATTTTGCCACATACCTAATCAAAAGAACTTAGCATACTAGTATTTGCATTCCTCCATTTATATGACATCTTCCTCTGTACTGCTTCTATAAAGCAAATTTCCAAGTGGGAATTCATTAGACAGATCTACTTCTCTTACTCATCTTTAGATCTTTTGTGGATTTCCAGATCTCATAAATGGAAGTGAGTTAGAGCCTAGGAAATGACAGGATAAAGGATATTTAAGGTAATAGTATAGCAATGGGAAGAGATGCAGAATTATTATAGCACATTCTTCAAGTGGAAAGTTTTTGCCTCCCAATTAATTTCAAAAATGAGTTTATTAGATCATGAATCGTATATTAGCCAGTTAATCTCTGAACCTCTGACAAGCCTAAAGGAGACAGCATCTGGTATTTATGATCCAAAGGCAAAAAAAGAAGAAATCTTAGAAGAGCATGGGAGTTGGAGATCAAGGCAAAGTAGCCTATCAGGGCTGCCACTTTTTTCCTTTATTCTTGTTGGGTAAATACACACCCACCCACAGTATATATATATACCTGTATATTTTCACTTCGCATTATTATATTAATGGTTTTAGCTATGTTCAACGCTCAGCGTTGCAAATAAGATGGGTAGCCATATAAATTAAATAAATAAATATGTTATTTATTTATTTTATTAAATTTATACATTGCCCGTCTCACTATAAAAGTGATTCTGGGCAGCTTAGAAACAAAAGGTATAAGCAAATATGTGACAGAAACAGAATGAATTGGACTTAGATTATTCTGAATATTGTGCACAATATTCAAAGCCATTTGGAATTCCTCAGGATAATTACAACATTATGGGCTCAACTGCATAAAATATGGTTTCAGAAATCTCTGTGTTCTATTGCAAAGCACATGGACTCTAAGGCTGTGATTCCACGTCCAGGCAGCTTGCCTTTATATTGAAAAGTTTTGGAAATCCATCATCAACAGTACTTTAAAACAACAGAAGAGCTTTTAAGCCATCATTAACAACAATTTTCCATTTTCAGTCATTCCCCAGACTTTGCATAAAGATTGTATTGGACCATTACTAGCAATAGCTAGATGTTTTGGTGGGGATAATGGGGGTGCCTTTAAACCAGTCTTAACTCCAGTCCTGGTGAAATGCTTAGACAAGTTCATGCAGTTTTCCTGGCAATTTCAGAAGTGGTTTGCCAGTGTCTCCCTCCTCCTAGGGCTGAGAGAGAGGGACTGGCTCTTATCAATGCTAGTCTTGTTTCCATATGGAAGCTGCTCTTGGACTATTTGCTTGTAACCCAAAAGTATGAAGTCTTCATTTTAGGTTTTGATGATTGAATGGTTTGATTTTAGAGATACGATGTTACTAAATGTTGAGTTAATAGTAAGAGATGTTTATGTACTTTTATACCTGTGCTGGAAAAGGTCAGAAGCCACTGGTCTGATATGCTTTTTTGTTTATTCCTGCACCATTTTAGCCTTTCCTGTTTCTCTTTTAGACTTGTATTCTATCAGTCTTAAAAAAAGGAGGAGAGAAAGAGAGAGAGGGAGAAGGAGAGGGAGAGTGGGGGAGAGAGAGAGACTGGCTCAAAGTCACCCACCTGGCTTTGTGCCTAAGGCGGGATTAGAATTTATGGCTTCATGGTATCTTCATCAATACACACTTTTTCCTAATAAACTTCTGTTGCTGTTAGTTATAAACTGCAGAATAAACTGCATTGCAAAATTTGAAAAACTGCAAATTTTGGAGGCTGGCTAAGTTTCAGTTCAATTCATTCTTCATCAACGAGGAAGTCAAAGATGTTAATAAAACTAGATTTGGTCTTATATATTACACTGACTATGCCCCCCACCCCCACCCCCACAAAAGGACTGAGGATACCCAGTGGGCATCCTGATTAGCTGCTGGGGATGGGAACAGAAAATTGGGGGAGAAGCCAAAGGGAATGAAATATCCCAAACCATGAAAAGATGCATTCCGTATTGCAATATTTTTCAATCTGTTATCCACATCCTGAAATAATCAAAAGTGGTTAGAATGCAAGTGAAGTAGGTATTAGAACAGAATAAGAAGAGGTCAGGACAAAAATAAATTCATATCTGTTTTTGCTTATTTCTAGTGCTACTTCTGCTTTTACTATTCACGAGTGTGCTGGGATCTGAAAATCACGTTAACAATCTGGAAGAATGTTTCCAGGATCCTGAATACGAAAAGTGGTTGGCTATTGCCAAACATGGACTAGGAAGGACCTTGAAGCCTAAGAGTATTGTGATTGTCGGAGCAGGAATAAGTGGATTGACTGCTGCCAAATTACTCAAAGAAGCTGGGCATCGGGTAATTACTCAACTGCCTTTTACTCAGAAAAAGATAAATTAGGCGTGTTTGGGTTGGTTTCAGAATAGAAGTGGCCATTGTGGTGGGTGGGGATGGGCAAGTATAACCTTAGACTAATAATATAAAGGCTAAAAATGGATTATTATTAGTTTGTGAACATTTACTCCAATGACTGAATTTTGATTTCTCTCAACTGCGGTCTCTTAGGAGCAGAACAACTACAAAAGGACATAACTGTTTATAATACTGCAATTGCTGAACATTGCTTTATATTAATGGGATAAAGTGGATAAATGTCAGACCAGTGAATGAATAAATGAATGGATTAAGGCAGGGCTTCTCAACCAGGGTTCCGTGGCACCCTCAGGTTCCGCAAGAGGTCACTAGGGGTTCCCTGGGTGATCACAATTTATTTAAAAAATTATTTCAAATTCGGGCAACTTCACATTAAAGAAGTCAGTTTCATTCTTTATACTTTGTTTAAGAACATTAATACATATACACAGGCCTACTCATGAAATGAATAAAATAATTTTGTAACTTCTGGCCTATATTTGAGCCTGAATATGCAGGGGTTCCCTCAGGCCTGAAAAATATTTCAAGGGTTCCTCTGGGGTCAAAAAGTTGAGAAAGGCTGGATTAAGGTGAGGTTGTGAGGTTGTGTCCTTTGGAGGGGGAAGAGTCAGCAATGGAAAGTTGAAAAATTATTTCAGTCATAGATTTGGGTCAGTCATTAAGTGAAGTACGGCACTTTTTCCTCTTCTTCTTCACATCTTCTTGAGCCAGCACCTCAGTCGTAACAAAGATCACTTGCTGCTGGATTTGAGGTCTGCCTGGCATTTCCTAACTAGCCTATTGCCTTCAGATGAATACCCTCAATTGAAACCAATGGCCAACAAAGGATATAACTCCAGCCAATAGGAGTGCTGGTTACAGGGTTTGTAAAAGTGAATCAAGGTTCATGTGAAGCCAAAGGGAGATCTGCAAGGAGTTCTTGGGCCACAGATATGTATGGATCACCAAATACTTATGAGAAGAGAGAGAAATTAGAACAACCCATTCCCCATCAGTACATTTTTTTCCTAGGTTGTGATCCTGGAAGCCAGTAACCACGTGGGAGGGCGCATTAAGACTCACCGAGAAGAAGGCTGGTATGTTGATTTGGGGCCTATGCGTCTGCCCAAAGCCCACAGGTAAGGTTGATTGGCAGGCCTTTCTCCATCCCCTCATCTGATGTCAGAGGCAAAATCCTTCACATTTAATAAATTGTTGCCTTCCTGAAATTTTAGATATATTGTTAGAAAAATGATAACTGTTAAGTTGCCTACTGGAACAGGACTCAAGGATGTTGATAAGGACTTGACTCCGAAAGGTATCCAGAAAGCTTGTACAAGTACAAAATGTAGCATCAAAGATGGTGTAAGAAAACTGTTTATCAAACAATATTTATCCTAATATTTGCCCTGCTGGCTGTTATTTAAAAAGACCCGTCTGTCTTGGCACGTGGGTCCCTGCGGGGCCACCTATTCTGAATAGAATTGACCTGTGCAATTGCACTTTCTGAGTAGGGAAGGTGGTGAGATGTGGAGAGAGGTCTTTACAAGGATGGTCAAAACAGAATTGCACCAAAGAGCATTTGGGATGTGAGATTACTGAGACAGCTGCTGAGGAGAATCCTGTCCTTGCCAGTTTTCAAATGGTTTACTATTGTTCTTTTTATGTTTGGATTGTTGTAAAGAACCAAAAGTCCATGTGGAATTGGCAGTATATTTATTTATTTAAAACATTTGTATGGCTGCCCATCTTAAAACCAAACTCTGGGCAGCACATAGCCAAAGAATAAAACACTATACAGGTAGTCCTCACTTAACAACCTCAATTGGGATTGGAATTTCAGTTGCTAAGCAAAGTGGTCATTAAGAGAATCTGACCCAATTCTATGACCTATTTTGTGGCAGTCATTAAGCAAATCACTACGGTCATTAAGCAAACCATGGTTGTTAAGCGAATCATGCGGTTCCCCATTGATTTTGCTTGCCGGAAGCTGGCTGGGAAGGTAGAAAATGACAATCACATGACTGCAGGACACTGCGACAGTCATAAATGCAAACCGGTTGCCAAATGCCCAAATTGCGATCACGTGACCACAGGGACACCACAACGGTCATAATTGTGAGGACCGGTCATATGTCGGTTTTTCAGCACTGTTGTAAGTCTGAATCCTCACTAAATGAATGGTCATCAAGTGAGGACTACCTGTATACAAACAATAAAAACAGAGAAGAATAAAACAAAAAAACAGGAAAACCTGGCACCACAACATTCTCTTCCCACTCCAATCTCAACCTATCCCAACACTTGGGGAAAAGCCAGATTTTAAGCGCTTTCCAGAAAGTTAAAAGGGTGTGGGCCTGCTGGATCTCAAGAGGGAGGGTGTTGGCAAGCGTTGCAATGGAAAATGCATGCCTCTGAGGTCCCACAAGATGGAAATATTTAAGGCAAGGGACCTGGAGCGTATCTACCCTATCTGATCTGGTGGGATGAGCAGGTACTCTGAGGGAGAGGCAGTCCCTCAAATAAACCTGATCCTGTGCCATGTAGGGCTTTAAAGGTGATAACCAGCACTTACACTTAATTGCTATAATAACTAAAAACACAAACTTTAGTTTCTATTTTTGATTCAGAGGAACAAGATACTTACCTCATCCCCAGCCACCCACCACCATTCTCTTACACTCTTGGACATCAGCTCTAGTCCCCAGCTTTAGTCAAGAGACAGGAATTAAGTACATGGGGGCCTGTTCAGTGGTGGTGCCTGCCTGGAAAGTCCACCCTGAAAAAAACAGAGAAAGCAACTCTCTTCTTGCTTTTTACTTGTGAATGAAAATACCATGATTCCAATGGGCATTTGTTTAAAATGCAGAGTGAACCTCGATATTTATTTAATTTATTTTAATACATTTTTATTTCTGTCTGCCCACCTCACAGCAGCGTTTCTTGGTGGCTAACATAAAATTAAAACTCATTTAAAGACAACTAATAACAATAACAATAATAAATCTATCTATAGCAGTAGCCAAGGACAAGGTCACTACAAATAGCATCCATCTTGTGGCCCCATTAACCTGGCCATGTTTTTAAAGCTTTCTGAAATGCCAGCTGAATCAGGGCCAGTTGGATCTTGTGGGGGGGTGGATGTTCCAGAGAGTAGCTGTATGCTTTAGAAGCTGTGATATTTCTGTAAACTTATGCATTAAATTAGGGATAGATACTTCCTTGTAATTGTTGGATCTCCTATCAAGACTCTGTTTCTGTGATGGAAAGCTGGAGTGCAAGACTTTTTTAAAACATGATTTTACAATGGGATTAAGCCAATTAATGGAGGATCAAACTATCAAGGCTACTAGTCATTAGGGTCACATGCTAGTTCCTGGATCATAGGCAGTCTGTCCCTGAGGAGCAATTCCAGGGGAACAACTGTGGGAACAGACAATTGTCCCTGGTGGTAACTGAGAACAGAGAGCAGAACAACCCTGATGAATTTATCTGATGAAATTGTGCTTTTCTCTCATTTTGATAACGAAATAAGCTTGTAAATAAATCTGAGTTGCTTTTCCCTTCACAGAATTGTTCGTGAATACATTAACAAGTTCAATCTTCGTCTAAACCCAATGCAACTGACTAATGAAAATGCCTGGTATTTAATTAGAAATGTCAGACACAAAATGGCACCTGACAACCCTGAAATCTTTGGGTACCAAGTTCATCCCAATGAGCGGGGGAAGTCCGCTGACCAGTTGTTTGAGGAGACGCTGGACAAGGTAGTTGTGAGAAGGGAACTGGATGGACAAGTGGACAGATCTAATGTCCTAGTATAGTTCTGGTTGGGATTATGAGCATTGTAGTCTAATACCTGGGTGGGCAAGGTGGAGGAAGGCCGCTATAATACTAACTGAAATAATGTGCATAAAGCACTTTATAATACATACAAAATATTACAATATATTAAACACAAATGTTATTAAATACAATAAAATGCTTATATTAAATACAAAAGAGCTACATAATTCAATCTAGTTTTATCTTTTTTTTAATAAGATAAGAACTTTATTAAAATTTCAGGATACAGTTAAAATGCAAAGTACAGAAAAGCTTGAATAAAGAACTAGAAGAAAAAAGAAAAATTAAAAAGGTTAAGAACAGCAAGAAAAAATAAGGAGAAAGTGACTTCTGACCTTCTCCAACACAGATACAAATGCTTATTGTAATAATTTATCTCTTACTCTTAATTAAACCTTAACTAATATTATTTCTGGACGTGGTGGCGCTGTGGGTTAAACCGCTGAGCTGCCGATCGGAAGGTCGGCGGTTCGAAACCGTGCGGTGAGGTGAACTCCTGTTGCTAGTCCCAGCTCCTGCTCACCTAGCAGTTCGAAAACATGCAAATGTGAGTAGATCAATAGGTACCGCTTAGGTGGGAAGGTAACGGCGTTCCGTGTCGTCATGCTGGCCACATGACCCGGAAGTGTCTACAGACAACGCTGGCTCTAAGGCTTAGAAACGGAGATGAGCACCGCCCCCTAGAGTCGGACACGACTGGACTTTACGTCAAGGGAAACCTTTACCTTTACCTTAATATTATTTCTATAGAAAAATAACAATTTAATTGTTAAAACCCAAAATCAAAACTTCATTTTTTTTCAGTTATAAGCAAATAGTCCAAAAGCGGTTTCCAGGTAGAAACAAATCCAGTCACAGTACATAATTCCATCTGGTTTTATCAAAGGGCTCTTACACAAGAGCTTGTTTATATTACATGCAATGTACAAAATTAAAAATACCATAAATTGAAGTGCTTTGTTATTCATGCTAAGAAAGTCTTTGACAGGGCCCAATGGTCCTGCTTTTTTCATAAATTGGGGGACTTGTTAAATATATACAATGAGTTACAAAACTAAGTACTTCCAGCTAAGTTTGATTTACAAAAGCCTTCGAATATTATGTATGGAATCCTTATCCATATCTCATGTTTAATATATGAAGTCATGCCTCTAACTGAAGAACTAAATGGATTAGATTCTTCCATGTTATGCAGTAAAATGAGCAAAATCCACATGTATGGGGATTTATATGGCAAATACAAATAAAGAGAATTTTGTTAGATAATTATATATACCATTTAAAACTTCAGGCTTTTGTATGAGTTAGATTATGGTTAACTGAAGATATCAAAGCAATTGCGGAAACATATAATAATGAATTATATTTTCACATAATGGGGGACTAAATAAACATATGTCATGAGAAGATTTCAATAGCGAAAAAGAATGGTTGTCAAGACTATTATTTTATTGATTAATATTCCTCTGCAAGTCAAGAAACCAAGATTAAAAGTAAGATACATGCATTCATTTTATATGTCAAGGGTCCAAATCTCAAACCAAACTGAAATTGCACTGACAAATTTACATGGTAACAATGGGTTGAGCATTCTAGAAAAAAAAATCTGGCAAATGTTCTAGGAAAGCTGCAGGTTGGTATTAAATATTGGGATATCAATTTTCCTGTTTCAAAGGAATCAGGTGAAAACAGAGGCTGCATTTAATGAGAAGGTGGGCACCCCTTCTCAGTTGTGTCTGCTCCCCAAAGGAAACAGGCCCAGCTAGTGAGCAAAGGACAACATTCAATGGGCTGATACTAATTATACCCAGGGAAAAATAGGAGATGTTCTTGGTTCACTTAGGTGGGGAGCCCAACTTAGATCAAGGCAAACACAAATTTTCTTCCACATGGAAGTAAGAGATCCGACTCAAACCCACGATGTGTTTTCTTCTTGCTCAGGTCACAGAAAACTGTACCCTTCTGAAGGAAAAATACGATTCATTTTCCGTGAAGGTAAAACCGATGTTGTCATTCATTCTTTTCACAAAATGAAAAGTCTCATGATCTTCTTCAGATGGTTATGTTGTCTCCAATACACATGATTAAAACAATGCAAATAACATCAGGCAGTCTAGGAGTATGGGTGAATTAAAGGGGAGTGAATCACACTAATAACGGGCTCTTGCTCTTCAACACTGATGATGAGACATCAGTGACTGAAAATGCATTTTTTTGAACCAAGCTAATGAATGAACTGAAATTCAGCTGTTGGCCATGCTTTCTCAAGTTTGCAATGTAGTTTGCCAATTAAAAAAAAATCTATCAGAGAAAAACCTGCAGAAAATTGGATTTATTAAGAAACATAAAGTACAAAATATATTGAAAAAAATTATTTATTTATTTATTTATTTATTTATCAAATTTGTCACTGCCCATCTCCTCCAACCGGAGGGACTCTGGGCGGTATACAATACAGAACAATAAATATACAATAAAATTCTAATAAAATCCCTCTAAAACAATTTCTTAACTACCCCAGCTCATAAAATCCAGATGGCTGTGATCAACTTCAGTCATTATGTAGGAGCTCGCATAGCAAAGGTGTTATGTGCGCCCTTCTAGGGGCACCGAAAATAGCCCATGCGGCCGCATTCTGGACCGCTGAAGCTTCCGGATACTCTTCAAGGGTAGCGCCATGTATAGCGCATTGCAGTAGTCTATATAGGAGATAACAAGGGCGTGAGTGACTGTCCGAAGGGCTTCCCGATGCAGGAAAGGGATTGGAAATTGCTGAGCCTATGCACCTTTATCAAAATTCTAAACAAAAATATGTTTGGAGAAATGTATATCAAATGCATATACATTTTATTATGAACATAATTAGAAGTACTCAAAATGGTATGGAAATGGACTGACTGAATTCACCACTGAAAAAATGCAAAGCAGAAAAACTGAAACTGACATAATTGTACAACGAGATACTAAGAAATCAAAATTGACAAATTCACATATCCTTACTCACTATGCATCATCCTAAACTAATGACATAGCTGGCTTTGTAGAAAGATAATTTAATTCCTTTTCCCCAGCTGTTGTCGGGTGAAAATTGGCAATGCAGCTTCTTACTGGTTACCACCTATGAAGCCCTATGTAGCATAGGGCCTGGTTGTCTGAGGGGCCACCTATCTCCTGTGCTCATAGGGTTGGCGTACTCCAGGTCCCTTCAATCAAACAGTGTCATCTATTGGGACCCAGGAAGGGCACCTTCTCTGTCATGGCATAGCTGCCCTCTGGAATGAGGTTCCCCCTGAGATAGGGGTGACTTCTACCCTGATGGTATTCTGGAGGGCCATAACACCTGGTTGTTCTCCCTGGCCCTGGACTAGGGTGGCTGAAGCCCCTTGTTGAAGGTGTTTTTATATGTATTTGTGTTGTTAGCCAGATTTGCTATCTTGTTTTTTTTCTTATCTATCCTGTACTTTTTATATTGTATTGGCCTTTAGTTTGTGACATTGTGAGCCACCCAGAAATGCTCTGGAGTTGGACAGTGCCTACAATGAAAAAAATAATCATACAGGTAGTCCCTGCTTAATGAGTGCTCATTTAATGATGGTCTGAAGTTATGATGGCCTCCGAAAAAGTACTTTATGACCTGTACTCACACTTACGTCTGTCACAAACGGTTGCACCACCGACATGGTCACATGATCACAATTCGGGCACTTGGCAGCCAGCTCGCATTTACAACCAGCTGCAGCGTCCTGTGGTCATGTGATTGTGATTTGCAACCTTTTTTGCTGGTTTCCAGCAAAAGACGTCCATTGGGGAAGCTGAATTTGCTTAACAACTGTTGTAAAAATGGTCATAAAATTGGTCACATGGTGACTCACTTAATGACCACACCACTTAACAACCAATTTTCTGGTTCCTATTGTGGCCATTAAGTGAGGACTGCCTGTAATCATAAAGCAGATTTTGCCCTTATGTACTTGAGTCCTGCTGTCTGCTACAGGGCAATAAGTGGTAGTGTTTGCATCATGATGTCATCACACACATTTCCTCATCTGCCCTATTGCTTCCCTTGTGGAAGCCTATGGATGTATTTCCACACTGTTTGCCTCATTCACCTGCCCGCTGCACTTTTCCAGGAACTGCAGCTCTTGACCACCATAAGGTGGCCTGCTTTTGCATTAGAACAGTGCAATCGAAGAAGAACCCTACTGTAAATTCATGAATTTCCCCCATTAAATATCCTCTTTGCTCCCAATTCTTCATATATTAGGAATACCTCATTAAGGAAGGAAATTTGAGCAAAGCAGCTGTTGAGATGATTGGGGACATCCTGAATGAAGAAGCTGGATTTCATCACTCATTTCTTATTTCTGTTATGAAACATTTCATCTTTTCAAAAAACAGGTAAACAATGAGATGGTGAGGGAAAAAGCCAAAAGCTACTGGATACACACACACACACACATACACAGTATATATGTTTATTCTGTGTATTTTTTTATTGAGTGCATTTCATGTTATTTATTTTTATTGTTAAATTTTGTCTCTAAGTTTTATATTTGCTATTTTATCTTCTTGGCGACTATTGACAGCTAAAACAGTGCTGGTTCTGAAACAGAAACTGACTGACCTTTGATCTCAAGCTGATGGGCTAAAATAGTTGATAACAGACTGCATTAACACTGTCTTCAGAAACAATGTGCACTTTTTTGAGATTCACTAAAATAACTCTGATAATCTCCACTTGTATTTGTTTTTTCCTCCTCACATTCAAACTCAGTTTTGATGAAATTGTTGGGGGATTTGATCAACTTCCTCAAAGTTTCTTCCGGGAAATGGTCAGAGTCGTCCATTTTAATTGCACCGCGGAGAAGATACTTCGCGCCGGCAACAAAGTGAGAGTCTTCTACAAATGGCTGGCCAGCTCTGTCCCAGCATCTCTGATTGCTGACTATGTCCTCATCACAGCTACAGCAAAGGCCACACGACTCATCAAGTTTGTGCCACCTCTTTCAATTCCCAAGTCTCGCGTACTGCGGTCTGTGAGTTATGGAAGCGCTACTAAAATTGCCTTGGTTTGCACTGAGAAATTTTGGGAGAATGATGGGATTCGAGGGGGGAGATCAATCACAGATCTCCCGTCACGAGTGATTTACTACCCAAATCATGATTTCCCTAATGGAATAGGTGTCCTTCTGGCATCCTATACTTTGCATGTTGACTCTGATTTCTTTACTGCGCTCAGTGAGGAAAAGTGTGTTGATGTGATGATGGATGACCTTGCGGAAATCCATCAGGTACCTAAAGATTATCTCAAATCGGTCTGTGGCAAATATGTGGTACAAAAATGGGACCTTGACCAATATTCGATGGGAGCATTCATCATCTTCACACCATACCAACATACCCATTTTTCTCAGATACTGTCCCAGAATGAAGGGAGGATTTATTTTGCAGGTGAACACACAGCTCAGCCACATGCTTGGATTGATACTGCAATGAAATCTGCCATAAGGGCAGCAAGTAATATCCACAATGAGTAAAATAATTATTTACTGTGGAAGAATTTACTTATTTACTGAAGAATAATTTACTTATGGAAGAATCTTTTGGCTGTGAAATGACTCCAGAGAAGTCTTTGGGAGCGGCTGATGCTGCAGTAAGGCTGAACTACCCAGGTGTCAGCCCGGAATGACCAACTATCAGAGGCTTCATGCCAACCTGACAAAGGAAATCAAAACACTAGTTGTAAGAAAAACTTGGAAAAGTATGTCAGGAGTTGGAAGCGTGACTAGGAAGAGTTATGATTATTATCTGCAGACACTCAGTTGCAACTTTCCCTGCAAAACTTGCATTAGTATTGCATGAAGACCTTCATTTTTCTTTAATTTGCAGTTCCATACTAAAGTCCAGCTTGAATTTTTATCAAGGATCCACATATTCTTGGATTGTAATTAAAATGGTGTTTGTTTCTAAGCCATAATACTATCTAATTTCTAAATGGAGTATTTTAAAGCTCAGTGGCATTGTATGTGCTGCTTCTTTATATTTATTTTTCTTGCTATATAAAGACAATTATGTTCTTGCTATATTGTAATGATTGCCCAGCCCAAATACTCAGACTCACAAGAGGTTGCTAAATGAAATCTGATTTATTAGGGATCTTAGGACAAATACAGAGAAAGCTGAGAATGACAGAAAGTGCGCCAAATACAAACTTAAAACCCTCGTTGCAAACATACCCCGCCTCCCTACCAGCAGAGCCGCCCGTCCCAGGTGCTGGCAACCGTCAGAACTGCTAGCCTGGGAAAGTAACCTTGAACACAAGAGATAACCCAAATACATTCCAAAAGCACAGCCAAGAGATAAACCCCTCTCATCCTCCCGTGAAAGATGAAACACGCATCCAGCTAATGACATGCGAAACGTTACGATGTATCAAAGACATTGAAACGGCGAACATGACATATATAAAGACAATTAGATCTATTGTCTCAGCAGACTAGCCAAAGCAAGGCCATTTTGCAGAATGTGATTTGAACATAACAGCCAATGCTATCTGGTATCCACAACTGCATAATATTTCGGATTTTATATAAACTTTCTCAGCATACTCCTATTCACTCTAACAGTATGGGCCATAAGTACAAATTAGGGGATGAATGAGGGAAAAAACGCAATGAGAACAATATGAGAGATTCTCTCTCCTCATTAATTCACAGGGATGGGTAAATTATCTGACCTAAAGAAACCATTACTTATAGTTAACTCTTCTATATAAATGATAGGTTTAAGAACTTTGTTCACACTTCCTCCAGTCTTATCTGTCAGAAAAATGCCACATCTTCCCATTTTATATCCCAGTATTGTTGCTTCTACAAATGAAGAACAGAAATGTGTTTCTGTCATACTTGGGTGGGATCCAATCTATACCATGGGACAGTTCTTGCCATTTGCAGAAAAAAACAACAGTCCAGTGAAGTTGATCCCTGGATATCAGAGTTGGCTACAGCCAATCAAGAGCTGGCAACTGAGAGTCAGAACATGTCAGCTCCACTGGGTAGACCAGAACAGAAAATCAACTCCACAAGAAGACCAGAAGTGCACTGTGTTGGCTGTAATAACAGAGTCTTGCAAAGTCTAATTGTGGGGTATCTCCCCTCCTTCTTATACTCCAGTGAATCAAGGAGGCATTTGCCTGAGTTGCTTCCGAATATTATCTTATTTCCCTGACCTTAAATAATGTTTCAGCCCCCTTTGCCTAGATAATGGTTCTTGCCTATTTCTGTCAAGGTCACCTCCCTTACTTTCTTAAGAACTTCAAAGAAATCATGCATGGAGGGCAAATCTAAAGGCAACACTGGGGAATCAGCTGGAAAGCATCCAGCTAACCCTCAAATAGAGAGGCTAGAGAAGCACAATAAAACATGCCAAAACCTTATTGGTTTGCTTTGTCAAGTCCAGCCCCCAGTTTACTTGAAACTGAAAGTCCTTTAAACCTCTTCCTACTAAGAAGGATCCAGTGGGCAAGCTGAGTCGGCAGAGGCAATTTAAGAGAAGATGGTCAGTCTTTTTGATCTGGGGGCAGATTTGGAACTTTGAGAGCAACTGATGGGTTGTTGTTGTTTATTTGTTTAGTCGCTTCCGACTCTTCGTGACTTCATGGACCAGCCCACGCCACAGCTTCCTGCCGGTTGTCAACACCCCCAGCTCCCCCAGGGACGAGTCCTTCACCTCTAGAATATCATCCATCCACCTTGCCCTTGGTCGGCCCCTCTTCCTTTTGCCCTCCACTCTCCCCAGCATCAGCACCTTCTCCAGGGTGTCCTGTCTTCTCATTATGTGGCCAAAGTATTTCAGTTTGGCCTTTAATATCATTCCCTCAAGCAAGCAGTCTGGCTTGATTTCCTGGAGGATGGACTGGTTGGATCTTCTTGCAGTCCAAGGCACTCTCAGAATTTTTCTCCAACACCACAGTTCCAAAGCATAACTGATGGGTACATTCACCAAATGTCTGCTGTGGGAAGGGGCAGATTGCCCCAAAATACTACTTTAACTCTCGGCCACCTCAGCGGAGCATTTGTGGAGCCCAGAAAATCACTGCAAAGAAATGCAATGCTACCAGCAGCTGTTTGCTTTGCAGCATTTCAAACTCAGGTTTGATAGTTTTCAACACAGTCTCAAGGTTAAGTGGGACAGGAAGGGTGCTGGGCCCCATTTGGGAGTAGACTGGCATTCCCTGGTATCACACTGTCCTCCCCGTGATTGAACGTGTATTAATGTTACTAAGAGAAGGCCATCTGCCCTTCAACAATTCAACCATATGGATAGCTGTACAGAACACTTCCTAGCAGAGATGGGGAACTTGTGGTATTCGGGTTAACTACAACTCTCATTAGCCCCTGCATGAAAACCAACCAAGAGATTCTGGGAGCTGCAATTCCTAATCCCTACGCGAGAAGAAAGGAAGAAGGTTTTGTGGATTCCCATTTTCTCCTGCTGCCTCCTCCCTTTACACTTGCCTGCTGTTCTTGAGAGCCTTCCAGCAGCTTCAGAAGACCAGGTAACACTGAAAATAATCTCGCTTTTCCTCCATTGGGAGCAACTTGTGAGGAGAAGAGGAACAAACTATGAGGAAGAGCCTGGAGACAGCAGCCTCTGCAGGAGGGGCCAAGCAGGCAAGATAGCAGCATTACAATGTACATTTGGTACATTGCCTGTAATGCCTGTGTGGACAAAAGGGGCAAAACTTCAGTTATGATGTTAAGACCACAATGTTGCCTAGTTTGACCCCACTTGTAAATAATGCTGGGTGGAGCCAAGTCACTAATTGTATAGTTATTGCTACCTCCTCTACCGATTGGCTTGTTGAACTGGTTGACTTTGATAGAATTTATGGGGCCACATTTGGATAGCACACCCATGACAGTACCCTAGAGGATCCCCACACACATTACAAAGCAAACTTGAGCAATATATATTGATTTTAAAATATCAAGAAGCAGTTTAACAACTTGAATAATTTTAGAAAACCACATTGTCTCATATTTCCCAGAAAGCAGTTCAGCAGGATAGGAAAATTCTGGCTTTAGAAGACCTTAAGATTCCATGGACTTTGGGCTGAGAGAGAATCACCCAGTGATCTTCCATGGATCAGAATGGATACTGAGCTGGGTTTCCCCAATGACGGTTCAATCCCTTAGCCTTATATCACAGTGCTCATGCCATAATTTTAGTATTGCTCCATTCTCTCTATTCTTAAAATCATCATATTGCCTCCCTCCCTCCCTCCTTCCCTTCCCTTCCCTTCCCTTCCCTTCCCTTCCCTTCCCTTCCCTTCCCTTCCCTCCTTCCTTCCTTCCTTCCTTCCTTCCTTCCTTCCTTCCCTCCTTCCCTCCTTCCCTCCTTCCCTCCTTCCTTCCTTCTCAGGTCTTGTTGTTGTTTATTCATTTAGTCGCTTCCGACTCTTCGTGACTTCATGGACCAGCCCACGCCAGAGCTTCCTGTCGGTCGTCAACACCCCCAGCTCCCCCAGGGACGAGTCCGTCACCTCTAGAATATCATCCATCCATCTTGCCCTTGGTCGACCCCTCTTCCTTTTGCCTTCCACTCTCATCAGCATCTTCTCCAGGGTGTCCTGTCTTCTCATTATGTGGCCAAAGTATTTCAGTTTTGCCTTTAATATCATTCCCTCAAGTGAGCAGTCTGGCTTAATTTCCTGGAGTATGGACTGGTTTGATCTTCTTGCAGTCCAAGGCACTCTCAGAATTTTCCTCCAACACCACAGTTCAAAAGCATCGATCTTCCTTCGCTCAGCCTTCCTTATGGTCCAGCTCTCGCAGCCATATGTTACTACAGGGAACACCATTGCTTTAACTATGCGGGCCTTTGTTGTCAGTGTGATGTCTCTGCTCTTAACTATTTTATCGAGATTTGTCATTGCTCTTCTTCCAAGGATTAAGCGTCTTCTGATTTCCTGACTGCAGTCAGCATCTGCAGTAATCTTTGCACCTAGGAATACAAAGTCTTTCACTGCTTCTACATTTTCTCCCTCTATTTGCCAGTTATCAATCAAGCTGGTTGCCATAATCTTGGTTTTTTTGAGGTTTAGCTGCAAACCAGCTTTTGCACTTTCTTCTTTCACCTTCATCATAAGGCTCCTCAGTTCCTCTTCGCTTTCAGCCATCAAAGTGGTATCATCTGCATATCTGAGATTGTTAATGTTTCTTCCAGAGATTTTAACTCCAGCCTTGGATTCCTCAAGGCCAGCTTGTCGCATGATGTTCTCAGGTCTATGCCACCCCTAAATATTTCTTAGCTTCTAGGGTTCAGCTGAAATGCTTGGGTAGCCTTGTTTTCCACCACAGCGTAAGACTGACTTCTTCCATTACTCACTTCAAAATAAGTAAAAATGTGCTAGTGAAGTGAAAATTATGCATTGTATGGAGACATTTTTCTCCCAGTTTTATAGTACAAACTGAATAATATAAGAAAAATAAAAGGAATCACAGCTTCATGTTGTTTAGCATATAATTTCAGTATGAACTCCACTATCACAAGATGCAAGAATAGCCACCGAGCTGAATAGCTTTAGGAGGAGCTTAGATGATTTCATAGAGGATTAGACTATTAGTGGCTGCCACTCATGACTGCTACGTAATATTTTTCTCCTTGGTTTTGTTCCCTTCCACATAGCCACATAGATTGGCTCCAACGTGGCCCTAGTTAGGTTGGGTTAGATATTCAACGTACATTTCTGAATGTGTTTTCTCAGTGCAGCTAGCACATCACGGTTCCTCAAACTGTATATCAAGGGATTCAACATGGGAGCCACAATGTCACAAAGCACAGAGGCCACCTTATCCTGTTGTGGTGTTCGGTAAGAGCTGGGTCTCATATATTTAAAGCTTGCTCCTCCATAGAAGACCCCCACCACACAGAGGTGGGAGAGGCATGTGCCAAACGCCTTATGTCTTCCTTCCACTGATTGCATTCCCAGGACAGTCAGAAGGATAGAGATGTAGGAAGCCAAGATGATGGAGAGGGGAACCAGGAGGAATATAATGCCAGTCAGGAACAACCCATTCTCATAGGTGGATGTTTTAGAACATGATAACTTCAGCAGAGCTTGGATTGTGCAGAAGAACTGATTTACTCTATTGGACTCACAGAAGGGTAACTGCAGCACACAAAGGGTGTGCATGAGTGAATTTAAAAAAGCCCCCAGCCAGACTCCAGCAGACATGGCCACACACAGCCTCCTGCTCATGAGAACTGGATAGTGCAAAGGTTTGCAGATAGCCACATACCTATCATAAGACATGACAGTCAGTAGGAGGCACTCTGCTCCTCCCATCATGATGGTGAAAAATATCTGAGTGCCACATCCAGCCAATGAGATTGTGTTGCCCTTGTTCCAAAAATCCACGGACATTTTGGGGACAATGGTAGAAGTCTGGCAGATGTCCATGAAGGAGAGCTGGCTGAGGAAAAAGTACATAGGGGTCCTGAAATAGGAACCTGTGATGATTACAAAAAAGAAAAGACAGTTTCCAAGTAAGGCAACCAAAAAAGTAAACAGAATAGCCCCCCAAAAAACTGTATGTATCACAGTGTGATTCAGAAGCCCCAGAAGAACGAATTCAGTCCACAAAGTTCTATTCGTTCTTTCCATTACTGGTCCTCCTGAAAATGTAACAGGAAACATTGGAATTAAAGCTGGGAGGCTGTGATGAAAAAGAAATCAAAGCCAGTAGTAATTAGTTGAGAATACACATATGCACACAGCACCCACACCCACACAGTGCACACACCTGCTGTCAGAACATCTTTGAAACTTTTGCTGAGGCACCTTCCACTATCAATCAGGTTTTTAAAATCCTGATCTTCAGTGTTAGGAAAAATATTGTGGCTTCAAATTCTACCCATTTGTTTAGAGAAAATTGCAGACCTGCACAGATGTTCTTATATTATTATATTTGCAGTTGCAATCTCTATACGAAAAATGTAGGTCTGCCTTCTGGAAATCCATTTGATTGTTGTTCCGTAGGGTTCCAATGGTTAATTCCAAGCTTCAAGGTCGGGTCTCATGCTTTCTTACCCGTATGTTCAGTTATCCTCTCTTGTATTATGACATTTGCCCTGAAGAAATTGGGGCTAAACTCATGTCTGATGGTTTTTAGAAAGGCAGATATTCTTCACAGCTACCCAATTCCAACCCCAAAGCCATTATTACCTGAAAGAATGATCTTCCATACATGATCTTTAGGCTTTCTTCGGGTGCCTCACTTTTTAACTGCACTCATCCAATAAAATACTTCTGACAGTCCAGGAAGTTCTGCTATGTTGAACAAGCTATAGTAACTAGGGAGTCCTTGACGCTCTCTGAGGGCACCAAGGACTCCCCAGTTCAATCCCGAGCTACATATATACCTTTCTATTGAAGCTATAGTAAGAACTTGCTTTGTTTTGAAAGAATGGATGGTTACTCATTGCATCATTCAGGCAGCTAAATATCTCACATCTCCAGGATGAAAAAGAATCTTCTGAAGTGTATCAAACTTTGGGGACTTCAACCACCATTCCCAAGGATTTAATTTAGGACTGACTAGAGATACAGCAGTGATTGCCCATGGGATGTTGAGAAGCACAGTGACAGTGAATATACTCAGCCATTATCTTTAATGATTAGACTGGATAGGCTCATATCTAATATTCCAGGCATTCTGAGTCCAACCGTTGCACCAACAGTCTATTCATTTGATCTTTAAAAGAGGCTGATTGATGGATTCTGTCATGAGCACTGATGGTGAGCAGGAGGGGGCCCCTATCCAGGGGGGAAAACGCATGCGTAGTTTAGAGACTTTGAGCAGCCATTCAAAGAGACACAGAACAGACCCGCCTTGACTTTGGGGGTTTATCGGTCTGGGTTTTTCCCACACCTCTTCAGTTTGGTAGGATTTCCTGTCTAATGTAGCAATAATAAAGCACTAGAGACTTCTTCCTCACCTTGGCGTGGTTTTTGCTTAGTCAGGACAGATTCATTGATTTGGATGAAGGAAGCATAAACGATAATCAGACATCATAGAAGTATAGATGTGATTGCAATTGGTTTCTTATTCCCATGATCCATTCTAACCAAGTTATTTTGACCCAGTTATTATTTTTTGCGGGGTGTAACATTTTTTTAAAAATTCTAACACACTCCTAGCTTCTTTCTTAGTTCTTTTTCTTTCTTGACTTTCTAGCTAGACTTTTTGAGGAAATCAGCCCCTCTAGCTGTCGTCTTAAGAACAAATCGATCTGCTCTGTAGCAATTATAAGGTGATAATATTTACCTTCACACAATGGAACATTTCACTTTTTTTTTTAGTGCCTTTGAGTCAGTGATGATTCCTGGTGACTCCCCTGGACAAGTCCCCGCAGTTTTCTTGGCAAGGTTTTTGGAAGTGGTTCTTCCTTGCCTGCTTCTTCCTAGGGCTGAGAGAGGGGGACTGGCCCAAGGTCACCCAGCTGGCTTTGTGCCTCAGGCAGGACTAGAACTCATGGCCTCCCCGTGAATATGAACATAAGAGTGAAGATAACACTCACAAAAGGAGGCATTTTAATTCCTTCCAGAATTTCCAAGGTGGTCACTGTAACAGTTTGCTTAGAGTCCATGAAGTCAAGATGGTGGCTACAATACATGATCAAAGCGCTGCCTGTTTTTTTTTAATGTATGATACATGCAATACACATTAAAAAAATACAGGCAGAGTTTTGATCACACGTGATGGCTGCTAGCTTGACTTCTTTGGCCACACCCTGTGGACATGCCTGCTTGGAGCATTACAATCAGTTCTCATCATTGCACAGCTGGGACAAGGGCAAAAAAAAAAAAAAAGACAACCATGCTGGTGAGAGAGTTGAAGCAATTTCCCTTATGAGAAAGCAGCAAATGGGTCTTTGGGGCTAGGAATGACGTGGGGTAAGGGGTGATGTGATAAAGGTATATAAAACCCTGCACGGATGACATGGATAGAGTTTTTCTCGCCCTCCTGCAGTGTTAGGATGCAAAGCTATCCACCGATGCAGGAGATTGAGCATTGACAGAAGGAAATGCATTTTCACACAGCACACAATGAGCCTGGAATTTGCTGCCTGTTCATCAATTTGGGTGGCTTTAAAGGGGGACGAGACAAGTTCATGGAGGATATCAGTGGCTACTAATATTGACGGCTGCTTCCTACATCAGCAGGCCTTAAAACAGTGGTTGCGGGGACAGACAACAGAAAGGGGCTGTTGCCTTCTGGACTTAGACGTTTCTCAAACGCATCTGCTTGGCTCCTGCGTCAGGCCAAATGCTGTATGAGGTGAGGCCCTGATCCAGCAGACTGTTAAAACAGTCTTATATTTTTTTATATTCATGGAATTATTATTCTTCCGCCTGACTCCGAATGACTTTACTCACTAGTAAAAACATTAAAACAAGAAAAGAGACAATAGTGGAAAAATACGAAGAAGAAAAGATGGCAAGGATGACAAAAAACCCTGAACAGGAATGAAAAGAGAAATGAAGCCACACAACCCTGTTGTCCCCAAAGTGGGGAGGTTCAATTAAATCCAGCACGATGTAGCCCAATTATCACACAGGATCAGAGAATTCAGCAAAAAAAAAAAAACCAGTTTAATTGTAGATCTACAAGGAAAGGGGGGCTTCCCCTTTAAGGCAGGGAAAAGCCTTGAGCCAAGCAAGCAGCAACTTTTTATACACCTTTAAAGCTGTTATCACAAATACCATCTAGCCGTTGAAGCTTCTAACTGGTTACTTTTATAGCATTTGCATAGACAGTGTTGCATATAACATATTATCCCATGATATTCTTTTAGCATGTAGTATGTTGTTGTTTATTTGTTTAGTCACTTCCGACTCTTCGTGACTTCATGGACCAGCCCACGCCAGAGCTTCCTGTCGGTCGTCAACACCCCCAGCTCCCCCAGGGACGAGTCCGTCACCTCCAGAATATCATCCATCCACCTTGCCCTTGGTCGGCCACTCTTCCTTTTGCCTTCCACTCTCCCTAGCATCAGCATCTTCTCCAGGGTGTCCTGTCTTCTCATTATGTGGCCAAAGTATTTCAGTTTTGCCTTTAATATCCTTCCCTCAAGTGAGCAGTCTGCTTTATTTCCTGGAGGATGGACTGGTTTGATCTTCTGGCAGTCCAAGGCACTCTCAGAATTTTCCTCCAACACCACAGTTCAAAAGCATCGATCTTCCTTTGCTCAGCCTTCCTTATGGTCCAGCTCTTGCATCCATATGTTACTATGGAGAATACCATTGCTTTAACTATGCGGACCTTTGTTGTCAGTGTGATGTCTCTGCTCTTAACTATTTTATTGAGTTTTGTCATTGCTCTTCTCCCAAGGATTAAGCGTCTTCTGATTACCTGACTGCAGTCAGCATCTGCAGTAATCTTTGCACCTAGAAATACAAAGTCTTTCACTGCTTCTACATTTTCTCCCTCTATTTGCCAGTTATCAATCAAGCTGGTTGCCATAATTTGGTTTTTTTGAGGTTTAGCTGCAAGCCAGCTTTTGCACTTTCTTCTTTCACCTTCATCATCAGGCTCCTCAGTTCCTCTTCGCTTTCAGCCATCAAAGTGGTATCATCTGCATATCTGAGATTGTTAATGTTTCTTCCAGAGATTTTAACTCCAGCCTTGGATTCCTCAAGCCCAGCATGTCGCATGATGTGTTATGCGTACAAGTTAAATAGGTAGGGTGAGAGGATACAGCCCTGCCGTACTCCTTTCCCAATCTTAAACCAGTCCGTTGTTCCGTGGTCTGTTCTTACTGTTGCTACTTGGTTGTTATACAGATTCTTCAGGAGGCAGACAAGATGACTTGGTATCCCCATACCGCTAAGAACGTGCCACAATTTGTTATGGTCCACACAGTCAAAGGCTTTAGAATAGTCAATAGAACAGAAAGAGATGTTTTTCTGAAACTCCCTGGCTTTTTCCATTATCCAGCGGATATTGGCAATTTGGTCCCTAGTTCCTCTGCCTTTTCTAAACCCAGCTTGTACATCTGGCAATTCTCGCTCCATGAATTGCTGAAGTCTACCTTTCAGGATCTTGAGCATTACCTTACCGGCATGTGAAATGAGTGCCACTGTTCGATAGTTTGAACATTCTTTAGTGTTTCCCTTTTTTGGTATGGGGATATAAGTTGATTTTTTCCAGTCTGATGGCCATTCTTGTGTTTTCCAAATTTGCTGGCATATAGCATGCATTACCTTGACAGCATCATCCTGCAAGATTTTGAACAGTTCAGCTGGGATGCCGTCGTCTCCTGCTGCCTTGTTATTAGCAATGCTTCTCAAGGCCCATTCAACCTCACTCTTCAGGATGTCTGGCTCTAGCTCACTGACCACACCATCAAAGCTATCTCCGATATTCTTATCTTTCCTATACAGGTCTTCTGTATATTCTTGCCACCTTTTCTTGATCTCTTCTTCTTCTGTTAGGTCCTTGCCATCTTTGTTTTGATCATACCCATTTTGGTCTGGAATTTACCTCCAATGTTTCTAATTTTCTGGAAGAGGTCTCTTGTCCTTCCTATTCTATTGTCTTCTTCCACTTCCACGCATTGCTTGTTTAAAAATAATTCCTTATCTCTTCTGGCTAGCGTCTGAAATTTTGCATTTAATTGGGCATATCTCCCCCTATCACTGTTGCCTTTTGCTTTCCTTCTTTCTTGGGCTACTTCTAGTGTCTCAGCAGACAGCCATTTTGCCTTCTTGGTTCTCTTTCTTTGGGATGTATTTTGTTGCCGCCTCCTGAACAATGTTGCGAACTTCTGTCCAGAGTACTTCTGGGACCCTATCTACTAAGTCCAGTCCCTTAAATCTATTCTTCACCTCCACTGCATATTCCTTAGGAATATTAGTGAGTTCATATCTAGCTGATCTGTGGGTCTTCCCTAATCTCTTTAGTCTGATCCTAAATTGTGCAAGAAGAAGTTCGTGATCGGAACTACAGTCAGCTCCAGGTTTTGTTTTTACTGATTGTATAGATGTCCACCACCTTTGGCTGCAAAGGATGTAATCAATCTGATTTCGGTGTTGTCCATCTGGTGAAGTCCATGTATAAAGCTGTCTCTTAGGTTGTTGGAAGAGAGTGTTTGTTATGCAGAGTGAGTTGTCTTGGCAAAATTCTATCAGCCTATATCCTGCTTCATTTTGTTCTCCCAGGCCATGCTTACCTGTAATTCCAGGTGTCATTTGACTGCCCACCTTAGCATTCCAGTCTCCTGTGATGAAAATAACATCTCTTTTAGGCGTGTTGTCCAGTAGGTGCTGCAGATCCTCATAGAACTGCTCTACTTCAGCTTCTTCAGCATCTGTGGTTGGGACATATATTTGGATCACTGTGATGTTAGATGGCTTGCCCTGAATTCGAATTGAGATCATTCTATCATTTTTTGGATCATATCCAAGCACTGCTTTAGCCACTTTGCTATTAATTATGAAGGCTACTCCATTTCTTCTGTGGTCCTCTTGTCCACAGTAGTAGATTTGGTGGTCATCTGATGTGAAGTGGCCCATTCCAGTCCATTTCAGTTCACTGATGCCCAGAATGTCTATCTTTAATCTTGACATCTCACCAATAACCACATCCAATTTGCCCTGGCTCATAGATCTTACATTCCAGGTTCCAATGGTGTGTTGATCCTTAGACCATCGGATTCGCCCTTCACCACCAGCACCGTCGGCAGCTAGCCGTCCTTTCGGCTTTGAGCTAGCTGTGTCCCACCTAGGGGTGTAAATTTTAAAATGCAAATGAGCTGGGGTGACTACTTTCTGGTCAAGGAAGCCCTAATCCCAAATACACATAGCTAACCATATTCCCCAATGCTATAACTTGCCCTTTTATCTTCTTCCCTGCCTGTACATTTAAACCTTGGGCATAGGGAGTCTAAATTCTTTTTCACTGATGTCTCTTTTTCAACAAAGGGTAAATTGTGTATTTGTAAAGGTTTCTTATCAGCTATCTCTTGTTCAGTTACACATTCAAATTCAAAGGGCTATTCAAAGCAGCAACTGGGGCATTGGCATTCAACCTCAATCTACTTTCTTATGTCCAGCTTCCTCCTGCTGTCTCTATCAACTCCAAGGGGGCATCATTCTTCCTTGCCAAAAGCCTGGGTGAAGAGCCAGGTCTTCACAGCTCTTCAAAATACTGGCACAGTGGAGGCCATCCAGATTTGGGGTGGGGGGACCTTATTCCAAAGGGCAGGTGCTGCTACAGAGGAGGCACACTTCTGGGGTCCCGAGAGGTGGTATTTTTTATTCAAAGGAACCTGGCGCATGCCAACCCAGCAGGATTGAATCAGCTGGGCAGATGCTTTGTGAGACAGGCGGTCCCTCAAGTAGCCAGGCCCTATGCCATGGAGGACTTTATAGGTAACAGCCAAAACTTTGAATTGCAGCCAGAAGCCAACTGCCCATGCCACTGCTTTCTAAACCAGTTGATGCTTCTGGGTGCTGGGCATCTTCAAGAAATTTTGATTTTATTTTAAAATTTTTAAGCCCCTGTATACGTAACTGCTAACTCACCATAAGAAAGCAATTGTTTTCTATTTTACATCACAAAATGATTATGCAATGTACCTTCTTGAAAAGAAGTGTGATGACTACAACACTCTATTACCATTAAATCCAATTCGTACGTAAATACAGTAGAAATCTTTTTAATGAAAGAAGCACACAGAATGGCAAAAAAGTTGTGAGTGAATATTCCTGCGTTTTGTCTAACTTAAACAGCCCAATGAGTACAAGACTCCCCCTCCCTCGTTCTGGTATGCAGCCCCCTTTCCTGCAGTTTGTGCCAGTCTCTCGCAGGTGTCTGCAACGGCTCAGCCGGTTGACCTTGGATGTGAGAAGCAGTCCAAACATGATGTGTTCTCACTCCTGACTGTTGCCCCTCCCCTCTACCGACTCGCAAGGTCTGACACGTGTTGACTTCATTCATGCATGCGAGTCCAATCAGATGTTCTGGGAAGGTTTGGTTGGGGAGCATGACAAGAAGGATGATTGGGTGATCCTTTTAAAGAAGAGTACACAGGAAGGAAAGCCCCTATGCTGCTCTAATTGAGCAACTCTGATAGCGAAGGGGTGGGAGATGTTCAGTGAAAAGGTAGGGTGACTGTCACCGCTCTCCCTGTTTTTTTGTTTTTTGCTTGCAATCTAGCTATCATCTCTCATCTCTCTCTCTTATCTCCCTCTCACCTCTCACCTCTCACCTCTCACCTCTCACCTCTCACCTATCCATCATCCATCATCTACAGTATCATCTATCTCCCAAAGAATCAGAAATAACACAACTCTTCCTCGGGAGGTAAACAATCTTGCACTGTTTGGTATGGCTTTAGTTTTATACCATTTCCATTGCATTTTAAATATCCCAATTGTCCTCCTAATAATTCTGTAATAGGTTAAGCAATATGGTAAAATGACTGTCTGGAATATTATTTTCTTACGTGTAGCCGAATAGATAGATAAAGGCGGTGTCCTAGTGAGCTGTGGATCTCTTTTGTCCCAGAAATTCATGCGTCCTGCATAAACTGTACCATGGATATAAAATGGACCTTTTGTTCATTTTCCCACTGTTAATAAATAATAAACATGCTTATTTATTGTATGCAGACCAATTTGCCCAGGGCTCCTTTGACCTCTTTGTTTCTTAGGGAGTAGATACAGGGATTCAAAAGAGCAGATACCACGTTGTAAAAAAGAGAAAACTTCTTGTCTCTTTCTGGCTTATAGCTGGAAGCTGGGCGCATGTACGTGAACATGGCAGCACCATAGAAGAGAGTCACCACTGTAATGTGTGAGGTGCAAGTGGAGAAAGCTTTGAACTTCCCTCCTGCAGAACGGATCCTCAGGATAGCACCCAAGATGAAAATGTAAGAGGCCACAATCAAAGAAAGTGGGGTCATGAGCAGGATCACCCCCAAGACAAAGTCCACCATCTCATTGACATGTGTGTCTGCACAAGCCAATTCCAAGACAGCTGGCACTTCACAAAAGAAGTGGTTGATCTCGTTTGGGCCACAGTAAGGCAAGCGCATAGTGAAGCCAGTGTGCACCATGGCAAAGAGGAAGCCGCAGGCCCAGGACCCAGCTGCCATCTTAACACAAATCGACTTGCTCATGATATTAGCGTAGTGTAGGGGGTGACAGATGGCAACATATCGATCGTAAGCCATCACGGCATAGAGAACACATTCAGTTATCCCCAAAGACAGGAAAATGTACATTTGGGCAGTACAGCCGGCAAAAGAGATGGTTTTTCTCTTTGAAAGCAGATGTAGCAACATCTGGGGCACCGTGGTAGAACTGTAACTGATGTCCAGGAAGGAGAGGTTGGCTAAGAAGAAGTACATGGGTATGTGGAGACGAGAGTCTATTCTGATAAGGCTGATAATGAGACCATTGCCTAGCAGGATCATCAGATACAGGATCAGGAAGAGAGCAAAAAGGAACAGCTGCATTTGTGGCTTGGCTGAAAAACCCAGAAGGATGAATTCAGACACAGAACTTTTATTTCCCCATAGATTGTTTGCCATGTTTACCTAAGATAAAAAAGAGGGGAGCTTATTATTATTTTTTAAAACATGCAGAGTTCAGGAGGGCTATTATATTTCCATTTACAAATGATTGTGCACTAAATAAAGTAGAGAAAAATAGTGCCATTGAATAATGAGGTTTGTTTGGAAATGCATAGAGGTGCCATGCAAAACAATTATCCTGCAGTTTTTCTACCTATTCCATTCAGTTTGATGAAAGAGAATTCAAATGAAACAAAATAAGTTTGGAGAAATTCTCAGAGGTGAATGTCCATGTTTGGATTTAGCTATAAGGAGGTCCAGGGATATCTCATCCTTCATTGTACTATCATCACTCCAGCAAATGGTTTCCCACATTTCCATTAAATCCTAAAGGAAGATATTCCTCCCAAGGGACTTGTGAAGTATAGGCAGTCAGAGAATCTTTAAGACTTCTCCCCACTGCTTAATTAAAGTGCTTTATATCCATTCCAGATGTATAACCCAAAACATCAACCGTAGCACCTCCACTACCATCACCATCAGGAGAAAATTGAAAGACATTCTCAAGCACCCTGAGAATAAGACAGAATATCAGAAGCATCTTTCCTAGGAAAAAAGACATTTTGAGAAATTGCAAGGTTGTTAGTTTGTTGTTTATTCGTTCAGTCGCTTCCGACTCTTCGTGACTTCATGGACCAGCCCACGCCAGAGCTTCCTGTCGGTTGTCAACAACCCCAACTCCCCCAGGGACACGTCCGTCACCTGTAGAATATCATCCATCCATCTTGCCCTTGGTTGGCCCCTCTTCCTTTTGCCCTCCACTCTCCCTAGCATCAGCATCTTCTCCAGGGTGTCCTGTCTTCTCATGATGTGGCCAAAGTATTTCAGTTTTGCCTTTAATATCATTCCCTCAGGTGAACAGTCTGGCTTTATTTCCTGGAGGATGGACTGGTTTGATCTTCTTGCAGTCCAAGGCACTCTCAGGATTTTCCTCCAATAAAGGTTGTTAGTACCAATAGTTAATATACTAATAGTACATCGAGAGGAATTTGGATGATTCTGTTAAGAGCATCTGGAGCTGCATTATACATATGGTCCATCTAAGCCTGGATTATTGACCCTAACTTTTCTCCAGAGTTTCAGAAAAGAGTCTTCCCACTCAGACATGGAAGTTGTGGACCATTTGCTGCAGGTTTTTCAACAGCCCTTTTTCACCTGAACTTTTCAAATTCAAGATTAGTGACACCATACATTAAATGTAGATATCACAGAAACCCCAAAAATGCCATTTTTAGTTTTGGAAAAATAGCTCTCGGAGGTGACAGTTGAGAATTGGAAGCATGTGTGTATGGGAGAAAGCTTAATTTTTCTTGACTTGGCATTTTCCCTTGAGGGACAATATGTATTTGAAATTTGGATACATTTACATATGAAAGGATTGCTCAGTTCTAGCAATCAGAACAAATACCTGAGTTCAGTATTCTTTCATTCTCAGTGTATGACATTTGACCATACCTTAGGTTTGATGGATCTTGAGATTCTAATTAAAAATAATTTTAAAAAAAGTTAGATCCCATAGGCTTGATAGAGGTCACTATAGATTTAGGACAAAACTCCTGGAGTAGAGATAGCACTTGTCATGACCCCGTTGCAAGGCACAAAGAGCCTCACAACGTGGATCATGATCATTAAGGAAAAGGGGAAGGAGATAATTAAAACAGTGCTTAATCCAAGCACCCAAAGCACCCACACCCATGGACTCATATACAGCTGAAAAGCAGGGCTTCAGATAAGCAGCAATAAGCCGCACCTGGTGCCCTGGAGGACACACCGGAACCAAGAAGACAAGGAACGACACCGGGAAAACGCCCACACAGCCATCAAGGAACCCATCAAGAGGGATTGGGGACAATGAAGGGTGGAGGAGCACGGGACCCCGCAAGAGGGTATAAACAGGGCGCATCACCACCGCAACCCCGTTCCCGTTTTTCGTTCTGTCAGCTACCATTCCAATAAACCGGAAATCCTTAATACCCATTAAGTGAGTCCGTGTCTTATTGCGAAGCGAGCCTGACCCTGACATAAAAACGGGAACCGACAAAAATTTTTTACCTAGCACCTATCCAACCAGCTTGTGAGGGACCCAGCTAGGTATGAGCAACCACTCGGCACCCGGCGAAGCTCCCCTTTCCCCGGGCAGGATGCGACTGAGGTCCGGGCGGTGCCACGCCCGGGTAAGTATGGGATCCAGCTCGGGAGAAGAGGAGTGGGAGGGAACCACCCCGGCACCCCGGGGCCCGCGAGCCGCCGGGTGCGAGACGAGGGGGTCCTCCCCAGGTTCGCCCAGCACCCCGAAGGAAGCGCGAGCCGAGCCGACACCCACGGCGGACGGAATCAAGGAATCGCCCGGCACCCCGGAGGGACCGAGGGAAGGTCCGTCCTCCACAACGGCCACCCGAAGGGAGGGCGAATGGAGTGGCGAGCGCACCGGCAGGAGTCTGCAGGCGGCGGCAAGGCTGGACGCGCTGGAGGAAGGAATGCAGGCGATGCAGCTGCTGTTCCAACAGCTGACGGCGGCGCAGAAACCCCATGGCAGCAGCATCGTGGAGACGCACCCGGACGAGAGACGGCGGGACGACCTCGCGGGAGGTGGCGGCTATGAAGGAGCACGGTCCAAGGAGCCCACCCGACGAACGGAGGCGGCCCCAGATGAAAGACAGAGTGGCTACCCAGCGGACGGCAGCTGCTACGGCGGAGCCCGATCCCAGGAGCCCACCCGACGACCGGAGATGCACCCGGACGAAAGGCGGAGTGGCTACCCAGCGGACGGCAGCTGCTACGGAGGAGCCCGATCCCAGGAGCCCACCCGACGACCGGAGATGCACCCGGACAAAAGGCGGAGCGAGGACCCGGAGTACGGCGGCGGCGACGGCAGGGGCCAAGAGCTCACTCGATGGAGGACATCCCGCCCTCCCACCCTGCCTACGGGCCGGCTTACTTGCGAGGAGACCCAGAGAGAGACAAGGCTACCGCAAGAGGACTGGAGACAATCCGACCCGCACCAGCCCCCGCGGAGCACGCGGCATGGCCCAGAGATGACCTGGAGCCAAATCAGAACGGCTGCCAAGGACTTTGGCGTAAAGTTTGATGGGGACCCCTCAAAACTCTCGTTTTTCCTAACAAATGCGAGGTACTACCTCGAAGAATGGGGTCCCTGCTTCAGGACGGAAAGGGGCAAAGTCAATGCCCTGGCCATAAAGTTAAAAGGTCGGGCCGCCGATTGGTACGTCCAGCTGTGCCAATCAGGTGCCGGAGTGCTGCAGGACAGCACAGAATTCCTGCGGGCATTGGAGCTGCACTTCAGGGACCCCCTGGAGCAAGAAAGAGCTAAAAGGGTGCTGAAAACACTCAGGCAAGGCCAGCGCCCTATGGCAGAGTATGCCATGGAGTTCCAAGCCCTAGCCGGAAAAGTGGACACCTGGTCTCAATCGACCCTTATTGAGAAATTCAAACAAGGACTTAACTTAAACGTCCTCTGGTGGGCACTCTGCCGCAACAATCCCAACTCCATGACCGAATGGATCCGGCTGGCGGGAGAAGCAGAAGACGCCCACGACACGTTCCTCCACACCAAGAAGGAAGTGCAGCAGACGGAGGCAACGAGACCCCCACGAACAGCTGCGAGGCCGGGGAAGGCGAGACCCCAACCGTGGAAGGAGGAACGGGACCAGTGCTTTGCAAAAGGGCAGTGCTTCACGTGCGGCAAGGACGACCACAAGGCAGCAACATGCCCCAAACCGACACCCAGAGAGAGCACAAGGAGGGCACCAACCGCACCAACCCCAGTGCCTAGAAAGCGACCAGCAGCGAAGGGGGAGTATCGAGCCAGACACTTCCCCTACAGCTCAGAGGAGGAGGGAAGCAATCCCGATGAGCCGACGGGAAACGACAGCCACCTGGCCTAAGGGGTGCCGAAGGACAGGTGGAGAAGAGTAACAGGTGCAACGACAAAGGGGTGAGTGAGGAATGCCCCACCCTCTATGTCCGTGTCACCCTCACCCATGGGGATAAAACTGAAAAGGTCTGGGCACTGATTGACTCTGGCTGCTCCAAAAGTCTAATGCACCCAGACCTGGTAGCTGCGCTTAACCTCCGCTGCTATCCACTTCAGCACCATTTGGTGTTCACGCAGCTTGACGGATCAGCAGCAGGAGGGGGCCCGGTCACCCAATACACTGGAGAAACCGCGCTAAGGCTCGGCAGCCACGAGGAAAAATTGGCTTTCATCGTGGCACCGGTGGGGCAACCCCTACTCATACTAGGGATCCCATGGCTCGTGCAGCAAAACCCAGTCATCAACTGGAAAACCAGAGAGATTAAGTTTGCTGATGGGCGTTATCAAGCACCTGCAGGGAACAGGGTCCCCCGAGCGGCCATGGGGGGGGGGGCAACGACGACTGCAGAGCACAGAGAGGCGGCACTGCCAGAGGGACTGCCAATCAAATACGTGGACTTTGCAGACGTTTTCAGTGAGAAAGAGGTGGACAAGCTCCCCCCCCCCACAGGAAAACGGACTGTGCCATTGAACTGGTCCCGGGGGTACCCCTACCCAAACCCAAAATATATGCCATGACCCAGCGGGAGCTGGCAGCATTGAGGGACTTTGTGGACAAAAACTTGGCAAGAGGTTTTATCGAGCCTGCAAACTCTCCAGTAGGAGCGCCAGTCCTCTTTCGAGAGAAAAAGGATGGGTCACTGCGGCTCTGTACAGATTACCGCAGATTAAACGCAGCATGCATATCAAATAAATACCCCTTACCCTTAATAAAGGACATCTTGTCCCACCTGGCAAAGGGTAAGGTATTCTCTAAACTGGACCTAAGGGAAGCCTATTACCGTATACGGATACGGGAGGGGGATGAGTGGAAAACTGCTTTCAACTGCCCATTGGGGTCGTTTCAGTACAAGGTGCTACCATTCGGACTGGCAGGTGCACCGGGGGTATTCATGCAATTAATCAATGAGGTCCTGCGTGACCACCTTTTTAAGGGGGTTTTGGTTTACCTCGACGATGTATTGATCTACACTGAAACAGAACGTGAGCACGAACGCTTGTTAAAAGAAGTGCTCAGGAAACTTCACAAGGCAGAGCTTTTTGCCAAACTCTCCAAGTGCGAGTTTCACAAGAAACAAATTGACTACCTAGGGTATAGGATTTCTGCTAAAGGAATAGAAATGGACCCAAGCAAGGTCCAAGCTATACTGGCATGGGAGCGCCCACGCACGAGGAGACAACTTCAAAGTTTCCTCGGATTCACAAATTTTTACAGGGGGTTCATCCCGGGACTGGCGGAGATTGTATTACCCCTAACAGACCTGCTTAAGACTAAGGGCTTGGGGGACACGCGCAAATCAAGAAACCCAGGGGCGCTACTAAACTGGACAGCTGATTGTCAAACGGCATTCGAGAGACTAAAAAACCTCTTTACAGCTGAGCCAGTGCTACAACACCCCGACCCCACCAAGCCTTTCGTAGTGCAAGTAGACGCCTCCGACTTTTCCATCGGAGCTCTCCTGCTCCAAAGGGACTCTGACAACCAGCTAAAGCCCTGTGCCTACCTTTCCCGCAAATTCTCCGAAACAGAGCGGAGATGGCATGTATGGGAAAAGGAGGCGTTTGCAGTAAAAGCAGCTCTGGAAACGTGGAGGCACCTGCTGGAAGGGGCCGCCTGCCCCTTCGAGGTCTGGACAGACCACAAGAACCTGGAGGCTCTCAGCACACCTAAACACCTCAGCCCGAAGCAGGTGCGCTGGGCACAGTTCTTCAGCCGGTTTAATTTCACGCTGAAATTTATACCGGGCAGGAAGAACTTCCTGGCGGATGCCCTCTCCCGACGGCCACAGGACAACACGCAAACCTCAGACATTGTGGGGATGGTATGGACCGACAAACAGCTGGGTTGCCCAGCTGTCACGCGCAGCCAGACAAGGAATCAGCGCACGCCAGCACAAACGGCAGGGAACGAACGGAGCCGCCGTTCAATTTCCCCTAACTGGCAACAAAGATTCTCACAAGCACTACAAACAGATACATGGTTGCAAAACAACCGACACCATGTATCTATCAAGGACAGCCTCGCCTGGAAAGAGAAGGTCTTGTATGTGCCAGAATCACTGCGGGGGGAAATTTTAAACAGATCACACAATGACAAAACGGCGGGACATTTTGGGTTCGTGAAAACCCTTCATCTAATGAGGAGGCAATTTTGGTGGCCAAACCTGAGAAAAGACGTGAAAGACTACGTTGCCACCTGACCCACATGTGCCACCTCCAAACGGAAAGGGGGGAAACCCCAAGGGCTGCTGCAACAGGTAGCCAGCCCCTCCCGGCCATGGGAAGAAATCTCCATGGATTTTATTGTGGACCTCCCACCCAGTCAAAGGAAAACAGTAATCTGGGTGGTAAAAGACTATTTCTCAAAGCAGGCACACTTCATTCCGTGCGCGACCATCCCCTCCGCCCAACAACTAGTACGCCTGTTCCTGACACACATATACAGGATCCACGGCGCCCCCTGCAGGTTGGTGACCGACAGGGGCACACAGTTTACGTCAAAGTTTTGGAGGGAATTTTTAAAACTAATCGGGACTAAACAAGCACTATCCACTGCGTGGCATCCACACACGGACGGATCTACAGAGATCCTAAACTCAACACTTGAACAGTTCCTGAGGGCATTCATAAATTACCAACAGGACAACTGGGTGGACCTACTACCTTTTGCAGAGGTAGCCTATAATAATGCAGTACACCAAAGCACTGGCCACACCCCATTTAAGGTCTATGGAAGAGACTTTGTACCAATACCAGAACTACCTCAACCAGAGGCCCCACCCTGCTCACCAGACGACTGGCCAGCACAGCTGGCGACAACCTGGCCAATCATCCAAATGGCCCTAGCAGACGCACAAACTACGTACAAAAAATATGTGGACAACCACAGGGCGGAGGCACCGAACTACAAAGTGGGAGATAGGGTCTACCTCTCCACTAAGTTCATAAAAACCTCGCAGCCCTTGAAGAAGCTGGCACCTAAATTCATCGGACCCTTTAAAATCACAGAGGTAATCAATCCAGTTACATTCAAACTGGAACTGCCTCACAACTTGCGACGGGTCCACCCGGTATTTCACTGCACTCTACTGAAACCGACAAACACATCCAAATGGCATATGGAGGAACCACCGCCCCCACCCACCATGATAGATAACCAACAACATTTTGAAGTACAAGAAATACTGGACTCAAGAAAGCAAAGAGGCAAGCTGCAATACCTCGTCAAGTGGAAACATTTCCCCCACCCAGAGTGGGTCCAGGCACAACATGTCAGAGCAAGACAACTAACCAGACGTTTCCACGAGGCATACCCAGAGAAACCAGCACCCTAAAAGACATCTTCGGGGGGCAGCATGTCATGACCCCGTTGCAAGGCACAAAGAGCCTCACAATGTGGATCATGATCATTAAGGAAAAGGGGAAGGAGATAATTAAAACAGTGCTTAATCCAAGCACCCAAAGCACCCACACCCATGGACTCATATACAGCTGAAAAGCAGGGCTTCAGATAAGCAGCGATAAGCCGCACCTGGTGCCCTGGAGGACACACCGGAACCAAGAAGACAAGGAACGACACCGGGAAAACGCCCACACAGCCATCAAGGAACCCATCAAGAGGGATTGGGGACAATGAAGGGTGGAGGAGCACGGGACCCCGCAAGAGGGTATAAACAGGGCGCATCACCACCGCAACCCCGTTCCCGTTTTTCGTTCTGTCAGCTACCATTCCAATAAACCGGAAATCCTTAATACCCATTAAGTGAGTCCGTGTCTTATTGCGAAGCGAGCCTGACCCTGACAGCACTGCAGCCAATAAACAGCTGTTTTTAACAAGGAAAACATTTTCTAAAGACCACCTTCTGATGTTCTGAACACAGTTATTTGCCTCCAATTTAACTGATACCAGTTTTTAAAATATGAGATGATGCTGAAAGACAGTAACTTTTGCAAACTGAAATATCTGTGGAATAGAAATAACAGTTTGGTGAGCATTCTAGAATGAACAATTTCCCAAGAGAACTTTGTGTTATTACAATGTATGGCTCTCCCGCATCCTAAGACATCTGTATACAACAGTCTTAGTAAAGGTAAAGGTTTCCCTTGACGTAAAGTCCAGTCGTGTCCGACTCTAGGGGGCGGTGCTCATCTCCGTTTCAAAGCCTTGGAGCTGGCGTTGTCCATAGGACACTTCCGGGTCATGTGGCCAGCATGACTCACGGAACGCCGTTACCTTCCCGCCGAAGCGGTACCAATTAATCTACTCACATTTGCATGTTTTCGAACTGCTTGGTGTGCAGAAGCTGGGACGAGCAACGGGAGCTCACCCCGCCGCGCGTTTTCGAACCGCCGACCTTCCGATCGACAGCTCAGCGGTTTAACCCGCAGCGCCACCGCGTCCCTCTTACAACAGTCTTAAGGATGCATAAATACTGTATACCTCAGGTGAAAGAAAATGGTCTCTTGGGAAACACAGTAGCACAGTAGCTCAGTTTTATTTTCGTGTTCCAAATGATGACTGTGTTTAGGAATAGGAAAGAATTTCTTTCACCAGATAAAAATGGATAATAATTTTGACCCCTTACTCTACCACTTGTTTCGCTATACTGTAGGACTTGGTCCATTAATTTCATCCATCTAAAACAGTTTTATTAATATTCCTCCTACGCACTGGTTTTTGATCTGTGCACTGAAAAAGTTGCCCACTGTCTATGGATGCTGCATTAACTCTGCAAAACTGAGACCAGTCTTCCCTAACCTGCTGCCAACAGCCAGCCTGCTGGCTCGGGAAGGCTGATCTAGGCTGAGGGCCTTTGTGCATAATGTGAATAACTTCCATATCTGGGATACTGTATTGGATTTCAAGTCCATTCCACCCCAGTGAGTCAAAGGCCATTTCCACATCATTCTCTTAAGGCAGAATTAATTTGATCTGTGAGTGTCTTCACTTCTGTGGGTCTTGAAACACAGAGAATATACAAGGAACACTGTTTGCCCCTGCTCCCCGATCAATACTACAGTGCAAAGGATATCCATCAACAAATCTGAAGTAATAAATGCCTCTCACTCCCACTCCATACATCCCTGAAATAATATAAATTGCTAATGCAGTACTTCCATCTGCAGCTTTTTGTGCATGCATAATGTCGTATACCTCATCCACATCCCTTCTCAGTCACCTCCTTTCTAGACAAAAAAGGCCGAAATGCCACAACCTTTCCTCCTCAGGAAGCTGTTCCAGCCCCTTGATCATCTTAGCTGTCCCCCTCTGAACCTTCTCTAGCTCCACTATATCTTTTTTGAGGTTTGGCGACCAGAAGTGCACATGATATCACTGATGCAGGCACACTACATGATTACATTCACTTTGCTATTTCTATCTGTGATTTAAATTGTGGGTTTGTTTCAGTTTTAATCCTTGTTTGCCACTTAGGGTCACTGTAGTGTGAGATGGGCCACTTTAGAAATAGTTCAAATAAAGAAACAAATTGGATTTTGTAAGCTGCCCAGAGTCTACTGGAGTGAGCAGCTACAACTGATGATGATGATGGTGATGATGATGATGATGACGACAGAATAACTTTCTTTCCCCTTCACTGCCTCCTGATCAGAGCATGGAGGAATCAGAAATGGGCATTTGTTGCCTACATAGAAAAAGGAAAAGGGGAGAGCAATCTTGAGCAAAAGGGATGTGATTCAGCTCCCTTCATGATTCCAAACTTTTTGAAAAGAAAATCTATTTAGCTCAGGTTACAACAGATGGGTTACAAGAACAGGAGCACAGGAAGGAGTTTAGAGATGATGGTCAAAGCCATGTGGCCAGGTATACCCATCCCCACTGCAGCCCCAGGATGCGTTTTCCACCAGCTGATGCCAGGAAAAGGAGGGAAGATGGCAAAGTCAGTGGACTTAATCCATCATTTTCTTATCATCTGCTCTATATGCACGATCAAGACAACACCACTTGGCAGTGAGTTAGAAAAGGGGCAATGGAGGCAGAAAAGGGATTGGCAATGGGGCAGCAAACTTCACACCTGTTTAGTTTTTGGCTGACAGTCAGGAAATGCCCACTGAGAAGTCATGTTATTTTAAGGACCCAACTGATATACAGAAAGAGAGATGAAAGCAAGGAAGAACCATCTCCTTTGTCATCTTCAATGTATGATGCAAGCAGCTTTGCCACAAGACAGTTGACTTGTGTAACTTACACAGCCAGAGTTTGGTGCAGAAGTAGAATGAAAGACTTCTGAGCCCAGGACTTTGATCTGAGTGCAAACTCTGCACGGACCGCTCAGTCTTTCCTTGCTAAAACCTCTCCTAATTACACCAGGCTTCCCTTGTTTCAGCAACATAGTTTAGGTGAAATCATTCTGTTGTTGTTCTTGTTAAACAATTCTGAGCCCAACCCTTTTACCAATCTACTGGAAATCACTTGGAGATCTACCAGTAGATTCCAGTCTACCTTCTGGGCAACCTACACGAATGTACATACGCATTACATTGACAAGATAGAAGATAATAGCAAATTAACAAGTTTTAGACTTAGGTTAGGCTATATATAGGATGTTTATATAGATTCAGTCCTAACAATCTGGGTTGTTTGTTATGTAATATCTTACCTTCATTCATCTCTGTTCCTTTTCATCTGTATCTCACAATGGTTTTTCTTTTTTCATTAGTGATTTGATCAAAATATTGCCTCTGGTATATAAAGCTGAGATCTCACTTAGTTGCTTTCTTCCTTTCAGCTATCAGTTCTTAGAGTTTACATATCTGTTGACCATAGTTGCTCTAATAAAATTATAATGTGAAGACAAGAAATAGAGGATAATTTTTTTGGCTATGAGCAAAGCTGGTTTCTTTCTTTCCGATAAAGGAAGTCATAGGAGAGACTGTTGGTGCATTACTTACAAGAATTTAGAAGGAAAACTCAGCATTAATTTACATCCTTCTCAGATTTTTTTTTCAATCCCAGAAGATTCCAGTTCTTTTGTGTAATTCACTGAAGACTGCTTGTTACTTCAGGATGATTAAAGCAGAGTAGAGAAGACAGGAAAAGAAAAGGGGGGGTTGGACAATGAAAAAACAATGTAACCAATTTATTTACTTGTTTGGCAAATAGATTCATGAGTAGAAATCAAATAGAAAAAATAGTCAAATATTAATATACTGTATAATCGCTGCTAAAATGAACATATGAATGTCCACCTCCATTAACTTTAAATAAGGATATTTTAATAAATGAAACAGGAAAATAATTGTGCTCTTTTGTTACCTATGTTTACTTCTCCACGCAGTCACTACTATTTGCTACATCTGCCCATAATTGACCTGCTTCCTATAGCTGTCGTGAAAGAACTTCACATTCTGTCTCTTCAGCCAGGTTCTGACAGTCCTTTCCACCTTTTCATTTAAGTCAAACAGATGCTCACAAAGGTGTTCCTTCACTTTTGGGGAAAGGTGGAAGTTGCATGGCACCAAGTCTCGACTGTATAGTGGGTTGGGCAAGACAGCGAGGTCCAGCTTCACAATTGTCTCTTGGGTGGTGCATGAGGTATGAGGCCCTAGTGTTGCCATATTGCAATAAAAATCTCTCTGAAGTCTGCTTAATCTTTGTTTCAAAGTTTTGAATGTTGCAATGTAGTTGCTCTGAGCTAATAATGATGCTAGGTCCAAGGAAATCCATGTGAATGATATTGTGCTCCAAAAAAATTGTAATTGTGATTTTACCTATTGAAGCCTGGGTTCTGATTCCTCCCCCCCCCCAGGTGAGTCTTTGTAATGGTAATCCATAGACTGATATTTCTTTTCTGGGTCATAATGATGAGCCTAGATTTTGTCAACTGTCACAATGCTGTGAAGAAATTCCTCACCTTCATTATTCTAGTGTGAGAACAATTGCTGACAAGCTTAAATTCCTGAAGCTTTCATCTCTGCCATCAACATGAGAGGATCCCTTCTTGGACAAACCTTCCAATATTGAAGGACATCAATAATATGACTCACACATTCCTATCAAAAGCCGAGCTTGACAGCAATTTCCCTTTGAGTGATTTGCCAATTATCCTTAATCAGTTTATCAACCTTTCTCATGTGAAACTCACTGGTTGCTGTCATAGGTCTATGGCTATCCATGGTATCCTGAGGAGTCTTCTCCAACACCAGAGTTCGAAAGCATCAATACTCTTTCTGTTCTGCTTCAACACATTTTTACACACACACATGCACACACACACACACACACACACACACAAGCACATATAGATATGCAAGGAATCCTTGTTTTAAAGGGCCATTTTGAAGAAGGGGTCACTGCATCTAAAGTCCACTAGATGGGGGTCCATGGAACCTGGGACTGAATGTATACACACACACTCACAAATATGCATGTAACACAGGCCAGATACATACTGGAACTCTGAAGATAGGATAGGGAAAGAGCACTTTGCACAAAAAATAGGAAAACTTTTTGCAAGAACACATATAGGAGCTTCAGTTCTCTAAATGTCTTGGCTGCCCTTATCAACTGCCCTTACTAGCAGAGCTAATGATGGGGGATGCTGGGAGATGTCATATAACATCTGGAGCACATTCCTTCTATTCTTTAGCCAGTAGGTTTGCTTAGTAGAAAAACTATGTGAAGGGAAAACACTAAATTTTGCAAGATGGTATCCTTTAGGTTGATTCTTGCATGAAAGAAAATAAAGATAAGCTTTATTTAGGAAACAACATAGTGATAATTGTGGAGTCCTCGGTGCTCTCTGAGCCTTGTTGTTTTCTTGCAGACGTTTCATTGCCAGACTAGGCAACATTTTCAGTGCCTAGTGAAGATGTTGCCTAGTCTGGCAATGAACATCTGCAAGAAAACAACAAGGCTCAGAGAGCACCAAGGACTCCACAGTTCAACCCTGAGCTACAGATATTTGCTTCGATAGTGATGCTTACTTAAATCCATCCAGATAAGAGCCTGTAATGTCTCTTCTTCATTATGGAGAAGAAGTGAGAATGTGATCTTCTGTCAAAGACAGAAGAAAAAAAAGGACTTAACTGATAGAGGAAGTGATGCAAGTCTTATAGGCAAGGGAAGGTGTTAAAAAGGCAAGTTACTCTGTTAGGTCTTTTTTCCACTGTCAGCTTGCCCCATCAATTCTGGGAAATACTTTATTCTATAAAACTTCTATTTTTACTTCTAGCAATTCTACTTCCACTCTAGTTTCTTTCACTACTTGCTTTCATGTCCAATTTTTCTTAAGATCTACTCTTGATGCTACCAAGAAATGGTGTATTCTATATTCAGAACCTCTCATCATTCGCGCATCCTTCATCAATTGTCTCAATGTCATCATCTAAATTTTATAATTGTTCCTTTGCCTTGTATACATATCAATAGATTTCTGTTTCAACCACATATCTGAAATGGAGAGATCCTTTGACTAAGCCAATATTTAGTTATAATTTCCTTTCATTCTGGGCGTCCAAATGTCCCAAGCACTTTCTCTGTGCACTCTTCCCACCCATCCCTTCATGTCAACTAACAGAATAATTTCCCCCCCTGAATCACACTGTGACAAAATATTGCCCCCCCCCACAACTCATGGAATAACATGGAACTATCACCAGCCTATGGGATCCTACATCAAAATCTTTTTCTTGTGGATTATATGAATTGGTTGTGCATCATCATTGTGTATTTTAAGTGATTAGCCGTGTTATTGATAATTCAGGCATTTCTCAAGACTTGGCTTTCAATTAAGCAGTTTTTCCTAGTTTTCCAGTTTGGAAGTATACATGCATTGGCTGGGAAAGTTGGGGGGGGGGGGAAAGGGAGCTAATCATAAGTTTTGGAGACTCCACTCTTATTGATAATTGGAAATTTAAAAAATATGGATAATTGATATAATAATATGTTACTACGTGACCAATTAGATTTTGTCTCAAGTGATGTGTCTTATTAGCTGAAAAGCAACAGCTTGGATAATTATCCTGTTGTTAATATTTTCTAGCAATCCAATCCAATCAAGCATATATATATTTAAACCTGTTGGGAGTCTGCAGCTGAGATTTCAAAATATCTCAAGAGTTCCCTAGACTTTCTTCAGAAAGTAACCATTTCCCAGAAGCAAAGACTGTCATTACCTGAAGCCTTTTCTCTTGAGATTTCTTTTTTTAAAATAGTTTTTAAACAACAGCCATGTAATGAAGCCTTTTAATAAGTACCAATGGGTCTTGTTGAAGTTGATGATTTTAACCATAATATTAAAGAACTTTTAATGAGAAAACGTTTTGCAAGGCAACTTTTCAAAGAAATGCAAACATTGTAAACAGAGAATTTGATTGTTTGATTAAGGTGCAAGCTCTTTAAGATTTTTTTTGTTGAAACTGAATGAATGGTACTATTATTCTTTTTATAATTAAATGTCTTCCATTGAACCAAGTTGGTGCAGAGATGGTTTTCATGCTTCCATGGTTTCCATTCCAAACATGGATTGACTATGGATGGAATTTAGGAAAAGTCTATAACAGAAACAGTAAGGAAAAATAATATATAAGATGCACATATATAAAAGATACATAAACACATGTGTCAATGTATTTTGATAGGCTCAAATTTTTCTTTGTGCATAATTGCCAGAAGAATATATTTTTGTGTCTGACTCTAAGCATTCCGGCCATTGTCAAATGCAACAAAAGTGAAGAGAATTGCATTAGAGGTAAGCAGATCAGGGGTGTTTGGGGATGGTCCAAAATTCGCAATATGGCAAGCACAACATCATAATCCAAGCCTCACCCCAATCCTAAGCATGTACAAAAGAAATGGATCTTGGATTGTGATGCTGTGCCTGACATATTGTAAATGTTGCTCTCCCCACTTCAATAGATGCCATATTTAAGTCAACCCTCCCTTGTCTTATTATACATTAGTTATTTGATCAGCATCAATATTTCCACGCCTTTGCACCTTCACTGCAGACAGTGTTGAGCTGAATATATTGCAATTGAACTTTGGAATAGGGAAGAATCTCAAGCAACATCCAATTCTTCTCTGTGTGTAGACTGAATATTTAGAGAAAGGAGAGGTTTTTTATATGGTTTTATATGGTTTTTTACTTTTTTTTTGCTTGTTTTTGTATTGCTTTTAATTGTTGTAAGCCGCCCAGAGTCATGTATTTGAGATGGGTGGCTATATAATCCAAAAAAGCAAACAAGGGTGCAGAGCTAATATGGCTTGCCCGGAAATTCTACTTTAAACTTGGCTTTCACTCTTAATCATGGTGGGATTTTTCTGTCAAGCAGCTCTGCTCCTGTGAAGGTGAAAGGTCCCCTGTGCAAGCACCGAGTCATGTCTGACCCTTTGGAGGGATGCTGCTTGCGCGACTTTTTCTTGGCAGACTATAGAGTGGGGTGGTTTGCCATTGCCTTCCCCAGTCGTCATCTTCCCCAGCAAGCCGGGTACTCATTTTACCAACCTTGGAAGGATGGAAGGCTGAGTCGACCTGAGCCAGCTACCCACTCTGCTCCTAAATCACGCCAGCTCCGAAAGATATGGTTTTTCAGTTTTGTATAAAGGTCTCAGATCTACTTAGCTACAGCCTGAGAATCAGGAGTGCTGGAAAATGTTTTCAGGGAAAAGAACAAAGGACAGCCCAGGACTCTGACTCATTTGCGTCTTTTTGCAAACTGGCTAAGATCATAATTATCCAACTCTGGCACAGAATTCTTTTAGCCTATAGTTTGATAAGGACTGGTTTGCACTTTAGCACAAACTTATTCAATTTTATGCTTTCGACCCAAGGCACAAACTGAAATTGTAGTCGGTTATAGTGAGATTACAGACTACAGGTAGTCCTTGTTTAGCAACTGTTCACAGTTACAACAGTGATGAAAAAGTAACTTTGCGACCAAGCCTGACATTATTTATTTATTTATGTGTGTATTTACTTATTTATTTATCAAATTTGTTACTGCAGAGCCAGGTCTTCAATTCCCTCCGAAAGGCCAGGAGTGATGGGGCCTGCCTCACCTCCAGGGGCAAGATGTTCCAAAGGGCGGGCGCCACTGCAGAGAAGGCCCGCCTCCTGGACCCCACCAGATGGAATTCTCTTGCAGACGGTGTCCACAGTATGCCCTCTCTGCATGACCAGGTGGGGCAGGCTGATGAAGCGGGGAAGAGGAGGTCCCTCAGGTAACCCGGTCCCATGCCATGTAGGGCTTTAAAGGTGATAACCAACACCTTGAATTGGACCCAGAAGCAAACTGGTATCCAGCGCTGCTCGCAAAGCAAAGGTGTTATATGCGCCCTTCTAGGGGCACCAAAAACAGCTTGCGCAGCCGCATTCTGAACCAGCTGAAGCTTCCAGATACTCTTCAAGGGTAACCCCATGTAGAGCGCATTGCAGTAGTCTATATGGGAGATAACAAGGGCATGAGTGACTGTCCAAAGGGCCTCCCGATCCAGGAAAGGGCGCAACCGGTGCACAACACGAAGCTGTGCAAAGGCCCTTCTGGCCACGGCTGCCACCTGCTCTTCGATCAAGAGCCGTGAGTCCATGAGGACCCCCAAGTTACGCACCAGGTCTGTCTGGGGCAGTGCAACCCCACCCAGAACCAAAGATGACAAAGTCCCGGATATGGCACAGCCCTTAACCCACAGCGACTCCATCTTACCAGGGTTCAGCCGAAGCCTGTTGTTCCCCATCCAGACCCCCACAGCCCCCAGACACTCAGAGAGGGCAGTCACAGCATACAATTGAGTATCGTCAGCATACTGATGATACCTCATCCCATGGTGATGGATGATCTCACCCAGCAGTTTCATGTATAAGTTAAATAGGAGAGGAGAGAGAACCAAGCCCTGCGGCACCCCACAAAGGAGGGGTCGAGGGTTGGATCTCTCACTCCCTATCTCCACCAATTGGGACCAGCCCTGGAGGATGGAGGTGAACCTGCGCAGAACCACACTGCCCACCCCCAACTCCCTGAGCCAACCCAAAAGGATACCATGGTTGATGGTATTGAAAGCCACTGAGAGGTCAAAAAGAGCAAGGATGGATGCACTACCCCCATCCTGCTCCCACCAGAGATCATCCATAAGTACGACCAATGCTGTTTCCGTCCCATATCCAGGCCTGAAACCTGACTGAAAGGAGTCCAGATAATCTGTTTCCTCCAGAACCCTCTGGAGCTGTAATGCCACCACTTTCTCAACCACTTTCTCCAAAAAGGGGAGGTGGGAGACTGGGTGAAAATTATCCAGTACAGTAGGGTCCAGCGATGGTTTCTTGAGGAGGGTTTTTACCAGCGCCTCCTTAAAGGCAGTTGGGAACACCCCCTCCCTCAAGGATGTATTGACCATCGCCTGGACCCAGCCACATGTCACCTCCTGAGCCACCCTCACTATCCAGGAGGGACATGGGTCTAGATGACAGGTGGTGGCATTTACTGTCCCGAGGATCCTGTCCATTCCTCATGTCCAACAGGATCAAACTATTTATAACCTTGGCAGGCCTGTAGAGCAAAGGAAAGCTGAAGTAAAATGATAAGCACAACCATGGTTTCACTTAGTGCTTCACTTTTGCTTCACTTAATGACCAAGTTGCTGGTCCCAATTGTGGTTGCTAAATGAGGACTACATGTAAGCATTTATCCAAATTTTGCAATATAGCTAATACAAAACTATAGATAAAAATGTGCTTATTCACGACAGTGCTCACAGCATGCAGTTAAACTTTCTCTTAGAATGAGTTTCCACATATTAATAAGTACTATTTCTGTCACTGTTTCCCCTAAATAGCATGTGCAAATCCAAACACATTCTCTGCTTACTGACAATATGATTATGATGTATTTTTCTTCATTTTTCTTCTCCTTTTGTTTTTGAGGCTCATCCTGTCGATTAATAACTGATCTTTTGTGCTGTATAAATTTTTTGGAGTTTCCTTTTTGCTCAATAGGAAAAATAACATTTTCTTTCAAATAAGAATATATTTAGGTGATTCCCATAAACATCTTAAATGTTATGAGAAGGCAATTAGTAGGCCTGTACATTCTGCAAAGACCCAGCTCTCTGGAGAAGGCTCTAAAGCTGGGAAAGGTGGAAGGAAAGAGAAGAAGAGGACAACCAGCAGCAAGGGGGATGGGCTCAGTTACCATGGCGATGGGGGCACCCTCAGAAGGCCTGAAGGACCAGGTTAGGGACAGATCCTCACGGAGAAAATCTATCCATGTGATTATTAAGAGTCGACACTGACTTGATGGCACATAATCAGTTGCCAGAATGAGTGCTTTTTCTTTATTCTAGGAAGGTTATTTTACTTGTCCTCCATTCTTCATTCTTTGAGGGTTATAGAAGTTCATTCAAATATGTCACCAACCTGGAATGCAGGCTTGTGAGATATTTGATCCAAAAGCCATGTAATTTGTCCCTCCCAGGGGCACCCCAAGTTTTTATCCTTTTGGTATGATAATCATTGGTTTAAGATTGGGAAAGGAGTATGGCAGGGCTGTATACTCTCACCCTACCTATTCAACTTGTACGCAGAACACATCATGCGACATGCTGGGCTTGAGGAATCCAAGGATGGAGTTAAAATCGCTGGAAGAAACATTAACAACCTCAGATATGCAGATTATGCCACTTTGATGGCTGAAAGTGAAGAGGAACTGAGGAGCCTTATGATGAAGGTGAAAGAAGAAAGTGCAAAAGCTGGCTTGCAGCTAAACCTCAAAAAAACCAAATTATGGCAACCAGCTTGATTGATAACTGGCAAATAGAGGGAGAAAACGTAGAGGCAGTGAAAGACTTTGTATTTCTAGGTGCGAAGATTACTGCAGATGCTGACCGCAGTCAGGAAATCAGAAGACGTTTAATCCTTGGAAGAAGAGCAATGACAAATCTCGATAAAATAGTTAAGAGCAGAGACATCACACTGACAACAAAGGCCCGCATAGTTAAAGCAATGGTGTTCCCCGTAGTAACATATGGCTGCGAGAGCTGGACCATAAGGAAGGCCGAGAGAAGGAAGATCGATGCTTTTGAACTGTGGTGTTGGAGGAAAATCCTGAGAGTGCCTTGGACTGCAAGAAGATCAAACCAGTCCATCCTCCAGGAAGTAAAGCCAGACTGCTCACTTGAGGGAACGATATTAAAGGCAAAACCGAAATACTTTGGCCACATAATGAGAAGACAGGACACCCTGGAGAAGATGCTGATGCTAGGGAGAGTGGAAGGCAAAAGGAAGAGGGGCCGACCGAGGGCAAGGTGGATGGATGATATTCTAGAGGTGACGGACTCGTCCCTGGGGGAGCTGGGGGTGCTGACGACCGACAGGAAGCTCTGGCGTGGGCTGGTCCATGAAGTCACGAAGAGTTGGAAGCGACTAAACAAATAAACAACAACAACATGATAATCATACTCTTTCTAATTCTTTCAATAGAATTGTTATTTTCAAGCCAATTCCATCTCTCTATCAGTTAGGTGCGATCCCTCTAACTGCACAATTATTTGCTGTTGTTCTTGGGGAATTTAAATTTTATTCAGCTGCATTTTCTGTCACTCCTTCAGAAGTTAAATTGGCCACAGTCTTGAGCTCATCAGATTCCACCTAATGTTTGTTTACTATCTGCTCAATTGCTTCTAGTCCTGAATTTGCTTTTAAGGATAAACCAACATTAGTCTTTATGCAGTAACTGTCCTAACAGTCAGGAATCACACTGAGATGAGGAATAGGTCTCTAGTGTTTATTACTGCTACATAAGACAGAAAATCCAACAAACTGAAGAAGCGGGGGAAAACCCAGACATATAAACCCCAAAAGTTAAGGCGGGTCTGATCTGTGTCTCTTTGAATGGCTGCTTAATTCCTCAGTACTGCGCATGCGTTTTCCCTCCTGGATAGAGGCCCCCTCCTGCTCACCATCAGTACTCATGACATCACCCTCCCCTCCAGATTCACATTCCATTTCAGCCCCCTCCCTTCCAGAGGTCTGATAAGAGGCCATCTCTGCTTCCAAGCTCCCATGGGAACTGGGCAACGATGGAAATTCTTCAAAGGAAAACTCCTCCAAGGACGAATCAGTGCTGCTCTCCAGGTCTGATAATGCTTCTGGCCCAGGTGGCTGCTGCTGGAAAATAGCTAGATAATTAGAAGATTCGCCCCCCCTCCCCCTTGGGAAATGCAAGCCGAAGGTAGAGGGCTGCGGCTCTCCCCCCTCCTCTGTTTCTGGTGTCAAGGCTTCAGGTGGGGGTGGAAGCTGCAAACTTACAAACTCCTCTGCTTGGGATTCCTCTGCTTGCTCAGCCAAGTGAGGAATCTCTGGTAGAGTGCGAGGCTTGGGTTTGTGAGGGAAAAGCTGATGGAATCGATGAACCAGCGTTGGTGCATGCACATCTCTGGCATTCTCCCATGTGCGCTCTTCCTCAGGGTACCCTTTCCAGTGTATTAAATATTGGATGCCCCTTCCCCTCCTCCTAGAGTCCAGAATTTCCTCGACTTCATATTCCTCCTCCCCCTCCACAATTACTGGAGGTGGGGGGGGGCATTTGCGATCGTAAGGCACTTGGGGGAGGGTCCTTGGCTAGCAAGGCTCTGTGAAAGACTGGATGGATGTTCATGGATGGTGGCAGCTTTAAGCGATAAGCCACTGGATTTATCTGCTGTACCACAGTGAAAGGGCCCACAAACTTAGAGTCCAACTTCTTGGAGGGCCTGGGAGAGGTCAAAAACTTGGTAGAGAGCCACACTTTGTCTCCTACTGCAATCGTTGGCCCCTCTTGTCTGTAAGCATCTGCAGCTCTCTTGTAAGCACTCTTTGCCCTGTTCAGCTGCTCCTTTAGCAACTCCTGTGCGGCTTGTTGTTCTTTAAGAAAATCAGCTGCAGCTGGAACAGCTCCCTGCTGGGAGGAGGTGGGCAACACCCGAGGGTTAACCCTGTAGAGTGCTTGGAAAGGAGACATCTTGGTAGAGGATTGCACAGAGTTGTTATAAGTAAATTCTGCCATGGGGAGCAGGGCTGGCCAATTGTCTTGCTGATAAGTGGTGTAACACCTGAGATACTGCTGTAACCATTGGTTAATTTTCTCAGCTTGCCCATTACTAGCCAGATGATGTGATGATGATAGGTGGATCTGGACCCCTAATGACTGGAAAAGGGCCCTCCAGAACCTGGAAGTGAACTGTGGGCCTCTGTCACTCACCAAGTGATTTATCATGCCTCTATACCTAAAAACAAGGGACGCGGTGGCGCTGCGGGTTAAACCGCTGAGCTGTCGATCGGAAGGTCGGCGGTTCGAAACCGCGCGGCGGGGTGAGCTCCCGTTGCTCGTCCCAGCTTCTGCACACCAAGCAGTTCGAAAACATGCAAAAGTGAGTAGATTAATTGGTACCGCTTCGGCGGGAAGGTAACGGCGTTCCGTGAGTCATGCTGGCCACATGACCCGGAAGTGTCCTATGGACAACGCCGGCTCCAAGGCTTTGAAACGGAGATGAGCACCGCCCCCTAGAGTCGGACACGACTGGACTTTACGTCAAGGGAAACCTTTACCTTTACCTTATACCTAAAAACATGGTCCATGAACAACTGCACTGTGGCTTGCGCAGATGGGAGGCCCTTGCAAGGAATAAAATGCGCCATTTTAGTGAAAAGGTCCACCACCACTAGTATGGAAGTCAGCCCCTGGACCGGGGGTAAATCAGTGATGAAATCCATGGAGATTGTATCCCAAGGCCAACTGGGGGTGGGTAGGGGTTGCAAGAGTCCTGTGGGCTTCCCTGGGAGAGGCTTGGCTCGTCTACAGGTATGACAAGGAGCCACATAGCCCTTTATGTCTGCAGTCATCTTAGGCCACCAGTAGTCTCTCAGAGCTCTATGGAGAGTTTTGAAAACACCTCTGTGGCCTGCCGTTTGATGGTCATGGCAAAGTCTCAGTACTTCTTCCCTTAATGAGGGAGGAATGTATAATCGCCCGCTATGCCAGAGGATTCCTGCCTCCACATTGAATGGTGAGGCAGTGTCTTGCGGGTCCCTCTGGAGGTCATCCATCCTGGCCCTGGCATATGGGTCCTGTTGCTGCTGAGCTCTGACTCTTGTAAATAGGTCCTCTGCTTGTCTGCCTGCTGCTAAAATCTCTGTCTGGTTCCCCCTCATAGACTGTTGAAAGTTGTGAGGTTGTAATATAGTAGCCTGTACCTCCTGGTGAGTAGCGGGGGTTGCCTGAATGGATCAAGAGAGGGCATCTGCCAAACAGTTCTGCACCCTGGGAACATAAGAAATAACAAAATTGAAACGGGAGAAAAACTGGCTCCATCTGATTTGGTGTGGAGTGAGGGATCTGGTGTTGTGTAGAAGCTGTAAATTTTTGTGATCGGTGCAAACTTTCACAGGAAAGGCTGCACCTTCTAGCCAGTGCCTCCATTCTTGGAATGCTGCTTTAATTGCTAGCAACTCCTTGTTAAAAACATCATAGATTCTCTCTGCTGGTGAGAGCATGCGTGAAAAAAAGGCACAAGGAAGCAATGTATTCTCGGTGTTGTTTGTATATTGCAATAACACCGCCCCAATGGCAATATCGGAAGCATCTGAATGCATTATGAATTTGTGGGATCAGGGTGCCTTAAAAGCGGCTGGGATGCAAAGAGTTGCTTAAATTCTTGGAAGGCTGCTTGCTCTCTCTCCCCCCAAATGAATTTTGACCCTTTCTTCAAAAGTTGTATGAGGGGTTTAGCCCTGTCACTAAATTTATTTATGAACCTCCTGTAAAAATTGCAAAACCCTAGGAACCTTTGTACATCTTTCACATTTCGGGGGGGTTGCCTAGAGAGAATTGCCTGGACCTTAGAAGGATCCATGGATATGCCTTCTGTTGATATTTTATAGCCCAGGAAATGTAATTCAGTTAAATCGAAGGCACATTTCTCTAGCTTGGCGAACAGCTTGTTCTCTCTCAGTCTTCGTAAGAGATTACGTACATGGGTTACATGAGTTGTAGCATCCTCAGAGAAAATTAATATGTCATCTAGATAAATGACCAGATACTTATCTAGTAAATCAGAGAAAATTTGATTCATAAATTGGGAAAATATGGCTCCTGCATTAGACAAGCCAAAGGGCAAAACAAGGTACTCAAATTTACCAAACCTGCTATTGAAGGCAGTCAGATATTCATGCCCCTCTTTCATCCAGATCAGATTGTACGCATTCCTGAGGTCCAACCTAGTAAAAATGCGTGCTTTCTGTAAGCAATCCAGCAGATCAGATATTAGCGGGAGGGGATAATTTTCTTTTATCGTAAGTTTATTGAGGGAACTGAAATCATGGACCACTCTCATGGGTGCCTCCTGGTTTGCCGGTGCCAACGGGTCAGGCTTCTTTGGTACGCAGAAGGTAGGAGCAGACACTGGGGAAGTAGATGGTCAGATGAAACCCTTTTGGAGATTAGAATCCAAGTAATCCTTTAGGGTGGCTAGTTCCTTGGGGGACATGGGATATTGTTTCCTTGCTGGAATCTTGGCTCCTGGTATTAACTCAATGGTGCAATCACAGTCCCTATGGGGGGGGGGGGGTAGTGCTGTGGCCTCTTGTTCACTGAAAACGTCTGCGAAATCTGCATACTTGGCTGGCAACTGGAACCCCCCCCCTGCTTCCGTGGCTTCATTGGTTGCTGGAGAGAGGAGAGCAGCTTGAATCTTGTGGTGCTGGCATTCCTTAGCTGGGAAGGAGATTGCTCCCATAGTCCAATTCAATAATGGGTTGTGGATCTTCAGCCAAGATGTGCCCAGGTCTATAGGCACATTAAGTGATGCCGTAACATAAAGTTGGATCCACTTAGTGTGGTCTCCTGTTGTTAGTTGCAAAGGTCCTGTGAACCTTCTAACTGGCCCTGCCTTGAGGGGCTGGCCATCAATGGTCTCCACTTCTATGGGACATGGCAATTCTATGGTCAGGATGTTGAAGTCTTGTATGGTCTGTACATCAATAAAATTGGTGGAAGCTCCAGAATCCACGAGGGCCTCTAGCTTGACCTGGTGCTCTGGGTTTACATGCATTATGACTGGTAAGTAGTAAAAGGATTGCCTGGAATCCTCAGAATGAGCCCTTCTTAATTGATTGATGGTCTCCCTGCTGAGCTCTGTGGAGGGAGACCGACGGAGTTTCCCTGGTTGGAAGTAAAGGCGGAGGTGGCTCTTGTTTCAGCTGCTTGTCCTGGGGCTCTTACGGAATTTGCTTGGCTTCTCGCTGGGCAAGCTCTCACCATGTGCCCCTGGACTCCTCAGTAAAAACAGAGGGCTCTCTCTCTCCTTCTCTGTCTCTCAGCCTCGGAAATAAGCCTCCTGCTCGCCCTGATCTGCATCGGCTCCTCTGGTCCTGAGTAAGGAGATGCTGCAGAGAGAGCTGGAAATCCTGGAAGTGCCCTGAGGCCCCTGCCTTTCCCCAGCTGCATCTGTCTGAGCTCTTCTAGCCTGGCATCTACAACCACAGACAGTTGATATAAACCTTCTAGGGTAGCTGGTGTTCCCTGGTGCACTAATTCATTCTTAATTTCTCCATCCAGCCCCTGTTTGAATTGGTCTTTCAAGGCACTCTCATTCCAGTCTAGATCTCCTGCTAACAGCTTGAAATCAGCAACGTAGATTCCCAATCTCTTGTTGCCTTGCTTGAGTTTCTGAATTTCCAGCTGGCAGTGACCTCTCTGATCGGGTCGTCAAAGTGTGCTTGGAACCCTGCCAGAAAATTCTGGTAGTCGTTGAGAATTGGGTCGTTGTTCTCCACCATGGGAATAGCCCATTTGGCTGCTGGGCCCTTTAGCAGACTTAGAATGAAGGTGACTCTGGTTCTGTCTGTGGGAAACTCTGCCAGTCTGCTGTCGAAAAACATTGTGCACTGTGTGAGAAAGGTTCTCAACTGTCCTGCTTCTCCTCCAAACTTCTCTGGTAGACTGCCCTGGGATCTCAAGACTATTGGTGGAGCTGCTGCTGCTGCTGGCACCGGTTGTGGGTTAATCGGAGCTGGTTGTTGTAACTGCTGTAGCATGGCTGCTTGTAATGTGTTGATCTGGAGATCTACTTGTTGGTGTTGTTGTTGCAGGGCTGCTGCCAATTGTTGGATGGCTTGCCGAATTTCCTGGTTTTCTGAAGACATTTTCCCAAATGTCTCTCCTTTATTTTTCTTTGTTCCTCCTTCTTTCAATGGGAGTAGGATTTTGTTAGGATTGATGTCCTAACAGTCAGGAATCACGCTGAGACGAGGAATAGGTCTCTAGTGTTTATTACTGCTACATAAGACAGAAAATCCAACAAACTGAAGAAGCGTGGGAAAACCCAGACAGATAAACCCCAAAAGTCAAGGCGGGTCTGATCTGTGTCTCTTTGAATGGCTGCTTAATTCCTCAGTACTACGCATGCATTTTCCACCCTGGATAGAGGACCCCTCCTGCTCGCCACCACTACTCATGACAGTAACATTTCAAGCTAGGAATCTCTGCTCCCAAGTGTCAAATATTTGCTTTTAGAATGCTTTTATAGTTGGTATAGAGGGGCAATAACATTCCATGTTAGAACGTTTCACTTCTTTTTGCCATCCAGTCATATTGCAGTCCCTTGCGATGATGGCCTAGCAGAGAGGACTTAGTCTTGTAGCCCGCTTCACACTCTTGGATGCCCAGAGTCAGAGCACCCAATGCACTCCTTGCTGATCTGGGCGGCAACCAGTCCAGTATGGAATTTCAACTGTTATTAAGGGTGGCTTCTCTGTTGAGGTTTCCCTGGCTTCCTTGATGCTTCTGGTTGGCTACTCATTGTCATTAACACCTATAAAAAAACCAAAAGACTTAGGTATCCTCAGTGTAAAATTCATGAGGCAAACCTTGATAATGTATCAGGAAGCCAAAGAGTAAAGGGTACGAAGGGTAAATGAAATAGGATATTTCATTTTCAGGATAGGTCCCTGAGATTACAGTCCCTGAAATTTCTAGGAATGTAATCCCTGTGGAGATGTCTTTCCATATTCCTGTTGTTTGAGCAGACAAAAAGTAATGAGGCCTAGAAAGCTCAACTTGTAATGTTATTGACTGATTCTTCAGGGATTCTTTCTGAAAAGCAACATTTAATGAGTCAACTCTGGAAACCAAATTCCCAAAGGGTGCAGCCCTTCAGCAGCATCTCCATTTCTTTCTCCTACATGCTGCCAACCCTGAGTGGACTGAATGATGCAAGCACCATTCTTTGTTTGGACCACCCAAAACGAGAAACTGTGTTCCTCCTGGCATTTCCCCATGGAGTCAACTAAGTTTAGAAACTATACGTATTAGGCAGCTCTTTCCTCTTCCCTGTGGACAGAGGACTCAGATTAGGGCTCATGGAACTGAGTTCAAATGTAGTAGTGAGAATTCATGGTTTCTAAGAGTTGGGCCATTTCGATCAACCAGAATGACTTATGCTCGATAGATCTTGACTCTGGCAGATACTTGTCTGATACCAGTCCTTTTCCATGAATAATCATGCTCTGGAGTGAAAAAGTATGATTGACGAGTAACGACATCGAGTTTTATTAGCATCAATATTAAAATAACTGAGATCTAACTCTCTTAAGATGCAAACAATTCTCTTCCTCTGATGCCTGGACATGTGAAGGTATGAGTTGTTTTTCTTGTGTGTGGGTTTTGTTTTTTAAGCAAAGCTGTTTGTTTTTATGGTAGGTTTACAGCGTAGAAATCAAATCCTAAGTGTGATGGCTGAAACTGGTAGGTATGTACATCTTGTCCCCCAAAAAAACAGGGCTTTCCTAAGTACCTGAAGGGCTCCCAAATAGAACAGACTATATCTCCAGTGCTCAGAAGAAAGGAATCATGACTGGAATGCAGGGAAACAGATTTTAGCGAAACCTTGGGAGTGAATCTCCAGACAGAGAAACAGGTACTTTTCATAAGTTGTATTTCAGAGTTGATACTATGCTGGTGATAGCTGGGTAAAGGATGGCCCAGGATTCGGCATTGAACCATGGCTCTATTAGCACAAACAAACTGAAATATGTGTTCTGCATCCAATCTGGTTATATTGTAACTCAATTATTTTTGGCTGGCTGGTATTTCTGTGACTTAGACCCTTGTAAATTTTGTCTTTCAGTCTTGAGCACAAATCCGGCCAAACAAAGGCACCATGGGAAATGAGAGTATAAATTCATGGACAGAATTTCATCTTATTGGACTTGGGCACCTGAGAGCTCCCTCTGTTTTCTTTGCTATTGTCCTGTTTATGAGTCTTATTGCTCTGACAGGAAACTCTCTCCTCCTCTTTCTAATCCAGATGGACTCCTCACTTCATACCCCCATGTACTTCTTCCTGAGCCAACTGTCGTGTGTGGATATGGGACAAATCCTCATTGTGATCCCTAAAATGTCAGTCAATTTTTTAACTCAAAGAAACACTATTTCACTAGGAGGCTGCATAGTGCAGATTTTTCTCACGCTGACCATGGGGAGCTCAGAATGTCTCCTTTTGACTGTCATGTCATACGACAGGTACGTCGCCATCTGCAGACCCTTGCAGTACCCAGTTCTTATGAGGAGAACCATCTGCCTGGTCATGAGTGCAGGAATCTGGTCGTCTTCATCGCTTACCATTATGGTCATAGCAATTTATGTACAATCTCTACCTTACTGTAGGTCAAACATAATAGACCATTTTGTCTGTGAATTCCCAGCTTTGCTGAAACTAACATGTGCTGACACATCTGCATTTGAAAAAGTAGTATACTTTGACACTGTGTTGTTACTTTTCCTGCCTATCTTAGTCATTCTCTTCTCATACATAGCCATCCTTGTGCAGATTTTGAGCATGCGCTCAGTTGAGGGAAGGCACAAAGCATTAGGCACCTGTGTGTCCCATTTATCTGTAGTGGGCATCTTCTATGGGGCAAGCATTCTAACATACAGTACTCCTGTATCCTCTTACTCAGCACGTAAGTCCATGATTTATTCCGTGTGCATCACAGTTGTTCCTCCAATGCTGAACCCTTTTATCTATAGCTTACGAAACAGGGATGTTATAGCAGCTCTACAAAAACTCTTTGTGAGATGTGTCATGACCTCGTTGCAAGGCACAAAAGAGCCTCACAATGTAGATCATGATCATTAAGGAATAGAGGAAGAAGATAATTAAACCAGGGATTAAAACAAGCACCCAAAGCACCCACACCCATGGACCCATAGACAGCTGAAAAGAAGGACATCGGATGAGCAGAGATAAGCCGCACCTGGTGCCCCGGAGGACACACCAGAGTCAAGAGGACAAGAGAAGACACCGGGAAAACGCCCATGCAGCCATCAAGGATCCCATCAAGAGGGATTGGGACAATGAAGGGTGGAGGAGCCTGGGGCCCTACGAGAGGGTATAAAAGGGGCACCTCCACACTACAACCCCCCTTCCCGTTTTTCGTTCTGTCAGCCATCATTCCAATAAACCAGAAATCCTTAATACCCATTAAGTGAGTCTGTGTCTTATTGCGAAGCGAGACTGACCCTGACAGATGTCCATCATATCAATAAAAGATCTGAAAGACAACTTCAAAGAGATCTCTCTTTTTTAATATCCCTATTTTAATTACAGCAATACATTAAAAAAAAACATATCTGTCAATTTTATTTACAATAATGGAAATCTAAAAGTCTTTGCTAAACAAAGTTGAGAATGGAGAAAAAAAGGAGGTGACTGGCATTAAAATCACAGAACCACAGGCCAACATATAGTATGGGATATCATGGAGGTTTCTCCACTTGCCATTACCACACCAAAATAATGCCTTGAGATTAGATATTTTTCTCCATGGAACCTGAGATTTCCTTCCCTCCCTCCCTCATGTGTGAGAGGTAGAATTAATAATGTGTAACTGAGAAGCTTTCTTGAAGTTGTGTGAGCTGGTGGGCTGAGGAAGTTCCAGTTAGAGTTAAGGGAAAGTATTTTAGAAGAGAGGGGAGTTGGTTGGTGTGTCATGGAGAGGTGTGAAGAATGAAAGGAAGGATTGTTGGAAATGGTTGGATAACAAGAAGAAGACCATCTACGAGAGGCACTCTGGAGGCTGTTCATGTGCAACAGAACTGGTAGAGTGAAGCCATAACAAACTGTCTCTGACTGGTGTGTGTGTGAGCTGTATTTGGAGTTGGAGTGATAGTGGTAGAGACAGGGCAGCATAAGATCATGGCCGCCATTACTGAGAGATGGGCAGTCCAACGAACCTCTTTGTCCAATTGTATCATTACCAGGCACCCAAAAATACAACATAGCCAAAGAGCTTAGAAAAAAGCTTGGACGTCTCACAGAGGAGAATGAATGTTATGGTTTCATTCAACGTTGCAGCACTTCATGTTCATAGATGCAGAACTAGCAAAAGAATCCATGGCAGCAGTACTACACAATTCACCTGATCTAGCCAAATACACTAAGATCCGAAAGCTCAGAATCATGGACCTCATCAGCCTCGCTTCACTACTTCTAGTTTGATTCTCAGATATACTCAGAGGAACATCCATGGGATCACCACTCTCAGGACTCAGAGCAGAGACCGTAATGCTGTGTCCAGAAACTATAGCACTCCACACATACAACAAAAAGTATGGATCCGGTATGTAGACGACACCTTCGTCATAATAAAAAAAGGAACAACTAGAAAAGTCACATGAACCAATCAACAACATCTTCCAAGGAATAGAATTCACAAGGGAAGAAGAAAACAACAGCACACTCCCCTTCCTGGATACCCTCATTAGCAGAGGAAACGATGGCAAGTCTATCAAAAAACAAGCCACACCAGCCAAGGGCTCCATTACCAAAGTAACAACCCAACTTCCCACAAGAGGGGCTGTGTAAGAACATTATTCAGATGAGCACAAATGCACTGCGGCAACCTGGAACACCAGAAAAAGGAAACGGACTGCCTACGCAGCATCTTCCTGCAAAATGGAGGTGCAACTTTATCGGAAAGTGCCTGACCGCTCAGCCCACTCCAGCAGGACCAACCCAAGCCATGAAAAGGAGAACACTGCCATACATCAGAAACATCTCAGAAACCAGCAACAGACAGTTACAACCACACAGCATCACCGTAGCACTCAAAGCCACCAAAGCCCTCCAGAGCATCTTAAGCAAACCAAAAGACCCAGTAGCCCAAGAAGAAAAAAAGCAGGAGTCATCTACAACAGATGCTGCAAGGACTGTAAGAGCCACTATGCAGGACAGACAGGCAGAAGACCAGCAGAGGGCATCCATGAACACCAACCGGCAGTCAGAAGACACGATGAAAACTCCTTCATCTCATAGCACATGGACAGACTCAACCATAGTTTCAACTGGGAAACTGGGAGCCTCCTAGACCAAGCCAAATCCAAAAATGCTAGGGAATTCCTGGAAGCTTGGCACTCAAAAGCTTGGCACTCAAGCCATCAATAGACACATGGAGATAAACCCCAGTTACACACCATTCAAAAGAGACAATAAAAAAGCTACGAAGAAAACAAAAAGACCAGAACACATCATCTCCAACAACCAATACCAGATAAGCAGGGATTAACACCAGACAAACAATCAAGCAGAAAACAATACCCTAATCAAGGAACTAACAAGGAGAAAACCACAGCCTCACCAACATGGGCAGGGCAAGCTATGCTATATAAACAGGGAGCAAACCCCACACTTGCTAGCACTGATGATGTTAGCTAATTGGGTAATGAAATGTCTGCAAGCAAACAACCAAACTCAGAGAGCAACGAGGACTCCAGAAGTCTGGAATCATTGAAAATCAATGGCCCAGAGACTCAGTCCCATGTTCCTAAAAGATACCATGACTAGTGGCATCAAAAGTGGCTAAGAAGTCCAGAAAAATAATATGGCTAACCCTATCTAGTTTCTAGTTGTAGGTCATCTACTACCACAAGAGTAACCAAAGCAGTCTTATTACTATAGCTACATAAATGCTTGATTGAAATGAGCCCCAGTCAGTATTATACAACTGCAACTGGAGTTGCAAGGCCACCATTTTCTCAGTCATCCCATCCATAACTTGAATGTTTTTGATTGGCCTGTAATGACATAGATGACCTGGTCAAGGAAAAATCTCTTCAATACAAGTCTTTCAACCCCTTCCTTTAAGCAAGTGTAGCACATCCCATCAACAAGGAGGCACTGATCATCTCCCTTAACCCTGGGGACAATCATCCTGGCCAATTGAATCAGCCAGGAAAGGAGCGGGTTGAGTAAACACACGCTACTACATAGCTCTAACTTTTCTTGATCTTTACTGAGAGTTGACAAACATTTTTCTATGCCTTCTTCAAATCCTGAGAAAATTCAACATAAGCAATGCCATATCTAAGATGTTGTTCAGCACCCTCAGCAAATGGTTTCTGAATGCTTATATTATTGAGCCTTAGGCAATAGAAATTGATTTTAATGGTTGTTTTGCCTTCCAGAATGCAGAACCTAGGTCACTGCATAGCATAGTGGAGCATATACTGTGCCCCATGTTCTCCAGAGGGTCCAAAGGGGCTGCCACAAAGTTAGGTGCAGATTTGAGGTCTCACATCCAGAGAGCCACCTCATTCTATAGAAATTCTACCACACTTTCCAAGCCAGTTTGGTCTAGTGGTTAAGACAACAAGCTAGAAACCAGGAGACTGAGAGTTCTAGTCCCACCTGAGGCATGAACGCCAGCTGGGTGACCTTGGGCCAGTCACTCCTTCTCAGCCCAAGAGCCAATCAGGTGTGGTATGAGAGTTCTAGTCCCGCCTCAGGCATGCAAGCCGGCTGGGTGACCTTGGGCCAGTCCCTCTCTCTCAGCCCAACTCAACTCACAGGGTTGTTGTTGTGGGGAAAATAGGAGGAAGAAGGAGTATTAGGTATGTTCACCACCTTATTTATAAAAATAATAAAGGCGGGATAGAATATAAATAAATAAATAAATATTACTGCCTACTGTGACTTTGCTACAGCAGGTAGAAATTGAACCTTACAAGTTTGATAAGACGCTAATCTACAAATATTCTACAGAAACGATCTCATGCTTCTGGTTTGATAGAATGTTCCTGATTTTTCTGTTAGTGTTCTGTAATTATCCAGATATATTCAATTAAATGGAATTAAAAGATTTTTTAAGCAAAAGTGTTTAGAATTGTACTTGTGAAGATTCCCAAATAAGTAATTCTCCAATCCTATGGCCATGAACTGGGTTCAGAACTGACAAAATATTATAATATTAAAAGTTAACTTAATGAAACAAGCAGGCAGCATTTTCCCTCCCATTTTCAGTCCTGACTTTAGAATAACATTTATAGAAGATGATTAGTACAAATTTAGTATTTTTGTTTGGTATCTAATGTCTAAGTGCATGTGAGGGCCAGTTTGGTGAAGTGGTTAAGGTGCCAGGCTAGAAACCGGGAGATGGTGAGTTCTAGTCCCTCCTTACTGTAGGTACGAAGCCAGCTGGGTGACCTTGGGCCAGTCCCCCTTGATCAGCTCTAGGAAGAAGACAATGGCAAACCACTTCTGAAAAGCCTTGCTAAGAAAACTGCAGGGACTTGTCCAGGCAGTCTCTAAGAATCAGACACAATTGAACAGGTAAAAAGGAAAAAAAATCTAAGTGCTCTACAACACTTTTTTTTTTCAAAATAAAGGGAGAAACTATCCTTGAGTTTTGAAAACTCTTTGCCTGTGTGTGTCTGTGTGTAGGAAAAAGGGAAATTGGCAGGAATTGACTGAAGGAAATTGTAGGAAACATGAGAACCTGTTCAAACAGAATGATATTCAACTTTCCATTTTTGAAACTGCTCCATAATAGAGATCTGGAAGCCTCAAAGGTAAAGTTGTGACATAATTTATCCTTGGAGACTTTAAAAACTGGGAAATCAATGTTATGAAAGTGTCATTTCTGGTTTAGACTTAGCCAAGTTACAAGGCACTTTTTAAAGACTTGGCAACTAATATGTCTGGAGATTTAAATGAAGATTTTTGCCATGATAACAGCATACCTGTGGATTAGGAAATGTTGTTTTCCAGGAAAGATGCTTTCTTATAGCTTTTGAATTACATTTGCAGTTGACTTCTGATCAAATAGTGGTTGTTAATATTTGCTATTGTTGAGCTGTGAATACTGATCACTGTATGTTAAAACAGATTTCGAAACATATAATGAAGAATTTCAAAACACAAAGTCCTTTTTAAATGTAAAGCAACTATGCATTAGGTAAATTTCTAGGTAAATCATATTCAGTATTTTAGGAGGGTGAGATAGAATCCATGAAGAAAAATTAATTCAAGCAGCAGGAGCTTTTCAGCATCTTCAGAATGTATATATTGGCTGCCTTTAAAAATATGTTTCTTTTCTACTTGCTTTTGCAAATATACATGCAGTAGATACAGGTATGTGACCATTGTATCTTCATTATATTTTCATTTTATTGTGCATTGATAACAACATTAATATATTATAGCTGTATAGATCTGCACAACAGTGTAGCCTGCCTGTCTGATTGCCAGTCTATCTATGATGGTGGGGTGGGATCAAAAATCTTCTTTCTATGTACTTGGAGGGGTGTCCTTCTATCTGCAAGGAACATCTGATTCCGGGGAGGAATTGTGCTAGGAGAACGGAGAAGGGCATTGTGGATGTTCCCTCTTCCAGAATGGTTGGGAAGGTGATGCTAGAAGCCACAGAGTGAGATCCCCATCTTCCATGTGCATGGATACACAGAGATACACAGAGAAAGGGAGATCCATCCACGTAGTCTACACGGCCCCATGCGTCTCATCAATTTCTACATTTTTCCCCTGATGGTCAGATAAGCAAGTCTTTTGGCTTATCTGATGGGGTAGATCTTTTTGTTACACAGCATCAAGTGTTTTCCAGTATGATACATGGATTATTTATAACACAAATATTTTCCTCTGCTTAGAGACATTAAAGACTCTAGGCTAAAGCTGCCCTGTCAGTTATAAGAATCATAAAGTGGCTCGAATCGAGAGTGGCGCTTTCCTCTGGATGTGGGCATTCTCCTGTAGAGCCTAGGTAGGTCATTTTCCCGTTAGGGACTGACAGCCCCTTTTAGAGTCATCTGTCCACCCTTATCCAAAATAGCACGAATGAGGGCAGGCTCTATGTAACTTCAGCAGTGGCTGGGCGATGTTATTAAAAGGCATCTGCTTTTGTGAGAGAGCTTGCAGTTCAGTTCATCAGATGCGCAGAGCGGCTAGAGTCATGTAGGATTATATACTAGTCTACCGGCTTCATGCACTGATGAAGTCAAGTGCAGCTCACGAAAGCTTATGCCTTTTAATGAGAAATTAGTCAGTCAGAAAAGATGCTGCCCCACTCCTCCAGGTTTTTTGCTACCATAGACTAACATGGCTCTCCTCCTAGAATGGTGATGCTATAGATCATTAGTGGGGTATGGAGAAATAGCCAAAGTGTGCCTATCAGAGCCACTGTCTGTGAATATTGCCTTTTTATTTCATATGAGCTTCGTCCAACGAGCTCAGGGAACAACTACTGTGGTTTGCCCCTCTAGTATGGGTGCTTAAAGTCACAAAAGCCATAAGTAGTACATAGCCTTTTGTTGTTCTTCACCTAATGCCTATTTCTTTGTTTAGATTATTCAGGAAATGGTTATTAAAAGGTTTGTGCAACATGTCATTAACTCACTTATTTGTCTATAGTTAATACCTAAAATTGTCACCAGCATGCTTTCATGGCTAAGCCCTATTTTTTTCAGAACATTGGCATCACCAACTTTCATTGTTGTCCTTAGGCTGGACATTTTCAGTAGGAATCATGAGCATTAAGCCTTTAGGATCACCTTTTTTATTATATACATTACTTCTAATTAATGGATATCGATTTCTACCTGGGAAAGTTTGCCTCTGCATCCATGAAGACTAAGTGCTGAAAAAGCTTGGCTGCACTTGGTAGGGATTATAAGTAGCATGAGTACTGCAGTCCCAAACATCTGGAAACCTGGGCTGGGGGCACTGTAGAGGCAGAATAAGACTTTGAGTGCATGGATGAAGCATTCAGATGTTCTGCTGCCCTGCAGCAGAAAACTGCGAGAGAGGAAAAATATCCTTCTCCTGAAATTGAGGAGCTTGGATTGTCTCCAAGCTTGTCCTTTGACTCCAAATAGTCCACTTCTACAGTTTGAGCATGGGCTATATTCATATAAACCAGACTTCCCAAAAAGGGTGCCTTCCATAATTCCAGGTTGCTTGGGAATTTTGTGTGGAAGTCCAAAGACATCTGGAAGATGTGACCTTAAAAAGATGTTGATGTCAATCAATGCTATGCTCAACTGGACAGGGGATCCCCCCACAATGGAAAACACTAATAATATACATAATAATAAATTATTATATATTTATAGTAATAATTTATAGTAATAAATAATATAAGCAAAGAAACCATTCTAGAGGTATTTTATTTCTGCATTTTATTTTTCCCACTCATAATATTGGTGAGTTAACCTAAATTTTGAATACATTCTAGTGCACCATATTCTCTTCTTGAATCTTTACATAAAAACCAGACAAATAAAGGAGGAATGACGAAGGAAAACACAACGTCTTGGATGGAATTTGTTCTTGTTGGACTTCAGCATCAAAAGTCACCCATGGTTTTTCTTGGTTTGATCCTCTTCATGTTTGTTATTGCTCTAGTTGGAAACAGCCTTCTTCTGTTTTTAATTAAAATGAGCTCCAGTCTTCAGACACCAATGTATTATTTCCTCAGCCAGTTAGCTTTTATGGACCTTTGTCAAATTCTCTCAATTGTTCCTCAAATGATAGTCCATTTTGTAAGCCAAAGATATACTATTTCACTTTACCGATGTGTTTTTCAGATTTTTGTCACCCTACTAATGGGAGGATCAGAGTGCCTGATCCTTGCAGCCATGTCCTATGACAGGTATGTGGCTGTTTGTAGGCCTTTACAGTATCCAAACCTTATGAGGAACAAAATCTGCAACATCGTATCAGTAGCGGCCTGGTTTTGGTCTTCTGTGCAGGCATTGAACTGTTCTCTTTATGTCCTGCCTCTTCCCTACTGCAGGTCCAATGTGATTAGCCATATTGCTTGTGAGTATACAGCCCTCATACAGCTGTCTTGTTCTGACAATTCTGCATTTGAAAGATCAGTATATCTTGGAACTTTCCTAGTCTTTCTTATCCCTATCTCAGTCATCTTTGCTTCCTATGTGGCCATTCTCCTGCAAGTCCTGAGGCTGCGTTCCTCTGAAAGGAGCCACAAGGCCTTAGGGACTTGTTTGTCTCACTTGTGTGTGGTGGGCTTCTTCTATGGAGCAGCCATTTTGACCTACATGACACCCATCTCTTCCTATTCAGCACAAAAGGCCATGATAAATTCTCTTTTTACTACCATCGTTCCTGCCATGATGAACCCTTTCATCTACAGCCTGAGGAACCAGGATGTCTTGGCGGCCCTGAGGAAACTCTTTGCAAAATGTACGTCAATTGCGATGAATGAGGGTGTGGGAAAAAGAAGTTAACAGGTATGCTTCTTTGGGGTCCTACTGGCCATTTCTAGAATCTATAATGAAAAATGTCATCAAAACAATGTTCTAAATATCTTTTAATATTAATTGCAATTTGAAATGGATAAAAGTACTGGAAAAGATAGCTGTGTAATATAATGACTTTATTGGCTGGTCACTTTTTCATTTCTTTTGCCTCATATGAGAGTTATTTGGTTGCTTTCAGATATTTCTTTATTCTAGCCCTGTATTTCTTCAGCAAAGGATCGTTACCTTGTCGTGGTGCTGGAGCTTGAGCACCTCAATGATGCCATGAGCTAAACCGTGAAGGGCCACCCAAGACGGGAAGGTCATGACAGAGAGGTCAGACTAAATGCGATCCCTGGGGAAGGTAATGGCAACCCACCTCAGTATTCTTGCCGTGAAAACTAAATGGATCAGTACAACCAGAGATATGTCGGTATACCATCGGAAGATGAGACCCCCAGGTTGGAAGATGGTCAAAATGCTACTGGGGAGGAACAGAGGATGAGCTCAACTAGCCCCAGACATGATGACGCAGCTAGCTCAAAGCCGAAAGGACGGCTAGCGGCCGACGGTGCTGGTGGTGAACGGCGAATCCGATGTTCTAAGGATCAACACACCATCGGAACCTGGAATGTAAGATCTATGAGCCAGGGCAAATTGGATGTGGTTATTGGTGAGATGACAAGATTAAAGATAGACATTCTGGGCGTCAGTGAACTGAAATGGACTGGAATGGGCCACTTCACATCAAATGACCACCAGATCTACTACTGCGGACAAGAGGACCACAGAAGAAATGGAGTAGCCTTCATAATTAATAGTAAAGTGGCTAAAGCAGTGCTTGGATACAACCCAAAAAATGACAGAATGATCTCAATTCGAATTCAGGGCAAGCCATCTAACATCACAGTGATCCAAATATACGCCCCAACCACAAATGCTGAAGAAGCTGAAGTAGAGCAGTTCTATGAGGATCTGCAGCACCTACTGGACAACACGCCTAAAAGAGATGTTATTTTCATCACAGGAGACTGGAATGCTAAGGTGGGCAGCCAAATGACACCTCGAATTACAGGTAAGTATGGCCTGGGAGAACAAAACGAAGCAGGACACAGGCTGATAGAATTTTGCCAAGACAATTCACTCTGCATAACAAACACTCTCTTCCAACAACCTAAGAGACGGCTTTATATATGGACTTCACCAGATGGACAACACCGAAATCAGATTGATTACATCCTTTGCAGCCAAAGGTGGCGGACATCTGTACAGTCGGTAAAAACAAGGCCTGGAGCTGACTGTAGTTCAGATCATGAACTTCTTCTTGCACAATTTAGGATCAGACTAAAGAGATTAGGGAAGACCCACAGATCAGCTAGATATGAGCTCACTAATATTCCTAAGGAATATGCAGTGGAGGTGAAGAATCGATTTAAGGGACTGGACTTAGTAGATAGGGTCCCGGAAGAACTATGGACAGAAGTTGGCAGCATTGTTCAGGAGGCGGCAACAAAATACATCCCAAAGAAAGAGAAAACCAAGAAGGCAAAATGGCTGTCTGCTGAGACACTAGAAGTAGCCCAAGAAAGAAGGAAAGCAAAAGGCAACAGTGATAGGGGGAGATATGCCCAATTAAATGCAAAATTCCAGAGGTTAGCCAGAAGAGATAAGGAATTATTTTTAAACAAGCAATGCGCAGAAGTGGAAGAAGACAATAGAATAGGAAGGACAAGAGACCTCTTCCAGAAAATTAGAAACATTGGAGGTAAATTCCAGGCAAAAATGGGTATGATCAAAAACAAAGATGGCAAGGACCTAACAGAAGAAGAAGAGATCAAGAAGAGGTGGCAAGAATATACAGAAGACCTGTATAGGAAGGATAACAATATCGGGGATAGCTTTGACAGTGTGGTCGGTGAGCTAGAGCCAGACATCCTGAAGAGTGAGGTTGAGTGGGCCTTAAGAAGCATTGCTAATAACAAGGCAACAGGAGACGACGGCATCCCAGCTGAACTGTTCAAAATCTTGCAAGATGATGCTGTCAAGGTAATGCATGCTATATGCCAGCAAATTTGGAAAACACAAGAATGGCCATCAGACTGGAAAAAATCAACTTATATCCCCATACCAAAAAAGGGAAACACTAAAGAATGTTCAAACTATCGAACAGTGGCACTCATTTCACATGCCAGTAAGGTAATGCTCAAGATCCTGCAAGGTAGACTTCAGCAATTCATGGAGCGAGAATTGCCAGATGTACAAGCTGGGTTTAGAAAAGGCAGAGGAACTAGAGACCAAATTGCCAATATCCGCTGGATAATGGAAAAAGCCAGGGAGTTTCAGAAAAACATCTATTTCTGTTTTATTGACTATTCTAAAGCCTTTGACTGTGTGGACCATAACAAATTGTGGCAAGTTCTTAGTGGTATGGGGATACCAAGTCATCTTGTATGCCTCCTGAAGAATCTGTATAACGACCAAGTAGCAACAGTAAGAACAGACCACGGAACAACAGACTGGTTTAAGATTGGGAAAGGAGTACGGCAGGGCTGTATACTCTCACCCTACCTATTCAACTTGTATGCAGAACACATCATGCGACAAGCTGGCCTTGAGGAATCCAAGGCTGGAGTTAAAATCTCTGGAAGAAACATTAACAATCTCAGATATGCAGATGATACCACTTTGATGGCTGAAAGTGAAGAGGAACTGAGGAGCCTTATGATGAAGGTGAAAGAAGAAAGTGCAAAAGCTGGTTTGCAGCTAAACCTCAAAAAAACCAAGATTATGGCAACCAGCTTGATTGATAACTGGCAAATACAGGGAGAAAATGTAGAAGCAGTGAAAGACTTTGTATTCCTAGGTGCAAAGATTACTGCAGATGCTGACTGCAGTCAGGAAATCAGAAGACGCTTAATCCTTGGAAGAAGAGCAATGACAAATCTCGATAAAATAGTTAAGAGCAGAGACATCACACTGACAACAAAGGTCCGCGTAGTTAAAGCAATGGTGTTCCCCGTAGTAACCTATGGCTGCGAGAGCTGGACCATAAGGAAGGCTGAGCGAAGGAAGATCGATGCTTTTGAACTGTGGTGTTGGAGGAAAATTCTGAGAGTGCCTTGGACTGCAAGAAGATCCAACCAGTCCATCCTCCAGGAAATAAAGCCAGACTGCTCACTTGAGGGAATGATATTAAAGGCAAAACTGAAATACTTTGGCCACATAATGAGAAGACAGGACACCCTGGAGAAGATGCTGATGCTAGGGAGAGTGGAAGGCAAAAGGAAGAGGGGCCGACCAAGGGCAAGATGGATGGATGATATTCTAGAGGTGACGGACTCGTCCCTGGGGGAGCTGGGGGTGCTGACGACCGACAGGAAGCTCTGGCGTGGGCTGGTCCATGAAGTCACGAAGAGTCGGAAGCGACTAAACGAATAAACAACAAAAGCCCTGTATTTGAATTTTTTGGGATAATAAAGATGGCTTCTTACTATATAGAGTTATTATAAGGACTACTACAGTAATGTATGTGAGGTACTTTGAACACACTAAAGAAGAAGAAAAAATTCCCTTCCCAACCCTATGGGTGGTGAGTGTCTTCCTCAGCCTTGGGTCCTCTGCCAGAGGCCTGGGAGTTTGAGGGTTCTGCGCAGGATCTCAGCTGTTCCTAGCACTGCACTCTTCTGGACAGAGATCTCTGATGTTGCTCCTGGGACCTGCTGGAGCCACTCTCCCAGCTTGGGAGTCACAGCCCTAAGGGCTCCCACCACCACTGGGACCACTTTGGCCTTCACTTTCCACATCCTCTCTAGTTCCTCCTTCAGGCCCTGGTCCTTCTCCAGCTTCTCATGCTCCTTCTTCCTGATGGTGCTGTCACTTGACACTGCTACATCTATCACCACCACTGTCTTCTGGTCCTTGTCTACTACCAAGATGTCTGGCTGATTGGCCAGTACCTGCCTGTCCGCCTGGACCTGGAAGTCCCACAGGATCTTAGCCCTGTCATTCTCCATGACCTTCTGTGGAATCTCCCATCTGGACTTGGGAGGGTCTCTAGCCCATACACAGTGAAAGCATTTTCAAAAATAACACATTTTGCTCTATGCAAAAGTGATTTGCTGAACTAACAAATTTATAAAGTAAAAAAAAAAATCATAGAATTGGAAGGGACATCAGAGGTCATCTGATGTACACAGTGCCAGCCACTTGGTTGTGCTGTTCAGTGTATGCTGTTCATGCCTGCAGGATATACATATATACATACATACACACACATATATACATATACATATACATATACATATACATCATATCATATCCATTGCCTAATAGCATAATGTATTTCTACTATATTTTGGATATTTACTGTATATTTTAATTGCTTTTCTTTCATTGCTACTGAACATTGCCCAAATTTTCTATATCTAGCTTTCCCACGTCAAATAATGCAATAGCCAAGTTTCCTGCAAGAATCCTAGTACTATTTGCATAAATACTAGAATTAAATTAAAAGTGTTATCAGTGTTAAAAAAACACTCAGGATATCACCAAAACTGTTCTAACCTGAGGTCTGATGAGCTCATCAAAGCCTTGGGTGATTTTGTATAATTTAAATTTTCGCATCGGTACCATGGAACATGTTTATCTTATGGTGCCTGACGAGGTTGCTGCCTCAAAGGTCTGCATGGTACTGAACTACTGTTCTTCCGTCATAAAAGATGACAGTGTTCCACTTGGTCCTTCATCCAGCTGCTAATAATACAGTTCTTACTTAACTTCTAAAAGGTGGCTGCATTATGAGCCCTGAAGCCATCCATGCCTTCCCATCTCTCATTCTCAGGCTCCATCTGTGCTATGGGAATGATAAATACTGTAGAAGAGTTTTCTAGACAGTCCTCTGGTAAGAGGACGTTTCTAAGATGACTTTCTCTTTGACCTATGTCACCATGGCAAGCCCATTCAAGCAGACTTTGCAAGGCCCAAGGAGTAGCCACCATCTTCATTTCTTCAGTATGTCTCAGACTTTGTACTGCCTATTTTTTCTTTTGTTTTTCAAGAAATAATGAAACAGTGTTTAAAGGCTGTTGGCAATCAGTGTTGGCAATCAACCTCAGCCATAACTGGCAATGCAGGACTGCTGGTCTCAGACTTTGGCCACTATGCTGAGGGCTGGTGAAGCTGGGTTCGAATCCTGAGACCTTGTGGCCACCAACACTGCAGTAATCTAGCCAAGTTCTATGCACTCAGAGCAGCAAAGCATTTTAAGAGGGGTTAAATAGCCTTTCTTCTCTTTCTCTCTTTCATTCTCTCCTCCCTGCCAAGTTTGATCTTTCCCTCTCTACTCTCCACTCCTCCCATCCTACCTCTTTTTCCCCCTGACTGGGAATATCAGTTATTTCATGACTACTTTTTCATGTTACAAAGCCATCTGTCATGACTGAATGGGCACCTTTAATGGAAAAATGTTAGTAACAAGGACTGGGTTAAGGGAACTAATCAGTTTCCTAGAGAGGTATTGGTTTCATTCCTGGCTGTTGTCAGGCACAGGTGGGACAGCATCTGCTGGGAGTGCTGAAATTTCGTTTCAGGACAATGGATGTAACAGCCCCAATGTCCTCTTCCAGATCTATGATTCTCTTCCTTGGGTCTCCCTTCCTGGCCTGTACAGCCTGGCACAGGAATGTTTGTCAGTAGACAAATCACATAGATTGTATTGAAGCAAGACCAACCTGGATCTGCACTTATATACAGGAATGAATTAACTGAGCTAATTTAGCATAAAAAGCAGCTGCACAGGCAGAGACTCTTCTCATATCTTGAAAACTCTTCTCTTTTCAAGACCTTACTGGAATTTGCAATCAATTATCACATAATCAATACAATAATTAAGAATGGAGATCTACTTCATCTGAATATCAAAAAGAGGATTTGAATTCTCTTAGCTATTAGGAATACAAGAAATGAACAGAAAGCAATTGATCAATTCTCATATGAATAAAGTGATCAAACATGGGCTACAACTGTGGCATGGATTCATAATTGGTTGAATGAACATACTCAGACAGTACTCATAAATGGCTCCACGTTGGCTTGGAGAGTAATATTAAGTGGAGTGCCAGAGGACTCTGTCCTGGGCCTTGTGCTGTTCAAAACTTTTTTTAATGACTGGATAAAAGGAATTGAGGGGATGATGATTAAATCTGTGGATGGCAGAAAAGCAGGAGGACCGGCTAACACTTTGGAGAAGGAGAAGATTTTAAAAAATCTAGACACCCTTGAGATAAACATTTTAGAATGAATGATTGATTCATGATCAATGAATGATCATTTTAGAATGATCAATTGATCATGTGCCATCAAGTCATTGTTGACTCTTAGTGACCACATAGATTTTCTCCATGATGATCTGTCCCTAAACTGGTCTTTCAGCTCTTCCAATGGTGTCCCCATTGCCAGATGGACTGACTCCATCTACCTTGAAGCTGGTCATTCTCTTCTTCTATTTCTTTCCCCCTTTCCCAGCATTAGAGACTTATCCATAGACCTAGGTCTTTGCATAATGTGTCTGAAGTGGGATAATTTGAACCTGGTAATGTGTGCCTTTAGTGAGAATTCTGGGTGGATTTGTTCAATGATCAATATGTTTGCTTTCTTGGCTGTCCACAGTATTCTCAGGAGTCTTCTCCAACACCAAAGTTCAGAGGCATCAGTCCTGCTTCTCCAGAATCCAACTTTTGTTTCCATTGAGTGTCACAGGGAATACCATGGCTTGCACTATTCTGATCTTTGTAGGTATAGACATGTAGGTTTAGACATATCATGGCATTTGAATAATTTTTCCAAGGCCTTCAATGGTTGCTAGTCTGTGGTATATTTCTTGACTTCCTGTTTCTTTATTGTTGATTATTGATCCTAAAAGGCAGAAGCTATCCGCCACTTCAGTGTCTTTATTGTCAAATCTAAGACTGATTTTTGAACCTATTGTCATTAGTTTGTTCTTCTTTATATTTAATTTTAGTCCCATTTTTTCCCTGTGCTCCTTGACTTTTATTACTAGAGCTTGCAGATCCTTTGCATTTTCAGCTATCAGGTTAGTGTCATCAACATAGTGCAAGTTATTGTGTTTCTTCCTCCAAATTTAAACCACACTCATCTTCTTCCAATCCAGCTTCCCTTAGTATATATTTAGCAAATAGGTTGAATAAATAAGCGAAGCGTGTACAGCTTTGTTGCACTCCTTTGTCAACATGGAGTCAGTCTGTTTCACCCTGTTCTATGACTGTGAAAACTATGACTTCCTTCCTGTGTATAGATTTTACATGATGACAATGAGATGTTCTGGGATTCTCATTTTCCAAAGGACTTTCCACAGTTGACATGGTCAACACAATTGAAGGCCTTGAATGAAGTATACGTTGATTTATTTTTGATATTCTTTGGCTTTCTCAATTATCCAGTGTGCATCAACAATAATGTCTTGGGTTCCTTGGCCTTTTCTAAAACCAGCTTGAACATCTAGCATTTCCCTTTTCATATAGTAGTCTAATCTGCATTGGATGATCCTAAACATTATTTTGCTAGCATGTGAAGTTAAGGATATTGTACAATAGTTTGAATGCTCTGTTAAGTCTCCTTTTTTGGTTTTGGAATGTAGATTGACCACTTCCAATCTGTTGGCCACTGTGTGGTTCTCTAGCTTTTCTGATATAGCTTGGTTAGAACCTTGACTGATTCCTCTTCTGTTGCTTGCCATATTTCAATGGGTATTCCTTCAAAACCTTCAAAGTTCAGAGATCATTTGGAAGACTTTCCTTGTTTTTCCATGTCTGTTTCTTCAGCGTCTTTACAGATGTTGTAATACTGCTTCTTGTTTGTTCCTTTCTGAGATTTGTGTCTTTCTTGGTTTTGGCTTCTCTTCTTGGTAATTGCCATGGTTTGTTCTGAAATCCAGTTTGCGTTCTTCTGTTTCTTCATTTTTGGCAGTCTTTTTTTTACACTCATTCTTAATGGCTTCTTTAAGTTTATTCTATAACTCCTCTGGTTCTCTGTCAGTGAGGTTCAGGACTTCAAAGCGATTCCTGATGTTCTTCATGAAAATAGTGGCTTTATGCTCGAGGTCAAATCACGGGAACTGACTGGCTTCCACTTCTTCTTTAGCTTAACTTGGAACTTGTACATGAGCAGTTCATGATCTGTTCCACAGTCAGCACCTGGCCATGTCTGTGATCCTACAACTTGGCTCCTCCATCTCCTATTAGCAATGATATAATTAAGTGGATTTCTATATACTCTTTTTGGTGATGTCCATGTATGGAGCTGTTATTTTGGGTGTTTGAAGACAGAGCTATGAAGAAATCATTTGGAGGGGCCGAAATGTATGAGTCAGTCTCCTCCTCAATTTCAGTTTCCTAAGCCATACAATCCAACTACATTTTCCTTTTTCATGTTTCCAGTTTTGGCATTCCAGTCTCCAATCACAAGCAGCACATCTTGCTTGCATTTTCTGTCAGTTTCAAATTGGACTTGATCATAAACTTGACCATAAAACTCATCAACCCACTTCCACATCCTGCAACGAGCAGAGGATTGAACCATGTACAAGATGCCCTCTGATGTCCCTTCCAATTCTGTGATTTTTTTTTTACTTTATAAATTTGTTAGTCCAGCAAATCACTTTTGCATAGAGAAAAATGTGTTATTTTTGAAAATGCTTTCAAGTAATTAAGGAAAACATAAAAGGCAGAAGTTCATGAATATCAGTGATGCATATTTGCATGTATGGAAGAAGCTAGAACTAGTGGAAGTGAGCAAGCTGGTGAAAATATTACGTAGGGCTTCATTGAGGGTCAACATTCCCTCATGCTCTAGCTACTTTATCTATGCACACCCATTGCTTGCTTGAACCTAATTCATAAGTGACCACTGCTTGATTACTCCAAAGAGAAATGCATTTTCAGCAGAAAAAAATGTGGCCCATCTCTACTATAATCCCTGGACTCTCAAAGGTTGCTGTGAAATCATCCCAAAAGTGTGTGGTGTAGTAAAGGTAAGGACTGTTTTCTGGGCAAATATGCAAAGGAGCATGTTGTATATACTATGCAAGAATTGAGGAGGGAACCCGTTTTTCCCTCCTTCATTCTACTTGCCACCTCTAATCAATAATAGTAAGTGAGGTTAGAGGATCAGCAGATGGGAGAAAGGTTTCTGTGGAGAAGTGGAGGTGGCTTGGAGGTGTAGATGGATGTGGAATTCCACTTGAAATTGGATTGATTCACAAATAATTATTGTTCATTACTACGGTGGTGGTAATACCATCTTTTTTAAAAATCCAATTTGAGCCAATGAGCTCATTTGAGTCAGCTTGGCTGACTAAGAAGGCCAGGTTTTTACAATTTCATTACAATTTTAATTAGCAATAGAATTCAAATAAGTTCAGGCAAAATGAATGTCTACACTCACAAATACGTTCATCTGAATTTGTCTTGGTAGACCAACCTATAGTTACTGCCCGTAAAATCATTTACACTGTTTGTATTTTCCAAATAATTTCTTGAGTGCTGCCAAGACATCTTGGTTCCTCAAGCTGTATATGAAAGGATTCATTGTGGCGGGGACGATGGTCGTAAACACTGTATTAACCACGGACCTTTCAACAGAATAAGAGGATATTGATGTCATGTAGGTCAGAATGGCTGCTCCATAGAAGAACCCCACCACGCAGAGATGAGAGAAACAGGTTGCCAACGCCTTGTGGCTCCTTTCAGAAGATCGTATCCTCAGGACTTGGAGAAGGATAGCAATGTAGGAACTGAGGATGATTGAGATGGGAATGAGAAGTACCAGGAAATTTCCAACATGGATTGTTCTTTCAAAAGCAGAATTATCTGAGCAAGACAGTTGAATAAGGGCTGGATAATCACACATGTAATGGTTAATCACATTGGACTTGCAGTAGGGAAGGGGCAAGACATAAAGGGAGCAGGTCAGTGCCTGTACAGTAGACCAAAACCAGGTCCCCACTGACATCATATGACAGACGCTTCTCCTCATGAGCACGGGATATTGCAGAGGTTTGCAGATGGCCACGTACCTGTCATATGACATGGTTGCCAGGATGAGGCATTCTGCGCCTCCTAAAACCAAAGTTATAGAGATCTGAACAATGCATCTGTAGAGTGAAATGGTATACCTCTTGGTTACAAAACTGACCAGCACTTGTGGAATGATTGAGAGAACTTGGCAGAGGTCCAATAAAGCTAATTGTCTGAGAAAAAAATACATGGGAGTCTGGAGACTAGAGTCAGCATGAATTACGAAGAGAAGGAGGTAGTTTCCAATAAGCGCAACAAAGAACATGAAGCCAATGGCAACAAGAAAAATTGTGGGTGATTTTTGATGCTGAAGTCCAAGTAGAATAAACTCTTTCCATGATGAGGTATTCTTCTCCTCCATTCCGTTTTCATGTATCTGAATTTATCGGAAGATTTAAAAAGATTGTTTATGAGAATAGAAGTGGTAATGCATGAGAAAATATCCAGTTTAAATCCAGGGCCACTACTTCTTTATGGTCACAGCTCTGTGCATGCAATAATATAGGTAGGTTTGTATTTGAAGAACCTGGTAAATTAAATTATAGAAAACTAGAAGTGTAGAATAAATGAAATTGGGCATCTCATCTCCCACTGCCATTTATTTCATGTCCTTTGGTCTCTGCCATCTTTCTTCTCTCTCTTCCTACGTTCAGTGATTATTTGCCATCCTTCATGTTCCCTTCAGTGCCTCCTTCCACTTATTTTGACACCCCAGACTTCAAAGACCAATTCATTTACACTGAAACCTGTAATATTTGGTCCACTAATTGAGCACACAACATGCTCCTCAACCTGCTCTCCTGATTCTACTTCTCCTTTAATATTCCATATTTTTTTTTACAAACCATTTTTATGTACAAGTTATTCCTGTTCCAGCCCTTTGGGTATAATTCTCAAATCAGCTTTTTGTCAGTTATTATCCCTGCCATGACAATAGTTTGAAAACCGTAGAAGCTGTTTCGCACCACGTGGAGTCATTGCTGGAGGAAAAATGTGCAGATATAGCCATGGTTAGACTGGGGAGGAGCTTATTTTTCAGTGCTGTACAGCTGCAAATTATGAATAAGTGCATCCCCAGTGATGGGATAATCCTTCCATGAAACACTTTAAATGGAGAAGCTGTCTGTAGGGATATTCAGTGTTCGTGGAATTAGCAAGCGTTGCCTGTTCTTCTACAATTACACCTCTGTGCATTGTTGTAGTGTGTGCTCACACAACACCAGTTGCATTGGAAATAGACCAATAAATACACACATATATGTACCCATGCACACATGCGTACGTATACGATGCAATGTAATCTTAGAAACAAAATGGACTTTACTAAAGATATTCTCCATGCAAATTCTTCTCAAATCCCGATGGGATTCTTTTTACACTATTTATAGAATCGTCCCCAAAAGTACTTTAAAACAAAAGACAATCAGAGAAAACTTGCATCTGCTAGTAGAGTATGCTTCCAATTTTGCTTGTGTGGATAGTGCCCACTCAATGCCCACTCAAACAAGGACCCAAAGTGTTTGGAGATAGATGCAAGGAAGTGTCTTTTATTGGCATGTGCAGCTACAGTCATCACTGGACCCCTCACCATAGCAACACAGGAAAGTCCCAAGGCTGGGGACCTCCGGTGGAGGCATGGTGAGCTAAACATGTCTCTGGGAGAGCAGAGCCGACAACTGCAGCACAGACCGAAGAACCAGTGAGTAAACTGGTTATTTGGAACCTCTCCAGACAAGGAGAGGACAGGAGAATGCCCACATGTGCTCCAGGCAGCTGCTCCTCATGAGGAGACCACAGGACAGCGCTTTTCCACAAGTTTGAGCACCAGGAGATGAAGCAATCAATCACCAAGCTCACAACCTTGGAAGTCACTTCATTATATATTTCTTTTCTTTTTTCTTTATCTCATTCTTTCCTTCTTTCCTTCCTTCCTTCCTTCCTTCCTTCCTTCCTTCCTTTCTTTTCTTTCTTTCTTTCTTTCTTTCTTTCCTTCTTTCTGTCTTTTGTTTTATTTGCACTTTTTATCCTCTCTTTTTACTTTCCTATCTCTCTCTGAGTTTAGTTTGTATTAGTTTGTATTACTGTAATTAATTATATATATTCAATCAATTAATTATATATATATATATATTCCAAAGAAAAGTCCCAAGTCTCACCAACTTACCAACTCTGGGAGGATAAGAATTACATAAGAATTACAAAAACAGCATAAATTATAACACAATGTTTATTGCATGAGTGTAGTGATCTAATAGAGAGCCAGTTTAGCATAGTGGTCAAGTCACCAGGCTAAAAACCAGGAGATGGTGAGTTCTAGTTCTGCCTTAGGCACAAAGCCAGCTGGGTGACCTTGGGCCAGTCCCTCTCACTCAGCCCTAGGAAGGAGGAGGCAAGGGCAAACCAATTCCAAAGTCTTGCCAAGAAAACTGCAGGGACTTGTCCAGGTAGTCGCTAGGAGTCAACACTGACTCGAAGGCACACAGACAGGATCTGATAACAACGTGGGGTGACCTTCCTATGGGCTGGCATAGCACCTCTCTATTCTGGTCTTCAAAGAGACCCAAGCCCACCCTTTCCACTGATACTACCACCTTCTAACACAGTGTTTTTCATGCTGGCTGGGGAATTCTGGGAGTTGAAGTCCACACATCTTGAAGTTAACAAGTTTGAAAAAACTGTTCTAACATAAACAATGCCCTTTATTGTACCCATATATTGACTCTCTTCACACCACAGAAAAGGCAACAACCTGGGTTTTGTTATCTGTCTCCTTCCCTTCCAGGTTCATCTGGCAGCTTTAGCTTGTCTGCTCTGCTTACTAGGCAGCCAGCACCATGTATGTAAGAAGAATATTATTTGTCACCCACACCCACATACAGTTCATAGGGACCTCCTTCTTAAAATGCTAATATTCTGCCCAAAGAGTCAGTGAGCTCAGTCTTAGGTCCTTCCTTTGAATAGTTGATCAATAGGACTTCTAGTTTTTCTTCTTTACCTTCCTGCATTGTTTTGTAGTTTTATAATGGTTTTCATGATTTTTCTATTTGTAAACCACCCAGAGTCGCTTTTATAGTGAGATGGGCAGGGTATAAATTTAATTAATAATAATAATAATAATAATAATTTTACCTGTTAGGAATGGACTCCACGCAGATAGAGTCCAAGCTTCCTCATTTAATGCTCCTATTTACATTCACAAGTCCTGTTCTGACATTCATCTTTCCTCAATGCAGTTGGAATTGTGTGAGCAGGTGATGGCAGAGCAGGTTTTAGACCTGGTCACTCTGGGATGGGCCCATGACCTGTTTCCATGTAATAGGATAGGAAGGAGAACCTGTGATCTCAGGGCATCCAAATCCTTTTGGTCAAATTCTCAGGCCCCTCCACCTCCTTTGCTAAATTGAACAGTGTGCTAGTTGAACACCTGCGCTGGTTTCTTGCCATTTTCTCAGAAAGTTATGAAAATTGTTATTAAAGTTCTGACAAACCTAACACATTTGTGTTAAATACACACAGATGCACACACACAAAAAAGAGGAAAGTTCTAACCACATCCATCTGAATGGCTCACCTTTTCTACTTTACATCACAACTGCAAACAGGATATAAGGGTGAAAAGAGAAGGACAGGATCAGCAAACTCTTTCACTCAATATTTAGCGCATAGATGAACTTTGGAACAGGACTATGGCTTTCTATCCTGTAAGCTATTCAGACATATACCTCACTCTGCTTCTTTCTGCCCTGGCAGTACTGTAAGCTCAATCTCTCTGGAATTTCCAAGATTTGAAAGAGAGTTCAGGTGAACTTCTGCTTCTGTTTACTTGATCACTGTAGTTAACATTTCCTGATTGCATAGAAAATATACAGTGTTAATGCTATGAATGCCAGTTGGGAATTCAAGCTATTTTGTGTACATACTGTGTTAAAATATTAAGACATAGAGATCTGAATCTGATTTCAGATTTAATTGCAGATCATAAAAATTTGCTGAAGCAAATTTCCATTTGTAAAACAAACCAGTACTTAATAAAAGAGCAATCACACGTTAGCTCAATATGGCTGACTTAGTATAAGTAAAATAGGGAGGTGGGGAAATGAATCCTTTGGATTGCATCGAACTGTTTAGACAACTTACAAGCTAATGTGCAATGAATATGGTCAAGAGTTTTGGTCCTGCTAAACCTTTATAAGCATACAAGGGAACTGCAGTCTGCCAAAACTCAGGACGGGACAAACAAACTCCTATTCAAATTTTCTACAAAACAAGAATTCAGGCCTTAAATATTACAAAACAGCATATTTTGTTTGATAATGGAACTGTGTAGCTCTGGCTATCAGAGAATAATTGGTTCTTTGAGATCCTCTGTTGAGAGGGAGGGTGGGAGAAAGTGGAAGGAAGGAAGGAAATTCTTTCTCAAATGTACATAGGAAGATATAAGGAAGAGCCATATGGATCAGCCCAGGAACCCATCCAGCCCAGCATTCAGGGTCACACTCAGGCCAGTCAGAAGCATGGACACCAGGGTAATAGCCCACTTTGCTACCTTCCCTAGCAGCTAATACTCAAGGTAGAAGTTCCAGCTGGTCACCGGTGACTCCTGAAGCAACAAACACGCATCAAGGTAAGTGTCCAGGAACAGCTCAGCCTCCCCTGGATGGAGATTACACTATCTCTTTGCACCTGTGAGCTGTTAGTGCAAATGAAGAAAGAGAGAGAGAGATGAAGGAAAGGGTCATCAGATGTTTTCTCTCCCTCTGTTCCTTATCCAGGGCTGCAACTGGGGTGGGGGGCAACCAGGGCATGTGCCCTGGGCACCGTGCTGGGGGGGCGCCAAAATGAGTGCTGGGGGGGGGTGCCAAAATGAGCACAGAATCCATGTTTGCCCTGGGTGACACAGACCCTAGTTGCGGGCCTGTCCTTACCTGGACTCTTATTAGCTAAAGGAGACTTTGTGTTCAAGTAAGTGTGAGCGTGTCTCACACTCTTCTAGATATTGTTTAGGAAGATGTGAGACTTTTCTATCCTCCTGTATTTCTTAATTTTTTTACTGCAAATAATCATTAATGTCAGTTAGCATTCCTTGATACCAGGGCTAAGCCTATGCTCTGCATGCAAAACAGCTACATTATGGACACTTTATTCTTTTTAATGGGATGCTGTGCTATAGAATTACACAGCATTCTTTTAGGACTCTGCTGATGCTCAGGAGCACATCCTCTAACAAGGGCTCCTGTCATGAGTACAGATGGTGAGCAGGAGGGAGGCCCTATCCAGGGGGGAAAACGCATGTGTACTTTAGAGGCTTTGAACTGTCCTTCAAAGAAACTCAGAGCAGATCCACCTTGAGTTTTGGGGTTTATCTGTCTGGGTTTCCCACGCTCCTTCAGTTTGGTAGGATTTTCTGTCTTCTAGAGCAGTCAATAAGCACTACAGACTACTTTCTTGTCTCAGTGTGGTTTTTTGCTTAAGCCAGGACAGCTCCAGCGCTTCTTTTAAAATTAGCTAAGTGGCCATCACCACTTCTGGTGGCAGCAGATCTGACAACTGTATGTATTGTATAAAGTCATTCTTCCCCCCATAGGTCTTGGGTTCCTCGCATTAATTTTAATGGATGACTCTGAGTTCTGACGTTGCCAGAGAAGGAGAAAAACTATTCTCTACCCACATTTCCCACACAAAGCAAGTTTTTAATATTTATTTATTTATTATTCTCATTTCTATTACTGCCCATCTCCCGCCAAGAGAAATACGTTTCTCCTCACCCCCCCTCGCTCCAACCTATACATCACAATAGCTATAGCCTTTCATTGTACGGGACTGCTTAGCTCACTCCTTATTCTGATTGCCGTTTTTGTCTCTTTCTCTTGCATCATAACATGTGAAGCAGGCTAAAACAAAATAACCTACCAACTCCTTATTACTCCTGTACAATTTTAAAAGTAACATTATTAATACCTTTACTTTTTTTTTTAGTTTTTATGTATATCTTGAATTTTTTTTAATAAAGCTTAAAAAAATAACATATGAAATAGGAATAGTTTGGGAATTCATTATATGCATGATGCTAAAAATATCCTTCAAAGACCTATAATTGCCTGTTGACATTGCATCATCATCACCATCCTCATGGTAGAATAACCTTACAGAAATTTAAATGTACTTGATATATAAATAACTTTAATAATGAAAATAATCAGAAAAGTAAGTTGTGAAAAAATTGCAACTCCCCCCACCAAAGACCACATACCTGTATTTGCTATATACTGTATGTTGCTCCAATTGATAAAGAAGCAAATTATTCTATTATTATTATTATTATTATTGAAAATCTGCAATAATCAGATAAAACATCCTGATGCTTCTGCCGATTGAAATTCATCAAGCTTATTATTTCTCTCTCATTTTCCCTAATCAATCTATTGTTTTAAAGCAAAAATTCTGCAGCTGTTTTTCTAATGCAAAAATGTTCCTGCTCCTGAATCTAACAGCTAAATCATTTCTAGCATTTATATCACTCAGGCATGCCAGGATTTAAACTCTCCAAGGAGACATACTTAGTTTTTCCTTTAGGGAAAGGGGCCTTGAGTCTGAGAGTCTAATTATGGTGCAATTTCAAAACTTGCCTCTTTTCATAGTTTAAATATGTTTCCAGCTCAGGTTCATGTGAATTTTTGACAATGAAAAAATGCCTCTCCATTTTTCTGCCTCCCAGAATAGCCCAACAGGACTCCATATCCTATAATAAAACCTGAGTTCCATCTGACTGTGATTCCTGAATCATGTAAGCCATATCTGGGCATTTATTTATAGAATATGCAAAAGGATAAAGTATGTAAGGTGGTGTGGGAAACCTGCAGGTGCTGAAACATGGCCAATGGCAAAGGATGCCAGAGGCTGTAGTTCAACAATTCATGGGGGGCCACCCTTCCCCATTCTTGGTACATGGGGGAAATGTATTTCATGCATATCAACTCTGCTGCCAACATTCCTCCATATATCTGGTCTCATTGCCAACCTTGAGGTAAAGACTGAACTGGGGGTTCTATGAGATTCAGCTGAATCTAATAGAAGGGAATCTCTGTAGCTCAGGACTGAACTGTGGAGTCCTTGGTGCTCTCTGAGCTTGGTTGTTTGCTTGCAGGTGTTTCATTACCCAACTGGTCGAGTAATGCAACCAAGCTCAGAGAGCACCAAAGACTCCTCAGTTGAATCTGCTTATTACTCAGGGCTTATTTGGGTGCTTAAGTTCTATTCTGTGTGTCCTAGACTAATACAGACATGGCCTGCCAAATTATGGAATGGAAGAAATCTTTGTTCATATATTGATGCCTCTCCTAAGATGCCTATCAAATAAGTTGGGATCACAGCTTCTGGAATTCCCAGAAAGCCACTAGCTATCGTGGCTTGGAATTTAGGGGGTTGTAATCCTAACCCATCTGAGGACATCCAGCTGAAGAAAGCTAGATGGCCTGTTTCCTCTTTGAAAAGCAAGCATAGAATCCAGAGTCTTGATCCTCAGGAAAGAAGAGAAAGGTTAAAAAAAAGGCCAGATCTTACATATGTGGTACAAGATAAGAGATCTGAAGACATGGGTTAGCCATGTTCCAGAGAGGACCCTGAGGGCTAATCTGCAGGACCAGCTTGCTCCAGAGTAAGGACAAGTCACTGAGCATATCTCAGGGAGAGAAACGCACAGTACTGTCCTCTACCTACCCCCAACCTGTCTTTCCTTCCTACACATAAGTAGTGGTGTTATCTGATTTGTGCTAGCTCAAGAGGTGCCATCCAATTCACCTGCTGCACTTCATTTCATTGTAGGCAAATACCTCCACTCCAGATGGTTCCTAGACACACCCTGGCCCTTGGTCACTGTGCTCCATGGCCCCTTTGTTTTACAAGTTCACCAGTGGGTGAAAAGTTGAGCCTTTTTTCTTTCTTTCTTTCTTTCTTTCTCTTTCTAGCCCACGTGATGGTCCAAGAGAGATAAAGAAGAAGCTTAAGGGAATCCAGCCAAATTGCACCAAATCCAAAAAAGCTATTTATATTTACAGAGAAAAATGATTTAAACTTGTTTTAAACTTTGACCTTGAGCTACAGTATATCTATATTTTTTTTTATTTAGGGGGAAAGGGGAAAGGGTGAGAGTAGAAAAGAAAAAGAAATAAGCATTTGCAGTTATTTATCTTAGCTTCAACTTTGGTTTTCACATATACACTGGTTTTCCCTCTCCATCTTTCTGTATATGTGCTGCTGACATTAATTTTCTTCATTAAAACATATGGAGAAAAACAAACAAACATTGCAATTGCTACTATGGATCAGGGTTTTTTTTTCAGGCCTGTTATTTTCAGAGATTCTTTGGTCAGCTCTTCTTCATCTCTGTTCTTCCTTTGGGAAGATTTTATTACTCTTTCATAAAAACTAATCCTTGTCAATTTAATAAGAACTAGCTTTTTTCTAAGGGGTTCCTCCCCCCCCCCTTGTGGACCCTTCTGATTGACTTTGGAAAGAAATTATGTAAAGGGGGTCTGGATCCACTCTCTCTGTCTATTACTAGGATATGGGCCCAGGTTACCTGAGGAACTGTCTTGTCCCAATTACATCAACCTGTCCCACCTGGCCTGGCAGGGAAGGCATGTTACAGACCCCATTGGCTAAAGAATTAGACTGGCGGGGTCAAGGGGGAGAGTCTTTTCTGCCCCTGCCCCTGCCCCTGCCCTGTGGAACATCTTGCCCCTGCAGTGGGGTTGGCTCCTCACTCTTCTGGCCTTCCGGAAGAACATCAAAACCTGGCTTTGCCAACTAGCATGGTGATCCAAGAATGGTACACAGCCCTGGGGGAGGTTGGCGGCTTGAGGACACTCTCTCTGCCTTTTTAAACTTTGTATATTTTTTGTAAGGATTTTTATGGTTTTCTATTTTACTTGTAAGCCACTCAGAGTCACTTAGATAGTGAGATGGGCGGCGTATAAATGTGATCAATCAATCAATCAATCAATCAATCATGTGCTAAAAATATGAAAAGGATGGAACCAATTTTGATGTAGTGGTAGAATCCAGAAAAAGAAAGATTAAGTTTGAAAATAGGCTGAATAAAATCAGGGACTGCAAGAAAAAAAAAATCCAGAAAAAAATTCCTCAGAGCACCAAATAGGAGAGGCATCTGAGCTTCAGAGGAAGGAAATATATGAAATTTGGGGGTGGGGACCAGCTAAAAGACCCTAACCCAAATACATCTTCCCAGAGGGAACTGAGTTAGCTATATGGGGTTAAATTAGGCAATTTTCCCCTCCACGAAACACTTTCCCAGGAAAACTAAAGCAGTCAGCTCAGCCAGAAAAAGATTTAGAAGGCCAAGGAATGATGAAAAGCTGGGAGAAGATATTCAGAAGCAAGCAGGACTCCAGATAAGCAGAAGAAAGTCATTCTCTAGAAAGAAACCATTTCATGGAATCCCACCTCTTTGTCCTTTCAAAACCCCACTGTCTTTGTAATCCTGCCCATGACCTCTTAGTGACACTTTAAAGGCCTCACTGACCTCACCAAGCACCTATAGTCACATGGCCTAGCTGCTATACCCAATCACATGTATATTCTAATTAGTGTAAGTCTGTAATGAGGGACTGTAACCACATCCCTCTTTAGGCTTGTCTTTGCCTCTAGCACTATCAATAAACCAGCTGGTATTTCAGTGCAATGTGTCCTGGTCATTGAATCAAACATACTCCTGAAAAATTCTACAACAGACACTGGAATCTACAGAGTTCCAGAGTCTCTGGCCAACCATGCTCCAAAGAGTAGTCATAGGCGTAGACATGGTAATTACTGCATGCCACTATCTATTCTGATTGAAGAGAATATTTGTAGCTCAGGGTTGAACTGTGGACTCCTTGTTGGTCTCTGAGCCTTGTTGTTTTCTTGCAGGTGTTTCATTGCCAGACTAGGCAACCTCTTCAGGCACTATTCTGATTTTTCTCAGCCAGATGCCCTCCAGATATTAGGACAATGACTTCCAGAATTTCCAGAAGAGCAGAGTATCATCTCATCTGGTCAGCCTTTAGTGTCCCAATCAATAGGGCCCTGCGATACCAATGAATGAGCATCAAGATGCTATCTGGGAAGTCAGTGGCTCCTCTCCACAATAAGCTTCTTTTCACAGTATCAGACATGGGATGCACTGCCTTTATTCACAAACCCAGCCTGTATAGGTAGAAAGAGGAGAGCCTTTTCTGGAAATATAAGACCTCAAGAACTGGATGGAACTGCTACAGCTGGGCATCATCCTAGACTGGAGATCTAGGAAATTTATTGATTTTTCCTGTAATAGATTCAATAGGAGACCACAATACCCAGTGTGCTAGAAGGCTGTAAACCACACAGGATGTGGGAGTAGATCTGATAATATTGAGTGGCCTATTGGCATGGGAACCACATATTACCTGGTTTGGATTAGTCCCCATCACTGAGCATTATTTTAGAAATATTTATTGAGCAAACAGAAATCACAATATTTAGATTTCATAAGGCATTTCAGAACATTCTAAGTCATAAGTAAATCAGAGGATATAATATTCTAGACTCAAGTGGCAGAATGCAATCTTTTAATTCATGCTTTCAACATTTCCATCAATTAAATAACAGAAATGAAAAATACACGTCTAATGCCACCAAGTACTGAGGGTTGTTGTGGGGAAAATTGAGTTGATCCCACATATATGGTGGGATAAAATAACAACAATAGCTACTACTACACTTCCACTGGAGCAAATGCTTCGATTTCAAACAGAAAATATTCACGATTATGTTTTTTCCTATAAAGTCACTGATGCAATCTGTTTTCCAAAGGCTTTTCTCAGAGCTGCCAAGACATCCCGATTCCTCAGGCTATATATGAAGGGGTTTGTCACAGCAGGAACAACAGTAAAGAACAGAGTATTAACCATGGCCTCCTGGGGAGAATAAGAAGATGCAGGTGTCATGTATGTCAGAAGAGCGGTCACATAGAAGATCCCAACTACACACAAGTGGGACATGCAAGTTCCCAAGGCCTTGTGGCTCCTTTCAGAAGATCGTACCCTCAGGACCTGGAGGAGGATGGCAATGTAGGAACTGAGGATGACTGAGATGGGAATGAGAAGTACCAGGAAATTTCCAACATAGATTGTTCTTTCAAAAGCAGAATTATCTGAACAAGACAGTTGAATAAGGGCTGGATAATCACACATGTAATGGTTAATCACATTGGACTTGCAGTAGGGAAGGGGCAAGACATAAAGGGAGCAGGTCAGCGCCTGTACAGTAAACCAAAACCAGGTCCCCACTGACATCATATGACAGACGCTTCTCCTCATGAGCACGGGATATTGCAAAGGTTTGCAGATGGCCACGTACCTGTCAAATGACATGGTTGCCAGGATGAGGCATTCTGCGCCTCCTAAAACCAAAGTTATAGAGATCTGAACAACACACCCATAGAGTGAAATGGTATACCTCTTGGTTACAAAACTGACCAGCACTTGTGGAATGATTGAGAGAACTTGGCAGAGGTCCATGAAAGCCAACTGACTGAGGAAAAAATACATGGGAGTCTGAAGTCCAGGGTCTGTTTTAATCAGAAAAATAAGGAGGCTGTTTCCCATCAGAGCAATCAAAAACATGAAGAGAAGCCCCCAGAGGAACAGGGCGGGTGACCATTGATGCAGAAGCCCAACGAGAAGAAATTCTCTCCATGAAGTTATATTCTCCTCTCTCATCCCTCCTTCATTTGCCAAGCTTTTACCTAAAGATACAAAAATGATTTGTGAGAATTGTTGTGATAAATTTTCCTTTGAATATCTATGTCTATGGAGAATCCACTCTAATTATATGCCTATCTATCTATCTATACATCTATAAAAACAGACAGACAGACTGATGGGGAATTATCAACACCTACTGATAGTTGTGTGCAAAGTTTTAGTTTTGAAGTTTTATTTCATTCAAAGGAGACCTGACTGAATCCAGCCTTTGAATCAAACCTTCAAACTGATTCAAGTGCCTTCAGATCTTCTCAAAAGAAATTGAAGCCAAAAGAGAGATTCAATGGATTTTCTGGCTTTGTGAAACCTGTAACATTGTTGCAGTTTTCCTTCCAGTATACAGTATAGGCAAAGATGAGGGGGGGTTGAGCTGTGTGACAGATGGATTTACAATATCCTTTTTGATCTGGGTTTCTCTTTCTAATGTTATGCTGCACCTTCTCCCTGCCCATCCATCATCCTCCATACCTCTCAGTCTGTTTGTCCAACCTGTAACTGTCTGTATGCGTGTCCAATCTGTCTGACCTTTTCATCTCTTTCCATCCGGCTTATTCCCTTCCATTCTCCTCATGCTCTGCTAAAAAATAAAATAATGAAAATTCTCAATGTTGCTTCTATGTTTGTCTGTCCCTGCCTTGTCTGATCCTGGGTGAGGCGATCCATTTCACACGTGGGTCAGAGAGTGAACTTGCTCTTTCACAAGTGCATCCACAAGAAGGCTGGGCACATCTGTGAGCGGAGGCTCGGGCAGGGGGGAGGGCGGTTGTGCTGCTTGGCTCCACTGCCTTGCTTGACCAGCCCTGGAAAGACTCAAGCTCAGGTCTGACGTCCAGACATGAAACAACTAGTTGAGGCCATTTGCCTTGACTCTCTGCCCTTCCAAAGAGAAGCGTGCTGCCTTTGTAGCCTCAAGCTCTCAGTCAGGGTTTCTCAACCAGGGTTCCATGCAAGCCTAGAGCTCCACTAGGGGTTCCCTGGGAGATCACAACTGATTCAAAAAATTATTTCAAATTCCGGCAACTTCACATTACAGAGGTAAGTTTCATTCTTTATATTTAGTTTAAGAACACAGTTCATGCATATACACAGGCCTACCCATGAAACGAATATTATAATTTTGGAACTTCTGGCCTCTATTTGAGCCTGGATGTGCAGGGGTTCCCCCAGGCCTGAAAAATACTTCAAGGATTCTTCCGGGGTCAAAAGGCTGAGAAAGGCTGCTCTAAGTGTAGGCAAACTCGAGTTCCCGCACAGGCTATTCCTTTCTAACACTGTGAATTATACAGTATATATGGAACAGTGGTAACAAAAACACTTCTGCTGTAAGATGATGGTGATGATAATGACTGTTATTATACCCAATCCAATCTTGTTGCATGCAAATCTCAGGTTGCATATTTGACTGAACCTTCTTCAATCTCACATTCAAACTGGTTCTTCACTGATTCACACATACCATAGCTTCCATTGCTGAGAGGAGATCTGAGTCTTCTTGGTCCTTCATTAACCTGCTTCGCTGGCCTCAACTTGGAAAGCATAATATTGCAGATCTGGTTTACCCTGACGGATGTCCCTGCACATTTCTTTGAGGTACAATAGCCAGCTTCCTGTTGAAACAATTATGGTAAACACAGGGCTGCAACTAGGGGGGGGGGGCAAGCGGGGCATGTGCCCCGGGCGCTGCGCTGGTGGGGTGCCAAAATGAGCACTGGTGGGGCACCAAAATGGGTGTGGAATCCATGTTTGCCCTGGATGACACAGACCCTAGTTGCGGCCCTGGGTAAACATTATTCTTACCTCTCTGATAAAGCTAAAAAAAAGGCAAAGGATGAAGTTATTGAACATTTCAAAGACATGCATTTGTCTGGCAAGATTTATCACACAGATCTGCTTGTTTCTTATTCAAGACCTGTGATCTACATCCTCAGGTCTACCTTTAAAAAGAAGTTTATATTTTAAATGTATATAAATGAGAGAGAGAGAGAGAGGGAGAGAGATACAGAGATACAGAGAGATACAGAGACATAGAATTCACATGACCTTGTGAATTCCTGGATATTAAAGCAGGGTTATAACTATAATTAATGATTATAGTAATTATTACTATTATATGTTCAAAATAACTATATAATAATAGTATAGATATGAATATAGAATTCTATTATTATTATTATTATACAATTATTTTGTTTTAATCATTATGTTTCAAATATATTTGCTTGCCTGAAAATCATTTGCAAATATTTTTCTGTATATCAGTATAATACTTACATTATGGGTTATTGCAGAACTTACAAATAAACCATGATTTTTTCAGAAATAAAGAATTACATATCTACATGCCTTTGGAACAGCAAATGCAGGGAAACAGGGTCTTTTAAAATTAGAATTGTGAAAGTTCAGCTTCAGGTTTTCATTCTCTTACGGACTGAATTAAACTTTCTTCATTGCTTCTTTCTTTCTTTCTTAAGCATCCAGACCGATTCTACTCAAAGTCATTGCAATTAGTCTTCCAGTGCAAACATTCATTGTCTTACATCCTTCAAGAAACAAACAATGACCATTCTGAAAATTAATAAGACAAGTTGAAACTTTTTATAGTTAAAATCAGAGAAAAAAAAATCTGTGCTACAGATTTACAGATGGGGACTGCTCTATCTCCTTCTACAGATCTGGTTTTAGAAATCTAAACTCTAATTCTAAGGTCATCTGCAAGAAAAAAAGAAGAAAAAGAAAGAAACTCAAATTGTCACACCGGAAAAAACCTACCTTTCCAACCTTAATTATCTACAGCTGTCATAGTAAATTTTTTACTTCACAAAAGGAGACAAGGAAAAAATGTGTCTAAATCAACCCAAGTTCCCCCTTGAGGCACAAAGGACCAGGCTCAAATAACCCTACTTTGGACACTTTATGCCAAGACCCAGCTCTCTGGAGAAGGCTCTGATGATGGGAAAGGTGGAAGGAAAGAGAAGAAGAGGAAGACCAGCAGCAAGGGGGATGGATTCAGTTACAGTGGTGATGGGTGTACCATTGGAAGACCTGAAATGCCAGGTTAGGGACAGATCACCATAGAGAAAAAATCTACCTGTGTGGTCACTAGGAGTCAAAAATGACTTGATGGCAAATAATCAATCAACTGATTTTGAAACATTCAAGTTGTTGTTGTTGTTGTTAGTTGTCATTGAGTTGTTTACAACTCATGGTGACCCTATGTATAACAGAACGAAATGCTGTTCAGTCTTGCGCCATACGCCTGACTGTCCCAATGTTTGCATCCATTGTTGCTGTGATTGTATCAATCCATCGCATTGAAGGTCTTCCTCTTTTCCACTGGCCCTCGACTTTGCCAAACATGATGTCCTTTTCAAGCGATTGGTCTTTCCCGACGATGTGCCCGAAGTATGAGAGTCTAAGCCTAGTTATCTTCGCCTCTAGGGAATATTGTGGCTGTATTTCTTCTAAAACTGATTCATTTGTTCTTCTGGCAGTCCATGGTATTTTCAATGATCTTCACCAACACCACAATTCAAATGCATCAATTCTTCTTCTATCTTCCTTTTTTAATGCCCAGCTTTCACAGACATATGTGGCAATTGAGAACCGGGACAGATCGTCAATTGCTCATGTACAAGTTCAAGCTGAAGCTGAAGAAAATTAAAGCAAATCTAAAAGTGCCAAAGTATGATCTAGAAAACATCCCACCTGAATTTAGAGAAAACATTCAAGTTAGGGTCAATCAAATGGCACACTCCTGCAGCCATCTGAATCTTTCATATAACCAGAGGGAAGTTCTGAGCTAATTGTACTTCAGGGAATTTGGTTCTAAATTTAATTAATTCCGATGTTAATTATGATGCAGTAAAAAGTGAAAAGTTTAGCCTAGAGATTATTCCATTTTATAGTGCAGGATTCTTTGGGCTTCCTTGTTCTAAAGAAAACTTCTACCCTTTTACTAAAATACAGGATGACAGCTGCAAAAATCTCTCCCTAATTCTTATTCATTTAATAAGCTGACCTGGTTATCCACTGCTTATTTGTCCAGCCAATGTCCAGCTTAGTCCTGGCATTGTGCCATGTTGTTTGGCCTAACCCTCAGGCCCATCCCTTTAGATCTCCAGAGCTGCCCGTGTTCTGCTCCCAGGCCTTGTGCACAAGGATCCCCTGGTTCTTCCTGGGAAAACCCACCTCTGCCAGCATAACATACATTTTGTTTCCTACGCTAACATCTCCTTCAGGCCAAGCTCAACTCATAGTCTCTTCATGAGCATCTCCATTAGTTTTCTTAGCAATAAGGGAGGTGTTTCTGCTCTGCTTTCTTATCAAAAGCCTCAGCAGGCGGGAGCAGTTCCAGAAGCTAAGCAAACCAAGATGCACCCACCTGCCTGCTGTCATCAAGGGTCAAGTTCAGCCTGAGAGCGTCTTAGCTCTACCTCTTCTTCCACGATGGCTTCCCAGCCTGGCATCCAGCCCTGGAATTTCCTGGAAGTCTCCCATCCAAGGAATTACCAGGTCTTACCCAGCTCTGCATTCCAAGAGCAGGCAAAGTTGGCTGGCATCCATTATCCAGGGGCAAGATTTTATGGTCTATAGTTCAGAAGGCCTTCTTTCATTATTCTGCCTAATGAACGAATGATGACTGCCAGTAGCTATGATGGTTTATCTCACACCTTCCTTAGGCATCCTGTCCTAAAAGGTGAGGGTGGGTCCTTATCACCAATATGCTTACAGGCCCCATGTGTTGAGTGATGAGGGTGGGCTTAATTCATGGAAATGTATTTATTTGATTTACAGGCTTCCTGACTCCAGGTGACTCTGGATGGCTTTTACTAAAAAGGAAGAACAGAAAAGTTGGTCAAGCAGCTTAGAATGAAACCTGCATTCAGCACCCAGCTTTGCCGAAGGAGCAGCAGTGCTTTTGAATTCCCAACCTGGAGGATATCTTCCCGTATTGCATGGAACTACCTATGACAAATAGTGAATTATTTTTCATGTGATTTGGAAGCTTTCTGTCCAATATGCCAAAAGCTAACGTCTGCGTGAGTTTACAGCTCATGCATTTCAGTTTGGGAGAGATGCTAGTCTTTACTGTTCACACTGCTGGACATTTACTGGGGTAATTTCTAGACTGGTTTGCCTCAAGCACACTCCCAGTCAATCCCTGTATCCAGGTCAGAGCGAGCACACGTTACTCTGTGCAGCTCAGCTAGCAGAAAATATAGTTTGGTGATGCTTATTTATTAAACATAGTAAAGGTAAAGGTAAAGGTTTCCCTCGACGTAAAGTCCAGTCATGTCCGACTCTAGGGGGCGGTGCTCATCTCCGTTTCTAAGCCTAGGAGCCGGCGTTGTCATAGACACTTCCGGGTCATGTGGCCAGCATGACTCACGGAACGCCGTTACCTTCCCGCCGAAGCGGTACCTGTTGATCTACTCACATTTGCATGTTTTCGAACTGCTAGGTGAGCAGTTTTAAACATAAGGACACCACAAAATAGTAAGTGGCCAAAAAGAGATAAAAAGGAAGGAAAGCGGGGGGGGGGGCGGAGGAAAGAGAGAGAGAGAAAGATACATAGACACTGAGCAAGAATTTATGTTATTTACATAACATATCCAAAGGCACAGAACTTGCCGGAGGTTCTGGAAATGATACGCAGGGTGATTACAATGGGCAGTCCGTAAGGGAATGGCCTTGGTTATCATCGCTGGAACCCTGGTACTGTGTATGAGTAGATATGGAAAATTAAACTGCAGGAGGTTCATCCTCTATTCTGCACCATGTAGGAAACAATTCAGTAGTCAGGGATGATGTATCCAACGTGCACACTAGCAGGAAGGGCCAAAAGAGAAAAGACTGATTATTCAGCCTTCTTGTATGGTCTTTTGTTCAGAACACAAAAAGCTACTCCCTATTACAATGTGGAGGGGCCACTTGGAGACAAATCCAGCTCCTAAAATTTTCCACCTGCCATGCACAGCCTCTGACAGTAAGGAATGAGGTTTCCCCAAACTGAGAATGTGGGAGAAAATGGTTTCGTTTGCCCATGAATACAAATTTATCTGCATTTGCACTTCCAAACCACTCCACCAACCAAGCCACAGTGTTCTTTCAAAACGGGCATTCTTCTGAATTTTATCGTGTGGTTTGCATATTTTAGAAAGTGTAAATTTGATCAGGGGTTCTGGAATTTGTTTTTTAACTAACAGTTTCTGAGGTCTGAACAAATTAAAAACTTTCTTTTCTAGGCCCATTGAATATGACGTTCGTAATAAAACCTTAACCCTTTTCTTTATGATTCACCTTCACATCGTAATGGTAGTTCATAGTGATGTGGCTTCCTGAAGAAGTCACTGTTTGCTGAGTTCACACCGTTCAACCTAAAATGGATGAATGGATGAAATTCACCCAGCACAACCTAAAACGGTAGAAGTACATTATGGTTTAAGGTGTTGTACAAACTAGGTATGAAGGGCAATTGCACAAAGGGCTGTCCTGTAGAACAACACTTGTTCAGGGTTATTCCAGAAGGCAAGACAAGAAAGAAGGGGAGGACATTACAAGGAAGCAGTTTTCAGGTGAACATAGCAAGAAATTCGTAATACTAAGACCTGTTCAAGAATGAAACAGGGTGCCTTGGGAGGCATTGGACTCTCCTGTGCTGGAGAAATGTGAACAAAAGCAGGATAGCTCTCTGTTCGGGATGCACCAGGTGGATGTTGGACCAGGTGAACTCTAAGTCCTCTTCTAATTCTTCCATCTCTTCCATTGTATGATTTGATGGATTGTGTACACTTCTGGCTTATAGACATAATTTCAGTATTATGGGTGCAACAGTGTACTTATCTGGATTCAAGGGATCTGACTGAAAGAAGCAGGGCCACACAGCTTTCCCATTCCCTCGCTCCCTTTTTTTTTCACTTAAAAGACAATAAGAAGCAATTTCACCCAAGCTTTATTAGACCAGTCAGCATTACTTTCCTGTCTCCAAATTTCCCAGCTTGCTTTGCATGCTTTTAGAAGCAGTCATCCTCCTGACAGATACCCTGACAGACCCTGATACAACAGTAGCAAACAAGCATTTTTTTTTCTTTTTTTGGTCATAGCTACCTATCAGGTACTTTCAGGATGCCACTATCTATTATGATCATCCACAACCAGATGCCCTCCAGATATTGGGACAGCAACTTTTATAGTGAGATGGGCAGTGTATACATTTAATAATAAAAATAAATCTATAAAAACTCCCAGAATTTCCAGAAGAGCAGAGGATCATCTAGTCAGTCTTTAGTATGCCAGACAATAGGATCCTAAGTGATACCAGTGAATCAGCATCAGGATGCTATCTGGGAAGTCAATGGCTGCTCTTCATGATGAGCTTATTCTGATAGAATCAAACATGACATGCACTGCCTTTATTCACAAATCCCAGCCTGTATAGATGGAAAGAGGAGAGCCTTCATGGGAAGTATAAGATTTCAAGAACCAGGTGGAATAGTTACAGCTGGGCATTGTCCTAGACTACCAAGTCTATTGATTTCCACTTTAAAAGTTCCAATAAGAACCCACAATAGAATACAATAGGAACCCATTGTGTTCAAAGTCTTTAGAGATCATTTAAATAAGATAAGATCATAATTTTGACTGCCCTGTTGGTAGTAGTGACCTCATAGCACCTCAGTTAGTATCACTGAACATGATTGTACAAATATTTATTGAGTTAAATAAGGGAAATCACAATTCTTAGATTTCATAAGGGGTTTTGGAGAGATCTAAACATTTCTCCTGTAAAAACTCTAACAACAATTCTGTGCAATACCTCAACATTACCACACATGTATCACAGTTCAGATGCTTAAAGTAAAAGTCACTTTCTCGAGGTACACTAATGATGCCATAATTAGATCGGAAGATATACAATTCTAGACTCAGGCTCTATAATGCACTCTTTGGATTCACATGTTCACTCTTCCGTCAATTAAAGAACAGCAATGAAAAAGAGACATCTAATGCCATCAAGTATCAATAATTGTACCTTATCGTGGTGCTGGAGCTTGAGCACCTCAATGATGCCATGAGCTAAACCGTGAAGGGCCACCCAAGACAGGAAGGTCATGACAGAGAGGTCAGACTAAATGCGATCCCTGGGGAAGGCAATGGCAACCCACCCCAGTATTCTTGCCATGAAAACTAAATGGATCAGTACAACCAGAGATATGTCGGTATACCATCGGAAGATGAGACCCCCAGGTCGGAAGATGGTCAAAATGCTACTGGGGAGGAACAGAGGATGAGTTCAACTAGCCCCAGATGTGATGACGCAGCTAGCTCAAAGCTCAAAGGACGGCTAGCCGCCGACGGTGCTGGTGGTGAACGGCGAATCCAATATTCTAAGGATCAACACGCCATTGGAACCTGGAATGTAAGATCTTTGAGCCAGGGCAAATTCGATGTGGTTATTGGTGAGATGTCAAGATTAAAGATAGACATTTTGGGCATCAGTGAATTGAAATGGACTGGAATGGGCCACTTCTCATCACATGACCACCAGATCTACTACTGTGGACAAGAGGACCACAGAAGAAATGGAGTAGCCTTCATAATTAATAGTAAAGTGGCTAAAAAAAGCAGTGCTTGGTTACAATCAAAAAACGATAGAATGATCTCAATTCAAATTCATGGCAAGCCATCTAACATCACACTGATCCAAATATACACCCAAACCACAGATGCTGAAGAAGCTGAAGTAGAGCAGTTCTGTGAGGATCTGCAGCACCTACTGGACAACACGCCTAAAAGAGACATTGTTTTCATCACAGGAGACTGAAATGCTAAGGTGGGCAGTCAAATGACACCTGGAATTACAGGTAAGCATGGCCTGGGAGAACAAAATGAAGCAGGACATAGGCTGATAGAATTTTGCCAAGACAATTCACTCTGCATAACAAACACTCTCTTCCAACAACCTAAGAGACGGCTTTATACATGGACTTCACCAGATGGACAACACTGAAATCAGATTGACTGCATCCTTTGCAGCCAAAGGTGGCGGACAACTATACAGTCGGTAAAAACAAGACCTGGAGCTGACTGTAGTTCAGATCACGAACTTCTTCTTGCACAATTTAGGATCAGACTAAAGAGATTAGGGAAGACCCACAGATCAGCTAGATATGAGCTCACTAATATTCCTAAGAAATATGCAGTGGAGGTGAAGAATAGATTTAAGGGACTGGACTTAGTAGATAGGGTCCCAGAAGAACTCTGGACAGAAGTTCGCATTGTTCAGGAGGCAGCAACAAAATACATCCCAAAGAAAGAGAAAACCAAGAAGGCAAAGTGGCTGTCTGCTGAGACACTAGAAGTAGCCCAAGAAAGAAGGAAAGCAAAAGGCAACAGCGATAGGGGGAGATATGCCCAATTAAATGCAAAATTCCAGACGCTAGCCAGAAGAGATAAGGAATTATTTTTAAACAAGCAATGCACAGAAGTGGAAGAAGACAATAGAATAGGAAGGACAAGAGACCTCTTCCAGAAAATTAGAAACATTGGAGGTAAATTCCAGGCAAAAATGGGCATGATCAAAAACAAAGATGGCAAGGACCTAACAGAAGAAGAGGAGATCAAGAAAAGCTGGCAAGAATAAACAGAAGACCTGTATAGGAAGGATAACAATATCGAGGACAGCTTTGATGGTGTGGTTAGTGAGCTAGAGCCAGACATCCTGAAGAATGAGGTTGAATGGACCTTAAGAAGCATTGCTAATAACAAGGCAGCAGGAGACGACGGCATCCCAGCTGAACTGTTCAAAATCTTGCAGGATGATGCTGTCAAGGTAATGCATGCTATATGCCAGCAAATTTGGAAAACACAGGAATGGCCATCAGATTGGAAAAAATCAACTTATATCCCCATACCAAAAAAGGGAAACACTAAAGAATGTTCAAACTATCAAACAGTGGCACTCATTTCACATGCCAGTAAGGTAATGCTCAAGATCCTGCAAGGTAGACTTCAGCAATTCATGGAGCGAGAATTGCCAGATGCACAAGCTGGGTTTAGAAAAGGCAGAGGAACTAGGGACCAAATGGCCAATATCCACTGGATAATGGAAAAAGCCAGGGAGTTTCAGAAAAACATCTATTTCTGTTTTATTGACTATTCCAAAGCCTTTGACTGTGTGGACCATAACAAATTGTGGCAAGTTCTTAGCGGTATGGGGATACCAAGTCATCTTGTCTGCCTCCTGAGGAATCTGTATAACGACCAAGTAGCAACAGTAAGAACAGACCACGGAACAACAGACTGGTTTAAGATTGGGAAAGGAGTACGACAGGGCTGTATACTCTCACCCTACCTATTCAACTTGTACGCAGAACACATCATGCGACATCCTGGGCTTGAGGAATCCAAGGCTGGGGTTAAAATTGCTGGAAGAAACATTAACAATCTCAGATATGCAGATGATACCACTTTGATGGCTGAAAGTGAAGAGGAACTGAGGAGCCTTATGATGAAGGTGAAAGAAGAAAGTGCAAAAGCTGGCATGCAGATAAACCTCAAAAAAACCAAGATTATGGCAACTAGCTTGATTGATAACTGGCAAATAGAGGGAGAAAACGCAGAGGCAGTGAAAGACTTCGTATTTCTAGGTGCAAAGATTACTGCAGATGCTGACTGCAGTCAGGAAATCAGAAGACGCTTAATCCTTGGGAGAAGAGCAATGACAAATCTCAGTAAAATAGTTAAGAGCAGAGACATCAAGCTGACAATAAAGGTCCGCATAGTTAAAGCAATGGTGTTCCCCATAGTAACATATGGCTGCGAGAGCTGGACCATAAGGAAGGCTGAGAGAAGGAAGATCGATGCTTTGGAACTGTGGTGTTGGAGGAAAATTCTGAGAGTGCCTTGGACTGCGAGAAGATCAAACCAGTCCATCCACCAGGAAATAAAGCCAGACTGCTCACCTGAGGGAATGATATTAAAGCCGAACGTGAAATACTTTGGCCACATAATGAGAAGACAGGACACCTTGGAGGAGATGTTGATGGTAGGGAAAGTGGAAAGCAAAAGGAAGAGAGGCCGATCAAGGGCAAGATGAATGGATGATATTCTAGAGATGACAGGCTCGACCTTGGGGGAGTTCGGGGTGTTGACGACTGACAGGAAGCTCTGGCGTGGGCTGGTCCATGAAGTCACAAAGAGTCGGAAGCGACTGAACGAATAAACAACAAACATCAAGTCACTGATGCAATCTCTCTTCCAAAGGCTTTTTTCAGAGCTGCCAAGACATCCCGATTCCTCAGGCTATATATGAAGGGGTTTGTCACAGCAGGAACAACAGTAAAGAACAGAGTATTAACCATGGCCTCCTGGGGAGAATAAGAAGATGCAGGTGTCATGTATGTCAGAAGAGCGGTCACATAGAAGATCCCAACTACACACAAGTGGGACATGCAAGTTCCCAAGGCCTTGTGGCTCCTTTCAGAAGATCGTACCCTCAGGACCTGGAGGAGGATGGCAACATAGGAACTGAGGATGACTGAGATGGGAATGAGAAGTACCAGGAAATTTCCAACATAGATTGTTCTTTCAAAAGCAGAATTATCTGAGCAAGACAGTTGTAAAAGAACTGGATAATCACACATGTAATGATTAATCACATTGGACTTGCAGTAGGGAAGGGGCAAGACATAAAGGGAGCAGGTCAGCGCCTGTACAGTAGACCAAAACCAGGCCGCCACTGACATCATATGACAGACGCTTCTCCTCATGAGTACAGGATATTGCAAAGGTTTGCAGATGGCCACGTACCTGTCATATGACATGGTTGCCAGGATGAGGCATTCTGCTCCTGCCAAGACCAAAATTACAGAAATCTGAACAACACACCCATAGAGTGAAATGGTATACCTCTTGGTTACAAAACTGACCAGCACTTGTGGAACGATTGAGAGAACTTGGCAGAGGTCCATGAAAGCCAACTGACTGAGGAAAAAATACATGGGAATCTGAAGTCCAGGGTCTGTTTTAATCAGAAAAATAAGGAGGCTGTTTCCCATCAGAGCAATCAAAAACATGAAGAGAAGCCCCCAGAGGAACAGGGCGGGTGACCATTGATGCAGAAGCCCAACGAGAAGAAATTCTCTCCATGAAGTTATATTCTCCTCTCTCATCCCTCCTTCATTTGCCAAGCTTTTACCTAAAGATACGAAAATAATTTGTGAGATTTGTTGTGATAAATTTTGTTGAAATGAACAAAATAGATATTCTCCTCTCCCCTCCCCATTTTGTTTCAATTTGAAGAAAGAGCATATCATGTGCCGTGTCTGATAAGATTACTACTAACTTCCAGGAACTATCTGGAGATAAGTGAAAATGCACAGTTAACATGATTTGGATGCTGTCTTCATTTGGATGTGTTTGGGTCTCATATGTTCCAAGGGATGTTTTGGTGACAGATCCAAAGTCTTGCACAATCCTTGTTTGTTGACATCAATTTAGAAATTATAATTTTTAAAAATTATTTTGTAGGGCAGCATTGAAAGATATTCCTTTTGATATACATTATTCTGTGATTATGTAGAACCAAATCTATCTATATTTTGGATACTCCTCAAATATATCAATATATGTTAGTTCATATTTAAATCAATCTATCTATCTATTGATATCATCATAGATAGATAGATAAATAGATAGATAGATAGATTTAAATATGGATAGAACTAACATACATTGATATATTTGAGGAGTATCCAAAATGTTGAAGTTTTGAATTCAATCAGGTGCCTTCAAAACAAAATGTTCTTCATTTTTCACCTGGTTTGTTCTTTCTTGCATGATGCTATACATCCCCATAGCCATCTGTATCTTTCCTGAGTCTCCATATATCTGTCCAACCTGTAATATACTGTCAGTATGCATGTCCAATCTGTCTGACCATCTCTTTCCATCCTGCTTATTCCCTTCCATTCTCCTCATGCTCTGCTAAAAAATAAAATAATGAAAATTTTCTCCATGTTGCTTCTATGTTTGTCTGTCCCTGCCTTGTCTGATCCTGGGTGAGGGGATCCATTTCACTCGTGGGTCAGAGAGTGAATTTGCTCTTTCACAAGTGCATCCACGAGAAGGCTGGGCACATCTGTGAGCGGAGGCTCGGGCAGGGGGGAGGACGGTTGTGCTGCTTGGCTCCACTGCCTTGCTTGACCAGCCCTGGAAAGACTCAAGCTCAGGTCTGACGTCCAGACATGAAACAACTAGTTGAGGCCATCTGCCTTGACTCTCTGCCCTTCCAAAGAGAAATGTGCTGCCTTTGTAACCTGAAATGCTAAATATAGACAAATTCTTACAGATTAAGCCACTATAACATACTTTTTTTGTGTGTGCCTTCAAGTCAGTGTTGACTCCTGGCGACTGCCTGGACAAGTCCCTGCAGTTCTCCTGGTGATTTTAGTGGTTTGCCCTTGCCTCCTCCTTCCCAGGGCTGAGAAAGACGGACTGGCCCAAGGTCACCCAGCTGGCTTTGAGCCTAAAGTGGGGCTAGAACTCCTGGTCTCCCGGTTTCTAGCCTGTTGCCTTAACCACTATGCCCAACTGGCACTCTCTAACATACATACATGTACACATACATACATACACACATACATGCATATACCCACCCACTCCCACACACACATCTCTAAGATTATTATATTTAAATCTAACCAATCCAATCCAATTCCATTGCCTTGCCTGCAAATCTTAAGTTCTGTTGCCTTGCCTGCAAATCTTAAACCTCAAATAACATTGGTTCAAATTGATCAGCACATTGACAGATGGATGGATGGATGGATGGATGATAGGTATAGATAGATGATAGATAGATAGATAGATAGATAGATAGATAGATAGATAGATAGATAGATAGATAGATTTTCCGCACAACAAAAATATTCTGCATAGGTGGGGTGAAGGCAAATGACCCAGCCACAGTCATGCAGGGAAGGGGAACGTGGAGCTGGGTCTTCCTACCCCTTCACTACGCTGCCTCACCAGCCCCACCCTGGAAAGCATCTGTTGCCCATCGGTTTGACCCTGATGTACCCCACTGCACACTTCTGAGTCCTTAAAAGCTTGAACCACATTCTCTTTAACAGTAACCACAAAGGAAAAGCTTCTTGAATATTACCATGACGTGCTGCAAGAGAGATACCTTTATGTGCAGCCCCAAGCCCCCGAGCAAAACTCTGCAGTGCTCTTAATATAAACACAAGACACGGCATCTGTCTTACACTCAAAGCACGGGACAGGACCTTCTCTTTGTCCAACTCCTGTCGAAACAATTAAACATTAATGACAAGCTTTGGTTTTGCATCTCCAGTAAAAGGAGGATGAAACCGTTGAACATTTGGAAAATAGGGACTTGTTTAGCAAGATCAGGCAAACAGATTCGTTTGTTCTTACTCAAGCAAAGAGTGATCTGCACTGTCAGGCCTACTGATAAAATGAAATTTTGATTTTAAACGTATGCACAGATGAAAACTCACACACACACACACACACACAAACACACACAGAGTGTCATTTACTGCCTTATGAATTCCTGGATAAAGCAGGGATACAATTATGATTTGTTGTTGTTGTTGTTGTTATTGTTGTTAGAGTTTAATATATATTAACATGCAATATATTATGATAAAGCATATATCATTACTATTGTTGCTGTGGTTGTTCTTACGTAGTAATTATATTTGCCAGCCTGGAAGTCATTTGCAAATATAGTTTTGTGAGTTTAATAGTTGCAGTATGGACTGTTAAAGAATATCAGCTTACCAAGAAACAATTATCTCTTCAGGAATCAAGAATTACATACCTGCATGTGTCGGCAACAGCAAACGGGGAAGACAGGGGCTTTTAAAATCCAAAAGATCGGTTTAAGCTTCTGATTCTTCCCCCAACTGGATTTTTCCCCCATTCCTTCTTTCATAGCTTCCTCAAACCACCCAATGTGATTCTGTTCAAATGTATTGTAATTATTCTTCCGATGCAAGAGTCACTGTCTTTCATCCTTCAGGAAACAAGCAGCTACCATTCTGAAAATTAGGGAGACAAGCTGAAACTTTTTACAATCAAAATCAGGGAGAAAAATCCGTGCCACAGATGTACAGATGGGCAACAAGTATTCATCTGATTTTGATCAGATACAGATCTGATTTTTAAAAATCTAGTCTCTAATTCTGGGGTCACTTGTACACACACACACACAAAGAAAATAAGAAATAGACTCAGTCTATTCTTCCAAGCTTAATTATTGATAACCAACATAATTAAATTTTTACTTAGCAATAGAGGAAAGGAGAAAAAACTGTCTACTCATTTTGAAGAATTCAAGGTAGGGCCCATCTTCGTGTCATTCCTCCTGCAACCAACCAAGTCTTTCATATATCCAGGGAGAGGTTCTGAGCTACTTCTACTTCAGGGAATTGGGTTCTCAGTCCAAGATTTTAATTAAGATGCAGTTTCAAAAGTGAAAAGGTCAGAGTATAGATCATTTTACTTCTGGAGGTTTTCTTTTAACTTTCTGGTTTTCTTATTTTAAAGAGAACTTCCTACCCATTTAGTAAATTGCAAAGTGACGTTGTGTCAGTTCCAAAGACAATAGGTGTCGCAATAAGCATAGAAGAGACAGATTTGCATCTGAGAATATAACTGAGTTTATTGATGCTAATGCTAGGAACCTTTACTTACTTAATCCCTCCCTGATCTTTATTCATCTGAGAAGCTGACCTGGTTATCCACTGCTTATGTGTCCAGCCAATGTCCAGCTTAGTCCTGGCATTGTGCCATGTTGTTTGGCCTAAGCCTCAGGCCCATCCCTTTAGATCTCCAGAGCTGCCCATGTTCTGCTCCCAGGCCTTTTGCACAAGGATCCCCTGGTTCTTCCTGGGAGAACCCACTGCCAGCATAACATACATTTTGTTTCCTAATGCTAACATCTCCTTCAGGTCAAGCTCCACTCAAAAGTTGAGGTGCTTCTGCTCTTCTTCCTTATCAAAAGCCTCAGCAGTGGGAGCACCCAGCCAACTGGACCGGTTCCAGAAGCTAAGCAAACTAAGATGCATCCCACCTGTATGTTATCATCAAGGGTCAAGTTCAGCCTGATAGTGTCTTAGCTCTTTGATTTCCAAGCCTTGGCACCCAGATTGCAATTATGATGTCGCAGCGAGCCACGGTCATGTGATTGTCATTTCCGATGTACTCTGCCAGCTTCCCACAAGCAAAGTCAATGGGGAAGCCAGCAGGAAGTCAGAAGTTGAAAGTCATGGTTACATGAGGTCCTCGCTTAACGACCTGCACGGTCCTTGCTTAACAATAACAACCGGACTGCCAGAATTGCCATCAATAAGCGACCCGGTCATGTGACAATGCTGTTTACAACCGCATCGCTTAACAATGGCAATTCTGGTCCCAATTGCCATCGTAAGCCAAGGACTTCCTATAGTGACTTATCAGCTTTGAGGAAACTCTATGCTACACGCTCTGTATGTATATAGGTATTCTATCCTACATCTCTTCTTGGAGGGATGCTGAAGACATGCAAGGGATTTAAGACCCCCACTAGGGAGGGGGAACCTAGAGCAAATTTTCTGGGATAATCTTTTATTTTGATTTTTTCTAATCGTATGGCATAGTAGTTTGGTGTTCATGCTTCTTTTCTTGCTGGGAAATCCTTGTGAGGTCCAGCCTTTGCTGGAATGTGTGAGTGCAGTTGGCTTTGATGATATTGCCTTTGTCTGCATTTGTCATTTAGTAGGAACTTTTGGCATATAAACTTGGACTGAGTGTGCTTTATGATTTATTGTGTGCCTCCCACCAATAATGGGTTTTGCTGACTTATGTCTGTCAAGCTCAGTAGGTCAGAACAGGCACTTCTCTTCTCTACAACAGTGTGGAAGTCGTCATTCCTCTCTAGTCTGTTTTGGTTGAATAGTGTATCCTGTTCTGAATACTGTGTTTTTGGAAGGATATCAGCCAACTGGAGCACACCCAGAAGAGAGCAACCAAGTTGATAAGGTGTTCCGTAGGAGCACCTATGAGCAACTGTTGGAAGCAATGGACATAGTTAGCCTGGAAAAGAGAAGACGGGAAGCCACGATAGCTATCTTCACATACAGTAGATATGTTTGACCTTCCCCAAATTGATTGTGAATATTGGCAAAGTTGCCCATTTTTAAGGTCCATATTTTGCTCAAATCTTAACTAGTCTTCACCAGATTTGGTATGCTTCTGGTGATAATCAGCAGGAGGCCGTAGTGTTTTCTACAATGTATAGTTTTTATGCAAAATATTCCAGAAATGAATGTAATATCCAGTAGAATCTTACGCAGCGGAAGACTCCATATTTCCTATAGCTCTGAGTTCTGTAGACAAATGAAGACTCTTATATAATCCATGTCCATTAGGCTCCTAAGGAGGAGATTTAGCCCAAGGCTTAGAACAGGGCACTAGAAGAACTGCCCCATGCTGTTCTGATGCTCACCATACGGGGTAGATGAATGCTACTTGCAACTCTTATAGCAGATACCATTGCACTGTCAATCCATCCATAGGGGTAGGCTGTGTGTTCCCCTGCAAAGTAGACTCTACCTTCATTCTGAGACAAAGCCTTGGAAAAATGGCTAAACTGGTATGGAGTGGGAAAAGCAAACGACCCCATGGAAAACTTGTCCAGGGCCCATTTTTGAATCACGTGCCTGTTGCACACACTTGCAAGGTAATTCTTGGAGATGCTGTGAATTTCTGAAAGATCATCCATAACTACATCAAGACACTTTTCGTCACTGAGTGGAACGAAGAAGTCAGCATCATCGCTCAGTGTGTATGAGACCAGGAGCACCCCAAGGCCACTAGGGAAGTCATGATTTGGATAGTAGACTATTCATGTTGGGTGATCTGTGATGGACTTCCCACCTCGGATTCCTTCCCTCTCCCAAAATCTGTCTGTGCAAACCAAGGCAATTTTAGTAGCACTTGTATAATGGAATGAATGCAGAGCGTGCACCTTTAAATGGGAAAGAGGGGGCTGGAATTTGATGAGTCGTGTGGCTTTTGCTGTCGCTGTGACAAGGACATAGTCAGCAATCAGAAATGACGAGTCATCTTTGCCTTTCTTGTGGAAAAACACCCGCACTTTCTTGCCCAAGCGAATGATCTTTTCTACTCTGCTGTTTAAATGGATTATCCCGGACATTTCCTGATAGAAGCTGTTGGGCAGCTGGTCAAATCCACCTGTGATTTCCTCAAAACTGAAGAGGTTGAGGTAGAAGGAGGAGGAAGAAATTAAAGAAAGATGTAAAAGAGTTATTTATAACCATAGTCGTAATGCCAGCAGTGCTTTCAAAAACAGTAGGATAACTCTTTTTTGTTTTTACTTTATTTACTGAGCTATATTAGGATGCATCCAGAACAGGCAGTTCAGGATACTTCTAGGTGGGTGCATTGATTCATTTCAGGATTGGCTGTAGATAGATTTGTTTCCACAACATTGTTTGTTTTTGAGTTGATTTATCTCAGGCTTTGCTCTAGTCCAGTGTTTTTCAACTTTGGCAACTTTAAGATGTGTGGACTCCCAGAATTCCCCAGCCAGCTAAAACACTGCTCTAGTTAATAGCAATTATGGGGAAAACTAGCCCTGGAGCCTGTCCTTTATCAGTCATTGGTTGAACTCGCATCAATGAACTAACATAGTCATTGGTTGAACCGTAAACTAGCATCACAGTGATTGGGTAGGCTTTCAGAGATTTTCACTGGATCTATTTCCATCTACCTTAACCTTAGCAATCTCACCTTTTTTTTTTCAAACCACTAGAAAAATGCATACAAATATAAGACCTGAAAATGGGAGGACAGAGGGAATACTAGCAATTCATTTGATTTCCTTCCTCTGTGGAGTGGGTGGGAGAGATTGTTGTTACTTTATGACCAGCAATCTCAGGGGATAGTGCTACTGTTCTTTGCACTCTCCTGTGGTCAGCTGGAGGAAAAGAGGTTGAACACTGATTGGCTCACAATATTCTTAACAAGCACAAGGCTTGCAATGGTGATATATACACAGTATATATCCTGCATGATATTTTAGTTACATTAACCACCAGGAGGCAATATGTGACCAGTTTCATCCTTGCTGAGAATCATCAGATGTACATAGCCAGATCTTACCCTGTAGGGTTCAAACCCTCTATTAGGAATTGAACTCTGTTCATTATTTAGGAAGCCCTGTGAAAACCATGTCTTATTTTCTGAAGCAACTCTCAACAGTTCTGCTCCATCTTCTACCTTCCAGCTGTGCAGAATGAAGCTATCATGTCTCTTCATAGCTGTCTCTTCTCAAGGCCAAACATACCCAACACTTCCCAGCCATTCCTCATAAGGTCCCTTTCAGGCCACTTGTCATCCTGGTTGTTCTCCTGGACATTCTCAAGTTTGTCAATGTCCTTTCTAAATTGCAGTGTCCTGATTGAGGCCTGATCAATGAGATATCTTTTTCAAAACAATCAAGAAAATACAAAACCCTACCCACTGTCATCTAAGAGGGTTATATAGGACCAGACAGAGGTAAGAAATGATATATAGTATCCAGCATCTTCATTCAAAAAATCTCCAATCATCTCTACTGCTCCTCTGCTCAGATTTCCTCCTTTAATTAAATATTCCTGTTGAAGAAAAATGGGAAATGGTGGAGGAAAAAAAGTACAAATGCTTCCTTTTTGAATCTAATTTGTTTTAAATTTCATTTTCAACTAGCTCAAAGCAAATACAAGGCTTGATCCCAGAATCTGCCTCCTATATATAAAAGGGTCTTTCCATCTACGGGAAATGTCAGCAACAAACTCCTGCTGGTAAAAGATGGGTGCATAATCTTTATGAATCTCTCTCTCCCATTACAGCAACACTCCCTTCTCTAAATTTCCTTATAAAGGTTGGGATACACTTTCCAAAAGCAGAGATTTTTGGAATGTTCAGGGCATGGTGCTTCCAGTGGAAGAAAACCTGGATCCAACCCAGTATAATGTAAAATAAAGTACTAGAGATGGGCGGGATCTGATTTTAGCTACTAAAAAGAAGAACATTGCATTCAGCTTACATATATGCATACATATATACATGCAAACTCTTCAGCAAAGGATCGTTACCTTGTCGTGGTGCTGGAGCTTGAGCACCTCAATGATGCCATGAGCTAAACCATGAAGGGCCACCCAAGATGGGAAGGTCATGACAGAGAGGTCAGACTAAATGCGATCCCTGGGGAAGGTAATGGCAACCCACCCCAGTATTCTTGCCGTGAAAACTCAGTGGATCAGTACAACCAGAGATATGTCAGTATACCATCGGAAGATGAGACCCCCAGGTCGGAAGGTGGTCAAAATGCTACTGGGGAGGAACAGAGGATGAGTTCAACTAGCCCCAGACGTGATGACGCAGCTAGCTCAAAGCCGAAAGGACGGCTAGCGGCCGACGGTGCTGGTGGTGAACGGCGAATCCGTTACTCTAAGGATCAACACACCATTGGAACCTGGAATGTAAGATCTATAAGCCAGGGCAAATTGGATCTGGTTATTGGTGAGATGTCAAGATTAAAGATAGGCATTCTGGGCATCAGTGAACTGAAATGGACTGGAATGGGCCACTTCACATCAAATGACCACCAGATCTACTACTGTGGACAAGAGGACCACAGAAGAAATGGAGTAGCCTTCATAATTAATCGTAAAGTGGCAAAAGCAGTGCTTGGATACAATCCAAAAAACGATAGAATGATCTCAATTCGAATTCAGGGCAAGCCATCTAACATCACAGTGATCCAAATATACGCCCCAACCACAAACGCTGAAGAAGCTGAAGTAGAGCAGTTCTATGAGGATCTGCAGCACCTACTGGAAAACACGCCTAAAAGAGATGTTATTTTCATCACGGGAGACTGGAATGCTAAGGTGGGCAGTCAAATGACACCTGGAACTACAGGTAAGCATGGCCTGGGAGAACAAAACAAAGCAGGACATAGGCTGATAGAATTTTGCCAAGACAACTCACTCTGCATAACAAACACTCTCTTCCAACAACCTAAGAGATGGCTTTATACATGGACTTCACCAGATGGACAACACCGAAATCAGATTGACTATATCCTTTGCAGCCAAAGGTGGTGGACATCTATACAGTTGGTAAAAACAAGACCTGGAGCTGACTGTAGTTCAGATCACGAACTTCTTCTTGCACAATTTAGGATCAGACTCAAGAGATTAGGGAAGACCCACAGATCAGCTAGATATGAGCTCACTAATATTCCTAAGGAATATGCAGTGGAGGTGAAGAATAGATTTAAGGGACTGGACTTAGTAGATAGGGTCCCGGAAGAACTATGGACAGAAGTTCGCAACATTGTTCAGGCGGTGGCAACAAAATACATCCCAAAGAAAGAGAAAACCAAGAAGGCAAAATGGCTGTCTGCTGAGACACTAGAAGTAGCCCAAGAAAGAAGGAAAGCAAAAGGCAACAGTGATAGGGGGAGATATGCCCAATTAAATGCAAAATTCCAGAGGTTAGCCAGAAGAGATAAGGAATTATTTTTAAACAAGCAATGTGCGGAAGTGGAAGAAGACAATAGAATAGGAAGGACAAGAGACCTCTTCCAGAAAATTAGAAACATGGGAGGTAAATTCCAGGCCAAAATGGGTATGATCAAAAACAAAGATGGCAAGGACCTAACAGAAGAAGAAGAGATCAAGAAAAGGTGGCAAGAATATACAGAAGACCTGTATAGCAAGGATAACAATATCAGGGATAGCTTTGACGGTGTGGTCAGTGAGCTAGAGCCAGACATCCTGAAGAGTGAGGTTGAATTGGCCTTAAGAAGCATTGCTAATAACAAGGCAGCAGGAGACGACGGCATCCCAGCTGAACTGTTCAAAATCTTGCAAGATGATGCTGTCAAGGTAATGCATGCTATATGCCAGCAAATTTGGAAAACACAGGAATGGCCATCAGATTGGAAAAAATCAACTTACATCCCCATACCAAAAAAGGGGAACACTAAAGAATGTTCAAACTATCGAACAGTGGCACTCATTTCACATGCCAGTAAGGTAATGCTCAAGATCCTGCAAGGTAGACTTCAGCAGTTCATGGAGCGAGAATTGCCAGATGTACAAGCTGGGTTTAGAAGAGGCAGAGGAACTAGGGACCAAATTGCCAATATCCACTGGATAATGGAAAAAGCCAGGGAGATTCAGAAAAACATCTATTTCTGTTTTATTGACTATTCCAAAGCCTTTGACTGTGTGGACCATAACAAATTCTGGCAAGTTCTTAGCAGTATGGGGATACCAAGTCATCTTGTCCGCCTCCTGAAGAATCTGTATAACGACCAAGTAGCAACAGTAAGAACAGACCATGGAACAACGGACTGGTTTAAGATTGGGAAAGGAGTATGGCAGGGCTGTATACTCTCACCCTACCTATTCAACTTGTATGCAGAACACATCATGCGACAAGCTGAGCTTGAGGAATCCAAGGCTGGAGTTAAAATCGCTGGAAGAAACATTAACAATCTCAGATATGCAGATGATACCACTTTGATGGCTGAAAGCGAAGAGGAACTGAGGAGCCTGATGATGAAGGTGAAAGAAGAAAGTGCAAAAGCTGGCTTGTAGCTAAACCTCAAAAAAACCAAGATTATGGCAACCAGCTTGATTGATAACTGGCAAATAGAGGGAGAAAATGTAGGAGCAGTGAAAGACTTCGTATTTCTAGGTGCGAAGATTACTGCAGATGCTGAGTGCAGTCAGGAAATCAGAAGACGCTTAATCCTTGGGAGAAGAGCAATGACAAAACTCAATAAAATAGTTAAGAGCAGAGACATCACACTGACAACAAAGGCCCACATAGTTAAAGCAATGGTGTTCCCCGTAGTAACATATGGCTGCAAGAGCTGGACCATAAGGAAGGCTGAGAGAAGGAAGATCGATGCTTTTGAACTGTGGTGTTGGAGGAAAATTCTGAGAGTGCCTTGGACTGCAAGAAGATCCAACCAGTCCATCCTCCAGGAAATAAAGCCAGGCTGCTCACTTGAGGGAACGATATTAAAGGCAAAACTGAAATACTTTGGCCACATAATGAGAAGACAGGACACCCTGGAGAAGATGCTGATGCTAGGGAGAGTGGAAGGCAAAAGGAAGAGGGGCTGACCAAGGGCAAGGTGGATGGATGATATTCTAGAGGTGACGGACTCGTCCCTGGGGGAGCTGGGGGTGTTGACGACCAACAGGATGCTCTGGCGTGGGCTGGTCCATGAAGTCACGAAGAGTCGGAAGCGACTGAATGAATAAACAACAACAAAAACAACCTTCTACTAATACTCTCCCCTTTCCCAATTCTGAGGAAAAAAAATGTCAAGAAGAATGTAGAAATGAATGTTATGCATTATGGAGAACCTAGGGAATCAAATGTCCATGATTTGACAAACTGTTCTTTTGTCAAGTCATGGACATTAAGTACAGCCAATTTTTTTTCCTTCTAAACCTCTCTCAGAGGCTTTTCAGCCATGCCTTGGGCAAATTATTTTTGCACTAGAAAGTTAATCAAATAAATAGCAGTGACTCGTGGGAATCATAACTTTGGATTCCAAGGCAATAAGATGCTTTGGAGCATGCAAAGATATGTGTAATGACTGTAATACTCAATCTGCCATTAAGTTCGATTCATATGTGACTGTAGTAGAAATCTCTCTAATGGAGAGTAGTATACAGAACAATGAAAAAGTTGTGAATGAAAGTTCCCGCGCTTTCCCCAAGTTAACCAACCCAATGAGTTCAAATCCCCCTCCTCTTCTCAGGCATGCAGCTCCCCCCTTCACGTCAGTCAGTTCAGTTCGATGCAGATGTCTCAACAGCTCGGCAGCTTGACCTTGGACACCAGAGATGTCCAAACAAGATGTTTTCACACTCCTGGCAAGTCCCCCTCCCAACTCTACTAACTCGCAAGTCCCAACATGTGTTAACTCCACTCATGCATGCGAATCCAATCAGATGTTCTTGGAATGTTTGATCGGGGAGCCTGACAATATGCTCGTAGCCCCAATCAATTTAAGGTCACCAATAGAAGAGAATATCTGTAGCTCAGGGCTGAACTGTGGACCAAGGACCAAGGACTCCACAATTTAAGGTCTTTTCCAGGAAGTGCACTGCCACTGCAGAAGGCCACCACATGATCCAAAAGAAGATAAACCTGTGGAGTCCTTGGTGCTCTCTGAGCCTTGTTGTTTTCTTGCAGATGTTTCATTGCCTGACTAGACAACATCTGCAGTGCGAAAAGGGAGTGGGCCTTGCTCTCAGTTTATACACTGTGGCTCGCCCTGCTTGTGTTGATGGGGGTGTTGTTCTCTCCTTGGGAGCTCCTTGATTGGGCTGTTGTTTGCTGCTTGGTTGACTGACTGAGTTGATAGTTCCTTGGTTAGGGTGTGTTGTGCTATTTGATGGTTCATCTGGTGTTAATCCAGTAGCTTTTCCTTATATGGCCATACTTTTCACACCCCAGCCTGAGGATACTTAAGTTTGACCTTCTTATCCTGCCAGCGTGATTTGTTACCATACTTAGTGGCTTGGTCCTTGCAAACAAACCAATACCAACAGGGCTGACCCCAGAATTAACTGGTTTATATATTTACCAAGTGCTCCTTTCCACTACAAGGTTTTTAAGTTTAATAATGCATCCTATAACCATTCATTCAGCTGTATGCATATTACTGTGCATAATTTGCTGCATTTATATAGCAACATTCAGAAGCTCTATCAAAGACTACAAAATGTAACTTGGTTGCAGCGTTGTTGAAATGAAAAAGTACCCACAACCAATGAAGAGTATGGCTGAGCTATTGAAAATCACTGAACATGGAGACATTGCTGTGGGAACCAGTTCCATTAATTAATAATTTCCCCTTTATCTGTCCTGTGACCAATTTTTCTGGGTGTCTGGCAGGTCATTCTTCACCCATTTCTTTTACATTTTATCCCTTCTATTTACATCACTCAATGCTAGTGCTAAAAGCCTGCTTTGTACATGGCTAAGTTGGATGGTAGAACATAAGCAGATCTGATTGACTGATTATGTGCCACCAAGTCATTCTCAACTCTTAGCAACCACATAGATACAGCTGCTCCAGGGTTATCTGCCCCCAACCTGGTCCTGCTGATTGCTCTCTTCTTTTCTTCTACTTTTCCTTGCATTCTGGACTTCTGAAGAGAGCTGGGCCCTCACATAAGATGTCCCAAATACAATAATTTTAGCCTGGTCATTTGTGGCTCAAGTGAGAACTCGGGGTTGATTTGTTCCATGATCTATTTGCTTGTTTTCTGGGCCATTCATCTTCTCCAACTCCAAAGATCAAAAGTGACAAAAACCCTTTCTGTCTTGCTTCTTCAAAGTCCAAGCAGACTAAGGAATGTATTAAAGGAAAGCACTGGAGATTCCTTGTAGATTCTCAGCATCAATCAAGCTCAGCATGATGTTCTGCACACTGACAAGGAATCTGCCCTGTTGCTAAACCAGGGCACTCGATGGCATGAAAAAGGGATGTCACCCTGCTTTTCTATCATAGTGTCTATAATGAAATCTCTGCCAAGCTAATCCTCATGGGCTTGTGTTATCGTTATCCTGGATCCATTTAGAATTTGCCTCCCAGCTGTACACTGCGGATGTTAGGGCTATAGAGCACTTCAGATTTGCAGGGAAGAATGTGATTAAGAGCTCCCATAGGATGCATGGAGCATCTTCCAGCATCCCATCTTTTGTCAGGATGTTGCAGCTGTGAAGGATGGCCACAGGAGTCCAGAAAAAGATGCAGATGTTTTCAAGTGTTCCTGACAGGTGCTATATGTGTAACCATATGCATCTTAGAGGTACATTGTTTTAGGACTGAAAGTTTTCAGTTCTGAAGAATTCAGGGAAGTGAGATTTCGGTAAGAGTATAAATGTTGGTTCCTGGGCCATAGTTAATTGACTTGTTCTTAGGCCAATCTTAATAGATAGTTAATTTCAATATATAGTAGGACATCTAGTAGATCAAAATCTTTCTTGGGCATTGCCCCAGCATCATATAGAGACAGGAACATTACCTTTCTATAAAGATATGTATTTATTTATTTATTTATTTATTTATTTATTTGATTGATTGATTGATTGATTGATTTCTGTAGCCACCCATCTCAGCGAGTGACTCTGGGCGGCTTTTTTAATATTGCTTTGAAGCTTTGAACAACACTGAAATGCAATATAAATGATCACTGTTCCTCACTATGTAACATTTATTTCTTGGGCAGACAGAAATGTTGTTTAAAATATCCAAGGCTTTGCAAAGAGACGTTCTTTTGAGGAGTTGCTGAAATGATTTTTGAAGTTTGGCAGAGGGACGGTGTTTATATTTTGGATAGAAGGGATCTAGTATTATTTTAGAGATCCTTATTCAGCCTAAGGCTTCAGGGAGTCCGAAAGGAACCGCCCAGAGGAAAACTTTTGACCTGCTGTGCATGGAAGGAAAAAAAATAATAAACCCACAAGTTTTGAGACAGGCTGGAGGAACATATTAGCAAAACATCCTTCAAATGATGCTTGCAGGGAAGTCAAATTATGCTTCAAAAGAGAAGAATGCAGAAAAGATATGTCTCTGCCCTGACTTTTTTCCTTAAGCTTCTAGACTCTGAAAATTCTTAAATTTATCCAGAAAGCCAAAACAATTACTGCAGATGGTGCCTCCCTTTTGCAATCTGCTAATGAAACTGTGTAAGCATAACTGGCATTTGGGTATAACCCAAGAAGCAGCACATTGTGTGCGCCAGCCCCCAGCTTTAGATTTTCCTGCGTCCCTCCATGTTTTGCCTTGCAAAAATAAGCCAAAATGAGGCATCTGCCTTTCTCGTTCAGGAAAGCTTTTTGCATTTAGCACTCTGCTTAATTTTAGTCAATTAATATTCGTAAAGGAAGTTCTATTCTGAAGGCATAGAAGCACTTAGCTTCTGTGATTGTTAATGTGTCATCATTAACACTCTGCCATCCAAGGAAAAATGCAGTGACAACCTTGCCAACTAAATTTTATCACATATACAACATGGGTGGTGTGTGTTAGAATCACAGCCTTTTCACCTTGAAAATTCATGCAACTTCTGATTTTTCAGCATAATGATGTTCAGTTTTTTGATAGTTAAGAGACTCTGAATTAGTGACTTTCGAGATGGCCTAAAATGCTTTCTGGATATTCTTCTTGCCTTTTCTTTCTGCACACAAAGTATAATAATTGGTTTTATTTGTTGGTTTTGGTTTTAATGGGATTTTATGGGAATTTTATCGTGTATTTATTTGAGTTTTTATTGTATATTTATTCTGTGTTGTAAACCACCCAGAGTCCCTCCGGTCAGAGGAGATGGGCGGTGACAAATTTGATAAATAAATAAATAAATAAATCTTAACTGGTGTGGTTTTCTATCCCCTGGTCTGGAAATGGCTGAAAATGTAATTGTTCCTATTGATTTAATTCAATCTTCAAATATTATTTAGTCTCCCACCCACAATCATTGTTTAAAAGTATTTGAAGATATGTATAGAATATGCCTTGTGCAATGTTCTTTTTTTTAGGAAAACATCTAAAATCATACATCTGTCATTCTAAATTAACGAGATATTTTGGCTGAAAAATCTTATTCTAGTAAGAGTCATTCAGTATGTCAATATTTACAGTTGGAGTGAAAGGATGTACAACCTATGTTTTCTTGATCCTTGTTTCTTGAATTAAAATGTGCCCAAAATTAAATCCCCAACTGCTTAATTTTAGTGTACTTGCAAAGGCCATTCAAACTATACAAAAGTGTAATGATTGCCCTAGCCCAAATACTCAGACTCACAAGAGGCTGCTATATGAAATCTGATTTATTAAGGAACTAAAGGCAAATACAGAGAAAGCTGAGAATGAGCAAAAGCGCGCCAAATACAAACTTAAACCCTTGGTGCAAACATCTCCCGCCTCCCTCGTAACAGCCCCGCCCGGCACAGGTGCTAGCAATCGTCAGAGTTGCTAGCCTGGGAAAGTAACCTTGAGCGCAGTAGATAATGCAAATACATTCCAGAGCAAAGCCAAAAGATAAGTACTCCCATCCTCCCGAGAAAGATGAAACACGCATCCTGCTAATGACATGCGAAACGTTACGATGTATCAAAGACATTGAAACGGTGACCATGACATACCGCCCCCCAAAAAATATTCTTAGGGACCCGGCTTAGAGGGATAAGCAGAGTGGAAACGGGCGACCAGGACAGGGGAAGCCACATCTGATGCCGCGACCCACTCCGGATGAGGGAAATGTTTCCAACGAACTAAATATTGCAGAGTATTGCGAAGGCGTCTAGAGTCCAAAATTTCTTTAACTTCAAAGTGTTGCTGACCGTCAATCATGATGGGGGTTGGAGGTGGAGGTTGGCGATGCCAGCGGTCAGAAGGAATAGTCGGTTTGAGCAAACTGCAATGAAAAACAGGGTGTAAACGCTTGAGGTTATGAGGCAAGTCAAGTTTAAAAGTCACAGGGTTAATTTGAGCGGTAATTGGGAAAGGTCCCACAAATTTAGGGGCCAGTTTCTTTGAAGGTTGTGAGGACTTTATGAACTTGGTGGAAAGGTAAACCGAGTCCCCTACTTGAAACGCCGGCTGAGGAGCACGCTTCCGATCAGCATACTGTTTGTAATCTAATTGTGCCTCAGCTAGTGCCTTTTGAATCATTGGCCAGGAGTCTGCCAGTTGTGATACCCAATCACCTGGAGTGGCCGATCCGCCTGAAGGCTGCGGTAGATCAGGGATAGGTACAAAGTCTTTGCCTTGGGCCACCCGAAATGGGGTTTGGCCGGTGCTTTGATGCACTGCATTGTTGTAAGCCACTTCTGCAAAAGGGAGGAGGTCTACCCAATTGTCCTGCTGGTAATTTACAAAAGCTCGAAGGTACTGCTCCAGAGTAGAATTTAAAGCCTCTGTGGCCCCGTCCGTCTGGGGGTGCCAAGCCGTGGACAGGGCTTGCTTCGTTCCCAACAATTTAAGGAATGCCCGCCAAAATTGTGAGGTAAATTGTGTGCCCCTGTCCGAAATTAAGCGGGAGGGGCATCCGTGTAACCTGTACACGTGTACCAGGAACAGGCGGGCCAATTGACGTGCTGACGGAATGGACACGTGGGCTTGTTTTGAGAAATAATCTTTAACCACCCAAATGACAGTTTTGCGTTGACTGGGTGGTAATTCAACAATAAAGTCCATGGAGATTTCATCCCAGGGGCAAGAAGGGGCAGCCACTGGCTGCAGCAGTCCTTGAGGCTTCCCCACCTTGCGTTTAGACATCGCACAAACAGTGCAGGAGGCAATATAGTCTTTGACATCCTTTCGTAATGTGGGCCACCAGAACTGCCTCCTAACAAGGTGCAAGGTTTTTACAAACCCGAAGTGACCTGCCAGTTTGTCGTCGTGTGAGCGTAGTAACACCTCTTTCCTGAGGCTTTCAGGGACGTAGAGGCGGTTAGATTTCCAAGCGAAGCCTCAGTCAAAAGTAACATTGTTTTTATTCGCAAGCAACCAAGTATCAGTTTTCAGTTCTTTTAGAAACTTTTGTTGCAACTGGGAAGGAATTGACAAAGCGCTCGGCTGGGCGGCGTCCGCAGCGGGTGGCTGCTGCGCGCGTGTTTGGCTACGCGTCACAGCCTGCATACCCAATTGGGGCGCCATCCACAGGGTGCTAACCACTTCTGGCGCTGCCCCAGAGTCCTGAGGTTGCCTTGACAACGCATCAGCCAGGAAATTCCTTTTCCCCGGAATAAACTTCAATTGAAAATTGAACCGATTAAAAAATTGAGCCCAACGGACCTGTTTGGGGCTCAGTTTTCGCGGGGTACTAAGAGCTTCCAAGTTTTTATGATCAGTCCACACTTCAAAGGGATGATTCGCCCCCTCTAACAGATGCCGCCAGGCTTCTAACGCGGCTTTTACTGCAAATGCCTCCTTTTCCCATACATGCCAACGTCGCTCAGTCTCGGAGAACTTGCGGGACAAGTAGGCACATGGCTTGAGGCATCCTGTCCCGTCTTGTTGCATCAACAATGCCCCGATGGAATAATCGGAGGCATCCGCCTGCACCACAAAAGGTTTTGAGGGATCAGGATGTTGCAAAATGGGCTCTTTGACAAAAGCTGCTTTAAGCCGCTCAAACGCCGTTTGACAAGCAGGCGTCCAGCGCAACAGCGCCCCTGGATTCTTTACTCTCCGAGTACCTCCCACACCCTTGGTTCGGAGCAGTTCCGTTAGTGGCAAGGCAATTTCAGCGAATCCCCTTATGAATAATCTATAGTAGTTGCTGAACCCCAGGAAACTTTGAAGTTGCCTGTGGGTGCGGGGGCTTTCCCAGTCCATGATAGCCTGCACCTTAGCAGGGTCCATTTCTATGCCTTTATCTGAAATTCTATACCCCAAATAGTCAATTTGTGTCTGGTGAAATGCACATTTAGACAGTTTGGCATACAATTCTGCTGATCTGAGTTTACTCAGCACTCTTTTCACCAGAGACACATGCTCTTCCATGGTTTCAGTATAAATCAATACATCATCCAAATACACCAATACCCCTTTAAACAGATGTTCATGCAGTACTTCATTGATCAATTGCATAAATACCCCAGGGGCCCCAGCCAAACCAAAAGGTAACACCTTATACTGGAAGGCTCCCAACGGGCAATTGAAGGCAGTTTTCCACTCATCGCCCTCCTTGATCCGTACACGATAGTAGGCTTCTCTTAAATCAAGTTTAGAGACGATCTTTCCCTTAGCCAGATGTGACAACATGTCCTTGATCAATGGCAAGGGATATTTATTGGAAATTGAGACGGCATTTAATCCGCGGAAATCGGTACAAAGTCTCAATGTCCCATCCTTTTTTGGGTGGAAGAGAACCGGCGCCCCCACCGGTGAATTCGCCGGCTCGATGAATCCGCGCACCAAATTTTTGTCCACAAAGTCTCTCAACAGAGTCAGTTCTTTTTGTGTCATGGAATAAATCTTTGGCTTGGGCAATTGGGTGTTGGGCACCAGTTCAATGGCACAGTCCGTCTTTCTATGGGGGGGCAATTGGTCGGCTTCCTTTTTGCCAAACACATCAGCAAACATCCTGTACTCTGCCGGCAAGCCTTCCAGAGGAGGGGCCGGGCAATGCGGAGTCGCAGCTGCCGCAACCCCCACCATCTCCTCTGGGGCACCCTTCCCCTCCGTCGCTTGGTAGAACCCATCCCTAAACGTGATAGTCCGGTAAACCCAGTTTATTTGGGGATTTTGCTGCACCAACCAGGGCACCCCCAACACCACCAAGGGACCCCCTACTGGAGCCACGACAAAAGACAAACCTTCCCGATGGCTGCCCAGCTGCAAGGCTACCCGCCCTGTGAAATGGGTGACCGGTTTGCCCCCTGCCATGGACCCATCCAGCTGTGTAAAGGCGATGGGTCGCTGTAAAGGGAAAGTAGGTAGCTCCAAAGCCGCTACCACATCGGGGTGCATTAGACATCGGGAACATCCCGAATCAATCATGGCCCATACTTCTACAGTCTTGGATTGGGAGCCCAACTTCAACTTCACCATGAGAATGCGGTAACTGCCACTCACCGATGAAGGCTCGCGCCCTTCTTCCACCACCTGCCCTGCGGCACCCTTTAAAGCAGGTGGCTGGCGTTTCCCGCCGGCTGCCGGATTTCGGGCTCACCCTCATCCTCGTAGAACATCGCATCATCTCCCGCGGTTTCAGCCACCGCGGCTTTCTGCTTCCTCGGCAGGGCAGGGGACTTCGTCGGCGGCTTGCCAAGCCGTTCCTCTCCCTTTGCCTTCGGGCACGCCGCCACTCAATGCCCCTCTTTACCACATCTCAGGCACAGACCTTTTGCATAGCGCTTCTCTCGCTCCTCATCCCAGGGTCGTTGTCCTGGTCTCCCCCCGGTGCTCGCTGGGCGGCTGGGCTTCACCTCCCGCCCCAATTTGGCGGTCTTTCGATGGGCGAAGATTTCATGGGCATGTTCAGCCCTCCCAGCCAGCTGGATCCATTCGTACAGCGTATAGGGGTCGTCCCTCCCCAAGGACCAGCGCAGCACCTCTGTATTCAGGCCATCCTTGAATAGCTCGATAATGGTGGCTTGAGACCAGTCATCCACCTTCCCAGCAAGCGCTTTAAACTCCAGGGCATAATCAGCCATGGATCTTGACCCCTGCTTAAGTTCCTTCAGAGCTCGCTTTGCCCTCTCTTTCGCCAAGGGATCCTCGAAGTGTTGTCTCAATGCCCAGAGGAACTCATCGAATTTCTCCAGTTCAGGCGCTTCCGACTGGCACATCTGGACATACCAGTCTGCCGCCCTCCCTTTCAGTTTGGTGGCAATGGTGATGATCTTTGCCTTTTCCGACTGAAAAAGTGACCCCCATTCCTCCATGTAGGCTTTAGCATTCGTCAGGAAAAATGAGAGTTTGGTTGGGTCCCCATCAAACTTGACAGGGAAGTCTCTCATCCCGCCCCCCGCCGGGCTGCGCCCCGCCACCGGGGCTGCAGGGGTTGGTACCTCCCGGCCTCGCGGCGGCACGGGGCCCGGGGGCAGCCGCACCGGCGATGCTGCTGTTTCCATCTGGACCGACTGGTCCCCCTCGCGCCTCCGCGCCGGCCGTCGCTGCTCCGGGGACCGCCCATGGGACGAAGGAATTGAATGCCGCTGGCTTGATCCTTCCCGGACTTCTCTCAACGAGGTCACATCTAGGCTCAGCTGCTTCAGTATAGTTTCTAACGAGTCCATTTTTGACTCCAGTACTCGGATACGATCCGGGGTGGGGGAGCCCTCCGTTGGCGGCACCTGTACCACGGTGGGGGATAATGGGTATCTCTGCCTCCAGGATGGGCCCCCCGCCACTGTGACATCCCCTTGGGTCTCGTCCCAGGTGACCAGCTCGCCCGGAGAATTTACGGTAGTCTCCGGGGCGGTTTTCAGACCCCCGGCTTCACCCTCCGACTCGGAGCTTGTCTCTTCTAGGATGGCCGACAGCTCCCCCCCCTGGGACGGTCGGTCGGGCTGCCGCACGGTCGAGTCCGGTTCCCCTTCCTCCATCATCACGATGTCGGGTTCGGTCATCGCTGGTGCTCTCCCTCACAGGGTTAGACAACTTGTCTTTTCCTGGACAGGGGCCAGCGGAGTTGGGATCTTAGATTCTCAGCTTTATGTAATGATTGCCCTAGCCCAAATACTCAGACTCACAAGAGGCTGCTATATGAAATCTGATTTATTAAGGAACTAAAGGCAAATACAGAGAAAGCTGAGAATGAGCAAAAGCGCGCCAAATACAAACTTAAACCCTTGGTGCAAACGTCTCCCGCCTCCCTCGTAACAGCCCCGCCCGGCACAGGTGCTAGCAATCGTCAGAGTTGCTAGCCTGGGAAAGTAACCTTGAGCGCAGTAGATAATGCAAATACATTCCAGAGCAAAGCCAAAAGATAAGTACTCCCATCCTCCCGAGAAAGATGAAACACGCATCCTGCTAATGACATGCGAAACGTTACGATGTATCAAAGACATTGAAACGGTGACCATGACAAAAAGCTTTTCTCTCTTGCAAACCCCTCATTTCCTAAAGGAATCATTGTGCAGTCTGGGGTTTCTCCTCAATTCCTGGCTTCTGCTGGAACGAAATACTTTGGCCATCTTTGGTGGATCTACCGGTTGCATCCTTTCCTGGAACAGGAGGCAGTGAAGACAGAAACACCCTTTTCATCTCTCAGACTATTGCAGCTCCCTTTGAATGGGGTTGCCCTTGAAGAAGACTTCACATTCTGTGCAGCTGTCACAGAACGTGGGGGCCTACTTGCTGTCCAGTGTTAGCCACATTATCAGAACAACACCTGTTCCTCAGCTGAATTAGCTGCCCACAGGCTTTCAGGCCTAATTCTCATGAACATATGAGAAATCTTGGGAACATCTGCAAGAACCTGGCCGAAGTCTGAGGAACTGACTGAGGAAGAAGTATATTAGGGTCTAAAGACCTGGGTCTACTTTGATTAGAAAAAGAAAGAGGCTGATTCCAAACAGAGCTATGACAAACATGAAGAAAACCTTACTGATAAAAACTGTGAGCAGTTTTTGATGCTGAAGGTCAAAAAGCAATCTCTGTTCATTCCTCCTTTATCTGACTGGATTTTGTCTGAGAAGTCATGCAGAATATAATGGAAATGTATTGTAAATCTTAGAACACAATGACAAAATTAAATCTTCCTTATTATTCATCTTATCTCTGAAAAACACATGCTAAACTTTCTCAACTTTCTTTTACCTTAAAAAAAGTATTTCCTTCTGTTATTGTAAGAGAAGGCAATTATGAGCTATTCTTTGTTAAACAAACAGTAGTGCAAAGGTGATTCTGAAAAATCAGCTAAGGTTGGGAAGTGATTATTTGTTTGGACCTCCTGACTTTCTACTCATGATTTATATACAGGTAGCTCAATAACCCAATAACTAAGCATTCTGGTTGTACCACTCCTTAGTAATCAACATTTTCTAAAATGTCAATTTGAGTCAATTATCTCTCAGCATAATCTACCTCCCTCTATGAATTGGGGTGGGGGGAGTATTAAATCTGAAACAACTTACATCACTGGGCTCCAGTTTAGAGTTCTGCTATGCTCAAATGTACATACATAATAACAATTTTTAAAAATTATTTATCCAAGGTCACAATGTCAGATGAGTCAAGATCTTTCCATTCTCAAACAACTAAATATTAAACCTTTGATAATGCAGAGGTCGGTAATAGGATCAAAGCAAGCTTCTCTGGCAGGTGCCTGGACTGGAACACTTAAGCTGACATTTCTCAGATACCAATTAGTCAGATGTATTAAGAAAGTAGCTTTGCGAGAATTCCGGCAATTGTTCTTTTTTCAATGAGCAACCTGCGTATAAAAAATTAGGATGGTAGGCTCTGACACTGACTCCTTTCCCCCAATGTTTCAGTGTAAGGCAGAGGATCTTCTGAGAAGATAGACCACCCTGCACCTGGAGATTGTTTACACAATGGCTACTCAGTAGGGCCCACAAGGTATGCAAGTTGGCAGGTGTGGCACTGTGGTTGAAGTACAACCTTTGCTTTTTTGTTGTTTATTCGTTTAGTCGCTTCCGACTCTTCGTGACTTCATGGACCAGCCCACGCCAGAGCTTCCTGTCGGTCGTCAACACCCCCAGCTCCCCCAGGGACGAGTCTGTCACCTCTAGAATATCATCCATCCATCTTGTCCTTGGTCAGCCCCTCTTCCTTTTGCCCTCCACTCTCCCTAGCATCAGCGTCTTCTCCAGGGTGTCCTGTCTTCTCATTATGTGGCCAAAGTATTTCAGTTTTGCCTTTAATATCATTCCCTCAAGTGAGCAGTCTGGCTTTATTTCCTGGAGGATGGACTGGTTTGATTTTCTGGCAGTCCAAGGCACTCTCAGAATTTTCCTCCAACGTCACAGTTCAAAAGCATCGATCTTCCTTCGCTCAGCCTTCCTTATGGTCCAGCTCTTGCAGCCATATGTTACTACGGGGAACACCATTGCTTTAACTATGCGGACCTTTGTTGTCAATGTGATGTCTCTGCTCTTAACTATTTTATCGAGATTTGTCATTGCTCTTCTCCCAAGGATTAAGCGTCTTCTGATTTCCTGACTGCAGTCAGCATCTGCAGTAATCTTTGCACCTAGAAATACAAAGTCTTTCACTGCTTCTACATTTTCTCCCTCTATTTGCCAGTTATCAATCAAGCTGGTTGCCATAATCTTGGTTTTTTTGAGGTTTAGCTGCAAGCCAGCTTTTGCACTTTCTTCTTTCACCTTCATCATAAGGCTCCTCAGTTCCTCTTCACTTTCAGCCATCAAAGTGGTATCATCTGCATATCTGAGATTGTTAATGTTTCTTCCAGCGTTTTTAACTCCAGCCTTGGATTCCTCAAGGCCAGGATGTCACATGATGTGTTCTGTATACAAGTTGAATAGGTAGGGTGAGAGTATACAGCCCTGCCGTACTCCTTTCCCAATCTTAAACCAGTCCGTTGTTCCGTGGTCTGTTCTTACTGTTGCTACTTGGTCGTTATACAGATTCCTCAGGAGGCAGACAAGATGACTTGGTATCCCCATACCACTAAGAACTTGCCACAATTTGTTATGGTCCACAGTCAAAGGCTTTAGAATAGTCAATAAAACAGAAAGAGATGTTTTTCTGAAACTCCCTGGCTTTTTCCATTACCCAGCGGATATTGGCAATTTGGTCCCTAGTTCCTCTGCCTTTTCTAAACCCAGCTTGTGCATCTGGCAATTCTCGCTCCATGAACTGCTGAAGTCTACCTTGCAGGATCTTGAGCATTACCTTACTGGCATGTGAGATGAGTGCCACTGTTCGATAGTTTGAACATTCTTTATTGTTTCCCTTTTTTGGTATGGGGATATAAGTTGATTTTTTCCAATCTGATGGCCATTCTTGTGTTTTCCAAATTTGCTGGCATATAGCATGCATTACCTTGACAGCATCATCTTGCAAGATTTTGAACAGTTCAGCTGGGATGCCGTCATCTCCTGCTGCCTTGTTATTAGCAATGCTTCTTAAGGCCCACTCAACCTCACTCTTCAGGATGTCTGGCTCTAGCTCACTGACCACACCGTCAAAGCTATCCCCGATATTGTTATCCTTCCTATACAGGTCTTCTGTATATTCTTGCCACCTTTTCTTGATCTCTTCTTCTTCTGTTAGGTCCTTGCCATCTTTGTTTTGATCATACCCATTTTAGCCTGGAATTTACCTCCAATGTTTCTAATTTTCTGGAAGAGGTCTCTTGTCCTTCCTATTCTATTGTGTTCTTCCACTTCCGCGCATTGCTTGTTTAAAAATAATTCCTTATCTCTTCTGGCTAACCTCTGGAATTTTGCATTTAATTGGGCATATCTCCCCCTATCACTGTTGCCTTTTGCTTTCCTTCTTTCTTGGGCTACTTCTAGTGTCTCAGCAGACAGCCATTTTGCCTTCTTGGTTTTCTCTTTCTTTGGGATGTATTTTATTGCCGCCTCCTGAACAATGCTGCCAACTTCTGTCCAGAGTTCTTCCGGGACCCTATCTACTAAGTCCAGTCCCTTAAATCGATTCTTCACCTCCACTGCATATTCCTTAGGAATATTAGTGAGCTCATATCTAGCTGATCTGTGGGTCTTCCCTAATCTCTTGAGTCTGATCCTAAATTGTGCAAGAAGTTCGTGATCTGAACTACAGTCAGCTCCAGGCCTTGTTTTTACCGACTGTACAGATGTCCGCCACCTTTGGCTGCAAAGAATGTAATCAATCTGATTTCGGTGTTGTCCATCTGGTGAAGTCCATGTATAAAGCCGTCTCTTAGGTTGTTGGAAGAGAGTGTTTGTTATGCAGAGTGAATTGTCTTGGCAAAATTCTATCAGCCTGTGTCCTGCTTCGTTTTGTTCTCCCAGGCCATACTTACCTGTCATTCCAGGTGTCATTTGACTGCCCACCTTAGCATTCCAGTCTCCTGTGATGAAAATAACATCACTTTTAGGCGTGTTGTCCAGTAGGTGCTGCAGATCCTCATAGAACTGCTCTACTTCAGCTTCTTCAGCGTTTGTGGTTGGGGCGTATATTTGGATCACTGTGATGTTAGATGGCTTGCCCTGAATTCGAATTGAGATCATTCTGTCGTTTTTTGGGTTGTATCCAAGCACTGCTTTAGCCACTTGACTATTAATTATGAAGGCTACTCCATTTCTTCTGTGGTCCTCTTGTCCACAGTAGTAAATCTGGTGGTCATTTGATGTGAAGTGGCCCATTCCAGTCCATTTCAGTTCACTGACGCCCAGAATGTCTATCTTTAATCTTGACATCTCACCAATAACCACATCCAATTTGCCCTGGCTCATAGATCTTACATTCAAGGTTCCAATGGTGTGTTGATCCTTAGACCATCGGATTCGCCATTCACCACCAGCACCGTCGGCTGCTAGCCGTCCTTTCGGCTTTGAGCTAGCTGCGTCATCATGTCTGGGGCTAGTTGAACACATCCTCTGTTCCTCCCCAGTAGCATTTTGACCATCTTCCGACCTGGGGGTCTCATCTTCCGATGGTATACCGACATATCTCTGATTGTACTGATCCATTGAGTTTTCACGGCAAGAATACTGGGGTGGGTTGCCATTACCTTCCCCAGGGATCGCATTTAGTCTGACCTCTCTGTCATGACCTTCCCGTCTTGGGTGGCCCTTCACGGTTTAGCTCATGGCATCATTGAGGTGCTCAAGCTCCAGCACCATGACAAGGTAACGATCCTTTGCTGAAGACAACCTTTGCTGCACATGCATATTGCACACATCTCTTCCTGCTTGCATGTCTGCCCACGAGGTAATGGAGATTGTTAATCCCCAAGCCCAAGAAGGAGGAGGAAGAGGAAGTCAGGTGACCCACATGACATCCCACAAGCACAATAGAGATGCGATTTGCTAGTGTGACCCCCTTATGCTTATGAGACAGTACTGAGTTGATCCCTGATAATTCCAACATGAATTGCTTTTACAAGAACATTAATGTCAGACAGTTTGGGTTTTAGTTTTAGATACATTTACTAGAAAAATATTTCAGTCAACCAAAACACCTCTTTAAATTAGAATGACTGATCTCTGATTTTAGGGCGGTTTTGTTAAAAAAAATTGCACAAGGCATATTCTATATGAGAATACATATATTTAAAAGTATTTATTATTTAAAAGCAAACAGTCACTGAGGGTGGGAGACTAAATAAGATTTGAAGATTGAATTAAATCACTAGGAACAAATCCAAGCTTTTCAGCCATTTCCAAACCAGGCGATAGAAAATGACACAAGTTAAAGTATATTTATATATTTATTTATTTGACTATATGGATTTTTAATATTCTATGTTATTACACCTTCCTTCAGGCACTAAGGTGCATTTTCTGAATTATTTCTGAAGTGCTGCACAAGGAAATCTATGTATTAAAACCAACACTTTGCGGGCGGGAGGTGTAATGACTGAGACCGCATTTAATCCGCGGTAATCTGTACAGAGTCTCAGTGTCCCATCCTTCTTACCCCGGAACAGCACGGGGGCGCCAACTGGTGAATTTGCTGGTTCAATAAACCCCCTGGACAAGTTTTTGTCCACAAACTCCCTCAGTGCCGCAAGCTCCTTCTGAGTCATGGCATAAATCTTCAGCTTAGGCAGTTGAGCGTTGGGGACCAACTCTATTGCACAGTCAGTTTTTTGATGGGGCGGGAGTTGGTCCACTTCCATCTCACCAAACACATCTGCAAAGTCCTGGTATTTCTCCAGCAAGCCCTCCAGGGGTGTCACATTGAAATGTGGAGTTGCTGCCGCAGCCCTCCCCACCGCAGCAGACGGTACTTGTTCCGCTGCAGGAGCTTGGTAAAAGCCATCAGAAAAAGTCAAAGTCCTGTGCTCCCAATTTACGTAGGGGTTTTGCTGGACTAGCCAGGGAATCCCCAAGATGACGAGGGGATGACCCACAGGTGCTACCACAAATTGTAACCCCTCATGGTGGCTGCCCAATTGCAATGCCACTGTTCCCGTGAAATGAGTCACCGGTTTCCCTCCCGCTGTTGAACCATTCAGCTGGGTGAAAATCATGGGCCGATGCAATGGGAAGCTGGGTAAGTCCAAAGCAGCCACCACGTCAGGGTACATTAGACATCTCGAACACCCCGAGTCGATTAATGCCCAAACCTCAATGGTCTTAGTGCGGGAGCCTAACTTCACTTTCACATTCAGCGTGGGACAATTTGCACTCACCAAAACATCTTCGCGCCTGTCATCCACCACCTGCCCACAGGCGCTTTTCAGAGCAGGTGGCTGGCGTTTCCCGCCAGCTCTTTTAGATCATTTTCCTCCTCTCCCCCAAAGTAGGGAACCTCCTCCACTTCGGTTTCCGCCTTGGCTGCCTTCATTTTCCTGGGCAGTGAGGGCGATTTGCCCGCCGCTTTTCCAGACCGATCGTCTGGCCTGGGTTTTGGGCAAGCAGCCGCCTGGTGGCCCTCCTTCCTGCACCGAAGGCACTGCCCTTTGGCATAACGGCGCTCCCTCTCCTCCTCCCAGGCACATTGCCCGGGTTTCCCAGTCATGGCAGTGGGTCGGGATCCCTTGCTGAGCGCCGCGTGTCTCAACGCCTTCCTACTGTGTGTGAAAGCCTCATGGGCATGTTCAGCCTTCCCTGCCAACTGTATCCATTCATGCAAAGTATCTGGGTCGTCTCTGCCCAACGACCACCACAGGACCTCCATGTTCAGGCTGTCCTTAAACAGCTCTATTAAGGTGGCCTGGGACCAGTCCTCAACCTTCCCAGCCAAAGCCTTGAATTCCAAAGCGTAGTCGGCTATGGATCTTTGCCCCTGGCTGAGTTCTTTTAGAGCCCTCTTCGCCTGTTCTTTGGCTAATGGGTCTACAAAGTGCAGCTTTAATGCCCACAGGAATTCTTCAAAATCCTCCAACTCAGGAGCGTCCACCTCATTTAACTGGACAAACCAGTCAGCAGCCCGCCCCTTTAGCTTGGTGGCAATGGCATTTATCTTGGCCCTTTCGGAACGGAAATACGGTCCGAATTCATCCATATAACTACTTGCGTTGGTAAGAAAGAATGACAGCTTAGCTTAGTTGGATCCCCATCAAATTTGACTGGAAAGTCTTTAACCCCCGCTCCAGGCGGGCCCCTCGCCACATCTGGGTGGTTGGTCTTTCTTTTGGATACTGGAGATCTCCGCTCTCGAAGAGGGGACCTTGAAATTCTCACTCTGTGAGATTTTGGCTCAGCCCTGTGCCATCTCCTTCCTCTTTCCGCCGATCGAGGAGGAGAAGAAGGGGAGGAATACCTGGGGCTGTGAGGTTGTGGCTCAGCCCTGTGCCTTCTCCTGTCTCTTTCCACCGAGCGAGGAGGAGGAGAAGGGGACGAATACCTGGTGCTTGATTCTCCTCTCCCCCTCTCCCAGGGCCCCCAGTCCATTGACAGTTTCTTTAACATATATTCCATCGACTCAAATTTGGCCTCCAACAGTCTTATTCTTTCAGGGGGTTGAGAATCCTCTTTCCCTCCCCCGTCCGGCCTCACAACGATTGGGGGCATCAGGTACTGCTGCTTCCACGATGTCCTGGACATCCCTGGCAGAGGTCCCCATGCTTCATCCCAAGTGATCAGCTCGCCGGGCGACTCTTTGATAGGCTCAGGGGCTCCTTTTCCTCCAACCTCCTCTTCCTCCGGACTGGAACATGAAATCTCCTGTACCTCAGATAGTTCCCGGGTAGGGACCCTCTCCGTTCTCCTCACCGTGGAGTTGGGTTCCCCATCGCTCGTGTCCTCACTTTCCCCGGTTTGGGGTTTTGGTTCGGTCATCGCTAGCACTACTCCCTCACAAGATAAATCCGGAAAGGGGCTAACGGTAAATTTTTAGAATTCTCAGCATTATGTAATGATTGCCTACCCTAATAAAACCAGACTCACAAGTAGAAGCTTAATGATATCTGATTTATTAAAGAATAGTGTGCAAATACAGAGAAAGCTGAGAATGAGCAAAAGCGGGCCAAATACAAACTAAAAACCCTTGGTGTGAACGTAATCCCTCCCCTCGCCCAAACCGTTTCAAATTCCCCACCGCAGATGCTGGTGACAATTTCTGCTGATGTCCTGGGAAGAAAACCTTGAACACACGAAATAACCCAAACACATTCCAATCCAGCTGAATACAGATAACATCCCAGGAGACAGAATCCTCCTCCCCTCCCAACCTAAACACACATCAGCAAAATGACATGCGAAACGTTACGATGTACGTTTAACATTGAAACAGTGAACATGACAGAGGTATTACAGATGGCAGTTAGCAAGGATTCTTCACTGTCGCTATTGTGAGAGATTGTGGAGAGTGTCCTGCTTCAGATTTCAAATACTGGCTCACACAAAGTTGCTAGGGTAGTTCACAGTTTACAGTCAAGAGATAACAGTCAAAGCATGCAAACCAAAACAGAGTCTCAGACCCTTGCCTGAATGATTTGCTTTTTAACAGGAGCATGAGAAGAATAGTCCAAAATCAGGCCAAGATTCAGAGAGCTGGGTCAGGATTGTCAGCTGGTCCAGAGGTCAGAATTTCACAGGCAGAATCCACACATGAGCGTCACACAAGAGCCAGAGATCAGACAGTTGTTTCCAGCAAAGGGAACGTGGGTCAGGGCTGCCTCTTAAATCAGGCTGCAGCCAGCTGGCACTCATCAAGAGATATACTCCCTTGCTTGTCAAGAAGCCTCATAGACTGTCTCTGCTCTGCTCTACTCTCCTCTCCTCATTGGGCGTGGGCACTGGGAGGCCTTATGTCACCCCCATCTGACTGCTCCAGCATATTCATATAATATTCATGTAATTATGATTAGCTAAGCAAGATTATATTATGTCCTGCACACATGGATCTTCTAGAAGAATCATAGTAGCTGCATTCCGTATAGTTTTGCTTTGTCTATATTAATTACTTCATAGAATGTTTAATAAGTGTTATTTACCTTTGCCTTGTGTTAAGGATTGGAACATGAACTTATATAGTTTGGTCTTGTCCTATTATTGTTATAGTTTGGGCTGACATCAACAGGATTGTTATTATGACTCTTGATTAAACTCTCCATGCTACAGAGGCATATCTTCTTGACTGTATCCCCAATATTTGGCATCTGTCAAGAAAACATTAAGAATTGGCTAAAATAATTGTACAACAGGAGCAATCTACAACTCAGTTGTTGAAATGTCTTGTCAAGATTTGCTTTATTGTTATTTTGCTTTGTTTTGACAAAGCAACAATTCAAAAGATGATCAAGCAATATGGTCACACATTTTCCAGGCCCTTCTCCTCTTTTTATTATTGTTATCATCATCATCAATTTTCAAGTTATAGTATGTTCTTAATACTGTTTGTGTTTATATATTTTTTTCTGTTAAGTAGTTTACCATAGTGAAATTTATTTTTTAAAAAGTCTGCATAGCATTAATTGATAACCAAAAAGTAATTAAAATATCTTCCTCAGAAACTGGTCACCAAATGAGTAAACCATTATATTGTTGGTGATGCTATGAGAATAATGCTTCCATCAATAATGTTTTTGAAACATCTTAAATATTCTGGGGAAAAGTCATTACATACAGTATATTAATTTGACTTCGAGACAGGTGTTAGTATTTTCAAATGTCAGTATTTTTTAATTACATATCTACATGTGAAGTTGACAGCTGAACAATGGAAATAGATTCTCCGTGCTCTTCTTATTGTTATGGAACTTGTTCTTCAGCACTGGGAAGATAAATATATGGCCCACTTTCTCAATGGGCTGAAGGCTGGATATTACTTGCTACTCATGAGCAAGTTGCTTACAGCTGTAGACTATGTATGATTATAATGAAATATGCTCATCCTTTGTTGAACATTTTGTGTAAAACTCTGTATACCTAAATATGCATGAAATACCCTTATATATGTTTCTATTATCTTTTTTTTCTCTTTGTTCTGAGGGAGGGAGGGAGGGAGGGAGGAAAGGGAGGGAATGGAGGAAGGGAGGAAGGGAGGAAGGAAGGGCGGGTCAGCCCTGGAGTGCATCATGATGAAAATGGCATAAATACCCTGTCTGTGTACAGTGGCTGAGGGAACTAGAGAACAAGAGTTATGTATGATTCATGTTTAAAGATGTCAGTGACATTTAAAGCTGTCAATGGAATATTTTGTGGATTCATCTCAAATAAGAACAGCAATGTGGTGTCTTTGCTTCCAGACTGCTCTATCTATCAGCATTTTCATTTAAACTATGTGGGGGAAATTGTAAAATATAATCAAATCAGTGGTTGCAGCAGTGCTGGGTTCCAATTCCTGGTCACCCATGATATCTTTTCCATGAAGGACAGGTCTGTTGTTCTCAAAGTTAAAATGAGGCAAGACACCACGGTTGCATAATGACCTTTTTCAAGTAAATGATGCAGGTGGGATGGGGAGATTGGGGTCAGAAACTTGGGTCTGGACTTTAAATCAGGAACTTAGCAGGATCTGGCAGTTTTAAACCTTTCCTTCTGCTTTGGTCCCCATCGAGATTCGAGATCTGCATTCTGTGCTGTTTGTATTGAAAGAAAAGCTTCCTTTGAATTAAAAAAAAAGATTTTCATCCAATGAAAATAATGGGAAGATAGGGAAAACAGAACTGGGATTATAATCAAAGGTAATTAGTCGGTTTAAAATTGAATAATGTTTGAATGATGCCCATCACATTTGTCCCTGAGAATGTGAAACCTTTAAACCAGGGTTTCTCAACCTTGGGAACTTTAAGATGTGTGGACTTCAGCTCCCAGAATTCCCTAGCCAGCATGGTAGGGGTAATAGCCTTGGTAGGGGTGCTGAGAAATGGCAAAGAATGGCAAGAAAAGTCAAGATGGCGGCCATGATGGTACCATTGAAGCTTCACCCTTTTTTGAAGCATCTGTTTCTGTTACTTAGACACAGTAGACCAATTGACACAAGAGCTTCTATTGGAGGAACAAAGGAAGCAGATTAACAGCAAACTGAAGAGATCTCCTGAACCCATCTAGACCAGCTCTCTTCCAATGGTCCCTGTTGCTTCCCAAGAGTCACTTCATGATCCCTGTGGCTCTCCATTCCCATTTTATATTCTATATTTCAAGCAATTTCCTCCCCTCCAAGGGCAAATCCCAAACATAGTTATTGCAATATACTTCCACAAGGATCAGCTGATCCAAATTTTGGAAAATTTTCTTGATGCAAGCCATCAAGTACGTTGACAGCAGAACTCAAATTCTTCCTTCATTGTCACTCATACTTCTTTGCTCTTTGCTTTTTTCATCCTGTGAAGAAAGGTTTTGTAGTAACTTGTCCCTTTCTAAATAGTTACCACTAGCAAATATCATTTTTTATTATTATCATCATCATCATCATTATCAACACTTGTTTGAAGGATGAAACTACTTGATGCTGCTCATTGAATATAGATTTAAATAGATTAAAAAGCAATCTCCCCCTACAGAAGAATGTCAGTTTAGATTATTAATTGAATAGTAATAAAGGTTGAATGGTGCATGACCTTCTAGGGTTGGGGATAGTTTGTTAATGGGCTATTGTTGGATCACTCAGGATTAGGGGGAAAAAACCGTTAGCCACCACAGACCAGAGACAACATAACAGCTCAACAGTGCAGGATGAAATGGCTGTGGAGGGCATGGATCTGCTGCTGGAAGGAAGGGGGCATTCAGCCACCTGGAGCTGAGGCTGCTATGGAATGAACTGCAGTCTACCTGCTCTGACAGACTGAGTTGGAAAACGACCATTTTGAATCAAAGGTGAAAAAACACAGGGGCGGGATGAATTTGCAATGGTCTGGTTGTTGGAGAAGGACAATGCCACCCACTCTGGAAGTAGTGAATGGCCTGTACTGGCAGTGGGCAAAGCAGAGAGCGTTGATCTGCCCTTAGAGAAATCAATTTAGAGTAGAACTGGGAAAAGTCAAATCCTGTTCCCTGGTGGGCCCCAGTTTTGACCACCTTATTTACACACATTAATAACACAAGACAATTTCCATCTGACTGGAATCAGGCTATCGTTGTACTGATATATAAAATACGAAAATAAAGGAAATAGACTCGACCCTACAAATCATAGGCCTATTAGTTTAGTAAACACAATAAATAAACTTTATGCCAGGTTTTTATATTCAAAGTTAGTGGATTGGGCACAAAATGAAAATATTATTGCTGAAGAACAGGCCGGGTTTAGAGAGGAATATTCAACACTAGATCATTGTTTGGTTCTTCACGACTTGGCAGAAAAATATTCCAGCCCCCACCCCTTGTGGTTCCCTTTTTGCAGCCCTTCTCTTTTTAAGTCAGCTTTTGATCTAATGCCAAGGGAGAGATTGTGGGATAGTCTGATTGGCAAAAGGCTGCTAGAGCTCATTCAGCTGCTTTATTTCAAACACCTCCCTGAAAATTAGATGCACACCCTGGGGACATTTATCTAAAGCAGTCCCAACTTATAACGGTGTAAGACAAGGTTGCATATTAGCTCTGTTACTTTTCAATTTGGATCTAAATCCAATAGTTCAAACGCTTGCTGTTTCAGCCCATGAACCACTTATTTTGGCCAATCATGCAATTCCAGCATTACTGAATGCCGATGAGGTAGTCATTATGTCTACTTCACAGGTGGTAATGAGAAAAGCACTTAGGGCATTAGCTTTATTTTGTACAGATCAAAAACTATCAATAAATTATCAGAAAACTAAAGTCTTAGTTTTTGCCCGACACCATCATAAGATACACAAATGGCAAATAAATGGGACTCCAACTGAACAGGTGTGCACCTATAATTACCTTGGAGTGCAGTTCTCTGCTTCCTTATCCTGGAATGCTCATTTTCTTTACCAGGCAGGTGTTGCACAGCGTACCTCATCAGCTATTGCAAGATTCTACCATTCAAAAGGAGCCCATTATATTCCTGCAGCTTACAAGGTCTTTCAGGCGAAGGTAGTCCCTCAGCTTCTCTATGGCTCCCAAATTTGCTACCTTGCAAAGCTTAATATTATTGAAACCATTCAGAATAAGTTCATTAGAGCCATATTGATGATACCAAAAAGTATCAAAAATGCCATCCTATGGGTAGAAATAGGTATAGTTTCTTTGGATGCCAGAGCATGGATCCTTCTTCTTACCTTCTGGCTAAAGTTAATTCTGTTGCCTATAGGTTTAGCCCCATTGGTATTTAGATATCATTTTAAGTCACTGTGGCTAAAAAAAGCCTTAGATAAAATTAAATTGCTGGGCTTCTCTATGGAAAGTCTGTGCTCATTAGGATTTGATAATGCTAGGACTGCCCTGAAACAACGAATCTGGGATATAGATCTCCAAACAAATTTAAGTAAGGTGCTACACCCCAATATCTGTCATTTTCTTCCGGAAGGGTTCGTTCCAGCTTCTTATTTATCATCCATCACAATTTTGAAATTTCGTAAAGCTTTCACTTTAGCCAGGCTGGACGCACTGCCCACAGAAGGATCACACGGGGCCCTCTTCAGTCTGTGTGTGAGCTCCCCCTCCCCACAAAGTGGTTTCTAAATATAGAGCTCTGCAAACTTTAACAAATCAGGAATTCTCCATTTTAGTTTGATTCCCAGACAGCTGGATGGATGGATGGATGGATGGGTGGGTGGGTGGGTGGGTGAATCTCAATTATTCCTTGCCACTATCTAAAAAAGTATTGCTTTCATTACCAAAACAAGGGACATTTCGGCTCTTTTTCATTGCTATCAAATAAAAAGGACTTATAATTGAAAAATAGAGATGGCTTCCTTTTCCAAAATGCTTTCATTTTAATTTAATTGTTTGTTTTTTTGTTTCTTTTTAGATTGATTTATATAGTTATTAATCTCAGTACAGGGCTTGGGGTGGCTCACAACATTAAAAAAAATAAAAACATATAAAAATAGAAAATAAGAAATAAAACAAACAGCAATTGGAGAATCATAAAAAAGCACACAGCACAGACAGGAAATGGCTTGGGCACATATGATAAGATACTGGATCGCCCAATATTCCAAAGAAAGTATCCTTATTTGTCTCTTTATACAACCGCTCTTCAAGTCAGTCCCCTTCTTAACTGCTTGCAGATTAAGCAAACTGAGCTCTTTCAAAGATGATTCCAGAGATTTTCATTTATTTTACTTCGATATACATGCATGCATACATACATATTTTTTACCTTGGATCTATTTTGCAATGACTTTTCTCAATGCAGCTAAAACATCCCGGTTCCTCAGGCTATATATGAAAGGGTTAATAGTGGGAGGGAAAATGGTTGTAAACACTGAGCTAATACTGGCCCTTTCTGCTGAGTAGGAGGATGTGGGTGTCATGTAGGTCAAAATAGCCGCTCCATAGAAGAACCCCACCACGCACAAGTGGGACAAGCAGGTGCCCAAGGCTTTGTGGCTCCTTTCTGTGGACTTCATTCTCAGAACCTGCAAGAGGATGGCCAGATAGGAAGCAAGGATGACTGAGACAGGGATGAGAAAAACCAGAAAACTTCCAAGATATATGGTCTTTTCAAATGCAGAATTGTCTGAACAAGACAATTGTATGAGGGCTGGATACTCACAAAGGTTATGGATAATCACATTAGTCTTGCAGTAGGGAAGAGGCAGGACATAGAGAGAACAAGTCAGTGCCTGCACAGAAGACCAGAACCAGACACCGACTGACATCATACAGCATATTTTGCTCCTCAGGAGGACTGGGTACTGCAGAGGCCTACAGATAGCCACATATCTGTCATAGGCCATGGCGGCCAGGATGAGGCATTCAGCCCCTCCCACAGCCAGGGTGACAAAGATTTGGAGGACACATCCATAGAGTGAAATGGTGTACCTTTGGGTCACAAAATTCAAAGTCATCTTGGGCACAATTGCCAGAACTTGGCAGAGGTCCATGACAGACAGCTGACTCAGGAAAAAGTACATTGGGGTATGAAGATGAGGATCCGCTTTAATAAGGAAAAGAAGAAGACCGTTTCCTACCAGAGCAATCACAAACATGGAATTAATCACACCAAGAAAAATGGAGGGTGATTTTTGATGGAGAAGTCCGGCAAGAACAAACTTTGTCCACAGTGTTACGTTGTCTTCTCCCATCCCTCCTTCACTGTCTGGATTTCACCTAATAACCAAGAAATACCTTCTGAGAATGGAAGTTAGGTATTTTCCCCTTTGTATACATAATGAAAGAGAAAAAGAAAGAAATGAAAATGAAAGTCTTTTTTTATTTTGTCACAAGATTACAAAGCAAAATTACAGAAAGTAAACCAACAATGGAATATAGAAAACAACTAATAAACCAAAAATCTAAGCAAAACACAATAAATAAAAAAGAGAGGTTATTAAGCATCTAAATATATCACTTGTATATCATATTTATATATGATACAGAAATCACTGGTTTATAAAAATACCTTTTAATATACTATTATTATTAAATAGGAAAAAAAAGCATAATGATAACATGAATCCACTGATACTAATTTAACATTTTTCAGAACTTGTAACCATTGATGTGTCCTAACAGTCAGGAACCACGCTGAGATGAGGAATAGGTCTCTAGTGTTTTATTACTGCTATTGTAGACAGAAAATCCTACCAAACTGAAGAAGTGTGGGAAAACCCAGACAGATAAACCCCAAAAGTCAAGGCTGGTCTGTTCTGTGTCTCTTTGAATGGCTGCTCAAAGTCTCTAAACTACGCATGCGTTTTCCCCCCTGGATAGGGGCCCCCTCCTGCTCACCATCAGTGCTCATGACAGATGTGACATTATTGGATATTCCGGTTCTTTAGTCCATAGTTCATCGATCCCAGTAATGTCAACTTTGAAGTGTTCCTTAACTTTTGGTAGAAGTATATTGTAGGTTTAATTTCAGTTAGGGGTTCCACCAAATAAGAAAGCCGCTTGAATATCTTGGAAGCAGTCAAAGCATCTGGCCCATATTGAAATGTCAAAACATGCTTAAGTTGAAAATACTGCCACTGTTGTGAACTAGGAAAATGCAATTATATTTGAAGCCAAGAAAAATCCTTAAAATAATTATATATCAATTGATTTAAAGGGGTTAAGCTTATCTTCTGAGCGTCTTCAACTTTCATACAGGATTAGTGGTGATGGATGTCAGTTAAAAAAGCATTTTCCAAATATGCTTTGATTTTTTTTTCTTGTTATCACCATATGCTGCCATATCTTTTTATCTACAACACATACCTATGTATATCCAAAGCTGGAGTGTTTTTTTAAGTCTATATTTTATAGCGTTTAAATATACAGTCAAGAAAAAAAACAAGTTTTCAAAAGCGAAACCTAACAGAAAAAAGATTTACAAGCGTTAGAAAATTAGGTTTTTAAAAATTAGAGTACCATATTAACAGTAGTTCTGCATATTAAAATACCTTGTATCGTTTTAGAACTTCAGACCCTTACTGAAGTTAAATAAGTGTGCATTTATTAGGAACAGTGATCAGTATATGCCTACTATAATCAGTGGTGGGGCTTCTATTGCAACCACACACCCACCATCATGCATATTTTGACATGCCCACCTGAACACTGCTGCAAAGAGGAGAAGGGGCAATTAGAAATCCTTACTCTCTTTCTGATAAATACATCCAACAATCAAACTAGCCAGTAAAGCCATCTCAAAAGTTTGGTCTAATATTTTAGATAAAAGCAGTTTGAAGCAAATAAAGTTTCAAGAGCCCTTTAAAGGGTGGTACTAACGAAATAAGTTCTGCAAGCCTGTCCTGTTTGTCAAGATAGGCCCAATTGTTCTGAAAGGAAATGCAACTCAGCCTTGATACTAAATTGAGCTCTTTGTAGTACATCTGTCCCCAGTTGCATCTAACCACAAGCCAAAAATGTTCTGGCAACATCTTTTTTTCTGTGTTCTCTCTTTCTCTCTCTTAAGTGGATAGCATCCAAGAGCAACCTCAAGGTGTGACACCTTGCCCCCCATTATGTCAGGGGTGAAGACAGATGATAAGGTACAGCAGGTAGGATCAGAGTGAGCTTGTTTCTGGCTGATACAGGTAGGATCCCTTCCCTCCAGTCCCAATCAGGCTTATCCACACTGTTCTGGTGTTGACTCCCTACCTAGAACTAGACACATGAAACATGGAGTCCCCCTGCTCTGGTCAGTATTTCCCCCAAGTTTTGTAAGGCACTGGTCCTGTGGGGTTTAAGTTAAAACCTGGCTGTTCCAACAGGCCTTGTGGGTAGCCAGGTTCAGAGGGTGTTCCTTCTTGTAGTGGTGCTATATTTGTTGCTTAAGGGAGGTTATATTATTATAAGTAGAACTGATTGGTTGTTGTAGTTACTGATTTTGGCAATGCGTGGGTCTAATCCTACTTCTGAAGATGGGATATATAAATCTCTCAGAGTCAGCAACTATTGCAGTGGCATAAAAGCTTTGTAAACAAATAGCAAAGCCAAAGAATGCAAAGCAATGGTACAACCATGAGAGGGTGTAAGAGTGAAATCTCATGAAAGGCTGAAATAAGGACAGGTGTGTGAGAGGCACAGGAAAGGGCCCAGAGAAGATGGACAGACTCCTGCAACCCTATCTGCTCCATTCTTGCTATACTGCTAAGATTGGCAGATGTTTTTCCCACCAGGGCAGCAATACTGGAGGGGTCAGTTAATCCCTTTTCTTATTATGTGCTGCACACCCATAAACAGGACATGGTCATCTAGCAGCAACCCAGAAGAGATGCAGCAGACTCTGGATTGGACTGGTAAGGAGCAGCAAATCACCTCCTACTTCTCTGCTGACCCAAGATAGGTGTCAAGCATTTCAATTCAGCAACTGGGAAAGGCCCTTTGTTGCAGCCCAGCTGCTAGATGGGAGAATAGACCTGCATGTATAACATCTGTTTGCCAACAACTCAGTAGCCATAGCTCAGTCTACACTTCATAGGCTCTTTATTTGACTGCTCTGAGGTTTTGCTTATGTTTTCAGTTTGATTGTTCAGTGGAAAGATTCTTTCTTCCCTGGAAAAAAATGTGCTTCCATGCACTTAACCTAAAGATGGGTAAGATACTGGATTGCAGACAAAGAGTGATACAGATGTTATAGAAATGGCAGGGATGAGTTCATGTTGAAGAGAGTTAACATAAAACATTTCTGAAACCCAGTCCAACTGCTCAACCCAACATTCCAGAGCAGGGTTCCTCAACCAGGGTTCTGTAGCACCCGAGGTTTTCGTGAAAGGTCACTAGGGGTTCCCTGGGAGATCACGATTCATTTAAAAAAATATTTCAAATTCGGGCAACTTCACGTTAAAGAGGTCAGTTTCATTCTTTATTTTTAGTTTAAGAACACTGTCCATGCATATAGACAGGCCTACCCATGAAATGAATATAATAATTTTGTAGCTTCTGGCCTATATTTGAGCCTCAATGTGCAGGGGTTCCCCCAGGCCTGAAAACTATTTCAAGGGTTCCTCCAGGGTCAGAAGGTTGAGAAAGGCTGCTCCAGACTGATATTTACTGGAGAATGAGGTCTCCCTCTCTATCCCAGCCCAGCCCCAACATGATTGTAGTATGACGGTCTTTTTAATGGAGCCCATCCAGTGATTAAGAGAACAAGGGAAATGGGAGACTTTGGATTACAGTGTCTACCAAAGTTGTCATTCCACTCAGCAGATGAACTTTCTGAAAGAAATTCACCTCCACCTAGGTGGAGCCAAATTTTGTTCCCTTGTCCAGCTTCTCTCCTGTATAAGTTGATCTGGCATTCAAGAGGGATCTATCATGATCTGTCATCAAGCTGGGTTTAGAAAAGGCAGAGGAACTAGGGACCAAATTGCCAATATCCGCTGGATAATGGAAAAAGCCAGGGAGTTTCAGAAAAACATCTATTTCTGTTTTATTGACTATTCCAAAGCCTTTGACTGCGTGGACCATAACAAATTGTGGCAAGTTCTTAGTGGTATGGGGATACCAAGTCATCTTGTCTGCCTCCTGAAGAATCTGTATGTCGACCAAGTAGCAACAGTAAGAACAGACCACGGAGCAACGGACTGGTTTAAGATTGGGAAAGGAGTACGGCAGGGCTGTATACTCTCACCCTACCTATTCAACTTGTACGCAGAACACATCATGCAACATGCTGGGCTTGAGGAATCCAAGGCTGAGGTTAAAATCTCTGGCAGAAACATTAACAATCTCAGATATGCAGATGATACCACTTTGATGGCTGAAAGCGAAGAGGAACTGAGGAGCCTTATGATGAAGGTGAAAGAAGAAAGTGCAAAAGCTGGCTCGCAGCTAAACCTAAAAAAAAAACCAAGATTATGGCAACCAGCTTGATTGATAACTGGCAAATAGAGGGAGAAAGTGTAGAGGCAGTGAAAGACTTTTTATTTCTAGGTGCAAAGATTACTGCAGATGCTGAGTGCAGTCAGGAAATCAGAAGACGCTTAATCCTTGGGAGAAGAGCAATGACAAATCTCAGTAAAATAGTTAAGAGCAGAGACATCACGCTGACAACAAAGGTCCGCATAGTTAAAGCAATGGTGTTCCCCGTAGTAACATATGGCTGCGAGAGCTGGACCATGTGGAAGGCTGAGAGAAGGAAGATAGATGCTTTTGAACTGTGGTGTTGGAGGAAAATTCTGAGAGTGCCTTGGACTGCAAGAAGATCAAACCAGTCCATCCCCCAGGAAGTAAAGCCAGACTGCTCACCCGAGGGAATGATATTAAAGGCCAAACTGAAATACTTTGGCCACATAATGAGAAGACAGGACACCCTGGAGAAGATGCTGATGCTAGGGAGAGTGGAGGGCAAAAGGAAGAGGGGCCGACCAAGGGCAAGGTGGATGGATGATATTCTAGAGGTGATGGACTCGTCCCTGGGGGAGCTGGGGGCTTTGACGACCAACAGGAGGCTCTGGCATGGGCTGGTCCATGAAGTCACGGAGAGTCGGAAGCGACTGAACGAATAAACAACAACAATCATGATAGTAGTATGTATTTCATCTTTTACTGTGGTCATGGGAGCACGTAAAGCTCTCCTGCCTGTTTTCATGCTATTAGCTTGCTGGACATCTCAAAACAGAGAAATCAACTTCTTTTTGCTAGCTGGAAAACAGTGGATGATGATGATGATTCTATCCCTCAAGAGGTCACTCAAGTCAGCTTAAACAACTACAGTTATTCTTGTTTCTTATAGTAAATAAACCCATTTGTCTACTAGCTGCAAAACCAAGCCCCTTGATCATTACTAGATTATGGCGTGCAAGGTTAGCCTGAAAGTGAAAGAGAGAGGAAGTCTTGATCACATGGAATGAAATACAGCAGGTCCATGCTGGCAGAGCCAAAAAACATTTTTAGCCCTGAGACTTTGACATAGATATATAAGAACACAGTTCTGTGAATGACTCTAAAACATGTGTTCCTCCACATTAAATTTGAAAACTCTCCCAGAGCCAAATAAGGTACATCATTCTCTTCAAAGGGACTGGATATCCCTTTGCTTACCAGTCAGGTCTTCTTTTCATTCTGTGAATCAGCAGAATGAAACAGTAGAAAAATTAAATTTCAGAGAAATATCCAACGCAAAAAAGACATACCTGATCCTGAATCGTGTGCTGCAAGGCAATTTAGGAGCATTTCCTTAATGCTTTTTTGCCCTTTAACAGGTTCATGCTGTAACTTCTACTTTCTTGAGATTTCTGGTCAAAGCAGTTCAAACTTTTGAGGAATCTTTCAGGATCCTATCTGTCAAGAAGCCAAGCAGCTTCTTCCCAAACCAGTGGCCATCCCACTGAATGAGTGAATGTGCAAGCACAGATGAATGTATTAACTTAGAGATAGTAGCTTCATTACTCCAAGGAGTATCCTTTGCACCTTGGGGAAAATTTCCTTCAAGACTTTAATTAGGATGCATCTTTCCTACCAGTCAAATATGCAGATCCTTTCTTTGGAGTATTCACAAGCAATCTTTGCCTGAGGTACAGCCTCAGGGCCAGGTTGCACTGTTCAGATGTCTTCTCACACAGCTTCATCAGGTTCCTCCTCATGGTGACCTCAGAATCAGATCCCTCACTCATCCTTTGATAGGGAAGTCCACTGCTGGGTGTTCATCCCTTTGCTGAGTACTGCTTAAGAGGATGGAGAAGCCCACCATTAGATGTTGGCATGGTACAGGCTTTTCTTTATTGAATGCGAGAAAAAGTACTCTTTTTCTTGCGTTTCACACTTTTTAGTTTCTTTTTCTGTTTGTAGTTTTTTTGTTTTTCTGTAGTTTTTATCTTTGTTTCAAATACAATTATAAAAATTACAAAATTTTAGCTGACAAGATAGAGATGGTATTAAAAGTGGATTTTCAACTGACAGGCCAAGAGAATGACTTAGAAAGGATGTTTCACTGGAGCTACAAAAGAAACTGACTGAGGCTTTAAAATTTAAAACCAAAACACCAATGACAAACCAAGAGAGTGACCTGGATAATTTTTTTCCTACTGGATTTACAAAACAGGCTTGTTAAAGCCTTGAAGAATTCTGTGCGATGGGACAAAGAAGAAATGAAGAGAAATCAAATCCTATGACAATATTTGCATAAACTAAAAATTAAGACTGTTAGAAGTAAAAGAAAGGAATATAAAGTTGGTTTATTTGATCAAGGTTAAAACAAGATAGGTTATTACCTCTGGCAACCCTTTACAGACTTTCTGCTGACATCAGGACTGAAAAGATTATGTTTTATAGAGTTTTTTATAGATAAGAGATGGGATATAGGATGAAGAGATAAATGTCTATAACCTGAGAGGGGATGAAGAGTCACTAAATTTGTTTATACTTCTTGTGATGAAGGTTGGAAGTCACTTCTTTCTAGTTTGTATTAGATTTTACTATTATAATCATTTTTTTAAATAAAAATTATGCACACACAGAGGCATCACAGAGAGATAGGCTATAGAGCAAGTGAGAGGTAGTAAGGGCAAAAGACTGTGAGGATAGTCTTGAACTTCCCATCCACATTTGTTTGGCAACTGCAGGAACAGCTAGGTGGACTAGAACAGGGTAAAATCCAGCATGAGTTTATTAAGCTTGCAAAGTTTTTATAAATTCTGAACATTAAGACTTTTCTTTTCATAAGTTTATAAACCCTAGTAAAGGTAAAGTTTTCCCTTGACGTAAAGTCCAGTCGTGTCCGACTCTAGGGGGCGGTGCTCATCTCCGTTTCTAAGCCAAAGAGCCGGCGTTTGTCCGTAGACACTTCCTCCTTGGTCATGTGGCATGACTAAACGGAACGCCGTTACCTGCCCGCCGAAGTGGTACCTGTTAATCCACTCATATTTGCATGTTTTCGAACTGCTAGGTGAGCAGGAGCTGGGACTAGCAACGGGAGCTCACCCCGCCGCGCAGTTTCGAACCGCCGACCTTCCGATCGGCAGCTCAGCGGTTTAACCTGCAGCGCCACCGCGTCCCGTTTTTTATAAACCCTACAAATGGCATATAAGAATCTTTGAATTCAGCCTCACGAGGGACAGTAGCATGAATTATAAACAATTCTGCCCAGGCATTCCATCCTCAGCACCCCGTTTCTTCAGGTAGGGCCTATATGAATGCCTTTCCTCGGGACCCTCCTTGTAGAAACCTCTACTACACCATGGCAATCCCCAAGTGTGCTGCGGGGACTAAATTCTCAGAATCCTCAACCACCCTAGCCATTGGCCACACTGAACTGAAATCTTGAAAGCTGTAGTCCTCAAACTTCTTGAGGAGAGCAGGCCATTGTTTCTGAGGGTTGCTGATGGTATTAAATTTCAAATTCCCTAAATTCCAGTACAGTGAAAGCTAGCTTTGCTTTGTGAGTTCAGGTACGTTAGTTAACATTGGCAATGCAGTTCTCCTTAAAGTTGTAGCTGAGGCTGTGTGAGCATCCCTGGAGGTACATTTTTTCTTTGAATCCGAAGTATTGCACAGCCCTTATGTTTAGTAGCATCTCTCGCAGATGACTGTGCCTTCATTTTATCGCATACATATTCAGGATATTTATTATTACCTGGAGAAATTGGAGGTTTTACTTTAGTATAGAACTATAATTAGAAATGGATAGACAATGCCCAGGGTACCTTACTTCTAATTAGTAACATTTAGGCTTCAGTAGGAGAATTTGGCCAAGACTCAAGTCAATAGAGTACAAACTAATTGCATCAGTTGTGAGTTTCTTCTCTAAGTCTCTGCAGTGCCTGAACTTCTCAACATTAAGTAATTCTCCAGGGCCAAAACATTGAATAAATAAAGTTAACAGTCAATTGTGTCTCCTTTAAATCAGAAGTAGGCAATCTGAGGCCCAGGGCTGCCTGTCCCAAAACAGGTGTGTGTGCGCGCGTGTGTGCATGTGTGTGTGTGTGTGTCCCTCCATCCCAGAGCCACCACTGACTACAGTTGCTGAAAACTTGTGCCAAAATGTCCTACCATTCTGAGGTGCAAAACCCTCCAGTCATGCTTTAGATGCATTCTGCTGGATCCTAATCCTATTTCAACCCTCTCTAAGTGCTCTTAAAGTAGTCCTGCACAATGAGACTCCCCAGAAATACTTTTTAATTAATTAATTTATCGAATTTTTATCACCGCCCATCTCCCCCACATGGGGGACCCTGGGCGGTTCACAATAAAAACAATTAAAATTCCATAAAATCATAAATACAGCCATTAATCAATCAGAATAACATGCAATAAAATGCAAGCCATGGCAGATCTAATTCAAGCCATAAGGGCATAAAACTGGTCCCCAAAGAACTAGGGAATCAGCCAGCCCCAAGAATGGCTCTTCCCCTCCCTATTCCAGGCAAGGCGGCAAAACCAGGTCTTCAGCTGTTTTCTGAAGTCCAAGAGGGAGGGGGCTAACCTCACTTCCGGGGGAAGGATGTTCCAAAGGGTGGGAGCTTTAATGCCTTCAAGTCAGTCTTCACTCTTAGCAACTGCCTGTCTCTGCAGTCTTCTTGGCAATTTTTTTTCCATAAGTAGTTTGCCATTGTCTCCTTTCTAGGGCTGAGAGAAATAGACTGGCCCAAAGTACCCCAGCTGGTTTTGTGCCTAAGGCAGGCCTAGTACAATCTCCTAGTTCCTAGGCCAGAGTTTCTAACCACTATACCAAACGAGCTTTCAGAGGTATATTAAAGGTAAAGGTTTCCCTTGACATTAAGTCCAGTCGGGTCCGACTCTAGGGGGCGGTGCTCATCTCCGTTTCTAAGCCGAAGAGCCGGCGTTTGTCCGTAGACACTTCCTCCTTGGTCATGTGGCCGGCATGACTAAACGGAATGCCGTTACCTGCCCGCCGAAGCGGTACCTGTTAATCCACTCACATTTGCATGTTTTCGAACTGCTAGGTTGGCAGGAGCTGGGATCAGCAACGGGAGCTCACCCCGTCACACGGATTCGAACTGCCGACCTTCCGATCGGCAAGCTTAGCAGCTCAGCAGTTTAACCTGCAGCTCCACCATGTCTTTCAGAGGTATATAACCCCATCGAAATCTTGGATGAAACAAAGCGATTTGTATGACTTCGTACAGTGCACCTTGCCTAGAGAAGGAAGGTCAGCAGCATTGCCATAGCAAAAAGTTTTGAGCCAACCCACCCCTCTGCTTTTACCCATTGTCAAGGCCTTGGTAAGTAAGAAAAAGTATCACAAAACAAAACAGTGAATCCAAGTTCAAATTTTACCTTCCACTTTTGTATCTACACTTTAATTAAACTCATAGGACCAATTCCCTGAAGATGAACAAGACCAAGTCCAAGACACTTCCCTGAGACACTTTAGTTACTGGGATGTCAGGCTAGGAAAGTGAGATTCCTAAATTGATTGAATAGAGGAAAATTAAAAGAAGCATTGTTATTGTTCTGCCACAAATAGAGAGCCAAGGAAGTTGACTGTGTTGTTGTTGTTTATTCGTTTAGTCGCTTCCAATTCTTTCTGACTTCATGGACTAGCCTACGCCAGAGCTTCCTGTCGGTCGTCAGCACCCCCAGCTCCCCCAGGGACGGGTCCGTCACCTCTAGAATATCATCCATCCACCTTGCCCTTGGTCGGCCCCTCTTCCTTTTGCCCTCCACTCTCCCTAGCATCAGCATCTTCTCCAGGGTGTCCCGTCTTCTCATTATGTGGCCAAAGTATTTCAGTTTTGCCTTTAATATCATTCCCCCAAGTGAGCAGTCTGGCTTTACTTCCTGGAGGATGGACTGATTTGATCTTCTTGCAGTCCAAGGCACTCTCAGAATTTTTCTCCAACACCACAGTTCCAAAGCATCGATCTTCCTTCTCTCAGCCTTCCTTATGGTCCAGCTCTTGCAGCCATATGTTACTACAGGGAACACCATTGCTTCAACTATGCGGACCTTTGTTGTCAGTGTGATGTCTCTGCTCTTAACTATTTTATCGAGATTGGTCATTGCTCTTCTCCCAAGGATTAAGCGTCTTCTGATTTCCTGACTGCACTCAGCATCTGCAGTAATCTTCGCACATAGAAATACAAAGTCTTCCAATGCTTCTACATTTTCTCCCTCTATTTGCCAGTTATCAATCAAGCTGGTTGCCATAATCTTGGTTTTTTTGAGGTTTAGCTGCGAGCCAGCATTTGCACTTTCTTCTTTCACCTTCATCATAAGGCTCCTCAGTTCCTCTTCACTTTCAGCCATCAAAGTGGCATCATCTGCATATCTGAGATTGTTAATGTTTCTTCCAGCAATTTTAACTCCAGCCTTGGATTCCTCAAGCCCAGCATGTCGCATGATGTGTTCTGCGTACAAGTTGAATAGGTAGGGTGAGAGTATACAGCCCTGCCGTACTCCTTTCCCAATCTTAAACCAGTCCGTTGTTCCGTGGTCTGTTCTTACTGTTGCTACTTGGTTGTTATACAGATTCCTCAGGAGGCAGACAAGATGACTTGGTATCCCCATACCACTAAGAACTTGCCACAATTTGTTATGGTCCACACAGTCAAAGGCTTTGGAATAGTCAATAAAACAGAAAGAGATGTTTTTCTGAAACTCCCTGGCTTTTTCCATTACCCAGCGGATATTGGCAATTTGGTCCCTAGTTCCTCTGCCTTTTCTAAACCCAGCTTGTGCATCTGGCAATTCTCGCTCCATGAATTGCTGAAGTCTACCTTGCAGGATCTTGAGCATTACCTTACTGGCATGTGAAATGAGTGCCACTGTTCGATAGTTTGAACATTCTTTAGTGTTTCCCTTTTTTGGTATGGGGATATAAGTTGATTTTTTCCAATCTGATGGCCATTCTTGTGTTTTCCAAATTTGCTGGCATAGAACATGCATAACCTTGACAGCATCATCTTGCAAGATTTTGAACAGTTCAGCCAGGATGCCGTCGTCTCCTGCTGCCTTGTTATTAGCAATGCTTCTTAAGGCCCATTCAACCTCACTCTTCAGTATGTCTGGCTCTAGCTCACTGACCACACCGTCAAAGCTATCCCCGATATTGTTATCCTTCCTATACAGGTCTTCTGTATATTCTTGCCACATTTTCTTGATCTCTTCTTCTTCTGTTAGGTCCTTGCCATGTTTGTTTTTGATCATACCCATTTTGGCCTGGAATTTACCTCCAATGTTTCTAATTTTCTGGAAGAGGTCTCTTGTCCTTCCTATTCTATTGTCTTCTTCCACTTCCGCGCATTGCTTGTTTAAAAATAATTCCTTATCTCTTCTGGCTAACCTCTGGAATTCTGCATTTAATTGGGCATATCTCCCCCTATCACTGTTGCCTTTTGCTTTCCTTCTTTCTTGGGCTATTTCTAGTGTCTCAGCAGACAGCCATTTTGCCTTCTTGGCTTTCTCTTTCTTTGGGATGTATTTTGTTGCCGCCACCTGAACAATGTTGCGAAATTCTGTCCATAGTTCTTCCGGGACCCTATCTACTAAGTCCAGTCCCTTAAATCTATTCTTCACCTCCACTGCATATTCCTTAGGAATATTAGTGAGCTCATATCTAGCTGATCTGTGGGTCTTCCCTAATCTCTTTAGTCTGATCCTAAATTGTGCAAGAAGAAGTTCGTGATCTGAACTACAGTCAGCTCCAGGTCTTGTTTTTACCAACTGTATAGATGTCTGCCATCTTTGGCTGCAAAGGATGTAGTCAATCTGATTTCGGTATTGTCCATCTGGTGAAGTCCATGTATAACCTCTTAGGTTGTTGGAAGAGAGTGTTTGTTATGCAGAGTGAGTTGTCTTGGCAAAATTCTATCAGCCTATGTCCTGCTTCATTTTGTTCTTCCAGGCCATGCTTACCTGTCATTCCAGGTGTCATTTGACTGCCCACCTTAGCATTCCAGTCTCCTGTGATTAAAATAACATCTCTTTTAGGCGTGTTGTCCAGTAGGTGCTGCAGATCCTCATAGAACTGCTCTACTTCAGCTTCTTCAGCATCTGTGGTTGGGGCGTATATTTGGATCACTGTGATGTTAGATGGCTTGCCCTGAATTCGAATTGAGATCATTCTGTCGTTTTTTGGGTTGTATCCAAGCACTGCTTTAGCCACTTTACTATTAATTATGAAGGCTACTCCATTTCTTCTGTGGTCCTCTTGTCCGCAGTAGTAGATCTGGTGGTCATTTGATGTGAAGTGGCCCATTCCAGTCCATTTCAGTTCACTGACGCTCAGAATGTCTATCTTTAATCTTGACATCTCACCAATAACCACACCCAATTTGCCCTGGCTCATAGATCTTACATTCCAGGTTCCAATGGCGTGTTGATCCTTAGAACATCGGATTCGCCGTTCACCACCAGCACCGTCGGCTGCTAGCCGTCGTTTTGGCTTTGAGCTAGCTGTGTCATCACGTCTGGGGCTAGTTGAACTCATCCTCTGTTCCTCCCCAGTAGCATTTTGACCATCTTCTGACCTGGGGGTCTCATCTTCCGATGGTATACCGACATATCTCTGGTTGTACTGATCCATTTAGTTTTCACGGCAAGAATACTGGGGTGGGTTGCCATTACCTTCCCCAAGGATTGCGTTTAGTCTGACCTCTCTGTCATGACCTTCCCGTCTTGGGTGGCCCTTCACGGTTTAGCTCATGGCATCATTGAGGTGCTCAAGCTCCAGCACCATGACAAGGTAACGATCCTTTGCTGAAGCATTCATTAGTTCCAGTCTATTTGTCTGAAGCTCGGACTCCATATTGGACAGAGATAGATAATCATTACAGAGGTAACGATCCTTTGCTGAAGTTTGTAATCATAGAATAAGAGAAAACTTTGCAATCATGTTTGCTGCAAAGGAAATTGGAAGTATTTTCTTTCTATTTCTTTTTCTCTTTTCTTTCTACATCTTTTCTTTACCTTTTTTCTCTGTTTTCTTTATTCTGTATTAGTTTGTGTTAGTTTTTATGTTCTCTTTAGAACTTTTATCAAATGTATATATTAAAAAAATTAAAACATTATTTTAATTTCTTGGTCAAGCAAAGCAGAAGCCAAGCATTTTGAATAGGTTTTCCTTTACTACGCCTTGCCCATCTGTGACATTTTTAAATTTTAAAAAATATTATATGCTGGGTTAACCACCACTTATTTCTCAAAGGATGCATTTTTATAAAATCAGCCCTTTGTTTCCATGTTTTCTGAGCCTGATCTTCGCGCGTTGTGATCTTAGTTTATGTTTATTTTGGAATAAAAGGCACTTGGAGCATGGCTGATTTTTATTCACCTCTGAGAAGAACTGAGAAAAGGCCAAAGTGGTCCCAGTGGTGGTAGGGGCACTTGGGGCTGTGCCCCCCAAGCTGGAAGAGAGGCTCCAGCAGATCCCAGGAGTAACCTCAGAGCTCTCTGACCAGAAGAGTGCAGTGCTAGGAACAGCTGAGATCCTGCGCAGAACCCTCAAACTCCCAGGCCTCTGGCAGAGGACCTGAGGCTGAGGAAGACACATACCACCCAGAGCGTTGAGAATGGAAATAATATAAATATAAATATACATGCAGAGAGGCCTCAGTAACCATGCCCTATGCCATGCAGGGCTTTATAGGTAGCAAGCACCTTGAATCACACCTGGAAGCAAACTGGCAACCAGCGCAGCTCACAAAGCAGAGGAGTTACATCGGCATAACAAGGCATGCCCATCACTGTTTCTACCACTGCATGCTGGACAGCTGAAGCTTCTGGGTGGTCTTCAAGGACAGCCCCATGTAAAGTGTGCTGCAGTACTCAAGCCATGAAATGACCAGAGCATGAGTCACTGCCTGAAGGCCCCTGATCTAGGAAAGGGCACAACTGGTGCACCAGATGAAGCTGGGCAACAGCCTTCCATGAATGATGATTTTCAATCCACGTGGAAAGACATATCCTGTTTTCAATCCACAAAGAATCTCAGGAGAGGCAAAACGAGGAAAGTCTCTTCTTTCTTTTGCCCACGAGAGGGCCCCCGGGTTCTCCTTTGCCAGACCCGAAGAAGCTGCGAGCTTCCCTCTCCGCTGCGAGCGGCGGGCGGGATTCCGGTTCTGTTTTCCGGGTTACGTCGAGGTGCGGTGGTTGCTCCACCGCGTGGCCGTCCTATTTCGATGCAAGCCGGGCTAGCGGGGGAAGAAACCCTCCTTCCCCCTTTTTGCTTTCCCCTAAAGTAAGAATTCTTTTCCTTCTGCAGCAGCCGGATCTTCGGCTAAAAAGGCGTCTGGACACCCGGCTGAAGCCGGGCAGGTGGAAAGCGGGGGGGGGGGGTGTCCCCGTCCGCCCACCAACCTGCCTGCAGTTCCAGCTTTCTCCAGCCGTTCCTAAGCCTCGTGAGGCTCTCCCGCCAGCGGGGCAATTGGCCGGGTTGCGGGCGGGGGGCGCGGGGGGAGAACAGAGGAAGCGGAAGAGGATTGCCGGTCAGTGAGCTCAGAGGCGCGCGCGCGCGCCCACCGCCCGGGGTCCGCCGTTTGAGCCGCGGCGTTGCTGCGTCGCTCTTCTCTCCAACCTGCAAGGCGAGAACTCGGCGAAGGCTATTGCTGAGCGTGGGAAGAAAAGATGTTCTGCTGAGCGGAATCGGTTTCCTTCCCTCTGCAGGGAAAACCTTAGAGGCAGGCCAGCTCCAGGCAGCCGGGTCTTCTGCTTTGCAGGGAACACAGCTTGGTAGCGCTGAAGTCAGAGGCCGGCTGGGGGGCATTTCCCTTTGGCGAGGGGTGGGTAGGCCAAGCAGGAAGAGTGTACCCCTCTCTCTCTCTCTGTCGGCCCACCCCCTCTCTCCCACAGAAAGTGTTTCAGATGGCCTGTGTCCTGCTTTTCTTAGATGCAGTTTTTGTTTCGTTTTGCGAGTTTTGTGTCCAGTATGGCTCATGGCCCAAAAAGTAAGATGCGTTTTCCTTTTTCTCCTAAAACTCATGTCAAGGTGTCCTTAGAGATGGCTTCCCACAGGTTCCTGCTTTCCCAAGTCCAGGCCGAAGAAGCGAATTGCTTGGCCCCAGTTGATCGGCTCGGTGCCTGGTCTAGAAGAAGATGCGCTTGGTCTGCCTCCACAAAAGCTGCAGAGGCCTGTTGCTTTGGAAAAGAGGAACCGGTTGGCACCCGTGGGGCGGTCAGGGTGGACCTGAGTGCCCTGTGGGAAGACGCGGAGGAGTACGAGAGACAGAGGTTTCGTTCCGATGCGCTTCCTTTGGGAGAAACTCCCTGGCAGACTCTGTGCCGGCTGGGAGAGGCAGCCGAGAGATGGCTAAGGCCGCAGGACCGCAGCAAAGGACAGCTTGTGGACGTGGTCATCCTGGAGCAGTTTCTGCACGTGCTTCCTTTGGGGATGCAGGCCTGGGTGAGAGCCAGGAAGCCGAGGAACAGCCAGGAGGCAGCGCAGCTGGCTGAAGCTTACCTGGAGCAACAGGTATCCTTGCTAATAGGAAATAAGAAACGGACTCCCTGATTCCTGCCCAGTGCTAGGAAAGTTCCTGTTCCGCTGGCCGCAAGCAAGAAGGGGTCTTGGGCGGGCTGCCTTCTGATCCACAGGGAAGAAATGGAGTGGGCAGTGGAAAGTGAAGGGCTAAAAAATCCTCTCCCCTGATCACAGTTCCTACCTTTCTAGGAAAGCCTGTTCTTGCTTGGAGAGATACAGATCTAACGTAAGACATATAACATCCAATACCCAAACCATATTATAACATAACCCAAGGGAGTGGTTCACATAATAAGTCACCGGCTGGGTTTCTACAGCTTGCTGAACCGCAAGTCGCTTGAGTTGTTTTCCATCTATGGGTATACCGTTAAACCTCTAGTCTCTGTCCTCCTGCCTTAACGTCAGTTAGGAGAGGCCCTGCTTCAACATTACATTTGGAATTCTACCACCAGGGAGCTTTATATAAATTTGAATAAGGAGTTACCAGTTCAAGATGCAGCAGGCATCTTTATGCTTTTGCCAAACGGCAAGGTTAGCAGTCATCGGAATGGGAGCCAGCTCAATTGCATTGATTTACTCCATTTTCCTCCTCTTCTAGCGCCCCGTGTCTCTCCAGGAAGTGACTGTATATTTCACCCAAGAGGAGTGGGACCTTCTAGATGAGGAAGAAAGGATCTTGTATTACAATGTTATGCAAGAAAATTCTGAGAACGTGGCCTCCTTAGGTAAGGGTCCCGTTCCCGTCAGAGCGTGCAAACCTTTCCGAAGGTGTCAGCCCCACTAGGTAGACCAGACCAGAAGATACCCTCCACAGGAAGACAACAACTATACTTTATTGAGATCGCCTGTAGTAAGACAACAATTGCAAGTCAGATTGTGCTTTGTCTCTCCCCGCCCTCAGTGAATCACGGAGGCCTCTGCCTCGGCCGCTTCCAATATTATCTTGCTTCCCAGGACTTAGGGAACGTTCCAGCCCTCTCTGCTTGTATAACAGTTCTGACATATTTCTCTAAAGGTCATCTCCCTTACTCTCTACAGAAGGGCTTTTGGAGGCAAGCTCTGTTGAAAGGTCTCCGTTACTTTTTCAGTGCCATTGTAACTTCAAATGGTCGCTGAACTGGGCAGTCGTTAAGTGAGGACTACCTGTCCTGGAAATCTGAGCTAGCTAAATAACCAGCCTGGCCCAGGATAAGTCACTTTATTGTGTTAGATAGCTCTACAGAAAACTAACAATCCACTTCCCTTGTATTGTGTTTCTTTCTCATGGTCTAGAGCTCCTGATAGCCAACCTCGACCCATGTCACCAGCCCGAGTGGGAAGAAGAGCAACAGATGGCTGATCTCCAGGCATTCAGAGGAAAGGACCCGAGTGCTGAAGGGGACGTGAACTGTGAGGACATAGCTGTGCTTGGTGAGAAGGTCTTTCCTTCTGTGGCAGAAGAATCTTCCTATTGTATGTCTTATTGGGTTACGCTATAGTTTTTTTTATTCAAACACTTTTGAATCTGCCTCCCAGACCCAAGGCAACTAGTAATAGGCTCTGTTACTTTAGTACATAGGTTTTAGCTCACGTGCATCAACATAGCTATAGCTATTGCCCTGATGATTTCATTACCTCCCTCTACCAGGGAGCTGGGTTGGCTGTGCTAAATAAGTGTTTCAGAGGGCTCACGTTAACCACTCAACTGTTTCAGCACGTAGCCAGGCCCTCAGCAGAATCAGGGGGACGTCCCGTAAGAGCCATTCCAATTCACCAGCTCTCTGACGATGGCTGTTTTAACTGACCCCCTGCGGCAGCAGTAACTCTCAGTCCCAGTGAGTCTAAACCCACCAAGCAATGTAGTCTCTTCGTGCCTGCAGAACCACAGAAAGTTCCACACATTGGGATCACTCACCAAAAATGGGATTGAGTAGGTCTGCTGATCATTGGGGAAAGACCTTAATTGGACAGGCCCATTGAGAGTATGATGGTCAGCACAACCCAGGGGGACTTGGGGGTTGCCCCTAAGTCCTCCTGAGCCAGTTCCAGCATGGTAATACGTTGAATTAAAGCCTGCCAAAAACCTTCTGGCTGGTGGCCACTCAAGGTAGAACTTTAGGTCTTGATGGCTTTTAGACTTATAGGGAAATTCTATTTTCCTGTATTGTTTCCAATATTTCCTCTGGCTTCACTTCTTTCCTTAATTCAGAACTGCCACCCCAACATCCATATGAAAGTTCCCATAACAGCATGATCTTCCAGATGGGAGCTGAGGGAATGATCCAGGAGTCCAAGGAAAGCAGTAATCTGAGGCATTCTTCTCCAGTTGAGGTGTTAGATCAACTCCTTTTTAAACAAACCTGTGAAGGTAGAGGCGGAAAGACTGTTCCAAGAAGGAAGAGGAAAGGTAAGACTGTTGAGACAGGTCCAGCTTCCTTCTCCATTATGAATGAACCCTTCTGGGAACAGAACATTCCAAGGAATGCCAGAACATTCTGTTTTCTTCCTGACCACGCCAATGTGGCCTTCCTGGGGTTGTCCAGCAGTTTTCCAGTGTTCTTCAGAAAGTTCCAGTGCCAGAAGAGTCCACTGTTCTCACTCATTCTCCATCCTTGTTATTACCTCTGTATTCCTCTCACAGGGGAAGTAAGGCGCTTCAGTACTCTTTGGTCTATCAAATGTGTGGTGAGGCAGGTCCCCATGCTTTCAGTTCTCTTGTGAGAAGAGAAAATGAAAAATAGGTGAAGAAAGAATGGTGGTTCAGTTGAGTTACGCAAGCCTTTCAGGCCAAACATTCAAAAAGATATGCTTCAAATGGGATCCACCGAAATATTGTTCCCCTTCTAATATCTGTAATATCTTCTCCCTCTGTCTTGGTATGTTCTCTAATCTGCTGAGCTAAGGAGCAACCAATAATGTCACCAGGATGATCTAGGAGAGGGATGAGTCTGCTGTTCCAGATATTCCTGAAAGGCAGATTGTTGCATCCCTCAGCATGGGCTAGATTGACTGAGATAGCATTCCTCATTATTGGAGAGACTCTTCAGACCCCACTCGAGAACTTGTCCAGTTGTTACCGCCCTTAGAATGAATTCTGATAAATTCGAATATATTAAATAAAGGGCAGTTGGATTGATCAGGAGATTAGAAACTAAGTCCTTAAAAAGGATTGAGGTGAGAAAGTTTAAGCCTTCAGAAGAGAAGATTATGAGGGAGAACATGATAAGACTATCAAAATTCCTGAAAGGAAGTCAGGCAGAAGAACTGTTTCTCTATTAGACAGTCCTTGGGACTGTTACCCCAATGGCCTGCTTGTCAGATACTTGTCCCTCTTCACTAGTTAAAGCCACCTGAGAGGTAATACATGGTTGGGTCCATGCAGTGTTTTGGCCTGCTTGAGGGAAGGGGTGGTGTATGCCATTCTGAAGAAGCCACCTCTGGACTGACGTTTTCTGAATCGTTTTAATCAAATCTCCAACCTCCCATTTTTAGGGAATGTTGCTGGTTGCAGCTGAAGAGGCACTGATCTCACAAGCGGAGGCTGTTCAGGCCTAGATGGGTAGAAATAGCCTTAAGCTCAACCCTAGCAACACTGAGTGGCTGTGGCTCCTTCAACCAACTGTAGTTCTCCCTTAGTCATTACATGTCCTCCCACAATCGAATGGCAGACAAATAGAACTTCCTGAGTTACAGTTTGAAACTATTACTCACCAGCCTTTCCCATTCTTGGCTCCTTAGATATTTTTGGACTGCACCTCCCAATCTTTCATGAAGCCATGGCCACTGGTTGGGAGTGATCTGGAACTCAAGTTAGGAAAGGCTGTTTCACTTCCTTTGTCAGCAGCTCCTGCAGGCCGTGCTTTTTCCTCATGATTGCCCAAAAATATGTCCCGCACCAATGCCACTTGTGCATATGCTGCTGGCAAGGATAATTTTGCATCGGAGATTAACAATAAGTTTCCTATTGAAACTGAGACCCTATGTTTTCCTTTCCCTTGCTTTGCTGGCCTCTTCCTTGTTACTTCTTTTGCCTCTGTCTTCAAAACAGAATATCCTTGTTGTTCTTGCAGAAAGTCTGGATACAAGAAGGAATCCTCATCCAGAAGAGCCTGGAGCAGAGCAGCTTCACGAGCCATTGCGCTGGGATGTGTTCTTTGATCCCAAAAGGTCTGAAGCAGTGGAGATCAAGTCAGTAAGACAGCAGGGGCTATTACCGGAGCTGACGCAAGCTTCTAAGGCTGACAAGAAAATGCCCAGGAGTAGCTCCCAAAGAGGTACTACTCTGTCAAAAAGGAACTATGCCTGTCCTGAGTGCGGGAGAAGCTTTGATCGCCGTTCCAACTTAATTAAGCACCAGAGGATCCACACAGGAGAAAAGCCATATCCATGTATGGAATGCGGGAAATGCTTTGACCAGCAGTCCAATCTGAACGTCCATCTAAGGGTCCATACCGGAGAGAAACCATATGGCTGCCCTGATTGTGGCAAAAGATTTAGTATCAAATCTCATTTACATGGACACTACAGGATCCACACAGGGGAGAAACCATATGAGTGTGAGGACTGTGGGAAGAGCTTCCGTGTGAAATCTTCTCTAAATAAGCACCAGCGAACCCATGCAGGAGATCCCAAGCTGTCCAGACCAACTGAGATCAGAGCAGAAGGTCCCCGGGCAATATTACCAGAGCTGACACGGGTACATGCAGCTCCTGAAACAGAAAATATCATTGAACTTATGATTAGCAAGCCCCCAATAGCAATCAGAGTGTCAAACAGAAATTATGCCTGTCCTGAGTGTGGGAGAAGTTTTGATCGGCCTTCAGATCTTATTAAACACCAGAGGATCCACACAGGGGAAAAGCCATATCCATGTATTGAATGCGGGAAACGTTTTCATCAGCAGTCTAACCTTAATGTCCATTTACGTCTCCATACTGGAGAGAAACCTTTTGGCTGTCCTGATTGTGGCAAAAGATTCAACACCAATTCCCAGCTACATGGACATTACAGGGTCCACACAGGAGAGAGGCCTTATGAATGTGAAGACTGCGGGAAGAGATTCTATGTGAAATCTACTCTAAATAAGCACCGGCGAGTCCACACAGGAGAAAAGCTACATAAATGTCTCTCCTGAGGAAAAACGTTCACCTGCAGCTCTAACCTAATTAAACGCCAGGTCTCTCTCTGGAGGGAAACATTACACGTGCTCTGAATGTGGGGAAAAGCTTTTGCAACAGATCAGATCTTATGAAGCAGGAAAGAATTCACACAGGAGAAGTTCCTTGGCCGTGTTCCTTTTGCCAGAAAGAAGCATCCAAACATCCATACGGAAGAAAGGCCTTATGGGGGCCTCATTTGTGGGGAAATGTTCAGGAATGACTCACAACAGAACAGTTGTATGTATCTGCATGTATATCAGTCACCAGCTGACAACAACAATCCATACAAGCTGTACGCGCTGGAAATGCAACATCACTGAGAGATGTTTCTGTGCAATCTTTATTTAACTATTCTTCAGTGAATTCCCTAGGGAACTCAACTGTTGCAAATGCTTTTATGGGGTCAGAGGGAAGCAGCCCGCATTTGGAACTTAAATTTCGTGCCCTGAGATCATGGAAGCGACCATCCTCTACGGCCCTAAGTCCCCCGCTGCTTAAGGTGCTTCCTTTGTGGTTGGCCTGAAGCAGCTTAGTAAACAATGGTCGTTCCCTGTGAAGGGACTTACGCCACACTGGCTGGCTTCAATTTCCCTAGGAAGTGGAACAAGTGGCATTACCTTCAGGTAGGTAGTTCTGCACCTCAGTATGGCCTGAAATTAAATAATAGTCTCAACTCTTCTCTAAGAAAACCTCAACTGGGACTGTTTTGGGAACCTTTTAAGTTATGTCTGCATTTGGCTTCCCACTCATTTCCCACTGTATTTTGCAGGCCATTTTTATGACGCTTGTCTGGCAATACCATGAGATGCTTCAGACAAAAATGTCCTCAGTCCGGTAGCTATGAGGCAGAAGCAGATAAGACTTGCCTTTAAGACCCGATGGGATTCAAACTGGGATGGATGAAATAAAGCTGATAGATAAGGAATATAGCTTCCACTTCATAGTACTGCTTTCTCCAGAAACATCAGCTGGAAAAGAACGTGCATTTCCTCCTCCTCCCTCCCCCCGTTTTAAGTTCCAGGCCATTTATGCAGCCAGATGACTGCGTGACAGCCTAGTTCGCACCACGTACTTCACTGAGTCGTTGGGGTAGTGTGTTGTATGACCAGAAAAACTGGGTTGATTGACCCCACCAATTAACCCTAAGTTCATTTTTAAGCCAAACAGCCCTGGTTTCTGGCGATAAATTTATGTGTGTGCACAGAGGCACAACTCCTAAGCTGTGTTGTCTAGACAGCCGACTTGGAGGTCACGTCATACCTCTGCCTTCTGTGGCCAAGTCTTGGAGTCGACTTACAGGAAACGGACATTCTAGGCATTCCATCTTTGTGGTGCTGGGGTGGGTGGCCAGGGCACAGAGCTTGAGGCATCATTCCTTTGGCAGTGGCTGCAACAGCGGCACTGGGGCTGAAGTAGAGGCCTAGGGGTGGCGGCAGCCAGCTGAGGCTGCTGCAAGCCCAGGGCCTCTACTTCAACCCCAGCACCCCTGGTGCCACCACTGTTCAAAAAGAGGCAGTCCCTTATCTTACTGAGGCTCAGGGCTGGGAGGGACCAAGCTAGGAATGGCTTGGATCGGGGCGGGGTTTGGTTGACGGTGGCAAAGGGACTGCCGGGATTTCCGTCGTTAAGCAATGTGGTCATGTATCATTGCACTTTACAACTGCATCACTTAGCAACAGATATCCTAGACCCAGTTACCATCCTTAACCAAGGACTACCTGTATAGCTGTAACTTTTGTGCTATGCAGAAGTCTGATTTGTTACCATGTTTGTTTTTTGGACGCCTCGCTAATTGATTAGAGTTTGTTTTGTCTAGGGGATTGTGCTAAACTTTAGAGCTGGCCTATAAAAAAAGAGAGAAAAGAACACATTTCATTTCCAGAAGGAGGAACAGCTGGATTCCCTCCATTCCAGAAGCTCCCTCTGCCGACGCAGGCAATGGTAGAAGGCGAATCTTGGGCTTTAAAGTTACCCCCTTAAACATTAGGGGGCACCGAATCCTGTAGGGCTTTGTAGAGCAGCTAACCAGGCGCTCTGCAGTGTGAACGAAACCTCTTTCCTCACATAATTAACGCAGCCACCTCTGCTGCAGAGGGAATCAAGGCAGTGGTGCTCGCTCTAAAGCTCTTCCAACGCAGTGCACAGATTTAGCCCTGGGATAATAATGCGACAATGGTCAGTGCATCGGTTACCAGTCTGCTGCTCAGTTCAGTTCACCTAGACATTCCTACAGGGCTCAGCCCCGGGTACCTACAGGACTGTCTCTTCTGGCAAGATCTGTGTCTCCTTTTAGGGACAGTGGGGAAAATGTGCCCATCCTGAGACTTTGGGAGGGTTGCGGAATTACTGCAATTTCCCATTTAGGTTGGCCTCAGCACACTCCCACTCAATCCCTGCATCCAGATCAGCACAAGCACACAGGACCTCAGATCAGCTAGCAAATGAACGGCTTGGCATTTGGCAAGCATCAGCACACCCAAACTGTGAACTGGCGAAATAGGACAAAAGGCAGGCGACACCAGGCAAGAATTAATATTCATCAAAAGGCACAAAACTTTCCTGAGCCCCTGGAAACAAGACTGCAAGTAATCAGCATGGGCAGTCCCCAAGGGAGTGGCCTTTGGCTATTCCAGCTTTACATTGTTATGTAAATAATGGCATAACATGGAGATGGAAAGCAGGCTTCCAGGTGATCCCTCCGTTATTCCACACCTGGCAGGAAACAATTTGGGGGATGGAGACAACGTATCCAACAGGGACGCCCTGCCTCCCTGAAATTGAGGGTGCTTCTAATCCAGAGGTGTCTGCAGGTTTGATGCATTCATCAAAATAACCAAAGCAGCATCCTACCATAAGCTCTGCTCTTTTTCAGGTGCACCTGGCTCCCAACAAAGCTGCAGAATGGGACAGGGTGAAGCCTGGGCGGGGACGCTGCATTTCTCATGTGCTTCTGATTGAGACACACACAGCACAGGTGCCTCTATGCCAGTTTTTCTCAAACTTGGCAACTATACCTTGGGTGGACTTCAGCGCCCAGATTTCTGTCCACAGATCTTACAATCCACAGATTCTAAAGTTGCCAGTGTTGAGAAGTGCCGCTCCATGCCAAGCCAATAAAGCTCCCTGCCAACTGAAGGATGACTGATGGAAAGCGGTTTAACTCAGGAGAGGCAAAACGAGGAAAGTCTCTTCTTTCTTTTGCCCACGAGAGGGCCCCCGGGTTCTCCTTTGCCAGACCCGAAGAAGCTGCGAGCTTCCCTCTCCGCTGCGAGCGGCGGGCGGGATTCCGGTTCTGTTTTCCGGGTTGCGTCGAGGTGCGGTGGTTGCTCCACCGCGTGGCCGTCCTATTTCGATGCAAGCCGGGCTAACGGGGGAAGAAACCCTCCTTCCCCCTTTTTGCTTTCCCCTAAAGTAAGAATTCTTTTCCTTCTGCAGCAGCCGGATCTTCGGCTAAAAAGGCGTCTGGACACCCGGCTGAAGCCGGGCAGGTGGAAAGCGGGGGGGGGGGTGTCCCCGTCCGCCCACCAACCTGCCTGCAGTTCCAGCTTTCTCCAGCCGTTCCTAAGCCTCGTGAGGCTCTCCCGCCAGCGGGGCAATTGGCCGGGTTGCGGGCGGGGGGCGCGGGGGGAGAACAGAGGAAGCGGAAGAGGATTGCCGGTCAGTGAGCTCAGAGGCGCGCGCGCGCCCACCGCCCGGGGTCCGCCGTTTGAGCCGCGGCGTTGCTGCGTCGCTCTTCTCTCCAACCTGCAAGGCGAGAACTCGGCGAAGGCTATTGCTGAGCGTGGGAAGAAAAGATGTTCTGCTGAGCGGAATCGGTTTCCTTCCCTCTGCAGGGAAAACCTTAGAGGCAGGCCAGCTCCAGGCAGCCGGGTCTTCTGCTTTGCAGGGAACACAGCTTGGTAGCGCTGAAGTCAGAGGCCGGCTGGGGGGCATTTCCCTTTGGCGAGGGGTGGGTAGGCCAAGCAGGAAGAGTGTACCTCTCTCTCTCTCTCTCTCTCTCTCTGTCGGCCCACCCCCTCTCTCCCACAGAAAGTGTTTCAGATGGCCTGTGTCCTGCTTTTCTTAGATGCAGTTTTTGTTTCGTTTTGCGAGTTTTGTGTCCAGTATGGCTCATGGCCCAAAAAGTAAGATGCGTTTTCCTTTTTCTCCTAAAACTCATGTCAAGGTGTCCTTAGAGATGGCTTCCCACAGGTTCCTGCTTTCCCAAGTCCAGGCCGAAGAAGCGAATTGCTTGGCCCCAGTTGATCGGCTCGGTGCCTGGTCTAGAAGAAGATGCGCTTGGTCTGCCTCCACAAAAGCTGCAGAGGCCTGTTGCTTTGGAAAAGAGGAACCAGTTGGCACCCGTGGGGCGGTCAGGGTGGACCTGAGTGCCCTGTGGGAAGACGCGGAGGAGTACGAGAGACAGAGGTTTCGTTCCGATGCGCTTCCTTTGGGAGAAACTCCCTGGCAGACTCTGTGCCGGCTGGGAGAGGCAGCCGAGAGATGGCTAAGGCCGCAGGACCGCAGCAAAGGACAGCTTGTGGACGTGGTCATCCTGGAGCAGTTTCTGCACGTGCTTCCTTTGGGGATGCAGGCCTGGGTGAGAGCCAGGAAGCCGAGGAACAGCCAGGAGGCAGCGCAGCTGGCTGAAGCTTACCTGGAGCAACAGGTATCCTTGCTAATAGGAAATAAGAAACGGACTCCCTGATTCCTGCCCAGTGCTAGGAAAGCTGCTGTTCCGCTGGCCGCAAGCAAGAAGGGGTCTTGGGCGGGCTGCCTTCTGATCCACAGGGAAGAAATGGAGTGGGCAGTGGAAAGTGAAGGGCTAAAAAATCCTCTCCCCTGATCACAGTTCCTACCTTTCTAGGAAAGCCTGTTCTTGCTTGGAGAGATACAGATCTAACGTAAGACATATAACATCCAATACCCAAACCATATTATAACATAACCCAAGGGAGTGGTTCACATAATAAGCCACCGGCTGGGTTTCTACAGCTTGCTGAACCGCAAGTCGCTTGAGTTGTTTTCCATCTATGGGTATACCGTTAAACCTCTAGTCTCTGTCCTCCTGCCTTAACGTCAGTTAGGAGAGGCCCTGCTTCAACATTACATTTGGAATTCTACCACCAGGGAGCTTTATATAAATTTGAATAAGGAGTTACCAGTTCAAGATGCAGCAGGCATCTTTATGCTTTTGCCAAACGGCAAGGTTAGCAGTCATCGGAATGGGAGCCAGCTCAATTGCATTGATTTACTCCATTTTCCTCCTCTTCTAGCGCCCCGTGTCTCTCCAGGAAGTGGCTGTATATTTCACCCAAGAGGAGTGGGACCTTCTAGATGAGGAAGAAAGGATCTTGTATTACAATGTTATGCAAGAAAATTCTGAGAACGTGGCCTCCTTAGGTAAGGGTCCCGTTCCCGTCAGAGCGTGCAAACCTTTCCGAAGGTGTCAGCCTCACTAGGTAGACCAGACCAGAAGATCCCCTCCACAGGAAGACAACAACTATACTTTATTGAGATCGCCTATAGTAAGACAACAATTGCAAGTCAGATTGTGCTTTGTCTCTCCCTGCCCTCAGTGAATCACGGAGGCCTCTGCCTCGGCCACTTCCAAATATTATCTTGCTTCCCAGGACTTAGGGAACGTTCCAGCCCTCTTTGCTTGTATAACAGTTCTGACATATTTCTCTAAAGGTCATCTCCCTTACTCTCTACAGAAGGGCTTTTGGAGGCAAGCTCTGTTGAAAGGTCTCCGTTAAGTTACTTTTTCAGTGCCATTGTAACTTCAAATGGTCGCTGAACTGGGCAGTGGTTAAGTGAGGACTACCTGTCCTGGAAATCTGAGCTAGCTAAATAACCAGCCTGGCCCAGGATAAGTCACTTTATTGTGTTAGATAGCTCTACAGAAAACTAACAATCCACTTCCCTTGTATTGTGTTTCTTTCTCATGGTCTAGAGCTCCTGATAGCCAACCTCGACCCATGTCACCAGCCCGAGTGGGAAGAAGAGCAACAGATGGCTGATCTCCAGGCATTCAGAGGAAAGGACCCGATTGCTGAAGGGGACGTGAACTGTGAGGACATAGCTGTGCTTGGTGAGAAGGTCTTTCCTTCTGTGGCAGAAGAATCTTCCTATTGTATGTTTTATTGGGTTACGCCATAGTTTTTTTTATTCAAACACTTTTGAATCTGCCTCCCAGACCCAAGGCAACTAGTAATAGGCTCTGTTACTTTAGTACATAGGTTTTAGCTCACGTGCATCAACATAGCTATAGCTATTGCCCTGATGATTTCATTACCTCCCTCTACCAGGGAGCTGGGTTGGCTGTGCTAAATAAGTGTTTCAGAGGGCTCACGTTAACCACTCAACCGTTTCAGCACGTAGCCAGGCCCTCAGCAGAATCAGGGGGACGTCCCGTAAGAGCCATTCCAATCCACCAGCTCTCTGACGATGGCTGTTTTAACTGACCCCCTGCGGCAGCAGTAACTCTCAGTCCCAGTGAGTCTAAACCCACCAAGCAATGTAGTCTCTTCGTGCCTGCAGAACCACAGAAAGTTCCACACATTGGGATCACTCACCAAAAATGGGATTGAGTAGGTCTGCTGATCATTGGGGAAAGACCTTAATTGGACAGGCCCATTGAGAGTATGATGGTCAGCACAACCCAGGGGGACTTGGGGGTTGCCCCTAAGTCCTCCTGAGCCAGTTCCAGCATGGTAATACGTTGAATTAAAGCCTGCCAAAAACCTTCTGGCTGGTGGCCACTCAAGGTAGAACTTTAGGTCTTGATGGCTTTTAGACTTATAGGGAAATTCTATTTTCCTGCATTGTTTCCGATATTTCCTCTGGCTTCACTTCTTTCCTTAATTCAGAACTGCCATCCCAACATCTATATGACAGCTCGAATAACACCGAAGCTAACATGATCTTCCAAATGGCAGCAGAGGGAAAGTCCCAGCAGTCCAAGGAAAGCAGTAATCTGAGGCATTCTTCTCCAGTTGAGGTGTTAGATCAACTCCTTTTGAAACAAACCTGTGAAGGTAGAGGCTGAATGACTGTTCCAAGAAGGGAGGGGAAAGATGAGACTGTTGAGACAGTTCCAGCTTCCTTCTCCATTATGAATGAGCAAACGGTAACCCTTCTGGGAACAGAACATTCCAAGGAACGCCAGAACATTCTGTTTTCTTCCTGACCACGCCAATGTGGCCTTCCTGGGGTTGTCCAGCAGTTTTCCAGTGTTCTTCAGAAAGTTCCAGTGCCAGAAGAGTTCACTGTTCTCACTCATTCTCCATCCTTGTTATTACCTCTGTATTCCTCTCACAGGGGAAGTAAGGTGCTTCAGTACTCTTTGGTCTATCAAATGTGTGGTGAGGCAGGTCCCCATGCTTTCAGTTCTCTTGTGAGAAGAGAAAATGAAAAATAGGTGAAGAAAGAATGGTGGTTCAGTTGAGTTACGCAAGCCTTTCAGGCCAAACATTCAAAAAGATATGCTTCAAATGGGATCCACCGAAATATTGTTCCCCTTCTAATATCTGTAATATCTTCTCCTCTGTCTTGGTATGGTCTCTAATCTGCTGAGCTAAGGAGCAACCAATAATGTCACCAGGATGATCTAGGAGAGGGATGAGTCTGCTGTTCCAGATATTCCTGAAAGGCAGATCGTCGCATCCCTCAGCATGGACTAGATTGACTGAGATAGCATTCCTCATTATTGGAGAGACTCTTCAGACCCCACTCGAGAACTTGTCTAGTTCTGGTTACCACCCTTAGAAACAATTCTGATAAATTGGAATATGTTAAATGAAGGGCAGTTGGATTGATCAGGAGATTAGAAACTAAGTCCTTAAAAAGGATTGAGGTGAGAAAGTTTAAGCCTTCAGAAAAGAAGATTATGGGGGAGAACATGATAAGACTATCAAAATTCCTGAAAGGAATTCAGGCAGAAGAACTGTTTCTCTATTAGACAGTCCTTGGGACTGTTACCCCAATGGCCTGCTTGTCAGATACTTGTCCCTCTTCACTAGTTAAAGCCACCTGAGAGGTAATACATGGTTGGGTCCATGCAGTGTTTTGGCCTGCTTGAGGGAAGGGGTGGTGTATGCCATTCTGAAGAAGCCACCTCTGGACTGAAGTTTTCTGAATCGTTTTAATCAAATCTCCAACCTCCCATTTTTAGGGAATGTTGCTGGTTGCAGCTGAAGAGGCACTGATCTCACGAGTGGAGGCTGTTCAGGCCTAGATGGGTAGAAATAGCCTTAAGCTCAACCCTAGCAACACTGAGTGGCTGTGGGTCCTTCAACCAACTGTAGTTCTCCCTTAGTCATTACATGTCCTCCCACAATCGAATGGCAGACAATTAGAACTTCCTGAGTTACAGTTTGAAACTATTACTCACCAGCCTTTCCCATTCTTGGCTCCTTAGATATTTTTGGACTGCACCTCCCAATCTTTCATGAAGCCATGGCCACTGGTTGGGAGTGATCTGGAACTCAAGTTAGGAAAGGCTGTTTCACTTCCTTTGTCGGCAGCTCCTGCAGGCCGTGCTTTTTCCTCATGATTGCCCAAAAATATGTCCCGCACCAATGCCACTTGTGCGTATGCTGCTGGCAAGGATAATTTTGCATCGGAGATTAACAATAAGTTTCCTATTGAAACTGAGACCCTGTGTTTTCCTTTCCCTTGCTTTGCCGGCCTCTTCCTTGTTACTTCTTTTGCCTCTGTCTTCAAAACAGAATATCCTTGTTGTTCTTGCAGAAAGTCTGGATACAAGAAGGAATCCTCATCCAGAAGAGCCTGGAGCAGAGCAGCTTCACGAGCCATTGCGCTGGGATGTGTTCTTTGATCCCAAAAGGTCTGAAGCAGTGGAGATCAAGTCAGTAAGACAGCAGGGGCTATTACCGGAGCTGACGCAAGCTTCTAAGGCTGACAAGAAAATGCCCAGGAGTAGCTCCCAAAGAGGTACTACTCTGTCAAAAAGGAACTATGCCTGTCCTGAGTGCGGGAGAAGCTTTGATCGCCGTTCCAACTTAATCAAACACCAGAGGATCCACACAGGAGAAAAGCCATATCCATGTATGGAATGCGGGAAATGCTTTGACCAGCAGTCCAATCTGAACGTCCATCTAAGGGTCCATACTGGAGAGAAACCATATGGCTGCCCTGATTGTGGCAAAAGATTTAGTGTCAAATCTCATTTACGTGGACATTACAGGGTCCACACAGGGGAGAAACCATATGAATGTGAAGACTGTAGGAAGAGCTTCCGTGTGAAATCTTCCCTAAATAAGCACCGGCGAACCCATACAGGAGATCCCAAGCTGTCCAGACCAACTGAGATCAGAGCAGAAGGTCCCCGGGCAATATTACCAGAGCTGACACGGGTGCATGCAGCTACTGAAACAAAAAATATCATTGAACTTATGAGTAGCAAGCCCCCAATAGCAATCAGAGTGTCAAATAGGAATTATGCCTGTCCTGAGTGTGGGAAAAGTTTTATTCGGCCATCACACCTTATTAAACACCAGAGGATCCACACGGGGGAAAAGCCATATCCATGTATTGAATGCGGGAAACGTTTTCATCAGCAGTCTAACCTTAATGTCCATTTACGTCTCCATACTGGAGAGAAACCTTTTGGCTGTCCTGATTGTGGCAAAAGATTCAATGTCAAATCCCAGCTGCGTGAACACTACAGCATACACACAGGAGAGAAACCATATGAGTGTGAGGACTGTGGGAAGAGCTTCCGTGTGAAATCTTCCCTAAACAAGCACCGGCGAGTCCACACAGGAGAAAAGCTACATAAATGTCTCTCCTGAGGAAAAACGTTCACCTGCAGCTCTAACCTAATTAAACGCCAGGTCTCTCTCTGGAGGGAAACATTACACGTGCTCTGAATGTGGGGAAAAACCTTTGCAACAGATCAGATCTTATGAAGCAGGAAAGAATTCACACAGGAGAAGTTCCTTGGCCGTGTTCCTTTTGCCAGAAAGAAGCATCCAAACATCCATACGGAAGAAAGGCCTTATGGGGGCCTCATTTGTGGGGAAATGTTCAGGAATGACTCACAACAGAACAGTTGTATGTATCTGCATGTATATCAGTCACCAGCTGACAACAACAATCCATACAAGCTGTACGCGCTGGAAATGCAACATCACTGAGAGATGTTTCTGTGCAATCTTTATTTAACTATTCTTCAGTGAATTCCCTAGGGAACTCAACTGTTGCAAATGCTTTTATGGGGTCAGAGGGAAGCAGCCCGCATTTGGAACTTAAATTTCGTGCCCTGAGATCATGGAAGCGACCATCCTCTACGGCCCTAAGTCCCCCGCTGCTTAAGGTGCTTCCTTTGTGGTTGGCCTGAAGCAGCTTAGTAAACAATGGTCGTTCCCTGTGAAGGCACTTACGCCACACTGGCTGGCTTCTATTTCCCTAGGAAGTGGAACAAGTGGCATTACCTTCAGGTAGGTAGTTCTGCACCTCAGTATGGCCTGAAATTAAATAATAGTCTCAACTCTTCTCTAAGAAAACCTCAATTGGACTGTGAGACAACCTTTTAAGTTATGTCTGTATTTGGCTTCCTACTCATGCATGGCTATTTTACTGCAGCTTGTCTGGCAATACCATGAGATGCTTCAGACAAAAAGTCCTCAGTCCAGTAGCTATAAAGCAGAAGTAGATAAGACTTACTTTTTAGTCTGGTGGGATTCAAACTGGGATGGATGAAATTCTTCATGGTACCTCTTTCTCCAGAAACATCAGCTGAAAAAGAAAGTGCATTTCCTCCTCCTCTTCCTCCTCATGAGTTATGATTTAAGGTCCAGGCCATTTATACAGCCAGATGACTGCGTAACAGCCTAGTTCGCACCACATACTTCACTAAGTCGTTGGGGTAGTGTGTTATGTGACCAGAAAAACTGGGTTGATTGACCCCACCAATTAACCCTAAGAGAGTTCATTTTTAAGCCAAACAGTTTCTCCAAAGTTTCTGGAGATAAAGTAGCATGTGTGTGAGTGTACACAGGCACAACTCCTAAGCTGTGTTGTCTAGACAGCCAACCTGGAGGTCACGTCGTACCTCTGCCTTTCATGGTCAAGTGTTGGAGTTGACTTACAGGAAATGGACATTCTAGGCATTCTGTCTTTGTGGCTCTCCTGCCTTTCCATACCAGAGCCACACAGAAGCAGTGAAAAGGGGGCAGGAATGGGCCCAGTCCCCTAATGTTGTCCGTGGTGGATTGGTGGTGATTATGGCAGTGCGGGATCTCCCCTCCAGCAAAACAAGCCCAGGAAGTCCTGGCCTCTCCGCCTTTTTGGCAGCAGTTGAGAGGACAGTTCGTGCAGCTGCCAGGCAGTTGGTGCGCCCCAGCGGCACATGGAATGGAGGTAAGTAACAGGGAGGCATGCCAGCCAGCTGGGTTGTATGAAGATGGTCACTGGGTCCTACCAAGCCTCGCCCTGTTGAGGCTGGCTTGCTTTCGTAGAAGTCCAGCAGGGAGCATTCACAACTATTTCCATTTTCTTGTTAGTTCTACAGCCCTTGTCAGTGAAACAATGCGCTTTCCCCTTCTGATTTATTTGAGCCAACTTTTCAAGATGGGATTAAATTGTAAGAAACAACTTGCCCAAGAATAATCAACTGCCATCATTTTAAAGCACAACGAAGTCAGTTAAACCTGGATTTTCCACCATTTCCTGCAATACTGTGGGTCTGCGATGCAGAGTAAAGTCACCTCTTGTATTGAAAGAGGATCTTTTCACCATACAGGTACTCCTTGCTTAACATCCATTCATTCAGCGACCGAAGTTAGGTTGGTAACAGATGAATGGCACTTGCACCCAGTCCCCAAAGTTACAGCTGTTGCTGCACTCCCACAGCCACATGATCAAGATTTGGGTATTTGGCAGCCCACCCACACGTAGAACCATAGGGGCGCTTCAACTCCCCCTCCCCACCTATTTCCCCCGATCTCTGCCCTTTTGGCCACCCTGCACAGCGACAGTCCTTGGCGGTTTCCTCCAACTGCTGGCAAGATACGCCTGGCCTAACCCTATGCAAGGCAGCTGCTGGCCATGCCGGGCCTTCTTCCCAAGCCGCACATGCTGTTCTCCAAACCTCAAGAACGGGCCCGTGATTTGGAGAATGGCATGTGCGGCCTTGAGAAAAAGGCCTGGTGCATCCAGCAGCTGCCTTGCATGTGAAGAAGATAGCAAAGGTCAGCTGGGTGTGGCAGGGCCATCAGAGCGTGGGCTGCCTGGAGTTTTGCACTGTGGCACTGGAGTGGGTGGCCATGGCACGGAGCTTGAGGTGGAACCCCTTGGTGGTGGCACCAGTGGTGCTGGGGCTGAAGTAGAGGCCTGGGGTGGTGGTGGCCAGCTGAGGCTGCTGCAGGCCCAGGGCCTCTACTTCAACCCCAGCACCACTGGCACCATCACCATTCAAAAGGAGGCAGTCCCTTACTTTAGTGAGGCTCGGGGCTGGGAGGGGCCAAGCCAGGAATGGCTTGGATTGAGGTGGGTCCTCACCTAACAACAGTCAGGATTTGGTTAACAATGGGAAAGGGGACTGCCGGGATTTGTGTCACTGAGCAATGTGGTCATGTATCAATGTGGTCATGTATCGGGGCACAGAGCTTGAAGCATCATTCCTTTGGCAGTGGCGGCAACAGCGGCCTAGGGGTGGCGGCAGCCAGCTGAGGCTGCTGCAGGCCCAGGGCCTCTACTTCAACCCCAGCACCCCTGGTGCCACCACTGTTCAAAAAGAGGCAGTCCCTTATCTTACTGAGGCTGAGGGCTGGGAGGGACCAAGCTAGGAATGGCTTGGATCAGGGCGGGGTTTGGTTGACGATGGCAAAGGGACTGCCGGGATTTCCGTCGTTAAGCAATGTGGTCATGTATCATTGCACTTTACAACTGCATCACTTAGCAACAGATATCCTAGACCCAGTTACCATCCTTAACCAAGGACTACCTGTATAGCTGTAACTTTTGTGCTATGCAGAAGTCTGATTTGTTACCATGTTTGTTTTTTGGATGCCTCGCTAATTGGCTAGAGTTTGTTTTGTCTAGGGGATTGTGCTAAACTTTAGAGCTGGCCTATAAAAAAAGAGAGAAAAGAACACATTTCATTTCCAGAAGGAGGAACAGCTGGATTCCCTCCATTCCAGAAGCTCCCTCTGCCGACGCAGGCAATGGTAGAAGGCGAATCTTGGGCTTTAAAGTTACCCCCTTAAACATTAGGGGGCACAGAATCCTGTAGGGCTTTGTAGAGCAGCTAACCAGGCGCTCTGCAGTGTGAACGAAACCTCTTTCCTCACATAATTAACACAGCCACCTCTGCTGCAGAGGGAATCAAGGCAGTGGTGTTCGCTCTAAAGCTCTTCCAACGCAGTGCACAGATTTAGCCCTGGGATAATAATGCGACAATGGTCAGTGCATCGGTTACCAGTCTGCTGCTCAGTTCAGTTCACCTAGACATTCCTACAGGGCTCAGCCCCGGGTACCTACAGGACTGTCTCTTCTGGCAAGATCTGTGTCTCCTTTTAGGGACAGTGGGGAAAATGTGCCCATCCTGAGACTTTGGGAGGGTTGCGGAATTACTGCAATTTCCCATTTAGGTTGGCCTCAGCACACTCCCACTCAATCCCTGCATCCAGATCAGCACAAGCACACACGACCTCAGATCAGCTAGCAAACAAACGGCTTGGCATTTAGCAAGCATCAGCACACCCAAACTGTGAACTGGCGAAATAGGACAAAAGGCAGGCGACACCAGGCAAGAATTAATATTCATCAAAAGGCACAAAACTTTCCTGAGCCCCTGGAAACAAGACTGCAAGTAATCAGCATGGGCAGTCCCCAAGGGAGTGGCCTTTGGCTATTCCAGCTTTACATTGTTATGTAAATAATGGCATAACATGGAGATGGAAAGCAGGCTTCCAGGTGATCCCTCCGTTATTCCACACCTGGCAGGAAACAATTTGGGGGATGGAGACAACGTATCCAACAGGGACACCCTGCCTCCCTGAAATTGAGGGTGCTTCTAATCCAGAGGTGTCTGCAGGTTTGATGCATTCATCAAAATGACCAAAACAGCATCCTACCTTTCAGCAAAGGATCATTACCTTGTAGTGGTGCTGGAGCTTGAGCACCTCAATGACGCCATGAGCTAAACGATGAAGGGCCACCCAAGACGGGAAGGTCATGACAGAGAGGTCAGACTAAACGCAATCCCTGGGGAAGGTAATGGCAACCCACCCCAGTATTCTTGCCGTGAAAACTCAATGGATCAGTACAACCAGAGATATGTCGGTATACCATTGGAAGATGAGACCCCCAGGTCGGAAGATGGTCAAAATGCTACTGGGGAGGAACAGAGGATGAGTTCAACTAGCCCCAGACGTGAAGACGCAGCTAGCTCAAAGCCGAAAGGACGGCTAGCCGCCGACGGTGCTGGTGGTGAACGGCGGATCCAATGTTCTAAGGATCAACACACCATTGGAACCTGGAATGTAAGATCTATGGAGCCAGGGCAAATTGGATGTGGTTATTGGTGAGATGTCAAGATTAAAGATAGACATTTTGGGCGTCAGTGAACTGAAATGGATTGGAATGGGCCACTTCACATCAAATGACCACCAGATCTACTACTGTGGACAAGAGGACCACAGAAGAAATAGAGTAGCCTTCATAATTAATAGTCAAGTGGCTAAAGCAGTGCTTGGATACAATCCAAAAAACGATAGAATGATCTCAATTCGAATTCAGGGCAAGCCATCTAACGTCACAGTGATCCAAATATACGCCCCAACCACAGATGCTGAAGAAGCTGAAGTAGAGCAGTTCTATGAGGATCTGCAGCACCTACTGGACAACAGGCCTAAAAGAGATGTTATTTTCATCACAGGAGACTGGAATGCTAATGTGGGCAGTCAAATGACACCTGGAATTACAGGTAAGTATGGCCTGGGAGAACAAAACAAAGCAGGACATAGGCTGATAGAATTTTGCCAAGACAACTCACTCTGCATAACAAACACTCTCTTCCAACAACCTAAGAGACGGCTTTATACATGGACTTCACCAGATGGACAACACCGAAATCAGATTGACTACATCCTTTGCAGCCAAAGGTGGCGGACATCTATACAGTCGGTAAAAACATGATCTGGAGCTGACTGTAGTTCAGATCACGAACTTCTTCTTGCACAATTTAGGATCAGACTAAAGAGATTAGGGAAGACCCACAGATCAGCTAGATATGAGCTCACTAATATTCCTAAGGAATATGCAGTGGAGGTGAAGAATCGATTTAAGGGACTGGACTTAGTAGATAGAGTCCCGGAAGAACTATGGACAGAAGTTCGCAACATTGTTCAGGAGGCGGCAACAATATACATCCCAAAGAAAGAGAAAGCCAAGAAGGCAAAATGGCTGTCTGCTGAAGTAGCCCAAGAAAGAAGGAAAGCAAAAGGCAACAGTGATAGGGGGAGATATGCCCAATTAAATGCAAAATTCCAGAGGTTAGCCAGAAGAGATAAGGAATTATTTTTAAACAAACAATGCGTGGAAGTGCCAGAAGACAATAGAATAGGAAGGACAGGAGACCTCTTCCAGAAAATTAGAAACATCGGAGGTAAATTCCAGGCAAAAATGGGCATGATCAAAAACAAAGATGGCAAGGACCTAACAGAAGAAGAAGAGATCAAGAAAAGGTGGCAAGAATATACAGAAGACCTGTATAGGAAGCATAACAATATCAGGGGTAGCTTTGACAGTGTGGTCAGTGAGCTAGAGCCAGACATCCTGAAGAGTGAGGTTGAATGGACCTTAAGAAGCATTGCTAATAACAAGGCAGCAGGAGACGACGGCATCCCAGCTGAACTGTTCAAAATCTTGCAAGATGATGCTGTCAAGGTAATGCATGCTATATGCCAGCAAATTTGGAAAACACAAGAATGGCCATCAGATTGAAAAAAATCAACTTATATCCCCATACCAAAAAAGGGAAACACTAAAGAATGTTCCAACTATCGAACAGTGGCACTCATTTCACATGCCAGTAAGGTAATGCTCAAGATCCTGCAAGGTAGACTTCAGCAGTTCATGGAGCAAGAATTGCCAGATGCACAAGCTGGGTTTAGAAAAGGCAGAGGAACTAGGGACCAAATTGCCATTATCCGCTGGATAATGGAAAAAGCCAGGGAGTTCAGAAAAACATCTGTTTCTGTTTTATTGACTATTCTAAACCCTTTGACTGTGTGGACCACAACAAACTGTGGCAAGTTCTTAGCGGTATGGGGATACCAAGTCATCTTGTCTGCCTCCTGAAGAATCTGTATGTCGACCAAGTAGCAACAGTAAGAACAGACCACAGAACAACAGACTGGTTTAAGATTGAGAAAGGAGTACGGCAGGGCTGTATACTCTCACCCTACCTATTCAACTTGTACGCAGAACACATCATGCAACATGCTGGGCTTGAGGAATCGAAGGCTGAGGTTAAAATTGCTGGAAGAAACATTAACAATCTCAGATATGCAGATGATACCACTTTGATGGCTGAAAGTGAAGAGGAACGGAGGAGCCTTATGATGAAGGTGAAAGAAGAAAGTGCAAAAGCTGGCTCGCAGCTAAACCTCAAAAAAACCAAGATTATGGCAACCAGCTTGATTGATAACTGGCAAATAGAGGGAGAAAATGTAGAAGCAGTGAAAGACTTTGTATTCCTAGGTGCAAAGATTACTGCAGATGCTGACTGCAGTCAGGAAATCAGAAGACGCTTAATCCTTGGCATAAGAGCAATGACCAATCTCGATAAAATAGTTAAGAGCAGAGACATCACACTGACAACAAAGGCCCGCATAGTTAAAGCAATGGTGTTCCCTGTAGTAACATATGGCTGCGAGAGCTGGACCATAAGGAAGGCTGAGAGAAGGAAGATCAATGCTTTGGAACTGGAGGAAAATCCTGAGAGTGCCTTGGACTGCAAGAAGATCAAACCAGTCCATCCTCCAGGAAGTAAAGCCAGACTGCTCACTTGAGGGAATGATATTAAAGGCAAAACTGAAATACTTTGGCCACATAATGAGAAGACAGGACACCCTGGAGAAGATGCTGATGCTAGGGGGAGTGGAGGGCAAAAGGAAGAGGGGCCGACCAAGGGCAAGGTGGATGGATGATATTCTAGAGGTGATGGACTCGTCCCTGGGGGAGCTGGGGGTGTTGACGACCAACAGGAAGCACTGGCATGGGCTAGTCCATGAAGTCACGAAGAGTCGGAAGCAACTAAACAAATAAACAACAAGCATCCTACCATAAGCTCTGCTCTTTTTCAGGTGCACCTGGCTCCCAACAAAGCTGCAGAATGGGACAGGGTGAAGCCTGGGTGGGGACGCTGCATTTCTCATGTGCTTCTGATTGAGACACACACAGCACAGGTGCCTCTATGCCAGTTTTTCTCAAACTTGGCAACTATACCTTGGGTGGACTTCAGCACCCAGATTTCTGTCCACAGATCTTACAATCCACAGATTCTAAAGTTGCCAGTGTTGAGAAGTGCCGCTCCATGCCAAGCCAATAAAGCTCCCTGCCAACTGAAGGATGACTGATGGAAAGCGGTTTAACTCAGGAGAGGCAAAACGAGGAAAGTCTCTTCTTTCTTTTGCCCACGAGAGGGCCCCCGGGTTCTCCTTTGCCAGACCCGAAGAAGCTGCGAGCTTCCCTCTCCGCTGCGAGCGGCGGGCGGGATTCCGGTTCTGTTTTCCGGGTTGCGTCGAGGTGCGGTGGTTGCTCCACCGCGTGGCCGTCCTATTTCGATGCAAGCCGGGCTAACGGGGGAAGAAACCCTCCTTCCCCCTTTTTGCTTTCCCCTAAAGTAAGAATTCTTTTCCTTCTGCAGCAGCCGGATCTTCGGCTAAAAAGGCGTCTGGACACCCGGCTGAAGCCGGGCAGGTGGAAAGCGGGGGGGGGGGGTGTCCCCGTCCGCCCGCCCACCTGCCTGCAGTTCCAGCTTTCTCCAGCCGTTCCTAAGCCTCGTGAGGCTCTCCCGCCAGCGGGGCAATTGGCCGGGTTGCGGGCGGGGGGCGCGGGGGGAGAACAGAGGAAGCGGAAGAGGATTGCCGGTCAGTGAGCTCAGAGGCGCGCGCGCGCCCACCGCCCGGGGTCCGCCGTTTGAGCCGCGGCGTTGCTGCGTCGCTCTTCTCTCCAACCTGCAAGGCGAGAACTCGGCGAAGGCTATTGCTGAGCGTGGGAAGAAAAGATGTTCTGCTGAGCGGAATCGGTTTCCTTCCCTCTGCAGGGAAAACCTTAGAGGCAGGCCAGCTCCAGGCAGCTGGGTCTTCTGCTTTGCAGGGAACACAGCTTGGTAGCGCTGAAGTCAGAGGCCGGCTGGGGGGCATTTCTCTTTGGCGAGGGGCGGGTAGGCCAAGCAGGAAGAGTGTACCCCTCTCTCTCTCTCTGTCGGCCCACCCCCTCTCTCCCACAGAAAGTGTTTCAGATGGCCTGTGTCCTGCTTTTCTTAGATGCAGTTTTTGTTTCGTTTTGCGAGTTTTGTGTCCAGTATGGCTCATGGCCCAAAAAGTAAGATGCGTTTTCCTTTTTCTCCTAAAACTCATGTCAAGGTGTCCTTAGAGATGGCTTCCCACAGGTTCCTGCTTTCCCAAGTCCAGGCCGAAGAAGCGAATTGCTTGGCCCCAGTTGATCGGCTCGGTGCCTGGTCTAGAAGAAGATGCGCTTGGTCTGCCTCCACAAAAGCTGCAGAGGCCTGTTGCTTTGGAAAAGAGGAACCGGTTGGCACCCATGGGGCGGTCAGGGTGGACCTGAGTGCCCTGTGGGAAGACGCGGAGGAGTACGAGAGACAGAGGTTTCGTTCCGATGCGCTTCCTTTGGGAGAAACTCCCTGGCAGACTCTGTGCCGGCTGGGAGAGGCAGCCGAGAGATGGCTAAGGCCGCAGGACCGCAGCAAAGGACAGCTTGTGGATGTGGTCATCCTGGAGCAGTTTCTGCACGTGCTTCCTTTGGGGATGCAGGCCTGGGTGAGAGCCAGGAAGCCGAGGAACAGCCAGGAGGCAGCGCAGCTGGCTGAAGCTTACCTGGAGCAACAGGTATCCTTGCTAATAGGAAATAAGGAACGGACTCCCTGATTCCTGCCCAGTGCTAGGAAAGTTGCTGTTCCGCTGGCCACAAGCAAGAAGGGGTCTTGGGCGGGCTGCCTTCTGATCCACAGGGAAGAAATGGAGTGGGCAGTGGAAAGTGAAGGGCTAAAAAATCCTCTCCCCTGATCACAGTTCCTACCTTTCTAGGAAAGCCTGTTCTTGCTTGGAGAGATACAGATCTAACGTAAGACATATAACATCCAATACCGAAACCATATTATAACATAACCCAAGGGAGTGGTTCACATAATAAGTCACCGGCTGGGTTTCTACAGCTTGCTGAACCGCAAGTCGCTTGAGTTGTTTTCCATCTATGGGTATACCGTTAAACCTCTAGTCTCTGTCCTCCTGCCTTAACGTCAGTTAGGAGAGGCCCTGCTTCAACATTACATTTGGAATTCTACCACCAGGGAGCTTTATATAAATTTGAATAAGGAGTTACCAGTTCAAGATGCAGCAGGCATCTTTATGCTTTTGCCAAACGGCATGGTTAGCAGTCATCGGAATGGGAGCAGCTCAATTGCATTGATTTACTCCATTTTCCTCCTCTTCTAGCGCCCCGTGTCTCTCCAGGAAGTGGCTGTATATTTCACCCAAGAGGAGTGGGACCTTCTAGATGAGGAAGAAAGGATCTTGTATTACAATGTTATGCAAGAAAATTCTGAGAACGTGGCCTCCTTAGGTAAGGGTCCCGTTCCCGTCAGAGCGTGCAAACCTTTCCAAAGGTGTCAGCCCCACTAGGTAGACCAGACCAGAAGATCCCCTCCACAGGAAGACAACAACTATACTTTATTGAGATCGCCTATAGTAAGACAACAATTGCAAGTCAGATTGTGCTTTGTCTCTCCCTGCCCTCAGTGAATCACGGAGGCCTCTGCCTCGGCCACTTCCAAATATTATCTTGCTTCCCAGGACTTAGGGAACGTTCCAGCCCTCTTTGCTTGTATAACAGTTCTGACATATTTCTCTAAAGGTCATCTCCCTTACTCTCTACAGAAGCTCTGTTGAAAGGTCTCCGTTAAGTTACTTTTTCAGTGCCATTGTAACTTCAAATGGTCGCTGAACTGGGCAGTGGTTAAGTGAGGACTACCTGTCCTGGAAATCTGAGCTAGCTAAATAACCAGCCTGGCCCAGGATAAGTCACTTTATTGTGTTAGATAGCTCTACAGAAAACTAACAATCCACTTCCCTTGTATTGTGTTTCTTTCTCATGGTCTAGAGCTCCTGATAGCCAACCTCGACCCATGTCACCAGCCCGAGTGGGAAGAAGAGCAACAGATGGCTGATCTCCAGGCATTCAGAGGAAAGGACCCGAGTGCTGAAGGGGACGTGAACTGTGAGGACATAGCTGTGCTTGGTGAGAAGGTCTTTCCTTCTGTGGCAGAAGAATCTTCCTATTGTATGTCTTATTGGGTTACGCTATAGTTTTTTTTATTCAAACACTTTTGAATCTGCCTCCCAGACCCAAGGCAACTAGTAATAGGCTCTGTTACTTTAGTACATAGGTTTTAGCTCACGTGCATCAACATAGCTATAGCTATTGCCCTGATGATTTCATTACCTCCCTCTACCAGGGAGCTGGGTTGGCTGTGCTAAATAATTGTTTCAGAGGGCTCACGTTAACCACTCAACCGTTTCAGCACATAGCCAGGCCCTCAGCAGAATCAGGGGGACGTCCCGTAAGAGCCATTCCAATCCACCAGCTCTCTGACGATGGCTGTTTTAACTGACCCCCTGCGGCAGCAGTAACTCTCAGTCCCAGTGAGTCTAAACCCACCAAGCAATGTAGTCTCTTCGTGCCTGCAGAACCACAGAAAGTTCCACACATTGGGATCACTCACCAAAAATGGGATTGAGTAGGTCTGCTGATCATTGGGGAAAGACCTTAATTGGACAGGCCCATTGAGAGTATGATGGTCAGCACAACCCAGGGGGACTTGGGGGTTGCCCCTAAGTCCTCCTGAGCCAGTTCCAGCATGGTAATACGTTGAATTAAAGCCTGCCAAAAACCTTCTGGCTGGTGGCCACTCAAGGTAGAACTTTAGGTCTTGATGGCTTTTAGACTTATAGGGAAATTCTATTTTCCTGCATTGTTTCCGATATTTCCTCTGGCTTCACTTCTTTCCTTAATTCAGAACTGCCATCCCAACATCTATATGACAGCTCGAATAACACCGAAGCTAACATGATCTTCCAAATGGCAGCAGAGGGAAAGTCCCAGCAGTCCAAGGAAAGCAGTAATCTGAGGCATTTTCTCCAGTTGAGGTGTTAGATCAACTCCTTTTGAAACAAACCTGTGAAGGTAGAGGCTGAATGACTGTTCCAAGAAGGGAGGGGAAAGATGAGACTGTTGAGACAGTTCCAGCTTCCTTCTCCATTATGAATGAGCAAACGGTAACCCTTCTGGGAACAGAACATTCCAAGGAACGCCAGAACATTCTGTTTTCTTCCTGACCACGCCAATGTGGCCTTCCTGGGGTTGTCCAGCAGTTTTCCAGTGTTCTTCAGAAAGTTCCAGTGCCAGAAGAGTTCACTGTTCTCACTCATTCTCCATCCTTGTTATTACCTCTGTATTCCTCTCACAGGGGAAGTAAGGCGCTTCAGTACTCTTTGGTCTATCAAATGTGTGGTGAGGCAGGTCCCCATGCTTTCAGTTCTCTTGTGAGAAGAGAAAATGAAAAATAGGTGAAGAAAGAATGGTGGTTCAGTTGAGTTACGCAAGCCTTTCAGGCCAAACATTCAAAAAGATATGCTTCAAATGGGATCCACCGAAATATTGTTCCCCTTCTAATATCTGTAATATCTTCTCCTCTGTCTTGGTATGTTCTCTAATCTGCTGAGCTAAGGAGCAACCAATAATGTCACCAGGATGATCTAGGAGAGGGATGAGTCTGCTGTTCCAGATATTCCTGAAAGGCAGATTGTTGCATCCCTCAGCATGGACTAGATTGACTGAGATAGCATTCCTCATTATTGGAGAGACTCTTCAGACCCCACTCGAGAACTTGTGTAGTTCTGGTTACCACCCTTAGAAAGAATTCTGATAAATTCGAATATATTAAATGAAGGGCAGTTGGATTGATCAGGAGATTAGAAACTAAGTCCTTAAAAAGGATTGAGGTGAGAAAGTTTAAGCCTTCAGAAGAGAAGATTATGAGGGAGAACATGATAAGACTATCAAAATTCCTGAAAGGAAGTCAGGCAGAAGAACTGTTTCTCTATTAGACAGTCCTTGGGACTGTTACCCCAATGGTCTGCTTGTCAGATACTTGTCCCTCTTCACTAGTTAAAGCCACCTGAGAGGTAATACATGGTTGGGTCCATGCAGTGTTTTGGCCTGCTTGAGGGAAGGGGTGGTGTATGCCATTCTGAAGAAGCCACCTCTGGACTGAAGTTTTCTGAATCATTTTAATCAAATCTCCAACCTCCCATTTTTAGGGAATGTTGCTGGTTGCAGCTGAAGAGGCACTGATCTCACGAGCGGAGGCTGTTCAGGCCTAGATGGGTAGAAATAGCCTTAAGCTCAACCCTAGCAACACTGAGTGGCTGTGGGTCCTTCAACCAACTGTAGGTCCTTCAACCAACTTCTCCCTTAGTCATTACATGTCCTCCCACAATCGAATGGCAGACAATTAGAACTTCCTGAGTTACAGTTTGAAACTATTACTCACCAGCCTTTCCCATTCTTGGCTCCTTAGATATTTTTGGACTGCACCTCCCAATCTTTCATGAAGCCATGGCCACTGGTTGGGAGTGATCTGGAACTCAAGTTAGGAAAGGCTGTTTCACTTCCTTTGTCAGCAGCTCCTGCAGGCCGTGCTTTTTCCTCATGATTGCCCAAAAATATGTCCCGCGCCAATGCCACTTGTGCGTATGCTGCTGGCAAGGATAATTTTGCATCGGAGATTAACAATAAGTTTCCTATTGAAACTGAGACCCTGTGTTTTCCTTTCCCTTGCTTTGCCGGCCTGTTCCTTGTTACTTCTTTTGCCTCTGTCTTCAAAACAGAATATCCTTGTTGTTCTTGCAGAAAGTCTGGATACAAGAAGGAATCCTCATCCAGAAGAGCCTGGAGCAGAGCAGCTTCACGAGCCATTGCGCTGGGATGTGTTCTTTGATCCCAAAAGGTCTGAAGCAGTGGAGATCAAGTCAGTAAGACAGCAGGGGCTATTACCGGAGCTGACACAACCTTCTAAGGCTGACAAGAAAATGCCCAGGAGTAGCTCCCAAAGAGGTACTACTCTGTCAAAAAGGAACTATGCCTGTCCTGAGTGCGGGAGAAGCTTTGATCGCCGTTCCAACTTAATTAAGCACCAGAGGATCCACACAGGAGAAAAGCCATATCCATGTATGGAATGCGGGAAATGCTTTGACCAGCAGTCCAATCTGAACGTCCATCTAAGGGTCCATACTGGAGAGAAACCATATGGCTGCCCTGATTGTGGCAAAAGATTTAGTATCAAATCTCATTTACATGGACACTACAGGATCCACACAGGGGAGAAACCATATGAGTGTGAGGACTGTGGGAAGAGCTTCCGTGTGAAATCCGTCTTAAATAAACACCGGCAAACCCACAGGAATTATGCCTGTTCTGAGTGTGGGAAAAGTTTTGATCGGCCTTCACACCTTATTAAACACCAGAGGATCCACACGGGAGAAAAGCCATATCCATGTATTGAATGCGGTAAACGTTTTCATCAGCAGTCGAACCTTAATGTCCATTTACGTCTCCATACTGGAGAGAAACCTTTTGGCTGTCCTGATTGTGGCAAAAGATTCAACGTCAAATCCCAGCTACGTGAACACTACACCATACACACAGGAGAGAAACCATATGAGTGTGAGGACTGTGGGAAGAGCTTCCGTGTGAAATCTTCCCTAAACAAGCACCGGCGAACCCATGCAGGAGATCCCACCCTGTCCAAACCAACTGAGATCAGATCAGACAGTCCCCGGGCAATATTACCAGAGCTGACACGGGTGCATGCAGCTACTGAAACAAAAAATATCATTGAACTTATGAGTTGCAAGCCCCCAATAGCAGTCAGAGTGTCAAACAGGAATTATGCCTGTCCTGAGTGTGGGAAAAATTTTGATCGGCCTTCACACCTTATAACACACAAGAGGATCCATACAGGGGAAAAGCCACATCCATGTATTCAATGTGGGAAATGTTTTTGTAAGCAGTATAACCTTAATGTCCATTTACGTCTCCATACTGGAGAGAAACCTTTTGGCTGTCCTGATTGTGGCATAAGATTCAACACCAAATCCCAGCTACATGGACATTATAGGGTCCACACAGGAGAGAGGCCTTATGAATGTGAAGACTGCGGGAAGAGATTCTATGTGAAATCTGCCCTAAATAAGCACCGGCAAACACATATAGGAAATCCCAAACTGTCCAAACCAACTGAGATCAAATCAGAAGGTCCCCGGGCAATATTACCAGAGCTGACACAGGTGCATGCAGCTCCTGAAACTGAAAATGTCATTAAACTTATGATTAGCAAGCCCCCAATAGCAATCAGAGTGTCAAACAGAAATTATGCCTGTCCTGAGTGTGGGAAAAATTTTGATTGGCCTTCACATCTTATTAAACACCAGAGGATCCACACAGGGGAAAAGCCATATCCATGTATTGAATGCGGGAAACGTTTTCATCAGCAGTCGAACCTTAATGTCCATTTACGTCTCCATACTGGAGAGAAACCTTTTGGCTGTCCTGATTGTGGCAAAAGATTCAACACCAATTCCCAGCTACATGGACATTACAGGGTCCACACAGGAGAGAGGCCTTATGAATGTGAGGACTGTGGGAAGAGATTCTATGTGAAATCTTCCCTAAACAAGCACCGGCGAGTCCACACAGGAGAAAAGCTACATAAATGTCTCTCCTGAGGAAAAACGTTCACCTGCAGCTCTAACCTAATTAAACGCCAGGTCTCTCTGGAGGGAAACATTACACGTGCTCTGAATGTGGGGAAAAACCTTTGCAACAGATCAGATCTTATGAAGCAGGAAAGAATTCACACAGGAGAAGTTCCTTGGCCGTGTTCCTTTTGCCAGAAAGAAGCATCCAAACATCCATACGGAAGAAAGGCCTTATGGGGGCCTCCTTTGTGGGGAAACGTTCAGGAATGACTCACAACAGAACAGTTGTATGTATCTGCATGTATATCAGTCACCAGCTGACAACAACAATCCATACAAGCTGTACGCGCTGGAAATGCAACATCACTGAGAGATGTTTCTGTGCAATCTTTATTTAACTATTCTTCGGTGAATTCCCTAGGGAACTCAACTGTTGCAAATGCTTTTATGGGGTCAGAGAGAAGCAGCCCGCATTTGGAACTTAAATTTCGTGCCCTGAGATCATGGAAGCGACCATCCTCTACGGCCCTAAGTCCCCCGCTGCTTAAGGTGCTTCCTTTGTGGTTGGCCTGAAGCAGCTTAGTAAACAATGGTCGTTCCCTGTGAAGGGACTTACGCCACACTGGCTGGCTTCGATTTCCCTAGGAAGTGGAACGAGTGGCGTAACCTTCAGGTAGGTAGTTCTGCACCTCAGTATGGCCTGGAATTAAATAATAGTCTCAACTCTTCTCTAAGAAAACCTGAACTGGGACTGTTTTGGGAACCTTTTAAGTTAAGTCTGCATTTGGCTTCCCACTCATTTCCCACTGTATTTTGCAGGCCATTTTTATGACACTTGTCTGGCAATACCATGAGATGCTTCAGACAAAAATGTCCTCAGTCCGGTAGCTATGAGGCAGAAGCAGATAAGACTTGCCTTTAAGACCCGATGGGATTCAAACTGGAATGGATGAAATAAAGCTGATAGATAAGGAATATAGCTTCCACTTCATAGTACTGCTTTCTCCAGAAACATCAGCTGGAAAAGAAAGTGCATTTCCTCCTCCCCCCCCCCCATTTTAAGTTCCAGGCCATTTATGCAGCCAGATGACTGTGTAACAGCCTGGTTCGCACCACATACTTCAGGGGTAGTGTGTTGTATGACCAGAAAAACTGGGTTGATTGACCCCACCAATTAACCCTAAGAGAGTTCATTTTTAAGCCAAACAGTTTCTCCAAAGTTTCTGGAGATAAAGTAGCATGTGTGTGAGTGTACACAGGCACAACTCCTAAGCTGTGTTGTCTAGACAGCCAACCTGGAGGTCACGTCGTACCTCTGCCTTTCATGGGCAAGTGTTGGAGTTGACTTACAGGAAATGGACATTCTAGGCATTCTGTCTTTGTGGCTCTCCTGCCTTTCCATACCAGAGCCACACAGAAGCAGTGAAAAGGGGACAGGAATGGGCCCAGTCCCCTAATGTTGTCCGTGGTGGATTGGTGGTGATTATGGCAGTGCGGGATCTCCCCTCCAGCAAAACAGGAGCCCAGGAAGTCCTGGCCTCTCCGCCTTTTTGGCAGCAGTTGAGAGGACAGTTCGTGCAGCTGCCAGGCAGTTGGTGCACCCCAGCGGCACATGGAATGGAGGTAAGTAACGGGGAGGCATGCCAGCCAGCTGGGTTGTATGAAGATGGTCACTGGGTCCTACCAAGCCTCGCCCTGTTGAGGCTGGCTTGCTTTCGTAGAAGTCCAGCAGGGAGCATTCACAACTATTTCCATTTACTTGTTAGTTCTACAGCCCTTGTCAGTGAAACAATGCGCTTTCCCCTTCTGATTTATTTGAGCCAACTTTTCAAGATGGGATTAAATTGTAAGAAACAACTTGCCCAAGAATAATCAACTGCCATCTTTTTAAAGCACAACAAAGTCAGTTAAACCTGCATTTTCTGCTATTTCCTGCAATACTGTGGGTCTCCGATGTGGCATGAAGACTGTTTGAGGTATCTCTTGTATTGAAAGAGCATCTTTTTGCCATATAGTTATAACTTTTGTGCTACACAGAAGTCTGATTTGTTACCATGTTTTTGGGGGGATGCCTTGCTAATAGTTTGTTACAGCAAGAGATTGCCTTTTCAGCTGTGGAATCCTGAAAGTTCCAAGAAAGAAGGACTGCCATACACAGCTGACAACAGCCTGATAGTTACAGGCATGCAGAGATGGCCCTTGAAACATTAGAAGGGGTGCAATTTTTACTTGATTAAAAAAACCCTAAAGTTGACTAATGCAGAAAATAAACAGAAAATAGGTCCTTTTTGCAGCTCAGCCCTAATCGTGTCCTCTTCGAAAAACATCTCGTTTAGTTCAATCCCAGCGTGTATTGGATTGTGGCTTGAATTAGTCCCAGGAATTTTTTGAAAAGTGTAATAAAAGTACGAAAACTGTCGGACTCAAATATTTTAAAATAATACTTCCCTCTTAGGTATGAATGAGGAACAGGCCGATCATTAAAAATACTAAGTGTTGTGAAAATTTGCTCACTTTAAATTAAAAACCTGAAAGGCTTCTACATATTATATACATTTGGTGAATTGTCTTTGAAACAGAAATAAGAGAAATAATGCGACTACGTTGTGACCCTTTAGCTGGAAAGCTTTGATAAGCTATTAGAATCACGTCTTCCTGGTATTATCAACATGTACAATAAACAACTTTGTTTACATTGTGGTGTCCTTTTATGCCATTCCACTCCCTAGAAAGAACAGTTGTCTGTTTTCTGTTAGCTGCCTCCAGTCCAGGGTCACGGTCCTAGGCTAAGCTATACTAATATAGTGCTGCCAGTTAGCTACATGAAGGGTTATACCTAAATATTTCTGTATATCTTTGTTAATGTATGTTTCATTCTGTGAAACCCGCACATTAGAAATAGGCTTCCCCATTTAAAATTATTTTTCATACATATTGCAATATGCAGTGTCATTGATTAATTAATCTATCATTAGTTTAATTGGGTGACTGAGCTGTTATTTGCACTATTTAGCATTTATATATACCACTAATTGATTATAGTTCCTTACCCATGTTTCCTGTTAACCCATATATGGGGGGAGAAGCTGAGAAAGCACCTAGCAATGGTAACACTAGGATAATACTTGAACCCACTTTTTTCAGACTTTGGCAGCAACGCTGCAGGATGCTGTTGCATCATCCTTTCCATACGCCATAGATAAGCAGTTTGGCCTGCATTTCATCCGTTTTTCCTGTTTTGGATTTTGGCTATATTCACTTTTAAACTTCATCTTTCTAAGTATGAGGAAACCATGTTTCTTCTACTCTTGTGCACCCAAAGGAACCTGCAAGTTCCAATATGTTGCCAAGGAGGAGACTTTGCCTAGATGTCCTCCTGGGGAGAGGGATGAAATATGCACCTGACGTGACAATGCAATGTGATTTATATTCTGGCTGGTGTCAGGACACAGGTATGTAAACGTGCAGTTTGCAAAAGGACATCACTGGGGATGTTTTTCCATCGTGGTTAGCTGCAGTCACTCATGAGACACAGCTTATGTATGTATGTGATCCCATCATATCAACTATTCTTCACGTTTGTCATCTAAGATTGCAAAAATAGAAACCTAGCACTGCATTTACCTCAAAGACAATATGCAGAGGATTGACTTGCAATACGCTAAGAGTAAGGCATGTTTGCATTAAATGGGGCCTACTTCTGAATAAACATGCTCGGGCTTAGGCTTTTGACTTTGTCCTGCCACCACTACATAGAGCCAGGACAACTTTTTAGAAAGTTACGTGTTGATCTCAGCAGGACATCTAAGTCAACACATTTTGGATAACTGTCCAAAAGATAATAAAACATTACATTTTTGGTGTTCTCTGAGCTTTGTTTTCTTCTTGCAGACATTTCATTGCAAGAACATCTAGCAAAAAACACCTGCACCTTCTAGGAAACATCCGCAAGAAGAAAATCAAGCACACGCAACACCAAGAATCTAACAATTCGGCTTGAGCTACATATATTCTGCACTATGGGGATAATAAAATGCTTTTCGTATGTTCATATTTCCAAGGATTCAGGGTTCCAGTAAGCATTCCATCATCTGAGTTAATGAACTAAAAGTTAATATTTTAATGGCTATTCGTTCAAGCAAGATGGCGAATGGAAGCTGAATGTTGTGTTTTTACCTAGCTTATCTCTCTCTAATTTTAGTTCGTTTTGTTTTGTCTATTTTAGCCTTTGCTACTTTTAACTGGTGGTTTTAATATGGAGCTTTTAAATTAGATTTACATGGATTGTAATTGGGTGGGAAGGGTACCTTCTCTGTGGCCACCTCTGCCCTGGGAGAATAGTAGTCTGTACAGCCTGACCTTGCTGGCCTTCAAAGACCCATAAAGACCTGTCTTTCCAGCAGACCCTGGCAACATGCTTCGTAACCCTTCTAACATGATCTGACACCTCCTGCTTTGAATTACTGTACTTCTGCTTTTAGACTCTGTGCCTTACATGCCACCTAGAATTGCTCCAGCAACTGAAGTGGCCAATTGGATGGGCAGATGAGAGAACTGAACCTCCTTGCCTTCATGCCAATACTGAGCAGTGGCCCCAAATTATGTGTTGACTGTGCAGTTATTTCAATTTGCCATCAGCTCCTGGCAGCTAAAAGGAAAATACATGAGCACCAGCTCTTTTTTGGGAAATACGTTACAAGATGACGAGAAAGAATCTGGAAAGAGAAAATACTGATGCGCTATACAAATAAGCAGTACAAAAATGCTTGCGGAAAGCAGGGGCATGATTTAAAGGAAACAGAAATAGAGAAAGGAAAGTGGAGGGAAACAGACTGGAAAAGGGAATTCTGATGAGGCAGCTATGATGCTTCTATTCCTGGCTTGATGATAAAACCCTTGAAAGTTGAATGAGTGCTTCTCTATTGCAACAGAGAATTATGCATTGCTGCACATGGGGTGGATGGCATAATAGATAAGGAATCGTATCCTCTCCCACCCAGTTCCTATGACGTCAGATTTATCAAAGTGATTTGATGGAAACCAAGTGACTCCCAAGTTGCACTGGATATAAGTAATTTGTACTAACATTTAAATGCCCAAATTTGCCTCCATTGTTTATATCAATTGTAAGGATTTTTGGGAAGAAGTTTCCAGTCATTCCCATGCAGGTTATGAAAGATGTTGAGATTCTCTTTTGGGTGTTGATGATTCATGTCTACATGTCCCCAGTAAGATGATCCTCACTGCTTAGGAATTTATGGACTGAGCTGGAAGCCTGTTTATCAGATCTCCTGTCTGCTTTCCTGGATGCCTTCACGTTTCATATCAGAATATGACCTAATAATGATTTTCTATATGCTGGATGTCATCCTGCCTCTAAAATGAGTATGTTCCCTCTAGTCAAATCATTTGTTCATTCGTTCATTCATATAAGTGTTTGTGTGTGCGCATATAGGCCCAGGTGGTTAATGCATTTAATTTCTATATCCTAAATGGTGCTATCGAAAATGATCGTCTAGCAGAATCTAAGCCTGGACAGGCTCTAAAAGGATTGCGTCATTGTCCTGGTTACCTCTTCTGCTCTGCAAATAATTTTGGGATAGCTTCAAAGTGACCTTTTTCCAATTTTACTGCATTTTAAATTCTGCATAAGAGGAATATGTGGAATAACATTACCAGCCCCATGCTCCCCTTTAAGGAAAAGCTTGTCATATTAAATGGTCCCCTGAGTTAGAACAAATAATGAAGCAACACTGTGCAACAGACCAATGTCATGATACAACTTCTTCCTTACATTGGCAGAATGGTAGTTTAATCCTTGAGGATAATGGCCTATTAGTGCAGGAATTACAGAAATTATTAATTTATATGAACAATGAGTGATGCAACCATCTCTAGCTCTGATCAAAGCCATGCTCTGACTTAGATGTGTAATAGCCAAAATAAGCACTGACTGAAAATTGTAAGACACACAAAATCAATGACAATGACAATTATATTACAGGAATTTACCGTCCAGAAACAGCCTTATAATCGATTGCTCAAATACAAGAAAAATGCCTCAGCAAAAGAAAGTTGGACACGCCTGATTCTAGGAGTGAAAAATAAGGATTTTACCCTTTGGGAACATATCACAGCAAAACATCTTTTGAAAAGCCTTTCTTTTATGGGTAGTTATATCTCCACTGAGGTCTGAGAGAGAGATTATGAGGAAGTGTAGAAGCATGCAAAACCCACATTGGGTCTCTAGTGAGGACCTTCCAGACCAGCCATTAGTAATGATAGTGATTGATTGATTGATTGATTGATTGATTGATTATGTACCATCAAGTTGTCAACTCCTAGCAACCACATAGATGAGATTTTCTCCATGACGATCCATCCATAACCTGGCCTTTCAGGTCTCCCAATGGTACATCCATGGCCGCTGTAACTTGTTCCCTCCACTTGCTGCTGGTTGTCCTCTTTTCTTTCCTAGGGATTTGATTGCCCAAGTGAGGTCAAGGAAGGGTCCCAATGAAGTCAAGGAGATGACTTCATCCCCCCAAGTTAATAAAGAATTCCTATTTTGGGGAAGCATTTTCCTGGATTGGTATGCCATCATTGTCCCTATTTTTAAGAAAAGAATGAAAAATGTCCCTGCTAATTATAGACCTCTTAACATACATAGTAAATTGTATTCTAGGCACACATTTTAGGAATAAAGAATGATTGTACTTGCTCTGTATGCAGCCTTTCTTGACTTTAATGCAGCATTTGATTCCACCTATCCCAATACATTATGGGAAAAGCTGGTTGTGCCTACAGTTGACCAATGCCTACTATTCTTAATCACAACTCTCTATGAAAATGCCACATTAAAAATTATATGCAACCCTCAGGGATATGAGAACCAGTTTGGTCTAGTGGTTAAGGCAACAGGCTAGAAACCAGGAGACTGTGAGTTCTAGTCCCGTCTTAGGCGTGAAAGCTGGCTGGGTGACCTTGGGCCAGTCGTGCTCTCTCAGCCCAACTCACCTCACAGGGTGGTGGTTGTGGGGAAAATAGGACGAAGGAGCATTAGCTATGTTCGCTGCCTTGAGTTATTTATAAAAATAATAAAGGTAGGATAGAAAATAAATAAATTTAACAACTGTTAGCATCCACAATGGAGCCAAGCAGGTTTCATTTTGGCTTCACTTTTACCTAACTACTATATAAATAATTTAAATCATTGGAATAAAAATATTAACATCTTACTGTATGCCAATAAGGGAATAATTATTTCCAGAAAGGCCTGCTGGACTTGATTTCAAGAACCTGGGCACCCCAATGCAGTGCTATAAGGGGGAGGACTTGAACATTAACGATCAAAACCCAAATTATGTGAGAAGACCTAACCTCAGGAAATCTAAGTTGCATATCTGACCAATAGACGAACACCTAGCTGAGCAAGTAACAAGAGGTTGCATTGTGTTTTTCCAACAGCAGGCAGGAATAAGCAATGTAATCTGCTCAAAATGCCCAGAGGTCAGCAGTTAGCATCCTTAAATGTCTTAACATCTAAAGGTGCTAACTGTATCACAGTCACACTTAAATTACTTCAAGCAAAGGTGTTGACCCTGATGGGGCTCCATGAGGTCCCTTGCCTTCAGACCACTAGAGTACATTCAGCTAAATGTTTTAAGCTCAGTGCTTCTAGTCCAGTGATATGCCTCAAAAGAGACCTTGCACCCTGAGATGGGCATAGTAAAAAGACTAAGGTATAGATAGCTATAAACACTGACTAGAGTTGTCCTGCTGTCTTATGGGGCTAGGTTTTCTGAAACACCCTGTTGGCCCTTCAGAAAGCCTTAAAAACCTGGTTCTTCTCTCAGGCTTTAGGGCCTGGATATTACTGGAGCCCAGTTTACATTTTTGCCAGGTGCCGATGGAGTTTATTTTTTGCCTGGCATCTTGAATTGTTTTATCTATTGTTTTTATGTGTGTGTGATAGGTTTGTTAGCCACCCAGAGTTATTTGATTAAGATAAATCTATAAAGATAATAAACTATATTTATTATATTTGGTTAAGATAAATCTATATAATTAAGATAATAAACTATATTTATTATATTTGATTAAGATAAATCTATATAATAAACCAATAAGCAAGCTAAATTGCCTACTAACTAAATCTTGGAAATGGTTTTCAATTGATTTTGGAAGAAAGCGTTATCGCTGAATTTCAACTAACTCACACTCTTTGGGATATGAAAGGACTTAACTCACTCTGCATCATATTACAGACATGGAGCAACAGTCCTATCTTTTAGGGTGCCTAAACTACCATTACTGAGAATCATAGGTCCAGACTAGCACCAGCAGCATGTCTCATGTAATTATAAGTCCCAAAGCAGAGAAGGACTTGTACATTAATACACCTGAATGCCTTCCCTCCTGTTGTTTGAAAAGGGAGGTATAATAAGATCCTGTATATGAAACGCCTATGCCTTTGCTGGACTGGGCACGTTGAGACCGCTGAGCATGTCCTTCTCGGATGCCTGCTATATAAAGGCATGCCTTTAGTTAGTTCCCCAGTATGGAACATCATCCCCCTGAAATCAGATTCACCTGGGGCCCTGGGCGTGGGATAGAGCCCATCTCCTGGGTGGGTGGTTGATTGGTTGGATAATGCCCAGCTGGTATGTGTTTTATTTTTGATATTGTGTATTTTATGTATTTTATTTATCTTATTGTAAGCCACCAAGGGTCTCGTAAAAGTGAGATGGGCGGCTATATACAGTACATTGAATGAATAGATAGATAGATAGATAGATAGATAGATAGATAGATAGATAGATAGATAGATAGATAGATAGATAGATAGATAGGCAAGGCTAGCAGGGTGTGCCAATCAGGCACATTTGCAAATTGGATTGATGGACTATATTTCCTCGGTAACATGCAAAATGCTTCTCTTTGTGCTCCAGTTTATAAAACTCATCCAGAATTGATTAGGAAAGAAGATTTAGCAACTTTTGTCAATTTTCAGATGTGATTATATAGACTTTCATTTATTATAATTATTTCTATTATAATTAGAGAATCTCTTATTAGTTTTAGATGTATAATTTATTAATTTCTACTATTTTATATCATTGTATCATACCATTTATATTCTCTCACTCACATAGTATTATTCCTTTATTCATAGAAGTTGGAGCAGTAATGTTTTAGAACATTAAGCTACCAATATTAAGCTTCAGTTATTGTTCAAGTGGTTGTAATTTTTATATCCTTGCAGTGTTATGTTATCTTATGCTGGCCTATGACCAAAATATATTGTCGTTGACATGATTAAAAATCAATCTATCACAGCCTTCCTGATGATCTTTATCTACAGCATGAAGAATTTGGTTAAACCTGATTTAGGAAATAGATTTAGTTCATGTTAATTTAATGGAACGGTTCTGTTCATAGCAAAGGGATACCCAATAGCCATTAATGGCATACCTTGGTTCAGAACTTCCTAAATCAGATTTCCCCAACTGGGTGTCTTCTAGATGTATATACAATTCCCATCACTGTCTGTCTGGGAAGAAGTTGTAGTGCAACATATCAGGAGGGCCAACATGAGATGGCTGCTAGTCTTCTTCATTTATCATTTCCCATAGAACTGAATGGGTTTCATTTTGCCTGTCTGCTTTCATCTGCACAAAATATTATGTACATTATGCTTCTTGTTCATGACAGGCAAAGAGATAAGAGGCAGGAACTTCCATATGTATTTTTTTTACTATTACTAAATTAATTCCTGTTATATTTAGTAAGAAAGTTAATTAGAAGTAGGGCTACTAGATAACATTATAAACTTCTTTCAAAATCCTGTCTGTTCTATCCTTCTTTCCTATTGGTCAGTGGACATGTGTGATGTCACAGCCCTCTTTATTCTCCTGTGGGGGAGAGGAAGAGCTCACAACACTTATTATGAAGTGTTGGGCTCTTCAGGTACTACAGTTACCTCTCAAGGTAAAGCATTGTTCTAGCTGACCAATCAAAGGGCAAAGAACTGCTCCCTCATTTGAATACAAACCAGTATATGACAGCAAAGGGAGAGACATTACTGAGGCATTTATCACTACAAACTACAGGTGAGCATAAGCACAGAAGATTGAAACAATGGCCATTGCCCAAGCTCAGAAGAAGGTTCAGCCTCAGAAGAGAATGAGACAGAAACAGAAGAGGAAACAGCGAAGGTATCGGCAACGAAGGAACTTGGCAATCAGTCAAATGAGGAAGTGTGACTATCCATCTGACAGTTTTGTGCCTAAGATTTTGCCACCTCTTTTCCTTTCCCAAGGAAAGATGCCTCTATCAATGAAGGGAAATAAAAAGGCAGTCTTTGCACAGCGATACCTCCTTGCAACACAAGATGAGGAGCAACAGTGCTTCCTCAGCAACTACATGTCCTCCCAAGCCACCGCGGGCACCAGCGAGGTGTATCCAGCAATTGTGTGGCCGTGCAAGCCACCTGTGGTGAGATGGCCAATTACAGTGAGTCACCAGCAACAAAGTGCCCTCACCGGCCACTTGTGCCAAGATGGCCAGCAACGATTCGTCTTCAGCAGTGCCATATCCTCGCCAGTTATCTGTGGCAAGATGGGCAGCAATGTCTGCACTCTTACCACTAAAGATCTTCAGTATGAAGTGAATGAGATGATATCCAGGCAGTTGATACCATGCTTGTTTGCCAGTGACCCCAGCACCAATCCTTATTAGCAGAATCATCATGCCCTTTCTCCCTGGCTGGCCCGAACTAGTCTCTGAAGGGGAGAAGGAAGAGTACAAGCAGCCAGTCTGAGAAAAATCCCATCTTCCACCTGATGGAAGACCTGTTGTTGCATCTAAGGTAGCACCCAAACCCAACCATCTTAAGACAGCAACTTTGTCAGCCTACAACCATCAAGGAACATAACAGATCTTTCCAGAGAAGGGCTTTGAGAAGAAAAATCAGCCAAGCAAAGAACCTAATTTTCATTAGCAAAAGATCTTCTTGCTCCTCAGGATGTTGTATTTCCAAACATTCAGACTGTGTGTGAAGAATTTCCCTTCAGAAGCAGCAAAAGCAACTAGTTATTGACATACAAATAAAAGGGGATTTTAGAAAGAGTGCCATCAGTTTAACGGTGTTATGTATCTTGGCCATGTTTATTTCGGAATTTGGGGGTTGCATACGTTGTTTATGGTTCTAGCACCTTTTCCCAAATTCACATCTTCTCAAGCATTCTAGGTGACTGACACATGTGAGTGTTGCGTCTTAAATTTACAAACCAACAGCATACAGTGCCATACTGTAAATTTCTACCATGAATTTGCTAGTGGTGATTTGTTCCGATTACAGTTAAGAAGGTGAGAAAGGGGTAATAATTCTCTTTTCTCTTTTTGATACTGGCAGGTGTAACAAACCAGGGAAAAGAAATCCGTTATTCCAAGACGACAGACACACATACTGAAGACAAGAAGTGTGTTTTATTGCACATAAAAATGTCATGCTCTTGTTTAGCGAGAAAAACCTGGGTTGCTTGCCAAAGCAGGCTACGTGGGCATCACATTCCACTCTGGAGTCCATGGGTGAATCTCCGTGTCCCATATATTTGTTTAGGATTTTGTAGGTTAAACTTATTAAGACCACATGATCCAACACTATCTTAAGTCATTATTTAAAAGACATAGTTGCCCTACTTACACATATAAATTCTGTAATGGCCATTCACTCTTTGTACCAATATTTGAATAGCCAGCTTCCAGTCAACCCAGAATTAACCATAATTTCCCCTCCCAATGACAGGATTTAGACTTGACTTCCTAGTAACTTTTTAGTGCTAAATAATGCAATGCCTTCCAGGTGAACAAGTTCTCCCTTTGCATCCAGGAGAACGTTTAATCCCAAATGGTGCAATCACTTCCAATGAACTTTTAATGACACAAGATCACTAGCTGATTTTTGCATGATAATGTCTTCTGGAAAATTCCCTCACATGCATTCCATTACCTTGATCTAGATTAGCATGGCATCATGGCATACAGGTTAGAGACTAGCATACAGGCAACACAGTTATACAGAAAAAGTAATGTACTATAAAAATTACGATTAAGAAGATACAAAATAATGATAATGGCCTAGAATCCAGAAGTCAATGAGAAAAAGTTATGGAGCCCAGAGTGTCATGGAAAGCTCAGAAGTACAGGGCACAACACTGAGGAAAAAAAACGTGTTTATTGCAACGATTGTTGGGTTCCTGCTTTACAGGAAAGAGGGATCCTGAACAATGGGAAAGCAAAGATTTTTATAGTTGAGGGCTACAAGGGATATGATTTGCTGGCCAGTTTGGGGCAGCTAAGCAGGTCCTTGTTATCTGGATTATATCTATTATTAGATTATATCTATAATCCTTGTTATCTGGATTATATCTATTAGGCAAAATGGGCCTTTCAGGAGGGCAGCAGAGCTGAAGAAGCCCATTGTGAAGGAGATGGAATGTTGAGGCTTCTAGAGACAGTTGACCACTAATGTGTGTGTGTGTGTGTGTGTGTGTGTGAACGTACACACATACATAAAAACAATTACTAAAAAATATTAAAAAACCACAAGACACAAGAGACACTAAATGTTAAGCACAGTAATGGAACCACCTCAAGATCTTCCCAGTCCCCATGGGACCCCCAGGCCTGATGACCTAGCCAGGTCTTGAGGGACTTCTGGAAAATCAGGGATGGAGCTAACCTCACTTCATGGAGGGAGAATGTTCCATAAGGCGGGTGCCACGGCAGAGAAGGCCCACCTCCTGGGACCCGCCAGGTGTAGTTCCCTAACTGACAGGACTCGCAGCATGCCCCCTCTGCCAGATCTGATGGGACGGGCAGATGGAATTGGGGAGATGCGATCCCTCAAATAACCCGGCCCCACACCATGAAGGACTTTAAAGGTCAAAACCAGCACCTTGAATTGGACCCAGAATCAAACTGGCAACCAATGCAGCTCGTGGAGCAGAGATACAACGTTTTGTTCTAGAATCACACATAACTGCCCACGCAGTTCAGCAACCTTTTCAGCAAGCTTTATTTCCATTTCCTGAGCTATTACAACTAATGGTATTGTCTTATGCTAAGGATCTGAATATTCAATGAGGCAGTGTTTCCCAACCTCAGCAATATTAAGAAGTATGGACTTCAACTCCCAGAATTCCTCAGTCCATACTCTGTAAAGTTGCTGAAGTTGGGAAACACTGCTGAGGGCTTGAGATAGTATTTTCCCTTCTGCCTTATTTGTGGTCCACAGTGGAGCAAACTATCCTGCCTTAATGAGATTGGTGAACATTTACTTTCTTGAAACCCAAGAAAGTGTATCTTCTTTCTTTTTCTCCTTTATTTCCAACCCCCTTGACTGAGTCACTTCTGCTCGTTCCAGCTATACCAGTAACACAGCCACATCCCATATCATCTGATTATCAATTGCCCCCAAGGATGCAAGCAAATAACATTTTAAGAAATTTGCAGCATTTTTTAACTTTGTTCTAATTCCTGGAATAAATGTCATGAATACTGATGGCGAGCAGGAGGGGGCTTCTATCCAGGGGGGAAAACGCATGCGTAGTACTGAGGAATTAAGCAGCCATTCAAAGAGACACAGATCAGACCCACCTTAACTTTGGGGTTTATCTGTCTGGGTTTTTCCCACGCTTCTTCAGTTTGGTAGGATTCTGTTTTATGTAGCAGTAATAAACACTAGAGACCTACTCCTCGTCTCAGCGTGATTTCTGACTGTTAGGACAATAAACACCTCATTATCAGGGCGCCTAATTGGTGCCATAGGCAACTTACTTAACTCTCTTAACTGAGCCATGGTTTCATTTCTCATATCCCAGGCCTGCCCTCATCAGGCACATCTGTGGAGCCTGGCCATGGTTGCACATGGCCAGCACAACCCAGTCTATCACAGTTCTCCTCTTGTATTTGCCTGGTTTCCTGCAGAATTTGCCCGATCATTGTGGCTCAGGCAGACACCTCCATAATTCACTGAACGTGGAGGAGGAGGAGGAGGAGGAGGTGGAGGATCAGCATGATCAGGCTTGCAAGATTCTGTTATAAGAAGTCTTAGCCTTCCTGTGGAGCTGATTTAGTTGATTTCCTGGTCTGGTCTACCTAATGGGGCTGACACTGCTTCTTCAAGCTGTTGGTGTTCTCCAAATAAGTAACCCATAGCATTTTATGATCTGGGTAAAAAGTACTTATTCTATAAACAAAGAAGCTTCCATCCCATTTTCTAGTTCTCAAACCCTGCGGAAGTTAGACCAGGTACAGGGGGGACCTACTTCCACCGGGATCAACTATGCCATGCAGAGCCTGGGATCTACTTTCTTCCAGTTAATGCAAGACAGGAAAGAGAAAAAACACCTCATGTTTAATGTAGAAAGACCATGGTTTAATAGCAGTTACATTTCCAAAATGGCATCCTATCAGCCTCTAACTTGTTCTTCCTGCTTTCATCCAGATCTGATGTCAGCACCTCCTCTACTCGCAAGCAGAAATGGCTCACAGAGGGGTATTATGAAGAGTTGTTGTCTGTGCAGGTACTATGGTTACCTCTCAAAATAGAGTATTGTTCTAGCCAACCAATCAGAGGGCCAAGAGCTGGTCCCTCATTTGAATACAAGCCAGTATATGATAACAAATGTACAGGAGATACAGGGGCATTCATCACCAAGACACAGGAGTGAATGCAGACAATTGAAACCATGGCTGCTGCCCAGAATCCGAAGAAGAAGCAGCCTCAGCAAAGAAAGAAACAGAAGCAAAAGAAGCCGCAAAAAAAGCAACGTCAGAGCAACATGAACGTGAAGCAAGTGAAACATCCTTCCAAGACCTTTGTGCCGAAGATGCTGCAAAACCTATGCCAAGGAAAAACATCCCAGCCAACCAAGGCCAACGAGAATGCAATCTTTACCCAACGCTGTGTCCTCACAACCCAAGATGGGCAGAAACAATGTTACCTCAGCAATTATATGTCCTCACAAGCCACAGTGGGCCCCAGTGCTGGGTCCCCGGCAGTTATATGGCCTGGCAAGGCATCCGTGGCAAGTTGGCCAGCAACAATGTGTCCTCAACAACCCAGTTCCCTCAACAACCAATTGTGGCAAGCTGGGCAGCAATGCATCCTCAGCAACACAATGCCCTCACCAGCTCTCTGTAGCAAAATGGGTAGCAATGTCTGTACTCTCAGCTCCAAGGATCTCCAATATGAAGGAAATGAGATGGTGCCCCGGCAGTTGATATCATGCGTGTTTGCCAACGATCCCAGTACCTCTCCTTTTTAACAGTACGTGGCTCCCTGGCTGGTCTAAATAAGAGAAGAATTGGCCAGCCCGATCTTCCCACCTTCCACCTGATGGAGAACATCACTGCATCTAGGGGACCAAGATGTCTAGCATCTGAAAAAAAGGACTTTGCCCACTTCTTAGTGTCAAACAACACAGCCAGCCTTTAGGGTAAAGGGATTTTACAAACTGTTCAATCACCAGAAGAACCATAGTTTCCACTAGAAGAAAAGATCCTATTGTTTCAAAGGATGTTGGATTTCCAAATATCCAGCATGTAAGAGAGTTTCCATCAAGGGAAGATAAAACAATTATACTAATAAAGTGGGATTTTAAAACCAATACCTTCAATATCTTAGCAGTTTCTTCTGCATTTGTCATTCCGTATGTAATGCAAAAGCATTGAGTTTCTGCATGAATGATTTACGATTTTGATCCTTTATTTCCCACCTTTCTGTGCATGGAGCATATAAGGGAGCTAAATATAATGTAATAATACAATACAGTACAGTACAATACAATACAATACAATACAATACAATACAATACACAGCCAAAGTTTATGAATATAATTAACATTGCTATTATCTAAAATTTTAAAAGGCTTTTTTCTCATCCTCCATCTCAGCTAAAGCATATTTTGCTAAATAGATTTAAAAATTGGATCTAAAGTTCTAAGCAACTAATGATTCTTACTGATATGATAATATATTTTAGCAAGTACTAGTCCTATTGTCCTTGTAGGATGCAGGTAACTAAACAGTTTATAACGCATTCATCCTCCACTGCATTTTCCTACCCAGACCTTCCTCCCTATGTATTCTGGAGAAGTAGCATTTAGTTTTTTAGCAGCTGCATCACATGTTTATGTCTGTCTACCCATTGTTTACCCATGTTTACCCATGTTCACACTTGTCTACCCATTCAAGGGTGTGTAAAAAACATTTCAGTTCTGGCAAAGACCAACAGCACCAAGACAATTCATGTAGAGCAGCATTTCTTAAACTTTTTTCTCTCAGGACCCCTCCACAGTTTTAAAAAGTATGGAGGACCCCAAAAGAGCTTGTGTTTGTATGGGTTATATTTACTGATATTTACTGTGTTAAAAATTAAAATTAATGCCTTCATAGAATATTTATTGAATCATGTAAAAATAACACTATTAAACCCATTAAATATTAACATAAATAAAATATTAAAGCCCATTTTTTAACAAATAAAAAATAATAATGAGAAGAGTGACATTACTTTAAAATTTTGCAAGTATCTTCAATATCTGACAAGTAATTTTGATTTCATGGACTCCTGAGAGGGTCTTGGGGGACCCCTAGAGATCCTCAGACCACAGTTTAAGGAACATGGATGTAGCGCATCACGAGTGCACATATAATACGTACTGTATATGCCAGGGTTTCTCGACCAGGGTTCCACAAGAGGCCACTAGAGGTTCCTTGGGAGATTTATTTAAGAAATTATTTCAATTTCAGGCAACCTCACATTAAAGAGGTCAGTTTCATTCTTTATTTTTAGTTTAAGAACCCTGTTCATGCATATAGACAGGCCTACCCTTGAAACGAATATAATAATTTTGTAGCTTCTGGCCTCTATTTGAGCCTGAATGTGCAGGGGTTCCCCGAGGCCTGAAAAATATTTCAGGGGTTCCTCCAGGGTCCAAAAGCTGAGAAAGGCTGGTCTATGGACACAGCATTTCGCTTGAGGAACACTGGGTTATAGGGCAGCCTCTGCACATTTTTCGTTATAATTTTTTTACTGAGTAGGAGGACGGAGCGGTTAGCCAGGTCAGCGCTTTTCCCCCCCTTCTGCTAACAAAGAAGACGCTTGGGTTTGGTTTGTGCAACATAAAAAGAATGCTGCTTTTTTCCCCGTGACGTCCAAAAAGTGACGCCTTGGAAAATAAAAGGGAAACACCTCCAAATTACAAACGAGTCTGGGCAGGCACGCACATGAATTAGCAGGGGAACAATTAAAAAGCAACTTTAGGAACCGCACTTTCCGAACTGTCAGGATGGCCGAGTGGTCTAAGGCGCCAGACTCAAGGTTCACTCCTTGCCTGCCGCGGGTGTTCTGGTCTCCGAGTGGAGGCGTGGGTTCAAATCCCACTTCTGACAGGACTCCTTTCGCAATTCTCCCTTTGAGGGTCTGCTATAAATTTCTACAGCAAACGTGAGAAACGATGGGGGCCGTTTTCCCCCTTCCGAGCAGAGATTTTTAACACTGCAACCTCAACCCTCTCACCCCAAACATAACTCCCTCGCAAGCGCCATTGCACAGGCTGGAACGAGGCAGCCTTTATGTTTCCAAAAAAAAAGGCTCTTTTTATGTCTCGGTCATACCTGCCTACTGTGACTCTCTTTTATTTAGCAAAAAGCTCGAACGGAACAGCAACCCCCGACTCGAGGCACACGGAGCCACGCAAACCCAGCGGCTCTGCAGATGCAGGGCTTCACCTCCCGTTCCGACGAGGGTTGATTTCTCGAGCTGTCAGTTCGCCCCTCTCCTCAAGTGACCTGAGCAGCGCGTTCTACGGGGGCCGCGGGGTCCCGAGACAGCTCCATCGCCGATTCCATTCCCAAACGTAGATGACGCTGGGAGCTTCACCGCCCTCTGCCAAAGAAAACGAGAGAAAAAAGGCGGGCTCGGGATTTATGAAGCAAATAATGTAACTACTGTAACCCACTGTCCAATGTAAGAATTAAAAGATGGCAACCGAGGACTGTCTAGCCCAGTGTTTCTCAACCTGGGGAACTTAAGCTGTGTGGACAACTCCCAGAATTCCCCAGCCAGCCATGCTGGCTGGGGAATTCTGGGAGTTGAAGTCCACTTAGTTTGAAGTTCCCAAGGTTGAGAAACACTGCTCTAGCCTCTGCTTGAACATCCCCACCTACCCGTCTCTGCTGAATTGATTCCACACCAGAAATGCCCTTACTGCTAGAAAGTTGGCTGGGGTGTGAGTGGGGGCAGTTCCTAGGACTCCCTGAATTGCCTCCTTGCATTTCAAATCCATTATTCCGTGGCCTGAACTCTGGGCCAGAGAGTAGCTCTCTACCTGCTGGACCCCATCCTTGCAGAGATAGGAGAACAGTAGAACTCCTATCTGCAGTTCTGCCTATCTCTCTCCCCAGCATTTAGTTTCTTGTAGGTTTTGGGGTGCTTCTGATTGGCAGGGAAACAGTGTTCTGGATTATAAGGGCATGGCACTTCTCAGCCCTCCTTAAAGCAGCTGCTGATCTTCTCAGGACATATTTTGGTTTACTGTAAGGCAGTGTTTCTCAACCTTGGCAACTTGAAGACATGTGTAATGAATGCCTATTCTAAAACACTCTCAGACTCATGAGTAGGAATGCAAAGATATCTGATTTATTAAAGAATAGTATGCAGGATCACAAAGAAAGCTGAGAATGATGGAAGCACGCCAAATGCAAACTAAAAACCCTCGGTGCAAATGAGATCCCTCCCCCCGTATAATCTTCCCAAATTCACAATCCCAGGTGCTCCTAATGGCTTCTGATGGTCTGCGGGAAAAGGCCTTGAACAGAAAACATAACCCAAACACATTCCATTGTAATGAACACAGATACAGAGCTTGGTACAAGGTTTCACAGCAGCTCCCTCCCAAACCGAAACGCGCGTCAGTGCCATGGCATGTGAAACGTTACGATGTACAGTGCACATTGAAACAGTGAACATGACATATTGCCCCCCAAAAGAAAGAAAACACTAAGCAGCAGGCTTCAAAGGGTAAGCCAAGTGGAAATGGCGAACTAAATCGGGAGCATTAACGTGGCGAGCAGACACTCATTCAGGATGAGGAAAGTGTTTCCATCGGACCAGATACTGGAGGGTGCCTCGAAGCTTGCGAGAATCAACGACCTCCTTGACCTCAAAGTGCTGTTGGCCGTCAATCATGATCGGAGCAGGAGGAGGAGGTTGGGGATGCCAGCGGGAGGAGTGGTGGACAGGCTTGAGCAAGCTGCAATGGAAAACAGGGTGCAAGCGTTTCAAATTGTGAGGCAGGTCCAATTTAACAGTAACTGGATTGATAAGACCAACAATAGGGAAGGGACCAATGAACTTGGGAGCAAGCTTTTTAGAGGGTTGTGGTGATTTGATAAATTTTGGGGATCAGGTGTATCTATGGTAGATAGATACACCTGATCCCCAATCTTGAAGTCGTGTTGCAAGGAACGATGCTTATCGGCTTGAAACTTGTAAGCAGCCTGGGCATCAGCCAAAGCCTGTTGAATCACCAGCCAGGAATCAGCCAGCTTACAGCCCAATCAGAGGCAGAACATGTTTGGGAAGAGGGTTGTGACAGTTCAGGGATGGGAACAAAGTTGTGACCAGAAACCACACGAAAAGGGGTTTGCCCAGTACTCTGATGGACAGCATTGTTGTAAGCCACTTCAGCAAAAGGCAGCAACTCCACCCAATTGTCCTGATGGTAGTTAATGTATGCTCTAAGAAATTGTTCAAGGGCGGAGTTCAAAATCTCAGTAGATCCGTCAGTCTCAGGAGGGACAAGGTGGACAGCGCCTGTTTGGTGCCAATCAATTTTAAAAATGATTTCCAAAACTGGGAAGTAAACTGTGTCCCGCGGTCGGTGACCAAATAGGAGGGGCTACCGTGGAGACGGTAGATGTGGATGAGAAATAGGCGCGCCAATTGTGGGGCCAACGGGATGGACGCACATGGAATGAAATGGGCTTGTTTGGAGAAAAAATCTTTTACAACCCAAATGACAGTTTTCTTCTGACTGGGAGGAAGATCTACAATAAAATCCATAGAAATCTCATCCCAGGGATGGGACGAGCTGGCCACAGGCTGCAGAAACCCCTGCGGTTTCCCCCCTTTTCGCTTTGACATTGCACAAACAGGACAGGAAGCCACATAGTCTTTTACATCGCGTCTCAAGGTGGGCCACCAGAATTGACGACGAACCAAATGCAATGTTTTAACAAAACCAAAATTCCCAGCAAGTTTATCATCATGGGAATGCTGTAAAATGTCAGGTCGTAAAGTTTCAGGTACATAAAGGCGGTGTTGCACCCATGCCAGACCATTTTCAAAAGAAACAGTGTCTTTATTAGCTAGCAACCAAGTGTCAGATTTCAGCACCCGGAGAAAGTCTTTCTGTAATTGGCAAGGAACTTGCACTTTCTGCTTCCCAGCCTGGGCTGGGGGCGGGGATGCCTGCGCACAGGTCTGGCTCCGGGTGACAGCAACTAAGCCCAGTTGTGGTTCAGTGAGAACAGTCCCAAACACCTCTGGCACATGGTCAAGGTCCTGAGGTAAACGTGACAGAGCATCGGCCAGAAAGTTTTTCTTTCCTGGAATAAATTTTAACTGGAAGTTAAAGCGACTGAAAAATTGAGCCCAGCGAATTTGTTTAGGAGTGAGACGTCGGGGGGTGCGGAGGGCTTCCAAATTCCTGCGATCAGTCCAAATCTCGAAAGGGCATTTAGCGCCTTCCAGGAGGTGACACCAGGCTTCCAAAGTGGCTTTTACAGCAAAAGCCTCCTCTTCCCAAACATGCCACCGGCGTTCGGTTTCAGAAAATTTTCTGGACAGATAAGCGCAGGGTTTTAAGTGATTTTCAGAATCTCTGTAACAATATAGCCCCAACTGAGGAGTCAGAAGCATCCACTTGGACCAGAAAGGGGCATTCAGGATCGGGGTGCTGTAGAATAGGCTCAGCAGTGAAGAGGGTTTTTAAGTTCTCAAATGCTGCCTGGCATTCAGGTGTCCAATTCAGCACTGCCCCAGGGTTTTTTACTTTGCGTGTTTCCCCCAAGCCCTTGGTATGGAGTAAATCAGTGAGGGGCAAAGCAATTTCAGCGAACCCCTGGATAAATTGGCGGTAGTAATTACTGAACCTGAGGAAACTTTGCAATTGCCTCCGGGTGCTGGGACGTTCCCAACTTAAAATCGCCTGAATTTTTGCAGGGTCCATTTCAGTGCCCTTTTCAGACACCCTATAGCCCAGATAGTCAAGTTGGGTCTTGTGAAACTCACATTTGGAAAGCTTGGCATAAAGTTTGGCATCTCTAAGCTTGCTTAACACCTGTTTGAGGAGGCATTTGTGTTCCTCCTCAGTTTCAGTGTAAATGAGAACATCATCTAAATAAACCAGGACCCCTTTAAACAAATGATCATGTAACACTTCATTAAACAATTGCATGAAGACTCCGGGCGCCCCTGCCAACCCAAAAGGGAGGACTTTGTATTGAAATGATCCTAGTGGGCAATTAAAAGCAGTTTTCCACTCATCCCCAGCTTTTATGTGAATACGGAAGTAGGCTTCGCGAAGATCGAGCTTGGAGAAAATCTTGCCCTTTGACAAATGAGCTAACATGTCCTTCATGAGGGGCAGAGGGTATTTGTTGCAAATTGAGACAGAATTTAACCCCCGATAGTCCGTACAGAGTTGAAGCGTGCCAACTTTCTTTTCCTGGAATAGCACAGGGGCCCCAACTGGGGAATTTGCAGGTTCAATAAACCCCCTTGACAGATTTTTGTCAATAAAGTCCCGTAATGCCTCAAGCTCCTTCTGAGTCATTGGATAAATTTTTGGCTTGGGCAATTGAGCATTGGGAATCAACTCTATTGCACAGTCAGTTTTCCGATTGGGGTGGAGGGGGCTAGCTGATCTGCTTCCATTTCCCCAAAGACGTCTGCAAAGTCTTGGTATCAGTCAGGCAAGCCTTCTAAATGTGCCAAACTAGGGTGTGGCTTGGCAATTGCAGCCCTTCCAACCCCCACAAGTGAAGCTCTCTCCACTGCAGGAGCTTGGTAAAACCCATCCTTAAAAGTCACCGTTCTGTGTTCCCAGTTTATATATGGGCTTCGATAGGTCAACCAGGGGATCCCCAGAATTACCAAGGGATTGCCAACAGGTGCTACAATGAATTTTAGAGTCTCACGGTGGCTGCCCATTTGCATTGCGACAGTTCCAATGAAATGGGTTGCCCCCCCCCGCCATTGAACCATCCAACTGTATAAAGATCAAAGGCTGCTGGAGGGGAAAGCTAGGCAAGTCCAAAGCAGCAACCAGATCAGGGTGAATTAGACACCTGGAACACCCAGAGTCAACTAAAGCCCAGACTTCTGTAGTCTTTGTGCGGGAGCCCAATTTCACTTTTACTGCTAAAGTGGGACAGTCAGCACTCACCACAGCATCCTCACACCCATCCTCCTCCACCTGCCCACAGGCGCCCTTCATGGCAGGTGGCTGGCGTTTCCTGCCAGCTCCTTAGAGTCATCTTCAGCCTCTCCCGGGAAGTAGAATACTTCCTCAGCGTCGGATGCCCCCTTGGCTGCTGTCATCCACCGCGAGGGGGGGGCGATTTGGCTGGCAGCTTGCCCACTCGATCTCCAGCCTTGGCTTTTGGGCAATCCGCTGCTCGATGCCCTTCCTTTACACATTGGAGACACTGACCCCTTGCATAGCGCCGATCTCTCTCCTCTTCCCAGGCTCTATAGCCTGGCCGGGCAGCAGTTGCAGCACTTCGGGGTCCCCTCATGGTGGCTGGTGGTTTCTCAGGTCGTCTGGTTTGCATGAAGGTATGCTGGGCGTGCTCAGCCTTGCCGGCCAGACAGATCCATTCATACAATGACTCTGGGTCGTCTCTACACAACGCCCATCATAGGACGTCCCGGTTGAGTCCCTCTTTAAACCATTCTATTAAGGTTGACTGAGACCAGTCGGGGATTTTCCCAGCTAAAGCCTTAAACTCCAGGGCGTAATCAGCTACAGACAGCCGGCCCTGGGTGAGATCCTTCAGCGCCTTCTTAGCTCTTGCCCTGGCCAGAGGATCCTCAAAATGCAGCTTTAATGCCCCCATAAAGTCCTCGAAATACTCAAGTTCAGGGGAGTCAGCCTCACTTAATTGAACATACCAGTCAGCCGCTCGACCCTTCAACTTGGTGGCAATGGCAGTTATCTTAGCCTCTTCAGAAGTATGCTCCAAACTGCCTCATGTAACTTTTAGCATTGGTTAGAAAGAAAGATAACTTGGTTGGATCCCCATCAAACTTGACAGAAAAGTCTTTCACCCCCACTCCTGTTGGAGCAGAACCTGCGGCTGCTTGAGTGTTTGGGCCCCCGGTTACGGTAGTTGTCACTCTGTGGGGTGGAGATTCATCCCGGAGCTGTCTCCGGCTCCACTCCGCCGGCGGTCTGGGTGGGAGGATGGGGGATGGTTGCGTGAAGTTGGGACCTCCATCATGCCTCCCTTGCCCCCCCAATGATAGAGACAGGTTTCTTAACATGTACTCCATCAATTCTATTTTGGACTCCACCACTCTTAGCCTTTCAGGGATTTGAGATTCCTCCCTCCCTCGCATGTTAGGCTGTCTCTCCGTTGACACCATGGTAAATTCTACGTCTGGGGTCAGCGGGAACCGATGCAATTCTCCCATTGCATCCCAGGTGATCAACTCTGTGGGCGATTCGCTGGGTGCCAGTTGCTCTGGTTCTCCCCCATCATTAGATTCCTCCACCTCAGGGCTGAAACTCGAATCTGAAGGTTCTGGGGGGAGGCTCAGTTCTCCACTCCTGACCATCGACTCGGGCATCAAGCTAGCCGGCTCCTCAAGTCCCCCGGTTGTGAGCTTGGACTCGGCCATCATTAACTATTTTCCCTCACAAGAAACTCATCTTGGTAGGAGCTAACGGTACACTTTGGTGATTCTCAGCTTTATGTAATGAATGCCTATTCTAAAACACTCTCAGACTCATGAGTAGGAATGCAAAGATATCTGATTTATTAAAGAATAGCATGCAGGATCACAAAGAAAGCTGAGAATGATAAAAGCGCGCCAAATGCAAACTAAAAACCCTCGGTGCAAATGAGATCCCTCCCCCCATAGAATCTTCCCAAGTTCACAATCCCAGGTGCTCCTAACGGCTTCTGATGGTCTGCAGGAAAAGGCCTTGAACAGAGAACATACTTCCAAACACATTCCATTGTACTGATTTCACATACAGAGCTTGGTACAAGGTTTCACAGCAGCTCCCTCCCAAACAGAAATGCGCGTCAGCGCCATGGCATGTGAAACGTTACGATGTACAGTGCACATTGAAACAGTGAACATGACAGCATGTGGACTTCAACTCCCAGAATTCTCCAGCCAGCAAGGCTTGCTGGGTAATTCTGGAAGTTGGTCCACACATCTTCAAGTTGCCAAGGTTGAGAAAAGCTGCTGTAAGGAGTTCCCAACCTACCCTTCCAAAGAACCTTTTTCTTTTTTAATCCCACCCTGTACAACCCTAGTAGGAGTGCCTGCAAGGTGCAGTCAAAAATGTCAAGATGGCAGCCGCAATGTCGCAGTTGAAGCTCTGCATATAAAAACAGCCAGAGCTTCAATAGCACCACTGCGGCCACCATCTTGATGTTTATGACTGCACCTTGTGGGCACCCCTGAGTTCCACTTTCTAATCCCCTGATTGTCCTTATTGGGAATGGATTTTGGAATCCGTTCCCATCGTCTGAATCCTTCTTAAAGAGTGATGCCCCAAACTGGGTATAGTACTTGAGGGGGGGTTGATTAAAGAGAAGGAAGTTATTCTCCATGAGGGAGAAGCAGAAGAGAGGTAGGGGTAGCAAGCCAAACTTTTTTTTTTAATCCATTCAATCTGTCCGATTCTTGGAGGCTGCCTGGACAAGTCCCTGCAGTTTTCTTAGCAGGTTTTTGAGAAGTGATTTGCCATTGCTTCCTCCCTAGGGCTGAGAGAGAGGGACAGGCCCAAGGTCACCCAGCTGGCTTCATGCCTAAGGCAGGACTAGAACTCACGGCCTCCGGGTTTCTAGCCTGGTGCCTTCACCACTACACCAAACTGGCTCTAAGCCAAACACGTGAAAGGTCCCCTGTGCAAGCACCGAGTCATGTCTCACCCTTTGAGGGGATGCCGCTTTTTCAACGTTTTCTTGGCAGACTCTAGCGGGGTGGTTTGCCATTGCCTTCCCCAGTTGTCACCTTCCCCAGCAAGTTGGTTCCCCATTTTACCGACCTCTGAAGGATGGAGGACTGAGTCGACCTGAGCCGGCTACCCGAGAGAGAATCCAGCTTCCACTGGGATCGAACTTGGGTTGTGGGGAGAGTTTCAGTTGCAATACTGCCGCCTACCACTCTGCGCCACACGAGGCTGAAGCCAAATGTAACCAGTGCCTATTGCTTCAGCCATGAAAATTCCAGGAACAGCCTAGCCCACCAAGATTTGGAAAGCAGTCATGGAAAAACCACTTGCAAAAGGAGTGATGATGTTATCTAATTGGGTAATGAAATGTCTGCAAGTAAACCACCAACCCCAGAGGCCAAGTAGCTGATCAAGGGTCAATAATAATAATTTATTAAATGTATACGCCGCCTGACTCCCAGCGACTCAGCGGTTACTTGGGAAATAGAGTAAGGATAGACAAAGGACTAGAGACTGTCATAGGAAATGATTGATACAACACAATGCTTCTTTTGCAAATGATCATCTTGTTATACACCCATAGATGTATGTCTTAGATAAAGTTCATTGAGTTGATCTTGGCTTTTCTTCAAACAGCTAAGCAGTGTTACACCTGATGAGTAATTTGATGGGAGATTCACAGGCAATCCTAGAGAGTAGCATCCTTAACTATGCTTTGGTGATGATTAAGTATTCTTGGGGCAAAATATATTGTAGAATGATTCTGATCTGATACATCAGCATTCTTTAATTGTTATACTTCACACTGTGGCGGTGTTTCTTAACCTTGGCAACATTAAGACAGGTGGACTTCAACTCCCAGAATTCTGGGAATTGAAATCCACCGGTCTTAAAGTTGCCAAGGTTGAGAAACCCTGCTTTATGGTATTGAGTCAGAGGTTATTGGAAGAGGCAATCATTTTTAAATAATTTAGTTTTTTTGATGGATTACACATGCCCAAGCTGTTTTTCTTGCACCTTTATCTCTTCAGGAGATAATAGGTACTACAGTATTATATCTATTAAAACAGGGATCACTCTTGGCCTGGTCTTGATGGCTGGCCGCTAAAGTGCTATAAATCAAATGGTATATTTAGCAGGGGGGGGGGTTGTTTCAATATTGTTGGAGTTTCATAATGATGCTATTTTGAATGAAAGTTTCCTTTATGATGCTTATATGCTTTGTGTGTGTGTGCGCCTTCGAGTCTATTTCTGACTCCTGGTGATTTTCTGGACAAGTCCCTGCAGTTTTCTTGGCAAGTTTTTTTTTTCCAGAAGTGATTTGCCATTGCCTCCTTCCCAGGGCTGAGAGAAAGTGACTGGCCCAAGGTCACCCAACTGGCTTTGTGCCTAAGGCAGGACTAGAACTCATGACTTCCCAGTTTCTAGCCCAGTGCCTTAACCACCACACCAAACTGTCTCTCCTTTACGTGCATTACATAAGTATGGTTTCAAAAATCATACTGTAGAGTTTCTGCTGCCTGGACAAGCTTATCTCCCAGTTTCCTTCTAAATGTGAATGCCAAAATTTTGGCCAGGCTTTCCTTGTCCATCCTGTGCAGTCTAGTTTCAAAAAGTGCAACAAGCCTTGGATAATAATAGAATACGAACTGATATTTTAGATCCCCACTCAGAAAAAAAAAGTGGATTTATCAGTGGTGGTCTTGTTGGATACAGTGAAAATTTCTGGAGCAAGTTTTAACCAAATACTGTATACTTAGATCACTTAATTGCTCAGTCGAGTTTTTAAACCATTTAGGTTACTGCAAGAGGCATTTGAAGGTGTAATGACAGGATAGTTGACTAAAACATCTTTTTATTTTACGATTAGGTCCAGATGCATAAGCAGCATCTAAAATTCTTGAATAACTCTCAGAATTGATACATTCCTTTCATGTAGATTCTTCATGGGTGTGAATTCTGGGAAGCTGACTTCCCTGTTCCTTGTTTTATGTATAATTAGAATGGGAGGAGAAGATTGAAATGTAGGTGACAAGGTTAGGGTATAAAAGCATTCTCAGATGCCATCCTGTCTGCATGTGAATTAATGAGTTTTGAGCACTTTGTGTAGCGTCAGTAGAACCTTCTTCCAAGCATTGCCATCCACGTTCTTAAAGCCAACAAGATGAACATCTTCTGTAAGTACCTTTCTGCCTAAGAAGCACTAACTGAATTATGGCTTGTATGGAATGTATTATTTAATTTATTATTATTATTATTATTATTCCTGGATTAGATTGCAAGATTTCATAAAGTTTGATCATTTGAAATGAGTTGCTATCTGGGAATTATCATCATCACCACCATCATCATCATTATTTTAACATGAATGACTGCTTGTGCTTGTGAAACTTTTGGAACTCATGGCTCTAACCAATGGACCACAGTTTGTGGTGAGGGCACGGAGGGAGAGGAACTGCAAAGTTCAGTGTAATTAAATCTTGATGCTGTTAATTACTGAAAGCCAATTTTAGTCAAGTGTTTAAATTCAAATGAATGAGATGGGTGATAGTTAATTGGCCTTGATACAGTTCTAATATTTGCAGTGACTGAGAAGAAAATACTAAAAATTAGGTTTGTCACATAGCCTTTAGTATACATAAAAGGTACATACTAAACAGTTAAAATGCCAATGGCTGATTAACCAAGCATTCTTTGATGGGCATCAACTGAAGAGGGGGGCCCTTAAAAGTAAAATGACCTAGCAGCCTGTCCACAAGTTACATTTCGAACAATTAATCAAATTTTTAAGAGTAATGCATCAAGCTGAGTTAGAAAAACAACATTTGACAGAAAAAAAGGTTGATGTTCTGCAAAGATTCCTTTTAAAAAATACAGTGGTTTTGCTCTGAACTATTATGCGTTGTCACCCCTAAAGCGACGTAGGAGACTTCCCCACTTCATCAACCTATCTCTCCCATTTTTTCAATGGGGCTTATGGAAAAAATTTTTTGCGGATGATTGCATCCATTTATTATGACATGCCCACAATGGGTATCCAGAATGTATCACACCTCTGCACAGTTAATCCTCATCCACTTTAGCCCATGCATCAGTGTAAGAGCAACAGTGGGGCCATGGTCCATTCTACGGGCAGGTTAAATGTGCAGGATCTTGCACAATGCAGTACCTTCTGTTTTCAGATTCTGTTTCCCACACTTGCACTTTTATGCTGAAGTATCAAACCAGTCTTGCAGGAAGTTTTTAATGCCCATAGCATTATTGTACTGATTTATAGGGTAAGCACAGCTTAAAGGATTTTATTTAATTATCTATTTTTAATCATTCATTTGCATTTGAAGTCACTCGTAGCAGTTGACATATCTGTCCTCCAGTTTAACCATACATCTATTCTGTAAAGTAGATTATTCGGTGAAAGACAGCATGGCCTAAAAGTCATCTACTAAGCTCCATGACTGAATGACTGAAAATCTGGAACCGAGGTACCCCTGCCAGTCCTTTTCAAACACTGAATAGAAGTAGGATCTTGTTTTTAAATAGGAATTTTTAAAAGGTTTTTTTTTTAACCTGTTCAGTCATGTCTGATTCTTGAAGGTTGCCTGGACAAGTCCCTGCAGTTTTCTTGGCGAGATTTCAGAAGTGGTTTGCCATTGCCTCCTTCCTAGGGCTGAGAGAGAGGCACTAGCCCAAGGTTACCCAGCTGGCTTCATGCCTAAGGCGAGACTAGAACTCGTGACCTCCAGGTTTCTAACCTGGTGCCTTAACCACTAGACCAAACTGGCTCTAAGCCAAATGTAACCAGTGCCTATTGCTTCAGCCATGAAAATTCCAGGAACAGCCTAGCCCACCAAGATTTGGAAAGCAGTCATGGAAAAACCACTTGAAAAAGGAGTGATGATGTTATCTAATTGGGTAATGAAATATCTGCAAGTAAACCACCAACCCCAGAGGCCAAGTAGCTGATCACCAATTTCAATAATACCTAACCCTAAGGAGGCACGTAGTGGCATTAAGCTGTCTTTACTGTGAATAACTACAAGATTCCAGTACTTAATGTTATAAAATTTTTAACAAGATAAAAATGTGGTTTGTTTGCTTCTGTCTTAGCGTATGAACACAGCCACTGCAACTTGAAAAACATAGTTCATGATTTAGGGCAGCCTTTCTCAACCTTTGGACCCTGGAGGAACCCTTGAAATATTGTTCAGGCCTGGGGGAACCCCTGCACATTCAGGCTCACATACAGGCCAGAAGTTACAAAATTCCTATATTCGTTTCATGGGTAGGCCTGTGTATATGCATGAACAGGGTTCTTAAACTGAAAATGAAGAATGAAACTTACCTCTTTAATGTGAGTTGCCCGAAATTGAGATAATTTTTAAAATAAATCGTGATCTCCCAGGGAACCCCTAGTGACCTCTCGCTGGTTGAGAAACCCTGATTTAGGGTGATACATGAGCCCAAACAGTTGTAGCTTATTCAACAAACCATTATTAAACCATAGCGTAGCTGGATGTGTGTACCAAGCTTCTCCTTTCAGACACATTCTGGGAAAGTTTCTGTGCTTTGATGGAGGTGGTCAAAATGGCACTTTATCTAGATACAAGGTGCTTCTCATCCATGTGAGTGGATTTAGAATGTGTGTATTTAAGTAACAGCAGAGAACGTTTCAAGTCCAAAGCTAGCAGAGCCCTTTTATATGCATATATGTATGTATGAAATGGATCATCTCGATAATTCCACTTCCCAAACGACCAGATAAGTGTCAGCTTTCCAACTGTGGCATGTTGACCAAGAGGCACCAAAGGTCTTCACATCCAGTGCATGGAGCCCTGGGCACGTCTCCAATTAGAAAATGAGCCCTGTGCTCCATTTCTTTAGATAGCATTGTGAGCCATAGTTAGTTAGGAACTCTGTGGGCCTTATTGTTGCTGCATCCCAGCACCCCAAATCAATGCCTCATTCAGCAACATCTGGAGGGCCATTGGTCTGCTCCTTCTATTTTAGAAACTTCTAATGTCACTCTCATTTCATTGCATCACCTTTCCATGGCAGCCTACACCTAGCAGTACAGGTTGCCCTGTGTTTGTGTATCATGTTACAGCAAGATAATGCAGAATAAGGATATCACCAGTTACTCATCACAATGGATAGATATTTTCGGCTTCTGTGAAGCTTCAAAGGAAGGATTTGATCTGAAGGAAGTTCAACTGACTCACCCCTTGGAATGGAAGCTACAGTTGGTCACAATCCTACAGGCTTCAAAAAGGCAACCAAGACCTGGCTCTTCCCCCAGGCCTTTGGGTCAGAATGAGCAGAATTTCCAATTGGAGGAGCTATACTATATTTCAGTTCTGATTACCATGTGATTGCTCCAATTGGCTTTTGATGGTGTGTGCTGTTTTCTTTGTTGCTTGCTGCTTTCTGCTTTTTGTACGTCTCCCAGAGTCTCAGCTCTGTCTGAGCTGGACAGCCATCCACATCTAGATAGATAGATAGATAGATAGATAGATAGATAGATAGATAGATAGATAGATAGATAGATAGATAGATAGCAGGGGCAGTCTGATGGATCACATCAAATCAGGTGTCTTTGAATCTCTGCTGACAGATGTCAACAAGTGTTCAGTGTAAGGAAGGGCTTTAAGCCAAACATTCCCAAATTTGTTTGACCAGAAAAGGGATCATGGTGAACAGCTCAATGAAAATATCAGCCCAGATGAATTCCATGAGTGGGATTTGTTAGGAAAGGAATTGAAAATACAACTGCCAGTATCATTGTGATGGAATGTGTCTACAAAGTGGGAGGTGATGTGGTGGACTACAGTAACATGGCTGGTTCTCAAGAAGGAGGGAGCACCCGTTCCAAGGAGGGGAGTGAGATAAGAGACAACACAGCCTGGAGCTGGAACATGGGGCGACTGAGAGGTTCAGAGGAGCCCCGCCCTAGAGCCTCCCAGGCTATTTCCCCCTGGGTCAGAGTACAGTAGCTTTAATCTGGCAAGATTCTGTCTATATGATGTGAGCAAATAAAGAACTAAAGTTTGGCTGGATTGATTCTTTGTTGTTCTTGAGCTAGGCCTGACAATAATAATGCCTTTGTACAGATCTATGAAGAAACCACAGTTGGCATATCAGGTACAGTTCTAGCTACCACCTCTTAAAAAGGGTATCATAGAGCTAGAAAAGCGTTGTGTAACAATCAATTAATGTCAGTGCATGGGCAGTTTGAAAGACAGTGCTGGAGGAGTGTCAGTGGAGCCAAATATCTACTTGGGATGAAATACTCAAGTAGAATGATATTTTGAATTTTGCAATCATTACAGAGATTTGGGAATCAGGACTCTCCCGTCAATCAACATTCAAGCATTGTACACTAGAAATAAATGGATGGCACAGCTCCATGAGACCTAGCCAATCAGAAACCCTCCAGATATGTTGGACTTCAGCTCCTGTAAGGAATTAAATTATGAGAGTTAATTTCTAACATCTCTGGAGGGACAAAGTTGCAGAAAACAGGCACAGAAAACTCTACAGGCAGCTTCTTCATCCATACTGTGTTTTTCTCTACAAAGAGCAACTCAGTAGCTTTATTCTACCCTTCCCTACAACTGAAGAACCGTTCATACTCCATATATTGTAAGAGATCATTGGAGATCTATGGCTTTCTTCTCCTTGGGAATATGACAGTATCAGCAGTGGTTCTTTGTTTTATATCAGCCTTCTTTACCCAGCTTGATAGTCTCCAGATGGGTTTAACTACAACTCCCATCATCCACTGTGGCTGACTGGGAGTTCTGGGAGATTCAGTCCCAACACATCCTGAGGGGACTAGGTGGTAGAAAGTTGATTTTGATCAACCATCTAGTTGGAATTTGTACTTTTTCTCTGCATTATTCCTTAACATGGCTGAGGGAGCTGTTTGTTCTGGTGTCCATGGCAACCTTCCCCCAGAGGCAAATGTCTGGTCCTACAGTGTCTGGACTGGATTTTGTTTCTGTGACCCAAAGATTAACAAAATATTGTGTCGTAAGATGGAGGGAAAGACCTTGGAAGTACTTTTTTTTTCTCAGTGCCTCTTTCATCTGCCACTAAAAGCCAGAAAAGATGAGAGAGGAGTCACCCACATACAGAAGCATGTCCTGTGAAGGACTAACATCTGGCTACTCTACTTGACCGTCATTTTCAGACCAGATTAATTTCTTATTAGGCATCACACCAGCCACGTAGGATGATCTCAAAAAACTAAGCAGGGTGAGAATTTCGGTGAGAGTCCACCAAGAAAATCCTTGGGTGGTGGACTAGATTGGGAAGGAAAAAATCCTTCCACACCACTTTCATGCTGCTGCCAAGAAAACAATATGGGCATTGAAATTAAAAGAAATTGAGCTTGAGTTAAAGAAGACTTTACTTATTTCTTATGAGATATATTGTGTGATCGGAGAAGTGGAAGAAATGACTGTGTCCCCATTCTTGCAGTTTAAATGTAGTGGAAGTGACCTCAGGAACTTTGGTTAGATGGGTCGATGGCCCACATAAAGAAATGGAACACATGGAGAGAGCCAGAGGCAAGAAATCCAGACAGGAAAAACTAGGAAAATGCCACTCTGATATGCATTCCCTTTTTTTGTATGTGTTTTATCCAGTTATTTTCTCACTGCTGTTCTTTGCTGCCCTGGGAAGCTGTGCTAATGATTCAACCCCCCTAGAAGAGTGCTTCCGGGAGGCTGATTATGAAGAATTTCTGGAGGTAGCCAGGAATGGTCTGAAAAAGACATCACACCCCAGACATGTCATAGTTGTCGGTGCAGGCATGGCCGGGCTTAGTGCAGCCTACACTCTTGCAGGAGCTGGACACAAGGTAAGCCACTGACCTTTGCCTATCACCGCTTTGCTTGGAGAAAATAACAGCACAACCTGGGGGAGCGAAAACATCAAGATGGCATCTACAGTCAGGCAAAAGTCCCATCCTTTTTATGTCCATCATGATGCAAATAAAAAAGGACAGATTTTCACTGTACAGTCGTGGACGCCATCTTGACTTTTTGGCCCCCAGTCCCACCGATGGACACCTCCGTGGAGAAAGTATGTAGATAACAGTTTATGGGTTCAGCAAACCTTGGCATTTGCTCCCTCCATCCCATTCTTACAACTAGCAGAATTCTCTCACCCTCACCTGCTCTAACAGATACTTCCTGGGTATACAATTTCCTAGGAATTTGACAGCATCCACACATAAGAGAAAATGTATTCTGGGCCTTGGCAGAGATCCTAATGTAGTTTGAAAAACAGATCCTTGATTGCAGTGTAGGATATATTAGGTGGCCAGCAGCACTGATAGGGGACCTACGTATAGACAATCTCTATAACACTCTTCCTCAGATTTCAAAATGCAGAAAAGCAATATGAAATAGTAAACTAAATCAAGACATAAGAAAGGAAAAAGAAATTTAGGTAAATCCAGTTTATTCCAACATTGTCCACTACACCGTTCCTTACCATTCTGTCCGTACAAACTGTCCTTGTTTTCATCCTGTCCATATGCTGCTTCATACAGTACCTTTTGTTATTTAAACTTTTCAAGTTGTCCTCTGGAGGACCTTTCCAAAACCACCTTACCATAATTTTCTGTCTCTCCTTCTCTCTCAACCCATTCACTCTTGGTTCAAATATTGGTTTTGGGAGTCAGTCTTCATTCCTTCTCTCTGCATGATCAAGCCATCTCAAAATACTTCTTCCATTCCCTTTTGAATACAATCCATATTCATTCATCAATCATTCATCTTGACCTGATCCACCCACATTCTCTTTCTCTCTCATTCCTGCTTCATTTAACTTTTGTGGCTCTCCTGACCTAGCCCACTCTCATTTCCACGTAACAATGTGGGCAGAAGCACACTTCTGTACAGAGCCATTTTCCTTTCTTTTGAAAATGTTCATTTGCAACAGACCACTTGCTACAGACTGCCTGTCTGCCAGCATTTGTGTATCTACAGTTTCACAATTAGTAAGCATTTGCCAAGGTCATGCACTTGTATAGTTTTTCATGATTTATGCATAATTTAAAATCATTCACTCCATTTTCCCTATCGAACACCTGCATCTTTGATACATTCATTTTCAAATTCATTGTCCTTGTTGAATCATACAGTCTAACAACTGGTTCTTAGCCGAGAACACAACATAATCTGCATACAAAAGTATACACTTATTCACATTCCCTAACAACATACTTCAAACATGATCACACATGTTTTCCCAACATTCTACACACAGCTGCAGCTTCCAAGCTGTCCTCAAAGGAAGGTCTAAATAAAGGACATTGTGTGTATACATGCGTTAAAGTCAGTGTTGACTCCTGGCGACTGCCTGGACTAGTCCTGCAGTTTTCTTGACAAGATTTCAGAAGTGGTTTCCACTGCCTCCTTCCTAGGGCAGAGAGAGAGTGGCTGGCCCAAGGTCACCCAGCTGGTTTTGTGCCTAAGGTGGGACTAGAACTCTCAGTCTCCTGGTTTCTAGCCTGGTTCCTTAACCACTGCACCAAGCTGCCTCTCTATAAAGTGCATTGCAGTACTCCAAACATGGTGATCACATTATGAGTCCCTGTTGCAAGGGCTTTCTGGTCCAGGAGAAGTACAACTGCTGTACTAGTTGAAGCTGGGCAAAGATTCTACTTGCTGTTGTAGCAGCAGCCACAAATCCAGGAAGGGCCCAGATCATGGGTCTCCTCTTTTGGGGAAACACAGCCCCATCAAGTGAAGCAATCATGGTTAATATTCCTAGATGCTTACTAATGAACAGCTATTCTGGCCTAGTAAGCTTTAATTTGTCCTTGTTTCTCCCCATCCAGTCTCCAAACACTAGTTCAGGATTTCCACAGCATCTCCAGCTTAGCCTAGGATGGTGATAGACAATTAAGTGTCATCTGCATATTGGTGGCACCTCATCCCAAAGACAGATTATCTTAAATAAGAGGAGAGGGGAGATCCCTGTGGCATCACATATTGATGTAGCCAGGGGTTGATTGTTTATCCCCAATGGCTACTGACTGAAACCACTTACTTAGGCAGGAGCAGAACACTGTAGAATGGTGCCTCTTACTCCCAACTGTTGGGTGATCCAGAAGGATAACATCAGTGGCACCAAAAGCCAATGAGAGGTCTAATAGATCTATCAGAGCTTCACTCTCCCCTTCTAGATGCACTTTCCCCTTCCAAGTCCAGTAGAGCAACAAGTCTGTTTCTGTCCCATGCCTGGGCCTGGACCCTGGCTGAAAGGGATCTAGATAATCCATTTCCTCTAGGATCCCATGTAGCTGATCCCTCTCTCCTTTTCAACAACCTGCCTGACAATGGGAAGATTCCAGACAGTGCAAAAGTCATCACATCTAGTCAGATCAAAAGAGAACTGCTTCAGGAGAGAGCAAACCACCACCTCTTTCAAAGGCAATGGCATAACACCTTCCCACCAGGAATCATAGATGACCTCCTGAATCCAGCCACTTATACCCACCTGCTGCTCACAAGAGCTAGGAGGGACATGGACCTAGCTGAGAGATGGCAGAACTCATGCCTCAGAAAACCCAATTCATTTCCTTGGGTCCCACAAGCTCAAAAGTATCCTAGATCATAACACAAAATGTTGCCCTCCCTTGACCTTGTCCAAATGGCATCCAAACCAGAAAAAAACCAAGCAACTTTATTTGCAAGAAAACCTGCAAATTCATGTGCACCATCTGCAGGTGCCCTGTTATAACCATCTTTTTCTAGAAAGGGCTAGGTCACCCTGAATGGGCTCTCAGTCAGAAAACTCTGGATGCAATGAGCTCAAAGAAGTATTAATTAGTTGCTGCTATATTGCCATTGGGTAAACTCAAGTGTGGGTTCATAAACACTCAATCATGTCCAGCTTTAGTTTTATGCTGTTTATGCTTTAGGTCTCTTCAGTTGCTTCATTCCTACAGGAACTGCCCAGAGTCATTGCTATACGAGATGGGCAGTGAAGAAATATGATAAATATAAATAAATAAATACTTGGAAAACCAAGTGGCTGCTTGGGCTCAGTAACTGGAGAGAGACTGTGGACAGGCAATCTCATCCATTGCCCTGGCATCTCTATTCCAGAAATTGACAAGGTGCAAAACCAAGCTGTCCAACAGATTGTCAGGAAAATCCCCAAACATCCTCTGGAAACCCTGCAGATTCATTAGACATCTGAGATGGACATAGACTGTTCTAATAGGTCATCCTGCCTAGCAGAGGTCCAATGATACACATTTTGACCAGAAAGTGATCTGACCACAGCAGATGCTTATGACTGAATTTGGGGTTTTAGTACAGAACCTGTTTTTTGTGGTTGCAATGGTCCATCCTGATATGGGCTATGAACTTCTCAGGAGGAGGCACCTCAGTTGCTATTGCACAATGACTGCAGGCTGCTATAATGCTCTTTAGAATACTTTTGAATGAATAAAGAACAGGTTACCAAATCAAGTTGAAATAGATGAAAGCAATGAAGACAGAAAAAAAGAAAGGGCTGAATCCTGCTGATGGCAAAGAATAGGTAATATAACAAGCCACTCCCTAGATTCTATGATGTGTACAGGTGAGACATCTGAAGATCAAATGCTGTTTCACACAAAATATTCACAATATGCACAAAAAGGGGTGGGAAGCAAATCCATGGGATAGAACTTCCAATAATTGTCAAGCATAACACATTTCAATGTTACAGTTTGGCTATTTGTATGGTTGGGACCCTATTGGGGGAAGGTACCTCAAGGATCACTAATGAGAAAGGGCTCAGAATGTAAGGAGGAGGAGATGACAAATGTCAAGAAGAGCAGGTGCCACAGGAAAATGTCAACTTGTTGCAAGGAGCCTTAAGGAAGGGAAGAGCTGCCCACAGCCAAACCAGGGTCCCTCTTGGGGGAGATGTGTGGTAACAAAATTTGAATAATAAATAAAATCAATAAAATAAAATCAATCATGTTATGAAGAAAAGTCTTCTTCCCCAAAATGATAAGCAGCAAAGCAACTGAGCAGAAAAGTTTTAATAAGAAATGGTTATCAAAACGAGACAATGGCTTTCCTGTTTGCCTTCAGGTGACAGTTCTTGAAGCCAGTGAACGTGTGGGAGGACGAGTGAACACGTACCGAAATGAGAGAGAAGGCTGGTATACCAATCTGGGGCCCATGCGTTTGCCAGGGCAACACAGGTGAGCTGTCTGCGTTTGCTTCCCTCTTCTCTTTGCATACAAAGAAGACTAGAAGGTCACAGAGGTATGTCCTGTAACAACAGTGCTGGGTATGCCAGGATGGCACAAGAGAAGATATTTAGGACTCTGGGAATGCCAGCCAACACTAAATGCCACATATTTGTAAGCGTGGATCAGTAGCCATTTAAAACTTGGCAACGGAGCCTACAACAATTTATGTTGAGGGACCAACATGATGAGGAATGGAATAGAGCAGTGCTTCTCCATCTTGGCCACTTGAAGATGTGCGAACTTCAACTCCCAGAATCCTTGGCTGGGGAACTCTGGGAGTTGAAGTCCACACATCTTCAAGTGGCCAAGGCTGAGAAACACTGGAATAGAGTATTGCTAATGGAGGATTCATTGGGTTGGCTAAGCTAATTTCCTTTAGAATTAAGAGGACAAGTTAGGTGGAAACATCGAGCTGGCTTTGAAAAAGCTAAAGAGACCAACCTGGTACTACTTAGTTCTTAGATGAGAGACTACTAGGAAATCCCAAGACTATAGGCTCCAGTGGGAAGTCGAAAAAACATCCTAGAAGCCAGGGCAAACCATTGGGAACAAGGTAAAACAAGTTTAATTTGGATAGAAATCATTCTAATTTATCCAACCTTTCTTCCAAGTATCTTTCCCTTTTGTCCCACATCAGCCCTGAGAGAAAAATAAGCCTGAAAGATTTTGATGAGACAAAGGCTGATAAGGGATTATCAAGCAATTTCACAAGAGTTGCTGATTCCCTGGTTTTATTTATTTATTACTCATTATTTAGCCACCGCCCATCTCCCCCAGAAGAGGGACTCTATTTTCCCCCTATTCTCAGTTGTAGCCCTCCCTTTTTTACAGAGGGAAAAAGGTGTGTTGAAACTGGAAGTTCTGGCTGAATGTGTGCATTTTTTCCTTCTATATGCAAAGCAAAAGGAGAGAGAGAGTGATACTGCAGAAATGATTACAGAATAATTACTTCACCTTCACCTGTATAGCATAATTCTCTTGATAATCAGATGCAATTTTTCAGCACAGTCTTTTGCTCAGGACATGGCATTGCTCTAATTTTTCTTCTTTCATGGTTTTCTCCTTTCCCCTTCCCAGGATTGTCCGAGAATATGTCAAAAAACTTGGTTTGTCGCTAAGCCCATTCATTCAAGAAGATAACAGCACCTGGTATTTTGTTAAAAATATCCGGAAGAGAGTCTGGGAGGTCACGAAAGACCCCAGCCTCTTGAAATATCCTGTAAAACCCTCAGAAGAAGGCAAAACTGCTGGACAGCTATATGATGAGTCTCTCAGAAAGGTTCGGATAAGTCCTAAAATTCTTTTTAATCAGGAAATTATGCTATGGCTTGTTTCAAACAGTGAATCTCATAGGCAGAAGATACCAAAAGCCCATTTAACCCCAGCATTCTCCAGAACTAGTTTCTCTATAATCCAGGGCATGGTCCCAAGAAGTCAAGATGGAGGCCACAATGGTGTGATGGAAGCGCTGCCTGTTTTTTAATGTGCAGGGTGGGTGTAGGAGGAGATCCCATCTTGACCAAATGAGAGCTGTTGGGTTCTTGCTTGTTTTCCTGCAGGTGTTTTGTGACCAACAAGTGTAGCCTGATCACTGCATGAGAGTGTGGAGTTTGCTGGCTTGATGACAGATAGTAGTTTGCTCTGTCAGCTTGGGTTGGGGTGTGGTTTCTTCCTTGATGGCTCCTTGATTAGGCAACTGTTTCTTCTTTGATACAAGTTCATCTGGTGCTCTTTCTGCTTCTGTGGGTGTTAACTGCTAGGAAGGAAGTGTTCTGGGCTGTTTGCTTCCACTTAAGACATAAACAAAAGTCAAGGAAGGAACAACCTGGCTGGGTGACTTTGGGCCCGTCCCTCTCCCTCTCCACCCAACCCGCCTCACAGGGGTGCTGTGGGGAAAATAGGAGGGAGTGTTGTATACCCTGCCTTGAGTTGTACAAAATAAAGGTAGAATATAAATATAACAATAAACAAAAACTAGTGTGTTGGAATAGTGTGGTTTATCTCCATGTGTCTATTGATGGCTGATTTGTCGTCTGAGTGCCAAGTTTCCAGGAATTCCCTAGCATTTTTGGATTTAGCTTGGTCTAGGAGGCTCCCAGTTTCCCAGTTGAAACTATGGTTGAGTCTGTCCACGTGCTGTGAGATGAAGGAGTTTTCATTGTGTCTTCTGACTGCCAGTTGGTGGTCCTGGATGCGCTCTGCTGCTCTTCTGCCTGTCTGTCCTGCATAGTGGCTCTTACAGTCCTTGCAGCATCTGTTGTAGGTGACTCCTGTTTTTATTCCTTGGACTACTGGTTTGGTTTGCTTAAGATGTTCTGGAGGGCTTTGGTGGGTTTGTGTGCTACGGTGATGCCGTGTGGTTGTAATAGTCTGTTGGTGGTTTCTGTGATGTTTCTTGTAATGGCTGCCTTGCTCTCAGAAAGACACGGACTCACTTAGATGGGGCTAAGGATAACCTGTTTATTGAGAACAGAGTGCATACACGCAAAAAGACGGGAATGAGCACATGGCGTGCGGGGTACCCCGTAAATACCCCTGGCGCGGACCTGGCCCTTCTCCACCCCCCATTGTCCCACAGTCCGGATCCTGTTTCTTGATGGGCGATCGGGGGACGGGGTCTTGATGGGCGATCAGGAAGATTATCGCTGGTCTCCTCTGTCTCCTTCCCATGTCCGGTGCAGGTGTGTCCCCCGGGGTAATGCATGGATGTCCAGGTGATATGCTGATGCCTTCTCTGGTCAGGGCAAAGGTGTGTCCCCTTTGTCCTTATGATTGCATTTGTGTTTGAGTGTTTAAGGGATTAGGATGATTCCTTCCTCCTTCCTTCCCCTTTTCCTGAAAGGCATGTTCCCTGTTGTGATGCGTGCATGCATTGCAACGGGGGTCATGACATTTCTGATGTATGGCAGTGTTCTCCTTTTCATGGCTTGGGTTGGTCCTGCTGGAGTGGGCTGAGCAGTCAGGCACTTTCCGATAAAGTTGCACCTCCATTTTGCAGGAAGATGCTGGGTAGATGGTCTGTTTCCTTTTTCTGGTGTTCTGGGTTGCTGTGCTGCGCGTTTGTGCTCGTCTGAATAATGTTCTTACGCAGCTCCCCTTGTGGGAAGTTGGGTTGTTGCTTTGGTAATGGAGCCCTTGGTTAACGTGGCTTGTTTTTCGATAGACCTGCATTTCTAATTTGCCGTCGTTTCCTCTGCTGATGAGAGTATCCAGGAAGGGGAGTGTGTTGTTGTTTTCTTCTTCCCTTGGGAATTCTATTCCTTGGAAGATGTTGTTGATTGTTTCATGTGTCTCCTGTAGTTGTTCCTTTTTTATGACGACGAATGTGTCGTCTACGTACCGGATCCATATTTTTGGATGAAGATGTGGAGCTATAGTTTCATTACACCATACTGGCTCCCATAATATTTCCCATCTGTCATAAATCTATTTCTAATCCATACAGTACACTATAATAATCAATCAATACTGATTCCATATTTGTCTTTTTTGTATGTGTCTTTCTTCTCTTGTTTGATTTAATACGTTTTTAACTAAATGCTTCCTCTTCCTTTCTTCTGTGTCTCCTTTCTCTTTTCTAAATTATTCTCAGATTACAGAAGAGTTGCAAAGGACTAACTGCAGCTATATACTAAATAAATATGACACCTACTCAACCAAGGTACTTGGACTGTGCCCTGAAATAATGTCTCCAAACCATGCAAATTATTATTTTTTTGTTTGTTTAACCTTTGAAGTGTATTATCATGTTCTTTTTACAGTATTATTAGAATATGGGGCAAGTTGTATTGTTGAATGGAACTTACTGATCCATCTGAGAGTTTCAAATACTGAAGCAGGGTGTGGTCCAAAAAGCAAGACGGCAGCCACAATGGTGTGACTGAAGTTCCACTTGTTTTTTATGTAGTTTTTATGTGAACACGCAACACACCTGTACCAAAACATAGGCTGGATGGGGCCTCCTTGTCATGCAGGGTGCAGGACAATTGACTCTGTCTCCCCAAAAGCCTTGCAACAGCCTTCTTAAAATGTGGCATCCAACACTTACTCAAATGCAGTCAGAAATACTGCCCGTTTGCCCTATTTTAATTTCCTTCTTGAAGTGATAAGTGAGAATTTTACACTCCCAAAATCAGTTGGAATACTAATTGAATCTGACACTACTTGAGCCCAACAGCTTGCCATAAAGCATGACTGCTGTTGAAATATGCAGTAAAGTGCAACAAAAAGTCATGTGGGGTATCACATAAGTACAGGTAGTCCTCGCTTAACAACCATTTGTTTAGTGATGGTTCAGACTTACGACGGTGCTGAAAAAACCAACTTGTGACTGGTCTTCATGCTTCTGACCATCGCAGTGTCCCCTGTGGTCATGTGATCATGATTTGGGTGTTTGGAAACTGGTTCACATTTATGACCGTCACATGTGATTGCCATTTACGACCTTCTTGGCCGGCTTCTTGCAAGCAAAATCAATGGGGAACTATATGATTCGCTTAACAACCATGTGGTTTGCTTAATGCTCACAGTGATTCGCTTAATGACTGCCACAAAAAAGGTCGTTAAAATCAGGTCTGATTTACTTAATGACCACTTCACTTAGCAACTGAAATTCCGGTCCCAATCGTGGTTGTTAAGTGAGGACTACCTGTACCAGATTCTCTTCTTAGGACATATGGTAACTGCACTACATGCTTAAATTGCTCTTATTCTGTGCCCATGCTGGCTTGTCTCTAAACTGGCTAACAAGCATTCTGTCTGGACTGAGACACTTTGACTACAGTTTGTAAAGTACTTAGTCTGATAGAGTGGGTGGCCATAATTCATTTAATGAACTGAATGGAATAGAATTAATCCAGACAGCAAGTTACCACATTCTCTCACTGAACAGTTCCCCTGCTGCTTTGCCTGCCCATCTTTCTGGGCCAGAAAAGCAACTGCCAATCACTTCCTTTCTTTCCTGTGGGCAGATTTTAATGGACATATATGCTTTTATATATGTATCATTAAATTGAATGTATATATGCAAAGTTAAAGCAACAAAATGCAGGCACATACGTTCAGGCACCACAACCAACTTCAAAATGTAGAATCCCTTCCGATTCTCACCCTGCCTGAGATTTCCCCAGGCATTGCTTATATCATCGCAAGCTTTATCCCCAAACTCAACACCTCATCACCTTAGAGTTAGAAGAAATTTGTCTTGTCTGCAGCCCATCAGTTTCAACCTGAAATCAAGTTCCTTGCTCTGTATAAAAGATCCTGAAAACTGGGAAGCTCAGGGTGTTAGGTTGTATACTCAGCTGCAAACGTGGCACTTGCTTGCCAATATCATGTCCGTGCTGCTTTGGCCCCTGCCATATTGGAGGATGTTCTTGGACCATGCACTGGAGATGAAGTTCAGAATTTTTCTCCCCAAACAGGAGTACCTAATTAAAGAAGGGAACCTGAGTCGTGGAGCTGTGGATATGATTGGAGACTTGCTGAATGAAGATTCTGCCTATTACATATCTTTTATTGAGAGCTTGAGAAGCCATGTTATCTTCTCACGTGAAAAAAGGTAGGCAAACCTATATCTCTTGCTCTCCTTTGTCCCATTTGAAGGGTGAAATCCCTTGGTTTTCCACTGAAGATCCATGGGAATTTGCAAGGGATGGGGATAAAAATCTGCAAGAGGGCAGGCACAGGGCCACAATCAAACCCCTGCCTCCAGTGTGGGAATGCAGACAAACGCTTAACTCTTTGCTGCCAACTAAGGTCCTTTGGATTTTTGCAGTTGAGATCTGGCACTGCTAGGCTGGCCTCTAATAACGCAAACATCAGGCTAGCAACAGAAACCAAAGCTCAGATAATACTATCTGGAGTTGCAAGAAATGGCAGAGTTATCGGTAATGAAATCACATTATCAGTACATTTTAGTGTTTATATCAGCTAGGAATGGCATATGAAGAAGATTCCCATTTGTGCGGACTTGCTCTGTATGCAACATCCCCTCTGCTTTAGTCTTTAGGTCAGTGTTTCTCAACCTTGGGAACTTTAAGACGTGTGGACTTCAACTCCCAGAATTCTCCAGTCAGCATGGCTGGCTGGAGAATTCTGGGAGTTGAAGTCCACACATCTTAAAGTTCCCAAGATTGAGAAACACTGCATTAGATTAACAGTTGCCAGATATCCTTTTTGAAGCATCTTGTAAAACACTCCTTGGGACTCGTCTTGTGGGACTGTAAAGACAGCATTTCATATTAAATCATTCTATGAGGCACAAAGTGTGTAACTTTCATTTTACTAAAACACAGTTCCGTTACAGGCTAAACTAGACCAAAAAAGTATCAGAATTTTGCAAACTTGGTTTAGCATTGCAAATATTCACACAGTCAGCTTCTACATCAAGGCTTGTATAGTGCTTGGTTATCCAAACTATACACAACCAAATAGGAACTAAGTCGTTCATTGCTGCTCAGGCATAAATGTGCCTTTTCTATATTCTTCCTATTTAGTCATATTTGACAGATACATATAAGTAGACAACTTGGGATGACGCCATCTTCTCTCCCAAATGTAAAATATCCTTTTACATAAATAATATATGTAAAAAATGTAGAATGCCATTAACAATGTATATTTTTCTGGGATAAATTTACATAGATAAAACGATATTGCCATTAACTGTGAAATGTCTTTCTTAATCACTCTTCTGTCATATTCCAGAGATTGGCTTATCTAAGAATTAAACGAAAAAATTACGATGGTAATGTCTTTTGTTTAACAGCCCTTTCTGGAGAGATCCTCTTATAGGGAATCACTAGATAGCCAAGTCAAAATAAGAATAAAGAATGTTGTTTGCTTTCTATCAAATCTGCTGCCAACTTTTTTCCAGAAATGTTTTCATTTCACTGGCCTGGGACCAAATGTCTTTTTCTTGGACAATTTTCTATGTTTTATTCACTAATATCCTTATCCAGTTGTAACAGAGCAGATTTTTACTTCCTCTGTCCCGTTTGGTCTTGCAGATTTGATGAAATCGTTGGTGGATTCGATCAGCTACCTAACACCATATATCAAAGTATTGCAGAAATGGTGCATCTCAATGCTCGAGTAACCAAGATAGAGCAGAATGCTGAGAATGTTACAGTGGTGTATCAAACACCAGCAAAGACCTTGGCATATGTGACAGCTGACTACGTCATTGTGTGCTCCACATCAAGGGCCACCCGTCGCATCTATTTTGAACCACCCCTTTCGCCTAAGAAAGCACATGCTTTGCGGTCCACCCACTACAGAAGTGCCACCAAGATCATCCTCACTTGCACTAGGAGGTTCTGGGAAGATGAGGGCATTAGTGGTGGAAAGTCCACAACTGATCTTCCATCACGATTCATCTACTACATCAACCATAACTTTACTAGTGGCATTGGGATTATTATGGCCTACGTCATTGCTGATGATTCCCATTTCTTTCAAGCCCTTGAGCACAAGGACATTGCTAATATTGTCCTGAATGACCTTTCAGCCATCCATCAGCTGCCCAGAAAAGTAATCCAGTCCCTCTGTTACCCCTCAGTGGTAAAAAAATGGAGCCTGGATAAGTATTCCATGGGTAGCATAACTTCCTTCACTCCCTACCAGTCTCAAGATTATAGTGAACCGCTCGCTAAACCAGAAGGCAGAATCCACTTTGCAGGGGAGCATACCGCCAAGCTTCATGGTTGGTTGGACACCACAATTAAGTCAGGGCTGAGGGCAGCAAGGGATGTGAACCTTGCTTCTGAGAAGCCATCCGGAATCCAGCAGCGCAATGACAATACACCTTAAGAAGAAGGTCAGCAAAAGGAGATTTAAACAGAGATCTAGAGCCACATTCCCCATTCTGGCAACTTCCAGATTTTTCAGACTAAAATTCCCAGAACACCAGCTGGGAATTCTAGGAACTACAGCCCTAGGAGGTTGGAACCAGGGTGGAGTAAGCTGATTCGGCCTGACTAAGTTATCAAAAGTTATCTATATCAGCCAAAACATGTCAAACTATATAAGAGCATTTCAGAGGAAGCCAAAATAAACCACAGAATGAAAAGGATTCAAGGCATGGCACGGCACCCCATTTCTTCAAGGACGTTTTATCATAAATAAAAATAAATAAATAAATGGAGACTATACCCCCAAAGAGACACAGTTATTTGGCTAATATTGCATGGTGTCAACTTTCACAGTCCAATTATGCAGACCAGCCTTCAGAATTCCCACGAGTGGACAGCAATGAACAGCCAAAATAGGGGAAGCTACTGCCTCCTTGAGGTTTCTCCCCACAACCATGTTTCTTTATCCTAACTTTCAACCATGTTAGCTTGTCTGCTGAACAACTTTTAAACAAGCTGATGTGCTATTGAAATTGTGAGTTTTTCTGATAAAGTTGTTGCCCAGTTAGGATTTTTGTATGCCCAGGATGGCTACCTTTGCTCTATTAATAGATAACTTGTATGACCTTCTTATTTGAAGAATGCCAAACAGCTACCCATAAAGCAATTCTTTTGTTTTGGAGGAACTCTCTTACGTTCCTGCGCAATTAGGTTAATTGTACAAAGTTATTTCTCAGTTGTTCATGTACTAAGCTTTGTGTGCCAATAAAGACAATTGTTCCAGTCAGCCTCATGATTTCATGGTCCTTATCTGTGGTTCCACTTTGCTCATGGGGATGCAAACGTGATCCTATTTTAGCAGTTTTTGGTTCTTCATGTAACAGTAAAGTCCAATCTCCCTCAAGTCAATCTCAACTCCTGATGACTACATGGACATGTCCATTCATCAGGTCTAACCCTTCTTAGTCTTTCTGAGATTAGCCAAGATTGGCTAGGTGCTGCCATGTGCTATATGACAAAGCAACCATGATACATAATTTACTGCCCAGACACATGTTTAAAAAGAAGTGGACAAACTTTGGACAGCTAATAGCTTCATTCATTCATTCATTCATTCATTCATTCATTCATTCATTCATTCATTCATTCATTCACTGGCAGTGCATGGGCAGTGATGGGCATGCTTCAGTGTGCCCATGTAATGCCTCTGCTTTGTGAGATGCACTGGTTGCCAGTTTGCATCCAGGTGCAATTCAGCTGCTGGTTGCCACCTGTAAATCCCTACATGGTATAGGGCCTGGTTACTTGAGGGACCGCCTATCTCCCATAGAATCTGCCTGGCCGATCCGATCTGCTAGGTTTGGCATGCTCCAAGTTCCTTCAATTAAACAATGCCACCTATCCAGACTGTAGCTGCGCCTGCCCTCTGGAATGAAGTTCCCCCAAGATCTGGACAGCCCCCACCCTGCTGCTGTTTCAAAGAGCACTGAAGACTTGGCTCTTTTCCTAGGCCTTTGGCAGGCATGACTGAAGCCCCTCCCCTTTCCTTCTTTTTCTTTGTTCCCATCTGAGTTTGTTACCTCTGACATCTTTGTTCTTTTTTTGTCTGTGTTGTGTTGTTTTCTTGTTTTAAATGTTTTTCAGAGTTTGCAAACTGCCCAGATTACCATTATCATTGTTACTATTCATGTTTTGGGTGACCAAGGGCTAGATGGACAAATGGCATGGATGACTAGCATATAGATCCAGTATTTTAGAGAGTATGAATAGACTTAAAACCTACTGCTACTCTCTTCACTAGATAACAAGGTTGAGATGCCACTAATGGTATATAAAAAAAGAACTGAAGGCTGATTCCCAAAAATCTAATGCTCATACAAAATTCTGAAATGTTTATAGGTAAAACGTTGAGATTTTAGCAATTTTATTCTTTTTTTTCATGCATATATTGGAGCAGAAAGGCTGGAACTACTGAACAAGGGGAATTATACTCTTGCAAGATTACAATTACAGGTAGTCCTCACTTAATGATCATTCATTTAGTGATGGTTCAGACTTACAACGGTGCTGGCAAAAATGACTTACAACCAGTCCTCACCCTTATGACCGTCGCAGTGTCCCCCCGGTCATGTGATCACAATGTGGGCACTTGGCAACCACTTTGCATTTTTTATTTATTTATTTATCTATCTATCTATCTATCTATCAAATTTCACCACCACCCATCTGCCCCCAAGACAGGGACTCTGGGCAGTTTACAATAAAACTAAAAAATTAGAATACAATAAAACCACAATAATACATAAAATATAAATATAAATATAAATATAAATATAAATATAAATACAAAATATTAATATTAATATTAATATTAATATTAATATTAATATTAATATTAATATTAATATAAATATAAATATTAATATTAATATTAATATAAATATAAATATAAATATAAATATAAAATATAAAATAGAATCCAGATGGCAGTTAAAAGTTCTAATTCAATTCATGTATATATGAGGACCGCTTTAAGGTGCCAGCCATCCCCAAGAATGACAATTTATGACCGTCACAGAGTCCCGTGGTCATGTGATCACCATTTTTGACCTTTCCAGCATTTCTGGAAAGCAAAATCAGTGAGGGATTGTGTGATTCGCTTAACAACCATGTGGTTTACTTAATGACTGTGGTTATTCACTTAATGACTGCTACAAAAAAGGTTGTAAAATTGGGTTGGATTTGCTTAATGACTGCTTCACTTAGCAACCAAAATTCTGGTCCCAATTGTGGTCATTAAGCAAGGACTACCTGTATACTCTAGCAAAATTACCTGCTACAGGAAAAATGCCATGCAGAGCATGCAAACTTGGCCATTCTTTTAGCTGGCCTTTCTTTTTTAGTTGATATTTAGTGCCATTAAGTAGATATTAAGTACTATTGCTTTAAGTGTTTCATTCTCTACCTTGATGCCTCATTTTGGGTGTGAGCTCTGAAAGGAAGGACTGATAGAAGTTTGTAAAACAAAAATTCTGCTGACTAAGGAAAAATCATAACCCAGCCCCCAAATAGTGTCAAAACATTCTCACGCGCACAAAATTTACACATTTAACTAATTAAGTCTCCAGAATTCTGTTGAAGTTCTTATTCTTTATTTGAACAGAAAATTGAAAAGCAGCGCTTACAGAATGAACACGCTGAGGATCTTGAAGGATTACCCCTGTGTCATAAAAGGTAAGATTCCAGCTTTCCAAAACGAATTCCCTGACCGGGAATCGAACCCGGGCCGCGGCGGTGAGAGCGCCGAATCCTAACCACTAGACCACCAGGGAAGTTGCGAAAACAGCTTCTTAAACCTTTATTAGTCAATGTTGCAATCTTTACCTGCCTTTCAGAAAATTGTTCCTCCCTTCTTTTAGCAACATTCCCCTAAAATTCGCTATCCTCCAACTAAGTTATTTTGAAGCACAAGAACATAACGAGAGAAATCTCTAAACAAGGCATCGCCAGTGTAATAAACTCACCGAATTATCTATTTACGCTACGTCTTTCGTTCGGGGAATATTACCTCAGCCTACAAAGGAATTCAGTGGGAAGAGGCCCTGTTTTCATCCACTCCCTTTCAGGAGATATTTGCCTGTTTCTTCGGAGGCGGCTACATCCACTCCCGCATGGACCGACTGATTGGGAAAAAAATGCATCGGGCAAGGCGTGGAACTGGCGACCACCCTTTCTGGGGATGGCGATTAACGTTTCCAAATGCCGTCTTTGAAGAAAAAACTGGATACCGCCTGTCGAACGGCAGGTTCCAAATAAGTTTCAAAAGTAAATGTTTTTTAGAACACCCTTTTCTCACTGCTATATTTTGAAAGCGTTTTATGTCTTCCATTTGTGATTCCCATTTCATACCTCTTCTATATTTCCTATACTAATTTCCTTCTTCTCCCCTTTTTTCAAATCGTACTTTTTATGCCTCAATAGGAGAATGCAGAGGTCGCCAAGAAGGCTACCTGAAGTAGTCAGGAGTCGGGGACCCCTTGAAGCAGACGTTTATTTTTATTAGAGTTGAAACTTTAGTCATCTGGCTCCTATTTATTACTATTAATCAGTGATCATCTTGGTTGTTCAGCACGAAGCATACATTTCCAGCCATTAAGAAAAAAACAAAAAACAAATTCAATTAAGTAAAGCTGCTAAAAGCCTGATTTATTTGGAAGACATGAATAAAGCCACTAAAATCCTGCTGGCCAGAAAAACAATATTAGATTTCTTTTCTGTTGGAAGCTCCCTCAAAAACATCTTTCACATCTCTCTGCCCAGAGCTGTGCTATCTCCGCTTCCATTCGACAGTGGGGAGAATTTGCTGGGCCTGTTCCCAAGGTGTCACCTAAACGTGATGTCTGTGTTGTCTACAAAGATGGTTGAAGATGAGCATCTTAGATATTGATAGGTTACAGGATTCCATGGATTTCCTAAGGCAGCAAAATATGTTAAAGTCTCTCGGATACTTTTTACGATCTTTGTTCTTCTCCCTTTGGGTCCCTGCGGGAGAAGGGAGGCATGTTCCTCTAAGCACATTCAGTGCTGGTAGGCTCGGCCGAGTGCTTGGCCAGCTCCTTCGTCATGGCTTCCTTCAAGGCGGCTTGCACATCCGACCCGCTGATGTCGGACAGCTCGTGCTTCTGGCTCAAGGTCTCCACCTCGGTGGCCACCTGGTCGTAGACGTCGGTCAGCAAGGTCTTCATCAGGCTCCTGGCCTTGGCCTCCATCCGCACCTTGGGCATCTGCCGAAGGGCCTTGGAGGCAAAGAGCCGCGGGGAGCAGACCCTCTCTGGGCCGCTGTTCTCCGACTTGGCGGCCGAGGACCGCTTGACCCGGCGTTTGGGACGAGCCTGGTGCTTCTTCTGCTTCCTGGGCTGCAGCTTCTTCTGCTTCCGCTTAGCTAGTTGGTGCCTCTTCTGGATCTTCTTCCTCTTCGTGTCTCTGGCTTTCTTTTTGCCCTGCTGTTTGGCAGCCATTGTTCTTTTCTCCTGAAGCCCCTGCCTGAAATGTCGCCAGGCTTTCGCCAGACAAAGTCACTTATAGACAATACCATGCAAATGAGAGATCTGTATGGAGGGTGCTGATTGGGTAACCCTACCTTCATTGTATCCATGGAACCATTGTTACATGGGACATGATTGTGATCTAATTTTTGTAATCTTCAGGAAATGAAGTTTACCTCTGCCACCATTGCCTGGTTCCAAGGATATCCTGTCCATACTTACATTTTGCAATGAAAATACACTTTTAGCATCCTCACCCAATACCTGAGCCTCCAGATTTTTATCTTCAACCCCAAACCTTGCTGTTATTCCCAAAACCTATGTGACTGTTTATTTTTTAGCACAAAATAGTGTCTGAGTTTATGGGCATCTTTACAACTTGTTTACCATATTCTTAGCTTTCTGCAAGTGGTAGTCTGCAGTAGCCTGATATTTGGAGTGAATACCATCTTACCAAGTGCCTCTGCTACATTTAGCAGTCAGTGAGCTGTTCAATAGACAAAGCATCTCCTTAGAAAGAAATTAGAGATAAAACCTACAGAAAACCATTTTTCACACAGGCAAATATCAAGAAAGGCATTTGTTCCTCCTTCATGGGAAACTGAAAACAAGAAATAGGAGCTGCTGATTATTCAGATACTTTTAAGATAAACATAAAAGGCAGTAATAATTCCAAGACACATATATGCCAGACTTTGAATAATTGCTACCCTTATATGCTTAACAACAGGTTTGAACCACCTCCTGTTCTTTCCAATTGTTAATTACTATGGACAGCAAGTTTCCCATACTTCAACTCCACATTTGATGGAGTTAACTCTCTGATTTGTAGATGGGCAATAGCTGTAACAAGGCTCCCAATAACTACATCATAACGATCTAAACAAGCATTCCATTCTCTACAGAAATTCCAAAATCACCAGGCAACTTACATGCAAAGTGCAGTTACAACATTCATTGTATCACCTGCAAGGGCCAGCTTTATCACTACCTACACATTAGCTTCCTGGAGAATTTTGGCAATTTCTCTCTATCATTTTGAAATGTTGTACACCAAGTAAGTACCCCTAGCAAACCTATGTCGGTGCTAGGAATGACTCCCAGTGCTTATCCCAGTTAGTATTGCCTGTGTATGAATGTTCCTTTACATTTCATGACAAAAGCAAAAGAACTCCATTAAGCTTTTATGTATCTTTAAAGCATTCCCTTTTTCAAGATATATTTTGCTCTTCAGATAGTTGTACCTTCAGTGCGTGATACAGTTAGGTTTGTAACCGCCATCTGCCAGCCCACAATTCCTTAGATTCTATTGTTTTAATTCACTCCTTTAATTGAATCTATGGTAATCAGTTCAATTGATTTTTAAACTGGAAATGGTGTACAAGATGTTAAATAAATACAATATACACATGAGAGTGAATAAAGCTGCTAAAATCCTGATTTATTGGCAAAACAAGATATATACGATGTTCCTTTTCCTTTCAAAAAACCACTTCGCAAATAATTGAAATCACGCTGGTTGTTCTGATTCTTCTTTATGGTATGGAATATCTCTAGTAGAGACAGTGCAGTCCAGCATTTGCTTCATCATCAGGTAATTTGGCTGAATGCACATCCCAGAAACTGCATTTTTTAGGCCACTAAGACTGTTGGAAGTGAAGCTGATAGTAAATGGAAGACCACAGGATTTCTTGGATATAATAAGGCAGCAAGATATTTTAATGTTTCTTGGGTCTTTCTTGGAAAGATCCTCTTCCTTCTTGTCCCTACGGGGGCTACTTCGAAGGAGAGGAGAGGGCGGTTTCTTCTAAGCACACTCACTGCTGATGGGCTCAGCTGTATGGCTGGCCAGTTCCTTCGTCATGGCTTCCTTCAAGGCAGTCTGCACATCTGTGCAGCTTATGGTGGAGGGCTGGGTTTTCTGACTCAAGCCCTCTACTTCCATGGTCACATGGTTGTACACATCTGTTAGTAAGGTTTTGACCAGGCCCTTGGCTTTGGCTTCAATATAGGCCTTGAGCACCTGTCGTACCATCTTGGAGGCAAAGAGCTTGGGGGAACTGAATCTCACCACCTTGCTGCTGACAGTATTTGTGGCATAGGCATGCTTGACCCCATGTTCTAGGTGAGAGTGGAGTTTCTTCTGTTTTTGAGTCCTTTGATTTTGCCGGATGTGCTGATATTTCTTCCGAAGCTGGTGTCTCTTCACAGTTCTGGCCTTTCTTTTCCCTTGCTGTTTAGCAGCCATTGTTCTTTTTTTTTTTCCTGACCTACTCTCATCAAGCTTCTGCCTTCAAATGTCACCAACCCATTGTGGGCGTGGCCATTTATAGGCAGCAGCATGCAAATGAAGGAATTACACTGAAAGTGCTGATTGGGTAGGACTAGACTTCGCTGTAACAAAGAAACCATTATCGCCCCAGGTGTGGTTATGATCTGGGCAGTTATGAGGTCTGATGGTGTCATAGCTCAGCGGCTCACAGCAATAAATGTTACAGTTCCAACTCTAAGTAAAATTACCACCATGATCCTCAGCCTACTTGGAGGAGATAAACATTCCCAGAGTCCTGGGAGTTGGGCAATATACATCATCATCATCATTCCCCTTCATCAACCTTAAACTTGACAGTCATGCTGTGTGTATGATTTTCATCCCCTCACTGAACAGTCCCAAAAATCCCAGACTGATCTCTGTTGGCAGGATCATTCTGAATGAAATGGGGTTTGGATGCATTTTCAACCTGTTTCCACTTCTGAGTTTCATGAGCTTCGTGATGTGCAGCAGTTTTCAGGGAATTGTAATCTGGGTGACGCAGAGAAGCACGGCTCATAAGGGGTCCAGGAAATTAAGCGCCAGCCCTTTTAAATACGAACGAATTTTGTCCTTTCCTGCTTATTATTTACTTATTTAGTAAATGTATATGGTCGCCTAACTCACACGCAGTGACTATTGTCAAGTAGCTGAATTCTAATCAAATGATGGGTCCAGCGAGTAGATATACAGGTGAGGATATATTTCCAATGAAGACAAAATAAAATCACCCAAAAAGAATACTTTGGAAGAACTTCAAAAGCATCTGCCAGACTGTACCAAGACTATACACCATGTTTAAAAAGTTGTAAACCAGCACAAACAGTGTTGATTGGGGGCACATCCATACCTGGTGTGGCCCCCATTCCAGAATCAGTTCACACCTGGATGATCCCATGCCGGTGCCTGTTCAGGAGCTAAACTGATCATTGGAGTATTTGAAGCTACAGTAAAACTAATGTTCTTTAAAAAAAAAAAAAAAAAAGGATCTGCAATCCTCTTTGTGGGCTGTCAGTTTCTACATTTGCAGGAACTTGCCCCACTTTGTATCTTCAGCTTGAGTGGCCATATTAATTAATTAATATTAATGTTAATGTTAATATTTATTTATTTATTTATTTATTTGTGTGTCTGGGTGTTAGAAGTACAAGTAAATAGAGAAAACATGAACATAAGCAACAGAACCAATACACTGAAATAAATGGTTAAACCTCTTGAAATCATTTTTTAAATTTTCTCTTATTGTACATCACACTGCTGTACAGTTTCCTTGTCATTTTAAAAGAAGTTCTTACAAGCATAAATTTTATATATAACTCCTCCTTACATAAATAAAAGAAAATACACAATGTGGTAACAAACTTGTCTGATCTCACATGTTTATCATTTTCCTGATTGGACATTGGACATAATTGAGAAGAAACTGGAACGCACACCCAAATCTGATTGGCAGCAATATCTCAGAGCATTTAATGTTACTTTAAAAATCATATTAAATCTCTTAAATAGTTTTGTTGAGCTTTTACTTCTTTAATTATATTTAAAGGAGGATTTTCTTACTAAAACATCTGTGTGCATTTATTTCCATCCTACTTTGCACGCAAATACGCATACATATTCATTTCTTATTTAATTTTAAAACTTTGTTTCTTTTTAAAATATAGGTTTATTCCTGAGGTTCGAAATATAAATACAGAGTTTTAAATACAAATTTTAAAATGAGGAATTTTCAAACATCATTGTTATCCCGTCGTGTTGAAATGTGGGTGATGAAAAAACTCATTCCCTGACCGGGAATCGAACCCGGGCCGCGGCGGTGAGAGCGCCGAATCCTAACCACTAGACCACCAGGGAAGCTGTTCCAAAAGCTTTCTTTAGTTTTAACAGAGTCCAAATGGAACATATTTCCCGGTGATAAACGCAATAGTTTTCTGTAGAATTGCAGTGAGACTCAGTTCTAAATATACTGTTACACTAATTCAGAAGTTTTAAAATTGGGCTTTTCCCATTTCTAAACTCCAGCGAACAGAATCTTAAAGGGGAGGGGAGGGGAGGGGAGGGGAGGGGGGGGAAGATGGGGGACAGGGGAATGGGGAGCGGGACTCTCTCCTTTGCATCCGGCCTCAAATTCTCTATCCCGCAAAATACTTCTTCGGTGGCAAAGGGAAGTCGAAAGTGAAATTGAACGTGAACGCGTCCATAAAATAACCAGGAAGGAAAATGCTTAAAATGTATCTTTCAGTTGTTTTCTAGATGCTTAAAATGTATCTTTCACTTGTTTTCTAGACATACAACCTGGATGCATTTTTTATGGGAGGGATATAGAGCGGGGGGAAAAAAGGGATGTGTCAGAAGTGGGATTTGAACCCACGCCTCCATTCGGAGACCAGAACACCCAGCGCGGGGAAGGAGCGAACCTTGAGTCTGGCGCCTTAGACCACTCGGCCATCCTGACACTCGCGGTTGAGTCTCTGCAGGAAGGCCCTTTACCCTTCCATTCCGCTCCGCAAACAGCCAGCAATCGCCTTCCCACGCAGACTCCTTCCCGCAGCCCCAGAAAATTAATGCGCCGCGGTAAATCTCTAGATACGGAACTATCGGCAGCCATAAAGCGTAACAGCACCGCAGACGGAAAGCTAAACATCCAATCGAGCCGCCAGACGTTTGCACGAAGTTTATACTTCCTGGAGCCAAACAGTGCCAGTTCCAGCTGGGTTCTTTTTTTGCAAAACGAACTGTTTAAATAATACCTAGTGGGGCCGCTTCCTAATTCACTGATATTTATTAGTAGTATTAATAGTAATTCATTTTGCAGGTTTTGCAATTTCATGGTTTATTTATGGAAGCCATCCAGAGTCTTCAGAAGGGGGCTCCAAAATGGTATACAAATAGCATTCGTCTTAGTCTTAGTATATTAGTATTAGGAGTGGACAGTTTGGAGATGTTTGGCCAGAACTAAAGATTATATGGAAAAGTGGGGGTTTCTCCCTGAGGGCAAGGATGTTTGCTGCGAATGCGGCAATATTCAAAGAACTACCCGTCTTTTGCAGTGCCCTTTGGGACCGACATGCGCACAGAATGACTCAATTGATCAGAAACACCTCTGCCATCAATGTGGCCCAACATTGGGCTAGTTATATAAATTTTATATTTTTATTAAATGTTTTTAACTTTTTAACTTTTAATTAATACTCTCCCCCTTTCTATTTCTTGCACTTCTGACATGAAACGACAAGTATTAGTATTAATTTATTGGCTGTGGAACTCCAGTGTATTTATTAAATATCTAAGTTTATACATCTAAAGTTAAAATTTTAATTTAAAATTAAAATGAAATGTCTTAAATTGCATTGTTTCATCTATTTAAATTATCTATATTGGTGCAATAAAAATGGAAAACCAAACAAAAAGAAAAAAAGGATGGCTTGATCAGAGTTATAGGATTTTTAATACCTTGTGTTTTTTTTTCCCATGAACTTCACCTTTGTTTCTCATCTGCAGCCAAAATACACACCACTTGCCAAAACAAAACTTTTTTGAAAAAAGAAAAGCTGATTTTCAAGAGGGTACTACCATGCTTGATACGTGATCGGCTCTTATGGCACATCTCTTGCCAATCTCATATGCTTTCCTAGCGGTAATCAAATAATTGAGGTTGGCCTCTCCAGAACACACAGAATGATATTTTTCTTCCAGATATGACAGTGCAAGAATATTTATTGCAAAATGATTCTGATATTTGCAAGAATATTTATTGCAAAATGATTCAAAGGGCACTGCAAAAGATGGGTAGTTCTTTGAATATTGCCGCATTCGCAGCAAACATCCTTGCCCTCAGGGAGAAACCCCCACTTTTCCATATAATCTTTAGTTCTGGCCAAACATCTCCAAACTGTCCACTCCTAATACTAATATACTAAGACTAAGACGAATGCTATTTGTATACCATTTTGGAGCCCCCTTCTGAAGACTCTGGATGGCTTCCATAAATAAACCAATCATGGTGAAACCATGAAATTGCAAAACTTGCAAAATTAATTACTATTAATACTACTAATAAATATCAGTGAATTAGGAAGCGGCCCCACTAGGTATTATTTAAAAAGTTCGTCTAGATTTGCAACTACATAATCAACAAATTGCATTTCTGACTAGCGTTCATCTTTGCCCATACAGTACTCTGGGCAAATTCTCAATTCTTGAAAGATGCTGTTAATCTCTCAAACTGTGTATTATATTAAATAACAAAACAGAAATATTAAATGTTTAAAAGGAAAAAAATGGTACATGCCTCTGTTGCCATGAAACAGGGAGCAATAGGTAACATCACAATAATCTTTGTAGGAAAGAATACTCTGAAATGTGAGGCTTTTCAGATAATATCCTCCAAGCTGAAGCTGTGTAGTTGTAAATGACACAATTATGAATGCAGAACCCTTCTCTTCCATGCAACATGTCATGTAAGTTCCATTCATTAAAAAAAATCAGCTACGCTCCAGTTATCCGAATTGAAGTACTTTTTAATCAGTTGTTCCTCCCCCCAAAAAACTGCTGGTTTATGGATTTTAAAGTATTTGCAAAACAGCTAAGCAACAAAAAACTAAAGCATTTTGTCTTCAATAATTTCTGTTTTATTAATCCATATATAGCCAGCCAGTTTCCCCACTCTTTCTTTGGGCTCCAACCTTTTCCCATTGGTTATAAATATTCAACTTGTGTCAATTATTCAACATTTTTACTAGCTGGAACAGTGGCCTATAGCAGAGGACCAATTGTCAGAATGGTTCAAGACAGGAACAATTTACATTTATCAGGTGATCAGATCCATTTTTTTTTAAACTTCCTACAGCGGTCATGGAACCATTGGGTTCCACAAGAGGTCACTAGGGATTCCCTGGGAGATCACAATTTATTTAAAAAATTATTCCAAATTCAGGCAATTTCACATTAAAGAGGTAAGTTTCATTCCTTATTTTTAGTCTAGGAATACCATTAATGCATATATACTGTACAGAACTACCCATGAAACAAATATAATAATTTTGTAACTTCTGGCCTATATTTGAGCCTGAATGTGCAGGGGTTCCCCCAGGCCTGAAAAATATTTCAAGGGTTCCTCTGGGATCAAAACGTTGAGAAAAGCTGGTATATAGTATTATATTTGGGCTGGTTTCTGGGCAAACCCTGCTGATTGCCTGGTTACAGCAAAGGGCTGCATAAAATCTGGCCTTTGCTGCCATCTAATGGCCCTTGGTCCTACAGGAAATCAACCCTGACTGTTCATTGGAAGGACAGATACTGAAGCTGAAGCTCAGATACTTTGGCCACCTAATGCGAAGAGAGACTCACTGGAAAAGACCCTGATGCTGGGAAAGACTGAAGGCAAAAGGAGAAGGGGACGGCAGAGGATGAGATGGTTAGATAGCATCACTGATGCAATGAACATGAATCTGAGTAAACTCCAGGAGACAGTGGAGGACAGGAAGGCCTGGCATGCTGTGGTCCACGGGGTCACGAAGAGTCGGACATGACTTAACAACTGAACAACAACAACAACAACAACAACAAATGGCCCTTGGAGTTTAACCTCCTAGCTCTACAGATGACATCAAGGCTAAGCAATCCTTTGTTTTGGTCTGCACTCTCTCTTTTTCAACAGCAGGAGGGCTGCAGAAGACCTTCCAGTGACACTAGGCCTGGCAGGACAGAACCATTTCTACCCATTTTCAATCTTTCAAGGGTGGGGAGAGGTTTTAAGGTTGGAAATGGGTCACTTTTATCTCAAAGAGATTTCAGGCACCCACTATAATCTCTATTTAAGCATTTTAAGCAGGGTTTCTTAACCTTGGCCACTTTAAAATGTTTGGGCTCCCACTCCCAGAATTCCCCAGCCAGTCACCAACCCATGCTGGCTGGGGAATTCTGGGAGTTGAAGTCCACATATCTTAAAGTTGCCAAGGTTGAGAAACACTGATTTTAAAATGAACAGTGGGATGCAGAAAATTGATCATTGTGCCAGTACAGTTGGAAAGCAGAATCTCAGAATTACTGGAGGGGAGGGGGAGACACACACATCCTATAGGCCATAGTTGACCTATTCCAACCTAGTTGGCTATTTCTTGCTTTGTGAAGAATAAATCCAAGGACATTATCATCCTGGTATATGTAATGCACTAGCTTTGTAGGCATAAAACCTGGGGCAAATACAAGTAGTTTCATCTACAACATTGATCAGCCAGGCAGTCACAACCTGTACTTGATGTATCTTCCAGTCCAAAGCGTTCATAGATGTTTGGCTAATATCGTGTTTTGTGACCTGAGTCCACAACTGAGTTTCCATAAACCCATGCAAGATGACTGATCCAGAGTCTTCAGAAGGGGGCTCCAATATGGTATACAAGTCTTGTAAAATAAATTAGTAAATTATCATTCACAATTTGTATGAGTACTCCCGTCCTAGCAAACCAGTTTCGATGAATCTCTATTCCCTGGGAGATAGTAATGGTTTTCATACAAAAAACTGTTGCCATCTTGCAAAGGCTTCAACAAGCATCAAAAACATCCATCCTCCAGATGGCCTTACAAAATCAATGGGCACATGTTGCCAAGGGGCAGGTGGCCAGTCCCAGCAGCATAGGGGGGCTGTTTAAAGTTGGTGCTATATGAGTTGATACCCTGCACAGTCCATGCCTGGTGAAGGTGAAAGGTCCCCTGTGCAAGCACTGAGTCATGCCTGACCCTTTGGGGGGATGCTGCTTTTGCGACGTTTTCTTGGCAGACTATAGTGGGGTGGTTTGCCATTGCCTCTCCCAGTCGTCACCTTCCCCAGCAAGCTTGGAAGGATGGAGGGCTGAGTCGACCTGAGCCGGCTACCCGAGAATCCAGCTTCCAATTGGGATCAAACTCGGGTCGTGGGGAGTTTCCGTTGCAATACTGCTGCCTACCCCTCTGCGCCACACGAGGCTTATACAATCCATCCCTACTTCTTCTATTTGCTGATCTTCTTGGCCACCATACGAAACTACTAACCAGTCCTATTTTTATCACCCCCAGGTGTCCTGAATGGACTCTTGGCAAGATTTGCATATTTCAGGGACATGGTGGGTATGTGTCTGTGTAGGATAACTTTGTGTGTGTGTGTGTGTTGTGTGTGTGTGTGTGTGAGAGAGAGAGAGAGAGAGAAAGAGAGAGAGTTGTTGATTGCAGTTATCTTTCCCTTGTTAGCAGATCATGATGAATCTACTAAATGTCTTACATACCAATTTTACTTGGTGCATGAGTTTGCAAATACAATAAAAAGCTCCAAGTTGAGCGCCAACTTGATACAGCTTTCTTCTGAAATACTACTGTGGTTTAGTTTGAAAAGCTTGTAAGTTCCTTCACTTATGGAGAAGAGTTTGAGACTGACCACAGCATCCTTGCAGAATTCCACATCAAGATTAGTTTCTTTACTTCTCTCACCTTCACATTACCAGTCCTTGACTCTCAATAATACCCAAATCCAGACAGCAATTTTTTACTGTTAAGTTCTACATCAACTTTTATCACTCCTGTGGTCTTTATTTTTCCTCCCATGTAAATGATCAATAAGAAAGGTGTCACATATAGTTTGATGTCTGAAAATTCATCTTCTGTCTAACTCCATCTTGAGCATTTTTCAAAATTTGCATTGCAATGTTGCAACAAAAACTCTGCCCCTTCTTTACTTGCATGTGATGTTGCAACCTAAGTATGAAAGGCCAGAGTTTATGTCATGGCATCATTTTGCCATCATTGTGGTTAGGAACAGGCACCTATGCTCCAGCAAGCGTGTTCTCCTGTCCTGTTCTCCTGTTGTCGTCAAGTCCCTATCTCATATCTGAAGCAGCCTTAACCCAGTCTACCCATCTGTCAAAACTCAGCTCCTTCATAGGCCCAGGCCAGGCCAGCCCCATCTCTCATTAAGGAGAGTGAGTGATGGCTATTTCCTGCTGGCTGGTGGCATTCAGTAGGAAGGGCAAGAACGCCATGGGATTCCACCATTCCATTTCCTTAGTATGTTCCACCCCATGTGCTGTACTGTAAATAAGGACACCATCATTTGGCAGCAATACTGAACTGGCAGGATAGCCATTGGCAGTGAAAGGAAGGAGTCACTGATGGGCTGGGATAGTTTCTGCCAGTGCAAGGATGAGTGGAGATTGGCCAGGAGAAAAAGCCGATAGACAAGATCATGAATGCTAAGAACAGATCTGTAACAAAGAGGAGAATAGTTAAACAGTTTTCCAGTGTGAATGTATGGCTGGACAGAGAGAGAGAGAGAGAAAGAGAGAGAATACAGGTAAGTCAAGTTCAAATACTATAGTGCAAAATTCGATTTAGTGTGACTTATAAATCGATACCAGGTTGTGTATAACGTGAGTCAAAATTCAATTAGTGTGTGGCTGAAGCTAACGCATGGACAGCTGCTGTTGGGATTTTAGACAATCATCATCATGTGTGCAAAATGGAGAAAAAAGAAGGTTCCAGTCAAGGAAAGCTCAAAAAAGAAGAGGCTCGTTTTGAAGAACCACAGCAGAATGCAGGAGATAGAAGGTACGCTTTGGATACGGCTTTATCCTCTTTTACTGTTATTTCATTACTAATCATATAAGCATTATGTTTAAAAATTTTAATTGCCTATTTCCATTGACCTGGAACCAATTACCCTATTTCCCGTAGAAATATCACTCCAAATAGTGCAAATTCAAATAATGCAGCCATTCTGTGGGAGTCATTAACCACACTAATCGTGACCTACCTGTAGATGCCTTTAGATTACAAAACTAGGCAGTCTAATTATTCGTAGACTGTGAGAAAAGCCAGTTCTGGATCAAACAGACAGGCCTCTCTCTTGAGGCAATGATCGGCAAGCAGAAACTCACATCCTTTGGGCCTGTGACATGAACGGACTAGAAAAAATGATCATGCTTGGCTAGGCTGAGGAAAATAGAAGGGGAGACAATGGATAATATGGATGGATGGGGTAAAGAAGGTCCCCACAGTGTCCTTAAAAGAGCTGCAGATTAATAGGCATTTTGTCCGTACAATCACCAGGCCTCAGGCCTGACTCACTGGCACCTAAATAATTAGGGCTGAGCCACACAACCAGGTTGCTCCAGCATGAGTACTGGCCACTGTCTGTTTCTCAAGGGCAAAAATGAAAAACATAGCCTTTGCTTGCCCCCAGCTCGCCATGAAGGCAAGTCCTGCCCATCTTACATCAAAAGTAGTATTTTACAGCTTGGACCAGCTCAAGCAAGACCGTCCAGTTTGGCTGCTCTGCTCAATTTCATCAGAGGCAAACCACCCCATTTGGGCTATTGTTCAGCAGAGCAGGAATGCACCTTCTGGTCACTGGTCACTGCCTTCCAAGGCCATTTTATCCTGGGCTGCTGGACTTGTGAAATGTTGAATTATTGTTGTTGTTGTTATTGTTGTTATTATTTTTTAAGCATGTTGTTAGTATGTTTATTTGCAACCATAGCAAAAATATTTAGGTTTATTAGACCCTCCCCATTCCAAAAGACCCTGGGTAGCTTACAATGAAATACAATGAAAAACAACGAAAGCATAACCAGAAAATATAACAAAGGATAAGGACACTGGAGAAAAACAATCACAGCAATCAAAAACATGACAGGGATCCACAGACAGATTAACCCCGGGCCCAGGAACAGAACCAGGCCATAAGGGCCTTCTGGGATCCCAGAAGAGTGAGCGCCATCCATATCTTGAGGGGGATGCTGTTCCAGAGGGCAGGGGCAGTGACAGAAAAGACACATTCCTCAGTTTGGACTAGTGGTTAAGGTGCTGGGCTAGAAACCAGGAGACTGAGAGTTCTAGTCCCACCTTAGGCATGAAAGCCAGCCGGGTGATCTTGGGCCAGTCCCTCTCTCTCAGCCCAACCTACCTCACAGGGTTGTTGTTGTGGGGAAAATAGGAGGAGGAAGGAGTATTTGGAATGTGTGCCGCCTTGAGTTATTTATAATAAAAAGTAATAAAGGTGAGATAGAAAATAAATAAATGACTGCTGTATTGTGAATTATCCAGTTTCTACTTAATATTAGCCTTTTGGGATGACTATAAGTCAAAATTGTAGGTAACTGTGTTTAAAACAAAAACCCAGAGACAAATCCCCTAAAGGGAGAAGAAAACATTAAAAAATCATACATGCAATTCATTGAATAAAGCTGCTAAAATCCTGGTTTATTGGATTGCCTTTTGGAAACACCTTACAAACAATTATTTCAAATATTTACTTAATCATGGCTTTCTTAGCATTTAGGTTCTGGCTTAGACACTGATGAAAATGTCTTAGAATATACAGGCCATTGTCCAGTCATCACTTTAACTTCCTTCATATTGTTTGGGAATAACAATTGTGGGAGATGAAAGGTGGTGCCTTAGGAAATGTAGAGTGCAGGATTTCTTATACTTAAAAGGGCAGCAAAATATGTTAAAGTCTCTCGGATACTTTTTACGATCTTTGTTCTTCTCCCTTTGGGTCCCTGCGGGAGAAGGGAGGCATGTTCCTCTAAGCACATTCAGTGCTGGTAGGCTCGGCCGAGTGCTTGGCCAGCTCCTTCGTCATGGCTTCCTTCAAGGCGGCTTGCACATCCGACCCGCTGATGTCGGACAGCTCGTGCTTCTGGCTCAAGGTCTCCACCTCGGTGGCCACCTGGTCGTAGACGTCGGTCAGCAAGGTCTTCATCAGGCTCCTGGCCTTGGCCTCCATCCGCACCTTGGGCATCTGCCGAAGGGCCTTGGAGGCAAAGAGCCGCGGGGAGCAGACCCTCTCTGGGCCGCTGTTCTCCGACTTGGCGGCCGAGGACCGCTTGACCCGGCGTTTGGGACGAGCCTGGTGCTTCTTCTGCTTCCTGGGCTGCAGCTTCTTCTGCTTCCGCTTAGCTAGTTGGTGCCTCTTCTGGATCTTCTTCCTCTTTGTGTCTCTGGCTTTCTTTTTGCCCTGCTGTTTGGCAGCCATTGTTCTTTTCTCCTGAAGCCCCTGCCTGAAATGTCGCCAGGCTTTTGAGGCAATATCACTTATAGACAATAACATGCAAATGGAGCTACACAGGGAGACCTGATTGGCTGTCTTTGTCTTTATTATATCCAGGGTGTCATTGTTACATTAAAATGGTCTGTGATCTAAAGCCTGATGGCCATTTCTATACAACAATATAATGCCATGCAGTATCACCCCATCATCAGCTGTCCTACAATACGTTCTAAGCTACAGCATACTTTGCTATTCATTCATGAGTAGGTTGCTACCATGATGTTCTCTAGCTCTCAGACAGGAAGCAACTGAACTGACACGGACAGTGGCAAATTACTACCCTGTTAGCAAGCCTTCTGTTTCGTGCATATTGCCAGGCCCTGCCTCAATCCAAACATTTTTGTCCTTTCAGACCCCTGGTCTGTGACTTAGCTTGTACAATGGCCTTGGCGCAGAGGTTGAATGGATGTGTTGATTATACAGTGGTAACTAATGAAGACATATGGAAGTGTAATAGGAAACATGGCATAAGTGTATCAAAGGTTAAATATTGCTTTAAAGCTATCATTCATAGGGAAAACTGGGGAAGAGAGGTGGCTTGGATTTGGAAATGCTTTCCCTTCTCTTCTCAATAGATGACCACAATTATTAACAGCTGCATTTCAGCACTGACCATATGCCAGCGATAGGGTTAGTACGCCAATCATTTTCATCCACATACAGGCTGTGTTTGAAGGGCTCATAGCATTAATTACCTAGTAATCCTGTTCCTGTTTCTGAATAAACTCAGATATCCAGGTTCTGTTGCAAGGAAGAAACCTTCCATTCAGGTAACCACCCCCACAACTCACAAGGGGCTCCTTTAAAGATGATTCATATGAAACCTCCAAGTCTCATAACAATTCTCCGACATGCTGTTATCAGCCCAAGGAAATAAGCTACATATCCTGCATCCACCTTTCTCTCCCTGTCCTCTAAAGTTCAGTGTAAAAGAGGGTTTGCTTTCAATTCACACTGTGGCAACCCCAACAGCCGACATAATTTAAAAAGAAAGAAAACCATATGAGAATTACATGACCTGGTAAAACCCCATTTTATTATACTCCTAAGAATTAGATGTTTCTTTTCCAAAGTTTTTTTTTCCAGCGATGTGGGGAGTTTTTGGCAGGTCAGATTCCTTGTTAGGCTCTTAGGGATGGAAAGTCGTTGGTTCCTGGGTTTAGGTGAGATGTTCCTCTAAAGAGAAGAGTTGCTCAGTATTGTTAGGGTATCATCAGGTGGAAGCTGGACTGGGGGGGACGTGGTTTCGAAGGCTGGCTCGCTCTCCCTTCCTCTCACTTCTTGCATGTCACAAGTGCCAGCCAAAGGAAACAGGAAAGAGCGGTTCTACTGGCGTCGTGGCTCTTTGCGTACAGTCTGGACCAGATCCATGGCTTGCTTCTTGCGCATCACTCTCTTCAGCGCGTTTTGTAACTCCTTGGAGCCAATGGTGCAACTCCGCCTGACTTTCTTGCTGGACTTGGCCTTCTCAGACACATTGTTGTAGAACCTCCTTATGAAGGAGATCATCTTCCCCTTCGCTTTGGTCGATATAGGTATTCTGTCCCGATGCAGCCGACGCAGGACTTTGGAAATAAACTCATCATAAGGCCGCTTCAGACCTGGCCTTTGGGGCCCAGCTGGCTTTCTCACCACCCTTGGTCCCTGCTTCCCTTGTCTTCTATGTGGCTTTCTGTACCTTGGCAACAGCTTCCGGTGGGCTCTCCTCCTGCCTGTGGTCTGCCTCTTTCTCCTTGGAAACCGAGTCCGACGCCTTGATCTGCAAGCAGCAGCCATTGCCCCAATCATCTCCAAGTTGTTTCAGCTTTTTCCACCTGAGAAAGCCACTGTGGCTTTGAGCTTTGCTTTTATTTAGGGTTCGGTGCTCCGATGCTCTTCATCCCACTGATGGTCTGCTGGTGTACTAAGTGATGCAAGTTTTGATGTAGGAGGGACATCCAATCAGGTTCTAGTACGTCATAATGTACTCTCTGAGCCTTCTGACAGCCATGTGCCCACAGAAGGGATTGTGACATTTTACTAGCTCATTGGCCACTGGGCAGAGTCAAGAAGAAACTCAGGCAGGACTGTGACAAACCTTAATCACGGTTTACAACTGTGCATCAATTTTCACACATTATTATCATAAAGAGATGTTACTTGTTAATTTCCAGAGCTCTCCCCATCATATTAGAGAAATCTAGGAACAAATAACCAAACTACTGTGGCACAATTTTGGACTTTAAAAAAAAAAGACATCCCAGTAGTAAAATGGAAGGGTTAAATTTCTAAGAGGCTTATATTTTCTACTTGAGCGGGGAATGGTTTGCAAGCAGAACATGCCTTTGATCATCGAACTATGTTCTTACCCTACAGCCTTCTTTCAGAGTTCCTGCTGGAAATGTCACTCTACTTCAGAACTGGACTACAAAGCCAAGCTGCAGAAAAATAGTTGAAAACAGAATAAAACATTATTTGATTATTTTACTGAGAGACAATAATGCTTAATGCTGTTTCCAGCATATTTAATGAAAAAAAGTGGAGTAACTATAGATATTTCTAAAGACATCCATGCAGCTCTGGAAAGATTGAATGGAAAGACGTTTCTGTGAAGCAATGATATTGTCCTTGTACCCTATGCAAAGTTTTTACTTGAGCTAAACTTTGTGTGATCCCTCTGGAATGAGGCTCCCCTGAGCTCTGGATGCCCTCCTGCCCCCAGCCGTGAAGACCTGGCTTTTCATCCAGGCCTTTGGCGAGGGAGAGTGAGACCCCTCACTTCATCATGGTTACCATCTTTTATCTTTATTTTGTATTGGTTTTATTGTACAGTAATTTATTTGTTGTGAGCCACCCAGAATCACTGAGTCAGGCAGGATACATGTTTAATAGATGATGGCGGTGATGGCGGTGATGACGACGATGACAACAGTGAGGACACAGGAATGTATCCACACTTTCAAAAATTACAATGAGCACCAGAAATCATAATCTTTCCACATCTTGCTTACTGTCCATCCACAATTATGGAACTTGAAAGGGCATGGTTCTACGGCCAGACAGAGAACAGACAAGAAAACCTTGAGAAACACCAGTCAGTTGATACTAACAAGTATCATAGACCTCAACTTATACAACTAAAAAGGACTTTCAGTGGGGACAACGGTGGCTTGATCTAGTTTTTCCCCTGTCTGTGGACTGACCTGTCAGGGTGGCTTTTTTTCTTGGGGTCAGGCAGGCTTCCTTGGAGCCCAGAAGTGTTCTCCGGATTAAGGAGAACCCCAGGAATCACCCCATGTGTTCTCTAGATGGCTGGTCACAGCCAGAAGACCGCAAAACGGCATTTCACGATTGACTGGTAAGTGATCAGCCGGGAGGCAGGGCCGTCACCTTCTTCCCAAGCCGCTCTGAAGCCAAAACAGACCTTAAAGCTGCCCACCCCATTTCTATAGTACTAAGTTTGTTTTGTTTAAATTTTACCGAAGAGAGGCTTCCTACAACAAACAAATGCAGAATCTCTTGGTGACTCTCATTATTTTTGAAAATTATTAACTTGGTAATTTGCCTTTTTGTATATAATTTGTTAAATTGAGATTTAACAAATTCCCTTCTGGACTTCAGAAAACAATTAAAGACCTGGTTTTGTCACCGTGCCTGGGGCCAGAGGGAGAATAGTCACTTCTGGGGATGGCTAGCCCCCTAGAGTGGCCCTGTTTTACTTGTGGGTTTATAGAGAACTTTTAGCCATTGGGTTCCCATCATATTTATATTTTATTATGTATTATATTTATTCTATAGTCTTATATTGCATTGTTTTAATTGTGTTTTATTGTAAACTGCCCAGAGTCCCTCCTTGGGCGGAGATGGGCAGTGATAAATTTGATTAATTAATAAATAAATAAATAAATAAATAAATTTAGTTTTTTATTGTTTTTTTAATTAAAGCAATTTTTGAGGAATATAAAATTTTCTCTTCTTCACTGAATCTGCAGATTGGAGTTCTGATCTATTTGCTTTCACTTTCCCGTGGGAATGCTGTTTGTTATTACTTTTTATTTTCCTGATTGGCCACACCGGAGATGAAAAGGCTGGAGAGAGTGTTCAGTTACAATAACTTTACCTTCCTGAGGTACTAGAGGGCACCATGATCTATCTTACTGTTAAGAAATATGGAGGAAATTAATTTGATATTTAAATGTCTCTACAATGCTGTTATTCAAGTCCTGGAGCATTTCTCAGAATTTGTGTCCTGACTCCCAGGAAACACTCTGAGACAGGGAACTGTTCTCTAATGTTTTATTGCTAATACATAACAGTAATCCTAACAAACTGAACAAGCGTGGGAAAAACCCAGCCATATAAACCCCGCAGGTTAAGGCGGTCCCAATCTGTGCCTCTTGGAATGGCTCACCAATTCCTCAGTGCTACGCATGCGCTTAACAGTCTGGAAGGGAGCCCCCTGCTGGCCATCCTTACTCATGACAATTTGTGGAGTCCAAATTGTCACAAGAAATGAGAGAAACTGAGGCTGAAAACTACCTGAAGAGTAAAGTGGTTTCTCCAAAGAAAAAGATGAGAACTGATGACTTACATTTAAATAGTCAAAGGAAAATTGAGTTGTCAATAGTTGAAGATAGGAAGATTGTGTTGCCACCACACCATGATCAAGGAAGAATAGTAAATTCTAGAGGCTGGAAGATTTTGGATGAATATTTGGGCTTTTTAAAACAAGTTGTAGAATTGAAAGTGACAAGAAGAAAGCTCTGTACATAATACTGAGACATGTAAATGCCCTGGTTTACTTTGAAGTGGGGTAATTGTCTAAATGTGTTTTATCAGGACGGTTTCTTAAAGGTTTGGATAAATGGTTATGCTGTTTTGAAAATTCCTACATTTTTGGTAAATGCTTAGGATATTGTTTAGATGTGGTTATCAGGATGGTTTTTTAAGGGTTGAGATACATGTTTATGCTGTTTGGAGAATTCTTATATTTTTGGTTAATGTTAGTTTAGTTGGCAGATAGAGCCAAATTATGGTGAAGGATAGTGTTTGTTACTGTATTTGGTTCCAAATTATGTTTTATAAGTTTTTCTTTAATTGCGAGGGTAATTTTTAGAAGGGAGTGTAATAATGAGAATTTAAATGCTTTATAGAAATAATGTTTACTATAATATGAATTGGAGTAAGAGAGTGGTATTGATTTATCTATATCTTTGGTATAGAAAGTTGGAAACCCCTTCGTAGTAGTTGGTTTTGTGTTTTTTTACACCTTTTTAGTTCTTTTTTTTCTTTTTCTTTGTAGGCTTCTTTGTTTCAACCTTTTTAGTTTTTATGTCTATTTTCAAAATGCTTTAATAAAGTTTTCTTAAAAAACACGTATACAACTAAAAAGAAACACAAGGCAGAAGAATTGATCAGGAGGAAGTTCTGGATTGCAGGAAAAGATATCTGGACATCCAGCACTGGATCCATTTCAAGTAACAAAGGTAGAATTCTTAAAACTGAGAACACCATGGAAAGAAAATAACAAAAGTGTCCTCAACATCAAACTGTGTAGGGAAAAAAAATCCCTTTCCATCTAAAACAGTACTTTCACCACACAGTGAGAGGCATCTAGTCAAGCTTTGTACACACCAGCATCATGAGATGACTGAACCTCTCCAGGGTTTCTAAGATCAGATAGAATTGTTTTGCTGCAAATAACACTGTGCAGGATGATGACAAGAACATACTCAAAGGATCCAGTTGGTTAAATGATGAGTTTCTAGCTTCCAGTGAAATCTTGGGGAAATAACTGTCATGATGAAATGGTTTTTCCCTAAATTGCCACTTTTCATACATGCCACCGTATATGAAAGGCTGTCCATACAAACAGTGAACTACCCTTTGAACATGGGGTACTGATCCAATCATTTAAATAAATGAAAGCAGTGCTCAGTGGATATTGATAGTTACAATTTTAAAAAATAAGACTATCTTGTATCTTGATTTCAAACATGAATTCAACAACTTTGTACTCCAAGATCATCAAGGTTAAAACGATTTTTTTTAAATGCAATCATATAATTTGAAGGACCAGTCATTTTTTTTTTGCATCAAGCAACATACCAAACTAAGAAAAATTATTTATTTAATTTATTTATTAAAGAGATTTATATGGCTGCCCAACTCACGCACAGTGACTCTGGGCGGCTTACAGAAATAAAACTTCAAATACAAAACCCACGAGACCCCCACGCCCCTGGCAGCAACAATACACTCAAATAAACCACTTGATGGGCTCTGCATGAACCTGGGCTCCCCAGGCTGGCTGGCAAAGCCGTGTCTCCAGGGCCTTTTGGAAGAGTATGAAGGTGGGGCCAGCCTTATCTCTGCAGGGATGATGTTCCACAGGGAGGGAGCCCCCATGGAGAAGGCCCTTCCTCTCCGTCCCACTAGATGGACCTCCTTAATGGGGGGGGACCCGTAACATACCCCACCTCCCCAATCTGGTGGGTGGGGTAGATTTAACTGGGAAAAGGCGGTCCTTCAGATCCTAATGATTGTGGCCTTTTCACATCTGATTACAGTTCACCCAAAAGGAAATGGTCCTTTGTCAAGAGCATGGATTGCAGAGAAAAGAACTAAATGCTGTGAGAAAATGTATTTGAAAAGGAAGACAGAATCAGGCGTTTCTTCTTTGAAGTGAACTATGTTGCAGGATATCACTGTTTCCACTCTAGGTCCAGATGGCTAGGAGCACGTACTTAGCTACTGCACTTCCTGGTTTGAGGGCCAGTGGTTCTTATTGACTTAATGTGCTTTTCTGCTGCTTCATTCATGAGACACTAAGGGGCATACAATCCGTGTACTCTTTCTTCAAGATCATCTCTTGAAAGGCAGTTCCCATGAGGGAGAGCTAGGGCCACTGGAGCAACTATATCTGCCCCGGTGGAGGAAGCATCCACTTTGAATTTACAAGCTCATGGTGAACTCCATGTTAACCAGCTAACCGTGCTTTATCCCACTCGGGAACAGATCCAACTTCTCTCACTTTCTGCTGAAGAAATGAAAAATGAACTCCCTCCCTTTTGCCCCACAATTACCAGCCTGTAAGGACCCCAAGCTCCTGCCCCTCTTCCTTCTTGGAGGGGAGCAATCCAAAGCACAGAGGATGGGCCAACTCACTACGGTCCCAAGAGTAGCTGGGTAGGGCTTTATGACCCACATTTTTCTAGCAAAGTAAAGCCATAAACAGCCACATCTGTGATTATGATGGCTGCATGCAGACAAATGGGATCTGAATTTCAAGGTGGTTTCTGTGGTCCCAGCGTGCAAATCATGTGAAATCAAGAGATCCCTATTTTTGTTCCACGACTGACGGTTGGATCCCTGCTGGATCCACGTAAACATCCAATGAAATCAGGAGAAATCGCGCTTGGTTGCAAGGCTCCGACTTTTAGCCCTTTCCTCCTTTCTAAATCGTAACTTCGGACGCGCGGCTGTCACGGCTTAGCTGCAGCGCCCCAAGAATCCGAACCGAATCCAGGATGCGGAAGTTCCCACTCCGGTCGGTCTCGCGGTTTGAAAGCTGCCACCAGGCCCTCCGCTGGAAATGTACTTCGGAGACTGAACTTCTCCAAGGGAATAAATTAACACACGATTAAACCCACGGTCCCGCAGATCGAGTTCCAGCGGGCCGCCGCCTTCCTTTTGCCGCTTCTTCCTCCCCCACAACCCCGGATCTGCTCCTCCTATTCGCCCGCCGATGCAGGCCACGCACAGCCCCGGCCGAGAGCTGATCCAGCCCCTTCCTGTGCCGTTGCCGTTTCCAAGCCGGGCGGCAACTATCTCCGCTTCAGCTGTGTAGCCGCTTCTCGAGCCTATCCGGGATTTGCAACCTGATCCTTGAGGAGCCGGACGGACATCCTCGAGGATGCCGTAAGCGAGAACCTCGAATCCGTCCTGGGACGCTCGTCCCGCGCAGCGGCACAGGAGCCACACGCCCGCCAGGCATTTTGAAACTGGCCAGAAGAGAGGAACGATTGCGTCGGCAAGCCCAGGAGAGGCTTCTCGCCTGTCGGCGCGTCGCCAAATCCCCCTGTGGGACAGCGTAGGATTTCCGCGTGCAAACTCATGGAAACTGGTGGAACGAGGTGGAAAGCCGAAGCTCCGCGTGCGTCTCTGGCTTTGCCATTGTAAGAACTGCCGCCTTTTCCCTCCCTCCCCCGCCCCCCACCCTTCACTTCTGCGCGCGCTCCGCGTTCCGAGCGACCTGCTTGTGCTCCAAATTCCACCCGGAAGGCGAGAGGAGAGGACCGGAGAGTGACCGCCGACGTTTGATACGAACGAGCGCAGAATTGCTATTCATTTCTTGCGTTAGTAGCTCTTGGTGCAAGTTAAAATCTCTTATCCTGATTAGGATCGCAGGTTTAACTATGTCGATCTTATTCCCGCATTAAGTATACCTCTGAAGGCGCAAACCAAAAAACATTACTGGGTTCAGTGGAACGTCGTCCTCGATAAATAAAAAAACTCAATTTATGCGAATATCTTGTGTACCTTATCTTAAGACTATTAGAAACTATAGACTTTGAGGCTTTTTCACTGTGCCCTGAGCATCCTTTTCATCCTCATCTTGTCTCTTGTTTTAGCTCAGTAAAAAAGGAGTTCTGGAGACTCTTATTCATAGAGAATATTGGTAGCTCAGGGTTGAGCTGTCGAGTCCTTGGTGCTCTCTAAGCCTTGTAGTTTTCTTGCAGACGTCTCATTGCCAGACCAGCAACATCTTTTTTGCACTGAAGATGCTGCCAATCTGGCAATGAAACATCTCCAAGAAAACTACAAGGCTCAGAGAGCACCGAGGGCTCCACACTTGCATTCATGCCAGAGGCCACTGATGATTATTAGGCATTTCTTGAAGATGCATCTGCCTTGCAAAAAAGGGGGCAGATAAGTTTATGGAATATTCAGTCTTGCTGCCATGTCTGTCTAGCACCTTGACACCAAAGAGTTCCATTGTGCTTGGAAAGGTCCAAATGAATTTTATAAATATAAATAAATATACCCAAGTAGGAACATATTTTATAAAGTGATAATATAAATAGCTCTCTTCGATGAGCATGGGGTGCTCCTAAATCAGTCTACAAGAATTATTACAGTGATAAAATTCCGTTTGGGTCTACAATATGGAACAGACATCTTGGAGTTTATGTGTGACCAGGAACATGGGATAACATCTTGTCCTCTTCCTCAGCTTAGGGCTGCCCATTCATCACCTCTTTCTAGGCAGAGGTGCCATCTAAAGTCCTCTGATGTTGGAGAATGGGGATCATCAGCTGGAATATCTACAACTCCTGAAGCAGAAGGCAGAGCTGGTGCCTATGCTGGCCAGAGCCACCAGATCTTTCAACGATGGCTGGAGACAAATCTCACTTGGTTGGCTTGTAATGTACTTAAGATCCAGTCGCTGTTCTGTGCAGATTCCTAATCTGCCAGTCTGTCCAGTTCAGTGAGATGATGGAGCATGGGTGCCAGGGCCGCCAGCGGGCCTCCGAGATTATTCGCAAGCAGAAACGCAAAGAGCTGGACGCCCGACGCAGCAAATGCCGTATCCGCATTGGGAGCCACCTGGAGCAGTGGTGTCAGCTCAAAGAGCAGTTGGGTTTTTCCCTGCATTCCCAGCTGGCCAAGTATCTGCTTGACAGGTGAGGCTTTGTGCACGAAGACGGCTTCTACCTCTGGGTTTTGTCCAAATATTAGCTAAACATCCAACATTAGACCGCTATGAATTTAAGTTAATGGTTGCATGACATGTCTCATGCCAATTTAATGGGAAGTTGAACTGGTTGGTTTTGGGCAAATGCTCTTGAGAGATGCAGCCTTGCTGCTATTTTTGAGAAAGAGAATATCAAGCTGAGATTTCACTTAGAAAACAAAATGGCTTATTAATAAGCATGCCTGCTTCCTTCTCATAGAGAATGTGTCACTCCCATCAGCCATGATACAAGTTTTGGGATATTCTAACACCCTTCTCCCTGTTCTTATTCTGGTCTAATCTAGTCTCCATTAATTGGCTGGGAGAACTTTAAAAGAGAAGCTGGCAGAAACAGTCGGAGAAGTTTGGTGTAGTGCAGTGTTTCTCGAACTTGGCAACTCTCAGATGTGTGGACTTCAATTCCCAGAATTCCACAGGTAGTATAGCTGCTGCAGATTTCTGACAATTGAAGACCATACCAAACTTGAGAGCTTCTGTTTGAAAGTTCCAGGGCTGCTGCTTTTTATTATTAACATTACTCTGGATGCTGGATGCAGCTTAGAGATTATTATTACCCATGTGCCAGGACACATGTTCCACCTGCCTACTCTATTACCTCTTATCTTTCTTTTGCAGGTACAGTTCCCATGCCTCAGTACTGAAAACAGGTAAACACCCTGACCAATGCTCTGTAGTCCAGGAGAGGCCTTTTACTCATATAGTTCATGAGACAGAATTTCAGTTCCTCCCTTTGAGATCAAAAATAAGGCTTGGAACTTGGAGTGGGGAATTCCACACTGAAGCTTTGCCTCCCCGTTAAAGCTGGGCCTCTTTTTTTCTCTCCTCTTTCTCCAGGATCAGACCATCCCACTACTGGCCCCACTCCTCTTCCTTCCGAGGCATTGCAGCATCTGGTTGTCCTTTCTCACAACCATAGCCAGGAATGTGGCTTCATCCCTAATGTGAAGCCTTCGTTGCTGGAGCAGGAGAGGGTCTCCAGCCAGCTGATGTGGGAGTGTCTGGCTGGCCATACCTTCACCTGGAGTCCCCCCGCCCCAAAGATCTGCCCGCCACCCTTCTGCCAAGCAGCCCCGGGGGGCAGGCAGGCGCAGGAGGAGGAAGTAGTCAGTCCCGAGCCCAGCCCCCCACCCTCCCCGGTCAGCAGACGCCGGCGCTCCCTTCGCAGGGCAGCAGCGGCCCATGCCATTTCGTTAGCACTTGCTTCCAGCTCACCCTGTCCTGTGGTAGAGCCATCTTCCCAAGAGGACAAGGAGGGCGGTGTGGACAGAGAGAGGACCACATGCATGTCTCCTGCCGGTTGCACAGGCCTGGACAAAGAGGCAGAATTGCTGAGCGGCCCAAACTCGAACTCGAACTCGGAGGAGACAGGTGAGGGGAGGGGCCGGAGGTCCCACTCTGATATTGCTGGGAGGCAGCAAGACTAGACTTGTGTTGGGGAAAGGGGGCAGATTGGCAGGATACTCAAAGAGGAAGGGGCTATGGGGCAAAAGTGGGCACGGGTGAGGTTTTCCTTGTGGACTATCTGGGCTGTGTGTAGAAGTTTATTTGAAGGTTTTGAGCCTAGATCAGTGTTTCTCAACCTTGGCCACTTTCAGATGTGTGGACTTCAACTCCCAGAATTCCATGCTGGCTGGGAAATTCTGGGAGTTGAAGTTCACCCATCTGAACGTGGCCAGGCCTAGACCAACATGTCAATAACGCTTTTACTTTGTGCCCAGCCCAAAGTTACTAAGAAAGAGAAAACCCTGCAAAATGCTAGTGAGGAATCTAGATCTTTCTCCTCCCCCACCCCCTAAAATCAAGACTCTAGTGTTCACAACAATGTGGGCAAGAAACATGCATTTTGAAAAAAAGAAAGGCATCCTATTTTTGGAAGTGTGGGATATATTGAGAATAGAAGGGCTGTCATTGCTCTTGAATAAAGAACCTAACAAATAGATTTATAGGGAATACCAACCTACCAAAGCTCACTATCCTTCACCCACCAAAACATATATTCTGGGGGAACAAGAAAGAGAGGAAGGCATCTGCAGTTTTCAAATGCATCTCTGTCTGATCCCCTAGAGGTGATTCTTACTCACCAGTGCTAACCAGGCAAGAGAGTATTTAAAACGAACCAAGTAGATGCCTGTGTTTTTTTTAAAAAAGAAATAAGTAGGGAAATGGTCGTGGGAGTGATTTTATGTCCACTGTTGAGCTTTGGCGGCCAAGCTCCTCTTAACTGACTACTTTGTAAGGTCTGCAGTTTTGCTGATCCTGTTCTCTCAATCTGACACGGCCCTGTTTTCTCTTCCAGCAGCTGCCCCAGATGAGATTCCAGGTAGCACTGAACCTCCAGGTCCCGAAAGGTACATTTCTCCTCTCACATCATCATACCAGGGTCCAGATGGACCTTGCTTGCTATACATCGAGGGCAAATGGCTTTCAGGTTTACAAGACTGACATTGTCTTTTATAACACTGACATTTGTCGGAGAAACCTGGTGCAAAAGACATATTGGAAAGACACAGTCAGGGAGAACAATGATCCCAGGGATTTGTTCTGAGCCTCAGTACTCACCATCCTATACAAAAATCCATTTCTTTCCTTTTCTTTTTGAACGTAGCAGAATAAATTCCTGAAATTTTCTTACTAACGTCCTTCAATGATTGGGATTTGGGCATCTTTAATGATTGATTTATTGACTGACTGACTGATTATGTACTCTCTACTTGGTGTCAACTTTTAGCAACCACTTCAATCACTCTATCTTGCTACCCATGTGATTTTCTTGGTAGAAGACAGGAGTGGTTTACCACTGCCTTCATGCAGTATGAAATGATGCCTTTACCATTGTCACTAAAGTGATCGTCTGCTGCCTGCAGCATCCTGCCATATTGTTGCTGCCCAATATAAGTGCCTGCTTGCTTTAGCTAGGAAGCTAGGATGACCTTCACGTCTTGGGTAATCCTGTTGACAGTATATCCTCTTGGCATATAGTCTCAGTGTTCTTTGCTCGTCCTTCCTGGCACATGAGACAGACCCACCACCCCTTGCCACCATGAGGCAGTATAGCAGGATGTGAGTTCTACCGGATTTTCTGTCCCATTTTCCATCCATGGGGAAAGGTAGGAGTGCAGCTATCCTAATAATTGTTCTAATTGCCTCCAAAGCTAGTGCAAGAAATGAAAAACTAGTCCTCCAGGTATTGCTGAACTACAGCTCGCAGCATCTCTGACCAGGTGCACAGAAGGATTCCAGGTTTAGTCTTTAGCTCAGCCTTTCCCAACTGTGTGTTCTCCAGATGTGTGATTTCCTAGAATGGTCAGCAGTGGCCACATACTGACAAGGGAATTCTGGGAGTTGATGTCCACACATCTGGAGGATGACCACTAGGGGAAAACTGCTTCAGATCTCTAGTTAAAATAGTGTGAGGAACTACATTGATTCACAACTCTCAGTATTCTTTACCACTAGCCACATCAGCTGAAAAGGAGGGAATGTACTAAACTAAACAAGCTGAGATTCATCCAGGATGAAGGATCTTTATGGCCTGAATCTCAGCTTTTCATTTTTGTACTTTCTTCAGGATTTTAACTCCACCAGAGGAGACACCTGAATCAGTGTCTGACCCACCAGAAGAGGAGGAAGGAGAAGATTTCACAGAAGAAGATAATGTGGTATATATGGATGACCTGCGAGATGAAAATTATCAGCCTTCCTTGGATAGGTAAGGAATTGAGAAGATTTTAAATGCAGCAGAGTCCAGCTCAGTATGGATGCATGAGAGGCCAACCAGGAAGTCATTTCTTTATTTAATCATTTGTATACCACTTCATGTGCAATTCCCACCAGGTAACTTATGGAATAGAACATCTCAACTGAACACTCAAGCTAAGTGATTTTAAAAATACAGGCCAGTTAAAATTAAATGAATCAATAGCATGGCAGGAAGTGGTTTAGCACTGCCTATTTCTGGGTTATTTCAAACTTTCCAGTCCTGGGGTTTCTTAATAGTCTCCCATCCAAGTACTAACCAGGTCTTGCTTAGCTTTTTCAGGAACAGCCAAGTTTAAGTAGGTGCCCTCACCCTATAGGAAAACCCAGATAGTCCCAGATAGACTTGTATCTGGGATGTAACAGGGTCATAATAAGACACTGCATTATAAAAGGAAAACGTCATTGTACTCAGATGGTTATCTGAAATGCCCCAGATTTATGTCTTTTTTAGTTATGAGGTACTAAAGATAGCATATAACCAGTTCTTTATACTTTACACTGCAACTTTTTTTTCAGACTGAGGATTCTGTGGCCCTTCGGAGCTTAACCACTACCCCAAACTGACTCTCAAAAATATAATTACACTGAATTAATTCAACACAGTTAATATGATTACCTTTCACATAGTTAATAATTTTCCCCATTAGCATCTTAATGATGTCAAGGAAGAGTCTGGGCTGTACCCAAGGCACTCAGAGCCATGTTCAGCCCTGGGGTTTCAGGTTTTGCACCTCTGCCTTAAAGAATAGAGGTCCATCAAAGCAGAAGTCCAGGCTAGTCTACAGCATGAAGTTGGTGTGACCCATCCAAGGTCCTAGACAGGTTTAATCTATTCCTTCATTTCTCTACCAGTTCTCCAGACAGTTGCTTTCCCCATGTTTGTCAGCCCAAAGCTCTTGTGTAGAAATGCTTGTTCTTATTATTGACTGATTTGAGTCATTGATGGATTCTATGTTTTTTATTGCCATTTTTAGCCCAGTTTTCATGAAAAGCAATCCCAATCTCTCTTTCTAGCTGCAAGAAGCAGGCACAGCCAAGAGATGAAGAGATGTCCCAAATTGGTCCTAAGAGGATCAGGTAAGTTCAGGTTCACGGTTCTTCATGATCTCCTCAGCCAACTTGGGCCAAAAGTAGAACGTATATGGAAGTTTAGGTAGGTTGGTTAAAGCTGCAAGATTGGTTAAGATTGTCTGTCTGTCTGTCCGTCCATCCATCCATCTTACCTACAAACTTCAGTTTATATGCTGTTCAATCCAATAAGGCTCAAAGCAGTTTACAACAACAAAAACAATGCAATATTAAATAAAAAACATCATTACCCACAAGACCAAGCAGCTGCACCCCAAGGAACAGCTACAGCATCCGAAGAAGGAGCGCAGCAGCTAAGAAGGCCCACCGCAGCTTTTCAGGATTATTGGAAAGACAGAAGTTACTAAAGATTCATACACATGAAACCTTATCTAATAATATCAAAGTTATTAAAAACCTAATCGATTATTGTAATTACCTTCTTTTGGTTGGAGTCATGGGGACTTCAGGAAGTTGCAGACTGAAAACGTCTAGCAAAGTGTTTTGGGAAAAGCTGCTTCTTAAAAACTGTTAATTAACCTGTTTTACTATCAGATCTATTTGATTAAAATTACACGGGTTGCTGTTAAGTAAAATGTAATCTTTAGCTCTCTTTGTCCAAATTATTTTTGACCCATTGAGAGCCTCTAAACAATCCAGTTGTTTCCCTTGGGGAGGGGGAGAGGTCTATAAAATACTTCTGTGCATTGGGCTAGAGTACACAGAAGTTGTGTTAGATAGTTCTGCAGTTCTGTTGTGGATCTTCAGCCTGGAGATTTGACATATTTCCTCTTCCTTTTTGGCTTCTCTGTTTTTCCCATCTTTGCCTTTCTTCATAGGAAGGCAGCCAAGCGAGAGATTCTCCTCTGTGACTATGATGGCTGTGGGAAAATTTTCTCCAATCGCCAATACTTGAATGTAAGTGATGGAGGAGCACCAAGGATCACTGATCTCTTTTTGGGAGGAGATGGAGGGGAGGTGGAAGTATTGCGACATCCTGCCCTAGATCCCCAATTCAGAGTGCCATTTCATAATGATCAGGGAGGTCATCCATCAGTTTGGAGTGAACTATCACCAGTATGCTGATAGCACCCAATTATTGCCAGAGGAGATTTTGCCCCACTGCAGCTGGTGCACCCCAGTTGCAACCCTATCTGGACTAGGATGCCCTGGTGATGGTAGCTCATGCCTTGATCAACACATGTTGGACTACAGGTAGTCCTCAACTTATGACCACAATAGGGATCGGAAAATTTGTCATTAAGCAGTGCGGTTGTTATGATCGCACCCAATTTTATAACATTTTTTGCAGCAGTCATTAAGTGAACCACACTGTCATTAAGTGAATCACATGGTTCCCCATCGATTTTGCTTGTCAGAAGCTGGCTGGGAAGGTTGTAAATGGCAATCATGTGACCCTGGGATGCTGCAACCTTCGTAAATACATGTCAGTTGCCAAGCACCTGAATTTTGATCACATGACTGCAGGGACACTGCAACAGTCATACGTGCGAGGACCGGTAAGTCACTTTTTCAGCGCCGTTGTAACTTGGAATGGTTGCTAAATGAATGGTCGTAAGTCGAGGACTACCGGTACTGCAGTGTACTCTGAAGGGTAGCCAATGGAAATGACTCAAAAGCTGCACCTGGTTCAGAATGCAGCAGTCAGAGTGCCAGTGGAGCACTCCACCACTGCATAATAAGACTGATTCTGAGGTTGCTGCACTGTTCGCCAGGAAGCCTCTGCACCCAGTTCAGAGTGCTGGTGATTAGCTAAAAAGCCTGTTATACAGCACGTAGCCCCAGGTTGTATTAGCATAATACATAATCCTTCCAAAATAGATTGTCCACCTGGTCCAAACATCACGAGAGGGCTTGTTGGGAGGGCCCCCCCCATGGGACACACATGGAACCTGGGCTGGATGGCACACCTTCTCTGTGGTGCCTTCTCCGCCCCCTGCCTCGGGAACATGCTTCCCCCGAAGGTATGTGCACATCCTTCCTCCTTGCATCCTGCAAACAGGCTAGAACTTTTTAAATTTGACCATGCCTTCACCCTAACCAGTTGATCGCGGATGTTCATCTTGGCATGTACGTAGTGCTTTGTTTTCATCTGGCGGTCTTGTCATTTCAACCTGGTTGTGCAGCATCCCGAGTCTCACGACGAGGCAGTGTATAATGTTCTATCCATACGACAGGAATAAACCCATAGCTAGTTAGCGATGACACGTTCGAAGGGACCCTGTGAAAACCTGAAGTGGACTGCTAGGATTTCCAGCAGCAGCAAAAACAGATGCAAATGTTGGATAAAGGCGAGATTCGTTAGAGAAGACCAAACAGTTTAGCTGAAGAAAGGTGTCTTCATATGGCTACCTACGAATGCATATTCTAGTTTTCAACTGAACATTTCCATGAGCATCGACTGATGCAGACACACACCCACTCAGTGGCTACACGCCCTTGAGAAACACAGAGGGTTGTTCTGGAGGCGGATACAAGTGACCAACAGGACGTCTGTGTTTCATTTAAATTTCCGCATCAGTATTTTGGAGTCAAGCAACAAGGTGTACGCTTTCTATTATGCCCTGTTTGTTGGCATCTGGCTGGACCAGAAGTGCCGACGTTAATAGAAAACTACAAATCTCAGAATTTAAAGAAGAAAGTTCCCTCTTTACTTTAGAAGAATGATCCAGAGAAATAGGTATGCATGGTCCAGCTACTGCAGAATCTCATCATTGTGTACGCAATATACCACTAAAAGATCTTCCTAAAACCCTTGAATTATGTGAGCGAAGGAGTGATGCAGGTTTTAGAGCCTTGTATTCTCTCTGGGCTATTTTTTTCCTCTTTTTCCCCATCTTCCAGCACCATAAGAAATACCAGCATGTTCACCAAAAGACCTTTACCTGCTCTGATCCCAGCTGTGGCAAGTCCTTCAACTTCAAGAAACATCTCAAGGAGCATGAGAAACTGCACAGCGGTGAGCAGTCCAAGAATGCCTCTTCCATCCGTCTGGCGCCTGCTGGATGTTTTGAATTCCAGTTCTCATTGTCCTTGCAGCCTGTCTAACCAATGATCGGGGTATTCTGGGAGTTGTGTTCCAGAGCACTCGGAGGGCACCAGGTTGTCCACTGTCCAACGATAATGTTGGACGTGGATAGGTTCCAGTTCTTCCCCAGCCGGAAAGGCTGTTTGGTGGCCTTTGACAAGTTGTCATAGCTTATAAGTTTGATGATTCAAAAGGACGCTAGGTGGCAAAAAGGAATTACCCTGGAGGACGTTCGGGAGGGAAGTGGTTAAAGCAGGCCGTAATTATGAGTCATCTGCCCTTCAGCGTGTGGTGAGAAGCTAGTGATTGTGGGAACAAGACCATCACATCAATCCCTCATATGGCTGGTTTTGGGCCTTATAGCATGTCGTGTGACCACAGTAATTGTGCTTTGTTATCCTGGTTTGTGATTTAGCGTGATGTGCAGACTGCCAGAAAATGATGTCCAGCAATTCTGATGCACTTTCGAAATTAACACGGTATATTAATTTGGAGAGAATCCCCCTTTTATAGTCTAGATTTTAATTTTCTTTTTCATTGTGGAAAGCTATAGATACCTTTTTAAAGGCTGATCAGAGAAGCACCCACAAAAAACATGGTGCCACACCAAAGCTAGACCCACCTCACCCCGCCGCCACTATTTTCTACCACTCCTTACTTCTCTTTTCCTCTTTTCTGACTCAGATTATCCTTCCATGGACAGAATCAAATTCATGGAACAACTTGGGTTGAGGGTTGGGGGGTTGTTGGTGTGTTTTTGCATTGATTTTTTGCTTGCAAATTGTTAATTATGTGTTGATTAAGTTGCTTGTGAACTGTTCAGAAATAGAGATAGATTTCATTAGGATGTTGCTCAGTCACCAGCACAGAAATCAGATTCAGCAACCAGACTGGTCACTTTTGAGCCCAGAATGGAAAAGGAAGAGCAGGGGGAAGTATCCTATTATTTGCTCTCAAGCATCAAAATGTCTTGGACCAGCCCTGACTGTAGTACTGGGGGAAAAAGATTTATAGGTTGCCCATTTCTGTAACGAAGGTTGTGCCTTTAGGATCAGGCTGGCCAATGACCTTCTTTGCCCTTGCTTGCAGATAAAAGGGACTACATATGTGAGTTCTGTGCCCGCTCCTTCCGAACGAGCAGTAATTTGATTATCCACAGGCGGATCCACACTGGGGAAAAACCCCTACAGTGAGTATGCCCCACAATGCCCCCTAATAGCAGAAATTACCTAAGCGCAATCAAAGGGCCCTCCTGGAGCGAACTCAGCAAGTCCACCTCCTGCTTCTCACAGTCGCCAACCGAGAAGCCTTCCCAGTACAGGTAGTCCTTGACTTACGACCACAGTTGGGACCAGAATTTCTATCATAAGCCGCGGTTGTAAGTCAAGTCACCATGTGACCCGGCCCAATTTTACGACCATTTTATGCCGGTTGTTAAGCGAATCACCGGCCATTAAGCAAATCCAGCTTCCCCAATGAAAATGGCAAAAACGTCACAAAATGCGAGCACGTGACCGTGGGATGCTGCAACCAGTCATAAATGCGAGCTGGTTGCCAAGCACCCATAATGCAGTATGTGACTGCAGAGGGGGTGTAATGTTTTGCTACTCTTGGAAGTGCTTTACAGGCCGTAAAGCACCCATTCTGAGGCTGTCATAACTTCAGGCCATCATTAAATGAATGGTCGTAACTCGAGGACTACCTGTAAAGCATAAAGCAGGTGGCTTTCTCAATCCCACTTTGTAGGTTCTGAAAAGAATAGAAAGCAAATCCTCTTCCACATTGACTGACATCCCAGACAGGGAATCAGCATCTTTACTTCCCCAGTAAAACTGGCCTTGCAGCACATCCTCAAAGGCAGGTTAACCAAAGCTCCTCCATTCTGACCAAAGAGAGACAAAAATTCTTTTTTAAAAAAAATCCAAGCAAGCCGCAAAGGAGATTCTCCTGGCTTCTTCCTTGCTGGTTAGCCTCAAAGAAGAGATAAAGGCGGGCTGATCAAAGAGCGTTTTGAGAATGAATGCTGGGTTTCAGGGAGTTCACCTGGAAAAGAGGGCCAGAGCAGGTCTTTGGAGAAGCGGAGGCAGCCTGAGAATGAGGGTTAGTAGAAGGCCCAGAGAGCGTTGTCCCCTCAGGAAGCAGAAGAAGGCCCAGCTCAGGAGAAACAGTGAGTAGTGCTCCAGGTTTATGGAGAGGAAAAGGCTCGTTTTAAAGAGCAAGCTGGTTTCTCTGGGAAGGCGGCACCAGGGTGGAGGGAAATGGAGTGAAGGTAAAATGGCTTCAGTGTCTGATAGGAGATTGGGTGTCCAGAGGCAGGGAACATCCAGGCAGTGCAACCAGGACATCGTCTGCAGGAGAGATCCTTTGTCTCTGTGGCTTAGGGAATGTTTCAGCCAAGAAACTGCAGTTAAGTCTAGATTTACTTTAAGGCAGCATTTCTCAACCTTGGCCACTTTAAGATGTGTGGACTCCCACTCCCAGAATTCCCCGGCCAGTCACCAACCCATGCTGGCTAGGGAATTCTGGGAGTTGAAGTCCACACATCTTAAAGTGGCCAAGGTTGAGAAACCCTGCTTTAGAGAGTCCTTCTGCATTTTTATTTTCATCCCCTCTCCATGTGGGCACACAGGAGGGGTGAAACACTGCAGAGAGGGCATGGGAGAATTAAATTCCACCCCAACGTACAGTATATATTTATGGTGGCCCCACCTCTGATTTTATCTTAAAATGTTTTTTTAAAAAGACAGCCGACTAGTTTCCAAAGAGGGAGCAGAGATATTGGGATCCGTGGCTGCTCCTGATGTAACCCGGGCAATCTTACGCAGTGTGGATTGTCTGCTGTGCTGCGCCCACTGAGACATTCAGCCAGAGTCAGCAAAGGAACTGCTCGACCCTGTTGTACAAAGACAACCCCTCTCTCTTGTGGGGAGGGTGGTGGGGAGTGCCAAAGCTGAATTGATCACCTATTTCTGGCAGCCCCCTTTTGTGATCCCCCTTCCTTTCTGCCCAGGTGTGAGATCTGTGGTTTCACCTGCCGCCAAAAAGCGTCCCTGAACTGGCACATGAAAAAGCATGATGCCGACTCGTTCTACCAGTTCTCCTGTGACCTCTGTGGCAAGAAGTTTGAGAAGAAGGACAATGTCACTGCGCACAAGAGTAAAAGCCATCCTGAGGGGGCCACTGGGCCTCCCCCACCAGCACAGGAGCCCCCACCCCTGAGCTCCCCACTTGCCACAGAGCAGGTGGAAGACCCCGTTCAGAGTCAGCCATGTGACATGGGGAAGAGGGTGGAGCCCCCCGCCCTTGCCATTACCGTCATCATCGAATAATGGACTCAGCAGAACGAGAAAAACAACAGCAGAGAGAATTCCTGACACTTCCTGCAGTCCAGCTGCATTACCTCAGCACGGTTGCAATATCAGCAAAGACACACGGGCCCTAACCTCTTGGGAAGGTCCCCCCAGTCACATCCTTTCAGCTCAGCAACTCTGGGCTCCGTTCTGGAAGAAGAGGACAACCTTGGGTTCTGCTTTGCCTGGCTCCAGAATGTCTAGAGGTTTGATGTGTTTCCCCTCCATCTAGGGGGGAACAAAAGTACACTGGTGTAATTTGCTCTGTCTACACAGGTGGTCTCTTCTGTTTCACGAATGAGGCCAGTGAGCCATGCTGTCCTAACCCTTTACTGCAGGGCAAGTTAAGCTGCAACAATCGGTGGATTTCCCTGCCAGTGGGAAAAACGCTGACCACGTTAATCATACCGCTTAACGTGGGATGGTGCTAGAGCTGGGGCAGGAGATGAGTTTTGACAGATGACTGTTTAGCCATCTATCTGAACCTTTCACTGTAAGTGCTGCTGTAGAGATCTTGGGACAATCGGCTTGTTGGACTGTAGCAGAGCCACCTCCATCTCAGGATATTTGTTTTACATAGTCCGACAGGCAAGCTGCTGCCCAGAGTCCTCTGATCAATAGATCAGGGCCTCTGTACAGTGACCTGCCTGTCAGGGTGCTATAGAAATAAATAGGTCACTGCAGCATCTCACAGAGGGACTTACGAGTGGGGGCATTTGTTTCTACACAAATCTGATCAGCAGTTTGGTCTAGCCCAGTGTTTTTCAACCTTGGCAGCTTGAAGGTGTGTGGACTTCAACTCCCAGAATTCCCCAGTGAGCTGGGAATTCTGGGAGTTGAAGTCCACACACCTTCAAGCTGCCAAGGTTGAGAAACACAGGGCTAGATTTTTGCTCCTTTCCTGTCATCGTGTCAGTCCAACAGCACAAAGTGAAATGGCCATGGAGGGAAGTTGGTAGGGAAGGGACATGCCCACAGCAACCAAAAGCAGTCAATAGGACCAGGGGAGATGTCATCCCTGACACAAAGTGTGACATTACAGCAAGTTTTGGGGAGGAGAGGAAGGTTGCATCACGCAGTCCTGTCCAAGAACAAGGAGCAAGGACTGAACTTTGGTTCAGTGGGGGACATGTGGATGTGCCTGTAGTCCAATCAGAATCTCTCGGAAGCCCCACCTTTGTGGTGATTGGCTCCCAAACCTTTTTGCAGATTGTGAGTGTAAGGGGAGGGGCTAAGGGGACCTGGAGAACAGCTAATGGAGGCCAATACAGGTGCAGCCCTGACTCACGCCCTCCGGGCTGGTTGGGCTGAGCTGATCATGGAAGATGTGGAGGGATCTGTGCTGGCTTTTAGAAAACTCCATTTTGCAGCCTGCATAAGTGATGCAGTTTTTGTATGCAGTACAGGTATGCCTATTTTATGCCATTATGTTTTGGTAACCATGATGATTGACTTCGCAAGGGGCCAGGTATCGTGCAGAATATTCTAGCCTTAGCCCCAGCTATTTGAAATTGTGCGTGCTGACTTCTGAGAGCCATGTGGCATTGCTCACAAATGTCGAAGCCTAAAATCCTCAGCAAGTATCCTCATGGCTGCAGGAAAAAGGTTGCAAGGGATTTTTTTTGTACTTTTTAAGTGGAAGTTGAGATTCTTGGAAGCCTGTATTCTGCTGACAGTTTCATATGCTATTATTTTTCTATTTGTACATCATTATTAAATGCACATTGTTCTGACTAATTTTCCACTCCTGTCTAGCCTGCCCAGATTTTAAATTGTGTTATCAGCCATTCCTATGAATAGTCTTCACTGTTGTGCTCCACACAGCCAGCAAGAGGTGTCATCTTTGCCAGTCAGAGCTGCACTTTCCTGCTTCACCCCCTGGAGACGGGGTGCGGCCACTCAGAAATTTCTAAGTCAAACAAGGAGCCAGAAAAAGGATTTGCGAGTCAAGAATGAAGGGAAGGAAGCCGCAGTTTCGTGAGTGGTATATGCAATCTAGCATTTGTGCCAACCTTGGCTTTTCATTCGTGATGAACTGTATTTTTTGAACTGTTTATGCCTCATCTGCCTCAACTCCTACCTGTTTTGGACATACCTACCCTGATGCGTAGGGTGACAATCAGCTTCCAGCAGGCTCAGCTTTGTCACCAAAGGCAGATTAGTAAGAATCGTGGTTAGGTGGTAATAATCACAAGGCAGCTTTCTTCATACCCTCAGGATTATATAAACATTGAAAAGCAAAACGTTTCATGATGAGGACTTCAAGCTTATCCCCTGAATAACACGGGATCCAGATTTCTCCTTTGTCAGGAGGTCCAAAAGACGTGTATACTTGGCTTAAGAAAGCTCATATGTCTAATATATTACTCCTTTGACTCATTCCTAGGATGTTGAGAGAAATAAATGTATTGAAAGGCTGTTATCAGAGGGCTCTGAGCATTCCTCGAGCAATGGTGCCATCTCTGCAGCTCGTACATCTCCTGCCCTTAAAGGAATTCCTCCGCAGCTTCTCTGAATGAGGTCCTGCTTTGAGTGTGCCTCATTGGACTCTGAGTGTGGGAGTGAATGATTCCTCCCACCCTCATCTATATACTACTAAAACTCCCCTGTTTGTCTGTGTGTAACCTTCAACTGGGCAAAACGGTCCATCATAGGGCGACAATTTTTGAACCAAGGTGCCTGAAATGGGCTAATTTGCAGAATGCATCCAAAATCCGGGACCCATGACTCCCGTGGAAATGAAATTTGGCAAATGTCATAAAACATTTCCTGTGGTCAACTCCTGATGTCCAACTGTACCATACAGTTCAATATGAATGACATGGGCTATTTTCAAGGCAGATACATCTCTGAATATCTCCCTAAATTTTTAAGAACTTTTCCATGCTCCAGTGTATCTAGTATATAAGTACATTATCTTTGTTTTAATTTTACAAGTTTTGGAGAATTATTCCCAGTTTTATGCCAAGGCTATACATGCCAAACCCATAGAGTCCTAGAAGGGTATAGATTTAGTCCAAGGAGTTCTCTACCAGGCAACTGTCCTGAGACTTCACACGAAATGTTCTCAGCCCATACATCTGCGTTCTATGTTTCTGGAAGCAAACGTTGGTCAAAGGGTTAAAACCAAATTGTGACACCAAAAAACCAAATTTACGGAATCTATTTTATTTTGACAAGCACTTTGCAAAATTTATTTTGCTTCTGCTAATCATGGAAGCTATGAAGAATAAGATCTCCTGCCTTTTGTAGCAGCTTCCCTGGAATTGGAGATTTCAGACACTGCATAGGCACCATGCCTTGTAACCCTAGTGAAGATTAAAAAGTTGCATTATCTTGGATAAGAAAGCTGAGGTTCTCAGGAAATTAAATATAGTTGTTTACATTCTGTGATTTTTCTTCATTTACGTGGGGGCTGCAACAAATACTAAAATTCTGAATTTCTAAATTTTGCAGTGCCAAAAGAGATGGTGGCTGCTGTTTTTAATTTCTTTTGGAGATGGATGTGAAATCTTTAAATCTCTAAATCTGGTGGAAGGTTGGAAACAAATAAAAAGACCTTCCCCTGCCAGAATCAAAATAAGACAGTGGGAGATATTTGCAAATAAACTAACATTGGGTCCATATTTAGTTACCTACTTGTTTTAAGTGTTTGGCTAGTATTAAATCACTGTATACGTTTATTTATCTTAACAAGTTTTACAGAAAGAAGTACAAGAAAAAAATTAAAAAGATAAAGATTAAAAAAAAACATAACCAGGCATATGTTACATGATAACCACATTTTGACATGCAACTATTTTTTCAATAGCAGGAACACTGTTCTGAGATATGAAAGAATGCTCTTAAAAAGGGCTCCTTTGCTGAATAATGTTTAGTTTTTGTCCTTGCTCTGCCTATTTGAGGGAACCTAATTAACAATTACAATTAAATTAAATTTACAGGCCACAGTGACTGCAATAACACAGTGTTTTAAGGTAAAGGTAAAGGTTTTCCTTGACATGAAGTCCAGTCGTGTCCGACTCTAGGGGGCGGTGCTCATCTCTGTTTCAAAGCCGAAGAGCCGGCGTTTGTCTGTAGACGCTTCCGTGGTCATGTGGCTGGCATGACTAAATGGAACGCCGTTACCTGCCCGCAGAAGCGGTACCTATTAATCTACTCACATTGGCATGTTTTCGAACTGCTAGGTTGGCAGGAGCTGGGACTAGCAACAGGAGCTCACCCCATCACACGGATTTGAACCGCCGACCTTCCGATTGGCAAGCTCAGCAGCTCAGCAGTTTAACCCACAGCTCCACCACGTCCCCCAACACAGTGTTTTAGCTGGGTTCAAATACCTTGCTAAGCCAAAATCTGGCTTGTTTGCTTCTGACTTTTTCTTCTTTGAACCCATCCCTTGTGGTTTGTAAACCCATGGCTTATATTTTACTTTCTTTGATGGCAGCATGTAGAGCACATTGCAGTAGTCTAATCAAGAAGTGATGAGGGCATGAGCTGTTGTAGTCAGGTCCTCTTGTCCCAAGTAAGGTTGCAACTGGTGCACTAGCTGGAGCTTGACAAAGGCACTGCTGGCCATGACTTCCATCTGCTGATCCTACAGGAGCCATAAGTACAGGAGGACCCTCAAGTCACACACTTGCTTCTTCATGAGCAGCACAATTCCATCCATAGGTAAAATAGGGGGTGTAGAGAAACCCCAGTGTATCAACAGTAGTTCCATCTTGCTAGAGTTGAGTTTAAGTCTGTTCTCTCCCATCTAGACCGACACAGCCTTCTGGCACTAGGACAGCACTTTGACAGCATCTTCAGCCTGCCCTGGATATCACAATGTCCAGTTGGGTATCATCACCATATTGATGATACTGGGGATACCAAGTCATCTTGTCTGCCTCCTGAAGAATCTGTATAACGACCAAGTAGCAACAGTAAGAACAGACCACGGAACAACAGACTGGTTTAAGATTGGGAAAGGAGTACGGCAGAGCTGTATACTCTCACCCTACCTATTCAACTTGTACGCAGAACACATCATGCAACGTGCTGGGCTTGAGGAATCCAAGGCTGGAGTTAAAATCGCTGGAAGAAACATTAACAATCTCAGATATGCAGATGATACCACTTTGATGGCTGAAAGTGAAGAGGAACTGAGGAGCCTTATGATGAAGGTGAAAGAAGAAAGTGCAAAAGCTGGCTTGCAGCTAAACCTCAAAAAAACCAAGATTATGGCAACCAGCTTGATTGATAACTGGCAAATAGAGGGAGAAAATGTAGAAGCAGTGAAAGACTTTGTATTCCTAGGTGCAAAGATTACTGCAGATGCTGACTGCAGCCAGGAAATCAGAAGACGCTTAATCCTTGGGAGAAGAGCAATGATAAATCTCGATAAAATAGTCAAGAGCAGAGACCTCACACTGACAACAAAGGCCCGCATAGTTAAAGCAATGGTGTTCCCTGTAGTAACATATGGCTGCGAGAGCTGGACCATAAGGAAGGCTGAGCGAAGGAAGATCGATGCTTTTGAACTGTGATGTTGGAGGAAAATTCTGAGAGTGCCTTGGACTGCCAGAAGATCAAACCAGTCCATCCTCCAGGAAATCAAGCCAGACTGCTCACCTGAGGGAATGATATTCAAGGCAAAACTGAAATACTTTGGCCACATAATGAGAAGACAGGACACCCTGGAGAAGATGCTGATGCTAGGGAGAGCGGAGGGCAAAAGGAAGAGGGGCCGACCAAGGGCAAGGTGGATGGATGATATTCTAGAGGTGACAGACTCGTCCCTGGGGGAGCTGGGGGTGTTGACGACCGACAGGAAGCTCTGGCGTGGGCTGGCCCATGAAGTCACGAAGAGTCGGAAGTGACTAAACAAATATACAACAACTACCCTCACCCAGGTACCCTCTTCACGACACAGGTCATCAACCAAAGTGACCAATACCATCTCTGTAAAGATACAAAGGCAAGGTGCTAGAAAGTTATCTACACATTGCATTAGGCCCTATTGGTTTAATCAAGTTTCACTTAATAGACCACGATTAGCTGATTTTGCACAACAGTATAAGTCAGAAATTATGGTTTACTAACCACAGTCACTAAACCAAAACAAGCAAATCATCTTTTGGGTTTGGGCAATGTGAGATCCCAGCCATTCTGAAGCATTTTCTCTGCAAACTCTTTTTCTGCAGGCAGCACGTCTGATATTTACTTGTAGCACACAACACGGTGGATTACAGTGGTATTTTAATGGAGTAAAACCTTTTGCAGTGCAGGGGCTGTTTGGCTGAGATTCTACGACAAGAGTCCGCCTTTTTCGTTAACATTTTGATCTTGGGTTTCAATGGAATTTAGCCAGATCAGTGAACTGGGTTGAGGCCAGGAAATCTATCCTGTACTTTCAAGAGCTGACAGGTAGAAATCCAACATGTGGAGTATCTGTGACTGTATCTCCATGCTAATACAGCAATTGAATGTACGCTTGTGAACATCATAACTGTTGGTGCCACATGAACCTTGCAACAGGTACCCATTAATACAGACTTGTGCTACCAGTGATGCAATTTATATCAGTTACCAGATGCCTCAGAACCTTCCTAGGGTAGTGAAAGAGCTGTGTTAAAATTTCCTGCCAAACGTGTACAAAGCATACAAGCTGTGTTTCGGATGAAATACTACTTGCACGGGCTTGTTACGGGGTCTGAGCCAACATACTCAGGGATTAACTTTGTAAATCACATATTCAAGATACCACGTTCCTGACAAACAAATTGTGTATTACGTGGTTGTGCATTATAAATGCAAACATTTTATCGAAACCCCATGTTCTTACATGGCATTGAAAAATATTTAAGACTGCAAAATATCAGTACATATATACTCCCAAAATTGTAGAGACCACAAATAAGGTTATATTTTACCTGGCAGATATGATAGCCATGCAATAAATTTCATTATTAAGGGCCAATTTAGTCAGTTTTTTGTAAAGAATTCAAATGATTATTAAAAATAATATTTAAAGAATTCAAATGATTACTAAAATTATTAATCCAAATTAACAAAATATTATTTGACAAATTATTACTATTATTAGTCAAAGGAGGCTTATGGCACACTCCAATTTCAGCCTTCCCAAATTTAAAGTCTTGGAAGTTCAAAGGATCTACTCAGAGGTAAATGCGTACTGTGCAATTACAGACTTTCCCCACTAGGGGGCTCTTTTAACTAAATATCCTGGCAAATATTCGTTCGCAGAGGATTACTTCCAGTCGCGCATACACGGTACTCAACGGCTGAATAGGCAACGCCCTTTCTGATGTGGGACTTCCGCCTTTATTCCTTTAAAGTGGGAGGAGGCGTGGCTAAATAGGGCATCTGCAGTTATTCAGAAAATTAGATTGAATTTCTTGCTGTCGCTATCCAATCGGACCGGAGTGAAAACTGTAGGGGTACCTCTAGCCGACTCTAGGCTCTTCATTTCCAAATAGCGATTCAAAGCGCTAGACTCGTCCTGTTAAGCAACGTCGGGGAGAAAAAGAATTGACACGTAACGAGGAAAACTGACACATAAGGGAGCTGCGTCGGAAGGCGGTGGCAAGTTCTTTTGTGCTCTGGAAGGAGTAGGAGCCAATTAACAGGGCTGGTTCGTATCTCCGTCTTAGGACCTGGGAAAAAAATGGGAGCAGCATGATTCTTGTTACCTCCGGAAACCGGAGAAGCCAGAGCGGACCAGAAGGAAACCTTATTTTCTTCGGTAAATATTAAACAACTCTTCCCTATTCTTTGAATTTTCCTCTCCGAAAGAGCCATTTGTGCACATCATTATTGCAAGAGCTTTCTTTCATTGCAAGTCTGTTTCCTCTGTTCTGTCTTTCACATTGTAAAGCCATTGTCTCTGCTCCTCTACACGGGACCACTGTGAAAATGACCTTGCAGTATATCAAGGATCAAAAAGGTAAGGATCAGCTGCTTTATAAAGGCTACCTGTATAAGAAAGTGCGTGCAAGCAGGAACAAAACATTTTGGAAGTGTGCTGAATACCACAAATACTGTTGTAAAGGGCGGGCTCATACGAGCCATGACCAAGTTATAAAGTATTTGCCACATCTTCATCCTCCCACCAGGACACTGATAGAACCTGACCAAGTGCCTTATGGCGCGAAAGAAATTACCGTGGGCCCAGAATCGATCCCTAAAGCGACCACAGCAAGTTGTGGTGCATTGCCAGAAGTCGGTACCAAGAAATGGTATACGGACCATCCAAGCCAGACAATTCAGCGCTTGAGAGCATGTCTGAAGGCAACCCGCCAACCTTCACCTGATTTACAGGCATCAGTCACTGTTGTTGAAACAACTCTTAAAGAGCCAGCTGCATCATCAGTTCTCACATCTCCTGGCTTTCCTAAGTTCACAGACAGCACTATGGACAGAACTTTCATGCCAAACCTTTGCAAAAAGAAACATGCATTGGACTCAGCTTCAACCCAGGCTGATCAGGAAGCTGGCCGACAGCAGTTCCGCTTGCCCACCCGCCTGCCTGGAGAAACTCTCCAGGAGATTCTGTCCCGGCTGAGCACGGCAGCTCTGCAGTGGCTGTGTCCTCAGGAGCACAGCAAGGACCAGATTGTGGACAAGGTTATCCTGGAACAGTTCCTCAGTGTGCTCCCAGTGGACCTGCAGACAAGGCTGAAAGCCCAGGAGCCAGGCAGCAGCAAGGAGGCCCTTCAGCTGGCCACGGCCTATCATGAACAGGAACCTGCCAGGCCTATTCAGGTGCTGGGGGTGGGATATACTAAGGATGTATTTAATGGCACTGTCTTTAGAATGGAAAGCTGTCGATGTAGCTGATGTTCAAAAGTGCTGGAGGTTCGGGGGTATCCTTGATACTCTGGAATTCACAGGGAGCAGCGCAGGCAGTTGTGACTGGAGACAAATGAGTCTGGCCTCTCTGGCCAGAGAGATGCTTCTGCCACAGTCTTTAACTTACAGCTAGAACATCCATAAGGAAGTGTTTTGCAAAGCAGGGGAGGGGTGTGGTGAGGCCAAGGGGTTTATTTGAGGTCTGCAGTCTGAGGGAGGGAAAAGCTTTACCCAGAGTAAGGTGTTTAGAAAAGCAAGGGATGACTCATCTCCTGTCCTCTCAAGCAGCCAGCTTTATTTTGTGTGCTTTCCTCATTTAGAAACCCGGGAGAGCAAACGCTGTTCTAGTACGCAAATATCGTAGAGGAAGATTTTTGCCCTGCTTCTGTTGCTGCTCAAAAAGGCCCACGTATTTTGGCAAAGGAAAATACTTCTTTTCCTCATGTTCATACAGGCTAATTGGTACTTCATGGATCCATGCACAGATTGCCCATGCCTACTCATCGGCTGGTTGCATACTCAACCTGGATGCTATTGATTTGGCATCTTTACTGATACGCAAAAGGTGGGGTCTTTTATCAAAGAGACATGCAGTAAATGATTGCCCTTAATCCTAAGCCTTTCAGTAAGTGTGCAGCTCCACAGTAACTGTCACCAAGCATTCAGTATCTTTGCAAAGAACTATGAAGGTAGCTGCACGATGCTAAAATTTGGAATATAGATAGTTCTCACTTAACAACTACAACAGAGACTGGAATTCTGGTTACTAAGCAAAGAGGTCATTAAGCGAATCTGGCCTGATTTTACAGTCTTTTTTGTGGTGGTGGTGAAGTGAATCACTGCAGGCATTAAGTGAACCACGTGGTTGTTAAGCAAATCACACGGTTCCCCATTGATTTTGCTTGCCAGAAACCAGCCCGGAAAGTTGAAAATGGTGATTGCCTGAACACAGGATGCTGCAATAGTTATAAATGCAAACTAGTTGCCATGCACCCAAATTGTGATCATGTGACTGCGGGGACACTGCAACAGTCATAAGTGTGAGGACTGGCTGTAAGTTGTTTTTTTCAGCACCGTTGTAAGTCTGAACCATCACCAAATGAATGGTTGTTAAGCGAGGACTACCTGTAGTGGAGAAACTAATAAAAGGCCTGGAGCTAAAATAAAATTAGAGCTCAGCAAAGTAAGTACTATATGGGAATACATGTGTTCCAAACGGTATATATAGGAAAGCATTGGGGCAGGGACAGAAAAAGAACATCTGGTGTATTCTTAACGAATTATGAACATGATAAAGTCAATAACCCTGGTGCAGGGTTCTAAAGCCAGCCCTGCTGATTCTGATCATTAGTGCATCTGGTCCAGTACGGCCTTTTCCAAGTAGCACCGAGCCTCCGGTAACTTGGAGAGGTGAGATTTTCCTGCTCTGCTGCCTGGGATCCTTCAAGTGGAGATGCTTGTGATTAAATGGGAGACCTTCTCCGTGCGAGCTGTGTGCTCCACCTCAAAAGCAGTGTGTGAAGGAAACACTGACCCACTTCTGATCGTTCAAGCAAAAGGGATATTCAGAGTCACAGTGCTTAGAGGATCTATTTAGCTGTTATGGTCAGTATCTGTTGCTAGACTTGTAATCCATGACTGGTTAAATCCTTTTCTCAGGGATTTGAAAAATCCAAACCAGTGGCCAATGGTGGCAAATTGTTCCAAAAAGAAGCGGTGGCTGGAGAACAGCACTTACGTTTCAGCCATACCAGTGAAGTGCATGATTGTCTAGTAGAATTAATTTGGGGGGTATGAAACGTTCACTTTTTATAAATTTTCATTGCTGTATTATTTTCAGTTTGCATTCACATCTGGCCATCCAGTAATCATGAGTGGTGCATTGCTTATTCCCCTCTTACAAATTGGGAATAAGACTAGACTTGACTCAAACAATGAAAGGAATTGAGGACAGCACTGATATTTGATCAAGCATCCCATCTCCAAGTCTTTGCAAAATACCATGTGATTAATAGACTATCCCCTCTGGTTGTTTTAGGATCTGATAACCTTTGAAGACGTATCTGTTCGTTTCACTGAGGAAGAATGGGCTCTACTGGGCCATAAGGAAAAAAACCTTTACTGGAATGTCATGCATCAGAATTATGATAATGTGTCCTGGCTGGGTAAGAATTCTGGGGAAATCCTAGTATAGAGGTCTTTCTGTAGCTTTGAAAACTATGGCAACTTGGTAGCTTTTAGATGTTGTAAATATCTAAATTTAGATGTTCCCATAGCCCCATTCATTAGCCTTGCAGGGTTAGAGTAATTGGAGCTGTGGCCAAAAGATCTGAAAGGCTCAGGCTAGCTCACCTTGGCACTAGGATGCACTCTGAATGATGGAAAAAGATACTGTCTGAGCTTATCCAAGATGTTTTGATTAGCAGGTGGCTTCACATGGGGGTGGGGAATCACAGCCATTGGGGTCTATACACAAGGATGCTTTAGTGTGGTACACAGATGCAACCAACTGTGGCTCAGCTAATCATGTTAAGCAAAGGTAAAGGTAAAGGTTTCCCTTGACATTAAGTCCAGTCGTGTCCGACTCTAGGGGGCGGTGCTCATCTCCGTTTCAAAGCCAAAGAGCCAGCATTTGTCCGTAGACACTTCCATGGTCATGTGGCCAGCATGACTACACAGAACGCATAGTGTAATTTATGAATCAGGTCATTATTGCCATCTTTCAAGTTCTGTGCCTACTGTTAATATGCCATTTCAAGAAGAAAGATGCTGCAGTTGTGACTAGGTACATCCGTCTCTTAGGTTGTACCAGAAGGAGTTTGGGGCTTTGGCTGAAGATGCAAATGTGAATACCTGATTTGTTGTGCAATTCCCCAAGGGATATTAAGATACCATAAATCTTTGCATACTGTCCTGAGCCCCTTGGATTAATGGCAGGCTGCACAGCAAAATATAAAAAAAAAGTGAGCTGAAATATCAGTTTGGTTGCACACAAAGAGCAAGAATAACAACTGAGAATAAGTGAGAGTCAGGTGGTATACAACTTTAATAAAATAAAATAAAATAAAGAAATTCCACCAGTAGGTAGAATTATTTTTAATTCAGTTAGGATACAGAGCTTTATAAAATTAAGATTATCCCATTTAACATTATGATTTATTTACTGAAACAGAGTTTTCACTGCAAACAAACCTTGATGTGTTTAAGGAGTGATTTGTTTGTTTCTTTCCTTCAGCAGGGGATCAGATCAAAGGTGAAAGCCAAGAGGAAGACCTTTTGCAGGAAGTCTTTGATCCAGCAGTGGAGTGGCTGGAAAAATCCAAGGAGACAATTTTACAATGTCCTGAACAAGACTTGAAGAAGATCTGTCCAAAGAACCAGCAAAAGGGAAGCTCAGAGAGAGAAGAAATGTTCGTTCACTCTAAAAAAAATGGGAGAGGACCAGGCAGGGAGACCATTCCTCTAGGCACGGAAGTAGGGCTGCAGAGTCAATGCAGACATATTGATTATGAAGAATGTGGTGCATCTGCAATACCTCTCAATGGTCAGAAAAACGTGAACGAGGAAGATCTTCCAGGCTCATATGAAATACCCAGTAAGACAAATCCCCAGAATCTTAAGCAAAATTTAATCAGGGAGGATCAGAATGATGCAGAGAGGCAACAGCCAGAAGATGAGAAGTCCACTCTTTTTAGGAGCCATTGGAGGAACCCAGCCCATCATGAAACTAGAACAAGTCAGGATGCTATGCGCACCACCATTGACGATACGGAACAAGCTGAGCCATTAATGCTTGACAGTAATCTAAAACTCAGCAATGGGGGAGATTTGAAATATGTGGATAAGTCACTGGAAATTGTGGAAAGAATTTCTCAAAGTCCTGATCCTGATCTAATGCTCATTTGCTCAAAAACGTGTGCTGCTGAGTTGAATGGGACTGCAGGTTTGACCAGTGAAAACCAGAACATTCTGGAAAGTTGCCAGCCTAATAGCTCAGAGAATGGAGGAGGGCTAGAGAAACTTAGTTCTTTTGGAAGTGTTTCACAGGAACCGGAAACACACATTCTTCATTCAGATGTTCCACGAGGCTCAGAGGCCCAGTACAGACACACCAATCATGGTAATGGAGACACCTCCAAAATCAGCCTTGGGAATCAGTTGATTACATGCTCTAAGTGTAAACATTCAGATCCTTTCAGACCGTATGTCTGCCCCAATCCTGGGGAAAGCATCAGTAGCCTTTCGGCATTAATAAAACAGAGAAGGGTTGACAGGAAATGTTTCAGTGGGAGAAATCTGAACCTCAAATCTGGAGCACATCGTAGAAGTCACACAAGAAATAATCTCAAGAAAAGCTTGAATAGGGACAACTGGTGGTACTGTAAACAGAACAGAAGCTGGCTTCTTGAATCAGGAATTGGTCTAAAGCAATCCCCAAAGTTTGACCCTGTCACACTCAACACCCAAACTGGTGAAGCATTGTACCTGGCTACGGAAATCATAAGGAGGTTTTCTGCAGCTGGGTTTTCTTCTTCAAGTTCCCCCCAAACGGAACAACAGGAGAGAACTTTTTCTCTTCCCTTTCTAGACAGAATGGCTACTGAGCCCACCTTAAGCCAGTTAATGACTATGCTGCAGCAGGCAGCTGCTAATATTGCAGAAATCAAAGCAGCGGTCTCAAGCTTGCGTGCCACTGTAAATGATCTCCAGAATGACCTCAGGAACTTCTCTAGATGTACAGTGGAAGCTGAAGGTGGGATTTCTGATTTGGAAGCTCAGCTTGTGCAGCCTCGTAATGATGTTAAAGCCACTGAAGTGAAGCAGGTGGGAGGAGCCATCCAGACCAACGTTAGAGCTGGATTGTGGTCATCACTGAAAGTTGAAAGAGGTGCAAACTCTCCAGATTGGTCCCCCAACTCATGAATCAGGTGGTTTTGTTTTGGCTTGGAGACAGGATTAAATTCCCAAACTGGCAGAATATAGAATTATAGAGTTGGAAGGAGCCATTTCTGGAAGTAACACTCATTTATAGTAGCATTCCTAGAAAACTTTTGAAAACTACAAAATGAAGCAGTGGTGATCATAGGAAAAATAAAATGTTACGAGGCTGAGGGTGGAAAAAAGAGGTTTAAAGCAGTTTGCTGTAATCCCCATATCCAGAAGAGAATGAGAAGGCCTCTTACTGGTCTTCTATCACCAAAAGCATAATATGGTGAGCAATAGCTTGCAGAAAATCTTTCCCTCTGGGAAAGTAGAGAGAAGCAAAATAGTGGTTGAGAAGGCTGACCTTTTTTAGAAGGGAAGAAAGGAACAGGAAGCTCATTAAATATGAATTACATATTGTGAGGGAATTGCCTGCCTTCTTAGCTTACCCAGTGTAAGTTTCTTTTAAGCACAATATTCTTGCAGCTTATGTGGTAACCAAAATGCTTTTGAAAGTAGGATACTCTCTCTGCACATGCGTACGCACAGGTACATAGTTTTGAGTGTGGAGTTCTATGCACCCTTACTTGTGAATGAGCATCAGGCTTACTGGGACTATTTTTCTTGTAAACATGCATTATTCAATTTTTAAATTCCAACAGAAAATAAAAAAAAAGAGGCTCAGTGATTTTGGGGGGCAGGAGGGAGAAACACTTCAGTTTCTCCACTGGAGACCTAATCCCCCAGCTTCTCCATCTCAGACGTTTTACCATATATTATCAAGACTCCCCTGAGCTGATAATCAATAATCAATTCCTGATTATAGCAATGTGCTTTTCTTGGGAAGAGTACAATGTGGTTTGCTCCTGCCTCCTTCTGTGATATTTGTTCATCTTCCCAGCCTCAATTAGAGCCCTGCAATTGTTGGTAGTCTTCCATCCAAGCACCACCAGCCAAATGCTACCATCTAACTAAAAGGAAACCGTATGGGCTAACTTGGGGCGTAGCCCAATTCCAGCAGTGTTCGGGCAAGTCCACCTGTTTATGGGAATCTTACAAGCAGGCCAAGGCTTAAAGGAAAGAGTCCTCTCTCAGAATTTGTCTCTGTGACTTGATAGACAGAAACTGCCTTGGACCACAATGGTTCCATTTAGGAAACAGGTCTTTATTAGCAGTGTTTCTCAAACTTGGCCACTTTAAGATGTGTGGACTTCAACTCCCAGAATTCCCCAGCCAGCCATGCTGGCTGGGGAATTCTGGGAGTTGAAGTCCACACATCTTAAAGTTCCCAAAGTTGAGAAACACTGCTTTATAGATTTATCTTCATGAATGTCAAAAACCCTTTGAATTCCAGCTCAATGGCCTGGGAGCCAGCACATCTTACAGCAATTCTACAATGTAAGGCTGCATTTTGCTGAGCCTGGCTCTTGGGTCAGCATTTTTCATTGAATACTTAGAGAAATTAAGAGGGATTTTTTAGAAAGCGCCTTCCCACCCACCCACATAGACTCAGTGGGATGCTGCTTCCGGAGAAGTATGCCTGATTCTTTTCAATGTCAGCCAGGGAAGGCTTTATTACCCCAGGCATTTTGAACAATTAAAATGCTAACTTTAAACATATTTGCTGCTCAGGAACTTCCTTGATTATTTGGGCTGCTGCTTTTATTGTATTACTATTTTATATCATTTCAATGTTATGCATTTTAGTTATTCCTTTTTTATTGTATATTTTGATGGCTCAGGCCATATCTGTTGACAGAGAGTCTTAGGAGTATCTGGGAGGAAGCTGAGCCAAGAACTATTGCTGTAGTGCTGAATCTTGTGTAGCTGTCATGGCATCATTTAGAGCAGTGTCCCTCAACCTTGGCCACTTCAAGATGTGTGGACTTCAACTCCCAGAATCCCCCAGCCAGCATCTTGAAGTGGCCAAGGTTGAGAAACACTGATTTAGCTAGCAATTATTCTTACTTGGAAAAGCTTGGAGCTCAGGAGACCATTTTTTATTTCCATCAAAATTGCTCTGCATTTTTTTCTGCCTCTCTTAATCTAAATGATTCCTTACTTTCCTCAACTACATTCTTTGCAACTATCTTTTTCTCTCTTAACACATTAAAAATATATTTCTCTCAATCCGATGGTCTGTTCCACATTTAAACCCTCTCTTTACCTTTGTATCCTTCCCCAATTGTCTCAGTCTTTCATCGTAAGCCGTCAAATCAGTCACGATTCTAGATTTATATTTTTCCCTTCGCTGCGTGAATGTGTCAATTGACTTATCTGAAATAAACAGACCTTTTTCTAAGCAGAAATTCACCAAACAATCATCATTCTCATTCATTTGAGGATCTCTGAACAGCCCAGTTGCTTTTTCTGTACTCTCATTTCATTCCCATCCATCCATTCATGTCACTTAACAAAATACTATTCCCAAATTCATTCTGGTTTTCATGCACATCCCCAACAACCTTGATTATGTGCCATCAAGTCTGTGTCAGCAGTTAGTGACCACATAGATAGATGTTCTCCAGGATGATCTTTCTCAATATGGTCTCACAGGTCCACCAATTCATACCCCTCATACATATTTTAGCCTTTTCATTCATAATTAAATCCAAACCTTAAATTCCCTGCATATATTTATCAGTGCCAGACATTCTTCTATCAAATGTATTTCATCCTTCCATAGATAAGCAACATATCCACCCAAGTTGGCATGGAGCTGGAAAGAACCTAGTCCCTGAATATGAGAGAGTAACACCCTATACCTTTTGCAAAGTAGCTTTTTTGCTCTCCAACAATATGAATCACAAATATTTCAGGCAAAGCAAAAAAGCATTTATTGGGTTTTTTATATCAAGTCTTTATATAGGGTACAGTACATACTTTTGATATATTATAGGTGTATCAGAAAGCAACAAATCAAACAAGTCATTGTTTGTCAGGCTTTTTGTTAGATGTGAGAAAAGACAGACATCTTTACAGGTAGTCCTCAACTTACGAGCACAATAGGGACCAGAAAATTTGTCATTAAGTGGTGTGGTCATTAAGTGAGGCATCATGTGACTGCACCTGATTTTACAACGTTTTTGCAGTGGTTGTTAAGCAAATCACCATGGTCATTATGTGAATAATGTGATTCCCCATTGATTTTGCTTGTCAGAAGCCAGTTGGGAAGGTCGCAAATGGCAATCTCGTGACACTGGGACACTGCAACCATCATAAATACATGCCAGTTGCGAAGCACCCAAATTTTGATCACATGACCAAGGGGACACTGCGATGGTCATAAGTGTGAGGACTGATAGTAAGTCACTTTTTTCAACTCTGTTGTAACTTTGAATGGTCACTAAAGGAATGGTTGTAAGTCAAGGACTACCTGTAGATAAAATATGTTACATCTCCTCCTTTCCCACCCAGGTTTGTTTCTTAACACTTATAACTTTGATCAAGGACTTCAGAATACAGTCCTATTGTTTGATTGCTGTCATCACTGTCCCTGAAAAGGCTAGTTCTTGCACACAAAGCAAATGGCTTTGGCTCAAAAGAAAAACATGGTTTCCTAAACTTCAAAAGGAGGCCTAGACACCATGCTCAAATGTTAGTATCACCTTTATTTAGATGTTAGTAATAAACCCTCTCCAGCAAAGGATCGTTACCTTGTGGTGCTGGAGCTTGAGCACCTCAGTGACGCCATGAGCTAAACTGTGAAGGGAGAGTGGAAGGCAAAAGGAAGAGGGGCCAACCAAGAACAAGATGGGATGGATGATATTCTAGAGGTGACGGACTCGACCTTGGGGGAGCTGGGGGTGTTGACCAACAGGAAGCTCTGGTGTGGGCTGGTCCATGAAGTCATGAAGAGTCAGAAGCGACTGAACGAATAAACAATAAACCCTAAAATTCTACATAACGAATTCAGCAAGTTCATCGTAGTTACTAGTGAAACTATTAATGAGGGAAGCATACATTCTCCCATCACCATTCTGTCAAGAGATTTGTTTCGCTATTTTCTTTAATTGCTGAACAGAGAACTAGGTTAGATGATTTTTACTTATTTATTTATTCATTCATTCATTTTGAATTTATTAGCTGCCCAGCTCCAATGGATTTCTGACTGACATTATCTAAAAGCATTATTTAGCTAGCTAGCTATTCATCTATCTGAATTAAACACGACCCCTGAGAAGAGGCAACTGCATCAACCACCACCAGAGGGCCCTACCAGCCCAACCTCTATTCCTTCCAACCAGGATATCAGGGGGGCTGAGCTTCCTAGATCGGCCTGGCTCTTCGCCACTGTGGAGTGCTGCTGGCAGTGACCTGGAAACAATTACTACTTCCGCTGCGCCCAAAAGAGAGTTTTTACTTATTCATTTGAATTTATTAGCTGCCCAACCCTAAAGGAGTCAGTTTCTCTAAGGACCGGACCAGAGTGAGAACTCTGACCTCACCTCCTGCCTCAGTACTGCAGCTATTAACCCTTCAGCAACCAGCTGAATCAATCAGCCAACCAGAGCCTCTAGGTCACTGTTTCTCAACCTTGGCAACTTAGGTGTGGACTTCAACTCTCAGAATTTAGGTGAAAACACCTAAAAATGTAGAGGTGAGAATAGCACAAGGCCAGCAAGAATGAAGAAGTTTCTGCCCCAGCTTCCTCAGAAGGAAATGCCCAATATTACATGAAAGTAAATAACTACAGGGCATCTTTTTGCTCTTCATTGAAGCATTTAAACTTTCTTCGGACTTCAACGTTAGCCTGAAAAAAGACACTTTAAAGAATCTACTCATTAAAATGAACGTAACTTTTAAAGCAGCCCTGTTTTTTTTTTTAAATTAAGAGGTTCTTTGAACAAAGCAAGCTTTGCCCTACAGGGCCAGGAGACCTCCCTCCAGGTGGGTGACAGATTAGAGACAGGTCTCAAATATTCAACTGATTTTCAAAAGGATTTGAGGTGTGTTCTACCTTATTGGAGACCTTCAGTTGAATATTTGAGACCTGTCTCTAATCTGTCACCCACCTGGAAGGAGGTCTCCTGGCCCTGTAGGGCAAAGCTTGCTGCTTCATCAAAGTCACAAAAGTGGTAATGTTTATCACTTGCATACTGTAATGACACCTCCATAGATGACACACTCTCCAGTTGAACCAATAATTGCAGTGATGGTCACCCCTTCCCTCAATTGGTCTGTCAAATCAAAAATACTGAAAAAAGATTCCAGAGTGGTCCAGGTGCTCTATAGGTATCCTGTTTTTAAACTTTATTTCCAATATGCTTTATGTCTCTACCCCTGAGCCATGATAGCTCTTCATGGTAGTTCCATGTCTTTTTCATAGAAATTAAACACGTGATGGGATATTATTATGGTAGGTGGGATTGGATTTCTGGCTCTACAAACTATGCTTATCTTTTTTGTAGTCTCTCATCCTCCATGATTAATTTATATGAAAAAGAGATTCTCTTTTTCTGGAAATAGCACTCTTTTGCTTGTCCAAAGCACAAGGACAAAAATATGACAGAACATGGACCAGGATGTCACAGTACAAATCCTGCTGTTTTGTACTTGTGTGCTGACATCACGTGGTTCTGTTTTGTCATTTGCCACCTTTGCTGACTCCCACACCCACCCATCTCAAGTTGTCCTCTCCCCTCTTTGGAAATGTCTGGTTTCTTCTCTTCTTTGCTCATAGCTGGAAAATATACCTTGAGAAAGGGATAACATCTTCTACCAGAAGTCTCATGAACTCTGAAATGGTTTTGCTACTGCAGCTGCAAAAATGACAGCTATTCCCTGTGAGTGCATGGCATCAGAACCTTTGCCTTCCAGAATAGAACTCCAGGGCATTGCTTGGAGAGAGAGGTGGGCTTCAGTTCCAGAATGTGTGCTTGGGAGTGATAAGACCCACATGGGGGCAGGGAAAGAAGCCAATCACCCGGGGCGCTTAGTCCGTTTATGGAAGAAGGGGGTGGGAAGATGGGAGCCACAGGGTTGGACAGTTAAACATTGGCTGGTTTCATATTTAACCAGGATGTGGTTTGTTTAGTGGAGGTAGTTGTTAAACACACACCTTGTGTGACTCCAAGCTGTGTGGTTTGCAATTCACGACTTACAGCTTAATGCAAGGGTTCTTAACCTTCTTGTTCCATGGACCCCTTTGAGAGTTTGATGAAACCGACAGACATCTCAGAAAAATGGATCTACAGTAAATGCATAAATCGGTATTGTATTACAAAGAAAGCTAATCAGGTAAAATAGTAATATATGTGAAAATAAAGTTGTAATTTCTTCATAGACCCCCTGAAATCTATCCACAGAACCACAAAGTTAAGAACCCCTGGCTTAATGTGATGTATGAATTAACTGGGGTTAATTCAGAAGCCATAATTTAACCTGTTATATGAATATAGTCACAGTTTCATATGGGAAATATTGTGATGGGGGTCACATCAGACTTAATCCTATTACAGAATCTCAAATTTGAAAGAAGCTAGAAATTAATCCAGCCATTGTGGTCTATAAACCATGGATTACGTCTGTACTGTTGCAGTTTATAAACTATGGTTTATACAGTAGATTGTATTGTGGCTTAGTACAATGTGTGGGCCCAGCCACTCAAACAAAAAACCTTGAAACTGTATGAGAGCAGAAAGGAAAAAGGGAAATAGAATCATAGGGTTAGAAGGCTCAGCCCAATCCCAATTTACAGCCAGCCCAATTCCATCCTCCTTTGCTACTTACAGTTCCCACTAGAAAAAAGATGACTGAAGATCCTGCATTGAGACAGGCAGAAGTGATCCATCCAGTGAATGCTGAGATCTTCTCAGTTGCTCCATCACACAGAGCAGTGAGGTCAGCTAGTATTATTGCTACCATACAGGACTGAGATTGAGTGAACTCCACCCAACAAGTTGCATCCTCCAGAGCTCACATCCTACATCCTGGTCCTTGGAAAAAGAGTCCATGAATCAAAGGAAAACGATTCTCCTTGAAAGGACATTATAAGGGGAAACCACAGGGAGACATTCCAGAAGAGGCATCTAGGGCTTTCCATGCAATACTAATCAATCATGAACTAAACCTTTATAGCAAATGGATGATCCCAGAATCAGGAATGAATGTGGACTGGTTTTACTGTTTTGTTGAGATAGCCAGACTCAGAATGACTCCTTCATACAGATATATGCATAAGCATTTTTCATCCATAAGGCAGGGTTTCTCAGCCTTGGCAACTTGAAGATGTGTGGACTTCAACTCCCAGAATTCCCCAGCCAGCATAGTCCACACATCTTCAAGTTGCCAAGGTTGAGAAACCCTGCCATGAGGGTGCATTTGTCCTCAGTCTGGCACAAAATGAGGCATCACAAAAAGCCCTGCTTATAATTTAGGAGCAAATTTCTATTCTTCCTGATGTCAGTAAATTCTTCTGAACTAGAGTATACTGGGTATTCTAATCAGGGGAAGGAAAAAAACAGCATCATGCCCCTGCCTCGTTCTTGATTACCAGGGCTGCATGATTTTTGCTAAGTGCCTTTTTTTTTTGTTCAACTATAGAATGCTGAATCCTGGGAAACCTTTTATTTTAAAGCAGCCAAAAAATCTAGTCCGTACAATGGGATTGGCACGAAATCTTAGAAAAGACAGATTTCTCTACAAGTGGCACAAGAAACATTACATCAAGTTGAAGACACCATTACTCAGTTGTAACAAAATTAATTTTGTCCCTTAAATAAACCTGCATACATTGATTTACATATGAGAATAGTCTTAAAGGCACACTTTTCTTTTCTTTTTTAGGGAATGCTTTAGATTGCACCAGAAGAGGCATTCCTCTCCCGCAACATGATGCTTGGCACAATTTTGTACTAAATTTTTAGTTCTAATCCACTGACTGATTGGCCAGAATACTTTTTGAGTGGAGGCGTGCAAAATTTTTCAGTCCCCAAATGATCTGAGTTCAAAATAGGATGCTCTTGCTGCAGAGGAAGCCTTTTGAAACATTTCAGATTCAAAATATTTTGTGCACCTCTATTTATTTATTTTTCAAATTTCTACCACTGCCCAGGTCCCCCGAAAAGGGGGCTCTGAGCGGTTTACAATAAAATCTATATAAATAAATGCCAATTTAAAATGGAGGCTGCAAACCTGTGGTGCCTAGGAGGGTGTTCTAGCATTTGCCCAGATTCCTCTGAGTTGAGAGGAAGGGCACTGACCTCTAAGAGGGAAATCTAACTTCAAAAAGGGCAACAGAGGCTACAGTTGTCCTAGCTTGCAAAAAAGCCAAGAAGTTGTAGCACCACCCTCGTTTCAATGCTGCAATATTCATTGCAAACATGCCCCCCCACCCCCAGTCAACGGAGCTCTCAAATTCTCTGTCCATCCCCTAGCAGCAAATTGTGATCAGTTGCAGCCCTTAACAGACCAACTTGCATCGTTTTTTTTAATCCATTCAATCGTGTCTGATTCTTGGAGACTGCCTGGAAAGTCCCTGCAGTTTTCTTGGCAAGGTTTTTCAGACATGGTTTGCCATTGTCTCCTTCCTAGGGCTGTGTGTGTGTGACTGGCCCAAGGTCACCCAGCTGGCTTTTACAAAGTTTCAATCTTTTCAGCATGAATTTGGGTGATGGAGACATAGACTCATGTTTAAATTACATTTAATCTTCTGTGTTTTTTAAGCATACACAGTTCAGGATATAATTTCCCACCAGGTGCCTTTTTTAAAAAAACATTTCTGTGTCTTTCCTTGGTTCATCTCTTTTTTCTTTTCCTTGTGTTACAAGCCTGAATCAGGGAAGCTGAATAAATTTGAATGTACACAGTATGCTTGAGTTATAGGACTAGTTTTGATTGCAAACTTTCTGGCTTTCTAGAATGGAATTTTCAAATTATTTCCTCCTTTTAGGATTTAGTATACCTCACCCCACTATGACCTGTCCCTTCTCATTTGTTTTTATATGGCAAGGTTCCAAGTCTATTAACAAAGGATTAGTAATTGAGGAGTATCAGCTTTTCATACAAATGCTTCCTTGCTCGTATGTCTCTGAGAATAATTCCTCCTTTGCATCCATCAGCTTGTTAGACAAAGAAAATGCATGCAATAGGTGACCCAGGGAACTGTAGTATTAAAGAAAAGGGAGGAATTCAGTTTACTGACTTCTGCATTTCTGCATATTTACCAACTCAAAATCATGTGGGCAGCACTTTTTTGCCTCTGTGGGAACCTAAAAGAAATCCCGTTTTTCTCTCAGTCTGGTTTGGTGGGCAACGTACTGTAGTTGTGGTTCACAAACCATTACTTCTAGCTTTACATAATGTACTAGGCCCAAGCAAAGCACACCATATTTAGCTTCATGGGCAGATTTAGGACTGAATAACCAACCATAGGATCTTCTCTGAACATCCATGACACATTTTGCAGTGCTACGTATTGAAAACTGTGCAGACAGGTAGTCCTCACTTAATGACCTTTAATGGTGGTTCAGACTTACAACAGTGCTGAAAAATCTGACTTACAATTGGTGCTCACACTTACGACTGTCACAGCATCCCATGATCATGTGATCACCATTTTCAACCTTCCTGGCCAGCTTCTGGCAAGCAAAATTAATGGGGAACCATGTAATTTGCTTAACCGCGTGGTTCACTTAATGACCACAGTGATTTGCTTAATGACCATCGCAAAAAGGTCATAAAATCTGGTTGGATTCATTTAAAGACTGCCTTGCTTAGCAACCAAAATTCCAGTCTCAATTGTGGTCATTAAGTGAGGACTACCTGTACTCTCTCTCTACTATTCTCCTTGAAATATGCACAGATGTATTTTCACAATGGCTTTTTTAACTGGAACCTCAAATCGGAGGATTTTTCCACCTCTCCGCTCACGATCTTTCAGAAACTACTTCCTTGAAATTGTATTTCAAATTCTTGGGGCCTGAAAAGTAACTGCATTATCTGAGCTTTTTCTAGGATTGTTCTTTTATTTTCAAAGGTTTGGCCAGTCAGGTGAAGCATCTCTTGACACACACACAGAAGATCCATGGAATGGTTTAAAAGAGCAGCCCAAATAAATGTCAGAGTGCAACTGCCAATAGCGTATCACTTTTTCCTACATACACATGTGGATGTGCATCACTTTCCCAAAGGAACCAGTATTCCAACCATCAGCTCCCGCAGCCCCAAGCAGCATCACTGTTCTTTCCAGGTGCCAAGATAGCTGTATCCCAACAAATTGGGAAGGCTGGGGAAGGCAGTTTGATTCTGGCCCCACTCAAGCTTAGTTCACAACTTGATCTGACCCTCTATTAGCACATGGGTTGATTTTTAATATGGCTCTTATACAGACTTTGCTCTTTCAAGATGTTTGTCTATTTCTGCTTTGTTTGGCAGACTGTAAGCCAGTTATCCCAGTTACCGAATGGAAAGGCAGGGCACAGAGATTGTTGTAAGAAAAACCATTCAGGAACCTGACCATCCTTTGCCTCTGAGTCATCATTTTTCTCTCTTTGAAAAGAAAATGAACCAACCCCAAAATGAATAAACAGGCTGTAACTGCTGTAAATCCAGTTTTAGAGTCCGACTTGCTGTGGTTCCTAACCTAGCAATCAGTAGGGTAAGGAGCAGTCCCAACCCACCTGGAGAGTCCCAGGTTGGAGAAGTGGACTGAAGGGTAGACTAGGACTCAGTTGGTTATGAAGGCTCCAGAGCAGTGTTTCTCAACCTTGGCAACTTTAAGATGTGCAGACAACTCCCAGAATTCCCCAGCCAGCATGCTGGCTGGGGAATTCTGGGAGTTGAAGTTCGCACATCTTAAAGTTGCCACGGTTTAGAAACACTGTTCCAGAGGAAGCTCCAGTCTACCCCCTCAGCATAATTCACAGGGTTGTTCTGATGATTAAATGGCATTACACTGGTTCCCTTAAGAAATGTTCAGGGAGAGCTGGATTTTAAAAATTAATAAAAATCTTTCCATCATCCAGAGAGATTTAAGCACCACCCCCTATTTTTAACACACACCAACCACAGAAGGTGCAGCTTAACCTTAATGGCAGCCAAAGAGCTCTAAAGTTGAAGGAAGCCAGTTAGCTTTTAGAACCTCTAGGATCTCCCTTAAAATATTAAAAACTACCCGGGAACAGAATGTGGGTTAGCAGTTCAGCTCAGCAGGGTCTGGACCTTGTAAATTAGATACACTTTCCACCATGTTGTCCTTTTTAGGGTTTGGGGGGTTTTTTTTAGTGCTTGAAAATCTGATCCTGCAAACTTGGGAAGCAAACACTGTCTGGATGAGAAGTTGTCTACCCAAACTTACTGTTTTGAGTTTTAAAGATTTTTTTTTTCTGAGGTTGTCCTCCCATGCAGCCCCGAAGGACTGACCCAACTCAGGTGACCTCCCAGCACTGCTAAGACAGCCCCAACTTTACTCTTTCTCCCAGGTATTTTTTTTCAACCAGATTTTCTCACCAGGTTCAAAGTCTGAAGGAATGGCTGCCAACTTGGCTGGGAATGTACTTAAATCTCCTAATCTGCCATATGATTTAGCACAAGATCCCTGCTGGATCAGACCATAGTTCCAGCTAGACCAATTCCCCCATTCCCACAAGGAATACGCAGATGCTTCTGGAAAGCCCAGACATGAGGTACAAGGCAACACTACTCCATCACCCAATTCCCTCCATAACTTTGGGATTCAGCAAGATAAATGAGATGGCTTACAGCTTCCAATCCTCAGTGAAACTGTCTAGGTCATTTTAAAGCCACCAAAGGCTAGAGACCATCACACTGTATGGCAGCTGGTCTTGATTTTGCTGGTCTTGAATCTACAAGCCACTGGTTTGAACACAAGACTTTTGGTTTGAGGGGGGCAAAAGTCTGGGGAAGGACTCTTTCTCCCACCCTGTCCCATCTTATAAATCTTTTTCCATACCCCAATTAATTGTTTTCCTTTTCAATTAAAAAGCCATCTATCCTTTAGCCCAGCTGTTTGAACCTGATGCCTTCCATAAATGTCAGGACTACAGCTCCCTGAACAGGCCAGGCAACATGTTGGCTGGGATTTCTGGAAGTCCTAATTCCAAAAAGAAACTCCGATTTAACCAAAGTGAGCATTTTGGAGCTGGCTTCTAAACTCTGCATAGTAGTTACATTGCTGCGGGAACTCACCCTGGTATAAGCCAGGTGATACTATTCCTGTCCCGAATTTCCTCTGAAAACATCCAGCACAGCCTGCTGAAATGATAGAAGTAAACCTCAGAGTATAGCATATAGTGGAAAAACCAGACCTCCATAAACTACATTTTTTTTTACTTGATTACTCCTAACCATCAACAAAGAAAGTCAGAGATTAGAAACTCTTTTATCTCTATTAGTCAGTTGGGGAAAGGGGTCCTAAAACAGAAAGATGCTTGCTTACTTGAGACAAAAACAAGAAAGAGGTTTCAGGGGAAAGGGACAAGAACAAAATCAAGCATATGATATCAAACAGGTACCCCAAAGCAATAAAGCAAATAAACTTCTGAAGGAAACACGATAGCATAGCAAAGGAGATCAGTTGGGAACACAGGCAGACAGGGCGAGAAAGAAACTGGATTACAGAGACCTTATACTAAAACATCAGGGCTCATCCATCTACTTTAATCCTCTGATTTGGTGTTTCAAAGAGTGTGGTGGAAGCATGTTTACAGTAACGGTGAACTCTCCCCAAGGCCAGGCTTCCATTCCTCTGTGGGCATCTCTTCTGTAAGCGTGCCACGGAGGGTGAAGGGCAAGATGGGTTCTTCCACCCTGTCATCTGGAACATGGACCTGAGGTAGGATCTGAGGAAAGTACAACAGCTGGGCAAATAACAATTCATCACCTCAGCACCTGGGAAGACAACCCTCCCTTTCCTTTTCATCATAGCCTTACAGACTTAGGGTGGCCTTCACTGGCCATCAGAACTCAAGAGTGGATTTGGTTGAGCGCCCTCCAATCCATTCCCCGTGGCTATAATCCTCCCTGATGCACAGTTCAACTTTTCGTAGCCTCAGTGAGCAATAAGCACTCACCTACCTTCCCAAGCATGTTCTCTCAAACCCCAAACTGCTTCAGGTTTCAGCAAGGCCTTTTTCCGTATCTCCTCCTCAACTCCAGTGGTAAATCCTAGACCAGTGTTTCTCAACCTTGGCAACTTGAAGATGTGTGGACTTCAACTCCCAGAATTCCCCAGCCAGCATGGCTGGCTAGAGAATTCTGGGAGTTGAAGTCCACACATCTTCAAGTTGAGAAACACTGTCCTAGAGGTTAAACCCACACAGCCCAGTGGCTGTCCTCTTCCTCCCATTGAGTTTTGTGTCGCTTTCATTACATTTCTAGCCTGCTTTTCTCCAGATTAAACTCATGTTCTGCTTCTTTCCCCCTTTGACACTGGCATAATCCAAGATATCTGAGCATCCGTTTTCCTTTCCTTGTTATAGCACAAGGCGCTGTTTGTCAAGGTCTCCTGCATATGCCCTTCATAAAGTCACTCCTAATTCTGAAACAAAAATTACACAGCTGTCACAGGACCAGTTCCTGAAACCAGCTTCTAACCTTCTTGAAAAAGACTGGCACCTCTGAACTCTGACTTCTCCCACCATCCATAGACCGCCCACAAATGTGTTCCTCATTCCCATATCTGGATCTTTTTGGAACCTACCTATTTTCTATCCCTCCATACTTTGCACCCTTTGGCATTCCCATCCCCAACTGTACTGACTTCCCCCATGAATCCCTTGGTTAAGCAGATCCCACTTCCCTACATGTGCACCCTTGTGATCAATCTATCAAGAACTCCCAAGGTTAAAGCACCAAAACCAAGTGTATGCAAGTGGACTGGGGCTCATTAAGCCAACCCTCCCCATTTGCTAATGCAGGGTCGAGTGTTTCCATTCTCTAGTTAACGTTGGAAAGGAAATCCAGGTGTTTCTGGGTATAGATGACATCTTCTCTCCAAACTAGTTAAGCAGAAACTAAACAGCTAGGATTCCAAGAACCAAGAAAAAAATAGGGAGGGTTTTTACCCATGTAGCCCCCCACAGGGCATCAAGAATGCAATAGTCTGATATTAAGATAGTCTCTGGGTATTCAGGTACCACAGTACCATCTAATCTTTATGATATTCACTAAAATACAATTGGCCAGCACAGGGCCTCGGATGTTTAGGTTCTTTAAGGTAAGTCAATAAAGCTTTTTCTCCACATTCAAGAGGCTTTAAAAAAAGGTTCATTTTTCAGCCCCCGTGCAGACTTCCACAGCATTTACTAAAGTCTCAGTCAGGCCTATTAGGGTCTGGAGGTCAGTCTTCAGCATCTGTTAAAGCTTCATTATCCAGAGTTTCAAAATAAAAAGGATTGTGGGGGGAAAGAATTAGTCTATCTGAGGCAAGGCTTCCAATGTATAATGGAAAGATGAACAGTAAATAAAGCTCTTTCCCCAAACTCGGGGCATATTTATATGTACAGTATCAACTAAATGTGAAATAAAGTCATCTACATGGACTCTAAATCAGGATCCTCATTACCGATGGACATGGTTATTATGGTCACCTCAACAGATCTTCTTTCACGTGCTGGTGTCAGCCATACCTCTCCACCAAGACTTTCCCATGAGCTTCCTACTGTCCTGGGCGTTTCCTAAAACATTCCTCTCTCCTACCACGTTCATAGCCTCTGGTCCTGTCGCAAGAGCTGAGCAAGTACTGGAGTTTCCATAACCTCAGAACATTGCAACAGCCTTCTCCTGCATGGACTCTCGATTACTAAATACTGGAGAACCCATCCCTTCACATTTTGGTTCAATTAAATGTTCCTTAGGGGAGTCCTTCACATGGCTCCTTTGATGCTTGAGCAGGTTGGCTCGACGGGTGAACCCCTTCCCACAGCTGGAGCACCGGAAGGGCTTGGCCCCAAAGTGGGTCCGCTGATGGATGAGGACTTCCAGGGTGGTGCTGAAGCTGCGCCCACATTCGCTGCACTTGTAGGGCCTCTTGCCTAGGTGGCTGCGCTGATGCTTGAAGAGCTGGGATGTCTGGCTAAAGTGCTCAGGACAATCGGGGCATTTGTAGGGCTTCTCTCCTGTGTGGATACGCTGATGCCTTTCCAAGTGGGAGCTCCAGGCAAAGCTTTTGGAGCAATACTGGCACTTGTGGTTCTTCTCCATGGCATGGCCCCGCTGATGAGCTAGGAAAGCAGAGCTGTCCCCAAAGCATTTGTCACAGTCCCCACATTTATACGGCCGGGCATGAGAGTGAGTCTTGTTGTGATGAAGGAGATGGACCTTCTGGGCAAACTTCTCCCCGCAGATGGGGCAGGGGAACGGGCGCTCCCCAGTGTGCACGCGGCGGTGGCGCTCCAGGTGAGAAGCCCACACGAACCCCTTCCCACATTCTTCACAAAGATGGGTGCGTTCACGGTGGTGTCCCCGCTGGTGTCGCATCAGCGTCTGCCGACTCCGGTAGACCTTGCCGCAGTCCTCGCAGCCCAGGTGGGTCTTCTTGTGCTCCTCCAGCTCAGAGATCTGAGCGAAGCTTCTCCAGCAGGCAGGGCAGTTGTAAGGGCGCTCGCCCATGTGGTTACGCCGGTGCTTGGCCAAGTGCGCACTCTGGCTATACGACTCCCCACACTCAGGGCACTTGAAAGGCCTCTCTCCGGTATGGACCCGCCGGTGCCTCTCCAGGTGGGAAGCCCAGATGAAGCATTTCCCACAGTCCGAGCACTTGTGGGGCTTCTCCGCTGTGTGACCCTTCTGATGGTTCTCCAGGGCTGAGCTCTGGGCAAAGCGCTTCCCGCACTCAGGACACTTGAAGGGCTTTTCAATCAGCTGGGCGCAGCTGTGCTGCAGGAGGTGGAAGTTCTGGCTGTAGGCCTCCCCACAGTTGAGACATTTGAAGGGCTTTTCTCCAGTGTGCATCCGCCTGTGACGCTCCAGATGGGAGCTCCATATGAAGCATTTCCCGCAGTCGGTACACTGGAACGGCTTCTCCCGAGCAGCGTTTGCTTCGCTCCGCTGGCGGCCCCTGCCGGTGGAATGAAGGGTTCTCGTACAATCCGAGCAACGTCTCTCGAGGCTTTTCTTCAGGGCGTGACCACGCTGGGTGGCTTTGTCCTTCTTCACCACTGGGATGATTTTCGGCTGCTTGGGAGCTACCCGTCTCGTCAAGGGCTTGACCCTTCGGGGCGCGCTTTGAGACGTCCCTGGCCGCAACTCCTCCGGGCCTTCAGACTCCTCTTCATCTTCATCCTCATCCTCATGGTTACTGTTGTTTAGCAATTGATTAGCTGCTAAGACAAAGGCAACATAAATTAAAATTCTGGCCAACATCTCATCCAACCCATGTCACTCCAACTCTTTTAATTTGTTGTTTATTCATTTAGATATCCAAATTTCTGGCAAATGTAGTAAGTGTCACTTTATTTTTTTAAAAGCTGACTGTATTAGTTAGTCCTCGCTTAACGACCACAATTGGAACAGAAATTTAGGCTGCTGAACAATGCAGTCATTAAGTGAATCCCAACCAAATTTTAAAACTGTTTTTGCAGTAGTCATTAAGCGAACCACATGGTCATTAAGCAAACCACGTGGTTCCCTATTGATTTTGCTTACCAGAAGCCAGCTGGGAAGGTTGAAATGGAGATCACGTGACCGTGGGATACTGCAACCGTTGTAAATGCATGATGGTTGCCAAGCGCCCAAATCATGATCACATGACCATGGGGATGCTGCAGCAGTTGTACATGCAAGGAACATGTAAGTGTAAGTCAGTTTTTCCAGCACTGTCATAACTCCAGACAGTTGCTAAAGGAACGGTCATTAAGCAAAGACTACCTATTTGGTCCAATGTCTTTCTTTCAAAGCAGCTTCACTATTTCTGAAAGCAATGTATAAATGATAACTCTAAAAATTAACAGGTCAGAATATTTAAAATAAGAATATAGAAAACAGTCCCTCCTTTTATTCCCCCACCTACCCAGAAACCATTTGAAATTTACAAAGAGCAAAATGGCTGTTTTCAATTTTGCTTGTCATGGATTGACTTACAGTATTTTAGGAGCAACATCAAAAACGAACGGGCACATTTGGCAAATGCACACACCAGTCTTCCCCAACCTGGTGCTCTCCAGATGTGTTGGACTACAGTTTCTACCATATCCTTAGCAGGTCTCCCAAACTGGCTAGCGAATCACTGCTGTTATAGCCCAACACAACTAGAGGGCACTAAACTGGAGGAGGTTACCATAAGAATGGAGCAACATACCCAATGCCATGCTGGCCAACTACTGTAATACCTAATTACAATGACCACCATTATATCCTCCCCTCCCCCACTCAACACACACCCAGACCAGCCTTCCCTTTTACCCTTCATTTAACAAATGAGAGCGGTTTTGAATGCATATGGAGTAACTTTCCTGGACCCACAGAGTAGGAGTAAAATTTCTACCACCTCCAATCCCTTCCCACCAAGCAGCAGATACACCAACCAGACTAAAAATCAAGGGCCAAGTTCTTTGGATACTCCATACGAATTAAAAGGCTTGAAGCAAGGTGGCTGAAATGGGATTTGCGAGGAGAAAGAGAATCTGGAGAAATGGATTGAGAAGGAAACAGGGTTTGGGCAAACTCCAAGAATGAACCCTTAACATGGGGGGCAAAGAGGTGGAACGGGGGGAGCCAACCCAGAAGGGAGACTTAGGATGGTGGCAGAAAAAGAAAAGGGGCTTCTGGAGGAAGAAAGGAAAAAGATACAAGGGGGAAGATGGAAGGGGCAGGGCACAGGGAAGGCAATTTCAAAGCATCATTCTTGGGGCAGAAATATAGTAACAACGCAGGACTGGAGCAGCAAGCAGCTACTGGGGTGGAGGAAGTGAAGGTACCAGCAGAAAACCAAGGAGTAGCCTTTCCAAGAAAAAAAAGCACCTCTAATATAAGCTGTCCCACCTGTCCTACTTCTCTCCTTCCTTCCTTCCTTCTCTGACCAGGGATCCTGACCAGGATCAGTAAGCAGCCGGAAAAGAGCTTGCTGGGCAGCTATTCTCGCTCTCCTACTCTCTGCCATCAGATGAATCTTTATTCCCCTCTTCCCTGTAGGAAGGCAACCAAGGAAAGACCTTTAAAAGAGCCTTTAGGGCTGGAAAAGGCTACTGGTCTAGTGGGCGGAGCCCATCTGAGAGGGAGCCCCCTCCCTTGGAGGAAATGGGAGGAGTCCAAAACTCAGAGATGGAGGGAGGATGCAGGGGAGGAATGGAAGAGCTTTCAAGTTCCTTGTCCTACCCTACCACCCACCAAGGCAAGTTTTCCAAAATCTCTGCAGTTTTTTCAAAGAGTGCTTTGAGAGGATCCCAAGAATTTAAAACTCTACTGCTTTTTTGACCTCTGGAAAAAACCAAGACCTTTGCACTGCACTGTCAGAAGGAAAGCAAGTTAACTTTCCAGAAATGAGCCCAGCATTCAACTTCAATGAGAAACTTGCTTTCCTGCTACCAAGAGATGCTAATTGGCTCCAGGTGCAACAAGGGCCAGCCAAGGCTTTCCCATAAAGGGTTAAATGGCTTATCTTTTTTCCCCTGGCTTTCAGCACCCAAGGAGCAGCTCTACCTCTCTGTGTAAAGCTAAGTAAAGAATGCTTGGTTTAGTGTAGATTTTACTCAAATTCACTAAGCAATAAAACTCTTCCCAGCAACTTGTAAAAATATTAAAGTCTGCGTGAAAGCCAACATACTACAAAAGTTAAAGTCTTCCAACTGAAGTTCTGGGCAAAACACAAAGACTCTTTAAATGGAAAGTCTGGCTAATTCACAACTAGCCAACCAGACTTCTCCCTAGTGTGTTGTCAGAACCCAGCCTGTGCTTCAGTGTTAACTGAGTAAGTCGTGGTTTATTTCACCATGAATGAATCTGCCATAAGGTCACAGTCAGACTTTCTTAAGACTTGACCATGATGGGCCTGAAAAGCCCTAGGAAGAAGGCACTCCATAGGGGTGACTGTGGCAGTAAAGCCCCTCTCTCTTGATTTTGGCAGTTTAGCAGCCCTCAGAGGAAGGCAACAAAAAAGCACCTCTTTTCTAGATCTTCACAGGCAGCCAGGAGAATCTTTTTAAAGAGAACAAGATCATGGCAACAGTTTTAGACAGCGGGCTTGTGTTGTCTTGATCTGAAAGTATGTCCCTAAACCCATAAGCCATCTTTTGTCCTCATTTCCCAACCTGCAGCCTCTCATCAGCCATGCTGGCCGGGGATGATGGAAGTTGTAGTATAGGTTATCTGGAGGGTGCCATGTTGAGAAAAGATTAGCTTCTAGGCCAGTGTTTCTCAGCCTTGGCAACTTTAAGATGTGTGGACTTCAACTCCCAGAATTCCCCAGCCAGTCATGCTGGGTGTTGAAGTCTACACATCTTAAAAGTTGCCAAGGCTGAGAAACACTGCTCTAGACAATGTAGGTTTCCTAAGCCTAGCTTTTATTCCCCTCAAGTCAGTGCTCACATTTTCCCCTTCTAAAAAACAGTCCTACCCTACTTTGTAAGCTATGCCTACAACATGCTAAAGAAGTTAGGCTTGAGAAAGTTTGGGTTAAAAATTAGTGTAATTTTAATTTTTGTTTTCTAGCATTTGTATTCAGTTTCTTCGCCCTCTTGAATGCTTGCTTGAGTAGAAAGGTGGCGTGTAAATCAACAGATTAAATATAGAAATCAGTGGTACAGGAATTCAGTTCCATCTTTGTTTTGGCCAAACATCAATTACAGCTGCTAGTCCAAACACTGTTTGTTTGGAACCTACTTCCAAGTAAAGAAAGTGGCATCTGAACTGTAAAGGCAGGAGGAAGCTTCACTGCCTTACTTGCGAGAGTTCTCTGAATCTATTTGATCCACAAGTTCCTTTTCTATGGAGCACCAACTTTCCGTATGGGGGCTGAATGTGCAGACTGCTTGATAGATGGCCCTGCTTTCAGTAAAGTCCAACAAGTGTTTTTAGGCCTCCTTTTCAACCTTATTTACTCAAGCAAGTAGAGAAATTAGGGTGTAGCAGAAATCAAGAGAAATATAAATACATTATAGCATCCAATTTGCATTTATGTAGATCTTGCAACAACTTTTTGTCCAGTCTGATATTGCAATCAAGGGTTCCAGTATTTACAAATGTGAGCCCTGCTCAGGACAGGATTAGAAGTCTAGGCACTGAGAAACTGACAGTCCAAGGCTATACTGAGGGAGCTTATGTGACCGCAGTGCAGAAAACTGCCTTGTTCTCTGTAAAGTGGGATGTTAGATAGGGTAGAATGAAGGGAGCCAAGATCCATCTGGCTGTTTGCAAGAACTCTGTCCCGTCTCAGCTCCGGAACTAACCAGGCAAGGGATGGGCTGAACTCCAAACATTTAAGTTCCTCAACCTTCCTCCTCAGGAAAAACCTAGCAGCTGTAACTATAGGAGCTGGAACCTTGCATTTGGAAGGGAGGAACACAACCACACATAGCCAACATTACCCACCCAAGGAGAACACCTTGTATTTTACTGACCGCAGATTATGCAGACGAGACAGGATTAGGAGCTGCTGGTAAGATTCAGGGAAATTCCTGAACTGTGCGGCTTTAAAAGAAAAGTTAAAGCATCATGTTCTGAACCAATGAAATGGTCCACTTTTTCCCTAATTCACCATCATATTTTCTATCCTGTCCTTGCCACCTTCTCACAGCAAAGAGCAGTCAGGACAGAGGTCCATATATGGACACACTCCGCTATCACCAGGGCCAGGGCCTCACACCACCTGCCTGCTACTGCTGAGTTCATTTGGCACATGGAGGTATCAGGTACCTCCTCCAACACGTGATTGAAGAATGCTGGTACTCATAGGCATCTGATACAAACTATAGTGACAAAACAGGCGTTGTGACATTATGATGTAAATTCTAACCTTTCCTACTTGCATCCTGATGTTGTATGCAAGTGCAGAAGTTCATGGCAGGTATCACAGCAAACATTTCATCATTCCCCTCCCTCCCGGAACCTATGTTGGTTTGCTCAAATGCCCTCAGATTTCAGGCTTTGCCATAATGTAAGTACAAAATCTGTCAACCCTGGGGAAATCATCAGTGGGGCAAGAAGCTCTGGGAAGCTGGCAAGTGGGTCCTTCTGAACATCTGGATCTGCTAGCAGGTGACCTCATTACTCCAGGTCTGAAAAGTACTGAAGGTCACTCCATTGCCTCCAGAGTCTTCAGCACAACTTTCTCTTCTCCTGAGGAAATCTGCCCTTTCAAATGCTTGTGACCTTTTGGATCCATTTCCTTGCATGTACAGATTTACCCTGTATTAGACCACTTGCCTCATAATTTCAAACAAGCCCCCCAGAAATAGACAGATCTATAGCATGTCATGCTCAAAACATTGAGTGCTTATGGTGGGAAAGTCCAAAACCTTTAATTTGGACAGCAGAGGAATCTTGCAGGCACCTGCATTTACATTTTGAATGATGGGGGACACCTGAAAGGTTGGTGAGTATTACATCAACTCGGATTAAAGGTCAGTACATACATGAATCTCACTCACTCAACCCCATACACGTTTCATTAAACGCTATCCCTGCCTAATGCAGCTCAGCATCTTACCTTCCATCAGGAGCCACTCATATCCTCAGGAAATGTCTGAAGGCCAGTTCTTCTTTGCAATGGGCAATTTCTCCTCTCTGCTAGGGTCACCAGATCTAGGCTCAGAAATCCAGCTAACCAGAGATGGCAGTAAAGAAGCACACAAAACCTACTGCTGCTATCTAGTGGCAATCTGGATTTCTGCAGCCCAGATTAACAGCCCTACTTTCTGCTACTTCGGTGGAATAACTTTGTCTAACTTTACCTCCAGCTGTTCTAGAAGTACAACACTTGGAATTCCGCAGCCACCATGATCACATCTGAACACCAACACACCGAGGTAGATGATCTAAGTGGGGGAAGGAAGGACTACCAGATGTGAAGAGCTGGCCAACTCCCGTCTGAGTCATGAAAGGTACAAATTCTGTCATGAGTAAGGATGGCGAGCAGGGGGCTCCCATTCAGACTGTTAAGCGCATGCGTAGCACTGAGGAATTAGGTAGCCATTCAAAGAGACAGAGATCGGGACCGCCTTAACCTTTGGGGTTTATATGGCTGAGGTTTTCCCACGCTCCTTCAGTTTGTTAGGATTCCTGTTATGTACAAGCAATAAGACATTAGAGACCAGTTCCTTGTCTCAGCGTGGTTCCTGGCAGTTAGGACAAATTCTTTACCCTTCTCATTACTACCCCCAAGTAAACCAAACCCGATGTGCAGAAGCAATGTACACATATTTGGACTTAGGTTTCTTGCTCAACAGGTCTGAGAACTGCTTGGACTGCAACCTCTTCAGCACAGGCATCCTAAGACAGAATGGTGTACACAATGCTTTATGCATGCAAAAGAAGTACCCTGGATTCTGGCCAAAGCCTCAGACAAGACTGGAAAAATTCTGTCCAAAAGCCACTCCAGGACGTAGATATTTGATACTGGAATTGTCCAATTAAACCTTAGCTGTGCTGATGCTTAAGAAGTCTGATTCTTTTGGAAAGCATATGCGCTTGCTTCCTTTCAACCAGGCTCTTAACTATTCAGAGACTTGGGAATGTACATGTTCCTACCATGACTATACATAAAATTATGAAAATAAAGGTGATCCAAGACATAGATGGTTTACTGCTCTCCTCATAAGTCCACTAAGTGGGCAGAGCACAACCCCCATCACTCAGCTCATTCCCATCTAGGACATAGGGAGCTGAATAAAATAGATTTACTTCTTCAACATGTCTAAGAAAGCTCATAAAGAACTTCAGTACAGAAATTTAATGCATTATTATGATGTTGGCTGAGTTGATCCATGGGATCAACCGCCATTTTTTTCAGTTGCAGAAGAAGTGGGGAAGAAGAGACCTCTTATGTCATACTCCCAATGCAGTAGCTGTTTTAAGAAGCTGCCCTTTCTTCTGCAGAATCCTGAGACAAAGCGAAGCAACATTCGGCCTGAAGCCTTCTGATATACACAGAAGACTTGGAGGAATAGCCCTGGACAATTGGCTTGTCTGAAGCTATGCCATCCTTCAACACAAATATTAGGGCCTCTACCAAATCCCAGTTTTCTATGAGTCCCTCTTATTCTTGTAACATCCTTATGAGGCTAAACAGAGAGAGAGGCAAGATCATCCAGCTCGCTTTATACTGAGCAGAGATCTGAACCTGATTCTGTCCAATCCATTGACCATTGTGGGGGAGGGTGAGAGAGACTGTTTCTTTAAATACTTTCCTTGGGAGATCCACGCCACTTTTTGCCTTTTCTCAAGTACAGTGAAAAGACTCAGCCCGTTCCCTGAATGTCTCATCAGTTAAATGCTACTGATGGCAGATGAGAAGAGACTGCCTTTATTAGACCTAAGAAATCAAATACAAAAATAAGCAAGCAGAACATTGACCATGACACAGAAGAAACAGGAAGGCACGTTCTTACCAAGAGACATTAGTGTCTCATAGCTTTCTTGCATAACATCTCGATACAGAGCCTTCTGACGCTGGTCTAGATACACCCATGGCTCCATGATAGAGGGTCTTTTCGGAGGTTCACCAGCACCTGCCAACAACAAGTTAAATGCACTTGGTTTCACTGAAGTAGACTTCCCTTACCTGGAGCCCTCCAAGCATACTGGGGTTAGAGCTACAGAATCTCTGGTTAGCGGCATATAACTTACGTGTCATGCTAAGTCTAAAGCAGCAACAGTAGATTAAGGTCTCCTGCTAGACTTCTGGATTATTTGCAGTAGATCAACAAAGATTTTTAATCCCATTTTTTTAACAGTAGCAGCAACCAGCAAGTTCCCTTTCCTGACCTTCACAAAGGGTTTGGCTGCAGCAACGATCAACCAATGGCTTTGAAGAAAAAATAGGATTTGTGTGAGAAACTACTACAAAGCCCCATTACAGTTCAGTAAACCACTTTGAGATTTTTAAAATAGAAAGCAGTATGCAACTATCTGAAATAAGTCAGTAAAATAAATTCCTGAATGAGCATACGCTCAGAGGCATCCTTGTTCCATGTTTCCAAGGCTAAAATCTTAAACGTGTTACCGGGAACTTCCAAATAAATATTCCTAGGACACCGAATGATTCTCCCAGCTACTGCCTCAAGAAGCAGACTTGGGAAAGGTAATGAAAGGAAAAGCAGATCCTGTTAACTCAAGCTGCTCCCAATACAGGGCAAGGAAAAGATGGGGAGGAGGGCACTCAGGAGTTACCGTAGCCTGCTCCTTGAAGAAGTGCACAGCTCATTAACAAAATTGCAATACTGTCTATCAGGGCTTCTCAACCGGGGTTCCATGGCACCCTTGGGTTCCACAAGAGGTCACTAGGGGTTCCCTGGGAGATCACAATTTATTTATTTTTTTCAAATTCAGGCAACTTCACATTACAGAAGTCAGTTTCATTCTTTATTTTCAGTTTAAGAACACTGTCCATGCATATAGACAGGCCTACCCATGAAACGAATATAACGATTTTGTAACTTCTGGCCTGTATTTGAGCCTGAATGTGCAGGGGTTCCCTGAGGGCTGAAAAATATTTCAAGCGTTCTTCCAGGGTCAGAAGGTTGAGAATGGCTGCTGTATCTCTTTCTAGCCCTCATCATCAGACTGGATTAAAGATGATGTCATTCCCAGGCTAAATAAGATTTCCTGCTATATGGGAAGATTCCCTTGTTTCACAAAAATCTAAATTTCTACATTGGGAGAAGCAGTTTGTTAACTTTTTAATGTTATTATATAATACACCCAATTTGTTTTAAACCCACTATATTAATATTTGGATTCCCCAGCAACTGTAAGGACAAAAGGTCCCCTTTTCCAACTGAAATCAGAAAATTATTAGTCAACAGTCATTTAATGGACAACTGAGAAACGTGGACACGAATGGTGTTCAAATCGTGTTGAAAAATGCACTGTTGAATGATTTTTCAACACGATTTTCAGGGCCACAGACAAGGAGAAGCCATCCATTCCATCAGCTGTTTAGTTCTGCTGATAAAGGGACAGCATTATTGCCTTTTCAAACTGCACTTATCCATAGTCTAGTAAATAAGCCTGAATTGGCTGAAATCACACCAAATCAAACAAACTGGATTATAGCTTAGTACAGTGTCTGAACCCAGCCATTCCCACAATCAAAGCCTTTACCATTGGATTTCTTTTATAGGTTTGCAGCTTCTGTGGGTATGCTACAAACAGTGTTTCTCAACCCTGGCAACTTGATGTGTGGACTTCAACTCCCAGAATTCCCCAGCCAGCCATCTTAAAGTTGCCAAGGTTGAGAAACACTGTGCGACTGTTTAAACGTTCCTTCCTTCCTGAAGTGTGGTTCACCGTGCCATAGTGGATATAAATGCTATCAGTACAGTGTGTTCCAAGCAGCCCATTGAAGGACCAGAACCACTAGGAGTCTCCATAGTACAATGACAAAAATGGGCAAAATTCTTGCCAAGGTCTCTCCAATCTATGTATTTCTCATCATTAAAATCGAAATACACATTAATTTTTCCATAAAATCACAGAATTCCAGCACGGAAGCAAACCAAACTGGAGATGTACACCTCCATGAATTATCAGTCCCAAACATATGCAAAGTTCCTCATTTAAAAATTAACTTAATTTTATGCTTTCGTAACTTTGAACACATTACTTATTGCTCAATACATAACACTGTGATATTTGGCATAATTGCATTATTTCGTATATTCATTAAATTTGCTCAGAAGCAAGATGCGTTTTGTTCTGTCAAACTTATATCCAGGTAAGCATGCATAAGAATGAATCCGTAAGAACAAAGGTGTCTTTATTTTACAAACTGAATACACCCAATCTTAGACAGAGGAAGTGGTGCCTTGTACCATCAGGTATACGTATGCTTATTAGATCTGAATTTTTTACAACTGTACACAGGTATTATACCCCTCTAGAATTTTATTTTATTTTTGGTACACTTCACCTAATGAAAACACAATGAAGTTTTGCATCCCAGCTGCATTTTTTCACATCTTTGAACCAGTCTATCATACTTGTAGCCATGATTGCATCTGATCTGATTGATGGTAACAGAATATTCACGAGCATAAAGAATATTTTATCTGAGGGTGCAAGAGCTTCCAGCTTGTCTGATTTTAGGGCAGGACAGAAGGAATAATGGCCTCTCCATGCGAATCAAACTCACAATCATAAAGAAAGAGAGAGAATGAGAGCGAGCATGAGCTTTCCCTTACAACCAGAAGCAGCATTTCCCACACAAAGGCCCCAGGGCCAAAGCCCATTTGAAGTGCTTTTCAAGCACCAGCCTCTTGCAGGCATCTGGGGACCAGGCTGCTGCTCCTGGTTTCCATGGCTGCCAGTTTCAATACAGAAAAGGTTTCACAGGCCTTTAAGGATGTTTACCCTGGATGCTGTCCTTCCAAGGGCATAAGGGGGCGGACTCCCAAGAATCCTCAGGATTTTTGCAAAAGCAGGATCTGCTAGACTTTTCCAGGAGCGGGGAAGCTGAGCCAATCCTCTCAATTTGCCCAGGCAGTTTAGTGTAGTGATTAAGGCATCAGGCTAGAAACCGGGAGACCGTGAGTTCTAGTTCCACCTTAGGCACAAAGCCAGCTGGGTGACCTTGGGCCAGTCCCTCTCTCTCAGCCCTGGGAAGGAGGCAATGGCAAACCACTTCTGAAATCTTGCCAAGAAAACTGCAGGGACTAGTCCAGGAGTCAAAACTGACTTGAAGGCACAAAGCAAAATTCATTTCACTAGGACTACCACTGGTGATTTCTGATCTTTTTTTAACATTCATCACAACTTTCCTTTTTCAGCTTAGCTAATTTAATCTCTTGCCCCTCAGAGGCAGCTTAAGGAAATATTTATTTTACAAAATCTACCCAGCAGTTCAGTAGCAGCAGGATCTGCATCTCCCTCCTCGGAGAAAAGGAGCTCCGCTAATTATATATGTGAAGCTGATGGCTGTTTCAACCTGCCCTTCTGTCCTTGCAGATCCATGCAGCAGAGAAGCTGGCTTTGCGAGCCTTTTTCACAAGCTGCCTGACCAGCTCGTGGGCTGCAGTCAGCAGGTTCCCAAGCAATGCCTTGCTATAAACCTGAATTCTCCCATATCAAAGTTCATTCCCAAACCAATGCTAAATAATGGGTAAACTCAACTTGCCCTGTCTGATACACTCTGGAATGGTTTGGAAAGAGACAAAATCTAGAGTGCCATTCTGACTTTGAAATTGTACCTCTGGGCTTTTATAATCCTCTTGATACGGAACAGGTCCGCCTTTGTATCATAAACTGCTGCAAGAAAACCAGTAGCTTTGCAAGGGGGCTAAGAAATATATTTAAAAAGAAAGAAATTCATTCAGCCCTGGAAGGAAGCTTTAACTTTTTAAGCCATTCTGTACAATCTTATGCAAGTCTATTCAGAGATTAGTCCTATTGAATCCAGGGGTACTTAACCTCCAGATAAATGCACACAGAAATGCAGCCTCTTTGCAAGGCTTCTTTCATTATTAAACACAAAAGGTGTTTTTTTTTTACTGATCACACCTTACTGCGGTCATTTGTCCCAAACAAAGCCCTTTATTAACTCAGCTTCTTCAACATAGCCAGGTGACCCTGTCATTTTTAGAGCAGATCTGCGCAAGGGTAACTGTCCAATTTCATCAACAGTTGCAACGTTTGTACACGATGGTATTTGTAATCATTACAGCTCAGTTTATTGATTTGATAAGCCACCCAGATTTAAGCAGCAAGATGAAATATCTTCATACAAGAGATGGACATCCCCAGAAGCAGCAGGAAGATGAGAGAATAAGGGAGAAAACAAATGTTCTTCTGAACGCGATTAGTTCAAAAACAGGCCAATGCTGTTTATTTCATTTCACATTAAGCACCCCAAATAAGCAGCTATGGTCTGGAATATACACCGAAAGATACCACCGTCTTCTTGATCAAGAGGCGACCAGAATACGGACGCCCCGAAAATTAATTAGGGGGGTATGCGACTGCAACATATGACCCCCATCCGGAAGCAGCAAATCGGGCCCAAATCGGATCGGCCTATGCAAAAAGGCTCTGAAACCGGTCCTTTAACTGGGGGGACAATTCGATGCAGCGATTGATCTTTTAAAAAAAAGAAAAGTCTCCCGTCTCAGTGCAGCTCTTCCTCCGCCCCCCGCCTCAAGGGCCCATGTCACCCCGCCCTCGCCCCCTTCCCCATCCCACCGCCCCCTGCAGCCCAAGGGTGTCCCACCGAGACTCAATCGGCGCTCTCTTCCCTCCCACTCGCCCACCCCACCCCCCGGCCTGGCGTTAGCTTTATTTCGATCAATGGCTCCCTCCCCGCTCCCATTCAACAAAAAAACAAGGCGGGGGGAGGCGGGGGCACCAGGGCCAATTCATGCAAAAACGCCTCCAGGCCCAGATGCCAGCGGCCCCTCCCTCTCCTGCAGGGCTTGCCTTTAATCACCTACAATCAGCCCGCGGTGCGGCTCCAGCAAGTTTGCAGCTGGGGGGCGGGGGGGATCCCTCGACTGCGGGGATCGGCGGCGGCCACAGCAGCAACCACTTAAGATTAATCCGGATGTTCAGCGGCGACTGACTCGGGAAACTCCGCCTCTGTAGTCGGGGCTGCCGAGCGACGGCCGCGGCAGAGAAAGGAGTAGCTTCCCCTTCTGAACAGGAAGAGGAGCCCTCTGGCGGGCACAGCCCACCTCAGGGACCCCCGAAGGACGAGTCACCGCCGCGGCTCTGGAAGGGGCTGAAGCCCGGGTCGGGATTAATTGGTTGGGATTAGGAATACGGCCAGATATCCCAGATCCGCAAATCCACCGTAACCCGGGATTCTGGGTGCGCACGACTTGCTGCATCCTCAGCTGTCCACCCTGGTTAGGATTGTGACACGTTCCAGCCTAAAATGGGGTTGCTTTGGGGTTCAGCATGCCCTGCGGGTACAACCTTTAAGGCAGTGTTTCTCAACCTTGGCCGCCTGAAGATGTGTGGACTTCAACTCCCAGAATTCCCCAGCCAGCTTCAATTTCTGGGAGTTGAAGTCCACACATCTTCAGGCGGCCAAGGTTGAGAAACACTGCTTTAAGGATATGAATCTGCGTCCTTTCTTGGCAATAAATGAAACTGTTGTCAGCAGAATTGCTTCTTAGGCATATTGTACCTAAAGAGGATCAGAAGATGCAAATATTTGGAAATTTCACCCCGTGCATGTGGGTTCCCAAATGCATAAAAGCTACGAGGTGCAAAGGGGTGTCAGCCCCACACCCCTGTGTGCACCATGCCCACCCAAAGATGGTGGCTTTGGATTTACTTGAGTGCAAGAACCAGGGGATCTCTGCAGGGAGGGGGTAAAAAAAAACAACCATGGTGGTGACCACAGCGATACAATCAAGGCCCTGCCCTTTTTTAAAATGTGTTGCCACCTTGATTTTTTTGACCTCCAGGCCCCTTTTGACAAGGTCTCTGTGGGACTAAGATCCTTATAAAGCAGAGTTCCTGATCATATTGCTGGTTTGTGAATTTAGGATCCATTGCCAGGATGAATAAGAATAGAGTCTGGACTTTTTTGTGAAGGTAATGACATTATTCAAGACCAGAAAAAGAGGTAATTGGGACAAACAGTTTAAGAACCACTGAAAAGAGAGACAGAAGGCATTTCTATTCCCTACTTCCAGTTTTAAATTTTGCTCATTTAGCGGGTTGTGGATACTGTCTCTGGTTTAAGTACATTGCAAGTCACTGTTAACTATTTTCTTACCAGCAAATGCTTTGGCAATTGCAAGTTATTAAAAAAGATACATCAAATTGGTTAGCTGCTTAAATATTTTCCCCTCTGAAAAAGGAATGAATTTGGTAATACAAGGGAGAGAAATTTCAGACATAAAAAATATAAAGTCATCAATTTACAGACTTCTTTTGCTGCTTAATGGCAGACCCATTTCTTCTCAGCCAGTGGAATAAAAGTGGTTTAGGTGTTGCATTAGGAATATTGAGAGCCAGTTTGGTCTAGTGGTCAAGGTTCTGGGCTAGAAACCAGGAGTCAGAGTTCTAGTCCCACCTTAGGCACGAAAGCCAGCTGGGTGACCTTGGACTCGCTCAGCCCAGCTCGGTGCAATGTAGACTAGCCTCTTTGTGGTGCACACCGGGCAATGTGGCTTGTCATTGCTAAATAGTTTACGCATCTGGCTGCTGGATCTCACAAGGATTTCCCAGCAAGAAAAAAGCAGCATGAATACCAAACTGCTATGCCATATGATTTTAAAAAAAGTAGGTATATTAAAGCCAAATTCAAGTGTTCACTTCACCATGGAAGTTACTGGGACTCTCAGTCCAACCTACTTCACAGGGTTGTTGTGGGGACACAAAGATGGAAGACACTCCCTCCCACATGTAATGCTGTCTTGAGCAGCCAGAGGAAAAACACTGTATGCAGCAAATCACACAATTCTGGATACAAATGACTTTCTGGTAATAATGGTCTCTTTATTTTATTAATTGCAGGTTTATAAAAATTAAAACCTAGTTTCAGTCCTGTAAGTGTTTATTTTCATGGCTCCTTTTATGTAGTACCTTCTCATAGGTCATTTTTTAATCAAGTTTGGGGTGTTGCATTAGATTAGTGTTTCTCAACCTTGGTAACTTCAAGCTGTATGGACTTCAACTCCCAGGATTCCCTTCCATTCCCAGCATGGAAGTTGCCAAGGTTGAGAAACACAGCATTAGATCATATTTCAGTCTTTGCAGCATGCCTTTGAGCACTCTTTAGTAGATCTAATTATCTTTAATGAAGCAGTAGAAAAACTAGTAGAACATATACAGAGAATACAATATGCTTTCCTATAATTATGTTTATCTTTCCAAAAACAGTCCTCTATTACTCTTCAGACAAGCCTTGGCTTCCAGTACAATACTTCTACTCAATCTGGAATATTTTATTTCAAAAAATGGATTTCATCCTCCTGAAAACTACATCATTCCTTCAAAAACCTAAGTGACTAGACTGTTCTTGCAGTCTGCATTTGTAATGCAACTGAGTAGAGGAAAAAGCAGAGACAATTTAGTCCAACATGCTTTTTTCAACAAGGGCTGCATACTTTGAGACTGAAGTCATTTTAAAACAGGATTACATTGCAGTCAATGTCCTGATGAAAATGTTTAAGAATAAGGACAGATAGGAGGGAAACCTCCGCTAACTTGCAAATGGCATTTTCAGATCATAAAGAAACTTGGTTGCCTTAACTCATGCTGGAATTCAGTACCCAGTATCCACATGAAATCTGGCAAAATGTAGGGGGAAAAAAACAGCATTGTTCTACTTTTAATCTCTGCTTGGCACCTGCTTTAGTTTTCTCAGATCTCTCACAAAGAATTCCAGCTTTTTTTAAATAACCAACTAAACTTTATTGCAAAATCTATAAAGTGTACAAAGCTTGGTCAGAAGGATATGTGGTACTTTTTATATTGGCTAGCAGCATTGGCTTCTCCAGCAGAATCAATAGTTCAAAATAATAATAATAATAATAATAATAATAATAATAATAATAATAATGTGTCTCCCCCCACCCTTCCCTTTTCTGGACTGAAGTGAAGACTTTGAAACCAAATCCTTGGCCTATTTTTTCTCTTACCGCCCAGCAAGGTTCCAGTGATTAACCCCTTAGTCATCAGATTTTCTAGGATAAGATTGAGTAGAAAATACATTTGTACAAATTATCTTTTTCCCAAACACTTTCTCATTCATTTGTTGGGGGATCAGCTGACAAATCCCTCCTTAGCTTTTGGTTGAACCACACCTATACAAAATAGTCTTCCACACACCTGTATAGCTCTCCCTTCCTTTCAGAAAGGCACATATTAGGATTGTTGCCTAATTTTATTTTCTCAGCAGGCCTTACCTGATATAGGTAAAGTAGACATTGCATTACCAAGAAGAATTTAAGGAGGCTTAAGAATAGACTTTTAGTGTGCAATGATCCTGCTTCATTTGTGGAATTTTACAATGGCATCTTCCATTTGTACTACTGTCCCATCACAACTTTTGCCTTTTTTGCATAATATACAACAGTCTGTTTCACCATGCTCTGCTCTGTCTGGTGTATGGCTTCCTCACTTGTATATAGGTTTCACACGAGGACAGTGAGATGCTCTGGGATTCCCACTTTTCTAAGGACATGCCACAGCTTGACATGGTAGGTCTTTGACAGGCCTTTCTATAATGAAGGAAGTACACGCTGACTTGTCTTTCCCAATTTTCCAGCATGCATCAGCAATAATGTCCTTTGTTCCTCTGCCTTTTCTAAAGCCAGCTTGAAAACAACCCTCCTTGCTGTTGTCTCGAAAATCTATCTGCAGGCAAAAACAACGGAGCTTGGATTCCTAGAAGAGTCCAGAAATTGAGAAGGAAATAGGCTGTCTTCCTGTCCTTTCCTTTTTTCCTTCCCCAGCTCTTGATTTCACTAAGAAATTAGTTCTTGGAGGCTCAGCTGCCCTGCAATTGGGGGTGGGGGGTGGGGGTGGGAGCTGAGGCGAGAGTGGACTGTGATTTCAGAGGCTTGTCTGCTCGTGCAAGAATGAACATCTGGCTGAGTTGCTGAGAAGGCAAAGGCTTCTGGAGAGGCAGCCCTGCTTCAGAGCCAGGATTGGCTCAGCTCGTTCATGCACACCCCGTCCCAGCTGAGGTTCAGAATGGGGTGTAGGAAGAGAAGGAACTACACACTCACACCCCTACAAGTCATCTCAAGGTGCTTAAGAAATTCAAACTTAGCACTTCTTGCAAATGCATAGCTGTGTTACAGTATTACCTAAACAGGTTTGTGTAGCCCTGCTGGTCAACTCGAATGAGGAGTGGAGCACCTCACCCTCTGCTGTTTGAACAGAAGCCGCCAGCGACTAAGCCCTGGATTTACTCTATGCCGAACAGATAAGCAAACCAGGGGCCAACATTGCAAGCTGGCTGTAGACATGTTGAGCTGTTTTCAGAGATCAAGAGGGCTGGTGCGCTGAGCCAACCCATTGTTTCATCTTTCCCATTATGGTGTAATGCGGAACCCTATTCAGGTGCTGTGCTCAGGAGTGCGCCGCCAGCGTTCTTCAACCTGGTGGCTTCCAAGTGAGTTAGAACTAGCACACCCAGAATCCCCTGCCATGGCAGGACTTTTCAAAGACCCTTAGAGTCCCAGGACAGAGTGCTCATTTGAGTGACCTCCCCTTTCTTCTGCTTTGTACCTTCTGTCAACATAAATATCTCCTTTGCTTTATATCCACTGAAGTAAATGGCCCAGGAAATGGGAATGTGGGGGCAGAATAACATTTCAGAAATACTGAAAAAAATGCTTGGGATTATATTTTAATATGCTCATTTTAAGTATTTGGGTGGGTTTCGTTCTATGCAAGCAGCCTGTGGTGATTGCCCTATCATTTTGATTGGGAATTCTGGAAGGCTGATTCCCCATTAGTGACTTCATAACATCATCAGTTGTTGAGGTAATCAAAATCCTTGTTAATGTTATTTTGGCATCATGTTGGATGACTCCAAAAGATGCTACAACTTCCTGGTAAGGAATTATTATTGTTGTTTTTATTGTTACCCTTTGACTAAGGCACACTATATAACAAAAGGACAATAATTACAAATTAATCCAATAAAAAGTAACAGCAACCTAGGAAGCAAATTTTAACCTTAGAACAACCACAAAACTATCAGGAGTTCTAGTTCCAGCACATCTGGAGGACACCAAGTTGCAGCACAGAGCTATAAGTGTACAAAAGCAGGACTGTCCTCTCTTTTTCCTGCACTGATGAAGGGATTGGTCTTGATGGTGTAAAGCAGGATAACCCTTGTTATCTCCCATATAGACTACTGCAATGCGCTCTACATGGGGCTACCCTTGAAGAGTATCCGGAAGCTTCAGCTGGTCCAGAATGCGGCCACACGGGCTATTTTTGGCGCCCCTAGAAGGGCGCACGTAACACCTTTGCTACATGAGCTGCATTGGATACCAGTTTGCTTCCAGGTCCAATTCAAGGTGTTGGTTATCACCTTTAAAGCCCTACATGGCATGGGACCGGGTTACCTGAGGGACCGCCTCTTCCCCGTATCATCAGCCCATCCCACCCAATCATGCAGAGAGGGCATGCTACAGACCCCGTCGATAAGAGAATTCCATCTGGCGGGGTCCAGGAGGCGGGCCTTCTCGGCAGTAGCACCCGCCCTTTGGAACATCTTGCCCCTGGAGGTGAGATTAGCCCCATCACTCCTGGCCTTCTGGAGGAAGTTGAAGACCTGGCTCTGCCAGCTGGCCTGGGGAGGAGAGGAGTCATGCCTGGGTTGGCTAGTGCCTTGAAGCATCCCTTCCACATGAAGGCTGAATGAGATATAGCCATCTGGATTTTATTTTTATCTATATTATTAATAATATGTAATTTTATAATGTATTTTATATATTTATTGTTTTATTGAGGATTTTGTTGTAAACCGCCCAGAGTCCCTCCAGTGGGAGGAGTTGGGCGGTGACAAATTTGATAGATAGATAAACAAACAAACAAACAACCCACAGGATGAAAGGGGTTATTCAGCCTTAGCCCGATGCCGCCTTTGGATCTGCACTTCCAAGTACAAGGGACTCAGCCTCAGGCACAAGTTCTCCCTCAACAACCTCATGCAACCCAGCTAACCTGATCTCACCATGCTGAACTGAGGAATCATATACTTTTAACTGTGTTTATTTGAAAGTGAGATGCTTTGCACAGCTGAAAACTCAGAGAAAGGAAAATGATGCAGTGTTAAGAGCAAAGTAAGGATGTCAGTCGTGGAAATCTGAACTCAAGATAGAATTTTCCAGTGATAAGCTGCTAAAAGGAAGAGATTTAATTACTGGATTCACAGAACATACTAAGCCAAAACCTAACAAAGCATGGCAATCCTTTATTGCAGTTGTATGTTTCTAGCAAAACAAAGATATAGACCATGAAAGAAGGGGTGAAAAGGGAGAGACAACCCTTTAGCGGGCTCAGAAATAATTGTTCAAGGTTGCCCAGGGAGCTTTGAGTCTGAACAGGGATTTAAATTAAAATAATTCATTTATGCTCTTTTTGAGATAGTATTTAGGCATGAATGCTGCTGACTTAGGAACGTGGTTATTTATACATCTTTCCCAGAACTGTGTGTGCCATTGTGGTAATAGCTGTATAGATATTTTGTAGAGAGAGTTCACATTTCTACCCAAAATCATGGCTATTTTTGTAGGGTGTGTGCTTTTTGTGCTAATTAAAAACTGGATTTTGCTGGCAGCTGCAGGAAAACAGACGGCAATAGAAATGCAAGAGCCAACAGAGCTAATCACAAATGAAATACTGGAAAAAGGTGAAAGAGATCATCCTGTTCTTCCAGCTGAAATAACTCAAGAGGCTAAGCACAGCCTAGAAGAGACCATTCCACAAAAGATTTGGTAAAGCCCTGGTGCCACTGTCCAAAAGAGACTAGGCAGAGAGCTCACAAAGAATTACAGCCACAGGGTTTTCATAAAGCTGTGAAGTCTTTGCAGATTTCCATGGCTTCCTTTCACACTGGGGAAGAGAGTAGAGTGAAAGTAGTTCTTTGGCCAGCACCCCCAAAGTAAAGCTGCCCTCCCCATGAATAAAGTGCCCCCTGCCTTGCCCTGGGTATCCAGGGAAGGGGAAGGATAGCGATGGACAGTAGCTCTTTTAGGGCCAATTCTCCAATCCCATGGAGTGATCGCTGGCAGTAGAAAACTGACAGTAGGCCTACTTCCCCTTGTCTCCCCTCCCATAAAGCTTCCACCAGGATTAGACACTGGGCGTGTGTCAAAAAGTGCACCCGTCCAGCCCCGTAAGGCTGAATGGACAGCTTACTCTTGGGGGTGGCAGCTAGAGTTTCCTCCCCCATACTTCCTTTCTCCAACAGTTCTCCAATCCCATGAGAGAGAGAACCTCTGTGAGATAGAATAACCCTGGGATAGAAGAATGGCTGCTTTCCCCACACACACCCCATGTTGACCTTGCCAGGCTTCCAAGTTGGGATTAATTGACAGATGTGGTAGGGATTGGCAAGAGAAGCAGGAGAGCAGCCTCAAGTAAGAGACCCCTGACTTTCTTGCTCCAAATATGAATGACCCTGAAAAACTGGCCTGGGAGTAGGGGGTTTGTGCCCTCAGCTGGCTTAGGGAGCCAATAGAAGCAGGGCAGTTCTCCACCCCTAAACTTACCTTGCTATGAGAAACTGAATCATCCAAACTGCAAGGCTTGTGTTGACTGAAGGTGGGAAACACCACTTGAAAACTGGAGAGGAAAAGAAGAATGCTTGTTGCCTTCACAGTGGGTCAGAGGTGAATCTATTTATTATTTATTTATTATTCAAACTTTGCTACCGCCCATCTCCCCCAAAAGAGGGACTCTGGGTGGTTTACAATAAAATTGTAATTGTAAATTACATTTTGAAGATAACATCACCCAATTGTGTCTTCCTGGAGCAGTTAACAAGGCATCTTCTTGCTGTGGTTAGGCTTCATATAGGAATCTCGAAGTGTCAAGCCTGGAACTTTCACGTCGCTCTGCATTCCACATAATTTTGCATTATATTGGTAAACCTGCTTGGAAATGACTTGCAAAGAAAGCAGTGTCCGGCAACCCTCCACTGATAGTCTCATGGCATTCCCCACCCCCACCCCCTGGGTTTGCAGCCCACACTTAAGAAACGCTCTTAATGCAGTAAAAAAGGGTTGAGAAATAAATGAAGCTCAATATAAGAGCAGATTAAGTGTACTTTAAATGCTTCTACAACATAAGTAGCCAAGCTGCTTGAAATACTTCAAAGTTATACTGTTGAGGACGCCTCTTTTCTAAGGGGCCTGAATGTGAAACTTTTCTGCAGAGAGCTTTGCTCTGTATGAAAGCATATTCAAGAAGCCAAAGTAGGACATGTCATCAAAAATAGTTATGGAGGAAAATATAGCCACACCTGTGAATGCTAGAAGCCAACAGGTAGGAGTTAAAGTTCTTGATGCAAAATGTGAAAACTGGTGGAATGGAGAGATCAATGGTAAACAATTATTCCTGAATATAAATGCAAGACAGCGCAAGGAACAGCAGTTGTTAAGAAGTTGCCCTAGGACCATGAGACCCAGGTTTGTTTGCTTATTTTCTATCCCACCTTTATTATTTTTATAAATAACTCAAGGCAGGGAACATACCTAATACTCCTTCCTCCTCCTATTTTCCTCACAACAACAACCCCATGAGATGAGTTGGGCTGAGAGAGAGGGACTGGCCCAAGGTCACCCAGCTGGCTTTCATGCCTAAAGGGGGACTAGAACTCACATCCTCCCAGTTTCTAGCCCATTGCCTTAACCACTAGACCAAACTGGCTCTCAGTTTGAGTTTGAGAGCTCTCAGCTCTCTTAAGTTCAGAAGCTGCCTGGGTGACTTTAGGGCCAGTGACTTTCACCCAGCCCCACTGGGTGATCATTGTGAAGAATTACTGAAGAAGGGAATGCTATGAATGCCACCTTGAGGCCCTAGGCTGCTTCTAAAGGCCACCTGCTGAACAACCAGTGAGCTTCCTTGTGCAGTTGGTTGGCCACCTGAGAACAGACTAGATGAGCCAGGGGTCTGACCCAGCAGGACCCTGCTTACGTTCTTAGAGGAAATGCAGGATATAAATCTAATAAATAGTGGGTGTAGTGCAACTATGGTACATAAGACAAAACAATTCTCCTGCAATCCTATAAGATACCTGGATGTGTTTCTGACTAAACTCAGTGAAACTTACTTCTGGATAGAGATGCACAGGACTGTGCTGCAACAAGCCACTCCAAGAATTTGTGACATACAAACATCAGGCTCAGCTTCCGACATTTTGAAGGCCTCAGGTTAAGCCAGTGTGGAGGTTGCCTCTTGGGCAGCATCAAGGTCTTGCTGTGCGTATATGTGCAACCACTTCACAAATGCTTAGAGAGCAGAAAGTGCCAGAAACAATGAAAGCTGCTGCAAAGCAGTTCGTAGAAATCTTCAGCTTGCAATACTCCATTTAAATAAGAATTATTCCCAAAAATGAAATTGGATTCTCCCATATACACATGCAAAGCAGGGGCAGGACAGTGAGTTGCCCCTTGTGCCCTTGCCCCTTTCCTAACACCAAGGGACCCAAGAATAGGAACAGGCATCATTTTCATAATAAAGGACACATTTAGACCAGTCAAAGCTTTCCCCACCAGGTCTGCCCTATCCAGCCAGACTGCCTGGTGGGGGAGATGCAGTAATTATAGCAGTTTCTCTCAACCTTGGCAACTTTAAGGTGTGTGGACTTCAACTCCCAGAATTCCCTGAGCCAGCATGGCTGGTTAGGGAATCTTGGGAGCTGAAGTCCACACAGCTTGAAGTTGCCAAGGTTGAGAAACACTGAATTATAGCCTTCAGCTGGCATTTGTTGCCACCACCTTCTTTTCACCTCCTCAGTGGGAATTACAGAAGCAAGATTTACTTGCTGACATCCAGATACGGTAGTCCTAACCTGAATATCTGAGGTAGAGAGAAATGGCTCAAGAAATGGCATTAAGTAATCAGACTTGAGCATCAAGATAATGCCAGGTTTTTCCTACATTGGAAATTACTGGAAGCTGCTTCATTACACAGATTCCCTTCAGATACACATTCTCCAGGGGAATGGGGGGGGTCAATTTGCCCAAGGCTTTTGGGAAATTAATAATGAGTTTCTTCAGGTAATGCAAGTTTTAAAATTATGGAGTATCTCTTTCTATTGATTTTCTCTACAGCATGCAAAACTTTAAAACCCTTCATTATTTTTATGTCTCTCTAGAACTAAACACAGGAAACAACCATCACATTTCTACTCTGCTATGCTGTTAGAAATGTTTGTATAGATAAATTTTGAGTCCCCTAATGTTTGCAAGAACAGGATTTTTTTTTTTTTTTTGAAATAGTAGAAATTCTAAGAGTCTGTTCTAAGTACTTTCACATAATGATGAGTTAAGTTCTCCCATCTGGCAAGTGATGACGGGCGACCTGCAAGATGACAAGACTTCTCAACAGCAAATTCTAAATCGTATTATCCCTGAGGGGAGAAAACTCGGCAATCCTTACAAAGGAAAATCATTTGCTTCCTTTTTTTTTTTTTACCAGATTCTACTATAGTACGCATTTTAATGGCTGGGTTCATACATTGCGCTAAGCCTAAACATGGTTTGACTTCTGCTTCGTGTGGTATGTGAAGCCAGTCTGCTGAACAAACCATTTTTTTTAAATGCATGTGAATGTTGCCTGCTATTGACACACACGTGCCCGATGAAGGAATCTGCTGACACGTGAAGCGGCGATCTGCTTTTGGCAACTCCAGGACGTCCGTCCAGCTCCTTAAAATCAGTTACTTTTCTCTTCCCGGAGACTCGAGGCGCAGTTTAGCTGCCGGAGCGGAGATGGTTGCAGCCCGGCTTAGAAACGGTAAGGGCACAGGAAGGGGTTGGCTCAAGATCTCGGAGCTGTGCGTGGCCAGCAACGGCGGACGAATCCGGAGGAATAGATTCGGGGTGGGGAAAAGAAAGAACAAAAGGAGAGAGGCGGCCCGCCGATCCTGGATCCGCTCGTGCGTTCAGTTATGTATGTTCTAATTAACTCCCCTGAGTAACTTTGCCTTCGAAAGTGCGTCGCGAAAGCAGTTGCAGAGTCGCGCCCCTTGAGATTTAGGCCTGCCCAGCCCTGGATGGTCTGGGCTGGGGGTAGGCACTGATCGCAGCTTTTACTGGGAGCACGACCGGAGTGAAGACTGCCGCAGTTCGGAATCGTTGTCTTTCCTAGGGCGCTGCAGCCATTAACTCTTCAGCACCCACAGGTAATGATTTGGAAACGATGGCGGGGGAAATTCAGTAACATGACGGTAGTTTTGTTGTATTAAGTCACAGAGAGGAAGGGATGGGAGTGCATTGTTCGTAACGAAAACCGCATCAGCCCGCCAGGCCGCTTAGGCTCGGTTTCGTCGTAGTCTGCAGTCCTGACACGTTTGTCTTAGGTTAATTCCCGTTGAATGCCGGGAGACTTGCATTCGAATAAGCAGAACGAAGTGGCGGATATGTTACCTTGGATGTCAGGGCTCAATACCTGAATATGAGAGAAGGGGGAAAAATAGCATATGGAGAGAGAGCGCCTCTTTCCGTCACCATTGTGATGTCAACAGATGAGTTGCATGAAATGCTTTCAATCTTCATAGACATTTGCTCAGAATCAAAGTCCGTCTGTAGAATGTCTATGCAAGTGAATACAAATAGGATCCAAGGTGCAGGACGAGCTCATCATACCACGGATGAATGAAAGTGATCCTGCCATCTTAAACCAGCCACCTCTTGTCCTCCAGGAATTGTGGAACTGCAGCTCCCAGAATTCTCAGCCAGAAGAGTCTATGGCAGTGTTTCTCAAGCTTGGCAGCTTGAAGATGTGGGGCTTCAACTCCCATAATTCCCCAGCTAGCATATGCTGGCTGGGGAATTCTGGGAGTTGAAGTCCACACATCTTCAAATTGCCAAGGTTGAGAAACACTGGTCTAGGGTCATGTTAGCTGGGAACTACAATAACAACATTTCTGAAGGGCACCAGACTGAAAAATGTTATCCCATATTTGTATTTTAGGGGGTACAAAATCCTCTGACAATGGCGGCTAGAATTGCCCCTAAATGGTAATAGGAGAGTTCAAATAGGTTGGGATATATAATTTCTCTTTGATATGCCACACTTCAAGGAAATGTTGACAGAAGCACTTCCATGAGAATTCTTTTAGATTCCTTTCAAGGTCAAGGGACTGAACCACGTGACTTTCCTGCAAATGACCCTGTCACAAAATGAAGAGATAAATAAAATAAATAAATAAACTAGGGATCTGAGGGCAATATTCCCAAAGCATGTACTTTAAAAGCCAGAAAAGGCAGCTTTAGCGACCGGGGGCCCAGACTCATCAGCCCAACCAGCTAAGGGGTCAAGGAGGGCTTTGACATCATTGGAAGGAACGGGGTGAACATTGTTGGACCATTTTTTCATCATGTTTGGTCTTTTGAGGGTTTTAAGAATGAGGAGTCTTTCACCTTCCATAGGATGTGCCCTCCTATTTCCACCCTTATATCTGCATGTTTAAGCCAAATGTCATGTCATGGAAATCAGGTGATTTTGTTGCCAGGTTTCAGCAGCACAATCTCAGTATGCTCTGAGGTAGGCTGTTGAGGAGGGTCAGTGGAACAGTGGGTTGATTATCCCAGCTGCAAGTAGTAATTATTATAAACATACACTTAGGATCATTGTTGGTCACTCTAATCCTTAGAATAATCCTATAAAATATCTTGCCCTCAGAAGTGAGGCAGGCTCCTTCACTTCTGACCTTTAGGAGGGCCCTGAAAACCTGGTTCTGCCATCTTGCATGGGGCAGGCAGCCATTCATGGGGTTGGCTCGCACCTCAGAGCCCCTCCCACCTGATCAGAATTTTTAACCTCTTGGATTTTATACTTATTTATTGCATTTTATATCTGTAATTGTTTTTATACATATTGTTATTATTATAGTCTTGATTTTATTGTAAACCGCCCAGAGTCTCCCTTTTGGGGGAGATGGGTGGTAGCAAAATTTGAATAATAAATAAATAAATAAATAAAATTCATCAGGGAATTTCCATACTCACCAGCATGTTATTTGGAAGAGGAGGGTCTTGAGCATACCTCAAAATGCTCAGAAGTCAGTCCTATTTTTATGAAGCTTACAGTGACATTTAAGTGTTTACAAGATGATGCGTTTATGGCTTGTTTAAATTTGACTAAGGAATTTCCCAGCTCAATCTGAAATGCTATGCTTCATGAGATTGCCTTTATTTTGATTAGCCACTAGCTGCCCTGTAATAGCACAAACACACTCTCAAGCTCAACAGAGTACAGCCAGCTTTTCTAGTCAGATTGTGATCTTAGGCAAAATATTACCTGTCAGTTTTATCATTTGGAACAAAAGGCTCATCTTAAAAGGGCTGTTGTACCAATTACTGAGATAATTGTTGTTCTCAAGTGCTATACAGGTAGTCCTTGCTTAACAACCACAATTGGGATTGGAATTTTGGTTGCTAAGCAAAGCGGTCATTCAGTGTGTCCGACCTGATTTTATGACCTTTTTTGCGGCGGGCATTAAGCAAATCACTGCGGGCGTTAAGCTAACCATGTGGTCGTTAAGAGAATCATGCCGCTCCCCATTGATTTTGCTTGCCAGAAGCCAGCTGGGAAGGTCGAAAATGGTGATTGCATGACTGTGGGGATGCTGCGACAGTCGTAAGTGTGAGAACTGGTCACAAGTCAGTTTTTTCAGCACCATCGTAAGTCCGAGCCATCACTAAACAAATAGTTGTTAAGCGAGGACTGCCTCTATAATGCTATTGAATCATGTGACTGAGTCATAGGATTCTTAAGAAGAAGAAAATAGACTTGAACGGTGCCAAATCCTGCTTTAGATAGCATGTGTTTGGTTGAATCACAGGAGTGTGATTTCCTCGATATAGGAAATCTGGTTCCTTTTGCTTAGTTTGATCTTTTGTTTGCCATCTGTTTAATCTCCTTCCCACTTCTGCTACTGATTTCCTAAGTTCTACTTGCTGATGCACTGACTTGTATATTTCAGAAATCCCTTTGTTCGAGCAGGTTAAAGATGATGAGAGAAGAGGAGAACCTGGTGAAAGAGGAGGAAATACTGTCAGAGGAGGAGGAGGAGAACTTGGTAAAAGAGGAGGAAATATTCCCAGTTAAAGATGATGAGAAGAACCTGGTGAAAGAAGAGAAAATATTTCAGGAAGAAGAAGAGGAGAATCTGGTGAAAATAGAGGTGATTCTCCCAGAGGAAGAAGAGAACTTAGTAAAAGAGGAAGAACTTCTTCCAGAAGAAAGTTCCCTTCTGGAAGAATATGAAATCAATGTTTTTCAGATTCAAGGGGATGAAGAACCCTGTGACAGCGAACTTGGTCCTGAGATCCCAGGTTACATCCCAAAAAAGAGACATTGTAAAACTGTGCCACGCGGGGGAACTGTTGTGGAACCCAACCAAGCCACAGCTCGGAAGGGAGGAAGAATCTACAAGTGCCCTGACTGCGGAAAAATCTTTAAACGGTGCTCACCTCTTATCAGACACCGAAGAACCCATACTGGAGAAAAACCTTATGTTTGCCGCGAATGCTTGAAACGGTTCAGTGACAGCTCAGCCCTTGTGAAACACCAGAGGATCCACGCAGGAGAGAAACCTTACACGTGTCCTGAGTGCGGCAAGAGCTTTTCCCAAAGCTCGACCTTGATCGCTCATCAGAGAATACACACTGGAGAGAAACCATACAAGTGCCCTGACTGTGGGAAGAGTTTTAGCGTGAGCTCTAATCTTGTTGCTCACCAAAGAATTCACACTGGAGAAAAGCCTTTTGGGTGTCCTGTCTGCTTAAAAGGTTTTCTGGTCAGCTCCCATCTCATCAGACACTTGAGAATACATACCGCCGAGAAACCTTACATCTGCAGAGAATGTGGTGAATGCTTTACTCAAAGCTCTCACCTTGTTGTTCATAAGAGAATCCACACAGGAGAAAAACCCTATCTGTGTTCCGAGTGTGGGAAGAATTACCGCGGGATCTCCGATCTGATCCAGCATCAAAGGATTCACACAGGAGAGAAGCCCTACAAATGCTCAGAGTGTGGCAAATGCTTCAGCCAAAGCTCCTGTCTCAAGAAGCATCAGCGAATCCACACAGGCGAGAAACCTTACATGTGCCTCAGGTGCGGGAAGAGATTTAACCGGAATTCACATCTGACTAGGCATCAGAAAACCCACATGGGGTGATTTCTAAAGAATAGTTGTCTGGAAATTCCTCTCTATCACAGCCACTGAAGAAGTAAAGATGGCTGTCTCAAACATTGATCCATTCCCCATCTCCTGAAGCATCATTTGTCCAATCCTCTGAACTCAAATTGCAGGAGCGTAAAAAGATTTTGGATATGTTACCAGGATGCCTTTACGTTTTCTTCTCTGGCTCTGGTTAAGATCTCCTTTACAGATACCCCCCTCTCCATCCAAGATTCTAACAGGATGTTAGAATCTTCCCTGGATAATCCATACCTTTCCTTGTTATGATTTTGAAAATGACATCCCATTTCAGATAGGATTTTGAGAATCTCCTAACCTTCAAGTACACCTCAGGTTTCCACAGTGAAAGAACTGGAAGCTGTGAAAGGTTGTGTTGATGGCAGAGGAGGGGAACAAAGACCATAGTCAATCAGCACTCACATCAAACTCTGTGATGATGCCAACCTCTTCCCTTTTATTTTTAATGCAGTAGCACATGAAAATAGCATATATCACATGAAATTTACACATATCGTCCATTGGACTGCTTTATGGTTCCATGCTGCCACTGTCTAAAGCCAATAGAAAACCGCATGTGAGAAAAATCTGCTTTACTTTGTCCATTGTGGGGTTTGTCACAAGGCAGAGAAGGGGCCAGGATTTAGCATACCTCCTTGCCTCTGTCCCACCCACCCCCTTTCTTTTTTTAATAGTAGACTATAGAAACTTCACTGCTTGGAATCTGAGTTATAAGCTTGATCACTCTATGCTATTGTGACTCTTCATTATGGATGTTCCCAAAGCTGGCAGGTGGGATAAAATACTTGTTGAGAGCACATTCTTGTATGCAGCCATCCTGGATTTAATCCCTTGCTTTTCCAGTTTAAAGCATCTTGGGTAACATGAGTGAGAAAGATTGTTGCTATAGAGCAGTACTGCTAATCAGAATAAAAGTACTGGGTAAAGCAGCTGAATGATCTGGTATAAACTCCAGTTCTTGGCATCTGTCTCCACGGATGTCCCGTTGTACCCTAAGAAGCAAGAAAAGCAGATGGCCCTCCTTGGTATTTGTGAAGAGCAGTCTGGGATCTTATGCAGCTTGGTCACTGCCATGCATTTGTAGTGACAATATCAGAGGTTTAAATTATCAGCGGTTATTTTCCTAATTTTTTTTTTTTTTACTTTTAGTGGAGTTTATTGAAAATTTTGGAGTAGATTTCTCTGTTTCTCAAGTGACAATAGGATAGTGGCTAAAAGACTGAACTATGCATCGGAAAGACTTTGGTTTTAGTCTCACCACTGATGTTCTTGCTTGGTGGCCTTCGGCAAGTATTTCCTTGGCGTAAGTCTGCCCTGTGAAATTTGGAGTGTGGGGATAATAGCCCTGACCTAGCTTATCAAGCTGTTGTAAGGGCTATACAGCTTGAACAGTCTAAAGGTGCTCCATAAGTGCACTGTTCTTGTGTTTCTCCTTGGGTCTGGGATAATTTTAAGAGCCCTTGATGGGAAAATGCAAGTGAGTTCTACTAATATTCCTGTGTGTGTATTGCCCTATTTAGAAAGGTCTTTCCACACATAAAGATACCCATAAATCAGGGTTTCTCAACCTCAGCAACTTGAAGCTGTGTGGACTTCAACTCCCAGAATTCCCCAGCCCCTAGATGATTAGAACCAGGTAACGCAGCCTTCCACATATTGGAGAGAGAACTTTGGCAACAGAGAATCTTCTGTTTTCAGTTCTTTTCCTGAAAGAAGCCGACTGGAATAAGAGAGGGCTTCCCACTATGGAAATCTTCCTTTGGTACTTATAAAAGTATGCTGAGAGAGGAGTGAGGAGCCAGGAAAAGGGATGTAGGTTTGATTGGGGCTTGTCCCTAATCTCCTCTTTATGTGAGGAAAATCACAGGGAAGGAGGAAAAAGCTTCAGAATAGTATCTGAATCTGTGCTGAAGATGAGCAGGAGAAGTTCTTGCCTTCCCCCGAGGCAACTGTGAATGCTTCACGATGGAGAATAGAGCAGAACAAATGGAATTCCTGGTCAAGGAAAACTGGAGAGGACTGGAAGTAGAGAAGCTGACCCTAGTCTCAGCTGAAGAGTAGATGGAAGGCTGAGAGATGCCTTCAAGCTCTTTTTCTATGGAACAAGGAGAAAAAAAGACTGATGCCTTAATTTGCATGGCTGCAGAATATCTAACTTAGTATTGGAATGTTTCTCTCCATTGCCCTTTCAAGACCTGTTCCGTTTTATATCAGAACAACCTCCGTCCCATTATGGTTAAGATAGACTCTCCTGCTTGTTCTTTGCAAAAGAGTACCTGATAGTTTTCTACTCCTGGTCTAGAGAACTGTGTTGTGGCTTTTGTTTTCTTTGGTTCTTGAACACCAAAATAAGATGGTGTGTTACACTTCTAAAATACACACATGCCATATGCTTACTGGTGATTTGTACTGTGCAGTGCGTGCCCATCCATGCTTCCTCAGAATAAGTTCATTGTATTTGCAGAGGCTTTCTCTAAGGTATGTGTATATGGGAAGGCAGGCTACAGTATTTCAAACGTAACAAATAGAATGGTTTTAGATTTAAAAAATAGTTGAGGCTTCCAAATCCTATATTTGTACTTCTGATGTATTGCAGAAAATGTTCCATAGTATAAAGAGTTAGTTTTTTTTAAAAAAAAATTGAAAGAGGGAAATCATCTTAGTCTTGTTTGCACTGCATTAATTAGGTTGATGTTGACAAGGAAAGGAAAAATGGAGGGTGCATCATGTAATAGTAACATAAAATAGTATGTATTTAATCTCTTGAGTAAATTGTACCAGGAATGGGCAAGGGACATAGTGAACTGTATGAAATATGTGTTGTATGGGTCAGGGTTCAAGCCATCTTCCTGTTGTCTTGTATTTCCTGCAACACAATCTTGAGTCTCATTCTTTGGACACTCCAATTCCCAACTTTCTCCAAAATGAAGTATGCCTTTAATGACTAATTCAAGCACTGGTTAGAAGAATGCTGTAAAAGCTTCGTAAGGTGGATTTTGTATTTAATGATCATTCAAGCACTTGAAATAACTAGTCAAGCACAGTGTTGGAAAGATTCACTTCAGATACTGTATTATCTATTTTTGCATTGTTTGCCACCTCTGCAGAATAACTAGAGGATCCAAAAGGGTATGTAAATTTAAATGGAGGCCTATGTGGTAAATGTACATAGCAAATTTCATTATCATTTCTGTACTATATAAGAAAAGTTATCACACTGTGCTGTACTTTATCCTGGCTTAAAGCTGAGCAAAGAAATCAAGCTAAGGTTTGAAATTTACACATGCACAACAATGCTTTAATTCTGGTATCAGTTTTGACCAAAAGTATCAAAGGACAGGATATCTTATTTTTCCTTCCTTCTCTTTTGAAAATAGATGGAGGATGGAATGCCCACTTAGCATTAAAACTGGATATACAGTGTAGTAGACCGAATGGCTGGGTCCATACAACATGCTAGACTAGGCTACAGTAGTTGAGGGGAAATCATGATTCAGCATCTTGTGGAAATCCAGACATAGTCTTAACATCCTATGAACCACATCACCACTTTAAACAATTTGTTTTTTTTAAAGAAACTTGTTGGGCATAGCTTGTTATGTGAACACAACAACTGTATTTTTAACCCAGTTTTAAAGTACTCCATCAAGCCATTGTATATACCAGATTTCATTCTGATAGCTCGTTGATCAAGATAATTCATCTACCCCAAACTGCTTAATTGAGGTGTGTTATAAAATGTTTAAATAAATAAAAAATTGATACAAACTAGCAGAATGCCAAATCAACTGTCCCTGAAGGCCCCTTCTTTCAACTAGCTTTCTGTAATGCTGTTTTTATCCTTTCAAGCACTATTTCTGTTCTGAATAGCAGACAGTAGGAAAGCCTTGCCAGAGGAGGTAGCATCTGCCAATTTCTTAATGAAATGGGCTATTACTTCAATTCCCTGGAAGCAAATTCAGACAGTGAAGTCCAGAGAAGGAGGTGGGTTAGGGACACTGAGTGAAAAGATAAACCTGGGAACATTCAGTGCTCAGAAGTTGAGCCTTACTATGGAAAACATTCAAAGTTGTAACAAACCATGCCTTAGAATAAACCTTGGTGGGTTCTATAGATATTATCTTTCATTATCTCAAAAAGTAGCTTAGGCCCACCTCCTATTTTATCTTCACATCTATTCTGTAAGTTAGAGTAGGTTGAGAGATGGTAATTACCTCAGCATCCTCTAGTAAGCTTTGTAATGGAGTAGTAGTTTGGATTCCTTGTTCGCAGAACATACTAAGTCACTCAGACTAGTAACCAGGATAGTTCATACTACTATATGAACAAGAATGTCTTGTCTCATGCAAGTTCTTAATTACGGTCAGTGGTTTCCACATAGCCCTACATGCTGTCTGAACCTGGAGCAGCTGACATTTCCAGTTAACACTCACCTGAATCTGGAACTAACAATTGATTTCAGATGCTGTGAACCAAAACTGGCAGCTGCCCTGAATTCTGATGTTACAGGTATGGGAAAACTACCAACCATGGTTAAGGAGCTGTGCAGGATGGAGATAAAGAAGGTAGCATGTCTGTTCCCCTTAACCAAGCTAAGTGGCTTTGCATTTGATGTGAACCATTAAATCTTCTTAGTTCAAGCCTAATTGCCATTATGAATGCACGATATTCTCTGTTTGGCACATGTTCTGGATTCTCTGTTGAAGACTTGGCTCCAATGCTGCTCTGAGATGAAAACACTGACATGTAACACAGGGGTGGATAAACGTTTGAAGGATCTGCACACGGCCTCCTGAGCTTCCCCAGGCTGCAGGAGACCATCCAGAGATATTGTCTGGAAGGGATGGTAGCATTTTGGGGAGAGAAATTTAGAGTGGACATTGGAGCAGGAAGCTTCTAAGAGGCACACCATTCCCATTCCCCACTGAAGTCTCTGGAAAGCGGCTTCAAGGAGGATCAAATCCCTGTATTTGCAGGCTAATTCAGAGGCGAGAGGATTAGGGATGGGAATGGCTTGTCTTCCGGAGACCTCCTGCAGTGCCCCATTCACCCTCATAATTTTGGAAAAAAATAATAGCAATTCTAGAATGTTGTCATTTTGTTGCGTGACTTTTGGCTGTGGGCTGTCTGTCCCTGCTCTAGCATCTCCTGACCACTCTTACCAGCCATAGCACTACTAGGCATTTCTGATGGCTGGTGGATATGAGCAAGATAAGATACTGCTGTACCCCAGTTCCTACCATATTGTTGCAGACTAGGAAGAACACGAGATCCCTTTCTATCCTTCACTTTTTCTGGAAAAAAAGCCCCTTCCGTTTTAAAACCTAGTATTTTCTGACCACAGGAAGAAACCAAAAAGTGACACCTTTTCCCCTAGGTATAGTATAGTAGTGAACATGACAGCACGGATGGCATAGTAACAAGCAGAATTCAAAGGATTCAGAAAGATTACTGCGTTTGTACATACTGATTTTATTGATGCACACATCACATGGAACCATGAGCTAATCAAACAGGTTTGTACAACTTAAAAAGGCTCTGTCCCCCAAATACATAATAAAAATTAATAATAAAGTGCAGCTGCTACCTTTTCAATTGACCTGGCTAAGCGTATTAGGCAAATGAGAGCCAGTATGGTGTAGTGGCTAAGGTGCTGGACTAGAAACCAGGAGACTGAATTCTAGTCCACCCTTAGGCATGGAAGCCAGCTGAGGGATTTTGGGCCAGTGACTCTCTCAGCCCAACCCATCTTTACAGGATGGTTGTGGGGAAAACAGAAGATAGGAACATCAGGTATGTATGCTGCTTTGAGTTGATCAAAAATAAAGGTTGGATAAATAAGTATAATAGGTAACACAACACAGCCAAAAGGTCACTTTCTACCCTATTTGTTTACATTCAGATTGAAGGTTGGATTCCCACGGACCTCCTGGCAAAGCAGATTTCTTCTTCACCAATTGCCCCCCCCCCAAAAAAAAAGACTATAAAAGTTACTCAAGACTCCAGTCCAGCATGGCATGGCAGGAAATCAACCATCCCAAACCATACTGCTTCTCAGTGGCTATAACAGCAACCTCTCTGGCTGTTCTGCTTCAATGCTCTATTCTTTCTTCCAAGTATTTTCTTGATCTTTCCCTGCTTTGCCAAAAACGAACGCTGAATTCAATTCTCTTTCCAAATCAGCTGTCAGCTGGTCAGCAGCACAGTACAACAGTAACTCAGCTATTTAGTGGGCCCTTAGCACAGCAATGCATTAGCTCTTAAGCCCACTAAGAACCCAACACTCAAGTATCTAGTTTTCTGGGACACCTCCCCACTGACTGAAAATAACAGGTTTTCAGACTTCAATATCTGCACATAAGAGTAAACAGTAGTACATTCTGCACACAGCTGCATATATTCTCTGATGCATCTGAACCAGCAAATATCCCACTTGCCTCAATTCAGCCTGCACTCAGTCAAGTATTCCCTGAACTTTCGATGATATTTACAACATAGGTTCTCCATGCTTGGCTTTCTGCTCCTAGAAATACTGTCAACTCGCATTAGATCAAGAAGCTGTTTGAACACCATTGTAACTTTTATGAGAAGTTAAAGCATAGTTTAATATACTGTATAAGGTCATATATAATCTATATATCCCTTTATAGTATGTAATATATAACATAAAACATACTACATATGTAATAGGATTAATATACTTCATGGCATGGGCTATGAAAGTCACAGAGTAAGAATACTATGACCAAAGAACAAATACAGATAGTGAAGATAGTACATAACAAGTTGCAGTCAATAGCAGCCTTGCTTGCTTTTATTAGATTTATACCCTGGCCTACTCCCTGATGATGTTCAGGCTGGCTTCCATCAATAAAATCACAAAACAGCAATTGAATTTTAAACGTTGATAGTCCTTATATCTCAGGCCAAATTTAATTCATGGTTCAGGGAATGCCAAGGTAAACAAGAGGCAATCTGAACTGTGGTAGAGAAGGCTTGCTGAGGGTCCTGCCTTGCAATCCTCATTTTGGATTTGGCTAAAGTGAAGGGCCATCTGTCAGGTTCTTTTCAAAGGTCTGGTGCTGTTGTGGAGAAGGCCACTAATGGCCTTATGCCCTACAGCCTCTTGCAAGACAGGACCCTCCCTCAGAAAGCCTTCCCTACCACAGTTCAGGTTGCCTCACTTAGTACTGATGACATCGCAATCTCTCAGATGCTGATGTTCAGAACCAATTAGGGCTTTATAGGTGGGTGACCAGCATTATAAATGGGGCCTGTTATAGTAGCAACAATGTCCCTATCTTCAGAAATTGGTTTCAGTCTATTAGCTATTTAATTTGCTGAGTCGCTTTTCTAGATCTACTGTAATATGCCAGCAGCTTCATACAGCTATTAAACAGGGTGGGTGACCAGATTAGAACTCCAGTTTGATACTACAGGGTTAGTATTGCCCAGAGCTACTTTTGGGGGAATGGCCCCACAGGTAGGAATGGAACCAATGCAACACAGTGCCACCAATTTCTAACTCATCAACCCCACTTGATAAGATACTGTGGGTCTACTGTATCAAAAGCTACTGAGAAGTCTGAAAATGCTTAAGTGTCTTTATTCTAATTGCAATATTCTTAAATCCTTAACAGATTTTCAGGATATTTTCAGACAGATGGAAAATGAAATACAGCGGTTGCCTTTCAAAATAAGTAACAGAATATGAAGCCCACAAAATAATGATTAGTTTCCCCAAATCAGACTAAAGTACTACATTTGGTGAGCTAATGGGAAAGCAAAGCCTCCTATAAAGAAATCTGTTGCTTAACCAATCATAGTATGTGATGCTCAAAGCAGCTGAAATATATATTCAGAAATGTTTCACAATCTGCAAAGGCAAAGAAAGGCTTGTATGTTCAAATGCAGCAATAAAAATCCCAGTGGAACAAGCAGATCAGAGAACTTTAACACTCAATATCCTGGTGATGTAAGCTAATGCAGAAAATGGAGGCGGGTGGAAGGACATTGTATTAAAATAGCAGAGCAGGGGAAGATCAAGACGATAAAACCTCATGTTCTTTTAGTATATCTTACAAGGTAGACAACCCACACTTCTCTGAAATGCCACTTTTTTTGTAGCAATTAAAATACGTAAATGAAGAAAACTAGAAAGGGCAACATTTCACAAAACAAATTGCATACATTCTAGTCTTTGCTGTTTGACCATCCTGGTAGCTTGAACAGGAACACATGCTCCACTTGGGCAACTGCAAGCAAATGGACAAGACGTGGTTGAAATATTCAACTTTGGCAGACAATTTACCTCACAGTATTTCCACTCTTTAGCATCCTCATGTCTGGTCCTAAAACTGAAGCCATTTTCTAAGCAAGGACTGGTAGGATTTTAGAACTGTTTGAATTGCCTTTTTACATTTTAAAACTAAATCATGACCAGTAACTAATTGGTGACAAGTAGAATGAACAAAAAATCAGTTCTGATGTCATATTTTCAACGTTCACTCTCCTAGCAGATTACCAGTGTGTGTTCTTAATTCATCAACCTGTTTTCTAAGCTTGTTTTCCAGTTTACCCAAGGCTTCAGATGATGTTGCACAAGAGTGAGCTGTTTCACAGACAGCTTACCAAATTAATGAAATCTTCCTCTGCTATATGTGATGATAGATTACAGCCTATGACCAACCTGTGGAATCTCTGAAACCATCACACAGTTTTTACTACGTTCTGTTACTTACACCACCCACTACATTTCCTTCAACAATCCAAAGACCATTTATGGAGCGTCCAATTTGCTATTCGGTGTGCTTTTCCTGTGTGGGTCAGATGATGCAGTAATTGCTTTTTATAGTAACTTTCCCTCACTAAGTCTTGCACAATTTAGCTATCTCTCTGAAATTACGATACAGAACATTCTGTCCTCGTAGTGGTTCTTGACTTTACAAAATTTCAACTGGAATGAAGGGAAATTCCGCTTTGCAAAAGCAGGGCGAAGTCGTTGTCGAATGTTCCAGCCATACTTTCTGCAAGAGTGTAACTTCCAAATTCTCCTTTTAGCAATTCTTCATGCGCTTAGCTTTCCAAGTGCACGCTAGGAGGATTTGGGCACCGCAGGCTCTCCTTTCCCCCACTCCCAGGAGGACTCTAGAACAGGCGCTGCCCCCACCCTTGCGCTCCCAGCCCCGCGGGCCACCCAGCCAGGACGCATACTAGGGGCACCTCCTCTCCCCCCGCCCCCGGGTCACACCTGGGAGGGTGGAGCGAGGAGAGCCATTGCCCGTCATTGGCTTGTTTCCGGTGGGGTGAGCGGGGTGGATCCCGCCGCCAAGCTACGCCGGGAGGTGGGGATCGTCCCTGCTTTGCAAGACGGGAAATGGTAGGCAAGATGGTCTTCTTTGGCCCGTCGGGTTACTACGCTTCCCTGCATGCTTCTGGGCCGCAGAACGCTGGGGGAAAGGGGTGGAATCGCTCGGTGCACTCTGGGAGCTGTAGGAGCGGCGGACGGGGCTGCGCTTGCGTCCCGTCGGCCCTTGCGCGGATCCCGTGCTTGCTGCCAGGGGTGGCGGAGGAGGAGGAGGAGGAGGCGGAGGCGGGGGGTGGCGGCGTTGCGGCATCCAGCGGCAGACCGTCGGCCGGGGTCACTCGGAGCCGCGGGTCTACTCAGCCGGAGGCCCTTCCCGCCGCCGTCGATGTGAGCAGGCGGCCCTGAGGGGAGGATAGAGCCGGCGGGTGGGAGGGCGGGCGGGGCCGTGTGTGGGTGGGGCCGGCTCGGTGGGGACCCTGCCTTCTTCCCGCTCGGCTCCAGAGGGACGGCGCGACCTACGCGCTGCTTCCCGGAGAGGGGTGGCTGTGCCAACGGTACCCCGGCCTCTACCCAGCCTGACCCGGGCCGCCGCCGCCTCCTCCCTCGCCTCCCAGCGCCTCCCTTTGAGCGGTTGGTGTCAGGCCGGCTCGCGCGCGCCACCTCGGTCGCCTGCCGGCACGCGCCGACCCCACAGGCGGCGAAGCCGACCCGCCCGCACCTTGAGCCGGAGCAGGCTCGTAGCCTCTCCTCCTCCTCCTCCTCCCGAGTAACATCGAAACACGAAAGCCTGCGCCCGAGCGAAGTTTCCCACGCGAACGCAACTGCGGAGACATGAAGATCAAAGATGCCAAGAAACCATGTAAGAGCCTTTTTCGCGTTAGGGGAGGTCGTGCCTTTGAATTTTGCTTTTAAAAAGAAATGGGTGTCTCTAATAAATATCGGCTGTTTCGATGTAGCTTCTGGATAGGGCTTTCGCCTCTATCGCCTTTTCTTAAAAATGACTGGGGTTGTGAAAATCAAAACGTATTTTTTAAAAAAATAATGCAAATGACATTATGGGCAACTGTAGTGGCTTTGTAGGCTTCTGGAGGGATTTTAATAACAGACAAGATTGTCATCGACCCTGTTGTGGAAATTAGCATTAAGTTGTAGCTCAGCAAGTGGTGTATTTACCTTTTCTTATCTAGTGACAGCAGCATAGGCATTTACTAGTACTTAAGCAAAAGCTCATCCAGCTCATACATGCATTCTTGAAAGGAAGTCCCAATGATTCCAATGTAACTTAATAATCAGAAAAAGTTTTTTTATAGCCAAAGCAGAAGTAAGTAGTGCCCTCCAATTATAATAGTGCATTTTCAATAAAATCAATATTGTATTATTTTGACTAGTTGCATGGATGTAGAAACCTAAATTCTGGATAGAGAGGAATGGATAGTATGCATCTTACAAGAGTTTATAATGCCAGAATAGCAGAGATGATGAAGGGGAAATATAATTTCCAAAATAAAAGTTTGCTTTTGCAGAACACCTGTAGAAGTGACATGTCTCTTGGCCTTGGTCTTGGCAGGAAAATATTTATATAAGTCTGAAATTTAAGCTAAAACAAAGTATTGCATTAAGTAATGTAATAAGAACATGCTCTCTCTCTAAACAATTCCTTTGTTTTTATTGTTGTTGGCTAACCCAATACTCGTTAATTTGAAAACATACTGCTTATACTTTTTCATTTGTATAGCTGGAGTGTAGTATTAATAACTGAAGTGCCAAAACGAGAAGTGGTTAATTTACAGTAACCTTTTCAGTTGCTCCTTTTGAGTATTCTTCCATTACCAAGCTGCTGCCCACATGTTCATAAAGAAAATGGCAAGCAAAAAAAATTGCTTGCATGCTGGGTATTGTAATGAAAGTTAATAGAGTTCTACATTAACCTAAGCCACAGCACATTGTAATCAAGTGTTTAATCAAATGAGCAAGTTTATTCCTATATGCACAATCCTTCATCTTGATAAAGTTGTCATGAATGCAATTCTGCGTTTTTCAAAAGCAAATTATTCTTTTTGTATATTTTAGGTTTATCCTTGAAGTCATTTAATATAAAATAACATCACTATATAGAAAACATGTATAAATCCTTTAACATTTATAGAAAATATTGTATTTGAAATCATATTGCTCAGTTTTGGATGCAGTGCAGTGCATTCCTGTGGTCATATTTGCATGGAAAAAAATTGATGAAACAATGCGTATAAAATGGCTGAAAAACTTGCTATACATGCAAGAAATGTTTTTAACAAGACAGCTTTTGTATTAAGATACACCTACCATATTATGGAATATTCCTCCTTGGTTACAGTGTGCCTGCTCTATCTGAGGTCTGGGAACAAAATGTTGATGGCCAGCTTCAAGGTTACTGCTTTCCTTTCTTAATGATTAAAATGAAATTAACACAGGACTCCTTCACATCCAGATCTGTGAAAGAAAGAAATAATGCCTCTCTGAAATTGTATTAATGAAAATTCTACTTCCATAAAAGCAAAATGATACTGTGGAAGATTGGAGACCTTCAACTGAACATGTACCTAAAGAAAGTTTTCTGAAACTAGGACAGCTAACTTGCTTCTGTTAACCATATTTAGAGTGATTCAAAGTCATGTTCCCCCAACAGGTCCATAAAATCGAACTTCAGATAAGCAGCTGAAGTTTAAGTTTAAGGCTGAAAATTATTACTGTTCTGTTGGAAGAAAGAATGTTCAAAGTTTTCATAGTTCATTTAACTTTGTTACATGGTAATAAAGAGTTATAAACAGGTGACTTATGTTCCAGTATTTGCTTCAAGTATGGATTGTAACATAATAATTGCAACTTGAGGCCCAAGCTATGTAAAAAGCTTCAAAAGCAGGGATTCCTAAACTTTTTGCCATCACACCTCCCTTTAGTGTAATCTTAAGGTACATACCTTCCCTAAAAATCCATATACCAAAACGAACACAAGTGAACTTGGGAAAGGTGGATTTATTGTGACCATGTACAACTAAAAGGTTATTCGCACCTCCCCTGGACTCTGTCTCCACCTCCCCAAGGGAGGTACATCTCACAGTTTGGGAACCCTGTTCTACGGCCTCTTCAGATGAAAAATATACATTGTCCTATTGCAAAGTACTGTTTTAAAAGCAGTATCAAATCTATGCCCTAACATTTTCGTCTAATGTTTTCAAGTGCTTAAACTATTCTGAAAGTATTGTGGCTAACCCTAGCTTCAACTTACACTTCCTGACTAGTATAAATAAATATACACACAAATATTTACATAAGCATACTTGAACAAGCCATTGACGATAACTCTGAGTTACTTAAATGAAGCTGTCACATGCTGTGTACTGTGTAACAAAATCCTTATGATACATGGTAACAAATGGAAATACATAGGAGTGAACTTGTGCCCTGCTCTTATGAAAACCTTTACTAACACCAAACCATTTTCATTAATCTTTTAATAAGAATAAAGAGGCCTGGCAAATAAAATAATATTTGGTATTTCTTTCTAACAGTAAGGCTTTTTTCCTCTTTCTCTTCACAGCTTTTCCGTGGTTTGGAATGGATATTGGTGGAACTCTAGTGAAACTTGCATATTTTGAACCTATAGATATTACTGCAGAAGAAGAGCAGGAAGAAGTTGAAAGTCTGAAGAGTATTCGCAAATACTTAACATCAAACGTGGCCTATGGGTCCACTGGCATTCGGGATGTCCACCTTGAACTTAAGGACTTGATACTCTTTGGGCGGAAGGGAAATTTGCACTTTATCAGATTCCCAACGCATGACTTGCCTACTTTTATTCAAATGGGAAGAAATAAAAACTTTTCCACGCTACATACGGTGCTTTGTGCCACTGGTGGCGGTGCTTATAAATTTGAAGAAGATTTTCGCACGGTAGGTAGTTTAGTTGCATGTTCTTCCACTCTGATGGTCAGTCAAAGTATGCTATTGCCTGTGGTGATAAAGTAATAAATCTGTGTGGCAATTGCCTCCTTTTCATAAGGCAAGGGTCTGATAAGGGCAAAGAAATCCCTGGATTTGTACTTTGGAATCCGACTCCTGAAGAATCATTGTCTGCGTGGCGCTAATTGTATGTATAGGGAGCAATACCTTTGCCTGAATAGCACCTAAATACTTTTCTTTGCAATCCTGCACAAAAGCAAGAGCTGGCAAGATTTCTCCTGATTGTTCTTTTAAGTCTTACAGCAAAAAATTGTGATAAGGTGGCATAGATGGAATTAGTAGCATGTGGGTATATTGGACCTTGCCCTGTTCAGGCACTTTTGTCTTTTCCTTTGTTTAGCAGCCAACCATTCCCAATATAACCTGCACAGCTGGAAGGCAATCACACAGATTTCAGATACTTGCTGGAGTAGCACGTGCTTATCTGACCTCTCTTAGCAATTGCCACCTTCTTCTCCAGGCTGCTGCAATATAATAATTTTGTCAGCTTCAGCAATCTGAAGTCTTTTTTTTTTTTTTAAGAAATGGTAGAAACATCATCTTTACAAAAGGATTTGGTGAGCTCAAGATAGTGTTAGTGAAGCAGTGGAAATGAAACTTGACATCCATACTTTGATAGTGAATATATCATGAGGCTCTCCAATATATCAATATATATCAATATATCCAAATATATCAATATATCGATCACACACTCCAAATGTTGAGCTACAGCTTCCAGTGTTACTCACCTTTATCAGTGCTGTGATTGAAACTACGATGAACTGTAGTTCAACTTCTGGAAGATCACAAGATTCCCCTCATCTGGTGTGGGTGGAGCCTTATAGCTGACTTAAAATTTACAACATTGCTAGAAGATGGTCTGGAATGAAAGATCAGGCGCATGTAGCTTGCTGAGTTGTGTTCAGAAATGCGTTATGCTAATAAATACCTCTCTTCTTCTTTTTGGAGATTGGAGACCTCCAGCTGCACAAACTGGATGAACTTGATTGTCTCGTCAAAGGCTTGTTATATATAGATTCTGTCAGTTTTAATGGCCAGGCAGAGTGCTACTATTTTGAAAACGCATCCGAACCTGAAAGATGCCAAAAGATGCCTTTTAACCTAGATGACCCGTACCCGTTGCTCGTTGTAAACATTGGCTCGGGAGTCAGTATTTTAGCAGTTCATTCCAAAGACAACTACAAGAGGGTGACTGGAACAAGGTATAGATATGAACACATGCCAAGTTTAGTAATGCATGAGTCAGTAATACTGTGCTTGCTTAACAGTCTTTCAGGTAATATGTCAGTGCAGAGCTTTGTCTTTTTAACATATCTCTTGATTTCACAATATGTGAATTCACAGTTTATGAGACTGGGAGTTCTAGTCCCACCTAGGCACAAAGCCGGCTGGGTGACCTTGGGCCGGCCCCTCCCTCTCAGCCCTAGGAAGGGGACAGTGGCAAACCACTTCTGAAAAACCTTGCCGAGGAAACTGCAGGGACTGGTCCAGGCAGTCTCTGAGAATTGGACATGATTGAACGAATTTTTTAAAAAATGAAATGCATTGAATGGTCATCCTCAGGTTTATTTTTAAGAACATTGTGGACTGATAATTAGAAAAATGATTTTTAAATAATTATAGGGTAAAAAATGAATAGTTGTATCAAAGGAAAGGAAGCTATCAGGATTAAGAAAATGTGGAAATCCCAATTGCTGATGATCAATTAACTGCAGTCATTTAATTGTGGTCTGAGCTGACAGGTTATTTGATTATCTTTAACCACTGTTCAAGCATAGAGAAGCATCTTAAAGGCTTGCAGTGATTTGGTTTCCAAATAGAAGTCTTAAGCTGGGCTTGCTTGGAGTTGTGCCTGTTACATTCAAAATAATGTCCATCAAGCACCTTGTGGAGTGGCAGACTAACATGAACTAAAGCATATATGATATATTGGTCCTTCAAATGCACTTCCTGTTTTATATCTTTACAAATGTTTTTCTCAGCTCTTAGTTGATCTTACGAGATCTCTCCTTATTTTAAATAGGTAAGACATGATTATCATTGCATTGTTTAGGAGTATAATTTTACAAATAGGTCTTTTTTATATTTCATGTTCAGTCTAGGTGGTGGGACCTTTCTTGGTTTATGCAGTTTACTGACTGGGTGTGAAAGTTTTGAAGAAGCTCTAGAAATGGCATCCAAAGGCAACAGCACACAAGCTGACAAGCTAGTCCGGGATATTTATGGGGGAGACTATGAACGGTTTGGCTTACCAGGATGGGCTGTGGCATCTAGGTAGGTATTGCAAAGTAACACAGATCATGAATTCCTGACATGTGATGTATTAATAATGTATCAATTATATTATATTTATATTATATTATTATAGTTTTATAAATATCTGAGAAAAATATAGAACCGTAATAAGTTTTTGAAATGGAAACTATGTTGGTGACATGGAAAGACTAGCTTTAATAATACTCTTCACCCATTAGATTATATATAATCTTTTAGTATTTTCCTTTAATAAAGATTTGTAGAGCAAAATTGAATAAGGCATTCAGGTGAATTTTCTTCCTCATGCCCCATAGTCTCTGGGAAAGGCTCCAATGCTGGGAAAGGTGGAAGGAAAGAGGAGAAAAGGACAACCAGCAGCAAGGGAGATGGACTCAGTTACAGTGGTGATGGGTACACATTGGGAGACATGAAAGAACAGGTTAGGGATGAATCGTCATGGAGAAAATACGTCTCGCGAGGAGTTGAAAATGACTTGATGGCACAAAATCAAATCATGCCCCATAGAGTAATCTCATTAAAATTCTTATTAACTGCCTAGAACCAATAGTTGCCATGAAACTCTTGTAAACAACTGTCTTCTACCACCAAGCCTGTAAGTAGTCCTTGCCCACTGAAATTTGCTGTTCAAATATGTATTTTGGCTGAAGAGTCCCCAGAACAATGTTCATTAAACAATGAGATCTCTCTTGGTAGCTTGAAATGCCATTGTAATCATGACCATTATAACATGATAGGGGAGATTTTTGGCTGTGTCTGCTTAGAAAACAGCAAAAGATTGATTTACAGTTTTGGTGCTTAACAGATTGATGTTTCGTTGCTCAGAAGAACATTTTGTTCTTTTCCATTGATAATTAGTTTCCATTCCTAATCTCTAGTTTGTAAATCTGCTTTTTCCTTGACAAAAATACTACAGAATTAACTTATTTATACGGTGTTGGGTTTTGCCTTAGACAACAATGATAGGTGACTGCTTGATGGTAAATAGAAGAATTATACAGTTGAAAGGGGCCTTTAAGCCCAACCCTTAGCTCAGTATAGGAATCTGAATTAAACCATTCCAAACAATTGGATTTCAGGCCTCTGCCTGAATGCATGCAAGTGAAGGGGATCTCACCACCTCTCTGAACTCGTCTTATTAGGATGTTTTTTCTAACATTCAATGAATCTGCATATCAGTATCTAATATCCAGGATTCTGTGTCCTGCACTTTGAAACAAGAGAGAACACCTACTCCGTAACATTCTTTCAGGTACATAAAGGATACTATCATATCTTGTTACGGACCCCGTCCATAAGAGAATTTCATCTGGTGGGGTCCAGGAAACGGGCCTTTTTAGTGGCCCCTGCCCCCTGGAACATCTTTCCCCCGGAGGTGAGGCAGGCCCCTTCACTCCTGACCTTCCGGAAGGCCCTGAAGACTTGGTTCTGCCATCTCGCCTGGGGCGGGAAACCATTCTTGGGGGTGGCTCGCACCCTAGAGGCCCTCCCACCAGCTTGGAATTTTACACCGTCTTGGATTTTACACTTATTTATTACATTTTATAATAATTGTAATGGGTCCGGTTTTATGAGATTTTAACATTTCTGATTGGAGTTTGATTTTATTGTAAACCGCCCAGAGTCCCTCTTTTGGGGGAGATGGGCGGTAATTAATAATAAATAAAATAAATAAATAAATATCTGCCCTCAGACACCTTTTCTCAAGATTAAACGTACCAAACTCCTTCAGTCTCTCTTCATTGGTCTCAGCTTCTAGTCTGCAGATCATCTGAACCTTAGCCTTAGCCTTTCTCCAAACCTCTTCCAGTTTCTTTGAGCCTTTCTTAAAGTGCGATGCCCAAATTTGAGCTAAGAGACTTGAGGAGAATAAAATAGAACGATTAGTACTTGTGAACTGGACATTCGTTATGCTTCTCTTGAGACAGCCTAAAATTGCATTTGTTTTATTTGCAGCCATATCACACTGGTGGCTCATACTCAGTTTTTAATTAACGACTACTCAGTTTTTTTCACAGATATCTAGCCATTTATTCTCAATCCTAAACCTGTTTCATAAGTGAAGAACATTTCACTTGTCTCTGTTAAATATCATTCTGTTATTTGCATTCTTGATTATCTTGGAAGCTATTACTGCCTTGCAGGGCATCAGGTCTCCCACCAAATATTGTAGAGAATGTATCTGATAAGCATTCTCTTCATCCGTTCATCCAATTAAAATATTGAGGAGGAGGAATTCTTGTGGCAACCCTATCATTACTTGTCTCTAATTACTTGATAAGAATGTTGAACATAACATTTTACAGCCAACGGCATCCCCATAATTGTCATGCCATCCAGTACGTACTTAACTAGATTGCTAACCTGCCTCTGATTGAACACTTTGCCAAATGCTTTCTTTGCTGAAGTCAAAAGTACATTCTGCCTACAAGATTCCCACAATTTACATTAAGGATGTTACCTAAATAAGATAAAAATTGGTCTGGCAAGACTTGTTCCTGACAGATTCATGCTGACTTCAGATAATTACTGCTTTGTTTTCAAAAGGCATTCAGGTTGATCTCTATGTAATTTCCTTAGCCTCTTCGTATGTCAGATCGATTAGTCTATAGTTTGCTGGATTTTTCCCCCTTTTTGAAGATAAGGGTAATATTTGCTTTCCTCCTGTCTTCTGATACTTTCACCTGTTCTCCAGGATTTCTCAGATACAATTATAGGCATTTGGCCAGACCATCAGTTAATTGCTTCAGTGCCCCAAGATGCAATTAATCTGGTCCTGAAGAATTAAACTCAATTAATTTAACTAGTTCTTGATCATGTTTCTACTACTCAGGTTTCAGCACTGCCCAATCGACCTGCCTTTCACAGTTTCCACAACACAGGAGTTTTTGGTTTCAGAAGACTCAGAATAGTAGCTCTTCCTTTATTTGATACATGGTAACATTTTTGTCCTTCCCAGAGTAGTTAACAAAGTCTAAAATATATATATGTGACTGCACTCAGTTGTTCTTTCCCTTAAATCAAGAATGCCCGCTTACATTCACTGTCTCCCAATCTCCTGTTACTTCCAGAGGGGAAAAACAAAATTAGGTGGAAAATTAAATTGATTAATCAGTAAGAGTGATTTGGAAGCCTGGGCACAAGATCTGCTATCTTTACTTAAATATTATCAAGCGTTTAATGGCCCTGGGATGCTTCCAGTCTTTCCCATCTACAGCCCTTCAGATGGGCTAGACTTGGATCTTGTCATTCTGACATAGCCATTGAACATTCTTGATCTCCCAGAGGGTAAACCATTTATACAGGTACATAGCTGTAATTGGAAGAATATAAATCAGCAGGTTCTCTCTAATTGGGGAATTTTGCAAGGTTAAGTACACAAGTGCTTTCTCTGCCCTACTGTATAATGATCGATTGATTATATGCTGACTCTTAGAGACCACATAGATTTTCTCCATGACAATCTGTCCCTAACCTGGTCTTTCAGGTCTTCACAAAAGCTTCCATCTGTCAAAAGAGATAATGATTTCTCCCAGCACACCATCTAGCTTAACTGGATTGAGCCTCAAATTTGAGGGCTGCTGAGCAATTTTTGTTGCTTGCTTATAGCTTGATAAGAGTCCTTTCAAACTTTGTAAGCAGCTTTTATAAGTGAAAGAAGTATGCCTTATCACAGGTAAGGGGAGATATTATTATATACTTTTTGATTAACATTAACATTGTAATTTTTTCCAGCTTTGGGAATATGATCTACAAAGAAAAACGGGAATCTGTCAGCAAAGAAGACCTGGCTAGAGCAACCTTGGTTACTATCACCAATAACATTGGATCTATAGCACGAATGTGTGCTGTAAATGAGGTAAACATTGTTAAGGGAGGGATGTAGAATCTTTGTGTTGCCTGAAATGCAGATGAGTACAATTCCTTTATTAAGAGTAAGCAAGTTTCTTCTTTTTCACTGGAATTTGCTATTCAAAATTTGCCCTTTTCCTCTCCTTGAGTTTAAAAACTCCAGAGCCATCCTGAAGTTGGGTAGAACCTAAATCAAATACCTTCATTCATTCATCCATTCATTCATTTAATAATTCAATTTAGTGGCTGCCCAACTCCAAATGACTCTGGGTGGCGTAACCAAAAAGAAAAAAAGAACAATTAAAAAATCACCGGTGTCCAGAAGGCAAACTCTCTATAACAACAAAAACATCCTGCAGGGATCAGTCACAACCCTGCCCGAAGGCCTGGGAGAAAGCCAAATTTTCAGTGACTTCCTGAATGTCATCAGGATGGGAGCTCTACAGATCAGAGTAGGTGCTGTGATGGAGAAGACATGCTTCCTAGGTCCTGATAAGATTAGAGTTTTATTGAATGACCAGGAATGTATCCACTCTGATCTCACCAGTGGGGAGAAACAATTGAGATGGGTGTTCACTCAAACAGCCAGTCCCTACGCCATTAAGGGCTTTATAGGTGATAATCAGACCTTGAATTGCATCCAGAGGCTGGCTGATAGCCAGTGCAGCTTGTGGAGCAGTGGTGTCAGCATGCCACCATTGCCTGTGCCACCTCATTCTGGTCTGCTGTAGCTTCCAAGTGGCTTTCAAGGGCAGCCCTGTGTACAGCACATTGCAATAATCCATTCAACTACATTAGCCAACTTATATTGACGTTGGGTTTGGCATCTGGGGGAAAGGTAGCTTTGTTTTTAACTATGGTTTATGGATTGTTATGAGCTGCCTAGAGTCACTGTATGAGATAGGCAGCCATGTAAGTCCTGTGAATCAATCAATAAATTTGATCCAATATATGTATGTTCTGTGGAGTCCTTGGTGCTCCCTGAGCTTGGTTGTTTTCCTGCAGACGTTTCATTGCCTGACTGGGCAACGTCTTCAGTGCTTTGCACTGAACTCTGCGCCGAACAGGGTGCTCAGCATTGAAGATGTTGCCGAGTCAGACAACGAAGCGTCTGCAAGCAAGCAACCAAGCTCAGAGAGCACCAAGGACTCCATAGTTCAACCCTGAGTTACAGAGATTCTCTTCGATTGGTAATACATTTGTTCCTCAGGAAGCTTGTGTAGAGAACACATTTCTACCTTTGCTGCTTTCTGAAGCACCGCATCTGTTTTTATGCATGGAAAACGTAAGACAACCAATTTTCTCCGATAGGAGGAAGAATTAGTTGCTCATCTGGAATATTTCTTGCTGTCTTCGGCTTCTTTACAGTGCTGCCTTGTTGCATATGGATCAAGCAGCATTGTACAGGGCTATGAAGACAGCGAGTCCTGCTTCACTGTTAAGAGAGGTTGGGTTGTATTACACTTAATGCATAAGAATCTGAGGAATGTTTCCAGTAGTATTTCTGTGTGTGCAAGACTAAGACTACAGCGACGTACGAAAACCATCTGTTTGCGGTCTGTTTCTTGTTTGCCACTTGCCACTTCCTACTTGTGATGTCATTGCCTGAAGCTTACTGTGATTATCCATTGTCGGTATACTTACACTTAATAAAATTCAACCAACATTTATAAAGCAATTTCAAATTAAAAACACCCAGATGAGTTGTCAGAGGCCTGAGCAAATTAAAATGCCTTTGCATTGTGTGAGAAAGACATGGAATACGGGCACCAGGTAAACTTGCCTGGGAATAAATAGTGTTCCACATGACCAGACCCTTTTTCTGGACAAATTCCAGAAGGATTTAAGTAGGAAGCAGACCTTTTGCCATATTCATACTGATTCAAATTGGATCCAAACTGTGTTTTTACCAGGAGAAGCACCCCTGAGTAGAGTTCTATTCAGAGAGTACTTAAAGTGCCAAAAGATTTGGATGGTTCAGTTTCCCTGCAGCCCATTATACCAACTGCAGATCTACTGTGGATATTGGGGGAACCTCTAGAAGAGGGTAGGATATGGTCTGGGAGATGGAGAATTGGCAGAAATCTCCCATTTCTCCACTGAATCAGAAGATTTCTGAGAAAGAAATTACTGCTTTCGTTCAAATAAGAGAATGTCTGAGTCCAACTCATTGGCAGGTCCATATAGAGCTTTAAGAGCATGGTTATTTGTATAAATTGATAAATTAGTACAGTTAAATAAAATGTAGGCTGTCCTGGAATACACCTGACAAAGGGCAGCACATAATGATTTTAAGTAAAATAATGCTACAGATCAGAACTTAAGTAACTTACGTAATTTGTATAAACACCGGGACTGTGATCCTATGCACATTTATTTAGGAATAAATCCAGAGGAAATTACTTCTGAGAATTGTAGTTTTAACCTTTTTCTTCCATTTCAGATTTGCTTTTGATTAAATACAAGTGTAGAAATATCTATTGCTTTTTTTTCCTTTAGAAAATAAACCGAGTTGTCTTTGTTGGTAACTTTTTACGTGTGAATACTTTGTCAATGAAGCTTTTGGCATATGCACTGGATTACTGGTCCAAAGGCCAGTTGAAAGCTTTGTTCCTTGAACACGAGGTATGTATCAATCAAATGTCTTTACAGACATATCAGTGTTTAGCATCCTATAGTTATTTTCACTCCTGATTTGATACAAATATATGTATAAAGGATGTGTGCTTGAATTATCAGAGACAAATCTAAATGCTGAGTTTTATACATTACTATTATTTGAGGGCGGGGGGAGACACTTCTGAAGAGATCAGTAGGCTCCATTCCAGAGTTTTAGTAAACTTCCTTACTAGCATTATGTTTGGGAACGCGTATTCATTTATTTGATAGATTTACATCGCACCTTTCCTTCAGGTGTTCAAGGCAGTGTACCCAGCACTCCTTCCATTTTCCCCCCATGTAACAACAGCCTTGTAAAAGAGGTTGGGCCAAATGACTGGACTGGCCTGAAGTTACCCAGTGAGCTTAGGATATGGATCTCCCCAGTGCCGGTCCAACACCTTCACCACTGTACCACATTGGCTTTCTAGGATTGTGCCCTTCAGAATCCCGTTGGGTACAACCCAGTCACCGTTGAGCCCTTTTAAGTATCTCTTGTGTCCACTTTAAGTGGAGGCTCAAATCCAGTAATTTAATAATATTAAAAGTGATTGATTTTGATTGGCTTATACTCAGCATGTTTCAGTGGCTTGAAAAAAATACATGTTGAATTGTATCTTTTAACATAAGAAGCATATAGTAAACAGAATGGCATTGCTGTGCAGTGACACTATCGTTACTGTTTTGGAAAAAATAGTAGATGAAGTAGCTGTTTCATTTGCTAAATGGCAAAGGAGAATGATATGAGAACCCACAGAACTCAGGTTGGTCCCTTCTGCCTGGAAATGCCTGAAATCAGTGCCACTTCAGAATTAGCAGCTGGAGAAGGAGAATGGAGAAGGAAACATCCCCTTTGCCACAATAATCATTGGCAGGTTGACAGTATCTATAGCATTACCCTTTTTGAGACAGAAAAGGTTACAAGACTCAAGCAGTGTCCTTCAGCGTTTCAAAACTAGAGCAGAGAGTGGATGCAACCTTGTTTTATTTATTTATTTATCCCATTTCTTCACCGCCCATCTTGACAAATGACTCTGGGTGGTTATAAAGCCTTGTCCAGCCGAACACAGCCCAAAGAGCTAGTGCACAAGGATTTGATTTCCATATAGCCTTATGTGCAGCTTCTTAAGTTGATAGAGAAGCCAACAGTATACTGAGCCCAGTCTCCATCATGATAGCCTGTGAGCTATATCGTAGCAGGCTGGAAGGGAATTCAGGATGGACAGTAAGGAGGCTTCCAGGCAGAATTCCTTGCATTGCCCATCAGAGAAGTCCTGGGCAATTCGTTTGTATTTCTTCCCTTAACAGATTATCTCTGGTAGGAAAAAAGATGGAAGTAGCTGTGGAAATATACAGGAGAGTTCTAAATGGAAGATGATGTCCTTTGGAGCTCTCATACAGTTCTGTGAATCAGGCAGGTTGATTACAAATACTGGGTCTTAGAAGTATCTTAGTCATGACAGAACAGACAGTGTTCAGAGGATAGAGAAGTCACAACTGTCCCAAAATATTTATACAAGGGAAATAAAAGAGATTTTGTCATCTACATCTATGTATTTTTTCAAATTGCCATGTATAATATGTTACCAAAAACTGAATTGTGCAAAATCTTCTTTTAAATGCAGGGGTACTTTGGAGCAGTTGGTGCCCTCCTTGGATTGCCAAATTTCAGCTGAAGTTCAAAGCATCACAATACTGAATTATTCTCTACCTTTCTGGCATTATTACGTATTGTTTTTATATCAACTGGAATCAAAGGGCAAAAGGGCTGCAATCTTTCTATAAATGTCTTTAATCGAAGGATAAAACTATCTCATTGGGACTCTGTTGACATCTGGGTGCTCCTATAAGAAGCTCTTAGTAGTGGGGCTGGTGTGGCATCCTCTAATCTACTGAACCAGTGTTCCCCAACTTGGTGCCCCTCCTAATTTCTCAGCTGATGTAGCTGTTAGTTGTGCCAGTTAGAGACAATGCCATACACAGATAAAGGGGAGCAGGCTGGGGAATGCTGTAATAAACATTTAGTACTCGGCATATGTCTCAAGCTCAGACATAAACTGTCCAAACCCTACAATACTAACCCTGTTTTGCTTCAAAACTATTCTTAAGCAATTGGATTGCGTCTAGTTGCACAAAGTTTGTTGTGGCTTTGTGCTCAGTGTTCATGTAGATTTCCAGTCAGCTCCAGAACTGATTGTAGCCACAAATGAAAGAAAGATCTTTGATGCAAGGTGTTGTCTTTCTGTGCAAGTGCAAGGAAGTAACAGCATGTTGAAATCCTTAATTCAGGCATCAGTGTTAAAGCTTCCAAACATTAAACGTAAAAACATCAGCAACGGTTTTGTACAGTTGATTTAATGAATTAAGCAATCAAGTACACGTGTACACCAACAGTATAAGCCAGACGTTACTTTCAGCGGTTTCAGAAGACTGACCATTTAAAGAAAATGATCTCAGAACCACTCACTGCTATAAACAGTGCCAGCAGATATGACTGAGATCAAAGCAGCAGCGGTGTGGCAAAGGCTGGAAAGACAGATCTAATAAGATGCCTCTAGTGTGACTTCCCAAATCTAGGAAAGTGAGTTGATCTCACGGAACCTGTATTGAGCTAGAATATTAAGTTGGGACGAGGTTGTGTCCTTAAACCATTATGGCAGCTATAAAGGTTGAACTGCAGAGTCAGCAGTGCCAGTGTTCATTGTGCCCTGATGAACTATTCCAGCTGCGCAACAGTGTGGCCTTGAGATAAACACCTGTATTTTTACTGCCTGCCACTTCCGATATGATTGTAAAAGTTTACAACAGTGGCATATTTAGTAGCCTGCTGCAGCGAAGCTTACCGTAAGACCTCAGAAAAATAGAATAATTTCAGAAAAACTTTCTATGCACAGGGATGTTATCATTGTATCCTGAAGGATTATGCAGTTGCCCAATCCATGAACTAAATTTTCTAGAAGGGAATCTACCACTGACTAGCATTCATTGAGTTTTTGGTACTGCTTATTTTACTTGATCAAGGTGATAACACAATTTTGGCACATTAATATTTCATACAGCAATATATATATATATATATATATATATATATATATATATATAACATGACATATATATGTATATATGAAAAATAACTTCAGCAATCTTGGAGGTTTGGTTAGTTTAGGTTTTTTTTTTTTTAATTTAATCCTCTATAATTATATTTCAATGCTTAGAAGTAGTAACTGGTTTGTAGCATGTAGCAATCACCTAAACGGTTTTCTGTTTTTAGAACTTGGAAATGAATTATCTCTTTATAGCACAGGGCGACATCCAGAGATTTGTATGTACCTCACTGGTTTGAGGAAGTCAGAAAATACAACTTCAGTAAAAAGTCTCATCACAGAAACATTATACTTGATTATTTTAACCCCAACCCATTTTACATAGTGGAATGATTAATTCCTAACTCATGACTTGAAAGTCACCTCTAAAAAATGATGGCTTCTCATCTTGTGTTTTGAAACAACAAACGTGAACAGTTACTGTCTGCCTTGCCTTTCAGGAAGGCACTTTCGGCACTACTGAAGCAAAGTGATTTATCATACAATGTATGTTACTTCAACAGGTTTACATGGTAATATCATAGATTTGGAATAAGCCCCATAAACGAGTGCATTGGCAGTTTTTATGTTGGACAATTTCTATTTTTATTTTTGCATTATGTAATTGCATTTGTAAGAATAGTGCTTTTACAAAAATGCCATTGCAGTGTTGCAAACTTCTGCCATTCATGTAAATTCACACTGCTAGCAGCTTTGTTTAGCACTGAAAGCTTTCTTGGTTTGGGTGCAGCAGAGGTTTCTCATGAAAAGATCCAGAAATTGAGGAACACTCAGCTTTCTGGGGAGAGAAAAAAATGTCTGGCAAGCTAAAGGGAGAGAGATTTACTTCTCCTTTCCTTGAGAAGTTCTGAATGTGAAGGCTCTTCAATCCAACAGTCACGTGAGTGCCTTAAAGTTCCTTTTAAAGTTTCAACTACATATTGGGCTAAGATTTTCCCTGGCTTTGGATACTGGCAGCTTTCATACAAAAATCACCCGCGGGGTAGCTAGAAGGTTTTTGTTTTTCTCCCATATTATTGTCAATTCTAACATAGTCCCAGTGTCCTTTCTGGTGGTTACAATGTTCTACCTGCAGCCTTAGGGCATGGATGGATGGATTGATAAACACAATCTCAAAAGAATGCTGACTGTTAAGGAGAGAGTTTTATTTCTTAAGCCAGATCATGTTTGTAATGTGCTGTTCGAGCTGATAAAAATGTTCAAGGGCCATTCCGTTAAGGTATGGCTAGAGAAGACTTCTAATACGACCATCCCTTCTTAACTACTGAATTAAGGCATTAAGGGACCAGATTTTCCCCCCCTACATTCCTTGAATTATGGCTCATTTTTATATTGCCTTTTATATTTTTAAGCATCATTCCATGAAAAACACAAGATTGTATAAAGACCAGATCACTCTTCTCATTTTAGCCATTTCAAAATATAATGCCAGTGGTCCTATTGATATGTTATAAGGCTGCAGTATAAGTTGATTGCACAGTCTTGTTGAATCTTACTGATCAAATGAATTAAGACTAGCGTGTTGGTCCTTTTCATTGTATGCTCCTTATATCTTCAATAGCAAGATTGTATTGTGACTGTTTGCAAATTCTGTTTATTGTTTTGCCAACCCCAAACATTATATAACTTATACTTTGACAAAATGCATATAAGACCCAACTGTGCATTTAATCAATGTTCCTTATGTCTTTGGGAGTTGGTTTGTAGACTGCAACAGAAATTATTCAAGTTTAGCATGATGTAATTCGGAGTGAGTGCTCACCACCTCCAAAACATGCACTATTTATTAGTATCAGCTATGGATTTTTAGCCGTATGCTTTCATGGAATAGATGTATTGGAAGGGAAAGTATCATGGCTGTTTTAGGATTGAACCAGCAACATGCTAAATTTGATGTGTGTGCACTTCTATTATACTGTCTGGGCTTTAAAGTTAAGTCTTTGGATTTTTTTAAAATGCTTTTACTTAAGAGCCAATTGACTTATCAGTCTCCTAAATACCAATGACTTACTTTGTAAATAGTATATTTATAATTAAAACCCTAAATTCAGTATGTGTTTTATTAGGTAGATTACATAATTTAGAATTTTTAGCCTTCTAAAAATTCAACCTTCTTTTAGGACCCAGTATTTTTTATCTTAAATGGAAATTAAATAGTGCTGAATGGGTGGCAGAATATTGAAAAGTAGAAAATTCAGGGATAATGAATAAAAAGTAACGTGCCATTAAAAAAGTAACACCTTTCACTACTATTCTAATGAGCTACAATAAATCTTGCTTTACCTTACGTATAGAATTTTGATATAACATAATGAAGGTTGATAATTCTTTGATCAATACCTCCCCTTCTCCCTCCCCCATCCCCAGTCCTTAAAGCCCACATGTTAAACAATGCCCAGAGTCCCCCAATGGGAGGAGACGGGCGAGGACAAATTGGATAAATAAATAAACAATAGCATCAACTTATTTATGCCTGTTGTAAATTAAAAGTAAAGCAAGACTTTGTTGCAAGACTTCTGTTTTAGGGAAACAAAGACGCCTCCTTGATTCAGAAGTGATCTCCATTTAAGTGTTCTCAACAGTATGTTTTAGAATGCATTGCAGTACAGTACAAGTGTTCTTATTCCAAATAATATACTTCATATTCTAAACTGTTACAGGAAATTGGTAGGAAGCCTGCAGGCAAGCATTCTTCTAGGTCAACACCTTAGTACTTTTTCCCTTAAAAATTAAGATTTGGGGACACGTTTGTGAGATGCAGAAAGTATGCCTTTTGGTCGGTTGTTAGTCACATGACTCTGACATGCATTAGTTGATCTATTTATAAAGATTTTGCCAAATACATGTTGGACACATGCCTTATTTCTACGAAAAGATGACGATTCACACCTCTTACTAGCTCTACTGTGTATTTTGTGCAGAGGGGACAAATAGAGAGGAACCTAGAAGCTGCTGCCTTTTATTAATTCAGAATGTCCTCCATCTTGTCCAGTCCAGTATTACCAACACTGACTGGCAGTGATTCCTCACGGTGTCAGGCAGGTGTCCCTAGCCGTTCTACCGGAGGTTCCGGGGAATGAACCTGGGACTTTGGCAAATTGTATAAAGCAGCTCCTCGGCCCTTGAGCTGCCGCCTCTGAGTTACTTGAAAATGAACTAGAAAAGGAGTGCCTCAGATTACTGAACCACACTAGAACATCTCATGAAACTTAAGACTTAAGAACCTTGTGGCTTTGTGCTCCCACATCGTGGGAAGGTTAGACCAGTTCAGCTGTACAGTATTTTTACCCTCCATATGATGAAGGCCAATCTGAGATAGGGCCAAACTAGCGCTGCCTTAGCAAACGAAGAGCATGGCAGTCTGGAACCCCCTTCTCAGTCCCACCATTTGAATTGCATTGGAGTGGCTTATGAGAAAGCAGAATTCAGCTTTGGATTGTGTGCCATTGCCCAAGCAGCTGCTTTTAACACCTGGAGTTTGGGAGGGAGACAAAGCCATGGGAAGGAATTCTGGTTAGTTTAAAGCAGTCTTTAAAGATGTGTTAGACTGTGACTCCCCTCATCTCCAAGGTTTGAACTCTGGGTTATAAACAAAGAGTATTAAAGATACTCTAGTAAGCTCCAATTCAGACAACCTAGTCAGAGGAAGTGTGTGTGTGTGTGTGTGTGTGTGTACACGCATGTGAGTCCTGTTCCTTGTTTGCTTAGTACTAAATCATATTCAACCGTTAAAACAGAAAACCTGCGGCAGTGCCGGAATTGTTCCTTAGACCTATATTTAACTCTGAACAGTTAAGGGTCCTTCACAATGAAATAACTATTATTTTAAAGTATTAGCCAATAACCAAGGGAGAAGAGGCAATCTCTCCTCTTCCCTCTGTCCCCCTCACCTTGTCTGCTTCCTTTCCACTTTGTCAGGCTAGAAAGGGGAGGCAAATGTGTGTGCAAGATATGGCAGCAAGGTGGGAAGGACCAGGACCAGGTGGCTTCCTGGAGGGAGTGCAGAGCACCATGTCCACACCTGCTCACAGCCTTGCTGCCTCCCTTTGGACGGGAGGAGGTTCCCTGCAGAAGGGCAGTTCCCTACTCAGCTACCCCAAATTCTCCCTTGTGCTGCTTTCGGCACAGAGACCCAAAGTCACTGAAGGGCAGCAAGTAAATGCAAGGGGGCAGCTATCCTTTGGCAGATGTTGCTGCTGCTGCTCTTTCTTAATAGCTCTCACCTGCTGATTCATCCCAGTCATTTGGCCATGCAGCAAGCAAGGCTTTCAGAGGGAGGGAGGGATGGAAAGGGGAACAGTTGCTTGCTCATCCAGCCTGCCCACCCCCCCGGCCCAGTTTTGAGAAAGACTGACCTACTTGGGCCTGGTCACCACCACCACCACCACCACCACCAGGCCACGGAGCGAATGAGATGATGCGGCTGCTCCTCTGATGGTGAAATCTCCTTTGCGTATTCTGCGCACGCTCAGTTATCTTAGCCAAGGTGTCCTGAAGGGAGGTAGAAGTAAACTAAAAATGTCACAAGCACACTTTTTCAAATGTTTGTTTAAAGTCAGGTGTAGGTAAGACCCGTAGTGGCACTGGGTGAGGGGAGTGGCGGGAAACTTTAAAAACAATCACAAGTTAGTCTAATATAAAACTAATTATTCCTCATGGTCTGTCTTCAAGCTGTGCATTTTGTAGTTGAGAGTTCATCATAAAACACTAATTAGTACACATACAATAAATACAGAACTTTATTTCCAGAGTTTCAAAAAGTTGTTCCTGAGTTCATCAATCATTAGCAGTGTGTTCGTGTAAAGGCCATGATTTAATCAAAGTATCCTATGTTTATTGCTTCCATTGCTATGCTATTATTTTTAGTGCGAAAAGAATTTTCAAAATTTCTGTCGTATTTTGGTTAAACCTACCATTCCATAAGATTTACTAAAAGTTGTAGACAGAGTTTTTCTGGAATCGGAATGAATTTAACATTTCAGCAGTGGAAAGAAATGCATTTTAAGCAATAGTTAACATGCTGCAGCTTATTACTGATAATTACTAAGCGGGTTTGTTTTTTTTAAAAAAATAAGGTTTTATAGATGGCCACGTTTCAGTGTTCAGGACATTTTAATATCCACATTAGGAAATAGAGAAGATAGCATTCATACTTTCCCAGCAGGTTTGGCATTTTAACTTCAAAAAAAGAAACATCTACATGACTCAAATTGTACCTAGAAACTCCTTAGCAAGCTCTTATGTCCCCAATGTGTATGTACTATACTGTGAGAACCATTTCTCATGTATTGCCTTATTCTGTTGCAGTGAACTTGGTGTCTTGGCTATTTACAGTTCTGGCAATGGTGTAAAAATGTATGTTTTGCAAATTTAAATCATAGTCACTAAATTATTTAACGTATCTTTTGTAAATTGTTTAATTTATTTTTAATGTCAGTGCTTTTCTGTATTGTTTTCATGCAACCAAATGATGGAAACCTATATTGCATTCATTCCCATCAGAATTGTATAAAAACTCCTGACAGCTTGCATGAGTAAATGTGAAATCTAATGATGGGCTTTTGTGTGTGTTTTCCTAGTTTTAGTGTTCTGTAAACAGAATTTTGATTTGTTTTTCCTAAATAAAGTCCAGTGGATGGTTCCCTCTCCTATACTTGATTTAAATTTTTTAAAGATATAATAAAAGGGTGAGAAACTTCGCTTATGTTTCAGAACAAAATAAACTCACTTTGGTACATAAACTCAGCAACAATGAAGTGTCCCTGCTGGGTGAAAGAATAATTAAACAATCACTGACAAAGAATTGTTTGGTGCTGTAATGTTTGTAGCCATTTTTCTTTCTTTAGTCATACTTTATGAGTGGCTCTTGGAAAGAGTGAGTAGAAGCAGGTGGTGAAAACTGATAGAAGGATTACAGCAGTGGTGTGGTTTTTGCACCTTTGGATTTTGGCATATGACTTTCAGTTCTTGCAGTTGCAAGTCCCTGTAAACCCAACTCCCTCTTGGCCCAGTGTGGTTCCATAACGAATCAGGTATGGTAACTAGGCTTTCCCCTCTATGCTTTTTTTTTTAATGCGTAGAAACACATTCTGGCTAACCAGTGACCCTGATGTTCCTGCGAGCAGGAAATCAGGTCAGTAATGAGTAGTCGTAGTCATTAACCTGCCTGCACCCTTAAATAGAGCTCAAAAGAATGTGCTCAAGGGCTGAGCATGAAACTGAGCGTTCCACTAGCATGGAATTCTAAAAAAACTATTTGGTACATTCAAGTATAGATGCCCCTAATGACAGACTGAAATCCAGTGAGGGAACTAGTAAGTATAGGCAGTCCTTGAGTTGAAGATCAACCTTTGTCTGCATTTTTACCACGGGCTCTAACACTAACCTCTCATTAGAAGCAGATCTGTCTGATTTTCTCTGAGTCAAAATCATTTTTAAGAATAAAGTGGTCTGCTTCCTTGGGTAGAAAGCTGGCTTAATTGGTGTCTTCTTTTGGAAGACTCTCTCCTGCTTCTGATTTTGTACTGGATGGAAAGAAAACCCTGTTGCTCTGGGAACACGTGGAGCTAAGGTAATGCCTTTCTGTAGGGTGTACGTCTGCTTAAGAGGGCTTGGCCGCCAGTATCTCTATCAGTAGGCGTCAAGTATGCCCCCTTTGAAGGGTCATCCTCAATCCCTGACTTCTTCATGTAGGCAAGAAAAAAATTACCTGAAATTGTGTTGAGCCATTGCTGGTGTTAGCGGTGTTGCGCTAAAAGGTAAAGGGTCACATGTAGCCTCAACAATCCTTTGCAAACATGGGTTGCAAACATGGGCAACTTTCAAACAGCAGCTTCCTGTGATTAGGCAGGAACCAGCAAGATGAATTTCAACAGGGACAAATGCAAAGTCCAACATCTGGATAGGGAAAATGAAAGCCATGCATACAGTATAGGACATGCATGGGGGTTGGTGTGGGACAGGAAGCCATAACAGTACACGCAAAAAGGATTTGGATATCTTGGTGGATCACAAACTAGACATGAGTGAAGAGTGGGATGCAGCAGGAAGAAAAGGGGAATGCAGTTCTAGGCTGCATCAATGGAACAATAGTATTACCATAATCATAGCATCAAGATTATTCTGTGTTGATAAAATTGCATCTACAATATTATGCCAGTTCTAGGCACTGCACTTTAAGGACATTGATAATCTCCGGGAAGAGCAACAAGATGAAAAAAAAGCATCAAAGACCTGGGAGACATCATAGCTATGTTCAGAGATCTGAAAACTGTTGTGTAGAAGACAGAATTGCTCAAGAGTGGTTCAAGAAGACAGGACAGGAAACTGGGTTTAAATTGTACGAAGTAGATTCCACTTGGCCATCAGGACAAAATTTCTAAAACAGCTGTCTGATAGTGAAACAATCTCAAGAAGGGGTAGACTGACCTTCACTGGAGGTGTTTAAGCGGAGTCTGTTCAGTCATCTATTGGGGAAACTATACAAATGGATTCCTGCACTGGGCAGGGGATCAGACTAGATCTGGTCGATGGGACTATCCAAGGGGTTGATAAATGGCTGGGGTTCTTAATAGTGCTATTAGTTAAAATAGTATTTCTTATTTTCATGTAAGCGTGTGGGGGTCGATGAACAATCTGAAACTTCATGAAGGGATTGAAGAGTTTGGAAACCCCTGGACTAGATGATCTCAAAGATATCGTTTATGTTTTATGATTTTACACTTATTGGCTGGAAGATCCCCCTCAGCTTCTTCCTTCCATGTTTCCTTGAAAGGCAATGCTGGCGGAACATGGACATTGCAGGCCTCCTGAGATGAACCACAGCTCTTACCATCTTTAGTAATAAATCAAAGTGTCATTGCACTATAAAATCAGCTTTGAATTGTTTGTTGACATTTTCACTAAAAGCTGTTTCTTAGAATTTTCATTATTAAAATGTAAAATTTAAGGGATACTGTTTTGTCTGAATGCTGACAAGAAACATGGTGATTTTTTTAGCTACCATTTTTAGAGTTCATGCCAGGCTGCCTCTTCATTTCACTGCTTCATTTCATCTGTAATGTGGGAATACTTTAAATAATTTAAGAAGTGGACAGCAGTTCAATGTTGATGTTGCATAAGATACCTTGAGTATAAAAATAAAAATGACTCCTCAGAACAATTGCAAGACAGGTTGACTTACTTATTTCCTTGCATCATTATAATGCGATAATGCTCAGAACAGGCCCAGTCCATAGCCAAATGAGTGAGAGAGAGAACTTTATTGATGGATCATGTCAGACAAAGGCAGTATGTGCGGGTTCTTTCAGCTGTTTCTGTAGAGACCAGACCCTATCTCTGTATGGCTTCTTAGTGGGATTCTGCAAGTTGAAGAGTCTTTTACGTCTAAAACAACAAATGTTTCATAAAACAATTACCATGCAGATTTACATACAAATTTACTCAGAATGCTGAGCAGCAAGACTTTTCTTCCTTTTGTACTTCCAGACAGAACGCTGGCCCTGTTGAAATGCTTTGACCTTTGTATCTCAAACATTTCTTGTTTAAAAAATATTGTGTCCACTTGTTTGCAACAGTCAAAGCTTTTTACTTGACTGTTAGGGGCCATGGTGGTTCAGTGGTTAAGGCGCTGAGTCAGAGGACCATTAAGGTCAGCAGTTCGGCAGTTCGAAACCCAAGAGCGTGAGCCGCATGATGGAGTGAGCTCCAGTCAACTTGTTCCAGCTCCTGCTAACCTAGCAGTTCGAAATCATGCAAATGCAAGTAGATAAATAGGTACCACTTCGGTGGGAAAATAAGAGGGACATGAAAGGAGCCCCCTTGGGTGTCCCCTGGGCAATGGTGATGTCACCGGCAAGTCTTTTCAACACAGAAGCGCCTTGGTAGGTGCTTCTGACACAGGAAAAAAAAAACCTTGACCGTTGCAATATGTACACACATGCTTCTGTGTGTGTGTGTGTCTCCTTGCATGCATGTGCTATGTAAAGTAATGGAGATGGAGAGGATAAAATATTTCATGGGAGAAACTGGGCAGAGAAAGTTTCTTCTACTTTTCTTGTGACACCAGAAGCTGGGGCACCCAAGGAAACAGAAGAAGGGAAAGTTTCAGGAGAAAAGAAAGCACTTCTTAATAGCACACAGTTAAACTATGGTGCTCACTGCCACCTGAAGAAGTAATGGCCTACCAGTCCTTTGGGAAGATGCTGTTGCATTCACATCTGTTTGCAGCCTTCCCTTAACATCTGATGGCCCTAAGTGGGAAATGCGAGGTGCTCTTATGCTGTCTATAATCCATAGATATAAGAAATGATTTACAGATAGTCCTCACTTAACAACCATTAAGTTAGTGATGGTTTGGACTTACGACAGTGCTGGAAAACCAACTTGCAACCGGTCCTCACATTTACAACTGTCACAGCATCCCTGCAGCCACACGATAATTTGGGTGCTTGGCAACTGGTTTGCATTTATGACCATTGCAGCATCCCGTGGTCATGTGATCACCATTTTTGACCTTCCCAACCAGCTTCGGGCAAGCAAAATCAGTGGGGAACTGCATGATTCACTTAACTACATGGTTCACTTAACTCTGGTGATTCACTTAATGATTGCTGCAAAAGAGGTCATAAATCAGGTTGGATTTGTTTAATGGCTACTTCGCTTAGCAACCAAAATTCTGGCCCCAATTGTGGTCATTAAGCAAGGACTACCCATAATTGTCTAAGTTCCCTGAAAGAGGTGCAGAATAAGTCAACTTCCAGCAGGAGTATTTCTATATTGTAGGTGCTGGGTGCTATTGTTCAAGGGAACTTATGTTTATGTAAACCCATGGATAAGATCTATTTGATTACTCCCAGGAGCCACTGCTCTAAGACAATTAAACCTTAACTGACCAGATGGAAAAGATCCGCAGACCATATTAGGTGTGAGGCCTGGAGGTTTCCCGTTACGTGGATTGAGGCACAGAAATTAAGGGGATGGTCCAAAGGCTCCATGAACAAGACAAAGTTTTAAAGAGAGATGGAAGGGCAATAGCATGCATGAAGGCTGTCTGGAAAGTAGTTCTAAGAAAAAGGGACAGCAAAAATTTAACTACAGTAGGTCAAAACATAAGCATTATCCATCTTCCCCTGTTTCAATCCATTTTTAGCCCTAGTTCTACATGCTCGCTTTTACCTATAAATTGCTATGTGATCTGAAAAACAGCAGAAAACCTTCTCCTATCTGGCTGTGCCTTAGGTTTGCTTATCCAGAAGACCTTCTTTCTGTATCTGTACCCATCTCTGCCATGCAAAAAGCAGGAAGTAGGTAGGATTCAGAGGACATCACCTTGACCAAAGCTGTGGTTGAGATACGTTCCTCAATGCCCAGCACTCACAATCATCTTCTTTTAGAACCAGTCTAGGGTTTTTTTTAATTCTCCTGGTCCTTTTGAGGTCCATTTGCTGGATTGTCAGTACACACACACACACACACTCATTTGAAGACAGTAAGCTCTCTGTTCATGAATGACAATATACTTAGAAGGGAAGTAACCCCTATTGAGTTTATGGGGACTTACATCTTAATAAGTATATATATATATATATAATTAGAGCCCAAAAATTATTATCAAACTCTTTCTTAAAACCAATGATCTCCAGAGATAGGACCCCATTTCTTTAATGTGATTGCAATTATTGTGTATGCCTGAAAAAGTGAGGAAGATGGGAAAATTTAACGATATTTTAATTTTATCCATAAATAAAATTAAACATGATTACATTCTAGTACATACTACAGTGATAGAAATCAGTACAAACGTAAACACCATAAAAAATTGCTTCATATAACAACTCTAGGTACGTTAGACAACATAAAAAATACAGCTCAGTATTTGTTTTAAACACTAGAGGAAAGTGCTTTTTAAAGATAATATTGCCACTTAATATTAACCCAGAGCATCAAGTTTATAAAATTAAAATCATTCCTAGCAAATTTGACTTTTTCCTATAACAACATGCCTCCGGTTGAGAATTCGTATTAACTGAGTTTGAGTTGCTCTATTACATCATTTCTCAAGAACTGCAAGACGTTCCAGTTAACCACCGAAATAGACATTCTGTGACCAGGTTGTAAGCTAGCTCTGGATCTATGAACCTGAACCTGGGTACTTCGTGACCAAAGGATGCCCTTCAGTTGCACACGTATTTTCATCATGATTTCTAGCTTCTGAAAATACTGTTTTCTGCAAAACAGCTAATTTAGCCTAATGGTACCTATAGTAAAACGAATGCCCTGGGATGTATTTGATTTTGCATTTCAGGGATAGGCCACCTTGTCAGGCTAGTGGATTCATCTGCACTTTCAAAAGCATTGTGGGTGACTTCATGGAATGACTGCCCTGGGTAGCAGCTTCCTAGTTCCAAAATGGCTATCGTGTTGAGGTAGCCAGTCACAGGACCCCTACTTGCTTCCCACTACACACTCCAGCTTCAGGATGCTCCCTGCCATCCCAATAAATTTATGGCAGGTTGTTTTTTGTAACGGGCAGGTAAGGGCTTATCTTTTCTTAGGGCACACTGGCATACTTCTTAACGAAGCACCTAACTATCGTAATTTTCATTTTCGAAGAATACCTATGTAGCTTATCTGGAGCTTAGGGTATGTTAGAATCTGCAGCATGCCAGGTTTCTACTGTATTTCAGTTTCAATGATGATGATGATGATGATGATGATAGAATCTGGCGGACACTAAATCCACTGGGAACTCACATCCTCTGACACTCACTGCGTTCCCTAGAAATTATTTTCATTAATTTTACAGCATTATTTTGTGTACCGCAGGAGGAGCCTTTAGTTCCGTAGGACCCATAGACATACAGTACATGCAAATAAATCCCTGTTGCTACTCATTTATTTTCTGGCCATTAATCAATTGTCTCCAATATTAAAAGGTTCTGAGATTAGAGGCAAATTTTCCCTTCTTAGGAACTACCTCTTCAAAATATACCCTTGAAGGATACGGGTGGTACCATTTTAAAGAAAGCACTGAATGTTTACATAATAGAATAGCTTTCTGCAGTTTAAAAAGAAATAATTGCATGTCCTATCCCTCTCAAAAAATCCACACACTTTCCAGAAATGTGACTGAAAACAATAAACTTTAAATCCTTACTTCACACGTATAGCTTTTCCAAGGCTTCCGAATTCATATACTACAGTGGTAGCATTATAAAGAAATGCATGTACTCTCAATGAGATCTATAATCAAAGACAGATGTTACTACACTGAACTTTGATTTTTTTAAAAAAAGAGTGTACTTCAATCATGCAATTTTGATAGGCACCAGTTTAGAAAAAGTGTTAGGTATTGTTTTGTTTTATCTTTTTGCTGTTAAACCTGGAACAAATTACTTAGACGTTACTTCAGGATCTCCATAGGTTTCATTAGAATTTATATACTACTTGGCATTGCACTTTAGCTTGCTGAAAAATTCTGACCTTTACTTGTGATATTTTTAGTGCACATAGTCCTAAATTTTCAGTGAAAAATAACAGACAGACAGACAGCAGTATTCTGTTATATTGTTCTGGGGAGAGTGAGGAAAAACAAATAAGTTACGAATCTAGCAGATGCCACAATACCCTTGCCGGTAGTTTTGAAGTTTAGTCGTATTTCAGATGAACAAAAAGATACTCATATTAGCTTCCCTTTCTGATAAAGGAAAAATTAAAATCTTGCCATTTTCTCACTAGAATTCTATTTAGAAATTAACGGAAGACGTTACAATGCCACACACATATATGCACGCTCAATTTTCTTTGCATTATGTTCACATTTGCATTATCTTGGCTGTCCTTCAAAAAATAGTTCTGCTCTAGCTTTCAAAATGTTCCTTTAACCCCTTGCAGAAATGTTTGCCTCCTTTAAACGCAAATCCTATTTGAAGAGCCAGATCATGTGAGGTAAGAAGATGTTGAGACCACAGCAAGTCTAACTCACTCCAGATGTTAGGCCAGTGTTAAATTCATAAAACAGCATTTAAAAGAACTGGACGAAGCTTGATGACAACCCTCATGGGACTGTCATTGGAAAGCAAAGAAGATACTAGTAAGTATCTGTTTCTATTAGTGTATATTAATTCTATGAGAACTTGGGATATTGCTCATCTCATGGTTTAAATATTAAACAATTATAATTGCCTATTTATGCAGTGATCCCAAATTCTCCTTCTTTACTGACAGGTCAGCTGATCTTGCTTACGTTCCTTGATCATTAGTTCTACCTTAGTGCTTCCAGCTTCCCGGGCAGCAAGATCCTGGTCGATCAGCCCAAGGTGGTGCAAATTGAGAAGAGAATCAGCAATAATCCGTGCAGTCCTCTTCTGATAGCCCCCAGATGTCACCATCAGGATAGGGATTCTGTGTTTTCGAGCTGCTCTGAACACAATTTCGTCTCTTTCAATAATGCCCTGAGAATTTGCAACAGCAAAAGTTGAAATAGCAAATGCTGGATATCTTAATAGTTTATGAACTACACAGGTCATAGGTTTACAATACTGCATGCACTTTACACCAAGCTTTTTGTGAGTTATATACTGCAGTAGTCACTGTGACCACTTGTGATCCATTTACCATCAAAAAAATTGGGTGCTGATCAAAAGTCAACCAAGGAAATAGTTGAGAATGAATTCTTGAATTGCTGCATTTGGTGCCTCAAAATAAGTCCTTCCAGCATCTACATGGGATGCCTTATTACCACAATAAGGATGGATCACATCAGATGCCAGATCCAAATGTTGCGCGTGATGTTTTTGATTCTCTCTGCATAAAACAGATAGGATCTCACTAAACATCTTTTTCGAAGACCCCATGAAAAAAATGTTCTTCTCCCTTACCAATTTTTGTTTGAGGGAGGTTTTTTTTTCCTTTTCAGATTACATACAAGGGAACTCAACTGTACTTTATAGGTACTGCATTAAAAAAAAATAATGTACAACATTATTTACATCTAAGAGCTGGGAAAAAGAGCAGAATCAGGAATCGGGGGAAAGAGATGAAATCTGCCCTTGTCTCTGTTCTGACAAATGCAAACAGCAGCCTCCTTTAAGGCCAGACCATGGTTTCTAGAATACAAGCAGTCCCAGTTTTACTGCCCTAAAGGCCATATCACTGTAAGTCAGCCACAGAATGTCAATTTTAACTGGCAAAATTTGGGGCCTTCAGACTGTAGAAGGAAGGCTGAAAATAAGGGTGCTCGGCTCAGTGCATCCCTTTTCCAATAATCTTCCCAGTAACCCAGCTTTTCAGCCCATTGCCCTCTGTGACGTCCCTGTATCACACCATACTCCCAGCAACCCTCCAAAGCCAAAACAAAACGATAGACCTGACCATCAATCAGTCATCTGTACATTTTTCCATTTATACCAACCAAGTTTCCAGACAGCAAAAGGAACAGAAATTCTCTATGCGTCTGATATAACTGCTTTCCAGTTTGCAATGGTGTTTCCGGACAAAGTTTTCATCATGAATTGTCCTGTCCTACTTACAGAATCTTATGAGGGTTCCAGACACCAACCTCCTAGTTTTTTACGCCAATTTTCTACTACTGATACTGTTTGCTTTTTCCCTCCTCCCATAAAATATCCATTAAAGGAAAAAGTCTGAATAGCTGCACAAAGTATTGATCGATAATAAATGCTAGCAGGGGACTTCCGGGGGTGGTATGGTGAAGACGGCTCTGTGAAAGCGGAGCCGATGACCACGGCAAAGACCAATTAACTGGTGAGTAGACCGGTTCTTTGGAACCTCTCTGGATAAGGAGAAGACAGGAGATCGCCCACATGTGCTCCGGACAGCTGCTCCTGGTGAGGAGACTGCAGGACAGCAGGTTTGAGCTCCAGGAGATGACGGGATCAGCCATCTTGCTCACAACCATGGCAGAGACTTTTAAAGGACACTGAGTTCACAAACCTCACTTTCTAACCACTTTCGGGCACAGCTGCTTTAAAGAGTTGCAGACAGTGTACCTTCTCACTTCCACATGCTCTAAATAATATTTTTGGAATTAAATCAGAGCACTACACAGCCCCAGAAAATAACTGAGGGGGCGTGTAGTACATAGCACGAGATCAAAACATACCGCAGTTGAAAGTAGAAACAAAGAAAAGGAACTATAAAAAATGAGATTAACTCAGAAGATAAAATAGGGCTGTGGAAGGATATCAGAATAAATAACGAGCTGGTTGCCATAGCTTGGACATGGACACGCTACAGTATCCTACTGTACTTCAGGGAAACAAATGCTTTGTGCTCTACAAACCTCAGGTGAAATAGCTAAGCCTCCCAGAGGATCACCATCCAAAATATCAGTTCCAGCATTAAAAATAATTATGTCTGGTCTCATTTCATTCAGTGCACCTTCCACGTGAGTTTTTACTTTCTGAAGGTATTCAGGGTCTTCTGTGCCCCATTCCAATTCAACTTTCCGCTTTATGGCACCTAATAATAAATACAAAGTTTATACAGTACCAAAAGGAAAGGGGAGGGTGGGGAACAAGGATAGAAAAATCAGCTTTTGATATTTAGGATACAATTCTATTCAGATTTAGCTAGGAGGAAACTGTTTTTAAATGATGTAAAGAGCCCTCTTTGAACCTTACAGGTAAACATTAATGGTTTATTCTGTGCATAGGGTTTTGTTTTATTTGGCTTTATTCAAGTATATTCTAGTATAGGTTTTTGAACATTTATAGTGCAATCCTACAGAATTTACTTAGAAATAAGCCCCACAGATCGCAATGAACTTTACTGGCACATATAGGCTTGCAGCCTTAAATTATAATGCTGCCTTTCAATCCTCAGGGACTATTAAATTCCAAGTGTAATAATTCCATGATAAATTAGTTTGTACCAATAGAAGAGAATCTCTGTAGCTCAGGGTTGAACTGTGGAGTCCTTGGTACTCTCTGAGTTTGGTTGTTGGCCTGCAGATGTTTCTCAATGAAGAAAATGTCTGCAAACAACCAAGTGCAGAGAGCACCAAGGTCTCCACAAATTAGATTGTACTAATGAGATCATATTAATTTCAAAAATACCCTCTACTTACGTTTAGCAAGCCCATCTCCTGGATAAATATACCTGTTGTAAACATCCATAATATATACTCTTCTGTCTTCCAAGAAATCTCTTTCATGTCCATTCCCCTACAAGTTAAAACAATAAAAAACAGTTAATTAAGCCAAATTGTTTCCTCTTTGGTTCTTTTTTAATATATGGGTTAAAACAACTTGCAGGGCAGTTTAGTGTGATCTAACGGAATGTGTGTGGGAATGTTATTGATATCAAGAGCTATATTAGCTACAGTAAGGAGCTGCTACAGGATTCCTCTGAACTCCAGAACGCTAATAATTTTGAATTATTGGGCAATACTAGTTCAGCTCCTATATGCAGGCATGTAGGCACATATAGCTCTCTTCCCAACTATGTATCTGGCAGGGCACAGGGAAATGCTGTGTATCCATCTTGGATTTCTTCTTCCCGCTCCTTAAGACACCTCTGTAAGACCATTTTTACTCACTGTCTATGCAATTTTTAAATTCCCTGGAAATGACAATTAATTACAGGTGGTCCTCACTTAATGCTCATTCAGCAACTGCTCGAACTTGCGACCATGGAGTTCCAGCTGTCGCAGCATCCTGCAGACACGTGGTCACCATCCATGGCCTTCTTTGCTGGCCTCTGACAAGCAAAGTCAATGGGGAAGCTGGCAGGAGGTCACAAAGACCAACTACATGATGCCCTCTCTTACTGACCAGCAGTGATTTGCTTAACAATGGCAACCGGGAGTGCCGGAATTGCCGTCACTAAGGGGCGTGGTCATGTGACATCGCACTTTACGAACACATTGTTTAGCGACAGCAATTCTGGTCCCAATTACCGTAGTTAACCGAGGACTACCAGTATTGCATTAAAAGTTGCTTGTTAAGTTCTGCTTTTTAAAAATACCCTGAAAAAAACTTCCAGTTGAGCAATCAATTTTCTTTATGGTAGTATGTCTCAGAACATTTTAATTTCATCACTCACCTGATGTGCATCCAAGTCTATAATAGTTGCCCTAGAAACTCCTTCTACTCTTTCAAATAAAAACTGGAAAATATAGCAAAAGAAATAAAAAAGAAATTGGAGAAAAGATAAGAAGTTTCAAAATTAAAACATCCATTTTGCCCAAGCTATCCACTCTTTAAAGAATTACGGCATATGAGGCATATATAATGGGCTATTTATTTTAACATCAAAATATAGAAAATCCATTTGAAAACACTTTCCATCATTTCAAACAGCTTGTGCTGAAATTTACTTCTTTTCAGCCACAAAACACACCCACAGGAAGAAAACAACATCCCAGTCATCCAGTCAAGAGCCTAGTTCACACAACCTGCTGAGCCCTAATGGGACTTGTTGACTAGCTTAGCTTGATGTGTTAACCTTTCAATTATGGTTTGGAAATCATAGTTCCTTTCTTTGCACATAATACGCTAAGTCCCAAGCACTCCAAATATATGAACAATGTTTTGTGTAAACTCTGTAAATATATGTGTTTCTTCTCATCGATTTATCCAATTCCCAATTCTTTATAGGAAACAAAAGAGAAAAAGGTGTGACCGTAAGCGGAGCCAGGTTTGATCATGTGCACTGCCTCAATCATCCCTCCTGAGCTATGTTGGCTTCTCTGTGTACAGCACAGGTTTGCTGGATTCTGTGCTGGATTTGGGAGGGCAGCTTTCATGTTGCTATCTCTGGCTCCTTCAGAGCCACTTACTAACGAAATCATTCAGTCTTAATCATAAGCACACTCAAAAACTCAACTAACATTGCACCAAACCAAAATTGGTTTCAACTACATTTGTTGATAAAGTTATAATGGCCTAGTTCATACATACTGTTAAACCAGAAACAGGTTACAGACTACAGGTAGTCCTTGCTTAATGACCATTGGTTTAGTGACCAGCCAGAGTTACAACAACGCTGAAAAACCAACTTACAACTGTTCCTTGCACTTACAACTGTTGCAGAATCCCTGCAGTCACATAATCGCAATTCAGGCGCTTGGCAATTGTTGCACATTTATAATGGTTGCAGCATCCCACGGTCATGTGATTGCCATTTTTTACCTTCCCAGCCAGCTTCTGATAAGCAAAATCAATAGTGAACCACATGATTTGCTTAATTACCATGTGATTTCCTTAACAGCTAGTGATTCACTTAACAACCACAGTGATTCACTTAACAATTGCTGCAAAAATGGTCATAAAATCAGATCCAGATTCACTTAACAACTGCATCACTTGGCGACCTAATTCCAGTCCCAATTGTGGTCGTTAAGCAAGGACTACCTGTATAATTATTGGGTTCACAGTTATGCTAAACCAAAACAAGCCATGATTTGAGAACAGTCAAATAATTATCTGATAAATGTTGCAGACAGAAATCAAATATATAAAAACTAATTTAATCCTTGGGGGAAAGGTACATCCTAAGAGGAGGATCATCTTATTTCCTGATCCCTCTGGGAGGAGGAAACTGATTCCATACTCCATTTTCATTATCTGAACTACTAAGAACAAGATCACTTATTGGTTTCTCAGATATAAGATAAATGTAATTTTGCAGTTTCTACAAAGAATCAAGATTTGTGTTTACCTTTATAGCCAATGAGATATCAGCATATGCGCAGAAGCCTCCACCCTTATCACCTGAACAGTGATGGAAGCCGCCACCTCGAAAAAGAAGTAGCAAATTTGAAGATAATTAAAATGCCAAGCATTGCAGGAAAAAAAGGATTCTTAGCTGTGTTCCATTAGCTAAATCACACTTTGGAGATAAGATACAAGACCTAAAGTGTTGTACCAGGGTCTTCCCAGAAAAGGTGGGTTTTGTGAAGATATTTGAAGGAAAATATCCAAAGTTTTTTCTATCTATAAAGAAAACTAAAAAAGGTGGTAAAAGAGCAATGGAGCTATGAGAGCAGAAATGACAAAAATAATGCTGGCTTCTTTCCACTGACTATGTGGCTAAGGTGGGGCTTCAGAAGCTTCTCAGTTCTGCTCCAAAAGAGGTGCTGCAAAGATAGTTTTACACCAGTAAAACTTTTTCAAACTAGACAGCATTAAGATGTGTGGACTTCCCAGCTGGGGAATTCCGGGAGTTGAAGTCCCCACCATCTTAAAGTTGCCCAATTTAAAAAACACTGCTTTACACCATTTCCTCTCAAGAAGCAGAACAGACAGCTTTCTGTTGATGGAACTCCTGCCTCATCCTGCCTTTCAGCTCCTTCCACTTCCCTCCAGTAGCCACGGGGCAGTTTGCCTGGCCGCCATCCCCTCCCCATCCTCTCCCGCCAGCTGGCATTTCTTCTTTTTTCCCCCCATTACTCTAAAAAGGAAACACAATAAGGAAAACCAAGGCACTGGCTGCCTGGCTGCTCTTGGTTACGTTCTGTTCTGTTCTGGAGGGAGGGAGGGAGGGAGCGCTGGCTGTTGCCACAGCAGGAGAAAGCCCAGCACTGGCTGTGCTAAACTGCTAAGGAGGACATCCAGTGCCATGGAAATGCTCTCCAAATACCAGAGCCAAAAGACAAAAGAGGGAGGATGCACTGAAGAAAAACAGGACACATGGCAAATAGGAAGCTTCTGAAGAGACTGAAAGAAGATCACCCCGCAGGAAGAGTGAGGAGGGATTTGGCAGCAGGATACCAACTGACTAGTTCAGGGTTTCTCACAACCAGGGTTCCGTGGAGCCCTAGGGTTCCACGAGAGGTCACTAGGGGTTCCCTGGGAGATCACAATTTATTTAAAAAATTACTTCAAATTTGGACAACTTCACATTAAAGAAGTTAGTTTCATGCTTTATTTTCAGTTTAAGAACACTGTTAATGCATATAAACAGGCCTACCCATGAAACAATAATTTTGTAAATTCTGGCCTATATTTGAGCCTGAACGTGCAGGGGTTCCCTGAAAAAAATTTCAAGGGTTCCTCCGGGATCAAAAGGTTGAGAAAGGCTGGGCTAGGAGGAGTAGCAAACCAGAGATTCTAGATGGCTGTAAGCAGGCAGGAGACAATGAGGTTGTGGTCTACAATTGGTGAAAAAGGAAGTAAATCTATTCCTACTTACCGATATTAATTGCCCACCCTCGCTCAATGGCCAGTTTCCCTGCCTTAAGATAAAGAGAAAAAAAAAGGGATTGGCTTGCGAAAAGTAGCTCACCAAGGATTCCACAAACGTCTCAGTTCTGTTGTGAAATTAAACCCTTGCTACTTACTCAACCTCACAAGGGGTTTTGGACTTCAAAGTGAAACTTCCATTAGCCTGCTTTTTTTAGAAGTTGAGAGATTTTTAATTGATTCAATGGGCACCTTAAGATTTTACAAGATTTAAGGTGCCATTTCATTCCTTAAAACCGTCCCAAACTCCCCAAACTATTAAAAAGGGTGCAATATTTTTGGACCGCCCCCTCTGGGGGAAGCTCTGAGGGCCATAAAAGGTGTTCTTTTCGCACTTCTTTGATACCTTAATTTTAAGTCTAATCCTGTATGTGCACGCCTTTGAGTCAGCATTGACTCCTGGCGACTGCCTGGAAAAAGTGCCTGCAGTTTTCTTGGCAAGGTTTTTGGAAGTGGTTGGCCCTTGCCTTCTTCTTCCTTGGGCTGAGAGAGGGGGACTGGCTCAAGGTCACCCAGCTGGCTTCGTACCTAAGGCGGGACTAGAACTCCCAGTCCCCCAGTTTCTAGCCTGGTGCCTTCACCACTACACCAAACTGGTTCTTTAATCCAAGCCTAATCCTATGGACATTTAAACAGTCTCCTCAAGATGAACTAAACACTTCATGATTTATGGCTATGTCCATGCAGTTATCTTGGCAAGGTTACCAAAATGGTGTTTCTATCTTATTTAGAACTAGATAGCAATTTGGACTCTCACAACGTCAAAGCTGCAAAATCTATTAGAGAAACACTCCCAGACAAAATGACAAATTTAACAGCATGCTTCCACTACGCTCTGGCACCTGCTGTAAAACAAAAAAGATAAGGTAGTAGATAAAATTTGGAGAACCACTAGCAATCAGAATTTTAAAATGGCTGCATTTACTTGTCACAGTGAATCAAAAACAATTTGTATCAGACTCAGCTGTTGATGACTTCTGGTTCAATGGGTCATGCAAGCTTGGGAAAGCTGGATCAGTTGAGAAAGCAGTGATAAAGTTACTGATGGGTCACTCTGTCACATGAATGCAGTATTAGCCGGGGAAGGTGGAGGGTCTGAGTTCTACAAAAGGGTTTCTTTCATCCTCAAGTAGATCATCTCTTTCTTACTGCTTCGACCAATGAGCAGATTTATTCAGCTTTAGAAACAGAGCAAGAAGGGAAGAAAATAATGAACATGCTGGTGTCTTACCATTATTGTTCCTCCTGTTTGTGTTCTCAGAGGCCTCAGCACTTTCCTCTGAACAAGGAAATTTGGCATAAAAAGGACTGGCGGGATTTCTGTAATTGTAGCTACTACAAAGGACCACTAGAAGAAGAAAAGGGGAGGAAAATGAATATCCAAATTTGACTGAAGATTAATTTCTGTCAACACACTTTATGCATGTCTACCCAAGTCCCATTTATTTAATTCAATGGGATTTATCCCCAGTCAGCATCCATAGAATGATAGCCTACGTACATGATCCCTTTAGAACAGTGTTTCTCAACCCTGGGAACTTAGCTTGAACTTCAACTCCCAGGATTCCCTAGCTAGTGCTGGCTGGGGAATTCTGGGAGTCGAAGTCCACACAGTTTGAAGTTCCCAAGGTTGAGAAACAATGCTTTAAAACATAATCTAAATGTACTGACTCAGAAGTAAGTCCAACTAAGTCAAACTGGGTTTACTCAGTAAGTGTGGCTGGTTATTCAAACGTAGCATTATTACTATTGCTATATGCAAAGGAAAAGCATTTATTTATTTCAACAAAGTGGATGACTGCAAAAAACGTCCGTGACATCCTGATAAAATGTCGATGAACAAACAAGAGGAGCAGATTAATGGCTGGATCCCTGAGGTGCCTGAGAAGATGACTTATGCTCCTGATTTTTCTCATGCATCCTTCCTCTTAGAGTAGTTTCTGTCTTAAAATCCTTGTCTGATTTGGGAAAATTCTCCCTTTTTCCTGCATCTCCCCTTGTTCCAGAGATGTGTGTGTTTAAGCATGTGTATATGTGAGAGAGAAAGTGTGTGTGTGTGTGTGTGTGTGTGTGAAAGAGAGGTGTAATATACGTGGGGGAGGAGAAATGAAAAAAGGTTTCTTTACAGAAGCAGAAGGTGCCATACCTTTAATCGGTTCAAGTAATGTCTTGTGTGAACCACTAAGAGATCTTCCTCGGTTGCCTCTTGAGCCTTTACAATCAAGTCATCTGTGATTAGCTTTGCTTCTGAATTAAAAAAAAATAAATGGGGGAGGTGGTAATAAATGACACACACACAAGATTCATTTTTTCAACACTATAAAAGACAAGCCATAATATTTTTCATTTTAGGTAAGAAAACTTGTGCTGGATCAGATGAAAAGCCTGTCTAACCGTAGACGCTATTTTCAATCAGATCATTTGGGGAAGCCAGTTTCTCTCCACTTGTGTTCCACAGCAACTGATATTTGGAAGATGTTGCTTTTGGCACAGAAGGTAATGTTATGATAGCTACCCCCATGATTTAATTATGGGTTATGTGAACACGTATTTCTCTTCATCTGTTCTGAACCTTTCACTGCTCATATTTATTGGACAGGTATGCTGTTGCTGAATACTGTCCTGAGAGAGAGAAAGAAATAAATTATACCACCCATACTCTTTAACTACTTCTCCCTTATTCCCTCTTGCATTTTTTGAAGTTAAAAAGTATCCAGCATTGTCATCTTTTATTTAGCAGAAACCTTCTCTGACTGGAGGAGCCCTTAACAGAAGAGACACTCCAAAACCCTCAGGAGGAGCTGAGGGTTTTGAAGAGGACTAAGAGACGTCTAGAGCGCTGCGGGAGGAAGACAAAGACCGAATCCGACCGAACACTGGTTAGAGCCGCTATTAAGGCCTACCTGGTGGTGATAAGAGCGGTGAAGCGTCAATACTTCTCCGCTCTTATTGTGTCTGCAGAATGCTGCCCAACAGCCCTACTTAAAATCACTCAATCCCTTTTGGGGAAGGTGGGTGCAGTGACCCACCTGCAGGGCCGTGCAGAGGAGTTCTCGGAGCATCTGCAAGACAAAATTGCTCGGATCCGCTCTACGCTAGACTCCAAGTGTGAGGCAGGGTCTGTGGAGATACCAAGGGATCGTACTTACCACGTTATCTGGGAACAGTTTGATCCTGTTGGACCCGAGGAAGTGGACAGGATCCTCCAGACAGTAAATGCCACCACTTGCCAATTAGATCCATGTCCCTCCTGGCTGGTGAAAGCAGCTCGGGAGGTGACATGTGGTTGGGTCCAGGCAATGGTTAATACATCCTTGAGGGAGGGGGTGTTTCCAGCTGCCTTTAAGGAAGCACTGGTACAACCCCTCCTCAAGAAACCATCGTTGGACCCTACTGTACTGGATAATTTTCATCCAGTCTCCCACCTCCCCTTTTGGGGAAAGTGGTTGAGAAAGTGGTGGCATTACAACTCCAGAGGATTCTGGAGGAAACGGGTTATCTAGACCCCTTTCAGTCAGGTTTCAGGCCAGGATATGGGACAGAGACGGCATTGGTCGCACTTATGGATGACCTCTGGTGGGAGTGGGATGGGGGCAGTGCATCCATCCTGGCTCTTCTTGACCTCTCAGCGGCTTTCGATACCATCGACCATGGTATCCTTTTGGGTCGGCTCAGGGAGTTGGGGGTGGGCGGTGTAGTTTTGCTCTGGTTCACCTCCTTCCTCCAGGGCCAGTCCCAGTCAGTGGTGATAGAGGGGGAAAGATCCGACCCTCGACCTCTCCTTTGTCCCCACAAAGGAGAGGTCGAGGGTCGGATCTTTCCCCCTCTATCACCACTGACTGGGACTGGCCCTCTGGGACTGGCCCTCTGGCCACAGGGCTCAGTCCTCTCTCCTCTCCTATTTAACGTCTACATGAAACCGCTGGGCGAGATCATCCGTCACCACGGGATGAGGTATCATCAGCATGCCGATGATACTCAATTGTATATCTCCATCCCGGGTGAGGTAAGTGATGCTGTGACTGCCCTCTCTCGTGCCTGGGGGCTGTGGGGGTCTGGATGGGGAACAACAGGCTTCGGCTGAACCCTGGTAAGACGGAGTGGCTGTGGGTTAAGGTTCCTCCGTATCCGGGACTTTGTCATCTTTAGTTCTGGATGGGGTTGCACTGCCCCAGACAGACCCGGTGCGTAACCTGGGGGTCCTCATAGACTCACGGCTCCTGCTGGAAGAGCAGGTGGCAGCCGTGGCCGGAAGGGCCTTTGCACAGCTTCGTGTTGTGCACCAGTTGCGCCCTTTCCGGGATCGGGAAGCCCTTCGGACAGTCACTCATGCCCTTGTTATCTCCCATATAGACTACTGCAATGCGCTCTACATGGGGCTACCCTTGAAGAGTATCCAGAAGCTTCAGCTGGTCCAGAATGCAGCTGCGCAAGCTGTTTTTGGTGCCCCTAGAAGGGCGCATACAACACCTTTGCTACATGAGCTGCATTGGATACCAGTTTGCTTCTGGGTCCAATTCAAGGTGTTGGTTATCACCTTTAAAGCCCTACATGGCATGGGACTGGGTTACCTGAGGGACCGCCTCTTCCCCGTATCATCAGCCTGTCCCACCCACTCATGCAGAGAGGGCATGCTGCGGACCCCATCAATAAGAGAATTCCATCTGGCGGGGTCCAGGAGGCGGGCCTTCTCAGCAGTAGCGCCCACCCTTTGGAACATCTTGCCCCCGGAGGTAAGATTAGCCCCATCGCTTTTAGCTTTCCGGAGGAAGTTGAAGACCTGGCTCTGCCACCGGGCTTGGGGCAGGGAGGAGAATCGACATACTTGGGGTTGGCTGGTGCCTTGACGTGCCCCTCCTACATGATGGTTGAAGAGATCATAGCCGTCTGGATTATGAGCTGGGGTAGTTAAGAAATTGTTTTGGTTTTTAATGGGATTTTATTGGAATTTTACTGTGTTTTTATCTGAGTTTTTATTGTATATTTATTCTGTGCTGTAAACCACCCAGAGTCCCTCCGGTTGGAAGAGATGGGCGGTGACAAATTTGATAGATAGATAGATAGATAGATAGATAGATAGATAGATAGATAGATAGATAGATGTAAAACAATAGTAGAGAAGGCAATAGAATCCCTAAACTTGAAGATCTTTTATAGTCCTCACTTAGTGACTGCCTCATTTAGCACCTTCGCAGTTATGATGGTGATGAAAAAGTAACTTTATGACCAATCCTCACATTTATGACCTTGGCAGATTTGTACAACAAAGAAAAGCTGAAGTAAAATCATAAGCACAGTCACAGTTTTGCTTAACAACAGAGTTACCAGTCCCAATTGTGGTTGCTAAATGAGGACTATCTGTACATCAAACATAAATAACCTAGCCTCATATTGTTTATTTACCACTTATTGTTACTTTCACCAAAATGCAAACCCAACTCCTAGTTTTTAATGCATGGACAGAATAGAAGCGATTAGGGCAGATGGTTTGTGGCGGTGTCTAGAGCAGTGTTTCTCAACCTTGGGAACTTTAAGACGTGTGGACTTCAACTCCCAGAAGTCCACATGTCTTAAAGTTCCCAAGGTTGAGAAACACTGCTCTAGAAGCAAGAGTTTGGGTAGCCCAAGGGCATGGCTTGGGAGGAGGAGGAGGAGGAGGAAGACAACACAGACTTGGAGAAGGAGATGATGATGCTGGCTGGAGTTGGGGCAGTTCTCTGGAATCTAGAGCACAGGGCTGGAGGAAAGAGGTTGACAGAAGGAGTGAATCCCTACCCAGAAACTGCCACTAGTACAGAATACAACTTTCCACATGTTGGGAACTGCCAGAGCTATGTGACAGTGGTTCTGCAGATGTTGTTTTGACCACCGATAGGTTTCCAACTGCAATTCAAAAAGCTGATTTTATCCTCTAAAGTTCTTTATGGCCTGATTCCCAGCTACCTTCAGGACCATCTCTCCCACATGGAATCTGCTTGCCATGCATTCTTCTCATGAAAGGGATGCCTCAGATCCTCCCCATCAGTTTTGGGTGGAGGGGGCCAAAGGCAGGCATTCTCATTGGTTACCTCTGTCCTCTAGAACACCCTCCTTGCAGAGATCCAGATGGCTCCTACCTGCAGTTGTTCAGGACGTCTGGTTCAAAGAGCCTTGCACGGCTTGCATGCTATCCTTGCAAGGGGGTGATATTTGGATTAAGTTAATTATCTCAAATCTTTTTAATTCGTGATGATTTTACGATGCTATGCTTTTTTATTTTCATGGCTGTGAATCATCAAGAGTCATTTTGAAGTTGGCAGTATAAATCAATAGATCAATCTACAAATTAAGTGCTTATGTTTTTCCCTACAGCCCTTCCCTACTGAGTCTACTGGAGAGAAATGAAGTCATCTATTGGCATAGGAAACTAAAGATCCTGCAAATTCAGTGACACCAAAGGTCCTGCCGGCTCCTTTTTTGCCTATTCTAATGTCGGAAGTGTCCTGGCAGCCCATTTTCCTCAGCCTCCCAGAGAATGTTTATGAGGCTGGAGTGTATGGCACTCTGCCAACAGAAGAAGATCTCTAACAAACCCTGTGGTTCCTAAGTACCATAATTCAATGTATACCACAGATTTCCCCAGAAAGATATCTCCATGTATGTTGAAACACATTTATCCCAGCCAATAATGCCAATAGTTGATTAGGGAAGAAAGAAGTGGTAGTCTAACATACTTGGAGGTCATGAAACAACAGAAGCTGATTTGGAGAGTGTAAAGTTCACCTTTAGGATTAACTGGAACAATTTCAATCTCAGCTCTTCATTCAATTTCTGTTCACTGTGATCTTTGGCAACTAAGTTGACTGACAAGCTAGTCTAGGGATCAAGTTTCCTTCTCTTATTTATAGGCTATGTTCACACAACACACTGAACTCATATAGCAAAACACAATTGTTGTGTTCACATGATAGGCTAATCCCAAATAAATAAGTCATAGTATGGTTCAATGTAAATGGGTTAATTAAGGCAATGTCTGGGTTCCCATAACACGCTAAACCACAATCTCCCAATTCCATTTAGTCTAGCCTAGCACATTGTGGGTACCATTCTTGATGGTAAGTGAACCTAAGAGTTCCAGGATCCAGACTTTTGACCAGCCCAGCATTTCCAGACTGGATTAGCTGAAAAGAACTTGCTGCACATCATGGTTATAATGAATACACCATTCTTTCACAGTAAATCAGAGGAATGCCATTCAAACACAGCTTCTATTGTTCTTCCTGCTCTACTTTCCCTTATGAATGCCACAGAAGCAAACAGAAATATGTGCCCAGCATGCAAATATATATTTCCTACTTTTTTGGTGCTACATTCTGAGCTCATAATTATACAACAATTGTACAACTAAAATGGCTTAAAATTCTAATTAATAAATAACTGCAAACCTAACGATTTTTGGAGTCTTTAAACAGAAGGCCATCTGTTGGGGATGTTGTAGGAGTAGATTCCTGTACTGGGGAGATGATGAGACTCCTTCCAGCTCTTATGTTTTATGATTCTATGCCTATATCATGTAATCTAGATATGAGGATATCCTATTTTCTTATTTGAAAATATCTGATATAAACTTTTTTGTTTGCTTTTTTGCAATTCTTTTTTTTACAGCGGACGACTTTAATTTCCAACAACGTTTATATCTCTGTTTTGTTTGTATTACCTTTCAAGAAATTTATTACTTTCCCCCATTTTCCAGCATCAAATGGATGTAGCTTCTCCAGGCCCAGAAATGTAATGTTGTAATCTGGTGAATACACAATGGGCCAGCATGTTGATGGAGTATCTTGATATAGTTCTGTCCTATGAGGCCTTGAAGAAATAGATATAACATTAGACAACCAAAACACTGATGGTTGAAAATAAAGTACATTCCATACATATACTTCTGAATTACACAACAGTTTTGCTAAATTTTTTAAGAATGCCATTTATATTCATCACACTATTCCCTTTAGAGGTCAATAGTATTATACAAACTGGAGGAAAGAAATAATAAGCCAAAATAATTAAATGCATGACGTTAAATTAATTTTATGATGATGATCAGGGACCAAAAGGATATATAATATTTTAAGAAAATCTGGGGTTTCTCCCTCATTGGGGGCATATAAGCATTTATTATCAACAGGGCACGGTGACTGAATTGGATTAGCACTACCGTGGCATACGACTTGAGTGAGGGGAGGGGCCTCGATATGGCATGTAGCATGGTGGTGACCAGGAGCCTCAGGCCTCCTTTCACTCTTCCGTGCTTTACCCCCAGTTCTGCCCCAATTGAGAATGAACGAAATCCATTTAATATCAGCTCATCAGCAGTCCATGTTTCCTGGATCAATGTGATGTCGTGGCAGGAGAGGAAGTCTGTGAAGCAGGGGTCTCTGGTGGATACAAACCACCCAGCCACATTCCACGTTAGAAGGGTGACCTTATGCTGGTCACTTGAACGTCAAGGGGATGCACTGTGAACCAGGGGCTGGGTGGGTATGTTTTGCAGGGGCAGTGGCTTTGTATTAGATGTTTGTTGAGATGGTTATAATTGCGTCTCCCTCTGTGTGGGACGGGGGAAGTGGGGTACTGTCAAGTTCCTGCTTTCCCTGCTCTGCCATCCGTTTGCCCATCGAGCTTCCATTCTCGTGAGAGGGCAGGGGGGCTTGTGATTCTGGCAGACAGATCGGGAGAATCAGTGCAGCACAGGCAGCAAAATGAGGCTCCCTGGCAAGGAGGGACCCCAACTCTTTGGTAGGGGGAGTGTCCTTTGGCTTGCCCAGTGAAAGAGGTGGCGAGGGAAGCGGTTTCTCCTGTGAGCCAGGCTCCCGCAGTGCCAGGGGAGGCCCCCCCGTTTTGGAAGCAGACGAGGGTATCCCTCCAGACTGGGTTTCTGTAGTGCTTGGCTGAGGTTCTTTTTGTCTGCAAGGCAGTCTCTTTTGGGCGTCAGCTGCTTGGGATTGCCTTGGTTCCTTGAATATTTTTATTTTTTATTTATTTAAAATTTTTATCCTGCCTTTAGTACTTTTATAAATAACTCAAGGTGGTGAATATACTTAATACTCCTTCCTCCTCCTATTTTCCCCACAACAACAACCCTGTGAGGTGGGTTGGGCTGAGAGAGAGTGACTGGCCCAAGGTTGCCCAGCCGGCTTGCATGCCTAAGGCGGGACTAGAATTCTCATACCACACCTGATTGGCTCTTGGGCTGAGAGAGAGTGACTGGCGCAAGGTCGCCCAGCCGGCTTTCATGCCTAAGGCGGGACTAGAATTCTCATACCACACCTGATTGGCTCTTGGGCTGAGAGAGAGTGAGTGGCCCAAGGTCGCCCAGCCGGCTTTCACACCTAAGGTGGGACTAGAACTCACAGCCTCCTGGTTTCTAGCCGATTGCCTTAGCCACTAAACTGAACATTGCTGGTGCGGAGCTCTTGGCGGAGTCACTGTCAGTATCACTTTTACTATTGTTGCTAAAAAAAGTCAGAATCGCAGGCTGACAGCTTTCTATGGGTCTGATTAGATGGTTTGGAGGGGGAGCTCAGCAGGGCAGAAGTATTAAGCCTTTGCTGGATTTCTGTATCACTACCAGCACTGGGAGGGTACGCCAGAATTGTTGTTTTGATGTCTGCTAGTTGTTTCCTCGGATTAATGAGTTCTGTGTTTATAGATTCTACTTCCTCCCTTGAAGTCTGAATTTAAAAATCTAAAATATACAGAAATGTTTTACAGTGTTACTAAAATTATTACATTACCGCTTACTAAAGCTAAAACAATAAATTACTTAAGTTTAATTCAGTAGTAACTAAAATTTAGGATACTTAAGGGACAGCTCTAGGAAGGCAGACCTAAATAAATGCATATAACTTTTTTTAACTACAGCTGACTCTTATCACTGTAAAATCAGAAATTAATTTTAAAAATTCTGCCCAGGAAAAAATAAGATTAGTGTGTGTTTTGCTATGTTTGTTCCATATTTTAGAAAGCATGAGATAAGAAAGGCAACATAGCTAAAACTGTTACCTCGACACCATTCACTACACTTCACCATACCTTTCTATTCTTGCAGACATCCTTATTTCCGCCACATCCATGCATCGCCACACACATTGCCTTTTCTTCTTTAAATTTTTCACCTCCCTTTGTTTGAGGATCTTGCTAACTCCATCCAACCACAACTATCTCAGTCTTCCCCTTCTCAATCATTCACTTTTCCTTCATACAGGTAGTCATTGCTTACTGTCCCCTTGTTCGTCGACCATTCCAAGTTACGACAACGCTGAAAAAGATTTACAACTAGTCCTCAAAGTTGCAACTGTTGTAGCGTCCCCGCAATCACATAACCGCGATTCAGGCACTTGGCAATCAGCATGCATTTATGACGGTCGCAGCATCCCATGGTCACATGATTGCCATTTGCCACCTTCACAGCTGGCTTCCGGGAAGCCAGCAGGAAGTCACAAGTCACGGTCACATGAGGTTGTGCTTAATAATCCATGGTAATTCACTTAACGACCACCACCAGAACTAACAAGCTGACGTCATAAGTCAGGCACAGTCGTATAACATAACAACTGTGTCGCTTAGCAATGGAGTTGCTGGTCCCAACTGCAGTAGGTAAGTGAGGACTACCTGTATATTGATTCTGCAATTCAATCCTCATATGTTCCCTGCATATGACCAAACCACCTAAACATATTTTTATGTTTCTCTGACATATACAGTTCTCACTTACATCTAACAAAGTGGACAAAAGCAAGCTGTTATACAGTCATTTTTGCTTCTTACCACATTCATTTATCACAGTAGACTATATACTATTCACTACTTTTGCATGAGTACTTTTTTCCCATCTTTTTCTCTCATTATAGAAATCTGAAAACAGAATGGCTGCAAAGTTTGGTCTAGTGGTTAAGGCTCCAGGCTAGAAACCAGGAGGCCATGACCTCTAGTCCTGCCTTAGGCATGAAAGCCAGCTGGGTGACCTTGGGCCAGTCCCTCTCTCTCAGCCCAAGTGCCAATCAGGCGTGGTACGAGAGTTCTAGTCCCGCCTTAGGCATGAAAGCCGGCTGGGGGACCTCAGGCCAGTCCCTCTCTCTCAGCCCAAGAGCCAATCAGGCGTGGTAGGAGAGTTCTAGTCCCGCCTGAGGCACGAAAGCCCTCTGGGTGACCTTGGGCCAGTCCCTCTCTCTCAGCCCAACCCAACTCACAGGGTTGTTGCTGTGGGGAAAATAGGAGGAGGAAGGAGTATTAGGTATGTTCCTAATACATCTTAACATTTCTCCATTTTCCCAAGGTTAGTAAAGTCTGCCAACATACATAAATTTGCCACCTGGGTCTAGTTTTTCACCCTTTATGTACAACTTCCAATTGTTTACACCAGCTAAATTTACCAAGATATATATAGAGAACTATGTTTAATTTGCTACTTCCACATAAAGAATTTATTCTGCAATCTTCAAACTTCATAAGATTGGGGGAAGGAATACAGCAATGCAGAAAGAATCATCCTTTTTTTTTTAGATTTCTTTATCCCGCCTCAATTATTTTTATAAATAACTCAAGGTGGGGAACACAACTAATACTCCTTCCTCCTCCTATTTTCCCCACAACAACCATCCTCTGAGGCAAGTTGGGCTGAGACAGAGAGACTGGCCTAAAGTCACCCAGCTGGCTTTCAGCTGGGACTAGAACTCACAGGCTCCTGGTTTCTAGCCTGGAGCCTTAACCACTAGACCAAACTTCTCAGCCATTCTGTTTTCAGATTTCTATAATTAGGAAAAAAAGATGAAAAAAAACAAAGCAGGGAATGCCAGAATATCTGCACAATACTACTCTCTATCTGGAAGTACTCTATTTACTATAACTTTTGTTTTTGGTTTTTGGTTTTCTGACATTCCAGAACATTAAATACTGGAAATGAGAGAACAACTAAAGGAACAGTATATAAAAAAGGAGTAACATTGGGGTATGTCATGGTACTTCCTTTTCCCAAGGGTCAGACATGACTCAGTGCTTACACAGGGGATCTTTCACCTTTCACGAGATTTTTGCCAAAAAACAAACAAACTTTTCAGCACTAAGGGATTTCTGTACAGCTCTGTTTTATTAGGACTAAACTTATCAAAACACAAGCAAAGAAATGTCAGAGCAGCTTTGTCTTTTGAAAGACTTGGGGACTGTTTCAAAGTGTGTCCTTACTGCCTCTCTATATTAGTACATAAGAGCCCATGTTTCATCAATTCATATTTTTATCTACACAGCTCTGTGTTGTTTGTTCAGGCTGGCAGAGCCCTCCGAGCCTCAGACAGGGGTATTTCCATACCCACCAGAAAGCTAATAGGGTTTCAGAGACCTTCTGCATTCAAAACTTGTTCTAGCTGCTCCTCAATTGGTACCATAACTTTTAAGCTAAAGGCTATCTATGCTCTATGCTTACATACTTCACCTACATTTTCTTTCCTTTAGTGGTTATTATTCCTTTCCACCCTTGTAACATTACTTATAGAACTGGTTTAAAACTGCAAACCTCACCAGCATGAGACAGGCATGCAATCTGGAGATTATCTAAGCATGAAGAGGCAATCAGATTATGGCTAACAGCCTTATCTGAGGGATGGGCCAGGCCAAAATGTATGACCCCATATTGCAAAACATCTTGTCCATTCCAGAAGTCATTTTAAATTCACCGCAAACTTCAGTCTAGAAGTAACTCGTGCTTATTTTAAATATAATGTGAGATTAATGTAAGAAAATGGTTTGTATCAAATAGTACCTTTTATTTCCACTGTTAACATTTTACATATTATGTTCATCAGAACGGTCCTTTTCTATATACCATGGGTGTGGGTGTGAGTACGGAGGCACGCACACAGGTGCACACCACGGGCGAAGAGGACTCTAACCCATGAACGTTGTGCGAGAAGAAACCTGTCCCCATCGCCATTTTTATAAACATTCTTGAGCCGAGACATCCCAGCAGCTCCCTGCAGAGTAGAGTGTCCGTATTCTCACGACTAGCATGTTGTGCGAATTCCAGCCCGGGTGGTAAATGGGTGTCGATGAAACCCAGGACTCAAGGTACAGCCCGCTCCCCGGGGGGAACGTATCGTCCGAACCCAGCCATTGTGACAGCTCACAAATCCGCCCCAGCAACCGCTCCGAGGCACGACGCGGCGGGGCCGCTCTCCTCCTCCCACCGCCCGCAACTCCCGCAGCCCAAAGGCGTCCCCGCGCTCCTGCCTTCGCGTCGACGTCCGCCGGGTCCCGCCTGGTCGGGATCGGCGCAGCTCGTCCACCGCCGCTTCCCCCAGCAGAAGCAGCTCCTCCCCAGGGGCGCCTCCCTAGCCGGCGAAGCCCTGCGCCACCCCTCGCTTGCAACTCACATGCTGCCCTGAAGGATGTTCCGTCCGAGCCCCCGACTTGTCAGAAAGTCCTGCCCGGGCGCTACTGAGCATGCCCGGGCGCTCCTGAGCACGCTCAGTCTGTTCCAATGAGGCCATTTGCCCCTATCTGACTCTTGCTTGCCCTGCCCTCGGCGTTCTTAAGCACCGGTGGAACGTGACGTCGCGTTATGGCGTAGGTTAGCAGGTTGTGTAGACCCAACCAGTTATGGTTTACTGAGTCAACCGAATTCGGGTTAAGGGGATAACTGAACCGCCTCTTTATTTGTATAGTTACGCTCTGACTGATTATGTGCCATCAAGTCGTTTTCCGCGCCTAGCGACCGCGTGGAATTTCTCCATGAGTTACGCTCTAGACCAGCCTTTCCCAATTTTTGGACCCCCGAGAAACCCTTGAAGTATTTTTCAGGCCCCGGGGAACCCCTGCACATTCAGGCTCAAATAGAGGCCACAAGTACAAAATTATTATATTCGCTTCATGGGTAGGCCTGTGTATATGCATGAACAGTGTTCTTAAACTAAAAATAGAGAATGAAACTGACCTCTTTAATGTGAAGTTGCCCGAATTTGAAATAATTCTTTAAATAAATCGTGATCTCCCAGGGAACCCCTAGTGACCTCTCGCGGAACCGAGGGTGCCACAAGGCATAGAGAACCTGAAGGTTTTTTTCTCTGTCTTGCACAATATTAGAACTCAGCAAAGTCATCCACCAAATCTAAAGGAACCCCCCATCCCCCACCTCCGGAAAAAAATACTTTTTTCCACAATATGTAGTTGGATTGTGGAATTCATTGTTGGCCCTTGTGATCATGGCAGCCAATTTGGATGAAACGCCAGCTTCATGGAGGATCAGGCTATCAATGACTCCCAGTATTGATGGCTAACTATTTACTTGGGATTCACAGCTGCCTTCAATACTAGTTGCTGGGAAAGAAACTATTACCCTCCAGTCTAGGCTTGTAACCTTGAAAATACATCTAGCTGGTCACAATGTCAGATTGTTGGACAAAATGGTATTGTTGGCCTTTTGCTTCGTGCACCCGGTACGCCTTTCCAAGAAACACGCAGAGTGGGAGAAATAACTGACTTGTTTATTGAAGATGTCAACATAAAGGAGGGCTCTCCATGATCAAGGTGAAGAGCCCCGAACAATTCCACAGTTTGATTTTTATAAGCAGTTCCAACCACGCCCAGTCATCTAAATGTAGAAATCATTTCCTTTGACATTGATAAATATTCCTATGTAGCTGTCAGAATGCAGTCTGATTCCGACACGGAGGAGGGGGAGCTGATTGGGAATATCCAGGGTGGGAAAATTGAAGCAGAGAATGACAGCAAGGCAGGAAGATCTAGAGCCACTGATTGGTGGGAATCAAGGGGTGGAGTTGCCACCGCCTATGAGTGCAAGAGAAAGGAGAGCTGAAAAACACGCCAAGCAGAAGGAAGCCTGATTGGCCCCTGACAAAAAACAGCGGGAAGGAGACAAAATAAAAAGGCACCAGCACAAGGAACAGGATGCTGGAGACAACCGTTCATTGGGACCTTCACTGGAGCCTGAACCAGTCGACAAATCGCCGATGCCTGAAGCAGCGCCTTCCACCACCGAGAACCCGGACTCCGAGCCTTGCCTTGCCTTGTCACATCTAGCCCAGGAGTCTTGCCTTGCTCCCTTGCCACACTCAGCAGTAGAGCCTTGCCTTGCCTTGCCTTGCCACTTTCAGAAATGAAGCCTTGCCTTGCCTTGTTTGGAAGTGAAGCCTTGCCTTGCCTTGCCGTGTTCGGAAATGAACCCTTGCCTTGCCTTGCCACATCCAGCTGCGGAGCCTCGCCTTGACTTGCCGTGTTTAGTAGAGGAAGCTTGCAGTACAGCCTTGTCGTGCCCAAGAACAGAATCTCACCTCGTTACTTCCCTGCGATCCACAGCAAAGCCTTGCCATGTCACTTTGTCGTGATCTACTTCTGAACCTCGCTCTGCCATCTTACCCCACACTACAGTGGGACCCCAGGCCCCTTCTGCTGCACCTTGCCCAGCCTGGTTGCCAAGTTGGAGCTGAGAGGCTGAAGCCTGAGTGAAACTTGAACTCAGTTGCCTTCTTGTACATAATTCATAATGTGTATATATAGTATATTTCTTCTTACCCTGGTTGGTCCTTACTCTGAACAGAATAGTAGCCTTTCTTTGTGTCCAGTTCCCTTTTTCAAAGATCATCTAGTCACAAGGTCTTGCAACTGTTAGCAGTTACAGCCATATCTTGTTTTTGTTACTTATTCAAAGGTTTTTATTTGTGTTTGTTGTTGTTTATTCGTTCAGTCGCTTCCGACTCTTCGTGGCTTCATGGACCAGCCCACGCTAGAGTTTCCTGTCGGTCGTCAACACCCCCAGCTCCCCCAGGGATGAGTCCATCACTTCTAGAATATCATCTATCCATCTTGCCCTTGGTCGGCCCCTCTTCCTTTTGCCTTCCACTCTCCCTAGCATCAGCATCTTCTCCAGGGTGTCCTGTCTTCTCATCATGTGGCCAAAGTATTTCAGTTTTGCCTTGAATATCATTCCCTCAAGTGAGCAGTCTGGCTTTATTTCCTGGAGGATGGACTGGTTTGATCTTCTGGCAGTCCAAGGCACTCTCAGAATTTTCCTCCAACACCACAGTTCAAAAGCATCGATCTTCCTTCGCTCAGCCTTCCTTATGGTCCAGCTCTCGCAGCCATATGTTACTACAGGGAACACCATTGCTTTAACTATGCGGGCCTTTGTTGTCAGTGTGATGTCTCTGCTCTTAACTATTTTATCGAGATTGGTCATTGCTCTTCTCCCCAGGATTAAGCGTCTTCTGATTTCCTGACTGCAGTCAGCATCTGCAGTAATCTTCGCACCTAGAAATACAAAGTCTTTCACTGCTTCTACATTTTCTCCCTCTATTTGCCAGTTATCAATCAAGCTGGTTGCCATAATCTTGGTTTTTTTGAGGTTTAGCTGCAAGCCAGCTTTTGCACTTTCTTCTTTCACCTTCATCATCAGGCTCCTCAGTTCCTCTTCGCTTTCAGCCATCAAAGTGGTATCATCTGCATATCTGAGATTGTTAATGTTTCTTCCAGCGATTTTAACTCCAGCCTTGGATTCCTCAAGCCCAGCTTGTTGCATGATGTGTTCTGCATACAAGTTGAATAGGTAGGGTGAGAGTATACAGCCCTGCCGTACTCCTTTCCCAATCTTAAACCAGTCCGTTGTTCCGTGGTCTGTTCTTACTGTTGCTGCTTGATCGTTATACAGATTCTTCAGGAGGCAGACAAGATGACTTGGTATCCCCATACCACTAAGAACTTGCCACAATTTGTTATGGTCCACACAGTCAAAGGCTTTAGAATAGTCAATAAAACAGAAATAGAAATTTTTCTGAAACTCCCTGGCTTTTTCCATTATCCATCGGATATTGGCAATTTGGTCCCTAGTTCCTCTGCCTTTTCTAAACCCAGCTTGTACATCTGGCAATTCACGCTCCATGAACTGCTGAAGTCTACCTTGCAGGATCTTGAGCATTACCTTACTGGCATGTGAAATGAGTGCCACTGTTCGATAGTTTGAACATTCTTTAGTGTTTCCCTCTTTTGGTATGGGGATATAAGTTGATTTTTTCCAGTCTGATGGCCATTCTTGTGTTTTCCAACTTTGCTGGCATATAGCATGCATTACCTTGACTGCATCATCTTGCAAGATTTTGAACAGTTCAGCTGGGATGCCATCGTCTCCTGCTGCCTTGTTATTAGCAATGCTATCCCCGATATTGTTATCCTTCCTATACAGGTCTTCTGTATATTCTTGCCACCTTTTCTTGATCTCTTCTTCTTCTGTTAGGTCCTTGCCATCTTTGTTTTTGATCATACCCATTTTTGCCTGGAATTTATCCCTGATGTTTCTAATTTTCTGGAAGAGGTCTCTTGTCCTTCCTATCCTATTGTCTTCTTCCACTTCCGCGCATTGCTTGTTTAAAAATAATTCCTTATCTCTTCTGGCTAACCTCTGGAATTTTGCATTTAAATGGGCATATCTCCCCCTATCACTGTTGCCTTTTGCTTTCCTTCTTTCTTGGGCTACTTCTAGTGTCTCAGCAGACAGCCATTTTGCCTTCTTGGTTTTCTCTTTCTTTGGGATGTATTTTGTTGCCACCGCCTGAACAATGTTGCAGACTTCTGTCCAGAGTTCTTCCAGGACCCTATCTACTAAGTCCAATCCCTTAAATCTATTCTTCACCTCCACTGCATATTCCTTAGGAATATTAGTGAACTCATATCTATCTGATCTGTGGGTCTTCCCTAATCTCTTTAATCTGATCCTAAATTGTGCAAGAAGAAGTTCGTGATCTGAACTACAGTCAGCTCCAGGTCTTGTTTTTACCAACTGTATAGATGTCCGCCACCTTTGGCTGCAAAGGATGCAGTCAATCTGATTTTGGTGTTGTCCATCTGATGAAGTCCATGTATAAAGCCGTCTCTTAGGTTGTTGGAAGAGAGTGTTTGTTATGCAGAGTGAGTTGTCTTGGCAAAATTCTATCAGCCTATGTCCTGCTTCATTTTGTTCTCCCAGGCCATGCTTACCTGTAATTCCAGGTGTCATTTGACTGCCCACTTTAGCATTCCAGTCTCCCGTGATGAAAATAACATCTCTTTTAGGCGTGTTGTCCAGTAGGTGCTGCAGATCCTCATAGAACTGCTCTACTTCAGCTTCTTCAGCATCTGTGGTTGGGGCATATATTTGGATCACTGTGATGTTAGATGGCTTGCCCTGCATTCGAATTGAGATCATTCTATCGTTTTTTTAGATTGTATCCAAGCACTGCTTTAGCCACTTGACTATTAATTATGAAGGCTACTCCATTTCTTCTGTGGTCCTCTTGTCCACAGTAGTAGATCTGGTGGTCATTTGATGTGAAGTGGCCCATTCCAGTCCATTTCAGTTCACTGACACCCAAAATGTCTATCTTTAATCTTGACATCTCACCAATAACCACATCCAAGTTGCCCTGGCTCATAGATCTTACATTCAAGGTTCCAATTTGCCGTTCACCACCAGCACCGTCGGCTGCTAGCCGTCGTTTTGGCTTTGAGCTAGCTGCGTCATCACGTCTGGGGCTAGTTGAACTCATCCTCTGTTCCTCCCCAGTAGCATTTTGACCATCTTCCGACCTGGGGGTCTCATCTTCCAATGGTATACCGACATATCTCTGGTTGTACTGATCCATTGAGTTTTCACGGCAAGAATACTGGGGTGGGTTGCCATTACTTTCCCCAGGGATCACATTTAGTCTGACCTCTCTGTCATGACCTTCCCGTCTTGGGTGGCCCTTCACAGTTTAGCTCATGGCATCATTGAGGTGCTCAAGCTCCAGCACCATGACAAGGTAACGATCCTTTGCTGAAGGATAAAAATAATACTAAATAATAAAAATAATACTGTTAATACCACTGTTAATCCATGAAGTTAATACTTCATGGACTTGTTAGCACAAAATCAGTTTGTGGTGAGGTCTAAGCTATCAGACCTCACACCGTTTTTATTTATTTATCAAACTTTATCACTGCTCATCTCCCCCCCACAGGGGGACTCTGGGCAGTTTAACGATCCTTTGCTGAAGTTTTTATTTTTGTACTTCTCTGTTTTCTCCCTGTTCAGTGCCCATGCATTTGGCAATCAGAACAATTGCACGAACTATTTTCCAACTCCTCAGGTTCAGTATTTTTCCACTCCTCATACTCCCCTCGGTTCTGACTCCCAATTTTTCATATTCCTCCTCATCCAGACCCTCAGTATGATGGGCTGATTTTGTGGGGTTCATATTTAAAAACACAAAATTAAACAGTGTGAATAAAGGCAATAAAGATGGTATGAAAATAGCATTAAATGTATCAGTATGCCTGAGTTACATCTTCCTCAAGTGATTCCCTCTAGACCAGTGTTTCTCAACCTCAGCAAGTTTAAGATAAGTGGCTGGGGAATTCTGAGAGTTTTAATTGCAATGGCTGGGGAATTCTGGGGGGTTGAAGTCCATACATCTTAAAGTTGCCGCGGCTGAGGTGGTCTTCTTCCTTAGGAATGCTGGGAAAGACACTAGGCTGGGGAAACACTCTATCAGGAGCCAAATTTACAGCACCAGGGCATTTTGACCTTCCAAAATCAAAATGAGGTGTCCAGGGCCCACTGATTAGCAAATTTATGTTATGTGCCCCCCATATTCGTTTGAGACCCTGACCCATACAAAGAAAACAAAGACTGCATGGAGGGTAAGACAGGCATGCATATAATAATTGCACACAATTTATTTATTTTTATTATTTAAATTATATCACTGCCCATCTCCCCCAACGGGAGACAACCACACACAATAATGAGACAACCACACATTTTGCTTCCTAAGAACTCTGGTTTATATTCCAAGTAATTTTTTTTAGGCTGCTACTCAACATAGGGTCCTTGAGCAATTCAGAAAAAAATAAAACACAACATGCCTTGTCCACATGATCACGCCCCTTCCCACAATGAGGGCTGCTATATCTGGATGATCAAAGTGTTTTCTGTATCTTTTTGCTGCCATCTGGATTTTTGTAGCCTAGATATGTTGGCCTTCATGTATCAGGACAGTACAGCGTAACCAAGAACCTTAAACTGTTCAGATTTTCTTTGCCTCAAGCTATGATGGATGGCAGAAATAAGTCCCTGCATCATTCAGCCTTTGTGTTTATTGTTCACATAATGGCTCTTCCTCTAGCTAGGATCCAGGGTTATTAGAGTGACTGCCTCTGAAGGCCATCTGCTGGTAAACTAGAGAATAGACTGCTGGAGTAGATGGGCCATTGCCTTCTTATGAAAACCAGTTGGTGTGGTGGTGAAGGTGTTGGGCTAGAAACCAGGAGACTGTGAGTTCTAGTCCTACCTTAGGCATGAAAGCTGGCTGGGTGACCTTGGGCCAGTCCCTCTCTCTCAGCCCAAGAGCCAATCAGGTGTGGTATGAGAGTTCTAGTCCCGCCTCAGGCATGCAAGCCGGCTGGGTGACTTTGGGCCAGTCACTCCCTCTCAGCCCAACTCACCTCACAGGGTGGTTGTTGTGGGGAAAATATGAGGAGGAGGAAGTATTAGGTATGTTTGCCACCTTGAGTTACATATTAAAAAGGCAAGATAAAAATATAGTAATATAGGATGGTTTTGTTTTGTTTTTTTAACTTTCTGGTCTAGCCTAAAATCTCCCAACCAAATACTAAGCAGGTCTGACCTTGCTTAGCATTTCAAAATAATCTGTTTTTATAGAAACTTTACATTTAAAGCCTTATGCAGATGGTGACATACCATCGTTGTTAGACATATTTTTCTGAGGGGACAAGTTTCATTAAGTTTGCAGGAAAACAAAGTTATTCTCAAAAAAGTTTTGTTTTGGAAGCTCCATCAGAAATAACTGTAGTTTATTAGTTGGCATCTAATTCCAATGGCCCTTTTAATCTCTTTTTTTTTAAGAGAACATAATCCCTTTTCCCCAAGGAGCTGGCTACAGTCGCAGTACCACCAGCTAAGATTACTGTGGTCACAGAAAAGTCTGACAGTCGAGCACTGACAGCCAAGAATTAAGGTCATACAAGCCGCTGCTACACTGTTCATAGACACACATTTTAGAGTCTTGTGGGGATTGATGCTCCCATAAAGAGTTTACAATCTCAAACTCAACACAAAGCAAATGACAAATTGAAGGTAAGAATAAAGAGGTCCTTTCATGCTTGGGCATCCTATGTAATTCTGTGCATGTTATTTCAATATTAAATCCCATGTTTTTCCTCAGGCAAATTAAGTGTGATTAACTGTGTAGGCTGAAGAACTTTTTTTTTTTTATCGTATGGCATAGCAGTTCGGTGTTCATGCTGCTTTTTTCTTGCTGGGAAATCCTGGTGAGGTCCAGCAGTGAAGAACTAGTGTACACCGAAGAACTGATTATAAATTAATGCTTTAGCTATAGCAGGTGCTTGGGAAGGGAGGCTAGATTTCTTCTTACTCTTTCAACAGTAGATATTCAGTAAACCCTTTTTAGAGAAAATCCCAAAGGCACAGGTTCTCTCGAAGCGATTTTCCTCAATCTGACGCTTGCCAGATGTTTTGGATTGCAATGGCCATCATTCCCAGCCCACAGAGGGACACTTGGTACTAAAGACTCTTCGAAAAGCAGTTCATCTCATCCCCGCGATTTTCCACGGGCACCTTCCTCCCATATAAATATTCCACCGACAGAAATCCATTTCCTCTCCCACGTCCACACGCATTTATGTCATTCCAGGCAGTTCTAAAGCATCACCACCTTCCTCCATTCGCCTTCATTCTTTCTACGCTCCCCGGATAAAAACGGTTTTTTCCTCAATCCCTCCAGACCTGGAAACAAAAATACAGCCCCTCTTTCCCCATGCACCGCGATTTTAAAGCTCTCAGCAGCCCCGCTGTTATCTAAATATATCATTTGCAGAAGCAACGCCAGGATCCCACGCACGAACTTCCCAAGAGTTTTCGAAGGTCGTTGCAGTTCGATAACAATTCAAAAATCACAATCGCCTTTCTTTCCACGCTGGAGAAAGGCCAATAGAGACGCAGGGAAGTGTGGAAAGATGGGAGCGGCGGGAGCCCCACTCTTCAGGCAGCCTAAAGGAAGATCCTGATCACTTCGCAGGTCTGACCACTTGCCCCTCGCGCGGACAGCACCGGCCGCGACACTTTCCCCTTCCTGTTTGCAGAAGCAGCACCCTCCACCTCCCCACCTTGCCTATTGGCTCGCGGCGCGGCGGCTTCCACCCTTTCCTAAAAGGAGCCCTTCAGTGGTCGATGGCTTTGACGCGGCAAGCGGGGGTTGGTTCTTCCAAGCGTCTAAAAGAGACCCTTCCAAGTCCGGATCGAAGCTCCGCCCACGACGTTACTACTGACTAACAACTGTTCATGTGAACACTCGCTGATGCGAAAGGTTCCATCTTGGCTTTCTCTCTGGGTCCTGACCTTCTATGCTACCTTTGTGCTATTGCCTCCCCAAAGGCAGCTTCTAGGTCTTCTGGGGAAAATCTGGCACTCTGGGGGCAATTGTAGAGCTTGGGCACTGTGGAGTTGGCTACTGATTGGCATTAACCAGGCTCAAGCAGAAATGCCCCATACCCCCCGCCAACGGTTGCAGCCTCGAGCACCAGTTTGGTCAGAGACAGAAACTCGAGATTTCCTCGTCCTTTGGGGTGAACTGCTGATATTGAGGTGGATTGAAAACCGGCCACCAAACAGTGACATCTACGAGGACCTCTCAGCCCAAATGATAGCCAGGGGTCATGAGCGCAACGCTTCACAGTGTAGGAACCGGGCCCGGGATCTGAAGCGAAGTTATCGGAGAGCCAAAGATGCACAGATCTGTGCTGGTGCCGAGCCTGTGTCTTGTCGTTACTTCCGAGAATTGGATCAGATGTTTGGAGGTGAAATGGATAGGCCCACCAGCCGGAACTTGGCCAGCATGGATGGACCCATGCGGGTTGTGGTGAAAAGCGAGGATGCCAAAGAGATGGAGGCCCACGCCTCCGAGGAAGAGGGCAACCAAATGACGCCCCCACACACTCTCTCGAGCATGGATGCAGACACAGACACGGAGACAGAACCGAACGTGGGGATCTCACGAGAGTTAGTGGCAGTGGTAGATCCCAATGTGATTGAAACCACAATAGTTGAGGAAGGTCCCGAAGACAAGGTGGTGCCTTTGTGTGGGCAACCGGTTCCTGGCTGCAGTGAAGATGGGCACCACACTGCTACTGGTGAGCAAGAGGCATATTTCATGGCAATGGCTTATTTTTTTTCAATTGGTGCTCTCCGCTCTTCAGCCATCTCATATCCTTGGGTTTAAATTAGCCGTGGGAACCCGTAAGAACTTGTCTGAGGTAACTCAAAGGTAGAGATTGGCTCTTGGTTTGTAGAAAGTGAGAGGAATGACCTGAATTTTCTCCTGATTAGAAGCCCAAATTAGATGCCACTTGGGAGACAAGTGCAGTCTTTGAAATTAATTTCAGAGAAGGAGCCAGGCTAAAAGTGGGTGTTGTGGATTCCCATCTCAGTTTGCCAAGAGAGTCACATGGACCTATGATTTCTCTGATGTGCTTTTGCTTTAAAAAGTGGAAGAAAGGAGGAGAAGAGCCATTTGGCCGAAATCATAAAAGGTAAGAGGTGTTTGGTGAAGAGGTAACTTAGATTTTCATTCTAGCAACCAATCAGCAGGTGTTCCCAGCAGTCACAGTTCCACTTTGTCAAAATGATTGGCTGTGTGATAGATACATTGAAGGCAGGAAGGAAGGAAGAAGAGAAAAACAGGAAGGACGGAGAAAACGGAGACGTTGGAAAAGCGCCAGTTGGGAAGAAGGTGTCTGCTTGCGGACAAGAGGGAGAAGGAAGTTGGGGGTTGAAAATAGAAATACCGAATTGTACATGGAGCAAACATTAAATATGATCTAGCTCCTTGTGAAGGTGTGAAAGTTGCTAAATCTTGGTCAACAGTATTAATATTGCTGGGTACTTTTGTGGTACATACTCTTTCAGAGTAACAGTGACAATAATATGGTGTTATTTCCATATCATTGAAGCTATACTGTACTGAGTTTGGGGTGGTGGAAACATCTGGGGAATGTTTTAACCAGCACACTTCACAAAAATGGTTGCCATGGCAACATAACCAATTACCTTTTTCTCAGATTGGTACAGGACCTGCCACCACCTTTAGACCCCTCCCACAGAATTCTCCCTATTACCCCTGCAAACTTTATTCCTTTTTTGGACATGTGAGCCCACTTTTGAAGCACCGGGCTGAAATCATGTCATTTTTATTTTCTAAGAACTCATTTTGCCCCCAGGTGGATTTTTGGAAATAAAAATAAGGTTGGAGTCTGGTGCAAACTTTCCAATTTTTAAAATGATTTTTCTAATATGTAAAAAGACCCTGGCAAAGGGAAATTTGAGGGTACCGAAATAGAAGTATATGGGCACACTAGTGCTATATTGAAAACCTCAGTATTTCTGTGCAAAGAATGGCTGTAAGGCTTAATCATGCAAATTTTATTTTATTTTTATTTTATTTTGTTTTTATTGTAAACCACCCAGAGTCCCCCTTTTGGGGGGAGATGGGTGGTGATAGAAATTTGAAATATAAATAAATAAATAAAATCCTTCCAAACAGAATGAACTCGGGTAATATGCAATGAAATATATCTCCAGATCCCACACATATGAAACCTTTTCCTTGTTTGCTTTGGCGGCAGTTGGTCATCCTTTCACAGAAGCTTTTGTTTTTCAACTCTTTCGGCCTAGGACAAAAAATAGTGACTACCCTTAAATAATTCGTCCTATTTGTAACTAAATGAGAACCAAACTTGGGTCTCCGGCACCCTAACCGAAAAACTGGGAACCGGGTCATTCCGGGTATTGTGAACTACAATTTCCAGCAGACTCTGGATCGATGGCAATGGAAGAAAAAGATGTGGGAGGTTACAGGTTCTCCATCCTTATTTTGACTGCCAAATCATACCACTTTACTCACATTATATCAGATTGCAGACTACCTGAGATCCCTTTTCCTGGAAAATAAGAGAATCCAGCAATCTCAGGCCACTCACCTTTGCTGCCCTGTTGCTGGGCCAGCTAATTGGACTGATTAATTGAACAGCAGATAATATGGTCAAGGCACCTAACCCATTTCCCCCTTGCAGGCAGAGGCAGACGAGATCATCCCCATGGGCGTCCCCTGACTACTGCAGAGAGGATGGCCTCTGTGCGGGAGAGGAAGAGGCGGTCGCATGAGGAGATGATGCACGAGATCATGACCGACTACAGGAGGACCTGGGAGACCATGGAGGCCCTTCACGAGAGGAGCGAAATCAACGCCAGGGAGTTCCGTGAAGCCATGCTGAGGGAAATGCTTCTGGACAGGGAGGCCCGGACACGGGAGGCCCAATTAGACCGTGAATCCCGGGCAAGGGAGGCCCAGTTGGATCGAGAGGCCAGGGCTAGGGACAACCAGCTTGAGAGAGAGATTAGGATTAAGGAGCTTGGCGTGATTGAGGCCGAGCTCCAGCGCACCAGGGACATCCTCCATCCGATGGTTGATGCCGTGGCATCGGTGGCACAGGCCCTGCGTACGGCTGACAGGATATTGGCACAGTCTTGGCCCGCGCAGCAAGCAAGGGGTGGACCCTTTTTGGAATCAAAGGAAAGCAAGTAATTTCCCTCTCTCTCTTTCAGCTATAAAACTGTTACCTTGAATGGGAAAGAAGAGTGGCAAGGGAGGGAAAAAAATCGTGCTGAAGTCCATTTCTTCTGATGGTAATTTTATCTTGTCCAGCAAGAAGCTCAGCCAAGTTTACCTGCATTCCCAGTTTGCCCATCCTGTGGAATAGAGAGAGAATACACATCTAGATATTTCAGTTTGGAAAAAAGAAAAGAAACAAAAGCAACTCTAGCAAAGACATCACAGTCACTTATCGATAGGAACCTTCCTTTTTCTTACAACCAAATCCAGTGCCAAGCAAGGGCTGACCACTTGGTTATCTGGGGCTCTTTCGGGAGAGACTTTATCCCCACGCAGGTATCGGAGTACAAAATGCATGCGTATCTTCGCAATGGAGTATTGTCTGTGTGTGTGTGTGTGTGTGTGTGTATGCTAAGTATGCATCGTTTGCAGCCTTTCCTTTCCAAATCCTCATGAGCAGGCTTTCTTTCTCCACCAGCTAGTGGAGACAAACAGAGGAGAGTTGCTGCTGTCACATGTACTGGTGACCTTCCCAGGCTAACTGGCTGCTTTTGCAGACAAAGTGCCGGATTGGGTGGAATCTTGGTCTTTAGTTTCTCCTTCCAAGTCTCTCTCAGGCGTGTAAGCCATGAACGTGGCTTTCTTAAAGTCCTCATGGGCTGGGTTCGCAGTGAATCCAAAGCCAGGTTAAAGAAAGCCACAATTGCTGCGTTCACATAACTAGCTGTGCCCCAATGAACCATATGATGTTTTAATGTGATGGCCAGTTTCACAGAATATGCTAAGGCAGTGGCTGGGTTTCCATCCCACACGGGATCACACGTATTCAACCTCATTTTAGCCTCGTCTGGTGTATCATGCAAACCCAGTTAATCTGTTGGGGAGCATGTGTACCCAGGAAAAAGTAGGTTATGATTTCTGGAGCCCCATTTAGCTATTCTGAAAACTGGAGCACTCACGTGATTACCCCAGCCAGCATCACTCACCCCAGCCAGCATCACTCAGATTACATCTGCAGGAAAAAGCCTTGGTGCTTCTGATTACACACACAGTTGCTTCCTTGTAAGCCATGTGGTAAGCCACGCGAACTCTAGTGGCACATGGAAAAAATGCCCTGAAAATAATAACTTTTGCAGCCAAAGTGCCAATGGACATTGAATGAAGATCTTCAGATGACCTGAAATGTGCAAAAGCCTAAAAGTGGGTAGAGAACCTCCAGTCTCTGGACCAGTGTGCTTCTCAACCTCAACAACTTCAAGATGTGTGTCCTTCAACTCCCAGAATTCCCCAGCCAGACTTCGGGAAGTTGAAGTCCGTGCATCTTGAAGTTGCTGAGGTTGAGAAACACTGCTCTGGACATTGGCTAGAAGGTTTCGGGGGACCTATATTTGCACTGGCTTGAAAGTGTGTATAGCTTTCCATGTGCTCTGGGACCATTATGTGGATATAACTTGGAACACAGTACCCAGCATTCAAGCAAATTCAAGAATGGATCTTTTTCAGAATTCTGGCCTCCACGTGGAGGTCATGGAGAGAAAGAGATGGGACCAGCACCCATACCATTTTCTTTTCCCCTAGTTTGAAGTCTTTCAATTTTTGTTGTTGTTGTTCAGATTTATTCAGATGAACAGTTGTAGAGGGCTTTGAGAAGCTTTGAATTTAGTATTCTAAAGATTTGTTTAATTTCTATAGATCATGACTCCTTCATTTTTCAAGATCAGAATGCAGCTAAAGCAACAGTCTTTAGGTGCAACTGATCATAGCTGAGGCAGCTCCTAGCCCATGTTGGCTTACCTTGATACAATAAGCAGGACTGAACTCTGGATGGGAGACCCTGAGGAAATTCCACGTTTGTAGGTTAGACAGAAAATAAAAATCCCAGACATCAATGACAAGCCACTTCTGTACTGTTGCCAAGAAGTTTACAGTACAAGGATGTGTGCATGACATCCCTGGGAGCTGGGATCAATTCAAAGGAAATGCTTTTTTAATAGCAGAATTGCAGCAGGTTATATTCATATATCACTAAAGTTCTTGGGTTCGGAGAGCTATAAACTAAGGCTTCATTGTGCCCCCGATTCTGTTCCGGTCTTACCCAACCAGATATCTTCCTCACGATGTATTAGAGGAGCCTACATGGCCAATCTGAGGCAGGGGGTTGGACTACAAGACCTCTAAGGTATTTTCCAACCCTACCATTCTATGATTCAGTGAGTTTTCACACATCTTATGGCTGTCACTGGTAGTTTCAGCTTAAAGGTAAACACTATCATTGGTATAGTGAACTCAACTGTCTTGCTATCAGCTGGGGACAAGATGAAGGAAAGGTCACCTTCATGGCAAAAAGAAGAGGCAGCCAAGCCATGTTCGCACTGTTAAGTCCTGATGGGGAAAGGCCCTTAGACAGTCTACCTTCCTGAATAACCTCTGTAGCAGAAGATGTTTTTCCCTTTTTAAAAATGCAGATTAGACCATAAGACTAGCCCATTGAAACTTTAGCCTGGGTTCAATACCGAGTATCTTTTCAATAAACTTAAATCGTATAGTCTTAGGCACTTAAACTCTTTAACATTCAATAGGTTCAGCCTTTTCCAGCATAGAGATGAAAATGGAGAATATTTCAGCTGCTGGATTTTGGAGGCTTTTCTGAAGGAATCATCTCTATGAGCTACTGTTTGCTTCAACCTCTTGCTATCTGCATCTGTTGGAGAAAAATCTGTAAGAAGGATCTGCTCCATCCCACTGGCAACTTCCAGGTTTTCTCTCCCTTCTCAAGATGACGTTCGTTTCGTCTCCTCAAGCAGGACACAGGAGTTCTTCAGTCTCCCAACACTTTATGATGGGTTTGCAAAGCCAGGTCAAGCCCGCATGGCCATGTTCAGCAACACTCCATGGGCAAGACCCTGATACACAGGAAACTCTGTGTATTTACAATCAAGCAACAAGGAAATGCAAAATTATAAATGTGATTGGTTACAAATCAATTATAAGAAGACAGTTTTAAAATAGACCCGTGGTGCTAAATGTATCTGCTAAATGTTAAACCACAACTTCAGCTAGTTCTAGCTGTCCTTGCCAACTTCTTGAAGCCTAACTACAAATGCAACATAGAAGCTATCCTTACATACCTACTTGCTTCTAGTACTTGCTTAATATTTGCTGCTATGTGCTAAAACTATTATTAATATTCCATTGGATTAAATTCTTCCACACATCCCTTCAAGATTTAATGACTGTAGACATGTGGCTGCTGCATGAGGGTTGGTGTACTGGGAATTCACTTTCAGGCACACTGAGAAAAAGATTCACATTTGGTTCCCACTATCAGTTGGGAAATGCCAACATGGCTGAAGTGTATGCCACAACAATTCAGCCAGGAACCTGAATCAAAAAGCCAGAGTTGGAGGAAACAATCTAGCCAACCATCTGTACCTCCTCCTTAGATTTCCAGAGCTCTCTAATGGCCACAGCCCTGTAAAACAAAGTTTAATTTCTAAATCAGAGTCTGTATTCACACACTGTTAGGTAACAATGAGGCTCATATAGTTTTGACTTTGTGGTTTGTTTAATAGAGCCTAGCTTATTGTGCAGCATGAGCTCCGTCAGCATGCGGCAGAGCCTAACTTGGCTTCTCATCTGTTACTGGTCAGATCGAGTAGAAGGATAAAACAGTGTAGTTCTTCTGGGTATTATTCTTGACTGTTTGCAAGGCACAGGGTATAGTAATCTAGCCAACCAGATTTTAGCCTTGGATATCATGCAAACTCTTAATCAGTTTACAGCTCAGTGTGTCATATGAATCTGGAAAAGTGGGTTAAGTAAAACAGTTAATTAAACATGGTTAAGTGTCATGCAAACCCACATAATTTCTGGTTCTTGGCTGTGCTAGCCAAGGATGGTAGGATCTGCAGTTAGAAACTTAGAGGAGGCACAATACTTTTATACCCTGATTTCCATTGACCCACAACTCCTAACATCTAACCTCATGTGTATTTACCTAAGAATATACTACATTATAGCAAATTGCTTCCTACATAGTCAAGTAGAGTAGTTCCTTTTAACTAAGTTCTGATACTGCAAAGACATTGGCAGGTGATACCATTTATTCTTTTTCTTGATTATGAATAATTCTTATTAAAAGAAGATTTCACAAAGATTTTAAAAGCTACAGAAACATAGACGAAGAAATGGAAAAAGAAATTATAAAGGAGTAAAAGAAAAGGTGAAGAATAACAAAAAAGCAAGAAAAAGAAATATATCTAAAGAAGCAACTTCCAATCTTTTTTGCAGCAGTTACGAACACAGCAATTACCATCTCCACCCTCCCATGTTGCATATCATAGTTCCCTTCTTCCCATAATCAATCAATAAATCCTGAAATCAGCAGTTCATTTTTATCCATTTTCAGCAAAGAGTCTATAAATGATTTCTAGTCTTTTATAAAAGTAGTTGTAGTTCCCTCAAACAGATCAATTTAGCCATTTCTGCAAACTCAGCCATCTTCACAATCCATTCCTCCATTATTGGTGTTTCTCTAGTCTTCCACCTTTGCGCATATAATAGCCTCACTGCAGTTCCCTTTCTTTCTTTCTTTTTCTTTCTTTCATTTATTTATTATCCCACCGTTACTATTTTTATAAATAACTCAAGGTGGCGAACATACCTCATACTCCCTCCTCCTATGTTCCCCACAACAACTCTGTGAGGTGAGTTGGGCTGAGAGGGAGTGACTGGCCCAAGGTCACCCAGCTGGCTTTCATGCCTAAGGTGGCACTAGAACTCACAGTCTCCTGGTTTCTAGCCCAGCACCTTAACCACTGGACCAACCTGGCTCATATATAAAACCAATTGTCTCCCAAACTATTCCTGATTTCGTACCAACAGTCATTCAACTAGCCAAAGGGCTTGTGTATGGGAAAACCTTTCTGTCAGCACTAATGTAGCCTGTTTGTTGTAGTGGTTGACAGATTGCGATAGAAATCAGCAAAGTTTTAGTTTGAATCACCTTCACCATAAACTTTCTTCTAGACCACAGATTGTAGACATTGTAGGAGGAGAAGGAATTTGGCAGCACCTTTTCTGACTAACACATTTTATTAAGAAGCATAAGCTTTTGGGACTGCAGCTTACATCATCAGATGCAGCTCACAAAAGCTTACACCTTTTGCTAAAATTTGTTAGTAGGAAAAGGTGCTACCAGACTTTTTTAATAGGCCTCAGGCCTCCCATCTACAACAGGGGTAGTTATGAGTTATTCAAGGATTATTATAATGTTTACAGTTAGAGCATACATGTGAAGTGCTTTGAACTCACAAGAAGCATTATGTTATAAAAGTGTTCTTAAGCAGGTGATGCTTTCTTGGCAAGGAGATGAGTTTCTGGCGGCCACCATTCACACAGCTCTTAAAGAGGGGGCTCCAGAATGGCTGGCAACTTCTTGCCATTCTCTTTTCCACATCTCATGACCTCTGGAAGAAGAATAGTCCTCAGAGAGGTCATTTTGCACCTTGCTCTACTATCCACATGAAAAATGGTTGTCTGTGGACCACTTCTTGCCAACCATTTTGATGTGCAAACTATGTGGCACATCCCAACAGTTGTGGGTGTCCTCTGGGGGAAGGGGTCTTCATAATTGAAGCATAATCCAAATCGTCCCAAACTCTCTCTAAGCGGCCTATTGGGTTTTCTGATACTACCAAACTCCCTCTTGATTTGGAAATTCATTTTTCTTCTCCAATATGTGACTTGGTAGAATGTGGGAAAACAATAGAACAGCAGAGTAACTTAAAAAAAAACCACTTGAACAAAGAATCAATCCACTTTTATTATGTAATTTAAAAAGAGTTCTGCAAGGTCCCTTCAAGGTTATACTTTTGGTTAGCTTCTTGGGGACTTTTTACTCTCATAGCAAGATGACTCCCAGTAATTTATATTGTGTAATTAGTAGTGTAGGCTACTAATATTTGCCTTCCCTGGCAATAAATGCCATTTGGGGGAGGGTTGTTTTGAATAGTTTTTGTTTTAATTTTATTGTGTATTTTATGCTTGTTCGCTACCCAGAGTACCTTCTGGTAGATGGACAGCCATCTAAGTTTAATAAATAAAATAAATAACTTTTCCAGACGTGGTCCTCTGACAGAGAAATGGGGGGGCCATCAGACCCCTTCTTCTACCCACAGCTCCCATTCTTTCTCCTCAGTCCCCTTTCTTGCTGGAATTTAACCTGGGAGGCGGTGCCCTATGTATCATTCTTTGAGTGACAGCTATACTACTCAATCATCACAGAAAGGTGGAATCTACCTTGAAGCCTGATGCTAATTTCTTCAGCCTACCTCCTTCTTGAAAGTACACCTGAGCAGCAAGGAAGCTGAAATCTAGGACTGACATTTTGGCATTTGATTTTGGCAAAGCAGCAGTCCACAAATGCCTTTCCAAGTCTGTTTTTCACTCTTCATTATTTAAAAAGTCCCTTACAAATCAAATCCTGTCTCCTTGATGCAGTATTTAACCCACTGAATAGTTTTTAAAATAACCAGGATTTTACATCTGTAATCTACAGTTTTGTTGTTTATTCGTTCAGTCGCTTCCGACTCTTCGTGACTTCATGGACCAGCCCACGCCAGAGCTTCCTGTCAGTCGTCAACACCCCCAGCTCCCCCAGGGACGAGTCCTTCACCTCTAGAATATCATCCATCCACCTTGCCCTTGGTCGGCCCCTCTTCCTTTTGCCCTCCACTCTCCCTAGTATCAGCATCTTCTCCAGGGTGTCCTGTCTTCTCATTATGTGGCCAAAGTATTTCAGTTTTGCCTTTAATATCATTCCCTCAAGTGAGCAGTCTGGCTTTATTTCCTGGAGGATGGACTGGTTTGATCTTCTTGCAGTCCAAGGCACTCTCACAATTTTCCTCCAACACCACAGTTCAAAAGCATCGATCTTCCTTCGCTCAGCCTTCCTTATGGTCCAGCTCTCGCAGCCATATGTTACTACGGGGAACACCATTGCTTTAACTATGCGGACCTTTGTTGTCAGTGTGATGTCTCTGCTCTTAACTATTTTATCGAGATTGGTCATTGCTCTTCTCCCAAGGATTAAGCGTCTTCTGATTTCCTGACTGCAGTCAGCATCTGCAGTAATCTTTGCACCTAGAAATACGAAGTCTTTCACTGCTTCTATGTTTTCTCCCTCTATTTGCCAGTTATCAATCAAGCTGGTTGCCATAATCTTGGTTTTTTTGAGGTTTAGCTGCAAGCCAGCTTTTGCACTTTCTTCTTTCACCTTCATCATCAGGCTCCTCAGTTCCTCCTCACTTTCAGCCATCAAAGTGGTATCATCTGCATATCTGAGATTGTTAATGTTTCTTCCAGCGATTTTAACTCCAGCCTTGGATTCCTCAAGCCCAGCATGTCACATGATGTGTTCTGCGTACAAGTTGAATAGGTAGGGTGAGAGTATACAGCCCTGCCGTACTCCTTTCCCAATCTTAAACCAGTCCGTTGTTCCGTGGTCTGTTCTCACTGTTGCTGCTTGGTCGTTATACAGATTCTTCAGGAGGCAGACATGCTTACCTGTAATTCCAGGTGTCATTTGACTGCCCACCTTAGCATTCCAGTCTCCCGTGATGAAAATAAAATCTCTTTTAGGCGTGTCGTCCAGTAGGTGCTGCAGATCCTCATAGAACTGCTCTACTTCAGTTTCTTCAGCATCTGTGGTTGGGGCATATATTTGGATCACTGTGATGTTAGATGGCTTGCCCTGAATTTGAACTGAGATCATTCTATCGTTTTTTTAGATTGTATCCAAGCACTGCTTTAGCCACTTTACTATTAATTATGAAGGCTACTCCATTTCTTCTGTGGTCCTCTTGTCCACAGTAGTAGATCTGGTGGTCATTTGATGTGAAGTGGCCCATTCTAGACCATTTCAGTTCACTGATGCCCAAAATGTCTATCTTGAATCTTCACATCTCACCAATAACCACATCCAATTTGCCCTGGCTCATAGATCTTACATTCCAGGTTCCAATGGTATGTTGATCCTTAGAACATCGGATTTGCCGTTCACCACCAGCACCATCGGCCGCTAGCCGTCCTTTCGGCTTTGAGCTAGCTGCGTCATCACGTCTGGGGCTAGTTGAACTCATCCTCTGTTCTTCCCCAGTAGCATTTTGACCATCTTCCGACCTGGGGGTCTCATCTTCCGATGGTATACCGACATATCTCTGGTTGTACTGATCCATTGAGTTTTCATGGCAAGAATACTGGGGTGGGTTGCCATTACCTTCCCCAGGGATCACATTTAGTCTGACCTCTCTGTCATGACTTTCCCGTCTTAGGTGGCCCTTCACGGTTTAGCTCATGGCATCATTGAGGTGCTCAAGCTCCAGCACCACGACAAGGTAACAATCCTTTGCTGAAGGTAATCTACAGTACAGTAAAGCAATACAAAACATTCAATCATCTGCAGGAGACTGTATCCCCACTTTCAGCTACACACATGGTATAAGTGTTTGGTATATTGTTTTCTGCTACAGATTAAGGTTACTATAGTAACTAATCATTTTGGCCAGGTGAAGAGGTTGGATTTAATTGTCCTTTTTTCAGGTGTTAATAGTTGAATTGCCTGAAGGGAGGGCAGGTAGCTTGTTAGTTCTTTCTCTTTAGGCATGTAGAGAGTAAGCAGCTCTGAGAGAGCCTGTGAGAATGCAGAAGCCTGTAAATATGTTTTTGTGCTTTCTGTAAATAAATTTATTTTTATAGAAATGCCTGGTGTGTGACTTTTCTGATCTCTCCTGGGCCAAATGCTTTCTAGCACTCTGCCAACAGTAAGCACATTTAGGCAAACTGATGGGGCTGGTGACCCATTTAATGCTCATGGGCACATTCACAAAATGGCTGCCTTGGGAGACTGACCTGTTCACAAAATGTTGTGATAGTGGCTGGTACTTTATTTTTCAGCATCTGTGCTTCCTGTTTATTTATAATAAAAATTGTCTTTTTAAAAAAGGTGGAAAGGGCTATGGAAAGTTGTAATTGAAGAGTAAATGAAAACATCTTGCACACCTAACTTTTAAAATGATGCATTAGAAATCAAATTCCGAAATGTACTTAGTAAGTCACACCCTCTTCAACCTCAAATTACAGATTTGGAATGTTAACTGTGTACCTGTGTGCTCTACAGAGGAAGTAAAGAAAGCACAGTACAGTACATTGTTTCATGTGTGTTTCAAAGTGCTGTAGAAATCAGTACAATATGTTGAGTTTCATTAACTTCCAAGAAGACCATTCTTTGTTCAAGACCAAGTTCTTTACTTGGAACACAACTAGGCATGACCTAATAGAGACAATAGCCAAAGAAATCAGAATAAAAAGAAATTATATTTTTATTGAGCAAGATATCCAAGGCATTGCATTTGACAAGACACAAGGGTTTACACTTTATGGCCAGAGTACTGTACTCACTAGTATTTTAGTATCTTTCTAAGATGAATGGGTGTAAGTGATACTGTTGGCAAAACATTTTGGATTCTTGCCCTCATCCCTACATGCGGTTGACTTTTAAAACTGATAAGCATGCGCTGAAGAATTTAAAAAAACACTAACAAGAGAAACCACATTTTCTCCCCAGATGTTTATTTCTATTGGCATTCCTTTAATTTTTTATAGGACAATAAGTATTGCCCCTAAAATATTATGCCATGAAATATTTACTAGGCTGCTTTTTCCCATGTGGTATTCTCCAGATGTGCTCCATTATAATTCCCATGTTCCCCCAGCCATTTGAATGAGTAAAGAAAGGCTGAGCTAGATTAGCACTCAGTAGGCAATACACTTCTTGTTTCTCAACTACATACACACACCAACAAAAAAAAGATTGAAAACAGATTTCAACATCAAACAATGACTTATTACTAGCATCTTTACATGAAACTACTGGGGGAAACTCATCCAGAGTTTTGGAATTAGATGCCATCAGTATGAAGAAACCCTGCTCTACTACACCCAATTTTCAAGGAAGGAATCCGTACCCCTAAATGTTGCTTAACCTCGATAATAGGCTGGATGAGAGAAAACAAGTTGAAATTAAATCCAGACAAGTCAGAACTGCTGTTGGTATGGAAAAAGCTGGATTTGGAGTGAAGCTTGCTCCACATAGGGTTGTAGCTCCCAGGAGCAGCAGTTTGGAGTCTAGAAGTGACCCTTGATCCCCAGCTGTCACTGGACTTCCAGGTGGCAGCCTTGGCAAGGAGAACGTTTGCACAATTACAAGCTAGTGCAGCAACTGCAACTCTTCCTAAGCCAGCTGGACTGTGGAGAAGTTACAATCTTTCTGGACTATTGTAATGAGCTGCGTGTGAGGCTACCTTTGAAAAGGGTCTAGAAATTGCAAATGCTACGAAGTAGGGCAGCTAGGCTGCTGACTGGTGAAATGTATAGAAATCATATGATTCCTGTAATGAAATGTCAACAATTGCTGATGTCTTCTGGGAATAATTCAAGAGGTGGTACTAACTCATAAAACCCTACACAGCTTAGGGCTTGGCAATCTGTGGGACTGCCTCTCTTGCTATGAACTTGACCGACTACTCAGATGATCAGGAAATGCTATTCTGAAGATACCCTGTTGTCAAAGGTTCAGCCATCTGGTACATGAAAAGTGTCTTCTCCTGCATGGCTCCAGAGTTTTTGTATTGCTTCACTTGTGTTGTTAAAAAGTTAATTCAAGCAAGTAAATCCTCTTAGTGCTGCAGTTACTACATTTGATTATGAGGAGGGGAGAGAAAGTGGCAAAAAATAAAAATCCAAGGGAACAACCAGTATCAGAATATCTTTTTAAAAATGCATGTTAGAGTTGTACACTCTCCACTTATTGCAAGGAAACAGTTTCAGTACTTTAAAAACTACCATATACACCATTCTGATCAGCAAAGTTATGTACAGTGGAGTTGCTGCAATTAAGCTGTAATGATCAATGTTTAAAATGTGATAAATACCAATTGACTTAATATTTACACCCTGTTTTTCAGCCCCTTGGTCTCAGGGCAGCACACAGCATCCAATATTACAGCCATATACACAATGGCTTTCCAGATGTTGTAAGGCTGCAATTCCCACCATCTCTCACCACTGGCCATAATGCCAAGTGCTGTTGAACACTGGAACTCAACAAAAATGAAGGCCATACATTGTCATGCTTATACATAAGCACATTCAAATCAATGGGACTGGATAGTCATGATTACCTTAAACCTCTCTGATTTCAGTGGGTCTTTTTTTAAGTGTGACTAAGTCTGGATCCAATGTAGTAGTAACAACAATAACCTGAAAACAAGCTGGAACCTAGATCAAATATTCAAAACCTAAAATAAAATCACGGCAGGCGTGGAGAGAGAGGTAGAACAAAATGCTTCCTTTAAAATACCAATTTTAAGCACTACTAAAGAAGGGGTCAAACAGACCACTTGGAGTAGGGAATTCTACAGCCTGGTGTCACAACTGAGAAGTGGTATTCCCCAGCTCCACCACACAAGGGCACAATGCAAGGTTCCTGAGGAGGACTGTGGCAATCATTGAAAGTTTACAGCCAATAAGCAGCATTTTGGATGGTGTTCAGAAGCAAGTCACTAACCAAAGTCAACTGAACAAAATGGAGCTATATACTAATTTAAATCGAGCATATTTCAAGTTGAATTTGTAATCTTGATGCATTCTGTATCCACTGAAGTTTGCAAACCATTTTCAGAGGCCACCTCATATAGAAAGCATTAGAGAAATCTAATCTAGAGATTGTATATTAACAAGGATGACTTTCTTGATTTACTATATTTTGAAATTCCAAAGTTGTCTCCATGCATAGTCTAGGATTTGTAGAGGAACAAGGAATGCCTTGTGGCCCCAACTTGTATGTCATGTCTTTATTCCAGCATCCCATGTGATATAGATACAGATATACCACTTTTCGTTTTAAGAAATGTAGGCTTTCCTTTTCAAATCTAAGCATAGCAAACTCCCAAGCCAAAAGGGAACAAAGCATCAAGGATGTGATCAGCAGTGGGGCCCAACTTCCCACTTTCTCCCTGTGCACTGATGAGACTTTGGAAAGAGGGCTATATATTTTGCACAAGCTAAGAATCTATATTAACACATCAATGAGAATTTTTAAAGCATTTTCCTACTGACCAATAAATCCTTTACATTTAAAACTACAATATTATTTACTCATGAAATTGAAAATCGGATATTAAAGTACATTAAGTATTGGCTTTCTGGCATTTTATAATCGTAGCTTTGACCCCTGACCTCAGTCCTCCTGTTCCATCCACTGTTCTTGGTTGTCACTTTTCTTTTTGCTACAGGTCTTGACATGATGAACATGTAAGTATGAATCTAATTTCAAAATTCTAAAATAAGCCCACTGCTTCCAGACACACAAATGACGATGCACATTGTTCTCCAAAAGCTCCTGTTTAGAAAGCAAAGATGATGCGAATATTAATAGCCTCTACAGAATTGTCTTTAGAAGTTAAGATTTCTGCCCAGTATGGATTCTCTGGTGTGAAATAAGGTGCGATTTCTGATTGAAATTTTTCCCACAGTGGGGACATTTATAAGGTTTCTCTCCAGTATGAAGCCGTTGATGTATAACCAGCCCAGAATTGAAGCTAAAACTCTTCCCACAATCCTGGCAGGTATATGGCTTCTGCCCCGTGTGAATGCCTTGATGCGAAATGAGATGCGATCTCTGATTGAAGCTCTTCCCACAATCAGAACATTTATATGGTTTCTCCCCAGTGTGGATTCGTTGATGTATCACGAGACCAGAGTTGTAACTGAAGCTTTTCCCGCAGTCGGGGCATTTGAAGGACTTCTCTCCCATGTGGGTCCTCTGATGGGAAAGGAGATGAGATTTTTGACTGAAGCTTTTTTCACAGTTGGAGCACTTATATGGCTTCTCCCCGGTGTGGATCCGCTGGTGTATTATGAGCCCAGAGTTGTAACTGAAGCTCTTCCCACAGTCAAAGCACTTGAACGGCTTCTCGCCTGTGTGGGTCCCATGGTGAGAGGTCAGATGGGATCGCTGGTTGAAACTCTTCTCACAATCGGGGCATTTATACGGCTTCTCTCCAGTGTGGATTCTCTGATGGACCATAAGACCTGAGTGATTGCGGAAAGTTTTCTCACAAATGATGCAGAGATATGGCTTCTCTGCCAAGTGGACAATCTGAGGTCTGTTAATGCCTACACTCTGGCAGAAGCTGTTTTCCTGCTTGCTTGGCGTGATTTTACTTTCTCCAATGTGGATCAGTTGCTGGATTACTATTTGGTCAAGACTTTTTAAACTCTCCTCCTTGCACTGACCGGCTTTGCCTTGCATTTTATCAGAAGCGACTTTTTCTCTCCTCTCCGGCAGCAAATTGTAGTGACTTTTAGTCCCCCTTTCCTGTTTACATTTTTGAGAGACGCTCTCTTTAGATCCTCCTCTAAAGATCACCTGCCTTTCTACAGGCTCTGGCTCTTCTTTTATGGACATCTGCTTCTCAGTCTTGGCTGCCATCCCATCACCTGTTGAAGCAAACCAGATTTTAAACAAAAAAGAGGGTTTCCAGTCTTTTCCACCCATAATGTTGAACAGTAAGGGGCAAAAAGGAGAAGATGTATGAATAAATAAAGGGGAAAGGAGGAGGAAAGGAAGGTGAATGGAATAAATAATTCTGGAGGAAGCAATGGCAGACTACTGACTGACATCTGCAGAAGAGGCTCTTTGAACCTCTCTGGACAAAGAGAGGAAGGGAGATCACCCACAAATGCTCCAGACAGTTGCTCCTCACAAGGAGACCACAAGACAGTGGTCTCCAGTGGGTTTTGAGCACTGGGAGATGAGGGAAAGTCATCTTGCTCAAACCACAGTTGGCACCTTTAAAAGGACACTAAGTTTGCATACTTCCTTTTCTAATTGCTTTTGGAAATAGCTTATTAACTACTTTGCAGCTATAAGAAACCTTTGGATCGACAAGTCTGGGTGAGTCTGCCTTCAATCCTTAATGAAAAAAAAATTAACTACAAACTTAAGAACTTTAAAAAATTGAAATAAACAGCAAAAAGCTAATTAAGACTTTGATTTTAGAAAGTCATAAAGAGATTAAGGGTCCCAATAAAATTGAAATAAGATTTTGGAATGAATTGTAAAGAATCCTTCCTGTGGGAAAGTTGACTTGTTTTGAATTTTTTCTCAGACATAAAAGAGATAAACAATCTCAAAAATTGGACACTCTAGGGAGCTAAAGTTTTTAATTAAAGGAGAAGATTATATAAATCTGATTATCAGCTACAGAATGATGCAGAATATTGTAACATTGGAAATACTGAAGGACACTTTTGAAAAATGGAATCAGAAGTTAATATCAACAGTGTCAATAGTGATATTTCCTTCTGTGGATAGACTATGTCCAAAAGGTGTTTTGGAAGAAATGGAAGAAGAGGAACAAGTTTTAGCTGACAAGTCAGAGACAGAGTTGACACTGAAAGTGGATCTACAAATGACAGGCTATGAGAATGACATGGAAAAAAAATAGAGAATCCATTAAAGCTTTCAAATGACATTGGATCTAACCAAGAATAACCTCCAAAATTATATTACAGCAAAAATAATATCAGAAGAAATTTCAAATGCCCAAGTTGAGCAAGATAAATCTGAGGCATGGAAATACAGCATCATCCTTCCAATTTACTCCATTGATATGTGCTGAAGGATGATTAGACAAAGAGTTTGTATTTATTTTTTTAAAAAATAAACAAAATAATAAACACTCTGTTAGAGAATGTTTTGCTTATCTAAGATTTCAGGTTCAGAAACTTGCATTTCTGGTTAAGAAGGATGTTACAAACAAACTACACATAATTTCATACCCCAAGTATCAGATTTAAACTAATCCATGGGGTGTGGAAGTAAATTTTACTGGGGCTGCAAAGCTGTGGTGTTGGAAAGTGACTGTGGTAATTTCCAATTTAGTTTGCACCCAGCACACTCCCAGTCAACCCCTACATCCACATCAAAGCAAGCACGCATGCCGCTCAGTTCAGCTAGAGAAAATAGAACTTGACATTATTAAACATCAGCAAATATCAGACCCTGTTAACTGGCAAAACCCAGACAAAAGGCAGGCAGATGCAGGGAGAGAGAAAGACACAAACAAGAATTTATATTATTTATATGTCTCTAGCTATATATCAAAAGGACACAATCACTGGAAACTATACCGTGGGTAATTAGCACAGACAGTCCCCAAGGGACTGGTCTTTGCTTATTCCAGCTTTAACTCTTTTAAGTACATAATAGGAACAGACTAGAAATGGAAAGTAGGACACCAGGTGATTCAACCTCAATTCTGCACCACAAAGGAAACCATTTGATGGGGACGATGCATCCACCATGTGGAAGGACAGCTGGAACTCTCTCGCCATCTGCACTATTTTCCTCTGAAAGTTCATTCTGTGAGGCCCAGTATGAAAAATGCCTCTGAAAAGCCCATAAGCAACGCTTTAAAGCAGCATCTGTTTCCTGCCATGGTGCTCTACAAATTAATATTCAGTGGTACAATGTCACTGAACAAAAGTAACAGCCTTCTTGGCAAAATCAGGCATCACTATAAGCTTGTGCCACCATGGCCCCATCAGACATGTAGACGTCATATTTCCTGCAACATCACATATAAAATGGAGCTTAATTCACATTTATCTGTGATAAAAACATAACACAAGGAATCATATAAATCCCCCAGCCATTTAGTGAAGGCGCAGCAGCAGTTTGCAATGGAGTGTCTCTAGCACATATCTGCTGCACCTTTGGAGATCAACTGATTCACCTAACAGCAGAGTAGCACCCAGAAAGAAAGAGCATCGTTAGTTAGTTTTATTGCCAAGGAGGTGAGAAGTTAATATGCCACCTTGGAAACTGAGTAAGCCAAACTCAGTACTCATTTATTAATGAATTCTTTAGGGTGGGGGGATCCAAGAAGAGTTTGAATCTCTTGTTCTTTGAATGGCAGTCTGTCCAAGAAATGGACATCATAGTATAACTCAGATTTGAAGATAAGAAGGAAGATGTTGTGGTGGAACGCTTGGGTTAAAGAAAGGATTAATACTTTAAATCAGCTGATTCCTAATGGCTGTTTTAACTATTTTGAGAAATTGCCTTTTGAGATTGACCTACCTGCCTACCTGTAATATGGCATATACAATTGAAACATATGTTAACTAAACAGTTTGGCTCAAATGCTTTAGCCACCTCTGAGGTACCTGTAATTTTAACTTCCTTACGAGATGCAGTGCTTGAACCCAGGAAGTGAAATGAAAGTCAGTATTAATTATATACTTGAAGCCTGGAATGAAAAATTGGAATATCCAGTTTTGGAGAATCAGTCAGTCCAGGTATTAAAAAATGCAAAATATATCTTATGATTTATAAATAAAACATATTCATCAGAAAAATATTATTTTGGGTTTACTGGACTCCTCAAAGAATGTTAAAAAAGGGATAGACATTATGTTTCTTGATGTTTGAGGGCCCTTTAACCCATATGATTTGGTCTTGTTCTGCCCTTACTTGGGTTTAGAGTTTGTATATGTGTGTGTGTGTGTGTGTGTGTATAATGTATTTATATATATTTATATAGTATTGGGAAGAAATATTAAGGACCTCAAGGGCTATTGAATTATATCCCTAAAATGAGATTTGTCATCTCATTAAGAGTTTTGGCTCAATTGGGCTTGGAGTAGGACCAAGAGGATAATTTTATGCAATTGGATAGAAACATACTTTCCTGATTTTAAGGAATGGATTCAGGATATGAGTTATCTGTTTTTGAAAAGTCTCTCTGTTCTAAAAATATGATGACCATATGTTGTGATATGGTCTATATTTAGTGATACGCTTAGAAGTTTTTTTCTTCTTTTTGTCAAATTTAGTTTATTTTAATCACTATAATAGATTTATCCCTTTTTTTCTTCACTACATAAACACTAAAGCTTTGGGGGGTATTATGTAGAATTTTTTAATATTTCACCATTTCAAACCAATTTTAAAAAAGGCTGATCCTGGAATATCCATCTGCTCATTGTCAATAATGTTGGGATAATCTTGTTTCTTTCCCAGCCCAAGATCTCACATCTGTTGCGGACCTGACGATAGAGAAGAAATTATTGTTTCATATTGTTTTGTCTCAAATCGTTTAAATACTGTATACTTCCCAGAGTCATAAATGAAGTTCAGCAGACTATAAATTAATTAAAAAACAAACAAACAAATAAATAAATGGTGATCCATGTGGTACTAGGGCCCAGTACCCAAGCAATTCCATATATACTGAAAGTGCATTCATTCCAAATAGCTGAAAGCAGAATCAAAATAATTCTGGAATATTTATTCAGGGATTATTTTCTCTATGAGAGAATTTACATAATCTGGATTTACATAATCTTTTCTTTGGAAAAGAAATGTGATATATCTAAAACTATGCAGAGGTAGAAAAGTTTTAGACCATTTGGTACAATATTGGAATTCAAGATTATTCCATGAAGCTAATTGGTGGGAGAAATATTTTGCATACTTAAAGGATGTTACTCACTAGAGCAGTACCATCATGCCCACCAACTGGGATTTCTTGAAAGACATTATGCAAATTCAAGGAGATAAGCACACCAGCACTAGAAGTGGGTGGGTGGGGGGAGAAGACTACAAATCCGCTTGGATTTAACTCCGCTTCTGTGCTTCACCCCTGCAAACTGCTTCTTTACACTAACCCAGTAAAATCTGTCAAATTGAGCTCAACTCCTGGTTGAGTTTTCTTAGTAGCAATATGGAGGTAGTTTGCCTGTGCCTTCCCTGTGATGCTTTTCAATTTCCCAGTCTAGCCAACAGCCTTATGGAAGTATTACCCACGCCCAACCCTGCTTAGCTTCCAAATCCAGACAAGGTCGACCAAGGGCCAAGTGAGACATCACTGATGGCCTGTCCACCGACTGCAAGCATCAGCCATAGGGAAGCGACAACAGTCGGGACCCGCTACTGTGCGGCTTTCTTCTGCTTGTAGGCTTCTCTCCATCAACTGGCTGGCCATTGTCTGGGCTGGCACGCCAGATTAAACAGACTTTGCCCGCAGGGCTCTTTCACAACAAAATGCTCCCGAGCAAAAAATCCCCAACCCGATAAACCAAAAGAATGGCTCATCCTTCAGCTCGTGCCATTAAGTAGGAACTCCGTACTTCAGTTTAATTCGTTAATAGCAATAAATCTTAATTTTATAGAGTGCAGGTTTCAATCGCAGCTCGGCCCAAGCAGAGTGGCAGCTCGAATAATACCGGACGCAAGTCCACCCCAGAGGAGTCCCTCGTATGCAAGGTTTTCTCGGCAGACTGCGATAAGTATTTCTTCCCTATATTCCGCCTTAGAGCCTTTCTTTTACCTGATCCGCTCCCAGTTTATTCGGAGCTATCGCTAAATTGATGATAGTCTTCACTCAGGTCGAGTGATGGAGTGGTGATTCAAGGTCCTATCTATCTCACGGCGTTCACGATGGCGGCAAGTCTATTTACTACAGGAAGTTCATCCTCCTGGCTCAGTTGAGCGAAATGGAAAACGCCAGATACTTCCTAGGAAACAGTAATCAGAGCCCTCTCCTGGCAAGATAGAAAAGGAGCTGCTTCCACGCCGAAAAACACTTATTTTAGGTGCCGCCCACGAGAGGGTTTTTAAGTTACCAACACCTTTTTTTCCAAGGCTAGGTTTGCACGGGGCCAATTTCATTATATTTCTGAACGCAAAAATCATCTTTGCAAGTACTGTAAAAAGCTAGCACATCAGGAGAAATTGTTTTGCCAGTTCCACGTTACAGTGATTGTTTTTGATCTGCAGGGAGCTTTATTGCTCTTTCCTGGCACGGTACTATTCAAAAACATAATTTCTCGCAACAGTACTCTAAAAGAATTACGCTGATCATTCAGACATCTGCATTAACTACATTTGAATATAAGTACTATCTAGGATGCTAAATAATATATATATTTAAATATAATTACATTATTAAATAAATATATTTAATTGATTAATTGATTAATATATGAAATAAAAATATAAATATATGTAATATATAATGCATATTTTATATATATGTATGTATGTACATATGTAATGCATATTATGTATTTATGTATGTATGATCTAGGATGCTAAAATGTGGAGTAGAATCATGAAGTTTCCACATATTGTGGTCAGAAGGAGCTATTTTTGGATGTTCCCCTGTGCTAAAATAAAAGCATATCAAAGAGAAAGGCATTTTAATTATGGATTTGTTTCTCACTTGCAGGTCAATCATAAAGATTCTTGATGATTGGTGCCTTGCACTTATCATCCCTATATTATTATATTTTTATCCCATCTTTTTTATAAATAACTCAAGGCAGCAAATATATCTAATACTCCTGCCTCCTATTTTGCCACAACAACAACCCTGTGAGGTGGGTTGGGCTGAGAGAGTGACCGGCCCAAAACCACCCAGCCGTTTTTCATGCCTAACAGAGGCCTAGAACTCACCGTCTCCTGGTTTCTAGGCCAGCACCTTAACCACATAAAAAAATATTAAAAAGGATGTAGGGCAACTGTCAAATTAACAGCCAGTCAGATAAATTAATGGAATCTGCAAACTTTAGGTGGGCCACGCCTGTTGGAAATTCTGAGATTGGCTGCCTAGTAGAAACATTTTTGTGAATGGGGATGCTAGTTTGTGGGTGAGCCAATTTATAGTTGATCAGTGTTTAATTTTGTATCATTTGGCTGAGTAATATAATGCTATAGATCAGGGAACATTTTTTGCTGCTTTTGTTGATTTTAAAACAGCTTTTGACTCTACAGTATTCCAAGGGAAAAATTATGAAGGACATTGGAAGTTTCCACAATAGATCATCTTTTTTCACTTATTTGTGCCCTGTATGAAAATACCTGTCTGAGAATTTGTTGAACATATTCAATTTTTCAAAAAGAAAGAGAGAGAGAGAGAGAGAGAGAGAGAGAGAGAGAGAGAGAATCAATCTGGGCTACTTTTCCAGTTTATTTTCTATATTAATTCGTTGGTTCAAGCAGTCTCTGGTCCTATCTTCTATTCCCCAACGGTGGCTTAGTAGACAGATTCCTACCTGTGCTGAGCTGTTGGTACACCTGGGCTCTCATTTTCTGGCCTTTGCCTCTTACTCTTCTGAAGAAAAGTTCATTATTAATTACTCTAAGGCCACAGTCATGTTTTTTTCTAAGTATTGAGAGCCAGTTTGGTGTAGTGGTTAAAGCACCAGGCTAGAAACCAGGAGACGGTGAGTTCTAGTCCTGCCTGAGGCACAAAGCCAACTGGGTGACATTGGGCCAATCACTTTATCTCAGCCCTAGGAAGGAGGCAATGGCAAACCACTTCTGAAAAACCTTCCCAAGAAAACTGCAGGGACTTGTCCAGGCAGTCTCCAAGAACCAGACACAATTGGATTTATAAAAATGAAGTATAGTTGGAAGATCAATGGACATAAGAGAGAGCAGGTTAAAATGCACAGGTATCTGAGTAGTGTTTGCTAGCCTCAGGCTCCTGGATGGCTCAGATTATGCATATTACGCTGTTTGCTGAGAGATGTGTAGCTGTGATTCTTAGGATTATTTTCTAAAATTGGGGATTCTATATTCCCTCCACAATTAGTGTTTTCTGGGGCAAGGCAGTTGCTAAGATACATTATTATATGGTGCATAGGGCTGTGTTTACAATGACTTCTCCATCTTGGAGGCAATGCAGTCTAAATTCCTGGAGGTCCCTTGGTGTGTTCCCAATCCCAGTGTAGCCCTGTGCTTGGAAGCAGAGGCTATTTCAGTAGCAGCCTGAGTCTGGATAAGTAAGATAACTTAATAACTTAAATTGACATTCTGTTCTGAGAGCTTTGTCCCTCTAATTCTGCTAAAAGAGTTGGTCTGTGTACATCAGTCTTGAGATCTTTGAATTTCCCCGAAGCTAAAATTTTAAAGTGGAGAAAGAAACATTAATAACCTGCTCTAGGCTGATAATACTTCTCTGACAGCTGAAAGTGCAGATGATCTGCAAGCTCCAGTAATAAAGGTCAAGGGGGAAAAAATGGGACTACAATCAAATTCAAAGAAGATGGCAACATTCAAAACGAATTCAAATTCAAAACTAATGACAACAGATAGAGCAACTGTTCTCAGAATTAATGAAGATACCAAAGTGGTGGACAACTCCTGCCTTTTAGAATTGACCATCAGTAGCAAAGGATCTAGCAGTCAAGAAATACACCACAGATTAGTACTTGGTAAGGTAGCAATGAAGGCTTCGGAAAGGCTATTCTGATGCCATGATGTATCTAATCCTACACAGAATTGTTCAAACAATTATTTTTCCCATTTCATTCTAAGGGCTTTGTAGAGGCATGTTAGAAAGAACATTGATGCTTTTGAACTTTGGTGTTGGAGAAGACTCTTGAGATCAGTGTTTCTCAACCTTGGGGAATTCTGGGAGTTGAAGTCCACACATCTTAAAGTGGCCAAGGTTGAGAAACACTGCTTGAGATACTGTGGATAGCCAGGAAAACAACCAAATGGATCACAGAACAAAGCAATCCAGAATTTTTATTTGAGACACAAACAATCAAGTTCAACCTTTCATTATTTTGGCCTCATTATGCAAAGATCCATCTCCATGGAGAAGTCTATAATGCTGAGAGAAACTGAAGGAAAGAGAAGAGGGTGACCAACAGATCTGTCCAGCAAGGTGGGTGGATGTGATGACCACAGCAATGAATACACCAAGAAATCTAAAAGCCCAAGTGAAAGAAAAATCATCCTGATGAGAATCTGTCTATGTAGTTGCTAAGAGTTGACACCGACCTGATGGCACTTATTGATTAATCAAAGCTGAAGAAGTTGTTAGACAGCAAACAGTGGATATTAATTCTCTGAATGATAATGCTATGATCTCCTTTTGCTTTGAGATGGGAAAGCAAAAATTTCACCCTGGTTAAATGCCTGGATATAGCAGAATATTGTAGGGTTTTCACATTGTTTTAACCTGCTTCCTTCAGCATTATTGGAAGAAAGATATTGATGGATACCTTTGCAGAGAGGTTTTGCTCCTGTCATTCACCGGTCTGAACTGTGGGCTGTTACTTTCCTGATTTTACGGTGACATCCATCACTTGTATTTAACTCCAGTTTTAAGCAAGCTCCCTGGCTTTTCCACCTCATTTCGTTTTGTGCATCATAACAATGATGTTAAAGCTGGCCAGATTTTGTTCAGTGCTTGTGTATTCAGGAAACAATGGTGAAACTCAGCAATTTTACCCTCTAAGTCTTCCAGTTTATAAACTGTTAGAAATTGATTGTGGGTTGGGAGATGTGTTTCCTTTTTTAATTGTTTTTGTTTGCTGTTGTTGACCATAAGAAAAGCAGCAATCACACACAAGGAGGTGTTTTGCTTTTTTCAAAATAGCAGCACTGAAAAGTGTGATTCCCCCCACATGAATGTACAAGAGGCACATGATCTACAACTTCATTCAGTTGCATGAATCTCAAAGCAATACCGCAGAATGCCGTTGCACCAATATTTGATTCTCAACCTGTTTCTATCAAAAAATAACATAAAATCTGGTGGATGCCCTAATCCGGGTTGGGTCATCATGTGGAGGAAAGGCCATTCGAAGATTCGATGTGTGCCTGCTATGTTAAGTTCAATCAAAGATGGAAACTGAATCATCACTATAGCAAATACTAATAAAGGAGTGGAACTGAAATATAAAATGCATCCTACATCCTAACAGGTCAATGAAGGGCTGAGGTGACACGGCAGGGTGACAGACACGCTTGGCAAGGGATAAGAGAACAAGCTGCAGAGGTCTCTATTAGAAGACTCCATTGTTAGGACAGCCCACCTCTACTACCTATTTTCCCCAGCTCAGGTTGAGTTCAGCCAACTGAATTGTGAACAGGTATGTAAGTTGGTATTATTGCAATCAATAAAACTTTATTGCTGCTGAATCTCAGTGTCTTGTGTTGCTCACTGCATAAGATTAGACTACCTCTTAGGCAGTTACATTATCAAGATGCAAACCATTAACTCAATTCTATGAGGAAGCAAGAGCAGTCTTCTTGAAGCTACATCCCTGTCTAATGTGGTCCTTTAGTGTTTCTCAACCTTAGCCATTTTAAGATGTGTGGACTTCAACTCCCAGAATACCCCAGCCAGCATTGCTGGCTGGGGTATTCTGGGAGTTGAAGTCCACACATCTTGCTGGCTGGGGTATTCTGGGAGTTGAAGTCCACACATCTTAAAATGGCTAAGGTTGAGAAACACTGCTTTAGATGTGGCTGAACTGCAGCTCCCAGCATGGCCGGCCATTAGCTATGCTTGCTGGAACTGCTTGGGAGCTCAAGTCCACCAATATCCGGAGAGCCATAGATTCCCCATCCTTGTATCAAACCTCTGCAATATTTATCAGCACAATGGATTTCCACTCTCAAATGGAAAGTCTGATTACTTTTACTTAAAACCAATTCAAGACCAACCTTGGTTGAAGACTTAACAGTTAAGTCTTCCATACAAGGCAGTGAAGCAGTATGCTAACTGACAGTTGAATTTAGCAGTCAGAAAAGATCAAACTCGGGACCTGACAAATGAATTGCAAAATCAGACAACTGCATACAGAACTTCTCTGTCTGAATGGTAGGATATGTAGATAAAACCCTTCCCCAATCAGGTGCTGAGGGTAAGATCCCATATTCAGAATAACAACAGTGAAAAATTGGGACAGACCTCCTGTCTGTTCTATTAATGATAACTCTTCATCTTGGGAAGAGTGAGAAATCCATAGCTGCAGCAATCCTTTGCCTTTCTTATCTGATGGACAAGTGTTACCAGAAGTCCTATTGCAGTCTGGACAAAAAACTGCAGAGGGGGTAGCACCCAAGATACTTATTTTGATTACTGTCTTTTAGGCTCAGAAAAGATAGCAAATACGTGTAAAATACAAAACTGAAAAGATGAACAAAATCAAGACAGATATATCATCCTGGACCATTCAGAACTAATTGCTGGACTTAGGAGAGGTATTGTTGATATTAAACCAACAAGGATAGGCTAGCTAATATGCTTTCAAAGACTAGTATCTGCCTCATCAAATGTATGCAGTGCTATTCCCTGTTGCAGATGTATGTATATATACTTATAAACACACAGACATAAACACACAGACAGGAGATAGAATCCTAATCAGTAAAGCCAGAGGGATGTAAAAAGCAAAGAAATACTGATAGGGACAATTCAATTAATATATGCTGAATAAATACTGAATGTATGAAAGCAGTCCTGGATAACACAATCCTCATGAGTTAATTACTAGCAACACAAAAAAACCATATAGTTTCTACTTAGACAAAAATAAAATAATAACATTGAATTTCCTAGAAAACTGTAATGTAGCAGTTTCAAAAGATTTCCTTGATTTTTTTTTTCAGTCTTAAGGTGTAAATAAAATGTTTCCCTATTTCTGCCGCAGGTAAGAGTTAAAAAATAATTGACAATGTATGAAGCAGTGTGTGGATACAGAGGAAGCAAGATTGGCTTACAAAGATAGGAAGGTATGAAGAGGTATAATGAATATTGCTGATGTAAATTAGGTTTAGTTAGCTCTTCTTTTCTCTCTTGCTTCTAATTTCTTTTGCTTACTACTCCTCTTTATTTCTATTTTGCCCTCAAACAGAAAAGTGCAGATAAGGAAACTGTATGATGAGTATGTATGTATCTATGTACAGAGTAAGCCATCAATCACCCTAGGAATTGTTGATAAATTGCTTAGTGCACGCAACCCATTAGAACCAGTGTGCCCAGTTGAAATTATGGGAATATATTGTGGTCACTCCCAAGATGATTGCCTTGAGAAGGTCACCAAGCAATTGCCTTGATAGGTATGGCCCTTCATGGAATACCCATTTCCCAGAAGGACCACATTTCAACTTCCAGGACATTCTATGGACACCACAATTTAGCATTTCTGGTGGGGGGCAGGACTGAGCCCATTTCCAGGCAAAACACCAGATTACAACCTCTCACCAGATTTATTTTCTAATAAATAAATTTCTCTCACACAGCCTGAATAAGACCCACAGGCATTCCATCAAACAAGAATATTACTAGAGGCCTGGTGCTTTGTAATACATCCGCTTCCCATTAGTTTCTTTTTAATTAAAATAATCTTTTGTAAAAAAGTCAGATGGGGCAGGGATCCCAACAGCCCCAAGGGAAATGTAATTATGCTGTATTACTTTACAAAAGAAAGCTGTTGTACACAGGTTGCTTACAATCTAAAATTAGATCAAACAATATATGATGGCTTGGTTAGAGGAACAAAGAAGAATTTAGCATCCCAAAATATACTGTGTCTTAAGACTGGAACTCATAGATGATTTCCTAGTGTTCGGAATTTATATAGGTTTTTCTACAGTGTGGATCTTCTGATGCCTATTTAAATGTGATATCCACCTGAAGCTTTTCCCACACTCTGAGCATGAATAGTGTTTCTCTCCTGTATGTATCCTCTGGTGTGTAAGGAGGGTTGCGTTCACATGGAAACCTTCCCCACAGTCAGGGCATTTATAAGGCTTCTCAGAGGTGTGCACTCTTTGGTGCCTGATAAGGACTGAACTGTAACTGAAGTTTCTCCCACACTCAAGGCACTTGTAGGGTTTCTCTTTAGTGTGTATTCTCTGGTGGATAAGGAGGTTGGAGGTCCGATTGAAACATTTCCCACAGTCTGCACACCGGAAGGGTTTTTCGCCTGCGTGTTCAGTCTGGTGCCTGATGAGATCAGAACTGTATCGGAAGTTTTTCCCACATTCCAAACACTTGTAATGTTTCTCCCCTGTGTGAGTTCTCTGGTGGATAATCACATGGGAAGAGTGATTGAAGCTTTTCCCACAGGTCAAACAAGTGTAGGGCCTTTCTCCTGTGTGGATTCTTTGGTGAGCAATGAGGTGTGAACTCTTGCTGAAGTTCTTCCCACACTCAGTGCACTTATAGGGCTTCTCGCCTGTGTGGACTCTCTGATGGGCACGGAGAGCAGAGGTCCGGTTGAAGACCTTCCCACAGTCAGGACACGGATGCTGTTTCTTGGACATTCGGTTTCTTTGCCGAATTGGCCGTTCCTTGGAGCTTCCTTGAGACACGATGGGCTTCATTCTTCTGGATCCAGAGGGTTTCCCTATTCTCTTCCGGTTTTTAGAAGCTTCTTCTACCTGGGATTTACTCTTTTGGGGCATTCCTCCCATTCCCTTGTGTAGTTGTATCTGTCCTAGATTTTCCTCCTTAGAAGTGTCTTCCATCTTGGGTCCAGGGACTGGAACAGAACAGAAAATAAATAATTCTGAGATCCTATCACAAACCTGGGAAAAGAGCAAATAATAAATGGCATTTAGGAAGCATCCTCCTGAACTTGGAGGATTATATGCTACATTCTACAGTGATTCTTTCAAGCAAACCTCTAAAATAGGTCAACTTTATTGCCCTAACACCCTCCAGCTGAATCTGAAACACAGTCCAAAATAAACTCATGAGCTAAATTCAATTCCCAATGACAACATGGACATTAGAAGTGATTGGCCACTGTAACTCTCTGCAAAAGAAAAAAAGGGGGGGCCTCCCCAGACTTTGACTATAGATCAGGGCCGCAACTGGGGGGGGGGGCAAGCGGGGCATGTGCCCCAGGCGCTGCGCTGGGGGGGCGCCAAAATGAGCATGGGGGGCACCAAAATGGGCATGGAATCCATGTTTGCCCCGGGTGACACAGAGCCTAGTTGCGGCCCTGCAATAGCTTTAGGATTCCCTGGAAGTCTCCCAGCCAAATACTAACAGGTTAGACTTGATTTAAGTATTACCCAGGGTCAGATACATGGCAACTTCCAAGTTTATAATTTAAGTAAGCGATGAACTTATGACAAGTGGTTTACAGCCTTCTGACTTTAAATACAGTACTGCATTTCATTAGATCAATCATAACCAAGACATTGTTGTAGGAAATTTAAAGGCTGAAAGCAAAGTGATCAATGACAATCAAACAAGGACAAGTTTTATTGATAGCTTTCCTTTACCTAACTCATTAGAATAAAGTGATATAGGCAAGACTCCTTTGATAAAGAAACAGGTATTATGCAGGGGAATGGAATTGAAATAATATCTTTAGATCTGAAAAAAAGTGTTAATTTACAGATAAAGAGCAAAAGGGTTTTGCTGAATTATAATGCTGTGCAACCCCAAACACCAAAGCCAATAATGGGAGACTCTGCATGTTGTAACTCAGCAAGACTCCCCATTCTGGATTAAATTTGCATGTCCCATCACTTGAATACTCATCCTGAATGTATTGTACCTGAACAAACTGATCTAAAATCAGCTTTCATGCATAAAATCGTAAGAATAAACGGAAAGTGCTCTTCTAAGGAGAAAACAAGGCAACTGATTTATATCTCCTCCTCCCAATGTAGAATAGTTGAATCATAATCGCTGCCCTCCCTCTCCACTCAGCATCCAGTACCTTAAGAGATTTTGAACAAGGGTCCCTCCACATATACCTTTGCTGCAACGTCCCCCCTCCGACACACCTACAGATTTAGCAAAAAAATTGCATCAGGTCTGATGATCTACTCGTCTCTGATCATAAGAATGGAATGGAATGGATCTATTCCTCACCGGGCGCCCTCCACGTGTAACTCGGTGAAAACAATTCCCTGTCCGCTTTTCTCTTCCCTTCAAACACACCTATCCGCGTTAATTCTCCAGTTTAATTATCCTCCAAAAGAATTTCCTTCTCCTCCTCCAAGGATCCGTGGGACCGTTCTCTGCAACCCTTTTTCTTCTCCCCCAGAGGCTGCCCCTGAGTCACGTAGAACCCTCCCAGCGTTTAGCCAGGCTGGGCTTGCAGACGCGCTTAGTCCTCTCTTCGGTCGGACAAAGAGGAAGCTCGCGCACTCCCAGCAACCGCCGAAGAGAAACCGGCCTCCCAGGCTCTCTCGCCGAGTCTGGCTGTCTCTCAGCAGAGAGGAAAAGGGAGCGACTTCCTCTTGGCTTTCCTAGCTGAAATCGAGAGGCCTCTGGCGGCCAGTTTTCAACAGCGGAGTATTTTATTTAATTATTTTTGTTCTCTGTGGACATGGGGAGGGCAAGATTATGCTGACAAGGAAAAAAGCAAACAACCGAGAGCGTCTCGCCCCGTTAAAAGCAGAGCGACTGTGGAAAGTCCCGCTGAAGTCCGTGCAGCCGAGATCCGTCAGCTCGAAAACCCGCTCGTGGTAGGTCGGTGAGGAAGATGATGGAGAGCCGGAAGGCGAGGATGAGCAAGAAATGGAAGCGTTTATTCACGCGGATTGCAGTACTTTGGCAGAATAGAATATTTTATTATTTGCTTTGTCAAAAAATAAAAACAAAAAACTAATCCCCAAACAAACAATGTTGGAAAGTTTTTATTTATTCGTGTATTTTTATTTTATTTATTTAATTATTTTCTATCCCACCTTTATTATTTTTATAAATAACTATTTTTATTTTATTTTATTTTATTCGTGTATTTTTTTAAATTTTCCAAATGGCTCCTCAAGGCATTAATCTTTTTTTCCCCCTCAGCATCCTTTCAGGCTTTAGAGGATCTAGTTTAGTGTTTCTCATCCTTGACAACTTTAAGATGTGTGGACTTCAACTCCCAGAGTTGCCAAGAAAACTGCTGGGACTTGTCCAGGCAGCCTCCAAGAATCGGACACGATTGAACCGATTAAAAAAAAACTTTCCACAGAAAAAGTAAGGCGACTTCCCTGCTATAGAGTGCTACTATTATTCCTTGCTTTCCTCAGGGGTATTATGGGACAGCCAGTGGCGGGGTTATGAGCAGAGTTAGTGTGTCATAAAACCACCTAAAGCTTGTCAGCTATAAAGTTAGGGAGAGGAAACTGTAATCCAAAATAGTCCTGGATTTATTTAAGGATTCTCTCCTAGTCAATCATACTGGGGGAGTGAAGCCAATTCAGTGGCCTGCTACTGACATTACAGATGGCCACAGCTGCCATCGTGATATTTTTGACCACCATCCCAGTCATTCTCTGTAGCAAAGTAGCATCCAATAGCAGCCATACAAAGAAAAGCTTTTTGGGGTCCTCGATAATTTTTAAAAGTGGGAAGGGGTCCTGACAGAAAAAAGTTTAAGAAACACCAACCTACAATTTTAAAACATTCTAAACCAGTGTTTCTCAACCTTAGCCACTTTAAGATGTGTGGACTTCAACTCCCAGAGTTGCTGGCTGGGGAATTCTGGGAGCTAAAGTACACAGTCTTAATGTTGCTAAGGTTGAGAAACACTGTTCTAAACAATTTGTTTCATTTTCCTTAATTCTCACCTAACTGATCTTGCTCTTAAGTTTGCAATGCAGAGCCTTCTCTGTTACCTTTTATCTTTTAAAAAAAAATTGAAAATGGGAAGTAAGGTTAGAACACAGTTGCAGCGTTTGCTTTCCTGTGGAGTCGGATGTTATGCTACTGAAGATTCTGAGTTTCTGTTGGACTTCTCACATGTTTAATGTTGAAATATTTGGATGCATGAAGAGAACAGCTCCTGGAGCTTTAATAGCTGTAGAGAGGAAAGAACGTTTTGGGAAGTGGCTTGTCATGTGTGAGAAACTTCCCTCTTGCCTACAAATCCTGCGGTGCATCTGGGCCCTCTGTTCCGTTTTTGTTGGTCTGCCTGGGGCTAAAGGCTTCACACTTTCACATCCCCTTCTTTATCCCACACAGCCTTGCCCGTCCCTCTCCCAGAAGCACTTAACTCCACACATTCACTGGACTCCTGCACATGGAAGATCAGGTTCCTCCAGCCTTGGTCCAAAAGTAGCCTTCCGACCTTCTTCTGGAACTTTATGGAGGGTACCTTCAAAACCTACTTTGCGTGTTTCCAACAAACAGTCGGCAGTATCTCTCGTGATTTAAACACAAGCTGTGAGTACAGGCACTCTCCTTGGCCCCACATGTGGTATCTGGTGAGGAAAGGCTGTGGGAATAGATCATGCTAAGATATGTGTTAGTGTTCATCTACTACAACAGTTGTTCCCTGCGCAACTTGTGATATAAATAGCAGATGCAAGTAAATGAAAACCAGCTCAAGATTAAGCCCTCACAGAGTGCTAAAAACGCATCTCAACTAGATTAAGCAATTTAACTTTTCTTTCAGTACTTCAGTGAAGTCTGCAGAATTATTTTAAAAAACTTCCTCCCTAAAAATTCTTGAAGCAAGTTTCCAGCTTGCTTGTTTTGTTGCCATGCTCACCCAACTTACTGCCTTCCAGTGTAGGATGGATGGATGGATGGATGGATGGATGGATGGATGGATGGATGGATGGATATGTCAACTCCTAGATAGATAGATAGATAGATAGATAGATAGATAGATAGATAGATAGATAGATAGATAGATAGATAAGGTGTCAATAGATAGACAGATAGACAGACAGAAATGGTGGGACATCAATTCCTAGATAGATAGACAGACACATCAACTCCTACATAGATAGATACAGGCATCAACTGATGATGGATGGATGGATGGATAGATATGGTGGGACATCAACTCCCAAAAAGCCATTCCGGATGTAGATTGAGATTGGTGATGCTGTCCTGTAAGAAAGGCTGGAAACTTGTAGGGAAAGCCCCATAACTTTGTTTTCTTCCACATTTCAACACCCAGATCCTCTGGTTGTCCAGTCCTTGCTTTTCTGTGAAACTGGTGCCAGTGGGTTGACGAGGGCTTTCTACGACGTTGCCATAAATGGAGAAGCTATGGTTACCTACAAAGCCGATAACTCCACATGGGTGGCCCTAAAGAAAGATAAGGTAGGGAGATGGGCGGTGATAGAAATGTGAATAATAAATAAATAAATAAGGTAGCTGTTTATATTCAAGACTATCTCAACAAAGACACAGCTGCTACGCTTCATAGCCTGCTGATGTTGTCGTGTGTTCAAGCACTTCAAAGCTTTCTTCAAGTGGGCAAAGCAACAGTGGACAGACAAGGTAAAGCCTAAGTTTTGTATTTTTTTACAGGTACACCCACAGTTGTGGGGGCATCCGCAGGGTGTCAACCCCACTTTGGTAGATCAGAGCAAACCAGACCAGAAAATTAACTCTACAGGAAGACTTTATTAAAATAGGCTACAATAACAGAATCTTGCAAGCCTGATTATTATCTCCCTTCCCTCTGATATCCCAGTGAGTCAGGGAGGAACCTGCCTGAGCTGCTTCTGAATATTATCTTGCTTCCCAGGACTTAAAGCATCTTTCAGCTCTCTCTGCTTATGTAATAGCTCTTGCATATTTCTGTCAAGATTGTCTCCCTTACTTTCTACACAGGGGAAATCCAGATAAATAAGATGGCAGGTGCATTATCCCAATTGAAGCCCTGCACCTTTTGTACATGTGTGTGATATGGAAGGGCAGGGCTTTGATCACAATGCTGTTCCCACCACCTTCAGGATTTTGACCCTCCCCCTAGATGCCCTTCATAGTGGGGGCTCTTTTGTTTTTTGACTGGAGGTTGGTGGGCTGGGGAATTGGGTGGCAGGACAGAACTTCTGGATCAGCAGACTTTCTGTGGGTGGGGGAGAGAATTGATGCTGGCAGGCTGCATGGAGCCCCCTCGCCCATGTGGTTTCCTTCTGACGTTAGGATGATCATCAACAGAGGTAAGTAACCCAGTGCATCACTTAGCCTCTTTTCAGCATCTGTTTTCTTCTTGCTGCAACATTAGCAGAAAATATTTTTGCCTAGGGCTCAAAGGGTGTCTCTTTTATGCCTCCTTTATTTTATCCTCCTATCACTGCAGCGGTTCTTGCTTCCTACCTGCTTGATCAGTGTTTCTCAACCTTGGCAGCTTGAAGATGTGTGGACTTCAACTCCCAGAATTCCCCAGCCAGCATGGCTGGCTGGGGAATTCTGGGAGTTGAAGTCCACACATCTTCAAGTTGCCAAGGTTGAGAAACACTGTGCTAGATGGATGCAGGTGTGCATGGCCAGGTATCCAGGTCTATTTCTAAAGCTAAGTTAATGGCTTGAACAGACTTTGGAGTTCTAGGTCCAAATTCCTTCTTCTGCTGCAGCTCAGTTTGGAGTCAGGTGACGCTGAAACTGAATCAAATCAAACAAACAGTAATAAACTATCTTGTGCCAGGATCCATTCCAAATCCCACCAACTGCTGCCAGCATACGTCCGAGGATAGGAAAGGAACAGGAACTTAGACACACACCCACAGTACTTGTCTGAAACTAAGATGTTGGTTGTTGTTATAAGGCAATTAAGTAAACAATTTGTGTTTATTTCTAATATACAGAGTCCTTAGCTTACCAAATATTACATCCTTATATACAGAGCTTTGTTCAGTTCCTTCATTCACTTTCTCCTTTACCTTATACCAGTGTTTCTCAACCTTGGCAACTTTAAGCTGTGTGGACTTCTGGGAGTTGAAGTCCACACAGCTTAAAGTTGCTCAGAAGGTTGAGAAACACTGCCTTGTATAGACAATTCCTCAACTTAATCCGTGCCTTGTTGTGTTCATTCCTTCTGGCAGCTGCCCATCAAGTACATTCACTCTGGGCTTGTTCTGAGCCTTTTCTACGCTGGAGAGGACCAGCAGGCCCGCAACTAGGGTCTCTGTCACCCAGGGCAAACATGGATTCCGCGCCCATTTTGGCGCCCCCCCCAGCACTCATTTTGGCACCTCCCCAGTGGGGTGCCCGGGGCACATGCCCCGCTTGCCCCCCCTAGTTGCGGCCCTGAGGACCAGGGAGAGAGGGAAAGTCATTGTTTTCTGAGCCTCTTGGAAAGCCAGCACCTTGATCATGCTTTCCCATACAGGTAGTCCTCAGCTTACAACCACAATGGGGACAAGAACTTCCGCCGCTAAGCGACATGGTTGTTAAGTGAGTCACACCCAATTTTACAACCTTTTTTGTCAGTCATTAAGCAAATCCGGCTTCCCCCATTGACTTTGCTTGTTGGAAGCCCCCTGGGAAGGTTGCAAATGGCAATCCCCTGACTCTGGGACACTGTAATGGTTGCCCTAGCCCCAAATACTCAGACTCACAAGAGGCTGCTAAATGAAATCTGATTTATTTAGAGTACTAAAGACAGATACAGAGAAAGCTGAGAATGAGCAAAAGCGCGCCAAATACAAACTTAAACCCTTGGTGCAAACGTATCCCGCCTCCCTTGTAACAGCCCCGCCCGACACAGGTGCTAGCAATCGTCAGAGTTGCTAGCCTGGGAAAGTAACCTTGAGCGCAGTAGATAATACAAATACATTCCAAAGCAAAGCCAAAAGATAACCGTTCCCATCCTCCCGAGAAAGATGAAACACGCATCCAATTAATGACATGCGAAACGTTACGATGCATCAAAGACATTGAAACGGCGAACATGACATACCGCCCTCCTAAAAATACACTTAGGGACCCGGTTTTGTGGGATAAGCAGAGTGGAAGCGGGCCACCAAAACAGGGGAAGCTACATCTGGTGCAGCGACCCACTCAGGATGAGGGAAATGTTTCCAACGAACTAAGTATTGCAAAGAATTGCGAAGGCGTCTAGAGTCCAGAATTTCTTTAACTTCGAAGTGTTGCTGACCATCAATCATGATGGGGGTGGGAGGTGGAGGTTGACGATGCCAGCGGTCAGAAGGAATAGTCGGTTTGAGTAAGCTGCAATGAAACACAGGGTGTAAGCGTTTAAGGTTATGAGGCAAGTCAAGTTTAAAAGTCACAGGGTTAATCTGAGCGACAATCGGGAAAGGACCCACAAACTTAGGCGCAAGTTTCTTTGAAGGTTGGGATGACTTGATAAACTTTGTTGAAAGGTACACAGAGTCCCCCACTTGGAATGCTGGTTGGGGGGCCCGCTTCCGATCAGCATACAGTTTATAATCTGCTTGTGCATCTGCCAATGCCTTTTGAATCATTGGCCAGGAGTCAGCCAGTTGTGTTGTCCAATCATCTGGAGTGACTGCACCAGCCGGAGGTTGTGGTAGATCAGAGATAGGTACAAAGTCCTTACCCAGGGCTACCCGAAAGGGGGTTTGGCCAGTGCTTTGATGCACTGCATTGTTGTAAGCCACTTCAGCAAATGGTAGGAGGTCTACCCAATTGTCCTGCTGGTAATTCACAAAAGCTCGAAGGTACTGTTCTAGAGTCGAGTTAAGCGCCTCAGTGGCCCCGTCCGTCTGAGGATGCCAAGCCGTGGATAGGGCTTGTTTCGTGCCTAACAGCTTGAGAAACGCCCGCCAAAATTGCGAGGTAAATTGTGTACCTCTGTCCGAAATCAAGCGGGAGGGGCATCCGTGCAACCTGTACACGTGTACAAGGAATAGGCGAGCCAATTGACGGGCGGACGGAATGGACACGCAAGGGATGAAGTGCGCCTGTTTGGAGAAATAGTCTTTGACCACCCAAATGACCGTTTTGCGTTGGCTGGGCGGGAGCTCGACAATAAAGTCCATGGAGATTTCCTCCCAAGGGGAAGAAGGGGCTGCCACCGGTTGCAGCAGTCCTTGGGGCTTGCCCACCTTGCGCTTGGACATTGCACAAACAGTGCAGGAGGCAATGTAGTCTTTGACATCTTTACGTAATGTGGGCCACCAGAATTGCCTCCGAACGAGGTGCAAGGTTTTTACAAACCCGAAGTGACCTGCAAGTTTGTCATCGTGTGAACGTAGTAACACATCTTTTCTGAGGCTTTCAGGGACGTAGAGGCGGTCGGATTTCCAAGCAAAGCCTCTGTCAAAAGTAACATTGTCTTTATTTGCAAGCAACCAAGTATCCGTTTTTAGTTCTTTTAGAAACTTTTGTTGCAACTGGGAGGGAATTGACAAAGGACTGGGCTGAACAGCGCTTGTAGTGGGCGGCTGTTGCGCGCGCGTTTGGCTTCGCGTCACAGCCTGCATGCCCAATTGGGGCGCCGTCCATAGGGTGCTTACCACATCTGGCGCTGCCCCAGAGTCCTGAGGTTGCCTTGACAAGGCATCAGCCAAGAAGTTCTTTTTCCCTGGAATAAATTTAAACTGAAAATTGAATCGGTTGAAAAATTGAGCCCAACGAACTTGTTTGGGGCTCAGTTTTCGAGGGGTACTAAGAGCCTCCAAGTTTTTATGGTCAGTCCATACTTCAAAGGGATGATTTGCCCCTTCTAACAGATGCCGCCAAGCTTCTAATGCAGCTTTTACTGCAAATGCCTCCTTCTCCCAAACATGCCAACGCCTTTCAGTCTCAGAGAATTTGCGGGATAAGTAGGCACAGGGCTTGAGGCATCCTGCCTCATCCTTCTGCATCAACAATGCCCCAATAGAATAATCGGAAGCATCTGCCTGTACAACAAACGGCTTGGAGGGATCAGGATGCTGTAAAATTGGCTCTTTGACAAAAGCTGCTTTCAGGCGCTCAAACGCCGTTTGACAAGCAGGCGTCCACCTCAACAGCGCTCCGGGATTCTTGACTCTCCTAGTATCTCCCACCCCTTTGGTTCGCAGCAGCTCAGTTAGGGGCAAGGCAATCTCAGCGAATCCCCTTATGAACAATCTGTAATAGTTGCTGAACCCCAAGAAACTTTGAAGTTGCCTGCGGGTGCGGGGACTCTCCCAGTCCATGATAGCCTGCACCTTGGCAGGGTCCATTTCTATGCCTTTATCTGAAATTCTATACCCCAAGTAGTCAATTTGGGTCTGATGAAAGGCACATTTCGCCAGCTTAGCATACAATTCAGCCGACCTGAGTTTACACAATACCTGCTTTACCAGAGCTACATGCTCTTTCATGGTTTCAGTATAAATCAATACATCATCCAAATACACAAGTACACCTTTGAACAGATGTTCATGCAAAACCTCATTGATTAATTGCATAAATACCCCAGGGGCCCCAGCCAACCCAAACGGCAACACCTTATACTGGAAAGCTCCCAACGGGCAATTGAATGCGGTTTTCCACTCATCCCCCTCCTTGATCCGTACACGATAGTAGGCTTCTCTTAAATCAAGCTTAGAGAAGATCTTGCCCTTGGCCAGATGTGACAACATGTCCTTTATCAATGGCAAGGGATATTTGTTGGAAATTGAGACGGCATTTAATCCGCGGAAATCCGTACAAAGTCTCAATGTCCCGTCCTTTTTTGGGCGAAAAAGAACCGGCGCCCCCACGGGTGAATTTGCCGGCTCAATAAATCCGCGCGCCAGATTTTTGTCCACAAATTCCCTCAACAGAGTCAGTTCCTTCTGAGTCATGGAATAAATTTTTGGTTTAGGCAATTGGGTGTTGGGCAACAGTTCTATGGCACAGTCCGTCTTTCGATGGGGGGGCAACTGATCGGCTTCCTTTTCACCGAATACATCAGCAAACATCCAGTACTCGGCCGGCAAGCCTTCCAGAGGAGAGGCCGGGTAAGGCGGAGTCGCAGCTGCCGCAACCCCCACCATCTCCTCTGGGGCACCCTTCCCCTCGGCCGCTTGATAAAACCCATCCCTAAACGTGATAGTTCGGTAGACCCAGTTTATGTGGGGGTTTTGCTGCACCAACCAGGGTACCCCCAACACCACCAATGGCCCCCCAACCGGAGCCACCACAAAAGACAGCCCTTCCTGGTGACTGCCCAGTTGCAAGGCTACACGCCCTGTAAAATGGGTGACCGGTTGGCCCCCTGCCACGGACCCATCCAGCTGAGTAAAAGCGATGGGTCGCTGTAAAGGGAACGTGGGGAGCTCCAAAGCCGCCACCACGTCGGGGTGCATAAGACAGCGGGAACACCCCGAATCAATCATGGCCCATACTTCCACAGTCTTGGATTGGGAGCCCAATTTCAATTTCACCATGAGTATGCGGTAAGTGCCACTCACCGATGGAGGCTCGCGCCCATCCTCTACCACCTGCCCAGCGGCGCCCTTTAGAGCAGGTGGCTGGCGTTTCCCGCCGGCTGCGGGATTTCGGTCTCCCCCTCAATTTCGAAGAACATTACATCGTCTCCCTCGGTTTCAGCCACCGCAGCTTTTTGCTTCCTCGGCAATGCAGGGGACTTTGCTGGCGGTTTTCCGGGCCGTTCCTCCACCTTTGCCTTCGGGCATGCTGCCACTCTATGCCCCTCCTTACCACATCTCAGGCACAAGCCTTTTGCGTACCGCTTCTCCCGCTCCTCGTCCCAGGGTCGTTGTCCCGGTTTCCCCCCGGTGGTCGATGGGCGGCTGGGCTTCACCTCCCGCCCCGACTTGGCGGTCCTCCGCTGGGCAAAGATCTCCTGTGCATGTTCAGCCCTCCCCGCCAGCAGGATCCACTCATACAGCGTGTATGGGTCGTCCCTCCCCAGGGACCAGCGCAGCACCTCTGTATTCAAGCCATCCTTGAAGAGCTCGATAATGGTGGCTTGGGACCAGTCATCCACCTTCCCAGCTAGCGCTTTAAACTCCAAAGCATAATCGGCCACTGATCTGAACCCCTGCTTGAGTTCCTTCAGGGCTCGCTTTGCTCTCTCCTTTGCTAAGGGGTCCTCGAAGTGTTGCTTCAACGCCCAGAGGAACTCCTCGAGACTTTCCAGTTCGGGCGCCTCCGACTGGCACATCTGGACATACCAGTCTGCCGCCCTCCCCTTCAGTTTGGTGGCAATGGTGATGATCCTTGCCTTTTCCGATTGGAAAAACGCCCCCCATTCTTCCATATAGGCTTTCGCGTTCGTCAGGAAGAACGAGAGTTTGGTCGGGTCCCCATCAAACTTGACAGGGAAGTCTCGCATGCCGCCTCCCGCCGCGCTGCGCCCCACCACCGGTGCTGCCGCGGCTTGTGTTCCCCTGGCTTGGGGCAGTACGGGGCCCCGGGGCGATCGCCCTGGCGATGCTGCGATTTCCATCCGGACCGACTGGTCCCCTTCGCGCCTCCGCACCACCCGTCGCCGTTCCGGGGACAGCCCCTGGGAAGAGGGGGTTGAATGCCTTTGGCTTGATTCTTCCCGGACCTCTCGCAACGAGGTCACATCCAAGCTCAGCTGTTTCAATATAGCCTCCAACGAATCCATTTTGGACTCCAACACTCGGATCCGATCCGGAGTGGGTGAGCCCTCCGTTGGCTGCACCTGCACCACGTTGGGGGACAATGGGTATCTCTGCCTCCAGGAGGGACCCCCCGCTGCCGTGGCATCTCCTTGGGTCGTATCCCAGGTGAGCAGCTCGCCCGGAGAATTTACGGTGGTCTCTGGGGCCGTTTTCAGCCCCCCGGCTTCACTCTCCGACTCGGAGCTCGCCTCCTCTCGGATGGCTGACAGCTCCCCACCTTGGGACGGTCGGCCGGACTGCCTCACGGTCGAGTCCGGTTCCCCTTCCTCCATCATCATGATGTCGGGTTCAGTCATCGCGGGCTCTCTCCCTCACAGGGTTAGACGCTTGTCTTTCCTGGACAGGGGCCAGCGGAGTTAGGAACTTAGATTCTCAGCTTTATGTAATGGTTGCCCTAGCCCCAAATACTCAGACTCACAAGAGGCTGCTAAATGAAATCTGATTTATTTAGAGTACTAAAGACAGATACAGAGAAAGCTGAGAATGAGCAAAAGCGCGCCAAATACAAACTTAAACCCTTGGTGCAAACGTATCCCGCCTCCCTTGTAACAGCCCCGCCCGACACAGGTGCTAGCAATCGTCAGAGTTGCTAGCCTGGGAAAGTAACCTTGAGCGCAGTAGATAATACAAATACATTCCAAAGCAAAGCCAAAAGATAACCGTTCCCATCCTCCCGAGAAAGATGAAACACGCATCCAATTAATGACATGCGAAACGTTACGATGCATCAAAGACATTGAAACGGCGAACATGACACACTGCAACCATCGTAAATACATGCCAGTTGCCAAGCATCCGAATTTTGATCATGTGATCATGGGGACACCGCAACAGTCATAAGTGTGAGGACCGGTCACAAGTCACTTTTTTCATCACCATCGTAACTTTGAACGGTTGTTAAACTAATGGTTTTAAGTTGAGGACTACCTGTTCTAACACCTGATCTGTCTGCACCCTGGAAAAGGACAGCTTCCATCCTTTCCCCAGCCAGCCCACTCAGCTGATCTTCATCTTGCTAATTCCTCAGCCTCACGTTGCTCCTTCCTCTTGGGAGCCCCTCTCCCATTCTGTTTCCTCCACAGCTCCAGTCCTTGCTCCTGGGTTCATATACAGCCCCTCCCGTTTATCCCACACAAACCCAACACCAACAACCTTCTTGCTGGCCTTACAAACCTGCCCCTTATAAAGCTTCCCCAAATGGCAGGCGTCCCAGCTCATAGGGACACTCCTTAACTGGACAGATTCCATTAATTAGACAGACTTCTCACTATCTATGCCATTCTTTTCACGCAACAGAGAAAATTCCTAACCTAATCGCGATCAAGTACCCCCCACATCTCAGTCAGGGCAACTCACCTGCCGGACTGTGATTTTACCAGCTGTAGAATGACCAGAGATCAACCAGAGTAGCTTTTCTTCCTGTTACATCTCCCAGCTGGCAAATCTTCACTAGAAAATGGGCTGAGTGTTCTATACCCCATTTCAGGCTCCAGAATAGAAGGTGACAGTCTCATCTGCGTGACTTTAATTTCTTAAAGGAGAAGAGAGAATAACAAAGCCAAATTTCTCCTGTACCAGAACTATTTACTTTTTAGAAAAACTGTAAATTGATGAACTTACAAAAGTGTGTTGGTGGGAAAAAATTTACAGTTTAAAAATACACTATTCCCCCCCACCCCCGGCCCAACCACCTCCCTCTCAAAAACAACTCACGGTGAAATGAGAATTTGATAGTTTGGGAATTTATGTAGATTTCAGTTTCAGCAGTGTCCAAACATGTTTTTGAAAGTCCGCTGGAGGAGTAAAAGATGAATACCAACAGATGACTCCCAGCAGCTGATATGCTATTTCTTGTCCTGGGGGGTAGCATTTTATTTTTATTTATTTATTTATATCCAGCCTTTATTATTTTTATAAATAACTCAAGGTGGTGAACATACCTAATACTCCTTCCCCCTCCTGTTTTCCCCACAACAGCAACCCTGTGAGGTGGGTTGGGCTGAGAGGGAGTGACTGGCCCAAAGTCACCCAGCCGGCTTGCATGCCTGAGGCAGGACTAGAACTCTCATACCACGCCCGATTGGCTCTTGGGCTGAGAGGGAGTGACTGGCCCAACGTCACCCAGCCGGCTTGCATGCCTGAGGCGGGACTAGAACTCTCATACCACGCCCGATTGGCTCTTGGGCTGAGAGGGAGTGACTGGCCCAAAGTCACCCAGCCGGCTTGCATGCCTGAGGCGGGACTAGAACTCTCATACCACGCCTGATTGGCTCTTGGGCTGAGAGGGAGTGACTGGCCCAAAGTCACCCAACCGGCTTTCAGGGCTAAGGCGGGACTAGAACTCTCAGACTCCTGGTTTCTAGCCTGGTGAATGTAATAACATGATTAATAGCAATTTGTATCTTTCATCAGTTTGCACAGTCATACAAACATTTGTCCAAGTTGATTGCTACGTCTTGTAGACAGTTTAACTCTGCACTGTCGGAAGAAATGCTCTTTTCATGGTCCTGAATCTCCTGTTCAGCTTCATTGCATCACTGAAATAAGTGGGGAGAGAACTTCCAGAAGCTCCAATCTGTTTGGAAAATCTTCTAAGGAAACAAGTACCTATACCCGAGCCTAGGTTGTCTCCCTGTTCCTCTGTGGAATAATGTCTTTCCATCAAGGAAATAGATGCCAAATTTTCCTTTTTTGCTCCATTTATGTAATGGAATGTGGGAAAGACCTTGGGAGACATGACGAAGAGATGCTGCCTAAGGAACGGTCAGATAAGAGGGGTCATAGCCCACAGCTGGACAATGGGCAGGGCAAGAGGCTCAAAAGGGGCCCACCCTAGTTTCCCAGGGTGTAAAGGAGACGGTGGGAGATTTGTACTTTTTAGATTTGTACTGTTTCAGTTGGCCAGTTGTGACTGAGAATTGTACTTTCAGACTTGCAAGATCCTGTTAATAGCTTTACAATAAAGTAGAATTAGCTCATCTGGTTGTGTTTCCTGTTGGGTCTACCTGGTAAGGCTGACACTACCTGAATGCTGAAATGAAGGAACTGAATATATTGGATTCTTAAAAAAGATAATACAATATTCTCAGAGCCAATGGAGAGCTTCTTGCCGCCATTGAGGAACTGAACTCTGGCCTTGAGAAGGAAGTAGGAGAGGTGAACTGGTTGCTCAGCCCTGGGAAAGTCAAAAGCATGAGAAAGAGACTCAGAACAGCCCTGCTTTGACATTTTCTTTAAAAGGGGGCAAAGGGAAATTTCGGAGGGCTTTCAATATATGAATTGCAATTGAGATTTTATTTATGTGTTTGTTTGTTTGTTTGTTTGTCATATTTTTATTACTGCCCATCTCCCCCACTCGGGGGACCCTGGGCGGTTCACAATAAAACAGTACAAAATACAATAAAATCAGAATAATATCAATAAATATGCATATAAAATATAATAAAATCCAACTGATGGCAGATCTAATTCCACCCAAAGGGACTATTCCACCTTTCAGGAACTAAACTGGGCGTTCCATGCTTTTATTACTGAAATATAACCAACCAACAATGAAAGTGTAATACACCAGTGATAACAGAATAAGGAAGTACGTATATTATGTTGATTAAAATAAACTGAATATAAAAAGGAAAAAAATAGGGGGGGAAAAAAGAAAATGTAATAATGGATTGAATAGTTATGCGACATCTGCATTAAATTAATGCAGTCCTTAAAACTTACTAAATTTAGGCCATATACATTGCTCCATCTTCTTATTTTGAGACTATGGAGCATATTCAAAAGTTGAGAACAAACGCATATCTGGACTCCTTTCCTTAGCATCAGACTTACAGATTATTTTATGTAGAAGCCAAGATACAAAGCTTGAACTTAGTTCCCACTAACCCCAGGCAGCATGTCTAATTACAAGAGACTGTGGGAGTTGATATTCAAAAAAATCTGAAGTCAACAAATTGTCTACTTCTGTCAGAGAAGACGGCCAGTCACTATGCTATTCTGTAACACCAAGATCTTTCAAACAGTACGGGTAGTCCTTGCTTAATGACCACAACTGAGGCCAGAATTTCAGTTGCTAAGCAAAAGAGTCATTAAGTGAATCCAACCCGATTTTATGACCTTTTTTGTGGTGGTCGTTAAGCAAATCACTGCAGTTGTTAAGCAAACCACATGGTCATTAAGCAGATCACGCGGTTCTCCATTGATTTTGCTTGCCAGAAACAGGTAGGGAAGGTCGAAAATGGGCATCATGGGATGCTGCGATGGTCATAAATGCAAACCGGTTGCCAAGCACCCAAATCATGTTCATGTGACTGTGGGGACACTGTGACAGTCATAAGTGTGAGCACTAGCTGTGAGTAAGTTGTTTTTAGCACGGTTGTAAGTTTGAACCATCACTACACAAATGGACATTAAGTAAGGACTACTTGCATGGGAATGCCAGCAAATGAGTGTAAGGTCAGCATTACAATGTGTAACTCTTAAATATTTCATAAAGCATCAGCAACAAGGTTGCATGACTGCAGTTGTACTCAGAACACCTTAAGTCCCCTCTGCCCTCTTAGTAAAGTCTTGTCCAATTTCCCTAGGGGTTTTGCTCTGGATGCCCACTATTAGTGTCCATGGCCTCCTAGGAGTGTTATCAGCTCTTCTGGGGTAATAATGCCTTTTCTGTTGACTTTCAGTAAGACCAGGGGAAAAGGGCTAATAATCACCCCTCTCCTACTTGCTAAGGTCTGTATTCTACTTTCCCTCGCACAAGTTTTAATAGTAATCTGTTTCACTGGACGGAGCAGGGGCTGCATTTGCACAGGGGTCCTCGGATTCTTAAAGACCACTAATTAGATTTTGTTGCCTTGCCTGCTGTGTCTGGTGTGGCCTTCCGCAGCCTGGTACCCTGCCAATTTGCCAGTCTGGCTGACTTCGCTTTCTTAGAGTTGTAGCTCCAACACACCTGGGGACCATCAGGTTGGAGATGGCTGGGTTTTATGGAAAGCTGAACTTTTCGCAATATAGATTTGCAGCGTCACTGAAAAGGCATAACCCTCTACAGGACAAGGGCCGCTTATGACCTGCAAGGTGTGGGCACAACAATTTCAGGTGGGCTTTTGGATTTTAGCATGGGCCTAGAGGTTACTGCGGCACAATTTGCAGATTTATAAAAATATTAACATATCGTCTTGGGGAAAAGGTAGTGTAGTTAAAGACTCCTCAGATATGGAATTCTGACGTTTTATAAACAACTCCATCAGGCCTGGGCCTCAACAAAGACAAACATTTTCCATAGATAGAAAGAAGTCTGCACCCCTGACGTTAATTCAGGAGATGTGTTTTTATCCATTTACAAAATGTCCTAAACCCAAATATATTCCAAAAACAAGATGATGGAGCAATACGTTTCTGCGGTTATAGTTGAAAGATTCCATTAATGTTGTAATAATATCATGTGGATCTTTTTTTTCTTTTTTCTTCGTTTCTTCACACACACCCCTTTAAGTTTAGTTTATTTAATTACTGTAATCTGTCTTTTTTATGTGCCATCCCTGGTGTATTTTTTTTAATTCACTAATCAAATGAAATTTGTTCCTCAGTGCTGCCGGACGGTGTGGTTTTTGCTCAAAAGTCCTCCATCCCTGATTCATTGTTGCTGGTCTGCCGAGTCACTAACTTCCACCCACGGCATATTACTGTATCCTGGCTGAAGGATGGGAAAGAGCTTTCGGCCAACTCCACCGGCATCTTACCTAACTATGATATCACACACCAGATCCGCGTTCTCTGGTTATTAATTCAAAGGACACTCATAATTATGCTTGTAAAATACAACACGGCACCCGGGGAAACAAAACTCTTACAATCCCCTGGGGTAAGTACTTTGATGTGGTATCTGTTATGGAGGGGGTGATTGGCATGTAAAGTTTTACCTGCAAGTGTAAATAAGGAATATTAGTCTTGAATCTTTACTCGTTAACATGACTTCTGTTTACACACAAACACACACACACACACATACATATGTGTGTGTGTGTGTATCCTGGCACGTTCTTAGTGGTATGGGGATACCAAGTCATCTTGTCTGCCTCCTGAAGAATCTGTATAACGACCAAGTAGCAACAGTAAGAACAGACCACGGAACAACGGACTGGTTTAAGATTGGGAAAGGAGTGCGGCAGGGCTGTATACTCTCACCCTACCTATTCAACTTGTACGCAGAACACATCATGCGACATGCTGGGCTTGAGGAATCCAAGGCTGGAGTTAAAATCGCTGGAAGAAACATTCACAATCTCAGATATGCAGATGATACACTTCGTTGGCTGAAAGCGAAGAGGAACTGAGGAGCCTTATGATGAAGATGAAAGAAGAAAGTGCAAAAGCTGGCTTGCAGCTAAACCTCAAAAAAACCAAGATTATGGCAACCAGCTTGATGGATAACTGGCAAATAGAGGGAGAAAATGTAGAAGCAGTGAAAGACTTTGTATTTCTAGATGCGAAGATTACTGCAGATGCTGAGTGCAGTCAGGAAATCAGAAGACGCTTAATCCTTGGGAGAAGAGCAATGACCAATCTCGATAAAATAGTCAAGAGCAGAGACATCACACTGACAACAAAGGTCAGCATAGTTAAAGCAATGGTGTTCCCCGTAGTAACATATGGCTGCGAGAGCTGGACCATAAGGAAGGCTGAGAGAAGGAAGATCAATGCTTTGGAACTGGAGGAAAATTCTGAGAGTGCCTTGGACTGCAAGAAGATCGAACCTGTCCATACTCCAGGAAATAAAGCCAGACTGCTCACTTGAGGGAATATTAAAAGCAAAACTGAAATACTTTGGCCACATAATGAGAAGACAGGACACCCTGGAGAAGATGCTGATGCTAGGGAGAGTGGAGGGCAAAAGGAAGAGGGGCCGACCAAGGGCAAGGTGGATGGATGATATTCTAGAGGTGACGGACTCGTCCCTGGGGGAGCTGGGGGTGTTGACAACCGGCAGGAAGCTCTGGCGTGGGCTGGTCCATGAAGTCACGAAGAGTCGGAAGGAACTGAACGAATGAACAACAACATTATTTTTATTATTATTATAACAGTAGTATTAACAGTGAGTATGTGATTTTTATTTGTATTTGTAACTTCACTTGGTACAATATTTTTTTTCTGTTCTTCATGTCACTCTTGACTCCTATTGACTGCCTGAACTAGTCCCTGCAGCTTTCTTGGCAAGGTGTTTTGGAAGTAGCTTGCCATTGCCTCCCTCCTAAGGGCTGAGAGAAAGTGACTGGCCCAAGATGGCCCAGCTGGCTTTGTGCCTAAGCAGGACTAGAACTCACAGTCTCCTCGTTTCTAGCCTGATGCCTTAATCGCTACACCAAACCGGCTTTAAGTAATCCAATTTAAGATGTTTGTGTGCACTTGAAAGGAACTAAGTGCCAGGATACACACACACATTCCAGGTTCCAATGGTGTGTTGATCCTTAGAACATCGGATTCGCTGTTCACCACCAGCACCATCGGCCGCTAGCCGTCCTTTTGGCTTTGAGCTAGCTGCGTCATCACGTCTGGGGCTAGTTGAACTCATCCTCTGTTCCTCCCCAGTAGCATTTTGACCATCTTCCGACCTGGGGGTCTCATCTTCCGATGGTATACCGACGTATCTCTGGTTGTACTGATCCACTGAGTTTTCATGGCAAGAATACTGGGGTGGGTTGCCATTACCTTCCCCAGGGATCGCATTTAGTCTGACCTCTCTGTCATGACCTTCCTGTCTTGGGTGGCCCTTCACGGTTTAACTCATGGCATCATTGAGGTGCTCAAGCTCCAGCACCACGACAAGGTAACGATCCTTTGCTGAAGAATAAAAATAATACTAAATAATAAAAATAATACTCACTGTTAATACCACTGTCAATCCACGAAGTTAATACTTCATGGACTTGTTAGGACAAAATCGGTTTGTGGTGAGGTCTAAGCTATCAGACCTCACACCGTTTTTATTTATTTATTTATCAAACTTTATCACTGCTCATCTCCCCACCACAGGGGGACTCTGGGCAGTTTACAATAAAACATTTTAACTATTGCTTTAATAGGGATATATACATCTGATTGATAAATAAATAAATAAGTGCATATGTCCTTGCATAAATAAATAAATCATTATGTTCTTGTAATGGTATGTGGGAAAGACCATGGGAGAGAGAGTGAAGAGACACTGCCAAGGGAATTGTCAGATAAGAGGCAGCAGAGCCCACAGCTGGATAGTGGGAGGGGCAAGAGGCTCAGAAGAGACCCTCCCTAATTTTTTGGGGTGTAAAGGAGACGGGGAATTGTATTTTCAGACTGATGTTGGCCTCATGGGGTAAACAGATAGGAATCACAACCGGAATAAAGTAATTCTACTTCATTGTAAAGCTACATAAACAGAATCTTGCAAGTCTGAAAGTACAATTCTCAGTCACAACTGGCCAACTGAAACAGGAACCAGCGAGGCTTCCATGGAATGGTAGCATGCAGTTGAGTTTTTCCTTGAGAATTCACTTAAGAAGTGGTGAACCAGAGTTCTCCTTGTGTGAGAACGACCCTTTAATCTTTTCCCTGCTGTGAGTTCTTGCTTCTTTTCAAATTCCAGATCCAAGTGTAGGGTGGAATAATGTCAGTCCCAGCCCAAGAATGGCAAGGAATCAGTCCAGCCAAACTCCAGTTCTTTATCTGCTCACACATTGTACAGAAAGAATCTTGCCAGACTAAAGCAACCCTACCTAACCCAAGGGGAAATAACCTGGGAAGGCCCTAGGGCGTGGCTATCCTGAACCTCTTGGTTTTCCCACAATCGCTTCCCGGTCTGTGTGTCCTCTTATCTTGTCCCCCTTCTTGGAATGTGCTCCCTCCTTCCTGAGAACCAGCGGCACTGCTGAAATCCACCACCTCACCTCCCGCTTCAGAGACACATTCCATAACAGGTGATGACTTGGACCAGGAGAGGAGAAGAGCGGAAAACAAAAATGAAATATCTGTAAACCCTGACAGTTTTCTCTCCTCCTAATTTCTCTCCTACATGCGTATCTCCCCTCCGCTCCCCTTCAGTCTCCTTCATGCATTTTATGAACCTGGACTGTGCACAGAATTGTTCCGTGCAAAGACAAGCCACAAGTCTATTGAGCTATTTTACCACCCCCGCCCCACTCCCCATCGTAGAAAGGCCAGAGTGATCAGAACCACCCTGCAGGATCATTCGTGGGGATAGCGAAGAACCCAGGTGTGAGACCGAGCTGTCACTTTAGTACAACTCAGTGGAGGGGGGGCTGGGAGGGGCTGGGAAGATCGAGTAAGTCAAGGTAGGGCTTGCAATCGAAGCTCTGGCACTTTTTGCATGCATCAGTCGCAGCACCATCTCGACTCTTCCCCCCCCCCTCCCCATCAGATGCCCCTGGCTGGTTTCATTAAATGACTCATGTTCCCTATTCATATCGTACAGCAGAGGACTTCCCTAGAAGTGTGGATTGCTTCAGAACTGAGAGCTTTGGAGACGCACCCGTGATCTTGGAAGCCTCTGCTGGTGTTGATCACTTCAGCTTTCCCTTTCTGCATATATCACAGACCTTTGGCAACTTCCAACAGGATCTTTAGTTGTCAGACAGCCAAGCTGCTCTAGCAGTCTCAGGGTCCCTGCTATTACCCTGGCTGGCTGGTGTTCCTTCTGATTCCGATATTCAGCCTCCCAGCGTATCTCCTGCACTGTACAGTGTGTTTCTTTGCAGTCATTTGACCTTACTCTTACCCAATCACCCTTCCATAAATTTCTCCACTCGTCCTTCATTCAAACCCTAAACATTGTGTGTGTGTGTGTGTGTGTGTGTGTGTGTGTGTGCCTTTGAGTCAGCCTGGCTCCTGGCAACTGCCTGGACCAGTCCCTGCAGTTTTCTCAGCAAGGTTTTGGAAGTGGCTTGCCATTGCCTGCTTCCTAGGGCTGAGAGAGAGTGACTGGCCCAAGGTCACCCAGCTGGCTTCGTGCCTAAGGCAGGACTAGAACTCTCCGTCTCCCGGTTTCTAGCCCATTGCCTTAACCACTACACCACACTGGTTCTCCTAAGACAATTACATTGCATTTAAGTTGTAATTAATTTGGGAACAATCAGATAAAATTTCTGACTGCAGGAACTACAATTTTAAAAAAAAACTACCCAAACACCAGTAAGCACCCGCGTGCTGCATCACACTTGGCATCTCTGTAAATCACCCAAGATGCTTCAGATGCTGCTGAAGAAACAGAACTGGAGGGTAGTTTCTGTCTGATTATGTTGCTTTTACTGTCCTTTTGCATCTGTGCTTTTCCAAAGGCAAAAGTTCAAACAAAACTATAGTAGCCGCTGTAGTGGGAGCCCTTGTCTGTGTGGCAGTAATTATCCTAGCTGTGTTATTTTTTCAATGGAGGAAACGTCGGTAAGTCCCTGCTTATCCCTTTCAAGGGTTTGGGATTTGTGGATCTGTTTAGCTGTGGATGATGGGGTGATTGTCCCCCACAACTGGAGGGTATCACATTGAGGAGAATCCTAGACTTAAATTTTCTGACACTCACTCCAATTCAAGTGATGCGGAGTTTGGAGTGTGGGGGGAATCTTGGCCTGAATGTTATGTAACCAGGCTAGAACAAGGATGTTCTAAAAGTGGCACCAAAAAGCAGGGAGCTGCTTTCAAGAATGTCTGGAAGCAGGAAGTAAGCATCAACCTTTGTTTCAAATTAGCCAGTTCTTGGAGACACATAATTAAGTTCACCAAGGCACGGTTAAGTTGCATAAGCAGGACTATCAAGAATCTCTGCATTATCGCCAATAAAGTCAGTTGATGTGACTTAATTCCTGGGAAGTTTTTTTTTTTAATCCAAGCAGAATGTGGCCAAAACACAAATCCACCAACCCACCACCCTCACTACGATGTCCCTCTGCTCTCAGCCTGCTTTTCTGCTGGCAGACAAGGAAGGAGATGTGCTTTCATGGTGTCTGAGCACGTGCAGTCATGTCCCTCTGCAAACACCACAGTGTCACTGCAGGGCAGGGCTGCCGTACGTTTAACAAAAGAGATTTCCAACCTGATGAAGCGGCTTTATCTGATGTAGCAAACAGAAGTTGCTCATATCCTATTAGAAGTTCTGCATCTGGAGAGGTTTTTTTAATTATGATCGCCCCTCATCTAAGACAGGGTTGGTCAGCCACCTGCAGGTGCTTCCTCCTACAGCTCAACTCACCATATATAGGCATGCCAGCCCTCCAATGTCTGTAAACCAGGTTTTTGCAACCTGGATCTGATCCAGACTTGCCACTCATTATTCTTTAAGAAAATGGTGACTCTCTCCACTTTCAGCTCGGGATAACACGATCAGGACAATCGGCACTTCAGGCTGCATTTCCAGGAATGCCGGGGCATTTCAGTTAACACCCCCGCTGCCAAAAGGTGGTTATCCCAGTGCCTTTGTCCTTCTGCAGCAGACTACACAGTTCCCATGTGCCTGCTCTAAATACAAAAATCCCTCAAGGCAGCAGCTTTGGGGTTATCCAGACTGATGGTAGATACGGGACAAGTCCCAGCTAGTGCGCCAAGGGCAGACTTGATGGCAAAATGTGGCTGAAATGATTCACATCTTTTTGGCAGGACGAATCAGCTCAGAGTAAGAGCTGATGAATGCTTATTGCGTGAACACATTTAACTACTTTCTCTCATTCCAGAGAATATCAGGGCATAGTCGAGAGCGCGCCATTTTAATGTCAAGCTGGAAGTCAAATCCATGCAGGGACAGATTAAAGGCTGGAAGCGAATGCCATCTGAAGAGTTTTGATCCTACTGCATCCCTTTCTGTCATTTTCATGCAAAGTGAACTGTATTCCACAGTGAACGCTAGTTCGGATCTGTTGCTCTTTCAGGGTAATTGTGTGCCCGTGCATTCCTCTCTTTATGCCTAACGTGATTGCTACTTCAGAATCTGGGAAATTTTGCACTAATTGATACACTTGGGACATTTTTATTGTAAACCGCCCAGAGTCCCTTTTGGGAGATGGACGGTGATAAATTTGATTGATTGATTGATTGATTGATTGATAAATAAATAAATAAATTTTGATTCACCATTCTTGAAAATTGTGACACACTCATCAGTCATAAATGAATCTGTTTAAAATGTTCCATCTCCACAAATGCATTTCCAAAGACTTTGTAAAGGACCTGTACGTACATATGTACCTATATGTTCGTACAGTTAATTGGAAAGACCTGCTTCCCTTTGACTTAGAAAGGGGCCATGAGCCCATTTAAATTTAAATTTTCCCTGGCCTAATCTCTTCACTCTCCCCTCCCAACCTTGGGTGATGGGAGTTGTATGCTCGAACATCTGAAGGCACCAAGCTGGGAAATCCTAGAGCAAGATCCAATATTTCCTCATCCCACAGTTTATACGGAGGTGTGCAGTACAGCAAGGACTTCTTGTTGGCCAATGGAAGAGAATTAGGAAAGGAGGAGACAAAGGGAAGGGGGACGTGGAGAAGGAGAAAGGGATAGACGATCTTGCTGGTCGAACAATCCAGTAAAAGCACCAACATATTTCTGACCAGAGGTGCAGAGAGAGGTTTTTTTAAAAATCATTTATTAGAATCAGAATTTACGTACAGTGCATTCTTCCAAGTCCTAGTTCCTATCCTACTCATCACAGAGTTGAGTTGTTACGGCATAATAGGTTTGGATTTCTAATATCCCAAGGACTCAGTCAAGACCACAGCAGCTGGATTGTAAATGGGCTCTAAAGAAATAAGAAAGGATGCCATTTTTAGGCAAGCAACACTTCTATATAGGACAAAAAGAACAGCAGATTAGAGTTTTCCATTTCCCAAACTGTTACCAATGACCGCTCAGCCATGTCTTAGCCTGCAGCCCTGGAGTTCAGTGGGAGAGGATTCAGGGGCCCCATGGTAATTCTGACCACCTCCAAGAGTGGAAAAGTGTGTTGACCTTCAGAGGAGGAAATCTAACCACGGCTAAGAGGTTCCACCCTCTGCAGAAGCCTTGGGGCCCCTGCGGCTCTGACACGTCTGGAGATAAAAGGGCACCCCAGAGCCCTCCCGTTCCTCAGACGCACAGGAGGGATGCACACCGGCTGCACAGTTAGCATCCATTACTTGTCTCCTGCTGGTCCAGCAGGAGGTCATCATCCAAGGGAAAGAACTCAAAAGTCAGGGAAAAACAAGAACCACGACTTCCTCTCTCTCCTTTCCCCCATGCCAGTTGGAGCACAGGATTTGGATGAGCTGCTGCCTTCGATCTTTCTCACTCTCATCCTTAAGGATTACTCTGGCCAGCAGGCTACTGGATTGTGGGCAAAAGGTATAGCTGTGAGCTACGTGCAGACCACCAGCGCCACTTCTGTGATCCCCAGAGCTCCACCAGAGAGGATGGGGCCAATCCTTCTACCCTCCCCTGTTCTGAATGCTTTGGGGGCTCGGGAGATGAAGGGGCAAAAGTGGAAACCTTAAGACCTCAGTGGCTTAAGATACCAACTTCACCCCGTAAAATTGGCCACCTCTCCCAGCCCTTCCACTTTTGTCATGTGGCCGCCCAAAGCCTGGTCCAGCCCTTGACACACCTGGAGCTGTGCAGCCCTCACCTACTGGGTTTTCTGACGACTGTGAAGTTTCTGGTGAGCAATGAGAGGCGATTTTTGACTGAAACTCCTCCCACACTCGGAGCAAATGTACGGCTTCTCTCCTGTGTGGGTCCTAATGTGCTGGGTCAGAATCGAGCTCACCCGAAAACTGCGCTCACATTTGGGGCATTTATATGGTTTCTCTCCTGTGTGGATTCTCTGGTGTTTACTAAGGGTGGAGAGAATGGTGAAGCCCTTTCCGCAATCGGGACACTGGAAAGGCCTTTCCCCCGTGTGAATCCGCTGGTGCACATTGAGATGGGAGCTGCGATTAAAACTTTTCCCGCATTCCAGGCACAAGAAGGGCTTTTCAGCCGTGTGGACACGCTGATGCTCAATGAGGCTCGAGCTCACGGTAAAACTTTTCCCGCAGTCAGGACATTCATAAGGTTTCTCTCCCGTGTGGCTTCTCTGGTGGGTAACAAAATTGGAGCTTTGGCTGAAACTTTTCCCACACTCGCCGCACACGTAAGGTCTCTCCCCTGTGTGGACACGGTGGTGCTTGATGAGATCTGCTTTGTAACTGAAACTCTTAGCACAGTCTGGGCATTTATAAGGCTTTTCTTCCATGTGGATTTTCCGATGTCTACTCAGGGTCGAGCTGGCTCCATACCTTTTACCACACTCAGGGCATTTGTAAGGCTTTTCGCCAGTGTGGATTCTTTGATGAGTGCTGAAGTTCTTACTGTGGGTGAAACATTTCCCACATTCCAGGCATTTATATAGCTTATCTGTTGCGCAAACTTGCTGAGGTTCAGAAAGATAAGACTTTCCCAAAAAGTTTTCCCCAGGATTGGGGCATCTCAAGCGTTTTTCTCCCATAGGAGAGACCCCTTGTGAATTTCTTCACTGATTGTTAAATAATTCTAAGCACCAAAAATGGGTAAAGATCCACTCTCCTGTACGTTAAAAAAAACGTGGAATAAAAACTAAGCGTGTGCAAGAGGGTTGCATGATTTTTTTTTAAAAAAAGAAGGCTCTGTTTTCCAAAGAGTAATTAGATGGTATTTTGGTTACTATGACCAGAATATTTCTTTGTTTGCTTAGCTTTCATTCTAGGTCATTAAATCTTCTCTCTCCCCTTTGGAAGTTGCCAGAAAAGAGGGACAAGATGAAAACACATCTTCCTCTGTATTCTCCTGCCAAGATAGAGAATTCAGATACAACACTTTACTGGCAAAGATTTGGAAAGTCTATTTAGTTTGAAAGACATTACAAGTAGTCCTCGACTTACGATCACAATTGGGAATGGAATTTCCATTGCTAAGCAATGTGGTCGTTAAGTGAGTTGCGCCCGATTTTATGCCTTTTTTTGCTGCAGTCGTTAAGCAAATCCGGCTTTCCCCATTGACTTTGCTTGTCGGAAGCCCCCTGGGAAGTTCACAAATGGTGATTATGTGACCCCAGGACACCACAACCATCGCAAATAGATGTCGGTTGCCAAGTGCCTGAATTTTGATTGTGACTGAGGAGATGCTGCAACAGTCAGTTGCAGGCCACTTTGTTCAGCTCCATTGTAACTTCAAATGGTCGTTAAATGAATGGTCGTAAGTCAAGGACTACCTGTACCACATTCCCTTAGTTCCCACACTTAAGAACAGGCAATCAGGTTTAGTCCCACCAACTTCATCCAACAAAGTCAACAGCAAGGGACTGGGAGAATTGCAGTCCAAAATATCTAGACTATATTAGGCTGTGTATTTCTGCTCTACCCAATTGTGAGTAAGTCTGCGTATGGGCAAAGATAAAGTCTCTGCTGAGACAAGCTTGACTTCTAATGATTATAATGACTTTCTCCAGGGAATTTAGTCTCCAGACACCAACCTAGGATTTCGCTTGTTCAACATCCACGTCACATCTTAACATTTCTCCCTCTTTAACCTCTCCATTTTTTTCCCTTTCCTCCCTAAACCTATTACTAGCACAGTTCTGCCATCTTCATCTCACTCAACTGCCTACAATTAAGAGCAGATTTAAAGTCAGCAGAAACGAAATCTTATAATATACCTCCAGATTCAGAGTGGCTAAATGTAAGCAAAACTAAATAAAAAGCAAACGGCCAGAAGAACCCCTGACCAGCATCTCAACGCTGTTTTGTGTGCCTATCACTGCTCACCTTCCATAGGGCTGAATTCAACTGGTGACCATCCTACAGAAGCAAAGTCTCTCAGAGGTACCAACTTGTACTTCCTAACCTTTATTTCTAGATCCTAGGTCCTCAAGAGCAGAGACTGGATGCTATAGCCGCTGTGCAAAATTATCTGCCTCTTCCCAGATATGGTGCATATGAGTCTCCTCAGCCCCACCACTTGGAGGGCCGGCAGCCATACGAAAATAGAGCTCCTGTTTACCAGATGGGTCTCTAAGGTTCTTTGACACCTGGCAAAGTATTTGAGGTCAAGTAGAGAAAAGAAGGGGAATCACTGTCAGCTCTGTCCCCCCCCCCCCCCCCGCATCCTTGGTATCTTGCAAAAAATTAGCTCCTGAATACAAAATATATTCATCACTCCATTTAGCAGGTGTTTCTCTCTGCAGAATCATCTAGAACTACAATCTTCTAGAGAAACTGGAAGAAATGTCTTTATGAGTGTTGGACATGGGGACTTATCATGACTCTAATAAAGAAAATTGTATTAACTAATGCATAGTTGTAAAGTACAGAGTTAGTCCTCCTTTAGTGACCACAATTGGGACTGGTAGCTTGGTCATTAATTGAAGTGGTCGCTAAGTGAAGCTGCGACTGTGCTTACGATCTTCGGCTTTCCTTTGCTTTACAGTCCTGCAAAGGTCGTAAATGTGAGGATTGGTCATAAAGATACTTTCATCACTGTTGTAACTGCAAATGGTTGCTAAATGAGGACTACCTGTAACAAGGCTCAACTCTTCCAACAGCCCCTCTTCATACATGATGACTCAGAAGTAAATCCCATGGGTTCTCCTGGACAAAGGATTACTGCTCAAGCTTCTGTTCTTCTATAAACCTATTAAGAGACCTTAAAGAAGCCAGCATGATACTGGCAGTAATCTAATAGTAAGCCCTCACACCATCCATCTAGAACTGGACTAACAATATCAACCTACCTTACATGGGGATTGTGAAAAGTATGTGGGGCTGGTTTATACCCGGAGCAGAAATCTGTGCTGGAATTCTGGAAGCAGAATAAATAGTCCTACAGCAGGAGAGTCACCGTTCTGAAGACACTTTGGAATAAGATCTCTTTCCTAGTACAAAGCAAGCACAGCAGAGAAATGCAGGACATTTTTTCCCCTGAAATACCAGCATTTAAGCAGAATTGGTTTTTTTATCGTGGGCGAGCATTCCAACCAAGCATCCCACACTCAGCCAGGTACTAACCATTCTACCCTCCAAGAGTTCTAGCAAATTAATCAACCACACATGTAAACCAAGCCATATTTAACACAGTTTAAATATTTCAAAAAATTAAGAAAAGCACAGGGGACTTGTATGTATCTCTCTTATGTGTGCATAAATATAGCCTATATGTGAGAATATGCACGTGTTAACTTTTCACTGTACGCATTATCCCATTAGAGTGGATCAGTCCTCTCTACTCCTAATGCTGTGATGAGGGAGTCCAGATTTAGCCCAGTTTGTACTTATCTGGGGGAAACCCTCACCGACTTCCACGGAGGACTGCCTTATGAGTAGAATTGCACAAAATGACTCATATGCCAAGGATACTGCTTCCCAGCTGGCCTTAACCCCATTCTGTCACACAATAACAACACAGCACTAACAGCATGGCACTTAGCAGCTATGTTGACACAATCTTCTTAACTTGGTTACTGAATTAACCCGTTTTCTGGATTCCCAAAATACACTGCATGATAAATTAAACATGGATTGGGTTGGCACAGCAAGCCTCCTCAAGTCAAGCTTGACCCCCGGCAATGTCTTCCACACAATTGTCTTGGCAATGCTGTGGCAGTGAACTTCAGCACTTTCTTCCATTTTTCAACTTTCTCATCTAGCCAACCACTCCGGGACTTTCCCAATGGCTCCCAGTCCAACTACTAACCAGGGCTGACCCTGTTCAGCTTCAGATATCAGCCACAGTCAGCTAGGCGCTGCTATAAAAGAACTAACCTTGGTTAACACCAGACAAGTTTAGCACATTGTGCAAATGCACTTGCTAGATCTTTTACTTGACTTTGTTAACACATGTTGTATCACCGTGTCCATAAAACAGTAACAGTATATTTGGTTTTTAAACAGGGCACAGACTGGACGGCCAAACCTCCAGATTGCTAAAGGCTTTTGTAAAGCCTAAGGCAGTGTTTCCCAACCTTGGCAACTTTAAGATGCATGGACTTCAACTCCCAGAATTCCCCAGCCAGCTAGGCCAACCATTTGGAACAGCATTCATTCGTTCATTCATTGTGCTGCCAGACAAGAGTAGATCCTGGTTGTTCCCATTTCTCAGGTAGAGAAATGTGGCTGAGAGATGAAGAGTATCCAGTGCAGTGTTTCTCAGCCTTGGTGGCTTTAAAGCGTGTGGACTTCAACTCCCAGAATTCCTGGCTGGGGAATTCTGGGAGTTGAAGTCCACACATCTTAAAGCTGCCAAGGTCGAGGAACACCGGTTTAGGGCAAATCTCCCCAGCTGGGGGACTAAGACAGCGGAAATCCAACACATTTAGAAGGCACCAGCTTGGAGGAACTGTTCCTCGGGATGCAGGATGGTGGAAAGTTATTTCAAGCCAGACGGCTAGTTCACAACAGCCAAGCAGCAGGCTCCGCTCTGGTTCTTCCAGCCTCCCTATTCTTCCACCAACGGGCTCGATCGCACTGACCCACACATTCCTCTGCGGCGGCGTCCTTGTTCCCAGAAAGCCTTGCGTTTTGGGACGCGGCTGCCCTCCGGCTCTCACCTCCTGGCTCTTCCCAACTTCCCGACTGCAAGGAGCGTGACGTCACGGGCAGGGCGGTGAGCCTCGCGCGAGAATTCCCTTCCCCTTGGAAGGCGCCCCCAAAAAACGCCGCCTCCGGGCGAAGAGCTCGGGCTTGCCGGTGCTTTCTCTCCGGAAGCGGAAAAAGTTCGCCCGCCTCTCCGTCCCGCAAGCAACCGCTGGTCTGTGCGACCTCACACTGCTCTCTGCTGGCTACAACGGGTCCTCTCCGACTGGGAAATAAGGGGCGAGAAAGGTTGAACGCGGGCCTCTTGGTCGGGGCGCAAAGCTTGGAAGACACCATGCCAGCGGGCACCGTGGCACCAGCACGGTTCCCCACAGAGCGTTGGCTTTAGGATTGAAAAGTTGAAATGTTTGCGGATAAAATCAGAGACTCTTAGGGTAGCTACAAACTTGCAACGTTTGCTGGCAGCACCCATTTCCTTAACTGGGTGTAACCAAAAGGGATTGCGAAGCGGTTCAGAGGAATCTTACTAACCTGGGGAGTGAGCATAAACGTAGCAATTGCAATTTACAATGTTGTTATTGAGGATATACAGCAGTGTTTCTCAACCTCAGCAACATTCAGCTGCGTGGACTTCAACTCCCAGAATTCCCCAGCCAGCATGCGCCAAACAGCTTAAAGTTGCTGAGGCTGAGAAACACTGATGCAGAGCAATGCTGCAATGTTGACACAGCGTACAAGAGATGAATTCCGCGTTAAACATCATTAAGAATAGGACTGAAAAACGAAACTGCTTTATGCCATTACACACATCCTTAACACAATTCCAGTTGTGACTTCAGTTGTATGGAAAGGGCTCCTTAGTGCAGAAAAGGGCAGCCCAAGCTATGAGGAGTTTGGCCGCTTTTCAATCTGGAAAAAAAAAGAAAAAAGAACTAAGTATGGAGAAATGTGAATGCCAACCCAATTATGCATGAATTGGCAAAAGCAAACAGCGTGTCTTTTTCCCTGTACAAAATTATGACTGAAGCCATTCAGTCAACCTCCGCAAGGGAATGCGGGCAAAGACACACTTCTCAAAAAACATAGTGAAAGCCATGTAGTGATACAGCCCCCCATTCAGACAGCTTTAGGTGGGAATTAGGCAAGTTTGTGGAAGAAAGGGCAATTCGATTATCAGCTTCAGGGGAGGGGAGGGGAGGGGAGGGGAGGGGAGGGGTGTGAAAAAGCACACACTTCCTTGGCTAGGATGGGAAACAGCCCATTTGGATGAGCCTTTGGTCTTAGCCTGATCTGGCAGGGCCCTTGCATTGTTCCATATTGATGATTCTTTAATTAATGCAGATTTAATGGTGCTCTGAAAGCCAGTTTGGTATGGTGGTTAAGGAACCAGGCTAGAAACCGGAGACTTGAGTTCTAGTCCCACTTGAGTCACAAAGCCAGATGGGGGACTTATGGCCAGCCCCTCTCCCTCAGCCTGAGGAAGGAGGCCATGGCAAACCATTTCTGAAAAACTTTGCCAAGAAAATTGCAGGGACTTGTCCAGGTAGTCTCTGAGAATCAGACACAATTGAATGGATTACAAAAAATCAATTTGCTCTATTGTTTATAACCAAATTACAAACTGCCTTGAAGATCTTTTACTGGAAAGTTAGGATTTAAAAATAGAATTATATAAAAAGAAGTACTGCTATTCCATTGGAAAAGAAGAAATCTCTAGTTTAAATGTCTTTTGGGGATAGGCAACTGGTACAGTGTTGTGTATAGGGCCAAAACTGCATCTGATCCCGTGGAAACTTTCTGGGGGGTTGAAGATTGTAGTCCCTACAAACTGCTAATTAGTGTCTGGCCAATTTTGGCTTCTCTTGAAAAGGTCTGATTATGGTCAAACCCGACTAGTACTTGGATGAGAGACCACTAGGAGATCAAACGTCTGTAGGTAAGATTGAGAAGTCTAAAACAACCCCCCCCCCCAAAAAAAGTCTGTAGTACAAAAAAAAATCAAACTTCGGGCATCACTGTAATTTTAGGTGGAAGGAATCGGGTTGGACATTTGAAGCTTTGTCTCTCCAGACCGCACAAACGTCCAGCTGCGCTTCCCACGCTCAGTGCCGCATTAGAGCAGGAGTCTGTCTGCATCCGTCCAACCCGTAATCGGGCCTGTCCTTCGATTCGCGAAAAGGACTCGTCCCCCCGGATCTGGAAGCTCAGCCGCGAGTGGCAAATTGCGCAGACCGGCAGCGGCCAGCAGAGGGCTCGGGTTCTATCGAGAGGGAGGCGAAGGGAGTCCGGGCGCCCCTTCCTACGCTGTGTTCCCAGGGGGGGTCGGCGGCTGAGCTGAGCTCTTCAGGCACGAATTTGGGAACGCTTCACGGAAGCCTCCGCGGGAGAGGTGCGCGGCAACTGCTGCAGCCCCACCCGCCAGCCGACCAGGCCGGCTCGGAGTCCGCGGCGTCACCTCCCCCCGACCGGAGTGAGAACTGGCCGCGAGTCGCGGCAGCCATTAAATTCCTGCTGCCCCGCTGTGCGACGGAGGGTGGGCTGCGGCTGCCGAGCGCTCAAGGCGAGTGCGGGGCGCTTTAGGAGGTAAGGAATACACAGGGCAGAAAATGGGGCTTTCTCAGAAGATGGGGCGAAAGCCAGGCCGATGGAGGATTATGACTAGAAAGGTGTACCGCTTTCCCAATCTGATCTGGGCTGGATACGGAGAAGCGCTCAACCTTCTGGGGTTAGGCATCTCCGAGAATCATAGAATGTAAAAGTTGGGAGGGATTTTGGAGATCATGTAGTCCAACCCTCTGCCCTCTTCAGGAGTTGATCTCCCTAAGCCGTGATTTGTTTGACCATGGCGTACTGAATAAAACAAAATCGGCTGGGCCTGTACACCACACTAAGCTTTAAATCATGGTTTAGAAATTGCAGTGGTTGGATTCCCACACTGTGTTATGCCACAAAGAAGTAAATGGGGGGAGGTATCCAGTGGGGTACCTGAGGCTTCTGTTCTGGGCCTGGCACTCTTCCACATCTCATAGACGACTTAGACAAGAGGGTAGAAGGGATGCTCATCCCATCTGCAGATGACACATGCTGGGGTGGGATCCAGGCCCTGTCCTCAGCCTAGATAAGCTTCAAATAGACTAGTATTGTTAGCAAGGTAATGTCAGCTGTTTCATGTGTACCTTTCAGACCTGGAGATATGTTCAGTCCAGCCATCAGTTAAGCTACATTAGTGCAATAGTGACTCTAGTTCTATAGCAGATTGAAATAAATAACTTGCAGATTGAAATAGAAAGAACAATAGTCTGTCATGATAACAAAAGGAGCATCAAAAATACCACAGACAGTCAAAACCAACAGGCAGTAAATTAAATTGACCATCAGACAATAAAGTGACGACAGAAGCCTCAGTTATTTAAATCAAACATCTTAGGTTGCTGGCAGAGTGCAAGCAGAGAAGGCAATATTGTAATGCCTTGAGACGGAGTTCTGCAGAGAGTTGCTGTCATCGAGAGAGCCTAGAAGGACACCGCAGTTGATCTTAAAGACCGGCAGGTTCACGTGGGAAGAAACCGTCTTTCTGTGGCTTGATACCACTCACAAATAAACTGGCAGCCATTAAAACGGTTATAGTAAAATAGTTACATGGTGCCAGTACTTTGTCCCACCCAGATTTTAATAAAAGTTTCCGAGTGGTTTCCAGAGTGGCCCAACACAGAATCCATTACAGTAATCTAGCCAAGATATAGCCAAACTCAGCTATTGAATAGAAATTACAGCACCACCTATAGCAATGTTTCTCAACCTTAGCAACTTTAAGATGTGTGGACTTCAACTCCCAGAATTCCCCAGCCAGTTGTGCTGGCTGGGGAATTCTAGGAGTTGAAGTCCACATACCTTAAAGTTGCTAAGGTTGAGAAACACTGACATATAGGTTGAATTGAAGCGCTCCTGTCATAGCTGATACTTAAATATGCCCAATCTATAAACCAGTTCCTGTGGTCCACTCTTCTAACTCTTAGAGAACTCCGCCCCCTTGTATTTCCAACAGCTGAAATCCATCTTGACCGTTCATGTATTTTGAATTAGAGAATGATCGTCATTTGCTACTTTGGCCTCCTCCCATATCACCAGAACAAGGTATCTCTCAGATTTGATAAGGACAAATCTTCAGAGCAACAAGACCATAAACATGCTTACAAGCCTTTGAAATCAGGAAATGTGGGATTGGACAGATCACACTGTGGTTCCTAGCACAGGATGATGTCTCGCATCTATTTTCTTGCTACCTACCCACTCTCATTTTCTCTCTTCAGCTGTTGGCAAAATGTTGACCCAGGAGACCAAGAAGACCTTTAAACAGGAAGAACAGGAGGAAGAGGAGAAGGTACAGCAGCACAATCCCCACTTGAAGGGCCTCAGAGAAGGGCAGAAGACATCTGAGGAACCTGTGGTCAAGAAGAAACATAACTGTTCCAACTGTGGAAAGAACTTTTGCCGCCGCTCAGACCTTGTCAGACACCAGAAACTCCATTCGGGAGACAGGCCCTTCACCTGTACGAAGTGTGGGAAAGGGTTTGTCCAGAGCACCCACCTCATTGCCCATCAGAAGAGCCACGCCAGAGAAAAGCCCTACTATTGTCCTCACTGTGGGAGGAGCTTCAATCAGATCTTAAACTTCAACAGGCACCAGAGAACCCACTCCCAGGAACCCCCTTTCAAATGTTCCGACTGTGGGAAAACCTTCAGCCGCAGTTCGAACCTCATTATGCACCAGAGGACCCACACAGGAGAACGACCCTACAAATGTTTCGACTGTGGGAACAGCTTCAGTCGGAGTTCAACCCTGGTGACTCATCAGAGGACCCACACCGGCGAGAAACCCTTTAAGTGCCAAGACTGCTGGAAGAGCTTCGGAAGACGCTCAACCCTCGTCATGCACCAGCGGACTCACACGGGGGAGAAGCCCTACAAGTGCTCTGACTGCCCTGAGACGTTCAGCGTGAAGTCTGGCCTTCTCAGTCATCAGAGAATCCACATGACCGAGAAGCCCTACCTGTGCCTGGAGTGTGGCAAAAACTTCTGCCGGAGTGCAGACCTCATTATACACCAGAGGATTCACACTGGAGAAAAGCCCTATCAGTGCAATGCCTGTGGCAAGAAATTTAATACCAACTCCCATCTTGTGACACATCAGAGGATCCACACAGGGGAAAAACCATATAAATGCCCCGAATGTGGGAAGAGTTTTTCTTATAGTTCAGTCCTGGTTGGTCATCAGAGACTTCACACAGGAGAGAAACCGTATGCGTGTCTTGAGTGTGGGAAGACTTTCCGTAACAATTCACATCTAATCACTCATCACAGAGTACACTCAGGAGAGAAACCCTACGCGTGCCCTGAGTGTGGTAGAAATTTTAGTGTAAGCTCAAATCTTACCAAGCATCGGAAAATCCACGAGAGAGAGACATCCTTTAAGGGTTCTGAATAGGAAATGTAGTCGATGACATTCTGATTAGCAACTTAAAAAATGCTTAAGAAGAAGATAAATAATACGGCTTATTCTGGAAATTTTGCTAGAACATCCAAATGTTTGCAGTAAGGATAGCCGAGATGGAAGTAGACATAAGATAGCAAAGAATGTATTCCATGTCTAGTATGAAAGGATTTCACTATTAAAAAAAAAAAAGATTTTTTTAAAAAGAATTCTCTTTAAGGGTAGGATAGGATGAAGAAAATGTATTAAGTTCAAATTCTGAAACAAGGAAACTCATACGTGTTTCTTTCTCCCCAAAATAATGTTACACAAAGAAAGTATACTTGCATACCTTTTCTTGCTTACTTGCTGTTGTAAAATCCTAATTTTTCAACATATTCTGGTAGCCGAGCATAAGAGAAATGTGGAAAGGTATGATAGCAGGGAGAGGGCTTTTTTTTTTACACATGTGGGGGATTCCAGCTGTTAGGTTAGTCATCAGGAAATGCCAGGCAATCATGTTTCAGGCAAATGGGTCAAAATACTGTTAGAACTTAAAATGGCTCTGATTCAGTCCTGCTGTAGCTCCTGTGCTGTAAGCCGCTTGCGTGTTGAATAAACAGAAAAGCGGGATATGATAAATAAAGACGGTGTTTTACTTGGCTGCCAAAAGTGTAGGCTAATGTGTGAGTCTTAACAGTTTTATATAATCAGTCAAGGAGGATGAAGGTGTGCAAGATAAAATGAAGTGCCCCCAACTAATCCCTAAGAAAGCCTAGCTTTCTTTAATTTATGTTAGCTTATGGCCATTGAATTTTCTATACAGCCTTAAGGGTTAGAACTCTGGTTTCAATCTAGGATTCCTGGTTTCTGTGTCAGATACCTGATTTTGCACTTGTGCAGTCTATCCGTGTGGGTGTGAAAGATTTGGTCACAAATACAACAAACTGCTGGTGATTTGGACTTGCTTAATTTTTTTTTTGTTATTATTATTATTACTGAGGGCCAGTTTGGTGTAGTGGTGAAGGCACCAGGCTAGAAACCAGGAGACCGAGAGTTCTAGTCCCGCCTTAGGCACAAAGACAGCTGGGTGACCTTGGGCCAGTCCCTCTCTCAGCCGTAGGAAGAAGCAGGCAAGGGTGAACCACTTCTGAAAAATCTGCCAAGAAACCTGCAGGGACTTGTCCAGGCAGTCTCCAAGAATTGGACACAACAAATTAAACAAAAAAAATTTTTTTTTTACTGAGACACAAAGAAGAAAGCTAACTCTACTGCTGTTGATTGCCACTTAGAGTAACAAGTCATTGGAAACCTTTGCTTGGCAGTATCATAGCAAAGAAACCACTGTAATGAGGTTCACACGTTGTGCCAAGCCTTCACATTTGTTTGCTTTGGATGGTGTGTGAACCCAGACAATGGTGATTTGTTCAATGTACCCTGGTTAAATGAGCTGCATGAGCCTGTGTGAATGAGTATGTGTGCAAGTTTTCCTGGAAAAGTGGTGCTATATGAGTGTGCAGGTGGCAACACATAACCAGCCTTGACTGATCTCAAAAGAAGCTGAGCAGGGTCAGAAGGCATTGATTTTTGGTAGGGGTAGAGTGTTGGAGAAGCAGTGGCAAGCTAGGAGTTGAGTTTAATGCAAGGGAGACTTTACAGCTGATCAGGAGCCCCACTAAAGAATGATTGCCAATCAGATTGTGCTCAGGCGATGAACCAACTCCGGCCCTGGTTGCAGTGACTTTCTGGATGCTTAAGTTTCTTACCCTTCTTTGCTTGAGAGCAGAAGCTATTGTCTTCAGTAAGCCTGGTAGAGCTGCAGCTGTCCTCCCTTCTCAGGTGCACCCCTACCCATCTGGAAGGCATCCAGGTGAGAAAGGTTGCTGTGTGCCCAAGGAGCAGCAGGTGTTGTGTGTGCGTGTGTGTGTGTTCATTCAGTCGCTTCCGACTCTTCGTGACTTCATGGACCAGCCCACGCCAGAGCTTCCTGTCGGCCGTCAACACCCCCAGCTCCCCCAGGGACGGTTCAGTCACCTCTAGAATATCATCCATCCACCTTGCCCTTGGTCGGCCCCTCTTCCTTTTGCCCTCCACTCTCCCTAGCATCAGCATCTTCTCCAGGGTGTCCTGTCTTCTCATTATGTGGCCAAAGTATTTCAGTTTTGCCTTTAATATCATTCCCCCAAGTGAGCAGTCTGGCTTTACTTCCTGGAGGATGGACTGGTTTGATCTTCTTGCAGTCCAAGGCACTCTCAGAATTTTCCTCCAACACCACAGTTCCAAAGCATCAATCTTCCTTCTCTCAGCCTTCCTTATGGTCCAGCTCTCGCAGCCATATTGTAAGGATTGCCTACCCTAATAGACTCAGACTCACAAGCAGGAACTTAATGATATCTGATTTATTAAAGAATAGTATGCAAATACAGAGAAAGCTGAGAATGAGCAAAAGGGCGCCAAATACAAACTAAAAACCCTCGGATCAAACGTAATCCCTCCCCTCGCCCTGCCGTTGCAAACTCCTCCCCCCCACAAGTGCTGGTAACCGTTTCTGCTGATGTCCTGGGAAAGGAACCTTGAACACACAAGATAACCCAAACACATTCCAATCCAGCTGCTAACATATAACAATCCCACGAGATGGAATCCTCCTCCCCTCCCAGACGAAACACGCATCAGCCAAATGACATGCGAAACGTTACGATGCAGCGGTAACATTGGAATGGTGAACATGACACACATGTTGCTACGGGGAACAGCAGGTACTGATGGCAAAATATTGGGAGGAGTACTGAAGGAACAGTGGGCAATTCTAGCAACGGGCAGTTATGTCACACGTTCAATTTCTGAGAGAAAGGGTATCAATATCATTACAGGTAGTCCTTGACTTACAACCATTCGTTTAGTGAGCATTCAAATTTATGACGGTGCTGATAAAAGTGACTTATGACTGTTCCTCTCACAACCGTCACAGCATCCCTGCGGTCATGTGATCAAAATTCAGGTGCTTGGCAATCAGGATGTATTTACAACAGTTGCAGCATCCTGGGATCATGTGATTGCCATTTGCAACCTTCCCAGTCAGCTTCCAACAAGCAAAGTTAATGGGGGAAGCCAGATTTCACTTAAAAACCAGGTGATTCACTTAATGATCGCAGTAATTTGCTTAACAACTGCAGCAAAAGAGGTCATAAAATCAGTCATGACTCATTTAATGACCACCTTGCTTAGCAATGGAAGTTCTGGTCCCAATTGTGGTTGTAGGCTGAGGACTACCTATACCAGCAGTCCCACTACATCTGGAAAACAGCAGTTTGGGGGCTTTTCGAACTATTTTTACCCATTTTTCCAACAAGAAAAGGCTCCTTCCTAGATTTACTGAAAGACATGGGAGGGAGAAAGCATAACTGTGCTGGCTATATTAATCCATACCTTAATAAAAACTATTTTAACAGAAGCTGCAAATAATAACTGAACCTGGCATGTTTTGCAGTTGGAACAATCCAAATTAAAAGACAATAAACAGCCTGCTTGAAGGGACAAGTGCAGAGCCCGGTTTTAGTCTCAGCCATAACAACAAACCAAAACACCCTTGCAGCCCAAGTCAGTAACTTTATTATTGTAGAATCTTTTAAGGATGTAGTCAGTATTAGATTTCAAAGTACAAACGCCACTTCTGGAAGGAACCAGCTGTCCTGAACAGTTTTTCAAAGGAAAGGATGGCATCTTGTGGTTGATCTCCAAACTTGCAACCACGGTCTGTAGCCATGGTGCAGCTCTGGCATGAAACTAAATCCATGTGAGTCTTAAAAGCAGGAAAGCTAAATATTCCAGGCTGGGAATACATGATTAAACCAAATTCAGCCAGGGGAGCGTGCATCTGTTTCAGAAACATGGAGGGTCCCTGGTCCTTGCGTATCTCGTTTTCTGCAACCACAAACAAGTCACCTATTTTGGGGAACATTTAGAACAGGGTTTCTGAACCTTGGAAACTTTAAGACGTGTGGACTTAATGGCTGGCCGGGGAATTCTGGGAGTTGAAGTCCACACGCCTTAAAGTTGCCAAGGTTCAGAAACCCAGGTTTAGAATATGTTCTGGAACTTCACTCTGTCAGAACTGCCTTCCTAAAACTAAGGTTTCCTTAATTTTTGGCATCGGTGAGCCAGTACATGCCTACTGTGCTGGAACTGCCTGATTCTAAAAACTTACCTTCAAGTAGGCCATTTCATAATCATTTTCTTGCCAGACATTAAATGCTTTTAAAAGTTTTTTTTTCCAGGTTGCTTTCTTCTCTTTTTTGCAAATAGATTTTAATTATCTTGTTTCCCCACTGCCTTTATTGGTCATTATCGATCAAGTACTCTAGCTTAAAAAACATGTTGTTGAATCAATGATTTTTTTCTTTCTTCTGAATTGTATTGGTATCATCTTATATGTTGACAAAACTACTATGCCACTTTAAACACAGTTCAGCAAACAAGTATTTACCCCCTTTTGTTTTTTCCTGAATGTTTCTATATTTTTGCTGCTGCAAGTTATCGGGGCTTCATGTGAGTCCTAGCGATACATAAAGGGGGGTTGAATGAACAAACACCACCACAGTTTGGTACTTTTCCCCCTTTATTTCAAAACAAATTCATCCAACGTGATCTGCTGGGGTGAAAAAGCAATCACCCTCCTAAATTCAGGAAATGTTGGCACCACCTTTAGTTGCAATAATCCACCATTAATAATCCACGATCCATCTGCCTCTTATAATCAATAATCCAATAAGCCACCATCCATCCGCCTCTTATAATTAATAATCCAATAAGCCACCATCCATCCGCCTCTTATAATTGATGATCCATTTGTCACAATGCCGTACAGCAATTCTGCAAATTTTGTTTGCTTCTCCATGACAAACTGCTTCAACTCAACATTATTTCAAGGTTTTCTATCATGAACTGCTCATTTCTGCTCTTACACAACTTTCCTAAGGAGTTTAGGTTTAGGTTTTGAGTTGTCCATTCCAGATCACTGAGTTTGTTCTTCATCCATTCTCTTGTAGAGATGATTGTTAAGTTTGCGGTCACCGTCTTCCTGCATGGCCCACTGGGTGAAGGCACCCATGAGGCCTAAACAGTTCCACTTTTTATTCATCTGCTGAGCTTGCCGATCGGAAGGTCAGTGGTTCAAATCCGCATGACGGGGTAAGCTCCCGTTGCTAGTCCCAGCTCCTGCCAACCTAGCAGTTCGAAAACATGCCAATGTGAGTAGGTTAATAGGTACCGCTTTGGTGGGCAGGTAACGGCGTTCCGTGGCCACATGACCACGGAGGAAGTGTCTACGGACAAACGCCGGCTCTTTGGCTTTGAAACGGAGATGAGCACAGCCCCCTAGAGTCAGACACGACTGGACTTCATGTCAAGGGAAACCTTTACCTTTACCTATCCATGAAACTTTCCTCCAAAAGTCTAGACCAGAGTTTCTGAGCCACCCTAGGGTTCCACAAGAGGCCACTAGGGGTTCCCTGGGAGATCATGATTTATTTAAAAAATTATTTCAAATTCAGGCAACCTCACATGAAAGAGTTTCATTATTTTTAGTTTAAGAACATGGTTAATGCATATACACAGGCCTACCCATGAAACGAATATAACAACTTTGCACCTCCTGCCTCTATTTGAGCCTGAATGTGCAGGGGCTCCCCGAGGCCTGAAAAATATTTCAAGGGTTCCCCCAGGGTCAAAAAGTTGAAAAAGGCTGGTCTAGAAGGTCACGCATGTTACTTTTTGGCAAAGCTGAGACAAGTATCGATATTGTTCTTAGCAAATAACGGCTTCCGCCTTTCTATTTTCCCATGAATACGATTATTTGTAATAATGGAGTCATTCCATCAAGGTGAGAGAGGCCTGCAGGTCACTGGATACTGTTCTTTTTGCTTTGGGGACCTCCTGCTGTTGGAGTGATGTTGGCAGGATAGCCATTCTTGGTAAGATTGAATATTGTTTCAGTCTTCATCATCTGATTGTGGATTAGTGAAGGGCTGGGGATTTGGAAATGGCTTTATAAGCTTTCCCAGACTGATAGCCATCAAAGATGGTTTTTTATAGAGGTCTTCAGGATTTCTTTTTATCAGGGCATGGAATGCCCGTAGAATCTTTGAAGAGAGAACTTTACCAGGAGGAGGAGATCCAAAGTTGGTGAGTGTCATATGTGAGCGTCACTCCCTTCTAGCACTGAAGATGTGGCCTAGTCGGGCAACGAAACATCTGCAAGCAAACAACCAAGCTCACAGAGCGCTAAGGACTCCACGGTTCAACCCTCCTGGTAAAGTTCTCACTTCAAAGGTTCTACAGATAATTATTTATTTATTTGGCATATTTCTCTACCGTTCATCTTGCATACGACGACTCTGGCCGGCTTACAAATGACATTCTCTTCTATTCGTGTCGTATGGAGCAGGGATGGCCCAAATCAGTCCTGACTGTTTAATGAGGTGATCACACAACTGGCCCTTTAATTTCATTGGCTAACTGGTGTGTGGGGGGGTGATTACTCTCTCAAACTTGTCCACTGCATGATGATAGATGGCTATGAAATCACTGACATAAGCACCAAACATCGGTGTTATTTATCCACTCAGATTCCTTTTAGGATCCACATGAAGCTTTGGCAACACGCACTGTGAGAGAGATTCAAAAATTGAAAAAAAAATCTGAAAAAGATCAGATGCTTTTTTCACATAACTGTATTTACAAAATTCTATTCTCCCAACAGTTTTCTGAATGGCCAAAAAACCCACAACACATTAAAATACAGTATTTCAAAAATAACATTCTGGATTAAGGAATAAAGACCCCAATCAGATTAAATATTAGCACAAATTAGCTCCTTTTTACCACAAGTTTAGAGCTACTTATTTTTCTTGGTGGCAGACGGCAAAGACAAAATGCGAGGTCAAACTAATGAAAGAGACAGAATTTGGTTCTTTTTGCCTTTTCTCCCCCCAGTAACAGCACTTCTGAATCCAATTCACGAGAAAGAATTTGATTTAATGTCTTAATTACTTCAAAGCGGAATCAGCACTACTATTAGGTGCAGCAGAGAGGTGCAACCTTTCTCTGGCCAGTGGCCGTGCTGGGTTGCAGATTGGAGTCCACACCCAAAAGACAACAGTCGGGCAAGGATGCTAGTTAAAACATGATTGAATGCAGCTTATATGTAATTAAAATTACATTAAATTAGGTACATATAATTATTTCCCCTTTCCATTACACGAAAAGTTGCAGCTTGTGAAGGTTGAGGGCATATGCTGGGTTTTGGGGGGCCAGATGCAGCCCTGGAGCCTCTGGCTGTGCACCTCCAAAGCTGGGGGGGAGGGCTGTCTCAGGAGGCAGATCTAACGATTCGGACAGCAAGCAGCCCACTTCCCCACATCCTCCTCTGCCCCCTAAGCTGGTCTGCCACTCTCTGGCCTAGCACAAAATGATGTCCGGTTGCCAAGTTGAGATCAAATCCAGCTGTCAAGCTAGTTGGGGTGGTGTAAATGGAATGGAGGCCAGATTATCTTGTTCTTCACTTCAAGCAACAAAACATCTTGGGCCAGCCTCGGTGCTATTTCACAAATTCACCGCCACCCTCCTTCAACTCAATGCCAAGGCCCACTCTGTGGATTCCATGAGAACTGCCTTCTTTCCTCCAGTGCCTGCAGTCAGGACAACCATTAGAAGCTGTTCCTCGTCCCACCTGTCCTTCCCTTGCTACCGCAGATGCTGTTCTGAAGTGATGGAGATGCCTGATGATTCCCTTTGGGGAACAGGACAGCATCCTATTTGTGGTACTCCATCCTTGGTCTAAAGAATTCAAGGGCAGTAGATACAAGCTGTTTTCTCCATTTCACCTATTCTCAATTCACTGAGTAAGATTAGATTGTATAATGAAATCCTATGGCTGATGTCAGGTCTTTCCATGCCAAAACCAGTATTGTATTGTCTGCCCTTGGCTCTCAACTCTGCCACAACAGTTTGAAAATTGAGAAAATCTCCTCTCCAAGCTGTCTCGATTCCAGCTCTAACTGCAGAAAAAGGCTCACAATTGGCCATTAGAAGAGGCAGCCGAGAGACGTTTCCTCTTTGCTTCCCTCACACAGAAATGCCCCCTTCGGCTTCAGGTCTGACTGAACCAGGAATTCACTAGTAAGGAGATTCAGGGTTCACTCTTAATGGTTACTCCTGAATTTGGCAGGGGACAGTTTTCTCCACTGGCGTGACATCGCTTATGTTGAACGAACTGTTTGCTACCATTAAAACTTTTCCCACAATCAGGACATATGAAAGAGGTCTTTGCCATATGGATCCTCTGATGCGTAACCAAGTGTGAGCTCACCCGGAAGGCTCTCCCACAGTCTGGACATTCGTAAGGCTTCTCTCCCGTGTGAATTCTCCGGTGGATAATGAAATGAGCCCTTTGGCTAAAACTCTTCCCACATTCCAAGCACATGTACGGCTTCTCCCCCGTGTGAGTTCGCTGGTGAATCACAAGGTTCATCTTCACACTGAACTTCTTCCCACAGTCCAGGCACTCATAAGGTTTTAAGCCAGTGTGAATCCCTTGGTGTTTTGCCAAATGCGCATTCCGACTAAAGCTTTTCCCGCAGTCTGAACACCGATAGGGCCTGTCACCTCGGTGACTCCTCTGGTGCCTCTTGAGGGCCGAGTTTTGAATGAAATTTTTCCCACAGTCTGTGCAGTGATAGGGTTTCTCTCCTGTGTGGATCCGCTGGTGGTTAACCAGGTGGGAGCTGTATCTGAAGTTCTTTCCACAGACATGACAGACAAGTGGCCTTTTAACCCTGGGAATGCCTACTTTTCTTACCGTGTCCTTCTGAGATATCAAACTTCCCGCACTAGATACAGGTGGAGCCTGGGCCTGATCTGAAGGGCTTCTCTTGGAACCTCTCCAGTCCAAAAGGCATTTTTCCAGATGAGAACTCTGAGGACCAGCTTGCTGGAATGTCCTACCGGCATTGCTACGTGCTTCTAATTGCACATGATTTTCCAGCTGAGGATTCTTTTTTTCACTCCCATAGGCTGTCCCATTACCTTCAGGATAAACAGACAAAAAAACAGGAATGTAACTTGTCAGACAGAAACAGCAAATACAGCAATAGCAGCTCACTATGGGAACCGCCTCCCGATGAGAAAGGACACCTTTTGCATGCAGGCCCTGGGTTCAATCCCAGGCATCTCAAGAAACTGGTGGGAAGCACAACCACATGAGACCCTGGAGAGTTACTGCCAGTCAGAGAAGACAACACTGGGGCAGATTCTTATGTCCTTCCACTGTTCAGACATCTCTAATTCCACAAAGCAGAGATGATTCGTGCAAGAAAATTTCCCAGACCACTCCTTTTGGAAGTGTAGGAGAGATCTGGGTGAGGAAATCCTCTTTTTTTTTGTTTTTAATCTCACCACAAAACGACGCCCTTCATACATAATGCTTAGCAAATCCCCTCCCTCAAATGCTCAACAGTTGCTGTCCTGGCTGGGAATTCAGAGAAGCGCTCGCATCTGATGAGTATCCAGTTTGGCAAAAGCTACACTTAACCACAGTGTAGTTTGTTTGGGGCCTAGCACAATATCTGAAGCCACCTTTAGTGGCTTTATCTATGAACAGGACCACTATGGTTTGTTCAGTGAACATGATTCAATGTGATGCTTGAACCCAGCTATTACTGTATATACTGTAGGTTTAGGGATTGCAACATTAGCCAAAAATAAAACTCACACAGCAAGTGTTACTGGACTAACGCAATGTGCTCTAAATGGGGCTGTCCTTAGATGGCTTCCAGAAGCCGCAATAGATCTAGAATGTGGCATTATGGGTAGCTATGGGCACACCACAGTTCTCCCATGTAGCACCACTCCTTTGCAAGCTGCACTGGCTACCAGTAGGCTTCCAGGTGTGATTCAAGGTGCTGGTTATCACTACAAAGCCCCACATGGCACACCACCAGGTTATTTAAAGGGCTGCCTGACTCTTAACCTGCTCGACTCTTGCACTTTCACAAGATGAACATCCTCCAGGTCCCCTCCGTGAAGCAATGTCATCTGATGGGACTTAGGAGGCATGCCTTTTCTTTCATGGCACCTACCCCTTGGAGTGGGCTTCCCCCTCCCCCAGGATTCAGATGGCCTTGATCCTGTTAACCTCCTGGAAAGGTTCAAAAACCTGCTTTTCCCTCCAGGTGTTAGGAGGACATGGGATGAGCCCATCTACTTGGAGGGGGGATGCATATTTGGTTGACTGAAACAAAGGGCTAAAACACTGGCTTTTGAAAAAAGAACAAAGAAATTCCAGGAATCTAATAAGAGCTTGAAAGGTCATTGAATTTTGTGTTTTTGTTTTGTATTGTCCCCTAAAGGTATTGAATTATTTTCTGACATATTCAAAATTACAACTGGGAAAGTTCTGGCAACTAGATCTAAAGTTTTGGATGGCTGCACTGCCCTTAGGCCCTTAAATTGTCAAGTACTTATGTAAGTCTCCTGAAAACCTTTCATACCACCAAAAAGAGTCTATTTTATCTCTGTTGTCTGATGTTTTGGTTACGGATTTCATTTCTTTTGACTTTGTATGGTTTCTTATTTGCAAATTCTGTTTTCTTTTGGGTTTTGTACTCGATGTACACTGCTCGGAGTCATAATTACATAACTTTGCCACTATACTCAATCTTCTAAATAAATAAAAAGATAACTGAAAAAAAATTAAGATTGTTTTTGCATAACGCTCCGAAAACTTGAAAGTCTAATGTATTAAATGTCAATTGCTATTACTCTATCGTTTGATGGCTTCTGTAATAAGGATCAAGTTAATGGATAAATGGCATTCTGCAAATTCTTTGACTTAATTAGAATTAGTCACAGTCTTCAGTATCAGAGGGAAGGGTGAGAATCACTTAATCAGACAACAAGAACAAAGAACAAAGAGCAATAATAATTAACAATAGGCACCCAGTGTCATTGTGAGTCGGGCAGCATATAAGTTTTAAAAATTACTATTACTATTACTGTTGTTGTTGTTGTGCAACATATTGGCCAAGAGTATGAGGTAGGAATCTTCAATAAAATTTTCTTTGGGCAAGAGCTCACTCAGCCTTTCCCACGATGGCAGCCACCCCAGAAGTCTTGGGACTGCCACCCCAGAATTCCCAGCCAGACTGAAGCAGTCTTTGGATGCTGGGAGTTGCATTCCCCCTTCATTTGAAGGGCACCTGGCTAGGGAGAAGTGCACTGCCACGGAAAAACACAGGAATGCTGCTCCCAAGTAGGCTGTTCACCATCCCTCCTCACCCTTGTGAATCTTCCGGTGAGTAATAAGGTTGGAGCTTTGGTTGAAACCTTTCCCACAATCGGGACACGTGTAACATTTCTCTCCCGTGTGGATTCGCCGATGCCGAATCAGAGCCGACTGGTAAATGAAGCTCTTCCCGCAGTCGAGGCAGGTGTACGCCCTCTCCCCTGTATGGATCCTCTGGTGCTGGGTAAGAGCAGAACTCTGACTGAATCTTTTACCACAACTGAGGCAGGCGTAGGGTTTCTCTCCGGTGTGGATCCTCTGGTGCTGAGTGAGGGCCGAGCTCTGATTAAAGCTTTTCCCACACTCCTGGCAACGGTACGGCTTTTCTCCGGTGTGGATTCTCAGATGAGCCGTGAGTGCCGATTTGTGACAGAACGTTTTCCCACATTTGGGACAAGAATCCTTTCTTTCTCCTACATCAGCTGGAGGACATTCCACAGCCTGGATGCTTTTTCTTAAGGGAACACTTTCATCAAGGCTGCCCTGCACAATCTGCTTCTCCTCTTGGATTTCTCTCCTGAGTCTGTTGTAACGAAGGTCAGAGTTCAGGGAGTCCTTCGCTTGCGAATGACCCAGCAATCTCCTGAACGGTGCTGCCGTTCTGGGGCCTCCTGGCTGAGAAAAGTCACCTGGAAAGAAAGTTTTGGACTTTAGGCCGTGTACTAAGCACAACAGGAAAGCAGAGGGCCAGGGCCAGCCTTCTGGATCGAAACCATTCCTACCCCATCTTTCCATTTTCAGAGAACATTCAGCCCACTAGCACACCAAACACCTACCAAAAAACCAAGGTTGTCGCTGTCAGGCAAAAGCAGGACGTCACATAAAGCAAGGGAGGAGCATTTTTATAGCCCAGGCATGGCCCCCAAAACATCGCAGAACAGGGTGGTAAACAGAGGAGAGCTTGCAAGCTTGCGAATTCTTCTATGTTTCTATGATTAGCAGGAAAAAAAAAACAACCTACGGAAGCCTGTGGTGAAATAAATGAAAAAGGGCCTTCTCCTGTGTCACTGTTAAGGAACACTCTCCCTTAGAGTCCCATTTAGCCCCCTCCTCTTCTGCTCAATCTTTTGAATTTTCATGGTTTGCGTTTTATTTTAAAACATTAAGGTTATATTGCCCTGTGGGTATAAACATGGTATAAACTGAAATAATAAATCACAGCCACGGCTATGAAATAGGCAGCTGTATATATAAATATTAAAAATAATCATGTGCAGGCATCTTTGTAAGGGAGGAGGCAACCCTTTGTCTATTAAACCCTAATCTGTTTAAAACTTTAAAGGCAACAACCAGTCCTTTAGATTAGGCAATGTTTACACAACAGCTTAGCCACAGCAGTATGAACTACCTGATGTTTCCAGACCTACTTCAAAGACAGCCCTATGCAGAGTTTTAGTAGTAACCACCATGTCACAAATGATTGCAGCTGGCGTGTCACCCTGACTAAGTTTTCCCTCTCTAAGAAGAGGTATAGCTGGTGCACCAGTGCAAATCAGACTAAGCTGCTTCTGATTATGAACATCACCTGGGCATCCAAATTTCATCCCCGCTGAGAGATAACTACAGAGGAGAAGTATGTATCATAGGAAATATGCATATACAGCTGCAATATATGTAATATTTAACACAGAAGAGATGTTACCGTCCCTTTTCATGCATACACAGATAGCTCCCACAGTGAACGAAAATGTGTTTTTTAAACTACAGAGGTATTGTCCTATACACACCTTTTCTTTTTTTCCCCCAGAAACAGCTTACTACATGAATAAGGGCAAAACATATGGAATAAAAATGCAGTCATTGCTTCAGAATATTTTAGCCATGCCTCACCTGGAATGAATTTTGTCAAGGACTGGTTCTTCCAATATTCATGGAAGTTCAGCCTCCAAAGCCTGTCACCTTGCTCTGGGCAGGGGGCCATGCCAGGCTGAGCCATCGGGAAACCTGCTCAGAGAGAGGGAGAAACAGCCTGTCAACTTTTGCAATGTAATATAATACACAGCTGTGGTACTCTTTTTGAGGTCAGCAGACATGAAGTGCATAGTGAAAGGATTTTTTTTTTATTTTTTTTGGTCAGCAAAGCAGATCCTGTCCACTGTCTCTCTTTCTTTCCCTGAGTCCAACTTTCACAGACATATATTACCACTAGAAAGACCGATGTTTTAAGTGTTCTGATCTTTGTTATCACTGAAATGTCCTTGTCCTTCACAATTTTGTTCATGTTTGTCGTTGTCTGGTTGGTTCATGTAAACCTTTTTAACATGGAATCTATAAAACCCAAGTTTTAATAACAGAGGAGACAACAGGAGGCATAACACTTACCCAGTGACACTATATGTTTATAGTTTTCCTGCATGACATCCCTGTAGAGGGCTCTTTCATTCACATTCAGCAAAGCCCACTCTTGCTCCGTGAAATGCATGGCCACCTCCTCAAAGGAGACCTATGTTGGAAATAGACAACATCTTTAATTTCTGATAGACCACCCCCAGCAACCCCACAGTCATCCACTGCCCAGCCTGGAAATACACGAAACTCTTGAGCGGGGCCGAGAGCTGAAGCAGGAATCCTCCAGATGAAGGATTTGGGTAGGGTGATAACAGCAGCATCTTTCTGCCTGCTCATATTGACTGACAGCAGGGTATGATCCAATGTTTTCTGGGCTGAAGGCTATGCGTGATTTTTGGGCCACGCTCCAAAAACCAGTGTGGTGCAGCCAGGACTAAAATTCTACTTGACTGCATTTCATTTACATACGATTTAAATTTAATAGAGATAAGACCGATTCCCAATCATGTTTTTACCATTTTCTTCTATCATATTAAAAATTAAAATTTTGCTGGGGGGGCACTTGTGGTCCTCCAGTCTCAGGTTGTGCACCTGTAATATAAGATTATTACTAGATAAATGAAAATAAATGGAGAAGCTCTGAACAAAGAAACCATGATGAATCATAACTGCTGATAACACTACTGAATCTTACAATTCAGTTGCCATATCTTCTCCTTTCCTTTAATTTTTTTCCCCTCCTGCCCACACAAACTCAACAGCACCCAGAATCAAGGCTATGATTTCAGTTGAATAACCTAAGACCTTAGAGTACATGTGGATGACTGTAATTTATTTATTTGTTTGATTTTTAACCCATTACAATCTTGGCAATCACAGTGTCACAATAAAAATGACATCAGAATTTAAACAATGTACAATCCAAACTGCAAATACAAAATCGAAGCCGGGGAGAAAAATAATAAGAACAACAAAAGGCAGGGGTGATTTTACTGAAAAGCTCCTCAAAAAAGCTCGTTTTTTGATCATTTTAAGCTACCAGGGAGGCCAGCATAACCTCAGAGGAGAGCTCATTCTATAGCATCAGGGCTGCTACGGAGAAGCAGCACCTTCTAACTTCGGCTCCCCTGATATCCCAGAAATGTGGGACAACAAGCAGCCCCTGGGACATAGTTCAAGCAGGAAGAGTGAGTAAAAATGTTAACGGTGCTTAGTTAAAAAGGGACCGACATCAGCCCAGATTGCCTATTTTTTAAAAAACAGCCATTAGCACAAAGGAAGGAAAAGATCCTGGAGCACGTCCTTTTCTGATTGTTGAGCCTTGTTAACAACATTTCGGGAAACAAAGAGCACATTTCAACGTCTTTCACAGGAATGACGCATATAACGGAGACACACGTTTTCCTCTACATTTGGTGTTTGCATTTTTGCTCTCCCACAGAATGGCCTCATGCATATAATATGCCTACCTGGCGAAAAGCCACGGTGCTAGAACAGGGTGGTGCCAAAAGAAGACAAGACGAGATCTTGCTTTCTGTCAGAGCAAGAAGGATGCCTGGAAATTACAGAAGAGGGTTAACTGATGGCAGCCTTCCTCAATGTGATGTCTTCCAGGGGAGCTACATCTGTAATTTCCAAAGGGCGCGGGGCCTAGGGATTCTAGGACTTGCAATCTGGAGAGCATCAGCTGAGAAAGGCAAGTTGAAGCCTGCCTCACAACTTGATCTCAATCCTAGCTTCAGCTATCAGGCACAGATACTGGAGAACTGGTCTGAAACTCAGAAGGCTATTAATACTGAATGCTGTATATACTGTATATAATATGAGCAACTTCCTAAATGCATGCTTGAATGGCCAAGATGCAAAAAAGCCAGCATGGACTATCCAAACGATGGGAGAAAAGTTCATTCACAAAATCTGTAGTTGCCAGGTTGCGTGCCCCTTTCCTGAGCAAAAATTGTGTGTCACATTTATGTCAGAATGAGTGCAAATGGGGATATGTACATACAAGGCCACAGGGATTTGGCAAGCATGTGTGCTGCACTGCATATATCTGTGTACTCAGGATATATTAAGATCGAGGAAAAAAAACCCAGAAACCCTCATATTTTCTGAAACATAAAGATGGCAGTGTTTGTATCCCTGATATGATATTTGTGTTCATCTCCCCTTAGTGAGGAACCTGCTAGATCAGTGTTTCTCAACCTTGGCAGCTTTAAGATGTGTGGATTTCAACTCAACTTCAGCTTGCTGGCTGGGGAATTCTGGGAGTTGAAGTCTACACATCTTAAAGCCGCCAAGGTTGAGAAACACTGCACTAGATACTCTTCGACTTTCTGCCACATTACTCTGCCTGGGAAATGGGAACAACCAGGATCTACCTCATAAGACCTGCCACTAGAAATAACTGAATATAAATATGCATTCATCCTGGGTTTAATCCAAAAATAAGCACATATGAGCCCTTATGCTGATAACAGAGTTGGTCATATTCTGTATATTCTTCCTGATTTAAACACTGTTGAAGGAAAACCTTCCTTCTTTCCACAAAGCAACATGATTATAAAGATATTTATCACAGCCTGTCATCCATGGGACTTCGGGGTGCATCATTTTGGTTGACTTTAGCAAGTTGTTGCATATTTGCCCAGAGTTTTAAGACAGGGGTGGGAAGAGCTATATAGCCAAATTAATATATAGTTCTCCTTTGGTCCATGTCATTTAAATAAATTGAACTACATTGCATGTATAGCACTGATTTGATTTCGATTGCGTATCCGAAGTGACATGGTATCGTATTCCATTTTCTAACATGAGACGGTAACCAGTTGTCTGTCCCTCTCTAAAATTGAGTCTGCATGCATCCAAAAAGCCAGGTATTTAATAACGTGGAAAACAACAGGATCCCTCGTGCTCACCCAGTGACATCACATGTTCATAATTCTCCTGCATGACATCCCTGTAGAGGGCTCTTTCACTGACATCCAGCAAGGCCCACTCCTGCTCTGTGAAATACACAGCAACCTCCTCAAACGCCACCTGCAGCACAAAGAAGTGACTTCTTTACTCCCAGGTAAATCAGACAGGAAACACGACCAGATGAGGTAATTCTACTTTATTGTAAGGCTACCTTAACAGAATTGTGCAAGGCTGAAAGTACAATTTTCCCCCCACCTCCAACTCTTTTTACAGCCTGATCAATTAGGGCGGATCCTTCCTAAGTTTCTTCCTCTGACTGCTAAGCAGCTTTGGGCTCCTCCCCCTTTTATCTGATTGTTCTCTGGGCAGCATCTCTCCCCCCTCAACTTCCAAGGTCACCCACACATTCCATCACACACAGCAACAAAACCAAGTTCTCACTGGATGGGAGTCATGAGCTTTAATACCTGGGGTTAATTTAGATGTGTACTATACACACATCTATGTTCTTAGCCAAGGTGCCCATGGAGCCCAGTTCTGCTCACACAGGCAAAAAGGACAAAAGGAGGCAGCCACTGTGTTCCCCTGTTAGACATTTTTGCTCTCCAGAACAAAGCCAAACAAACTGACCTAGAGAAACAAACTGACTACCTACCTGAGGAAGTTCCATCTTGCTAGACAGAACAACAGGATGGTTTCCAAGGAAGCAGAGACAGAAACTCTTCTATCTGCCCAGAAGTTAGAGAAGAGACCATTATTATATCACATCTCATAAATCCCATCAGCCCTATAATGGTACCAGAATTCCAAGAATCAAACCCAGATGCTGAAGGAAGGTTTTTTAAAAATAGAAACTCACTCCAAGGAATGTAGGTTGCACATGTGTGTATAAGTCAACATGCTTATGTTTCGTTTACAAATAAGGGAAACTGGCTTATTTGCTTTGTGACCCAGAGAAGCAAGAAGATAAGGCATTCAGGTCTAAAGAAGTTCAACAATTGGTATCAGACTCTTGCTCTAGAAGACAATCCACAGTCCACGAGCAAGCCTTATCAAACCCAACTTTATTAATAGGGCAGAAGGTGCTTGGGCCCCAGTGGATTGAAAAAAGCCTTTGGGGAAGAAAAAGTGTGGTGGCCAATTCCCTGCTGAGAGGGAGCAAGGCTGCCGTGCAGACTTGGCACGAGCCTGCAGGATGTGTGTGGTCTTCCAGGATGCCAAGCCTCTTCAATCCCATCAATAACTACCCCTTCCCAATTATTCATATGGGGATCAGCAGCGCTGACAGAAGAGACCCTGAACAGATCGCTAGAGGCTACAAGGCCCTGGTCAGGAAGGCAAAAGAACTGGGAGCACAAAGCAGTGTTTTTGACAATCCTTCCAGTTCAGGGTTAGGGCATGAGAAGAACCAGAACTACTGTAGAGATGATGCAGCAAGACGAGTTTGGGTTCCTGGACCGTGGACCTGTGCTATCTACATGAAGAACTCCTGAGGTGGGCTACATTTCATGAAGAGTGGGAAGAATGTGTCCAACAGATGCCTCCCTAATCTCATCAGGAGGGCATTAACCTAGAGCAGAAGGGAGAGAGTGGCCAAAGCACACAGCTGAACATACCACCAAGAATTGTGGCCAGCAATGCAGGAGACAAAAGGGAGAAGCGCAGGAGCAGAGGGGGGAAGCCAGAGATTAGCAAGAACCTGGAAACATGAAGCCAGTAGGTGGTGCCATTCACAATCTCAGATGTTCCCACACCAATGCACAAAGTATGGAAAACAAATGGAGAAAATCAGACAACACAGGAGGAAAAATACAACACCAAACACATCACTGACACTTGGTGGGATGGTAAACTGAATTGGAACATAGCCCTAGAAGTCAACAATTTAATAAAAACGAACAGGCTCAACAGAAAGAGAAGCGGTACTGTGGTCTGCACAAAGAGAGCAAATGCCAGCAGAGAATTTCATGAATCAGGGAATGGAAATCTGGTTTAGAAGGAAGAGAGTATCCTATCCTGCACCTAATGCTCACTGGTAAAGCTCTCTGGAACTCTGCGAGAAAGTAGCTAAGTTAGCCTTGAGTTCACGATATAGAAGGAAGGAGGAAGAGAGAAGACATGTCTACTGGCTTTCAGAAGAGCAGAGATTGATGAACTCCGAGTCACACCCAAAGGCTTGAAATCCTGAAGGGGAAACATGGTCCTGAAGGATGGAAATCTTTCCATCTCAGTAGCAAACTACTAGAAGGAAGAATGGGAGACATCGAAAGAGGTCCATGTGGATATCTTTTAAAATGCTCAAAACAAGAAGTGACATTTGTAAGAAATGGAGGGAGGGACATATAAGGAAAGGATACAAGGCAGTCAGCAGGTACTGCAGGGAGCACATCAATACAGCTAAAGCTCAGAATGTGCTGAAGCTTGTGAGAAGAGCCAAGAGGCTGTAAGCCTGTTGCCAGGAGAAAGGAATAAACTGACAACAGGGATGGTAAGAAGGTAGAATCTCTTAACTCATATTTTACACCTCACATCTCTCCAAAGGAAAACACAGCCCTAACTGGCCCTAAGTGGAAAGAGGAAGTTGCAGTTCAAAGTAGGCAAGGGGAGGGTAAAAGAACACCGAGTTAATTTAATGGGTTCAGCTCTCCAGGGCCAGGTGAATGATTCCTAGTCCACAGAAATCAGCAGAACTAATTCCTCTCGTTCTTGAGAACTCCTGCAGTACTGGAGAAACTGGAGGACAGCAAATGTCTCTGTCTTCAGTTAAGGGAAGGAAGAGAATCTGAGAAATTACAGAGCTGTAAGCCTGATATATTGGGTAAGGTCCTCAAGCAGATGATTAAACAGCACATCTGAGTACTTGGATAGGAATGCAACGATTAACAAGTGCCAGCATGGTTTGCCAAACTAATCTTATCTCCTTTTCTGACAGAGTTATTAGCTTAATGGATCTGAGGAATGCCATGGACATAATGTATCTTGACCTCAGCAAAGCAATCAGCAAAATCCTTCATTATATCCTCATTAGTAAAATTATGTCAACAATGGACTAGGTAATATGATAGATTACTGCATTAATTGGTAGAATGATTGCACCCAGAGAGTAAATCAGGCTGGAGCAGTGTTTCTCAACCTTGGCAACTTGAAAATGTGTGCACTTCAACTCCCAGAATTCCCCAACCAGCTGGCTGGGGAATTCTGGGAGTTGAAGTCCACACATCTTCAAGTTGCCAAGGTTGAGAAACACTGGGCTGGAGAGTGGTATCGAGCAGGATGCCAGAGGGCTATGTCCTGGGCCCTGTGCTGTTCAACCTTTTTATTAATGACCTGGATGAAGGGGTTCAGGGGATGATGACTGAATCTGCAGATGACACAGCACTAGGAAGAATGGTTAACACTCTAGAAGAGAATAGGATGGGGGAAACTTGGTTTAGTGGTAGTGCACGCTGAAAGGATCTAGATCTTGCAGAATGCATGTAATAGAAGTATATGCCGCCCAACACCCAGTGACTCTGGGCGGCTTACTAATTGCCAAAAACCTTTAAAAACAAGTAACCACACGAGACAGACAAAACAAAAAATCAAGAAGTACACAAAGCATCCCATCTGCTCCTTGAGACAGCCAGCAGCAACTTAGAGGGGTAGCCAGGGAGTGTAGCCAGGGAGTGTAGAGCAGTTAAAGTGCTGGACCAGATCCAGAGAGCCCCAGATTCAAGTCCACTTTGTGCCAGCCCCCCTCTTTCAGCCAACCGATCTACCTCACTGGGCTGTTGTGTGCAAAAGGAAAAATAGAATTAGCACCTTGAGCACCGCCTGGAGGAAACGCCAGATTTGCACAAAATAAGCAACCGTAACTCGCGCCCCCTTCCCTCCACCGACCTCCCACTGCATTGCCCCCTCCCACTTCCCAGCCTGGCCTGCATTCACAAAAAACCGGCTCGCAACCACAAGCAGCCCCAAACCAGACGGTAGATCGAGCTCCCCGGATTCCCCAACGGGCTCCCTGCCTGCCCGTCCTTCCTTATCCCGGTACCTCAGCCTCTCCTCCTTCCAGCCCCTATCAAGGACCCAGACGGGGATGCCGAGGCGCCTCCGGCCCGAGGCAACCAGACGGCGCTGCGTCTCGGAGACACCGAGAAAGGAGTGACCTAAAATGGTCGGTACTTGACAGACGGGGCGACTTGACCGGCGCCAGCTCCCCGCACACCGAGCGGAGGAAAAGCCGCGCCTCCTTTCGCTGGCCATGAGAGAGCGGCGCCCTCTGCTGGCCGGCTGTCTCCGTGCTCTCGTGTCCCGGGTTTGATTCGCCCGGGGTTCTGCGATCTGCGCAGGCGTCCGGAGCGGCTGGGGGCGGGAGGGGGGCGATGCGGTTCGCAGTCGGAGCGTGCTTATTTGCGGAAAGCTGGAAGCCTTTCTGCACCGGTGGGTTATAGCTACAGCGATTATACATCCTCTATTATGAAGGACAGTCCTTCATTTCAGCAAGCCGTCTTTTAGATTCATTTAATTTAATTATTTATTTTTTTGGCTTTGCTCTTGAATTTTCCTTTGCAAAGCAAAGTTATAAACAATGTCTTTTTACCCTTATGAACCTCTTTCGGATTGGCCCCTTTTTCAGGTGTGTCCTTTGTTTTTTCCAAGAAAATATGAAGGAGTCCTTGACTGAAGAAGTTTATAAATTCAAACGTTAAATTCAATGTTTTAATTTAATGCACCTCTGCTGTCTCAGGCAGCCCCCAGCCATAAACAAGTTGCAATCTGGGCTTCTGTGTTGCATTAATTTTAGCAAACCTGTTTTAAAAATGCGATACGTAGGGTCGCCATGAGTGGTAAACAATTTGACGGCAACTAACAACAACAGGCAAGGTGAAGTGCTTTCTTTGGTCTTCGGTCTTTTTCCGCACCTTTAAAAGTCCTTAGCTTCATTTCTACCTTCTAACCTGTTGTTCAGTCATTAAGTTGTGTCGGACCCTTTGTGACCCCATGGACCATAGCACGCCAGGCCTTCCTGTCCTCCACTGTCTCCTGGAGTTTGTTTGTTGTTTATTCGTTCAGTCGCTTCCGACTCTTCGTGACTTCATGGACCAGCCCACGCCAGAGCTTCCTGTCGGTCGTCAACACCCCCAGCTCCCCCAGGGATGAGTCCGTCACCTCTAGAATATCATCCATCCACCTTGCCCTTGGTCGGCCCCTCTTCCTTTTGCCCTCCACTCTCCCTAGCATCAGTATCTTCTCCAGGGTGTCCTGTCTTCTCATTGTGTGGCCAAAGTAGTTCAGTTTTGCCTTGAATATCATTCCCTCAAGTGAGCAGTCTGGCTTTATTTCCTGGAGGATGGACTGGTTGGATCTTCTTGCAGTCCAAGGCACTCTCAGAATTTTCCTCCAACACCACAGTTCAAAAGCATCGATCTTCCTTCTCTCAGCCTTCCTTATGATCCAGCTCTCGCAGCCATGTATTACTACTGGGAACACCATTGCTTTAACTATGCGGACCTTTGTTGTCAGTGTGATGTCTCTGCTCTTAACTATTTTATCGAGATTGGTCATTGCTCTTCTCCCAAGGATTAAGCGTCTTCTGATTTCCTGACTGCAGTCAGCATCTGCAGTAATCTTTGCACCTAGGAATACAAAGTCTTTCACTGCTTCTACATTTTCTCCCTCTATTTGCCAGTTACCAATCAAGCTGGTTGCCATAATCTTGGTTTTTTTGAGGTTTAGCTGCAAGCCAGCGTTTGCACTTTCTTCTTTCACCTTCATCATAAGGCTCCTCAGTTCCTCTTCGCTTTCAGCCATCAAAGTGGTATCATCTGCATATCTGAGATTGTGAATGTTTCTTCCAGCGATTTTAACTCCAGCCTTGGATTCCCCAAGCCCAGCATGTTGCATGATGTGTTCTGCATACAAGTTGAATAGGTAGGGTGAGAGTATACAGCCCTGCCGTACTCCTTTCTCAATGTTAAACCAGTCCGTTCTGTGGTCTGTTCTTACTGTTGCTACTTGGTCGTTATACAGATTCTTCAGGAGGCAGACAAGATGACTTGGTATCCCCATACCACTAAGAACTTGCCACAATTTGTTATGTCCCACACAGTCAAAGGCTTTAAAATAGTCAATAAAACAGAAATAGATGTTTTTCTGAAACTCCCTGGCTTTTTCCATTATCCAGCAGATATTGGCAATTTGGTCCCGAGTTCCTCTGCCTTTTCTAAACCCAGCTTGTACATCTGGCAATTCTCGCTCCATGAATTGCTGAAGTCTACCTTGCAGGATCTTGAGCATTACCTTACTGGCATGTGAAATGAGTGCCACTGTTCGATAGTTTGAACATTCTTTAGTGTTTCCCTTTTTTGGTATGGGGATGTAAGTTGATTTTTTCCAATCTGATGGCCATTCTTGTGTTTTCCAAATTTGCTGGCATATAGCATGCATTACCTTGACCGCATCATCTCGCAAGATTTTGAACAGTTCAGCTGGGATGCCGTCGTCTCCTGCTGCCTTGTTATTAGCAATGCTTCTTAAGGCCCACTCAACCTCACTCTTCAGGATGTCTGGCTCTAGCTCACTGACCACACCGTCAAAGCTATCCCCGATATTGTTATCCTTCCTATACAGGTCTTCCGTATATTCTTGCCACCTTTTCTTGATCTCTTCTTCTTCTGTTAGGTCCTTGCCATCTTTGTGTTTGATCATACCAATTTTTGCCTGGAATTTACCTCCGATGTTTCTAATTTTCTGGAAGAGGTCTCTTGTCCTTCCTATTCTATTGTCTTCTTCCACTTCCGCGCATTGCTTGTTTAAAAATAATTCCTTATCTCTTCTGGCTAACCTCTGGAATTTTGCATTTAATTGGGCATATCTCCCCCTATCACTGTTGCCTTTTGCTTTCCTTCTTTCTTGGGCTACTTCTAGTGTCTCAGCAGACAGCCATTTTGCCTTCTTGGTTTTCTCTTTCTTTGGGATGTATTTTGTTGCTGCCTCCTGAACAATGTTGCAAACTTCTGTCCAGAGTTCTTCCGGGACCCTATCTACTAAGTCCAGTCCCTTAAATCTATTCTTCACCTCCACTGCATATTCCTTAGAAATATTAGTGAGCTCATATCTAGCTGATCTGTGGGTCTTCCCTAATCTCTTTAGTCTGATCCTAAATTGTGCAAGAAGAAGTTCGTGATCTGAACTACAGTCAGCTCCAGGTCTTGTTTTTACCGACTGTATAGATGTCCGCCACCTTTGGCTGCAAAGGATGTAGTCAATCTGATTTTGGTGTTGTCCATCTGGTGAAGTCCATGTATAAAGCCGTCTCTTAGATTGTTAGAAGAGAGTGTTTGTTATGCAGAGTGAGTTGTCTTGGCAAAATTCTATCAGCCTATGTCCTGCTTCGTTTTGTTCTCCCAGGCCATGCTTACCTGTAATTCCAGGTGTCATTTGACTGCCCACCTTAGCATTCCAGTCTCCAATTTGCCCTGGCTCATAGATCTTACATTCCAGGTTCCAATGGTGTGTTGATCCTTAGAACATCGGATTCGCCGTTCACCACCAGCACCATCGGCTGCTAGCCGTCCTTTCAGCTTTGAGCTAGTTGCGTCATCACGTCTGGGTCTAGTTGAACTCATCCTCTGTTCCTCCCCAGTAGCATTTTGACCACCTTCTGACCTGGGGGTCTCATCTTCCGATGGTATACCGACATATCTCTGGTTGTACTGATCCATTGAGTTTTCACGGCAAGAATATTGGGGTGGGTTGCCATTACCTTCCCCAGGGATCACGTTTAGTCTGACCTCTCTGTCATGACCTTCCCGCCTTGGGTCGCCCTTCACGGTTTAGCTCATGGCATCATTGAGGTGCTCAAGCTCCAGCACCACGACAAGGTAACGATCCTTTGCTGAAGCTCCTGGAGTTTACTCAGATTGATGTTCATTGCATCGGTGATGCTATCTAACCATCTCATCCTCTGCCGTCCCCTTCTCCTTTTGCCTTCAGTCTTTCCCAGCATCAGGGTCTTTTCCAGTGAGTCCTCTCTTCACATTAGGTGGCCAACGTATCTGAGCTTCAGCTTCAGTATCTGTCCTTCCAATGAACAGTCAGGTTGATCTCCTGTAGGATTGACCGATTTGACCTCCTTGCAGTCCAAGGGACTCTTAAGATTCTTCTCCAGCACCACAGTTCAAAAGCATCAGTTCTTTGGCGCTCAGCCTTCCTTATGGTCCAACTCTCACAGCCATACATCACTACTGGGAAAACCATAGCTTTGATTATACAGACCTTTGTCAGCAAGGTGATGTCTCTGCTTTTTAATATGCTGTCTAGGTTTGCCATAGCTTTCCTCCCAAGGAGCAAGCATCTTTTCATTTCATGGCTGCAGTCACCATCTGCAGTGATCTTGGAGCCCAAGAAAACAAAATCTGTCACTGCTTCCATTTCTACCCCTTCTATTTGCCAGGAAGTGATGGGCCCAGATGCCATGGTCTTAGTTTTTTTAATGTTGGGTTTCAAGCCAGCTTTTGCACTCTCCTCTTTCACCCTCACCCCTCTTCGCATACTGTGATTCATCCAGCCCAGCATTTCTTGTGATGTACTCTGCATATAAGTTAAATAAGCAGGGTGACAAAATACAGCCTTATTGTGCTCCTTTCCCAATTTTGAACCAATCGGTTGTTCCATGTCTGGTTCTAACTGTTGCTTCCTGACCTGCATACGGGTTTCTCAGGAGACAGGTAAGGTGGTCCGGTACTCCCATCTCTTTAAGAATTTGCCACAGTTTGTTGTGATCCACACAATCAAAGGCTTTAGCGTAGTCAATGAAGCAGAAGTAGATGTTTTTCTACTACCCTCTAGCCTAGCCTTTCCCAACTTTTTGACCCTGGAGGAACCTTTGAAATATTTTTCAGGCCTCGGGGAACCCCTGCACATTCAGGCTCAAATATAGGCCAGAAGTTACAAAATTTTGATACTCATTTCATGGGTAGGCCTGTCTATATGCATTAACCGTGTTCTTAAACTAAAAATAAAAAATGAAACTTTCCTCTTTAATGTGAAGTTGCCCAAATTTGAAATAATTTTTAAAATAAATTGTGATCTCCCAGGGAACCCCTAGTGACCTCTCGCGGAACCCTAGGGTGTCCACGGAACCCTGGTTGAGAAACCCTGCTCCAATTAACAGCTTTACAGCAGGGTTTCTCAACCAGGGTTCCATGGACACCCTCAGGTTCCGCGAGAGGTCACTAGGGGTTCCCTGGGAGATCACAATTTATTTTAAAAATTATTTCAAATTTGGGCAACAGCTGTAGGGCAACAGCTGTTGAGAAACAAATTATTTCAAATTTGTTTCTCAACAGCTTTAGAGCAGGGTTTCTCAACCAGGGTACCATGGCACTCTCAACTTTGGCAACTTTAAGATATGTGGACTTCAACTCCCAGAATTCCCAATCCAGCATGCCAAGGTTGAGAAACACTGCTCTAAAGAGTTAACTTACCCTGCTGAATGGATTTTACTTCTCCCATCACCCCATCCCTCTGACAGCGATAAAACTAGACACAGCTTAGGATGTTAACAGTTGAGTAGACAGACTGTCTCCAAAACATTTGCTATGCAAGTTGCTACTAAAAGGGCTGGTAGTGCCTGGACACATTCTTGCAGAAAAGATAATATACAGTACTTAACCCTCTCTACCTTCCAGATGGTTTTAAAGACTTAAGATCTAGCAAGTTTTACAACATAATCTCACATATGAGTCTGGTCATTGTTCGTGCAAGACAGCTGCTGCAATCAAGCAGCTATGTTTGTGGTATCTTAAACTGTAATCAATAATGATAGCATATCCACTTTTTCCCTCTCTGTTTTATATCCAATACTCTAAGGCACTGATTCTTCAAGTGTGGTCTTAGGACCCCTGGGGTCCCCCAAGACCCTCTCAGGGGTCTGCGAAATCAAAATTATTTGCCAACCTGTGTTGAAAACTAATACAAAATCAAAATCCCATCAAACAATCATGAGAAGCATAGTGGCAGCAAATGCGTCAATTTTAATTTTTAATATGGTAAATATCAATAAATATAACCCATACAAACAAAAGCTCTTATGGGGCCCTCCATAATTTTTAAAAGTAGGAAGGGGTTCTGAGAGAAAAAAAAGTTTAAGGAACACTTCTTTAAGTATCTAAACCAGGGGTTCTCAGCCTTAGCCACTTTAATGTGTGGATTTTAAGTCCATACATCTTAAAGTGGCTAAGGCTGAGAAACCCTGATCTAAGCAATATAATGTTAAGAATTTAAGTATATCATATATTTAATATAAATGTCACTGAACTTAATATTAATGTCATTGAACTGAAATAATGCAGATTTATACTATCACAATAAAGAAAGGGGGGGCAGCAAATGAGAATCCAGTCCCAGAAGACTGGAGGCCAGCAAATGTTGTCTTTGTTTTCAAAAAAGGAAGGCAGATGATCTGGGAAAGTCCAATTTGTCAGCTGACATTGCTACTGGGCAAGGTCCTTGAGCAGATGATTAAACAGCATGTGTGAGTCATGGGATAGGAATGCAACAGTTAGCAAGAGCCAGCATGGGTTTGTTACAAACAAGTCATGCCAGCCAGACCTTATCTCTTTCTTTGACAGTTACCAGCTTAATTGGTCAGAGGAATGCTACAGATGGACAGACGTAGTGTACCTTGACCTCAGCAAAGCCTTCCACAAAATCTCTCATAATATCCATTCATACTGGCTACATGAGGGAAACGTGAGATAGATTCATAATTGGCTGAATGACTGTACTCAGAAAATACACATAAATTGCTCCACATCAAGCTGGAGATTGGTCCTGAGCGGAGCACAACAGAAAGTCTTGGGCCCCGTAGTGTTCAACATTTTTACTAATGACCTGGTGGAAGGGGTTGAGGGGATGACTATTACACTTGCAGATGTCATAACACTAGGAGGAGTGGTTAACTCTTTAGAAAACAAGGAGACAATTCAGGAAGACCTAGATAGACTTGAATAGTAAGCCCAAGTGAATAGGATGAAATTTAACAAGGAAAAATGTAAAGTTCTGCTTCTGGAATAAAAAACGAACAGCACCAGTCCTGGATGGGGAAGACCTGACTTGGCGAATGTGCTTTTGAAAAGGGTGTTCTAGAAAGTCACAAGTTATGAACCAATAGTGTGATGTAGCTGCTAAAAAGGCTGCTATCTGGGGACAGGTTAAGAAGAACATAGAGTCCAGATCACAAGAAGTAATTATTCCACTTTACTCTGCCTTGATCGGACCCCACCTGGAATATTGGGTCTAGTCCTGGTTACCAGCCTAAAAACCACATGAAGAAACTGGAGGGAGTTCAGAGGAAGACTACCAAGGTAGTGAGGACACTGGAAATGAGAAATAATTAAAGAAACTTGGTATGTTTATCTTACAGGCAAGATTGGTGGGAGATATTATACCAGATATCTATAGTATTGTCACTTAGAGGAGCGAATAGACGTTCCTTGTTGAGCAGAGGGCAGGACCACCGCCAGCAAGTTGAAACTTCAGGGAAGTTTCAGGGTAGTAGCCTATGTTCCTTGTTACCTGCTGATCAATAGACTTACTGTTTTGGTTGAATATTACCTGAAGCCACTGTTTGCTGAGTAACTCATAGCTGGCTGCTTTCACAGCATTCTCCAAAATTCTTGATTTATGACTCTGCCTCCATCTCTCACTTAAAGGCCAGCCCAGCCTTCAACCCAAAAAGCATTAAATTGTTTAATGAACAGAGCAGGGATGGTAAGTTTAACCTGAAATAGCAGTGCAATAGGAAGAGAAAAAATAGAGGCCAAAAATGGGATCACACAAACCTGTGTAGGCAAGAGTTTTGTCAATGTGTGTGAAGAGAGAAGTGAAATTTCTCTGACTGATCTCATCCTTCATCTGTTCTCTTTTCTGTACTCAGCTTATGTAGAAACAATCTCACACCTGTAAGCATTCTCACATTCCTCAATGCCAAGGTTTAGTTCAGCCAAGAATTGTTGAGTAAGCTAGGAACAAACTAGCATCAGGCAAGGAAGGTAATCATGGCTTGGATGATCATTTCCTGGTTTGTTTCCTCTTCCTGTTTTAAGTAACTGGCCTTGCATTTCTGCAAAATCGTTAGCTGTTTGAGTGGGCCCAAAGATCAACCAGGAATGAGCCAGGAAGTCACAAGCAACCTGGCTGGGGAATCCTGGGAGTTGAAGTCCACACGTCTGGAAGTTGAGAAACACTGCTCCAGATTATCGATAGTCTGTGCCCAGCTGGTTCAGTCTGGTAGGGTAGGGGCTCTGGGTTCCTTCAATTAAACAATGTTATCCATCTATAAATTATAGATGCTGGTTGCCAGTTTACTTCCAGATGCAATTCAAGGTGCCGGTGCTTACCTATCAAGCCCTACATGGCATAGAGCCTGGTTACCCGAGGGACACCCTATCTCCCAAACCATCTGCCCAGCTGATTTGATCTAGCAGGGTTGCCACAGTCCAGGTTCCTTCAATTAAACAATGCCACCTATCAGGACCTATGCACAGAAGTCTGTCTTCCCTGTAGCAGTGCCTGCCCTCTGGAATGAGGATCCCCCCAAATCCAAATGGCCCCCATCCTGCTGCTGTTTCAAAAACTAGGGTTACAGTTCTTCTCTCAGGCCTTTGGCAAGGGTGAGGATTGTGCGGGTCTGTTTCTGTCAGTCTTACCAGGTACACCAGACAGGAAGCACAACCAGTTGAGCTAATTCTATTTTATTGTAAAGCTACTTTAACAGAATCTTGCAAGTCTGAAAGTACAAATCTCCCCCCGTCTCCTTTACAGCCCGAGAAACTAGGGAGGGTCCCTTCTGAGCCTCTTGCCCCGCCCATTATCCAGCTGTGGGCTATGCTGTCTCTTACCTGACTGTTCCCTTGGCAGCATCTCTTCGCCTCATCTCCCAAGGCCTTTCCCACATGCCATTACAGTTTCTTTTTTCCATTTCAGTCCAGTTTCTGTCATCTTTCCTATCTTTTATACTTCATTCTTTATTTTTGTTTCTTTTTTTAATGTTTTCATGTTTTAGCCACCCCATTGTTGGGAGTCAGGCAGTATACAAATTAAATAAATAAATAAATGCCACTTAGCCAGCACACGTGGGGAGATACAATTCCGTAAAGTGTCATCAGGATCCTTGTTTTCTTCTGTGCATCACAGGGGCTGACTTTGCGATGTTCACCCATGCTTTCTTTAGCTAGGATTTATTGAATAAATCACATTGGTAAGATTTGTACAACAGTAGAAAATGTGTCCAACAAAAAATTTCAAACCTTGCACTTACTTCTACCATTTGATGTAATTAAAACTCAGTGTAATTAAAACTGAGTAAAATTCAAATCAACGTGAATCAGTGAGTTTCCTTGTTCTTAAGGGTATAATTAATAGATTGCTGTTTTTCAAGGATGTGAAACCTTCACCTTCCAGGAAGGAAGGAGAGGAAGGAGGAAGGGAGAGGAGGGAAGGAAAGAAGGAGGGAAGGAATTTTCTCTGAGTTCAGTGACTCGTCAATAGACTTTATGGCCATATCGATGACTGAACAACAAAACCTATTTTCTTGGCCATACCATGGGAGTAGGTTGCTACTGCCTTGTTTTGGGATGGCTGGACCTCTGAAACTCCTAGTTTTGCATTATGAATGTAACTTGCATTGTGTAATGAATGCCTTTCCCAATAAATTGCTCAGACTCAAAAACGAAGTTTAAGTTCTGATTTTATTAAGGAATGAGTGCAAACACAAAGAAAGCTGAGAATGAGAAAAGCGCGCCTAAAATCAAACTAAATAGCCCCGTTACAAACAGAGTCCCCCCACCTTCAATCATCTCAAATTCACATTCCCAGGTGCTCCTAATGAGTTCTGCTGATCAACGGGCAAAAAGACCTTGACACAAAAAGATAACCCAAACACATTCCTGCTTAGCACAGAGAGATATAGCACTTCGTGCAAGGTTTATCAGCAGCTCCCTTCTAGCTAGGAACGCGCGTCAGCACTCTGGCATGCGAACCGTTACGATGTACAGACACATCGAAACGATGAACATGACACACTGCAGCTTGCAAGCTTCAGACTTATAAACCACATCCCTATGAAGGAAAAGTGGCTCTTTGTCACATACAGATGTCAGAAACTCCAGCACCTCTGTCACCTGGATATAGAAAAAGGTTGTTTTAAAAAAGAACCCTAAAGGAGAAATCTCTGGAAAGAGGCTGGATGGGGAATAGGGTTTCCATCTTGCCAATAGTCACTGATGAACATTTGGAGCCTTCCAGAGGGTGGCAAAGTCCAAGAACACTGGAACAGAGGATGCCTCACTTCAGAATTGTAGAAAAGGGAAAATATGGTGTAAGGAATTTGCGCTTAAGTGTTTGATTTCTGTTTTCTGTGCTGGGCTAAGTTTCATTTTGTTTCTCTCTATATACTCGTTATAGGTTTTCATGTCCGGTTTCAGCCTCAGACTACGTTCACAGAAAGGTTTTCTGCAGAATCTTCTCAGGATCTAGGTGGAACCAACTCATCCCAGATGAGGATGTGGCAAGCTCACAAGCCACACGAGGTTAGATCGGAGGGAGCTCAGAGATGCCATTCCTTTGGGATGGCTGGCCCTTACAGTACGTAACAGCCTCTTCCCTAGAGGCCAAACCAGCAATGACTCTGACTTCCTTTCAAAGTGCAATCAAAACAGAGTTATTCCATTCGATCATGTCCTATTCTCGGAGACTACCTGGGCAAGCCCCTAGTTTTCTTGGCAAGGTTTTTAAGCAGTGGTTTCCATTACCTCCTTCCCAGGGCTGAGAGATGGACTGGCCCAAGGTCACCCAGCTGGCTTCATGCCTAAGGCGGGACTGGAACTCAGTTCCCCAGTTTCTAGCCTGATGCTTTAACCACTACACCAAAATGGCTCTCATATGGTGGCTACATTAATTTTAACCTTTCTTGTCATTTTAACCTGCTTTTTTCCCCCTGTCTGGCAGCGGAATGAATGAATGAATGAATGAATGAATGTTGTTCCAAATGGTTGGCCTAGCTGGCTGGGGAATTCTGGGAGTTGAAGTCCACACATCTTAAAGTGACCAAGTTTGAGAAACGCTGGCCGGAACCCTAACCCCGGGATTTCCTGATGATCTCCCAAGCTTAGATTAACCCACTCGGGACCTGCTTAGCTTCCAAGCCAGACAAGGTCAGCCAAGGCCTACGTTCCTACACACGCGCACTCCTTCGGGTCGGCCTTCTCCCCCGGCGACGCGTGTTCGCGTAGCGGAGTGTCTTCCGGGCCGCGACCGCCAGGGGGCTCTGCGCCTTGAAAAGAGGCGATCCCCCTCCCTCTCCGCTCTTTTGCCTCTTCTTGCTTCCTTTGTTCCGAAGCCTCCATCCCCGACTACATCCGGTCTCCGCAGCTGGTCGGCCACCATATTGGGGTTGCTCGCCGCCCGAGAGGCCTCGGCGCCACTTCTTCCTGCGGCCGCCCGAGGAGAGGACTGCCCGGGGCCGGATCCCGCTCCGACGCGCCAGGCTTCGACCCCTGATTAGGCGGAGGAGATCGCGGGCGAGGGTCGGTCTTCTCTGGGGTCCCAAGAGACAGGGACGCCGCCCCCCCCGAGCCGCAGGGAAGAGCAGGGGGTGGGTGGGAGGTCAGGGCGCGGGTCGGGAGTCGAGGCGGGTCGGCGAGGCCCCCGGGGGGCCTTAGGCCCGGTGGCCCGGCGGGACTGGTGGGGTCAGCGCAGGCAGGCAGGCAGGGGGAGGTGGGATCCCCCCTCTCGAGGCTCCTTCCCGGCTGGCGACCCACAAAGCGGGGAGAAGAGAAGGGTGGCTTTACCCGGGAGAGCCGCCGGGGCTGGGAAGGGGGTCCTTCCCGGAGGGAGAAGGGGAGGCAGGCTGACTGCCGGCTGGCTCTCCCCCGGGTGGGCTCGCCGCTTTTGTGCCGCAACCACCACTTCCGGCTTTTGGAGGCTCCTCGCCGTCTCTTCCTCCCCAGTGCGGGGGAGGTGGGCCACCGGGGGCGGGCGATGAGTCATAATAACCGCGGCAAGCATCGCCTGCCTTGGCATCGCGTTTCCCCCGGTTGTGGCTCAACAGACGAAAATGTCAGCGTTGCAAAAGCAGCGTTGCGCCTGCTCCCCCCGATACACGGGCGAGACCCGTGGCCGCGGGGAGCCGTGTGGCATCTGGAAGGCCTGCTTTCCCCAACCCTCTGCCGTCTTGATGGGTTGGACTACAGTTCCCACATTGCGCAGGTAGCAGCCTCTGCGGCCCAGGTGAGCTGGGCTGTGTGAGTCCCAGGAGGGAGCCAGGCTGGAAAAGCCACCATAAGCTGGCCTGGAGTAGAGAAGGCTTGATCAAGGCAGGTCCTGCTTTGCTCCAAGAGTGGAGTGGTAAACTGTTGAGGTCAAACAGAGCAATGCGGAAAGTACAAAGAAGGGCAATGTTATCAGTACTGATTTGGAAAGCAGTAATGGACGCATCCTTTCAGCAGTGAAACATATTTTATTTTCCTTACATTACAGATTGAGGGGGCTGAAGCTGAGCAAAAACAGCTGACAAGGTGGCCTGCTTAGGGAATTTGTTGCAGGAGTATGAACAGGAAGGGAGAAATGTTTGGGCATTTAGAAGGGGGGGGAAAAAAACCTCCCTTAAAGGATAGGTGAAAGAAGTGTCTTAGTAAGTTGAGTCCAAAAGTGTATATTTGATCCAAGTACAGGTTGTTCCCAAACTCCCTTCTGTAATAGAAGTTAAATTATGAATTGGCTGTAATGGAAATGCAGAGAACGTGAAAATTCTGGTAGAGATGAGCAAGAATGAGAAGGAAAGCTCAGCAGTACGAACAGTTGGAGTAATATCACATGAATCCAAAGCAGCCGCAATAAAAGAATTGGGGAAGAACAGGCAGTAAAGTTAGATCTTCACAGTCTTTTGCCTGATGGGCAGGATTTCACACAGGAAATGAGAGAGATGGTGTTCTGCATTATTGGCTGATGAATGGTAATAATTGTATATTGGCACTGCAATCTTGAGATAGTTTTGTGCCTAAATCCATACGATGATACTGTAATTACCAAAGACACCTTTTTTCTAATTAGAATAGACAAGCCAGGTTTATTTTCGCTCTTTCCATGTTGTGCTAAATTGAGAGATTAGAAACTCCCCTAAATTGAGCTCAGCTCTTCATGACTGCATGGGTATGTTTCTTTAGTTTTCTTGGCAACACTAGGGAAATAGGTTGTCATTGCCTTTTCCCAGGATTTTTTTTTTCAATTTCCCAGTATAGTATCCAGTCCTGTGTTTTCTCCCATCCAGGTCTAGGAAAGTCTGACCCTCCCTAGCTTTCTGAGAAATTCATAGAACAGCTTGGTGCTGCCATCTGTTTAGGAGAATTGCAGAAATTGGTCCTTGTCCTTGTGTTTTTATTACTTAGTTACAGGGTCCCTCGATGCTTTGCTTGAAGTACGCTTAATATATTTTGCATTTTGCTTTGTAACTGTTCTGTAATTCTGCTGAGCATCTGCATGTTTAGAGAGCCTGAAAGGATTTAGTACTAAAGGTTTTCACGTTATTCCTAGGTGTTGCTAGCGACAGAAAGAGCCCAGGGTTTTATAAGTGCCAGTTGGGACATCAGTGTAGCAGTCATTGGTGCTTAATCCGTGGCCAAAGCATTACCAGACAGCCACTCTGCTGATGATCACGACACAGTGTCGGTTGCAGCCCAGTCATGCACTGTGTTCGTGGGGCGTATCCACAAGTGAGCTGTGTGGTTTTGAAGGCATTATTAAGGTAGCACGGTGTTGTCTGCTTTTGCATTTGAATCAAAGGGTGTGAGTTCCTCCTCAAGTTGAAGCTTGATTAATTTTTCTGCAAGGCTTCATGGCAGCATTGGTGGCTAGGGCACTGGGGGTTAACTGGCTTTCTCTTTTGCAGGGGCTGAATTCATCTTGAGGCCTTAGCAACAAGTGAAATCATGGAGGAAAATGGTGAAGATGTAGCTTCGCTGGGTAAGGATCTCTTCTCTGTCACTGTGTTATCTTAATATTGAGTGCTAAGATCTGTTTAGAAACACAGTTACAGCAGTGGTTGTGAACCCCCTCACTGTGACTAGATTACCCCTTTCTTAAAAGAAAAAAAAAGTCTTTGTAAGTACTAGGCACTGATGCTGTGAGTATAGTTGAGTGTAGCATTCAGTGTGCTATGACTGGGTCTTCTTTCTTAGGTTATTTTCTAGGTCCTTTGCGCTCTTTAAGTTAAAAAGGAATGTATTCTCACTCTCTTCATTCAGTACAGTAGTGTAACAACAACAAAAATTGGGAGAATGGAAAATATCCCTGGGATGAAAAAACAAATTCTGTGGCAACTGTGTTTGTGAATAAGTCATAGGATAATAGTTAATTATAAATGGAACATGAGCCAACAGTAGGATGTGGCTGCAAACAAAGATAGTTTTAGGCTGCTTTGGTAGAAGTATGCAGGAATTATTTGGGATGGAATATCCAGCAGGGGCTGAGAACATGGGGAAGGAAGCAGGACCAGACTCCAGGTAACTCTGACTTAATTTTGCTAGGTATAAGTTGATCTGTAGAAATACTTTAGCAGGCTTTCAAGATTCTGCTATTTTACTTTATTAGCAGTAAAGATCTTTCCAGAGAACAACGTAGTTCTTGTTTCCTGAGTTTGCCAGCCTCAAAGAGCTAGACAGAAGTAGAAATTCCACTACTGGGTTGGTTGGATTCCATTTTAAATATTGTGTACAGTTCAGGGCAATCCGGTTTAAAAACAATGAAGAATTTAGACAATCCCGACACATGAAATGTATCTCAGGTGGGGGGCAGGCAAGACTCCTTTTCTAGGACGAAAAAACCATATGAACAGATTGTTGTGCAATCTGTTCAGAGCTCTTAAAGATTCCTGCCAGCCTCTGCATCTGCATGTCATGTTCACTGTTTCAATGTATTTTAAACATAACGTTTCCCATGCCATGGCGCTGACGCGTGTTTCTGTTTGGGAGGGAGCTGCTGTGAAACCTTGTACCAAGCTCCGTATGTGGAATCAGGGGAATGGAATGTGTTCGGGTTATTCTGTCTGTTCAAGGACTTTTCCCGCAGACCATCAGGAACCGTTAGGAGCACCTGTGGATATGGACTTGAGAAGATTCTAAGGGGGAGGGATTTCATTTTCACCGAGGGTTTTTAGTTTGAATTTGCCCACGCTTTTAGCATTCTCAGCTTTCTTTGTGATCCTGCATGCTGTTCTTTAATAAATCAGATATCCTTAAACTTCTGCCTGTGAGTCTGATAATGTTTTAGAATAGGCAATCATTACATTGTACAGGATTAGTACAGCTCCAGAATAATGTGAATTACACTGTTTGGATAATCTGTAACAGTCCAGTGGATGTCTTAAATTAGACCACGCTTACATTAATCTAGGCAGTTATGCCGTACACTTTCCAGGGCTCGATTTCTATCTGCCCTAACACTGTTGTCCTAGCTGGGAAAAGTAGTCCTGATTTGGGGAATGGTCATTTTGTTGAGAATTTTGCACAGAGCTGTAATTAACAACAACAACAACAACAACAACAAATCCAAGATGCCACCACCATTAATATTTCTAGATATTTGGGCAATTGCTTGCCAATATATATTGATCCCTGCAGCCCGTGTTGTGCCAGCATTCAGGTAACATTGGTGTCCCTTCAAGTTGCAGTAGAGATTATGCTTGCTTGATGTTAAGAGCAGTTCACATTGCTTGTCTGGGCTCTTTCAAGGCCTGTGTTAGTCCAACAGTTGCATAATGGTGATTGCCCTGAATATCCCATCAGTTATGCAATTAAAAAAAAACTGTGAAAGTTAAGAGATGGTTCTGGAGTAACGTCCATCTCCAGCACCCTTGCTTGGGCCCTGGATTCTGAGTGCAGGCTTGCTTGCCCCAAATCTATCATTTCTGTGGCCTTCTGGTTCCGGCCCTGTTCTTTGATCGTGCAGGTATGAACTTTCTGCCTTGGTTTGCTTTGGCCACTAGTTGGCTGGAGTAGAGAATGAGAAGACTGTTTCGGGGAGAGTGAAGATGGCCAAAGCTGTGGAACTCTGAGCCTTGTCTGTTCTGTTGGGGACTCTGAATGACCTTCTGTACAAGGAAGTACTGAATTTAGAAACCTGGACACAAGGCTGGCTTGAGAAACTCAATCAAAAATTTCTGTAGAATTATGAACTGTATTAGGAGAAGCCGAAAGGAGTGCTGTAGAACGCTGTAACTTTGATTCAGTTTGTCAGAACTCGATACTTTCACTCTTGAAGTAGTTTCAAGAGTGAAAATATCTACACAAAGCCATGACGCTGCTTCAGTATAATATCTGGTGGGAATGCATAGGTTTTAGGCCAGTGTTTCTCAAGCTTGGCAACTTTAAGAGGTATGGACTTCATGCTGGCTGGGGAATTCTGGGAGTTGAAGTCCATACCTCTTAAAGTTGCCAAGCTTGAGAAACACCACTTTAGGCAGTTCTAAAGGGGAGTCCCAACAGTATGGAGGAAATAAAACAGCTTCTTTTAAAGATGAAAAGGCCAGGAAAACTCCTGTTGGTTTGGCTTCTGCTCCTTGGCTACGATGGTTCCCATCTTCCACATCCCAGCACGATTTTTGCCCTGCCTGCGGCAGTTAGTTCCCTCTGATACAGCCTTTTTGGTCATCCTGGTTTTGGGGAGCCAAGGGCTGCAGGAGGTGGACTGCTGATGCAAAATGGGTGGAGTGTAGCATGCAGGTGAGAAGGGCAAGGAGCTTCCATTTTTCTAGGTTTTGGACTGTATTCAGTGCATTTTAAAGCTTGCACTCCAGTTTCTCTCTTCCTTGCCTCAAAATAGTGGGAATCTCCAAAGCTGTTTTTGGCTCTTGCAGGTAGAGTGATGGCAGGGGTGTGGGGGTGGAGAGACAGGTAAAACTGGCTCCAAGATCATAGGAGGCTCCAGGGCCTCAGCTTGCCCACCCCTGCTCTGATGCGGCATTTTGTTTCGTTTCATTTGCCTCAGTAGGCTCAAATGATACGGCATTCTTTCCTTCCCTCCCGGGCCTGAAGTTGAATATTTTCCCAGCAAAGAAAATAATAAATTAGAGGTGTTTGAGGGAAGAAAAAGGGGATTATGTCCTTTATTACCAACATTTTAAAAGTAACTCGCTGAAGGGATAAATCTTTATTTGGTAAGTGGTCACGGCTCCACTGGCATCCATTTCAGAGAGAGCAGCAATTAGAGAACCACACTGAGAAGGGTATTTTTTTAAGGCAGGGCCGAAGCGCTCTGCGATGATGATCATGGCTGGAAACCATTTTGATCCCTCTTTTTCAGCCCTGTGGCTTTCTTATCGCTGAATGCTGATTAGGAACAAACATGAGCCTCCAGTTTTTTCTCTTTCTGATCAAGTGAGATTCATCATAATGTTCTGGCTGAAGTTCCAGCTGGATGCTTTTTAGTTTTGCTCCAGGTAGGAAAGTTGAAGATCTGTGTTCTTGACCAAGTTCAGACTAAAACACAGGAACTCCCAGCTGTAGTGAGGGACATTTCTCCTTTTGTTACTTGATATTTTCCTGCAGTGTGTTTTTAGCTTCATTTAAGCCCTGAGCCATTTTTGTGCAGTCTTGATAAGCGGCTAGAGTGGTAGTAGAGGTAGTCCTCACTTAACAACCATTCGTTTAGTGACAGTTCAGACTTACAACGGTGTTGGAAAAAACTTGCAACCGGTTCTCACACTTATGACCATTGAAGTATCCCCGCAGTCACATGATCATGATTTGGGTGCTTGGCAACCAGTTCGCATTTATGACCGTCGCAGTGTCCCATGGTCACATGACCACCATTTTCCACCTTCCCGGCCAGCTTCTAGCAAGCAAAATCAATGGGGAACTGTGTGACTTGCTTAACAATCGCCATGAAAAAGGTCATGAAATGGGGTTGAATTTGCTTAATGACCGCTTTCCCTAGTAACCAAAATTCCAGTCCCAATTGTGGTCATTAAGCAAGGATTACCTATAGCAGCTAAGGAGGAGGACAGAGGAAAATTGGTTTAGAGAGATTGTGCTTGAAGGCTACTGGGCAGATAGGCCCATAAAAGTTTTCTTTTTTAAACTAGTGCATGTTTATATCCCAATATCCGCTGGATAATGGAAAAAGCCAGGGAGTTTCAGAAAACCATCTATTTCTGTTTTATTGACTATTCTAAAGCCTTTGACTGTGTGGACCATAACAAATTGTGGCAAGTTCTTAGCGGTATGGGGATACCAAGTCATCTTGTCTGCTTCTTGAAGAATCTGTATAACAACCAAGTAGCAACAGTAAGGACAGACCACAGAACAACAGACTAGTTTAAGATTGGGAAAGGAGTACGGCAGGGCTGTATACTCTCACCCTACCTATTCAACTTGTACGCAGAACACATCATGCGACAAGCTGGGCTTGAGGAATCCAAGGCTGGAGTTAAAATCTCTGGAAGAAACATTAACAATCTCAGATATGCAGATGATACCACTTTGATGGCTGAAAGCGAAGAGGAACTGAGGAGCCTTATGATGAAGGTGAAAGAAGAAAGTGCAAAAGCTGGCCTGCAGCTAAACCTCAAAAAAAACAGCTTGATTGGTAACTGGCAAATAGAGGGAGAAAATGTAGAAGCAGTGAAAGACTTTGTATTTCTAGGTGCAAAGATTACTGCAGATGCTGACTGCAGTCAGGAAATCAGAAGACGCTTAATCCTTGGGAGAAGAGCAATGACAAATCTCGATAAAATAGTCAAGAGCAGAGACATCACACTGACAACAAAGGTCCACATAGTTAAAGCAATGGTGTTCCCCGTAGTAACATATGGCTGTGAGAGCTGGACCATATGGAAGCCTGAGAGAAGGAAGATCGATGCTTTTGAACTGTGGTGTTGGAGGAAAATTCTGAGAGTGCCTTGGACTGCAAGAAGATCAAACCAGTCCATCCTCCAGGAAATAAAGCCAGACTGCTCACTTGAGGGAATGATATTAAAGGCAAAACTGAAATACTTTGGCCACATAATGAGAAGACGGGACACCCTGGAGAAGATACTGATGCTAGGGAGAGTGGAGGGCAAAAGGAAGAGGGGCTGACCAAGGGCAAGGTGGATGGATGATATTCTAGAGGTGACTGAACCGTCCCCTGGGGGAGCTGGGGGTGTTGACGACCGACAGGAAGTTCTGGCGTGGGCTGGTCCATGAAGTCACGAAGAGTCGGAAGCGACTAAACGAATAAACAACAGAATGTTTATGTCAATCATTTATGGCACATAGATGACTTACAAGGGGAATGAAACTTACATAATCATAATGCGTGAGCTGCATTGGGTACCAGTTTGCTTCTGGGTCCAGTTCAAGGTGTTGGTTATCACCTTTAAAGCCCTACATGGCATGGGGCCAGGCTACCTGAGGGGCCATCCCTTTCCTGCTACATCAACCCACCCCACTCGATCTTGCAGAGAGGGCATGCTGAGGACCCCGTCGGTAAGAGAATTCCAGGAGGCGGGGTCCAGGAGGCGGGCCTTCTCGGCAATAATGCCCACCCTTTGGAACATCTTGCCCCCGGAGGTGAGGCAGGCCCCATTGCTCCTGGCCTTTCGGAGGAACTTGAAGACCTGGCTCTGCCACCTGGCCTGGGGCGGGGAGGAGAATAGTCATGCCTGGGGTTGGCTAGTGCCTTGAAGTACCCCTTCCACGCAAAGACTGAATGAGATCACAGCCATCTGGACTTTACTCTTATTTATATTTATTGGTAGGTGGCAGTATTGCAACCTAAACTCTCCCCACGACCCGAGTTCGATCCCAGTGGAAGCTGGATTCTCGGGTAGCCGGCTCAGGTCGACTCAGCCCTCCATCCTTCGGAGGTCGGTAAAATGGGGAACCAGCTTGCTGGGGAAGGTGACAACTGGGGAAGGCAATGGCAAACCACCCTGCTAGAGCCTGCCAAGAAAATGTCGTGAAAGCGGCATCCCCCCAAAGGGTCAGACATGACTTGGTGCTCGCACAGGGGACCTTTCACCTTTCACAATTTTATAAGGCATGTTTATATATTTATTTTTTTAGTAAGTATTTTGTTGTAAACTGCCCAGAGTCCCTCTGGTGGGAGGAGATGGGCAGTGACAAATTTGATAAATAAATAAAAACAATATTTCCCTGCCTGATTATCTGGGGGCTAGCATGCAAAATAGTTTCACTGTAAGCTTCAAAATCTGTTTTTCATCTTTTTTTTTTTTTAAGCCAAATTTCCAGTCCTCACGGTTGGAGGGTGCAGAAATTCAGCTTTGTTTTTCCATCAGTACACTCCTCTTGTGATTAAGGCATCTAGAAATGACTGCCTCTAATTTTGTCTATTTTTCTTTTCTCCTTGAGCGGCGTACATTTCAACAGATGGCAGCTACACAGGTGAGTAATTGTTGTTTTGCATGTCAATCCATGAAACTAAATCAGCCATGTCTATAAACCTGCTCTGAAACATTGTGATTGGAATATATTCTGCAACACTGATGTATTTTTTTAAAGTATATTTTTGGTCAGGGGCTAGGCTAGTGAAGGTTCAGGAGGGATGGAACTTGAAAACTGCTTCACATGTTACGCTAGACACGTGTATTGCACTATTGTCGCCTCCTGTTTTTTCACACGCAGACCCCCGTGTCATTTTCTTGCGGTCGCACGTGTTTTCTTTGCAGGCCGACTTGTGGGAACAAAGATGCGAGATGCGTGTCTCTCGTAACGTTTGTGTGAAATGCAGTGTCTTGGAGGGGGGAATTGCCAGCATAACCATAGAGTGCATTGTGCAGAGTGCCCGTCTCTCTCTATCCGCACTCTATCATTAGGAGCTTCTTTGTTACACCCTCCCCGCTAGCACTCCTTTTGCTACGCCCAAATCAATTGAAACGTTTCCTGCAACCATTGTAAAATTCCCTGCTGCCAATAGCACCGTGTCATCTCTGGAGCACACCATGTTGTCTGATACCCTTCCAGAGACCGTGCCCATGCCGAATCACGGCACACTGACGGCTTCCTCGCAGGGCTCTTCCTCTGCTGCTAAATCAAGGCGCCAGCCTGTTTGGACTGACGAGGAGACCCGGGCCTTCATCCAGGTGTGGGGTGATGACGCGGTGCAGAGTGCCCTGGCATCAAACTATCGCACCGTTGCACAGTTCCAGTGGATAGCGGATGAGATGCGAGCCCGGGGGTACAACAGGGATTGGGAGCAGTGCCGCGAACGTGCAAAGGTCCTTCGACGGGGCTTCAAAGAGATAGTGGATGGGAACAGCAACGCTGGCCACGGACGCCGCGTGTGGCCTTATTACGAAGAACTTAATCGATTTCTTTGCATCAAGCAAAATCTGGTCGTTCCACGGCTTTCAGGGAGCAACCCGAGGCCTCCTGTGGACCGCCGGCGCCGCGAGCACAGAGAAGCGCAGGATGCCCCCTATGAGCCATCCTCAGTAGGCAAGAGCGACAAGGGGACTTTTGAAGAGCCGGACGGGGACTGTTTGTTGTTGCCGGAATCCGCAGGATCTCAGCAGAACGAAGCCAACATGGAAAACCAAGTGGCGTCTCCGGCAGCAAATTCCGATATATCCATGGATGGTAGCGTTGGTCCTGGCACTCCCACTGATCCTTTGCCATCCAATGACTCAGTTTCTGGTGAGTTTTGCTTGGATTTGCCATGTGTCTATAATCGGGTTTTGTATAATGTGTGGTTTTAGCCATCCATGGATTTCTGAGCACCTTTTCAGTTGGTTTGGACATGGGGGCAGGTGACTTAATGACGGGTTTGAAATATCATCAGATAAATGTCAGAATTCCCAACAAAGACTGAGTAGAACCTCTTCATTCAAGGGAGCAGGATGTGTATTCTCTGCCTGACTCTTCCTCCTACAGATAACCGATGTATGATTGCATTAAGCAAATGTTGGTGCACAATGGCATAATTTCAACAATACTCTTGGGTTCCAATTTTTGGCTCTTCTTTTCACATAAACTAGGCTGCCTTGGTATAAAATCTGGATTTCTTTAGGGCAAAGGATATTCTTTTATAAGCATACCTGCTGACACTGATGGCTGTCTCCAAAACGCCACTCTCTTTTCTTTACTAAACACCCTTTCTGATGTTTGTTCCTGCAGCACCAAATCTGCGCCCTCGGCCCCTGACGGCTGCGGAGAGGATGCGGAATCTTCGTTGCCGGCAGAGAAAGAGAAGGGGGGATACTTTGAAAGAGCTCATGGAAGTCACCTCTCAGGCGACCAGCGAACTTGTCCGGACATTGTCCGACCTCACGCATAAAGAAGTGGCTTCCTTTGAGCGTGCTTACAAGGAGGATCTCGCGGCCCGGAAGGACGAGATGGAGCAGAGCGCTGAGGACATTGGGAGGCTCGTGAGCGCTCTAGAATCAAGTGATCAAACTCTGAAGGAGCAGCTAAGCAGCCAGACCAGCGTATTGCAGGGCATCTTAGAGGTTATGAAAGACATACGGGGTAGAACGTCATACAGTCCTCCATACCCATCCCAGTATTATGATTTCCCGGGCCCTAGCATGATTCACACAAGTGGTACTTCTTCCAACGGCCAAGAGATGCCATGCCCCTCCCCTTCCAGCCTTCCATTTCCCTCCCAGCAGTCTGCCACCAGCAATGGGGATGTCTCTCCCAGGAAGCGGATGAAATGAAACCTTGAGGCAGAGCAGGCCTGCTGATTTAGTGTCCTGGTGGAAACCGGGTCTCCAGTTCTTTGTTCCTGTTAGGACACATATATTGCTTTCCTTACTGCCTTCCTTCTTGCATAGTTAGAACATGTTCTCATCCCCTAATGTGTGTCTCCCCACAACATTAACGTTGTGGAAACAGCCGCCAGCAATGTACATCTAGATTTATTATTACTGTTTTTTTTTAGTGTACCTATGTTAGTTTTCCTTCCATCCTGTTTCTAATGGAATGCAGTGTTTGATGTACAAGTATAATTTTTTTAAAAATACACTTAAAACACATTACCAGGTACCTGTAAGAAGGTAATCTTTTGAAAGTAATAAAACTGCACTGTTGTTCCAAGTTGTTCAACATGTGTTTTATGGTAGTGTTTTAAGGCTTTCAGGGTTGCTAGGCTGGATGAAATTGGTGTGCTAATTCAGCTTTCTGTCTTTCAAAAATGGCTGCCTGGTTACCACAGAGGTGATGCAGCAGTCACTCATTAAGAACATAATGCAAGATCAAGTCTGCATTTTATGCACATTTTACTGTTCCTGAATAGTGGGGGTTGTGTTCTTTGTTCCATGCTTTTACTGCACTCAAACAAGGAAGTTGACTGCAGTGATGGGAATTCTGCAATGTATCACTGGAGACGACAAAACACTATTTTAATGTTTCAAAGTGAAACAAAAATGAACACCCCCAGATTGCTGAGAAGGGTATGTTTTCTCCTTGATGGGCTAGTTTACAGTACAAAACCAGCCCGATTCAGATTTGATTCAGCCCCTGCGCTCTGAAGTGGCATGGTCTCTTCTAGGACCTTGCCTCATCTTCCTGCATGTGTAGATCAGTGTTTCTCAACCTTAGCAACTTTAAGATATGTGGACTTCAACTCCCAGAATTCCCTAGCCAGCCAGAATTCTGGGAGTTGAAGTCCACATATCTTAAAGTTGCTAAGGTTGAGAAACGCTGGTGTGGATCAAACCGGAGACAACCAAGGGTCTCAGGGCACCTTGAAGACCAACAAATGGATCGTGGATTGCAGTTCACTTCATTAGAGGCAGAGGGTAGAACTGGGCACATCTAAGCCTTTCCCAGGAATATTCCTGTGCTGGGTAAAGTGGATGGCAATCTGTGAAAGTGTATGTGGTGGGAAAAACCTGCCATAACTAAGACATCACCAGAGCCTTCACTGCTTTTCCTGCTAAAGATTAAGGTGGCTACCCCTGTGGAAAGTTACCTAGGAAGCGAGTCAACTAATTGGTTGGCTGCCTGTCTGCTTCCTCAAAATTCAGTCTAAATGTGTCTGGGCAAGCTTGCCTGCTGAGGTCTGCATTGCCTCTATCTACACCTGGCATTCCAGCTGTGGGAGTGGCCTGAGATGAGAGTGGGCGGGACCTGATCTGCCAGCCGGGATCCCTTGTTCCTTGTCAGCTGCTCCATAGCTGTCCGAGTTGAACACTGCATTATGGGTGCTTAAGAAATGTTTTTTGCATTAACCTTTCTGCCCCATTCCCCAGCCATGTCACATGTAATGTGAACTATAAATATAATAATCTATTAAATGTATATGCCGCCCAACTCCCAGCAACTCTGGGCTGTTTACAGTTGTTAAAACATTTAAAAACAACAAGACAAAAACTGCACCAAAGAACAACAATGGCAAGAAAATAAACCCAGCAGGGACCAGAAAGGAAGAAAGGGGTGCCAGTTCTTTTTTCCAGAGGCCTGGGCAAAGAGCCAGGTCTTTAAGGCCCTTCAAAATACTAGCTGGGTGGGAGCTGTTCGAATTGGGGGGGCACATTCCAGAGGGCAGGCATTGCCACAGAGAAGATGTGCTTCCAGGGTCTAGCAGATGGCACTGTTTGTGTGATTGTACCTGGAGCACACCAACCCTGCCAGGGCGAACCAGATACTATGTATCTGTACATAGGTTTTTGTAATAGGGTTTTTTTTAAGTAATGATTTTCATTTTAAAAAGTTCTGTTGATCATCAGGAACTGAGGCTCCCGTATCAGATTGAGGAAGGTTGCAGATAGTCAAGAATAATATATGGTACAAGTACTAAATTACATTTTCTAAAAAATGATTGATGGACATGCTTTAGATTTTGCTTTCCCACTCCCCATCATCAATTTTTAAGGGGGGGCCTGAAAAAACCTGATCTAAATGCAGCCCCAGTCTTATCAGAGATGCTGTGAGCCTCCTTTTGAGCAACTGGAGCAACTTCAGAGGCTTTGCGATAAATAGGGCTACCTTGCCTTTGCTCTTGGGAAGGGATGAAGTTCTTTATATCTCAATGAATTCTGGGGAGGATTAATAATCTACAGGTAAGGAAGTGGGTGAAGAGTCGTTCAAGGCCTGCATTGAAGACGGGGTGAAAAATACACTACAGGTAGTCCTTGCTTAACAACCACAATTGGGACCGAAATTTTGGTTGCTAAGCGAAGCAGTCATTAAGCAAATCCAGCCTGATTTTACAACCTATTTTGCAGCAGTCATTAAGTGAATTGCCACAGGCATTAAGCAAACCACACAATCCTTACATGAATCACGCGGTTCCCCACTGATTTTGCTTGCCAGAAGCTGGCCAGGAAAGTAAAAATTTTATTTATATATTTATTTTATTTCTATTTCAAATTTCTATCACCCCCCATCTCTCCTGAAAAGGGGACTCTGGCAATCACAGGACCACGGGATGCTGCAATGGCCATAAATGTGAACCAGTTGCCAAGCAACGAAATGATCATGTGACTATGGGGACTCTAACGGTTGTATGTGTGAGGACTGGTCATAAGCCATTTTTTTCAGCACTGTCGTAAGTTTGAACCGTCACTAAACTAATGGTTGTTAAATGTGGACTAACTTTAACAAAAAACAGTAATAGTTTCCAATAAGGCCATTTATTTAAGGAGAGTTAACTTTAGCGGGGAGAGAGTGTTTTTGTAGAAGTAACGGTATAGGAGTTAATTTGACAAGACAACTTACGGTCTGGACATACTGCATTGTGAATTTGGAGGGGTATAAATTAGTTCTTGCAGGTTTCTTTGCATGTTCCTCTTAGCGAAGGTTGTTTTAAGGAGTAAAGTGTTTCCAAGTGCTGGTAACTTGCTTTTTAAATCCCTCATAAGCGCGCGCGCGCGCACACACACACAATGTTCTGCAAATTCCTCTGCTGAATCAAATATACATGCATTGACGAATTTGGAGGACAAATTGGTGCACTTCTTGGGCTATCTCAACTGCAAATTGTGATACCGACAATGGCTTTATGAGCTAAAGTTACATAAAATATGTCCGTCTGATATGACTCCTTAAATATTCCCTTGAGTTCCTTCAATTCATGCTTCTCATTCATACATGTACAGTGTATGTATATATATATATAGAGAGAGAGTGAGTGAGTAGAATATGGGAAGTATGCACGCATGTAGAACAGCTTTTTCCAGCTTGCTATCTGGGAATTTTTGTCAGTAGAAATCCCAGGGTATCCAACAAGAACCAGTTTGGAAAAGGCGGATTTATTGTGAAACATGCTAATGTAACATCAGAGTACATTTCAAATACATCTGCTGGAATGTGGCTTCGTGGTTTCTGCTCAAGAATTCAGAAGTGAACATTTTTATCCTTTGATGGGTGAAATTTTGTCTGTAAACGCTCAGCCTTCCAAGTTCGGATGAAAAGAAGGGAATGACTGGATGGAATATAGCATTGCAAAACTACAGAGAAATCTTAAGCTTCAGTGAAAAAGAGAATGATTATAATGGAATAGTTACTTAAGTATCTATATCACGTCTTGCTTCTTAAAAATAAAGGGTATTCTGTTACAATACCTAAGGGGTCTTTAGATGTTTGCTAACCATCCTTGCATGTTGCCATCTGTGTGCTTATTGCACTGGTCGTTGAGCTGGAACATGAGACTTCTATTGTTGAAGTGCCATAGAAAAACATTAATACAATGGCAGATCCCCTTTAGATGCAGTGGGGTTGCAGTGCAGAGAAACCAGCGGCTGTATGCCTTGCAGTAGAACCTAGTATGACCCATTGGTGTGGAAATGGAGAGAGTTTTCTGATTAATATGCTCTAAATTTGTTATTGTAATAAGTCCAGGCTCGATCCATTCCGTGTCACATGACTAACCTCATATATGGCAGCTATCAAAGGAATAAAAAATAAAAATAAATAAACCCATGGTATTTTCTGTGACACTCTATGGAAGCGAAAGTTGGACTTTGAAGAAGCAGGATAGGAGGAGTATTGACACCTTTGAACTTTGGTGTCGGAGAAGGCTCCTGAGAGTACTCTGGTCAGCCAAGAAAACAAACCAATAGATCATTGAACAATCAACCCAGAGTTCTTACTTTAGGCACAAATGACCAGGCTCAAATTATCCTACTTCAGACACACTATGAGAAGACCCAGCTCTCTGGAAAAGGCTCTAATGCTGGGAAAGGTGGAAGGAAAGAAGGGGATGACCAGCAGCAAGGAACTCAGTTACAGTGGTGATGAGTGTACAATTGGAAGACTTGAAAGACCAAGTTAGGGACAGATCATCATGGAGAAAATCTATCTATGTGGTCACTAGGAGTCAAAGACAACTTGATGGCACATAATCAATCAATCAATCAATCAATCAAAGGAAAGCACCTCTAGACTAGTTATATTCTGCTATAGGTTGAAATCACATTTAGTCCAGGTGCCACAGTGACACTGTAATATTTCCTTAAACAAATATATAGTGACTGACTACCAGACAGAGAACTAGATTAACAACTCTAGGCCAAGCAGGTGAATGGTGCCTTTAAGTCTACGTACCATTCATGTTTTTGCTTGTTTAACTGCAGGCTGGCAGATGTTGCTTCTTCCTGAAAAGGACTGCCACATCAACGATGGAGGCATTTTTTTTAATGGAATACCCTGCTGCCCCCAATACATGGGTGTGAATGTTGCTCAAATGCCTCTTGCTGCTTTGATGTATGTAACAGCGTTCATTTTTTTCTCTACCACATGACCTCAGTGTTTTCATTTGCAGTTGTGGGACTGCAAATTCCCTGCAGTGTGCCGGGTGGACATTCCAGGAACTGCAACTCCAACATTTCTTGAGGATGTCAGGCATCCGTTTGGCATAGTGCGTTTGCTTTGTCACGGTTTGCTGATTTTGACCCAAATGGTAAAATGTCAGCAAGGGACAGGGTTACTATTTAAATGACTAAATCATAGTGCATTAACCAGTGTTAATGGCGGTTCTGAATGCTCCCATCTGTGCACGAAGGACAGGGCAACACAGATCAATAGGCTTCCTAATGTTTATCTGGAGGTACAAATTGAATAGCTAATAATTACTTTTATAATGCTGATCCTTTTGAGCATTCACTCCTACACAAGGTATTGTGAGTCTGGGAACAGAAAACCCGACTCCGTTTACTGTTTCATAGGAATCTAACTTCTGTGTGTAAAGTTGCAATTTTTTTCCTTGACTGGGCTTTCAGAACGTCCAACAGTTGGGATAAGTTTCTCACCAGCACAGAAATGCAACAATGGTGTGGAAGCTAGACTAGCTGAACTGCGTATCAGAATTTCTGACTCTAGGGGGCAGTGCTCATCTCTGTTTCTAAGCCTTAGAGCCGGCGTTGTCCGTAGACACTTCCGGGTCATGTGGCCAGCATGATGACTCGGAACGCCGTTACCTTCCCGCCGAAGTGGTACCTATTGATCTACTCACATTTGCATGTTTTCGAACTGCTAGGTGAGCAGGAGCTGGGACTAGCAACGGGAGCTCACCCCGCCGCGCGGTTTCGAACCGCCGACCTTCCGATCGACAGCTCAGCGGTTTAACCCGCAGCGCCACCGCGTCCCTCTCAGAATTTCCTCTACTGGGGGGGGGGGGAACCTGCATCTTCAATAACCCTCTCTAAACATTTCCCAGAACTTTAGTGCCCCTGGATTTCTTGGGAATCAACTGAAACATTTAAATCTCCTGTTTATAAACAAAGTCATAGTACTGTGCTGTCATTTTCCTTTTTCTCATAATATATGCATTACAAATATATTCCTTGCTTAAATCGTTGTGAAAGAAGGAAAGGTAGAAATGATCCAAGGCTGCCAGAAACCAGCATGTTCCACGCTGGAGAAGGCAGGTGGCTACATTCAGAACAAAGGACAGCTTATAGATGGGAAGCCCGTGGCAATAGGCAAACTGCCTCAAATTAAGCATTTCAATTACTTGGCAACACTATGGAAGCCAACATAAGAGAATATCTGTAGCTCAGGGTTGGACTGTGGAGTTGTTGGTACTCTCTGAGCTTGGTTGTTGGCCTGCAAACATTTCATTATCACTGCACCCACTAGCTGGGTAATGAAACATCTGCAAGCCAACCACCAAGTTCAGAGAGCACCAAGGACTCCACAATACAGAATCCATTTCCTTCCTCTGTGATTTTTTTTGGAAGGGGGAGGAGCTTCCCCACATAGTTTATCCCTTTGCCATGTCCTATGGGTTCTTATTCAACTACTAACCAGCCCAACTCTGCTTGGCTTTTTGTCAAGATCGGCCAAGGCAGGCGGCTGCCATCTGCTGTGATCTTTGAAGGCTAGGTATCTTGGTGCAGGTAAGCAAGGCACTGGATTAAGTCGTAAAGGTGCGATCCTATCTGCATTTACGTGTAGCTGAGCTGCAGTGTAATCCACCCACGCACAGGATTACAGTTGGCTAAATGCCCTACTGCAAGCTTTCTTATTCAGAACTGTTCTCGTCAGAATGCTACGGATGCTGGCCTGGGCAGCAGAGCACAGCTCCTGTCCTTTGTTTGCACTGGCCATTTTCGAAGGTCAGGTAAGGGATGGGTAGAAAGCGAGAAAAGAGACCCCAGGTTTGATCCTTTCATTCTTTCTGCTTCATGATTTAAAGTGTAGTCTAGCACAGTGTTTCTCAACCTCGGCAACTTGAAGATGTGTGGACTTCAACTCCCAGAATTCCCCAGCCAGCTAGGGGTGGCTGGGAATTCTGGGAGTTGAAGTCCACACATCTTCAAGTTGCCGAGGTTGAGAAACACTGGTCTAGTAAGTGCATATGTCCAGCTGAGTTGAAGGGAGCTTACTTCCCTGTAAATAAGTGAAAGACTGCTGTCCGGTTACATGTTTATTTTTACTCTGATTTTCTTACAAATCCAAGGCTCCATTAGACCCTTCTGTGATGATATTCAGAAGGTAGCTGTTGTTCATCTGCTACGGTGATTAAAACCTCCAAAATGCTTTGCAGTACATTAAATGAACCATGCATCGTCTATAAGGAAGGGCTAATAAAATTTGAGAATTCTGAAGTCTCCGTTTTGTGCTTCTGGGAGCAAATTTTGGCAGAGGCCAGGAGGTGTGAATTTCCTGAGATGGCACCTCAGAGGTTGGACTTTAATACTTTTTAGGCATCAGCTGATATTGTCCCATGTGATTTATTTAAAAATTGCTGGTGGGGGGAGGAGAAGGGAACAGCTTAGATCAATCTCCTCGATCAGATGTCCCCTAGGCCAGTGTTCCTCAACCTTAGCAACCTAAGACGGGTGGACTTCAACTCCCAGCATTCCTCAGCCAGCTATGGGGAGTTGAATTCTGGGAGTTAAAGTCCACCCATCTAAGGTTGCTAAGGTTGAGAAACATTAAAACCCCTCAAAACGAGCAGAATTCACGTTTTAAAAGAAATACAGGCGGGTTCCCTAAGGGCTCTTCTACTCTAGTGGCAAAGTACCATTTCAACACGACGGGGAAGCTGGCCACTCACGGCAGGCTAAAAATCGAAGCGGGGCTAATCCTAGCTTGCTCTTGATCCCTTCCCGCCAGTGAAACCAGGAGGCCGCGATCGAATAAACCTGGCATACACTCGCGGGGGGTGGGAGGAGGCGGGGCATCGGGTCCTCTCCTCCCGGTGCCCGGGAAGCGGGGAGCGCTCGCCCCACCGCTCTTCTCTGCGAGGCCGCCAGAGGGCTCCAGCTGATCCGCCCGCCCGGCAGAGGCCGCCTCTTGCGCGGAGGAGTCTTGCCGCGGCGCAGCTTCCTGCGCCTGACTCAGCTGCCAGCCGAGGCGAGGATTGGCTGGCGGCGGCCGGGAGCTCAGCCTTGCCTTAGGAAGTCCAGCCTCGGCGTCCAGGCAGTAACCCTTGAGCAGCCGCCGCCGCCTCCTCCGATTGTCCCCGACGCGGTGCTGCAGCGCTTGGGCTTGCTCTGGCGCCAGCCCTGCCCGTCCGCCGGGCGCGCGAGTGCTCCGGGCGCCGCTCTCTGCCGGCGATCCGTCGTGCTGCAGCGGGTCTCGCCCGTGCCTGGTGAGTAACTGGGACGTGGGAAGCTGGGCCGGGCCTCTCGCGCGGTCATCAGGCTGAATCGCCGCTCGGCAGCGGGTCTCTTTCCCGCTGGAATCCTCGCTGGGAGCCCCGGGGGGGAAGCGGGGCTGACCGCTGCAAGATCCTCCGCGAGTCCGCCTTGGCTCCGGCCGGGGCTGGTGTCTTGCCGTCTGCTGATCTAGGCCCCTATTGTTTTCTTGTGGGCTGAGAGCTGCCCGCGGGATTAAACCAGGCACCTCGGCACATCTGATTTCGGATCAGTTGATTCCACCCCCCTGCTCCCCGGCATGCCAGTGTAAAGCGTTTTGCCTTGACCAATGCAAGGAAGAATAACTTTTGCGTCTTCCATGTTAGCAACAGCCCCATAGGGTAGGCCTGCCTGCGCGATCCGGGCTGTAAAACTCCGGATAACCACTCTATGGTGGCAAAGAGATACAAAGACTCCTGTTGGGCTGTTGGTGTTTGCTGATGGTTTTCTTCTTGCAGCCCTTTCATTGCCCACTTAGGTAACATTGTAATCTACTCTACCAACTATTTAAGAAGCAAACAAGGATCCGAGAAGGAAGCCAGCAGTCCGGACGACATCCTTCCTTATCGCACACACATTCAGCATCTAGAGGAGTGAGAACCAGCACAATAGGCAGGAATCCTTTTAATCATTTTAGATCAGTGTTTTTCAATCTTGGCTACTTTAAGAGGTGTGGACTCCAACTCCCAGTATTCCCCAGCCGGCCGTGCTGGCTAGGGAATTCTGGGAGTTGGAGTCCACACTTCTTAAAGTGACCAAGATTGAAAAACGCTATTTTAGATGAAACAATCCACCCAAGGAAAACAGGTAGCCTAGTCAGAAACAGGCATACAACAACCCAGGTAGGACAAGCTGCCATACATAAAACGTTAGGAAACCCTACTCCCTTGTGTCAAATTTTTCCTAGTTGGGTAATGAAACATTTGCAGGAAGAAGACCAAGCTCAGCAAAAAACCATTTCAGCCCTGAGCTACCCATTGCAGCTAACAGTCAGTTCTTATATATTCTCCATTATTGCAAAGAATCCTATCATTTTGCTGCTTTCCAATGATCATCCAGATATAGTAACCTCACTTTTTTTTTTGCAATCTATTAAGTTTCTGAGCCTGAAAAACTCCTGTTTGCCAGTGTAGCCAGACACTTTTAGCCTAGTGCAGTGTTTCTTAAACTTTTTTTCTTTCAGGACCCCTTCTCACTTTTAAAAATTATGGAGGAATACCAAAACATCAAAATAGTATTTGTGTGTATGGCTTATATTTATCAATATTTATTAAAAATTAAAATTGATGCATTTGCTGCCATTACCACTTCTCATGATTGTTTGATGGGATTTTAATATATTATTTTTCAAAAATTATGGAGGAATACCAAACACCAAAATAGTATTTGTGTGTATGGCTTATATTTATCAATATTTATTAAAAATTAAAATTGATGCATTTGCTGCCATTACCGCTTCTCATGATTGTTTGATGGGATTTTAATATTATATTATTTTTCAGCATAGGCTGACAAATAAATTTGATTTCACAGGCCCCTGAGAGGCGGCTGGGAGCCTGTGTGGTTACGTTATAGTTCAGCGTGTCACACAATTCCACAAAATTGGGCAACTTGAATAAACCACAGTTAAGTTACGCCAAAGACAGTGGGTTTCTTAAGGCCCACACATGAAATATCACATTTAAGTAAGGGCTTAAGTAAGAACTACGTTAGCTCTTGAGTACCATGAGAATGGTGTTGATGCACTCCTGTAATTAAAGTTAAATCTTACATTTTTTTAAAAAGTTCCTGGTCTGCGTGGTTGGAGAGGAAAAATGTGAGCTCTGTCAAGATTGTGCTGGTTGACAGAAACACAAAAGAAACAAGCAATGTTTCTGAAATAAATAGGGCATGAGTGGGAAAAAATCTGATACTAAAGGTGCTTAAAGTATTTTAAATGAGTATCTTACTCAGTTTAACTCTGAGATGGCCAGGACAAATACAGCTCAGGGGGCTTTAACCTGGTTAGAAGATTGAAGTAGGATATAAGATTATTTGTGCCTTCTTGGTTTAGCAATACTTAAAAACGTAACATCACCAGTGATGTGAACTAAAGCTAATGAAAGCTCAACGAAGATTGAGAACCAGCTTTAAATAATTGCTTCTGATCCAATTAAGCAGAAGCCCTGTTGAGCTTTTAGCTACAATTAACATAACTTTGGTGTGTTGTTTTTATAATTAAGACAAGAGGGAGCTTTTTGATGCAGATTTACTTTTTTAATTTACTTATTTAGAAAATGGATATTGCCGCCCAGCTTAAGCAAATAACTCTGTGCAGCTAACAGTACAAAATGAATATAGAACAGTGAAATATACAATTAAAAGCAAGCTTAATAAATACAAATGCTGAGGGTCTCACAAACAACTCAGGGTGCAAAGCTCACATATATGCTGCTAAGAATATTGGGGCCCCATAGAAGTAGGAACTGGGAAGGGTTACTAAGGCCATAGATGTCAACTACCCAATCTTAATCCTATGGGCTTTTTAACCGCTGTGGCTTTTCCTAACGTCTTCCTTGTCAAAGAATTCTGAGTTCTGTGCCCCTGTTATTGCACTACAGCCAGAGATGGACGGATTTTATGTCTATTTTGGATGAAGGAGGTTTACACTGATATACGCCAAGTTCTTCCTGTATTTTGGCAGGAAAAAGAAAGGAATGAAAGCTTTGCTCATCTGTAACACTCCTATCACCCTTCCTCCTTTTCCCCCTGGCCACAAGAAATTCTCACTATGGGAATATCACCATATGTCCAGTTTGCTCTCTGCTGCTAAACCAAGTCTATGAAACATTCAGCCCCATCTGCTGAGAAGGTGTCTACCTCTGCTTTAAGATAATCAGACTTCACCTAAAATGGTCACAGGTTGCACTTTGCCACTTACTTCTTCATATTTTTTCCCTCTCTCTTTGACTTGAAGCTTAGTAAAGCATGCCATGCAATTCTAGTATTTTTCCAGCAACTGGTTGGTTAGGAATGTTACTGAAACTGCCTGTGTCCTCCTTACAAATGTTGATAATTTTTTCCCAATATTCTAGCCCAGCCTTTCTCAACCCTTTGACCCTGGAGGAACCCTTGAAGTATTTTTCAGGCCTCGGGGAACCGCTGCACGTTCAAGCTCAAATACAGGCCAGAAGTTACAAAATTAGTGTATTAGTCTCATGAGTAGGCCTGTATATACTGTATGCATTAACAGTGTTCTTAAACTGAAAATAAAGAATGAAACTGACTTCTTTAATGTGAAGTTGCCCGAAGTAGAAATAATTTAAATAAATCATGATCTCCCAGGGAACCCCTAGTGACCTCTTGTGGAACCCGAGGGTGCCACGGAACCCTGGTTGAGAAACCCTGCTCTAAAGCAGTGTTTCTCAACCTTGGGAACTTTAAGATGTGTGGACTTCAACTCCCAGAATTCCCCCAGCCAGCCATGCGGGCTAGGGAATTCTGGGAGTTGAAGTCCACACATCTTAAAGTTCCCAAGGTTGAGAAACACTGCTCTAACCAGTTTCTGGTATAGCACAACTTCCAAGAGCCCACGTAGAGGCCAAGAAGTGCCTGGCTTGGATTTCTTCTTGTGCTCTTCAAACGCCTTTTGGCAAACTACTGTTTCCCTTCACCCCAGTGCCATTAGCAAAATCATAAGCTTTCCTACCATTGTAGATAGGGTTGTTCTTTGGATCAGCAGTACAGATGAGCACCACGCAGATTCTAACTAACAATGCTCATTATTATGTGGATTCTTTTTCCGTCCAGTCATTGAAAAGATGGTGAATGAGGAAGAGGAGGGTACTCCCAAGCAGGGTGGCCCTAGGCCCGCAGAACCGCATGGGATGCTTTCTGAAAGTTGCCAGAGTCATGTGTCTCCAGACCTTGAATCAGAAGGAGGTGAAACCAATGAGACTAGTTCACAGATGGAACCGAGCGGCTTGAAGCATGACTTGGAGAGCGACTGTCTTCCCATCAATGGTGACCTTGTGGAGGGTGGGAGGGTTTATCCATCGCAGACGCAGTATATTTGCCCTGTTTGCGGGGAATGTTTTAATGGGAGCTCCTGCCTTGTGGAGCATCAGAGGGTCCACAAAGAGGAGAAGCTGCACCTGTGCCCTGTGTGTGGGAAAGGTTGCGGCCAGGAAGCTGACTTGGTCGAGCACATGCGGAGTCACACCAATGAGAAGCCATTTTCTTGCCTTGAGTGTGGGAGGAACTTCCTTTTCAGCTCAGACCTGGTGGCCCATCAAAAGGTCCACACCGGGGAGAAGCCTTACGTTTGCCTGGAATGTGGGAAAGGCTTCTCCCAGAGTTCTCAGCTGATGTCTCACAGGAGAGTCCATACAGGGGAGAAGCCCTACGAGTGCATCATCTGTGAGAAGAGCTTCCGGTCCAACTACGATCTGGTCAACCATCAGAGGAGCCACACCGGAGAGAAACCTTACATCTGCTCCGACTGTGGGAAAAGCTTTACCCGGAGCTCACACCTCATTTCCCATCAAAGAGTCCACACTGGTGAAAGGCCCTACCCTTGTGGGATCTGCGGGAAGCGTTTCCGGGACTGCTCCCATCTGATTCGGCACCAAAGGGTCCACACCGGCGAGAAACCATATGAGTGCTCCATCTGTGGAAAGAGCTTCCGGGTCAATTACGACCTGGTCACCCATCAGAGGAACCACACCGGAGAAAAACCCTACGAATGCCCCGATTGCGGGAAAGCCTTTAAGCGGAGCTCCCACCTGATCTGCCATCAGAGGGTCCACACCGGGGAAAGACCCTACCCCTGTGGCATCTGTGGGAAGAGCTTCAGCTACAGCTCAGACCTCATTAAGCACCAGAGAATTCACACAGGGGAGAAACCTTACGAATGTCACATCTGTGGGAAGAGCTTTCGGATTAACGCTGACCTGGTCACTCACCAGAGGATTCACACTGGAGAGAAACCTTATACCTGCTCCGACTGTGGGAAATGCTTTGCCCGGAGCTCACGTCTTGTGTCCCACCAGAGAGTCCACGTGAAGGACGGGAGCCTGGGAACTGCTCTTTCTGAGACTGAGTCCTCCCGGCCAGGAGCAGCTACCTTGTCCCCAGCTCTTGAGCATCCCTGGGCCAAGGAGGAGAAGCTGGCCCCGTCCCTTAAGCAAACCAGCGAGCCTGTGGCCCTGACCAGCCTGGGAACTTCTACCCAGTTTGTCCTTGGTGATGCTCCTCAGGCTGCCCATGTGAGTGAAATAAAGATGGAGTGCAGGAGCTGAGAGGCAAGCAAGCTGGATGGGAAACCCCTACTTTCCAGTAACAAAGTAGTGTAGAGACTCCAGAGCCCCTTGTCCACTTCAGTTAGCCTTCACGGAAAGCTTAAAGGGATCCTTTGCTTGATGAAACTAGATACTATCCATGAGCTGTTTTTTCCCAGTGTGCATATTGAAGGAGGTGTGGGTTGACCCAAGAAAGAATGAAGTGTCTGCCCCACAGCATGGTCTTGCCAGCCATATTTAAATTAAAAGCCATTTTGACATTGGCTGGCTCTACTTCCCCAAAGAAATTCTTGGAAATACAGTTTCTTGAGGATTCTTGATTAGAAATGTGTAGAGTAGAGGTGGGAGGGGAAGTATACAAAAATGGATGAAATGTTGGAACTCCTTCAAAAATGTATTTATTGATGCAAGCTAAAACAAGCAAAAATGGCACTGCTATATATGGGTTGCCTTGAAATGACAAATGGAGCAAGAAAAATATAACCGAAATTAGTGTTTATTGTAGGAAAGTGTTTCTCTTTAAAATAATGCAAAGTGATCATCTTTTATTCATCATGGCTGTTTCTAAAAGATCAGTACAACCCAGGATTTATTTGCTCTGTTCCTCAGTGGGAAGCCATGACTCTTAAAGCAACTGAATATAAATATACTCAGATTTTTTTTTCTTTTAAGCACCGTCTTCTGCTTCACCGAAACAACATTCTGCTGTTTATTATCTCCTAACAATTTCTCCTACGATTGTGTGTGCGTGTGTTTAATAAAAATGCTATCGCTATCAAAAACACTTTAGTTGGATAGAATAAAGCTTTAAGTCATTAGTAACATTATTTAACTTAATTTATGAGCCATGACCCTTTTGTACAGGTTGACCACTCACACAAAGAGGGATGTAAGGGCATTCTTGTTTATTTCTCCCTCTGGTTTCTCACTGAGAACCTGTGCAGGCCCGTGCTCAGCACTTCAACTGGGCATGTCCTCGTGTGTGCAGATTGGAAGCATTCTGGTGGATCTTCTCTTCTGTGGTAGTACAGTGAAGGCACATCTCCATTGCTTCTTATTTCAAGGTGCATTTAAATAGAAGCTGAGGAATTGCAATCCAGCTATCCAAAATATAAACCGAGTATGACGCAGGAGTCTTGATGCGGTTGTTTCTGTATGATAGAAACATTTGTGCTCTTCCCTGGTGATTCACCACTGATCTCTTCTTGTTTACTGTATTCTTGCTATACATTAATCCTTTTCTTTTGCCTGAAATCTCAGATGTTTGCTCAAGGTCTGCCTGAAGGGGAAGATGGAGTGCTGGTAGTGGGTTTAGGCAGCTTTAGGTGCAATCACATCAGGGCTTGATTGTGAGTAGAGGTGCTTGGGACTATATTTATAACTTGATAGCAGCTAACAAATTGATTGTGAAAACCGTCCGTTGTTCCAGCTATAGGTCTCACCCATTGCCGTAGGACATGAGAAATTGCATGCAGATCAGTAAGCAAGCTGATAAATTGAATGCTTTATCCATCCCTAGAAGTTTTTTTAAAAAGTCAGAGGAGGAAGCTCTGAACAATGTCCTTATCTATGGTGCCTAGGTTCACACATCTCTCTAAGCCACAGTTTTATTTAATAATATGTTGAATAAGCCATAGCACGCTGGGTTCACACATTGTGCAAACCTTAAATTAGGGTCCATGAACCACAAAAAAACAATGGATGGGTTCACACAACTTACTAAAACAGCACCAGAGCATCTGCATTACTGGTTAAATGAAAACCCAGCCAGTCAGGACTCTTCCCTGTTGTGCAAGTTCTCAGTTGCCAGTACACCTGTTTTCTGGTCATTTTAAAAAATAAAATCCAGTCATTTTTGTGGCCTTGTTTATACATATGTAACAAAAATACCGTTACTCAGATCAAGGGCAGAGGTGGGGTTTGGTGGTAGAGAAGTGCTGTGCCAATGTATGCCTTGGTATAACCCGAGCAAGCTGGTAATAAGTCAAGGTTGTGCAAGACGTTTTTTGTAATTGTTGAACTGCATCTCCCAGAATTTCCTGCCAATAAAGACTATTGTGACCGGGGATTCTGAAAGAGGTAGCTCAGTGTGTCTGGAGAGCACCTTGTTGGGGAATGCTGTACTGTGGCGCATTGCAGTAGAATGGCACCAGCTTAGTCCTAAAGTTTTCAGCTGCTACTGCCCAAAGTACTAGACTACCAATGATGCACTTGTCCACATCAGCTTGGAGAAACAACTTATTTGAAGATGCGTAAGCCTCTGGGCTAACATAAAAGGCTGATTCTAACCACTAGAATAAAGGATATTCTGTGTTAATTTGGCCATATTATGTAAAAAAATGTGCAGTTGATAAAATGTTTCCCTCTTGCTGGATTACACAACTTTCACAGCTTTAAGGAGCGACTTTCAGATTATCATCAGTTTATTGCATCTAATTTAATAGAAATAGCCAGAACATTGATTTAGAGACTGCACTGAAGCCTGTCCGTGCTCCTACCCCCGATTGAAAAACTACTAAAAACTGGAAAAGGATCATTTCACCAAGTAGTAAAAAGTCTGAAGTTATCTGTTGACTTAAAGCAAAACTAAAGGTGATGGTGGTGGTGGTGGGGATGATTGTTTAACCTTTTTGCTTGCTTTGGTAGTCTGTCCTCTTTAGAGATTAGAAAGTGGGAAACAACCAGAGGCTCTGCTACTAAGAATGGAAGATTTAAAGTCACTGAAGTGGCCAGAAGCTAAATAACATGGAGGAGGAAGGAAAAATAAAGGACCCCTTTGTGGGTCCTGCCAGGAGAATTGTCCTGCATGCTCCTGCTTAGCTGCTCTCTCTGTGTAGATGTCTAAACATTGCAGCTGAAACCTTTTCTTTCTAAATTTTGTAATGATACTTGTAAGCTAGTGTCTTCCCAGGCTTCACCTTGGGAATAAAATAGGGCCTCTGCAGTTCTAGGAAGTGCAGAAGGCAGACATATTCCAGTGTCCATGCTCGACTGTTTCTCAACCTTGGCAGCTTGAAGATGTGTGGACTTCAACTCCCAGAATTCTCCAGCCAGCTATTATTTATCCTAGTTCTCTACTTCATAGAGCAGTGTTTCTCTGAGTTGAAGTCCACATGTCTTGTGGAAGTTCACACATCTATGCTGGCTGGGGAATTCTGGGAGTTGAAGTCCACACATCTTCAAGCTGCCAAGGTTGAGAAACCCTGCTCTACGAAGTAGAGAACTAGGATAAATAATACGTAATAGTAGCCTCCCCCATCTGGGTATCCTTGAGATGTGCAACTCCCAGAATTATCAGCAATATTCCTTCCAGCTGGGGAAATCTGGGAGTTGGTCAACATGCACAGGGAGGTATAGTTGGGGAAAGCTAGATTAAATGGATGGGTGCAATTTTTAAAATGCTGTAAATTTTCCCAATACACTCCTCTACCTTAACTAAGACTGCAAATGTGTTCCAATTCCCTGTGTATTTTATTTTCTAGGCAATGCTAGAAGAAAGCCATTTATTGTTATAATATTGCAGTGATATGAATTTGCATATACAAATCATTCATAATTTAATATTTAAACTTTTCTTTGTGAAACACAACTGAAAGTGTTCATAAATTAAAAAGCAGATTATTGACCTCAACCAGGGTGATTTCCATGACCGTTGAAGTAGAACTGAATCAGAAAAACATGTATTTCACTTTCTTGCAAGTAATCTTAGGATCTATGTTGCACTGCCACCAAAGGTTTAAATTGCTGGCAGCAACCCATCTCTTTCTTCTCGTAAGCCTGTTTGTGTTCCCATGTTTTTCTTTAAAAATAAAGATTAAGCTTAGTTGGCAAAAGCTAAATACAAAAGTACAACATGAGAATCATGTATAACTTTAAAAAAGGATGGACAAACACCTGTTTATTTTATTGATTAATATGTAGGAATGATGCAGAACTGATTTTTGCTAACATATTACAAACACATATACATTGGCTGGATACACACATTACATTTACCTAAACATGGGGAACTTGAGGCCCTCCAGTTGATGCTGGTTTCCACAGTCAGTCCTAACCAGCAGGGCCAGTGGTAAGAAAAGCTGGGATTGTACTTCAGCAACATCTGAAAAGGTCAAGTTTCTTCACTCCTGAACCATAATACGGTTAGTTTTGCTTGGGCTTTGTATTACGTGCAAACTAGGCAACTGCGGCATACTCGACAAGCCTTAGTTAAAACTATGATTTAGCACAATGTGTGAACCCAACTTCTGCTGATTTAAATATAAAAGATAGGCTTGCTGCTAGCTGTTGCAATAAAACCTTGTCAGCTTCACAAAGAGTAAGGATTTTCTCTCTGAATATATACTATTCTGTAGAAGGATCTGATGTTAGCTTAATCAGAATTTTCTGTAATTTGGCCAGCTGAACTGAAGGGAAGTAGCGTTGGGAGGGGTGGGGAAAATCTTAACTTCTGTCTACATAAGGTTTTTCTTTAACTTTTTAATTTGTTTTATTGATCAAGTTTGTTTGTATCTCATGTTTACTGTTCTTCTGTCTGTATTCCTATAGACTTGGATTTTTCAATTTAAATTTACTGTATTCCAGTTTCTTATGGTAACCAATAAAGTTTGTTTGAAATTTATTTCTAGTGCTTGTCTTTTACCTGGGAATTACAAGCTAAACAGAAAAGGAAAAAAGCTGTCCCCGGATTAAGCTGGTTTAAAGTGGCATTCCTTAGGACCCTCTTTCCATAGAAGACTGTTGCTTCATTGATAGATTGACTCATGGTGGGTTGAATGATCTCATCTCAAGTCCTCATTAATGGATCCACATCAGCTTGGAGGGAAGTACTGAACTGAGGGCCAAACAGCTCTGTCCTGGTGCCTGTGCTGTTCAACATTTTTATCAATGAGAATGAGGGAGTTGGGGAGACATTTATAAAGTTTGCAGATGCTATACAGTCGGGAGTACTAGCTAATTCTTTAGATGAAAGAAGATTCAAAAAGAGCTAGACAGACATGGGCAATGGGTTGAAATGGATACGTTGGAATTTAGCAGGGAGAAATGTGAAGTTCAGCAACGGGACAGGAGAAATCTAAGGCCCAAGTATAGGATGGGAGACAGCTAGCTTGGCAGTAGTCCACATGAAAGGAATCCAAGTGTCCTTGTTGACCACAGGTTAAACATGAACCTGCAAGGCAGATGTTAAAACAGGCAAATGTTTTCCTGGGATGCATTAACAGGAGCATAGAGTCCAGATCACAGGAAGTGATCTGCTCTGGTCAGACTCCATTTTGTATATTGTGTCAAGTTCCGGGCACTGGAGTACAGAGAGTGGTAAATTGAAGCAAGTTCAGAAGGGGTTTACCAAGATGGTGAATAGTCTGGCTTTGCAGAACTCTAAAGTATCTCAGAATGTTTAGCTGTAGAAATGATGACTATGAAGAGACATCATCACAGTCTTCAAATATTTGATGGGTTGTCACACCGAAGAGAGAGGTGTTTTTTTTAATTGCCCCAGAGGGTAGGAGCAGAGTCATTAGTTAAAACTACAAGGAAGGAGGTTCAGGCTAGACATCAGGAGGAAGTTCTTGAGTGCATCAGCTGTAAGCCAGGGGAACTCATTGTCCCATGTCACAGTGAATTCTCCTTTGCTGGAGATCTTCAGACAGAGGCTGGAGATCTGTCTGTCGGAGATGCTCTGGTGGATTCTGCAGGAGACTGGACTAGATGAGGATAAGCAAGTAAGTGATGTTCCACCTAAATCAGTGTTTCTCAACCTGGCTGGGGAATTCTGGGAGTTGAAGTCCACACATCTTAAAGTTGCCAGGGTTGAGAAACACTGACCTTAAACTGCTTATGAGTCTCAGTTATCAGAGCATCTCTGAGCAGATTGTGGAGAGAAATGATTTCTGTCCACTTCCTATATTCAGTAACTCATAAACACAAGCCAGTGATGATTAAGATACAGAATTTGTTAGTGATTCTCTTGTAAGTGATGAAAGATGGGAGCTGCATTCAAAATCAAACAATGAGAGACAAAACCAAGCTATTAACAGTGGGGCAGCTATTTTCTAAGTGAACTCAAGCTTCCATTTTGTCCCCAAAGAAAACAGAACCCATTCCAGGAATCTAAGTGGAAGTGCCTAGAACAAGAACAGCAATCTTCTGCATTTTTTTAATCTGTTCAATTGTTTCTGATTCTTGGAGACTGCCTGGACAAGTTTCTGCAGTTTTTTTGGCAGGTTTTTGAGAAGTGGTTTGCCATTGCCTCCTTCCGAGGGCTGAGAGGGAGGGACTGGCCCAAGGTCACCCAGCTGGCTTCCTGCCTAAGGCAGGACTAGAACTCTCGGTCTCCTGGTTTCTAGCCTGGTGCCTTCACCACTACACCAAACTGGCTCTCATGTTCTGCATATAAAACATGCTGGGAGATCCAGATTATGCACAGCTGGAATTCACAGCATGGGAGGAGTCAGCGCCTATTATGCACAAAGCAAGAATTATAGTGCTCATTTCTCAGACCCAAGATACTTTTGAAAGGCAAGCAGGGCTAAACAAAATCTTTCTGAAAGATCAGCAGCATTTTTGTGGCACCTTAAGACTAACAAATGCATTACAGCACCAACCAGTTTCCCCAAACCTTTTGTTGCCTGTCTAGGTGTGTGGGACAATCCTAACCCCAGGTGAGGTAAGAGTCCCCCATAGCTGCAAGGCACATTTTTGGAAAAGGTAGGCACATGCTGAAGCCACAGCAGCATTGTGCAAGAATTAATTTGTTAGTCTCCAAAGTACCACAGCACTCCTGTTTTTGCCTTTAATGAGCTTTTTGGAAGCTAATGCTAATATAGGCATGACTACATAAAAGTTTGGAATCAATTTTATAATTTGTCAATACAGTGAAACGATTGATAGATTGATTATGTGCCATCAAGTTGGTGTTACCTCTTAGGGACTACTTAGATCAGGGTTTCTTAACCTCAGCAACTTTAAGGTGGGTGGACCTCAACCCTCAGAATTCCCCAGCCAACCATGCCATATTCCCCATGCTATGGACAATCCGTCCCCAGTCTGGGCCTTCAGATCTTCCAGTGGTACGTCCATTGCCACTGTAACAGAGCACATTAGCAAACTTATTTGGAATGATGGTACTGGAAATTACATCCACAGAACGTTCATGTGGCAATTCATTCTCAGATTTGGGATTATTGGAGCTGCCTTACACTTGCTCCTTGAAAATGAAAATGCACTGGGCCCACGGTCTGAGTTGGAGGAGGAGAAACAGGTTTTCAGCAAGCCCCCCCCCCAGCCCTTGTGAACTCTCATCTAACCAAGATAACAGCCAGGCTGTATACTGTTATTTTACCTACTCCTTTGTTCTCACTTTGTTTTAACTTTCTAAGTGCATTGTCCTGCGAGAGATACTTAAAATCTAAACTCAGAGCAAGGCTTCTCACATTTTAACTATTAGTAGAGCAAGTGCAGGGATTTCTGAAATTTGGAAATGGAATAGGAAGCAAAATCAGCAGTAAAATGACTGGTAAGCATAAACTTATTTGACAAGTTAATGCTTGTGCTCTAAAAGTTCTCAAGATCTGAAAATATGAAATCTATGTGATTCATAGAAACTTACAAAGTGTCATTGAGTCATATCATTTTGTGTAGTTTTCGTTTTTTGCATGAATGGTATTACGGGTCCATGTCAAGAGGACTCTACTCCATGAACATTGTGACTTCATACTTTGATGGTGTCTTCAAGGGGCCACCAGATTCTTTGTTCCCTTTCTCTTAGGATTTCTTTTCTCTTCACTTGGATTTTTTCACTTCTAAAGACTTCTCTCTCTCCTGCTTGGATTTACCTTCCAGACTGTTATAGTCATCTTTGGGATTATCATCATTTTCTTAGCAGTCAGCAGGAAACAGAATGATTAGTGAAATTGAGGAAAAACAGGCCTACTCCTTGTGTGGAAGCAAATTTTCAAAGCCAGACTTCTCAGATTCCTGAGGAAAGCCTCATTTGCTGCCATTCCATAACTGGTTGTTCAAAAGAAGACACAGACTGAGGAAAATAGAGCTTCACAGCTTGGGCCTTATCACGAAGCTTGTAGCCCAGTGTTCTCAACTGTGGCCACTTTAAGACGTGTGGACTTCAATTCCCAGAATTCCCCAACCAGACTTGCTGGCTGGGGAATTCTGGGAGTTGAAGTCCACGCATCTTAAAGTAGCTAAGGTTGAGAAACACTGCTGTGGCCTGAGCAACTCTAGGTGTTCCTCAAATACAGGACACAGCCATGCTCAGGAAATGGGGGAATCTTTGAAAACCCGGCATCTTCAACCACCACAAGACTTCTATTCCACACAGGATCATTCCTTCATAAGGGGAATAGATATGGTGTAACACCTATTGCAGGCCTCTATGTCAGAGCTTTTGATTTGCCAGATTGATTTCCATACATTGTCTGGCTCCAACCAAATATTTTGTATCCTAAATTAGTCACTGCCCTGTTCCTTTGTAAATTGTCTACTTGTCTGCAGATGTGGCCTAGTTAGGGTTACCAGATATCTGAACAGGCAAAGGAGGACACAGACAATTGGAAAGGACAAATGAGGGGAAAAGGAGGACACGCTAATTGTTTAACTTTCTTGGCACCCACCGCAAAAATTACAGCAAAAAAAAAAAAACCCTGCAAAAAATGTACTTAGACCTACATGTATATGAAATTACTTTTTCCAGCATCAGAAAGACTGGTTTTTCAATTGCAATACTTTTTCAACAAACTTTTTCAAGAACTTATGCTCGTGAAAATATAGAAACAATGTGCTTTTCAAATTTCACTACAGAAATATATAAGCCATGTGATCTACAGACTACAGTGATCATAAATTTGAAGGGTCTGGACTGAAGCCAATTGCTGGAATCAGGAACTAAAATAACAAATCTAGACTGTCAAGTATGTCAATGGATGAGGGAAAGAAGCAGGCAATTTACAAGGTCATGATACACAAAAGTTTGAATGACTACTGTTGTGAAAACAGTAAAAAGAAAAAAGACACGGAAAAAGCCAGACAATATTTAAGGCTATGCCTGATGGACAGAAGCCATGAGGACATGTCCTCCTTTTGTCAGACATCTGGTAACCCTAACCCTTCTTTCCTTAGTGCCAAAGGATCTTGTTACATCTTTCAGGAGTCTGCTAGCACTTGTCTAACAAATGTTATTAAAAGGCATAAGATTCTGTGATTCACATCTGATGAAGTGATGTGCAGCTCACAAAAAGCTTCTGCCTTTTAATAAAAGGTTTTGGTTGGAAAAGGTGCTACCAGGTTCCTGATTTTTTGCCACCACAAACTGTCCTTCTGTAACGTGAGATCTTTCAGCAGTCCTAGGAGAAAAGAGCCTTCTTAGACTGGAGACCATGCTTACTAAAGTTCCCCACACTTGTTGTGTATACAGGAAATAAAATAGAAAGGGAGGAACCCCAAGTGCCAGTAAGAGTTTATAAATTGGCCCAATGGAAAATATTACACAGAGCACACCAACCATAGTTCATGGACATTCCAGAAGTGCCCTTGAAAAAGGAAAAAAATTCTCAAAACATGTTGAACTAAATAAAAACAGCTTTTCTACTGGCATTTGGGATCCCACCCTCCTTTACTTCTGTGTCTACTTTCCTCTTCCACCATCTATGCTGGTGGATACTTTTTGGAAAGTCCAAGATGTATCTTCTGCTCTTGCCATATAGAGTGGAAAGAGTCTTTCTTGGGGAAACAGCTACAAAAATTCTGGAAATGGTAAAAGTGATTCCAGTACCCGGGTTTTTATACTGTGCTAAGTCATAATGTGGGTTCTTTGGTTATACAACACAGTCATCGTAATTTATATGGCTCAGTACAATTTGTCTCCATACTGCTTAGCTATAGGTTTTTTCCCCCTGGTTTTGAGACATGCCCCCTGCTGTAGCTTTAATAACAAATGCTCTTTCAATTACTCTATTTATTGCAGCAGAAAAATGTACAGAAGAAAAAAGCAGCAATTGATCCCCTTTTAAATGAGGCAGAGGATAATCCCAACATACAGATTAAAGATGTTTGGCAAACATATTGTTCTACTTTTTATGGAAGTTCTTAAGGGAACCAGAACTTCCTCTGAGTTGCAGTATGTTTCTCCCCCAGCCCTTCTGAGAGTAGCTTTAGTCACTTTCACACACAACTTCAACCTTTCCTTAATAAATATATTGATTATGGCTACAGTTTGGATCTTAGTGTTTTTGCCATGTGAATAACAAATGAGCATTTCTGAACATTCAAGTACACACTATCTTGATGGGATGTTTTATACATAACACAAACAGAATGTTTCTGAACACATGTCTTCCACATACATTTTGTAGCTCTTACATGGGAAGTAATAGCTGGCATGGCAAAAAGATTGCTGTAAATAGGTATATGGCAACCCAGCCACAATTTATTCATACAGTTACAGAAAACAGATTTTTCTCAAGTCATGAATGACATTGCTAGGATATGCTATAGCAACTTTCATCTAAGCACATCCCAACTGATCAGATCATTTCAAGCCACCATGGCATTTAAACGACATTGCCTAGGGTTAAAGAGTGTATTGAAAGAATTTCAGCAGATCAACGCAAGCCAAGATTTGTTTTCTCTTTGGAAGCCCTCTTTCCTTCTTATCATTGCAGGCAAGAACCAATCCTGAGAAATTGCTTCTAAACAGGAAGATTGCTCTAAATCAGATTCCATTCACAATAACCCCCCAATGTTCTCCTCACCAAATTCCTGTCTGACGGAGTTATCAAGAGTGATGGTGGTTGGGAGGAACACACTCCAAAACCTGAAGAATCCAGCACATCTTCAAAAGGCACTTCCTTGGATTTCTGTTTGGCTCCTGCTGAGAAAGACAAAGTTTCAGAACTGAACAGCACTGCCAAATCTCCCTATGACAGAAAAATAGATGGTGGTGGTGCACATCTCTATGCCACATTGGGCTCTGTCACGTGATCCTTTTCTTAGATTCTTTTAATTTAGAAAATCTCAGAAATCCCATTCATGTTTCTTCAAGGAACTCATTTGGGTGAGCAGGATAAAAGCAGCAATTGGATATTACATAGTATACAGTATTCTCTGTTCTAACCTCCCCACTCCCATCATTTTAGATGTAGACCAGGGGTTCTCAACCAGGGTTCCATGGCACCCTTGGTTCTGCGAGAGGTCGCTAGGGGTTCTCTGGGAGATCACGATTTATTTTAAAAATTATTTCAAATTTGGGCAACTTCACATTAAAGAGGCAAGTTCCATTCTTTATATTTTGTTTAAGAACGTTGTTAATGCACATATACAGGCCTACCCATGAAACAAATATAATTTTATGACTCCTGGCCTATATTTGAGCCTGAATATGCAGAGGTTCCCCCAGGACTGAAAAATATTTCAAGGGTTCCTTTGGGGTAAGAACTTTGAGAAAGGCTGATGTAGACCTTTCAAGGACAGCCCAGTTAGTATGTTCAGAAGTTGCTCCAATGACCATAAGCTCATTGAGGTATGCATTTGTTGTTTTTACAGGACTTGATGAGTACTATGCCTAATAATATACCACATGAGAATATTCAGATCTAACACTTAAATGAGCATCCTAAGCAAGCATAGTCAAGTCACTGTTTAATAATGATTCAAAAGAAGGCCTCCAGGATATTTTGCCTCTCTATGGAATTAGGAATACAGGGCAAGCAAAGACAATGCAACTAGGACAAGTTTCTTTCAACTGCAAATCCCCCGGCAGCCCCATTGTAACATGGTAATTGCCAACTGACGCCACTTCAGAAAGTAATTAGGCAAATTTTCTAGAGAATAAGGCTATTAGCAGCTCCTTGCATATTGCCTTCAGTATCATAGGCAGTATGTCTCTATATACTAGTTCCTGGAAAACACAAGCAGAAGGATGCATCTAGGCATCCAGCTGATATTTTGGAAATATAACACTGGCTAGATGGGTCTTCAGCTAGAGCCAGCATGCTATTTATGTTACTATACAGCAGAGACAAATCACTGCAGCCCCAATTGTATCGTTGCTCACGTGAGACTTTGTTTTTCCCCTGTCCATAATTTAAAGGGCCTTATCTAACTATTCTAGAGCCAATTTGGTCTAGTGGTTAAGGCACCAGGCTAGAAACTGGCAGACCGTAAGTTCTAGTCCCGCCTTAGGACAAAGCCAGCTGGGTGACCTTGGGCCAGTCACTCTCAGCCCTAGGAAGGAGACAATGGCAAACCATTTCTGAAAAATCTTGTCAAGAAAACAGGGATTAGTCCAGGCAGTTTCCGAGAACCGGACACCATTGAATTTATCAAAAAAAAAAGTAACTATTCTGGGTTCTGCAAAACACCCATACTTTATTTGAAATATGTTGGTGTGAAAACATCAGAGCACTTCCCATTTTCCCCTTTTTGGTGACATCGTCACTAGTAAATCCCTGCACCAATGCTGACATATAGGAGGCGCTCATTAGGAAGAATGACAAGAAATAGACACGTATCACTCTTCTTCAGCCAGTCAGCATCCACAAAGTATTAATCTCCATGCAGGAAAAGCATTTGGTTAGCTAGAGAAGTTAACTAGCAACAAGGGTAAGACACCCTTGATGCAAGCAGAGCTGATCTTTGCTAAAGACCGTTAGCAAGGATAAACCCTACATCTAATACTTACCATTCTTAGCATCTCAGTTGCCGCTTCTGTCAACATTACAAGATACAGATTTAACACCAGTTTTACTTTAGGACCCTCCAAACCCTAACCTGGGGACTATATTGTGTGTTGGGTATTCTCTTTAAAATTCCTTATCATACTCTGAGTCGCATTGCTCAATGCACAAAAAACAATTCCCCAGGTTAAGATACAGCTTAAAGTTACCTGATAGAACAGATGGCGAATGGAGCTCAGCCTAGCAAAGCCTGCTTGTCCCTTTGCCTCCCTTTCTTCTCAAGTGGGATGTCCAAGCTTTGTGAAGTTGCTGATGTCTAAGCAGACTTGGATGGTGGCCAAAGCTTTTCCCACACTTACTACAGATGTAGGACACCTGCTTAGCATGGGACCTCAGATGCTGCGCAAGCTTAGAACTGGAAACAAACATCCTCCCACACTCAGCACAGCCATAAGGCCTCTCACCCGTGTGGATTCTCTCGTGCATGTTTCGGCTGGACAAATGGCTGAAGCATTCACCGCACTGGCGGCAAGCGTGGGGTTTTTCCCCCGTGTGAGTGCGTTTGTGCCTGTTGAGATTGGAGATGTACCGGAAGTTCTTCCCGCAGTAGAGGCAAGTGTAGGGCATCTCCCCTGTGTGGACTCTCAGATGCTTCACCAAGTCTGAGCTCTGGGTGAAGCTTTTCCTGCACTCAGGGCAATTATATCCATTAGACACATTCCCCTTGTGGAACCTCTGGTGGATAAGAAGACTGCGGTGCTGCCGGAAAGTGTGTCCGCATTCAGAACAGAGGTAGGGCATCTCTCCTGTATGAATCCGTTGGTGGGTGAGCAGGTTGGAGCGCTGAGCGAAGCACTTACCACAGTCTGAGCACAAGTGAGGTCTTACCCCAGCATGGAGCTGCTTGTGCTTAAGGAGGTTTGAGCTCTGGCGGAAACACCTTCCACACTGGGGGCAGGGGTAGGGAGTTTCCCCTGTGTGGATCCTCAGATGAATGGTGAGACTCGACTGTTGAGCAAAGCTCCTCCCGCACTTTGGGCACTGGTACGGTCTCTCGCCTGTGTGGATTCTCTGGTGAGCTAACAAGCTTGGGCTCCGCCGAAAGCTTTTCCCACATTCAGGGCATTGGTAGTTTCTGGGGGCCGGCTGAACCACGGGGAGGATGCCAGCCTTAGTCCCAGCATCACACTTGCCTTGTTCTCCAGCTTCATCATTTGGGGCCTCCATGTTGGGCTGAAAATTAGTAAGAGGCAAAACGTATAAGCAGTTCAGACATCAACATACAGCAGAGGAAACCATCTGGAGCTAATTTCTAGAGTTGGTTGGGGAAGCTCTGAAAAATATCTCGGATTAAGGACATGTAAAGTCATTGTTTCATGACCCTAGCGAGACCACACCTGACAATTGGGCACAGTTCTGGGCACATTTGCAGAATACTGTCAGGTTGTAAATGAAGATAGTGCAGGGCCTTGAGGACATGTTGAAAGAACTTAGGGTGCTCAGTCTGAAAAAAAAACAACACTGAGGGGAGATCTAGTAACCATGTTCTTGTGCATAAAAAGCTGCTATAGGAGAGATGGTCAAGAACTATTTTCCATGGCCACATAAACTGGAGCCAGAAATAAGAGCTATAAATTGCACCTACCTAGATTTAATTGAAATATAAGGAAAAAGTTTGTGGTAAGATCTGTACAAGAATGGAACAGTCTATCTATGGAGATTGTGGGTCCTGCATCTCTGTAGGCTTTGAAGAAGAGGCTGGATAGCACCTCTCAAGGCTGATTTAACTGGATTTCCTGCATATTGCAGAGATTGATGATCGTTGTGGTCCCTTCCTACGCTACAATTCTGTGACTTTATGAAAATGCAAAATTTATTTTAGTCACTAATAAACATGAAATCTTCACTTATAGGTGGCTGGTATAAGCATACTTTTCTATAAACTGCCTTCAAGCTTCACAGAAGATAAGCATATAGAGAAAAAACATTCTGGATGGTCTACAAATTACACTGAAAAAGCTCTGCAAAAGCCAGTTCTAATTAAAAATGTTATTCAGCTTACTTGTAGCTAAAGAAGCAAGATGAATTACTATTTTTTTTAATTATGGAAAAGGGTTCTGCTGGATCAGACCAGTGGCCCATCTAGACCAGTATTTTGTGTCATGTACCAGCCAAGTACAGTAGATGCATTCAGAGATCATGGATGAAAACATAGCTTTCTGCTGTTGCTTCCTAACAGCTAGTATTTAAAGTTTGCTACCTGTGAATCTGGAGAGAGTAAACAGCCATCAAATCTACTGGTCACTGATAACATGAACTTCCATGACTTCCTTCTCTCCCCCCTTAGAATTAATGGCTATCGTATCTGAAGGCTACAAATCCCACAGTTCAACCACCTACTCTTTTGAGTCTCCTGCTCTTAGCTTCAGTGAGAGAACCCAAGTTCTAACATTCAGAGTGAAATTCTCTGTATCCAAATTTTCCACACAATACAGTATTTTACATTTTCATATATTGACTGAATCATCAAATGTCTATGTCCACCTGTCCATCCAAAGAAAGTCCGTTCCAACCTTCAAAGCCCCAAGTACTGCTGTCTTCTCTCACAGAGAAGCCTAGTCCTGTCTTATTTTGATTGCTCTGGTATTCCTTCTTTCCAGCTCTCTGATACCTTTTTAAGATATAGAGCCCAGAATTGTACACAGCATTCTAAGCACATAATGTGAAAAAACTTTGCTAGAGAAAGGAAAACCCTTTACATTTATTAGAAAACTAGGGCCAGCTGCCTTCTTTCTTTCAGTGGATTTATTTCCTACTCTAGTTTCGAGTCAAACTATTCCAGATCATCTACATTTAAGACTTACATTATCTACACCTGGCAAGGCACCTGTGCCTTTGGCAGCATCCCCAGTATACCAGTGAGGAACGATGACACTGCACCTTCTTTGTGTTGAAAGCACAGAGCGCTCTTAAGGTAGCATTTCCCCATAGTGTGGTGGTCCCCAGATGTTTAGACTACAGCCCTTCTCCTTGTCTATTGGCTAACAGAAGATACAAACTGTAGAGCCAACTCATTGCAAGGACACAGACCATGGAAAGCACTCCTTAAAAGAGAAAGTAAAAGAAATGAGACAAGGCCTTGATGATGAAGAAGAGGAAGACACAGGGTCATAGCAAGCAAACCCCAATGCCTCACGAATGCTCAGGTTGATTAAACCTAGCAACAGGGGAAAACCATCAATGCAATTTTTAAGGTTCAGCTCCCAAAGAAACTACAGCTTAAAAAAAAAGCCACCACTCATCTCCCAGATTCCCAGTGTCACATAACTGTCATACAACACTTCACACACCTCACAAAACTGCTTGAACCCAGCACTGCTGCGTCTTGCTTACAGCTTCCACCTAGGCTCTTCAGAAAGAGGCCCCACCCTTGGGAGAGGTCAGCTTTATAGGCCTCCTCCCCTGGGTGGGGTCCCAATGGTGGTGGGGGTTTTCTTGAAAAACCTTTTCTTGGAACTCTATTAATTAAGGGGAAAACTCTTAAAGACAAGTCAAAGAAAGAAGATTCCAAAGTTGATAGCCTGGATAATCTGTTTCAGAAAAAAAAAAGTCTTGGGCCTTTCTGGAGCTTTAGACACTGCAATGTAGCAGGAGGATGGTTAGAATGGGGCAGTTTAATCCAGCAAGCAGGGAAGGAGTAAATTGAAGATTGCCTAGGAGTGACCACAATGGACCTCGCTAAGAGGTGCAAGTTCCTCTACTCAGGAGGAAGAATTTTATGTTACTTCACTGTGGGTGCTTCACAACCAGCAGGAGAAGAACATGCCAGAAGGGGCAGATCAGCCAGACAATGGAGCTGCAGATAGTAAGGCTAGTAACTGATTAGTAGCTCCAAAGAGTTGTTGATTCTCTTAATAGGGCTGTGCAATGGATGGGATTACAAGGCCAAAAGGGACTTCAGAACATTGGGGTGGGGCTGGGAAGGAGTGTCTGCAACTTCTTTAAACAAATGGGCCTTTTCCTGGATTGGGTGGTGGCTGCATGACCTTTTATTCCTTTAGAGCAGTGTTTCTCCACCTCAGCAATTGTGAGATGTGTGGACTTCAACTCCCAGAATTCCCCAGAGTTGGGTATGATTGAAGTGGCCTTCAGGCCTAAGGAATAAATTGCATAGGAAGGTTTGAATTATATCTATGCATTTATTTGATTTATATCCTATCTTTCATTCAGGAGCTCAATGCAACATACATATTTTCCCCTAAATCTTCGCTATGATGGAGGTTGGGCTGAGAGAGAGTAACTTGTCCAAAGTCACCCAGTGAATTTCTGTGGCTAAGGGTGGTCTAGAATCTGGGTCTTCTTGGCCCTATTCCAGCCCTTTCACCACTATGCCACACTGGCTGGCTGTTCTACTAAGAAGAAATGCTAGTTTGCTGGCACAGATAAAGTTCAAATTACCTACCAATGTGTGTTAATTGTACCAACAAGACACTTTGAACCACAAACTAGCCATTAGCCTAGCATGTTATATAATCCCAGCCCACATGAGTTAATGGTTATTCAGTTAATGCTCCAGTGTGTTGTCCTTACTCAGGGTTACTTTAATGAAGCAGTTAACCATAAATAAGTGTGTTGTGCAAACACTAAGAGTTTGTGAGCTTGCCTGCTTAACTTGAACACCAAACTCACACAAATACTCTCAAGGGATCCTCCTTTTCCCATGCTGTTGAATACGAAGGAGCCTTGTTCTGAAGACGATCAAGGGCTTGTTGTCAGGGCTTGTTTGGCCCCTTAACTAGTCTTGGAAGTGCTCATATGAGATCTATATGAGATATATGAGATCTTCATACCTGGCATGGGAAAAGAAGGTGAAGTGGAGCTGCAAAGAAGAAGGAAGAGGCCCATCTTTGGCTAGAGCTGCAACAAGTTGTCTTAACAAAATGGCCCCAATCTGTTGTAGGGGCATTGAGCTGATTTTGTATAAACCAGCTTTCCCCAACCTTGTCCCTCCTCCTGATAGTGGATTACAACTCCTATAATTCTTAGCCAACATAGCCAGCAAGACAAAGTTGAAGAAAACGTATGTAAAAGCACTCAACTGAGGACAATGCATTGCTTCTTTTTTAGAGATTTGGAAGTATTTGCATTACTATTTTCAGCTCCTCTCCTGGGACTCAGTTAAGAGTCCATTAAGGAAATTGATTTTTCCCCTACCATTTGTCTTCATACAGAAGGAAGTTTCACCTTTATATACACGGACACCCTCAGGCCTATGGAAGTTAAGTATTAATAAATAAGGAGCCGAATTCTTATCTTTTTCCCACCAAGAGAGATACGGTGAGAGCCAATTTGGCTAGTGGTCAAGTCACCAGGCTAGAAACTGGGAGACTGTGATTTCTAGTCCTGCCTTAGGCACAAAGCCAGCTGGGTGACCTTGAGCCTGTCACCCTCGCTCAGCCCAAGGAAGAAGCAAGAGCAAACTGCTTTCAAAAATCTTGCCAAGAAAACTGCAGGGACTTGTCCAGGCACTTGCCAGGAGTCAACACTGACTCAAAGGCATGAGAGACAGAGAGATTGATGGCCACTCTCTTTGAGTTCTAGTTTGTTTTGTTGTTTATTCATTCAGTCGCTTCCGACTCTTCGTGACTTCATGGACCAGCCCACGCCAGAGCCTCCTGTCGGTTGTCAACACCCCCAGCTCCCCCAGGGACGAGTCCGTCACCTCTAGAATATCATCCATCCACCTTGCCCTTGGTCGGCCCCTCTTCCTTTTGCCTTCCACTCTCCCTAGCATCAGCATCTTCTCCAGGGTGTCCTCTCTTCTCATTATGTGGCCAAAGTATTTCAGTTTTGCCTTGAATATCATTCCCTCAAGTGAGCAGTCTGGCTTTATTTCCTGGAGTAAGAAACATGCAGTTCTATATAATATTCATCAATCAACTTCCCAATAAAAAGAATACAATCAACGGCACCCAGATTTATACTAGGCACATCAATTCTCTGCACCTCCATATCCAAATGCTTTCTTGAATAAAGACGTTCTCACTCATTTTTGGAACAGTTGCTGATCTTTTCTGGGGGGAGTCAGTTCCATTGGAGGGGAGCTGCAGCAGACAGTGCTGGCTTCTGAGTCCCTTCCTGCCATATTTGACAGGGGACAGAGACCCTGAGCATGGCTTCTCTACCAGCATGTCTTTGGATGGAGGGGCAGATTCTACTTGGAGCAAGCAGTCCCACAGATATCCAGCCCCCCCAAAAAACTGCCCTTTATACTTCTGTCCCAACATTGGTCACAAGCACATAAGTCACATGGCTTGTGTTGTGATGCACATTTCATAATTAGCCCTCACTGCAGATGCCTATGGAATGGAGTTATCATAGGCAATGCTCTCTCTGTCCTTTTTACTACTCATATTCATTTCCCCATACGCTCATAGATATTTTCAGCTATTTCTTACTATCCCCGTTTATCTGTGCTATACAACCCAAGATACTCATTTCTAATAAACATTTTCATAGGAATAATTATTCCCTGGTACTTAATAAAATCAGAATTCATTGGTATATACTTCCAGAAGTACTTTACCATCAATTGGCTGAATATTTGTGGTATGTTGAATTACAATTCCCATCATCCTTGGCAGTGTGACCATCTGATCTCTGATCATAATCTTAGTATGTGAGAGCAGTGTACATGTATGAAAAACGTGGGCAGAATACGATCCAAATGGAAGATTCTTAGAGAATAAAAAATTTATTTTATTTAGAAGATGCTGATGCTAGGGAGAGTGGAAGGCAAAAGGAAGAGGGGCCGACCAAGGGCAAGGTGGATGGATGATATTCTAGAGGTGACGGACTCGTCCCTGGGGGAGCTGGGGGTGTTGACGACCGACAGGAAGCTCTGGTGTGGGCTGGTCCATGAAGTCACGAAGAGTCGGAAGCGACTGAACGGATAAACAACAACAAAATGTTTTTTATGGTATAATGCTTTTGGAGGGTGCATTTTTGACAAAATGTGGCATAAAAACACTTGCAAATAAATAAATAAATAACTGGTTACACTGTTCCTCCTCTCAAATACGTGTCTTAGTTCAGTTCATCAGAGAGTAGCACATTAATCTGTCATTTCCGACAATGCACCTACTACTATACTCTTTTTTAACTGCATGATCATTATAGGCTAAAGGTAAAGGTTTCCCCTGCACAGTCGTGTCTGACTCTAGGGGGCGATGCTCATCTCCGTTTCTTAGCTGAAGAGCCAGCGCTGTCCGAAGACGCTTCCGCGGTCATGTGGCCGGCATGACAGGCACAGAACGCTGTTACCATCCCACCGAAGTGGAACCTATTTATCTACTCACACTTGCATGCTTTCGAATTGCTAGGTTGGCAAGAGCTGGGGTGAGTGCGGGAGCTCGCTCTGTCATGTGGTGCTCAGGTCTCGAACCGCCAAACGTGCGACCTTCCAGTTGACAAGCTTGGTGTCTTAACCACTGAGCCACCACGCCCCCTTCGTTACAGGCTAACAGACTGAAATCAGGTATCTCTAGATTCTAGATGAACAGAGATATAAGAAAGCAACTGATGTTATTGTCCAAGGATTGAAGGCTTTAGACATCATCATAGCAAAGATGCAAGGGGTTACATATACTTCATGGGTTTGCATGTGCTTCTAAGAAAACTGCAAGAACTATTTTTAAACATATAGATCAAAATGATGTATGTTTATTTAAAAGTAAATCCTGCTAAGTTATATGAAGCTTACTCCCAAGAACAGGTATACAGTTGTGCAGCTTAAATTACTTAGCCAACATCAGCTGCTGGAAAACCTGATTAGCAAGTTTTAAAAACAGCAACCCTCTACAGCATTTGCAAGTTGGTGTTTATTTTGGAATAAATCAAAACTAAATTAAATTTGTCTATCCAAATTTGAGCTGAGTTTAGCAAACTGTACAATACTAAGCAAATTAGCTTTTTGTTCTGTAGCATATTTCACTGTGTGAACTGTTTGCAGATACAAAAAGAACATGCAGATATTCCAAAAGTAACACAAAAATTGTGTAAGCTTTCAGATTCTGTAGAATTTATCTTTATAATAGATTATGGGTAGTCCTCACTTAATGACCATAATTGAGACCAGAATTTCAGTTGCTAAGCAAAGCGGTCATTAAGCAAATCTGACCTGATTTTACCACCTTTTTTATGGCAGTTGTTAAGCGAATCACTGCAGACATTAAGCGAACCACATTGTCATTAAGTGAATCTTGCAGTTCCCCATTGATTTTGCTTGCCAGAAGCCAGCCGGAAAGGTAGAAAATGGCGATCGTGTGACCACAAGATGCTGTGACCGTCATAAATGCAAACTGGTTGCCAAGCACCTAAGTTGTGATCACGTGACCATGGGGATGCTGCGATGGTCATAAGTGTGAGGACTGGTTATAGTAAGTTTTTCCAGCACCGTTGTAAGTTTGAACCATCACTAAATGAATGGTTGTTAAGCAAGGACTACCTGTAAAATAAAATTGGAATGGGGGAGATAAAATTGGTCAGGAAACCCAAAGTCTTCATTTGTAAAATGTATAAGTATACTTTGTCAGATTAGATGTTGTTATATGCAAAACAAATTTTAGGCTACACTGAACACTAAAAGAAAACAGAAGTAGCTCTCACTTCCCTGAACTCAGAGTACAAATTCTAAAACAAAACTCAGTTTATTTCCAGGGTTTTTTTTGGAACTTTTCAAATGACATAGCTTCCCATAACAGACTTTCCAAAAAGAAGTATATAGTACAGTCAATCTAAGTGATTTTTAAGACCAGCCTAGATAAAATTGGAGGGTTATGTTTCTCAACAGTTTTTAAATGAAAAATGCATGAGCAAAAACCTTGAAACAACCTAGAATTCAGTGTAGGACAGGCAGAATATAAACAGCTTCAAGAAGTAAATGAGAGGAAGGGAAGGGTCTAACAGTGTTATTCTGGACAGGAAACAAATACTTTGTCAGTGCCGTCTTCAAAAGATATCTAAAAAAAATAGAGTTTATGACAGCAGTCTAGTGCAGTATTTCTCACTCTGTTGATTACAAGTATGAATATTAAATCTTTGGACCTTACATTTTTATAATGCATTGTTTTCATAAGGGGTTTTTCCTGTGCAAATACTAAATTTTTAGACCAAAGACTGTATGAAAAGAATTTTTAAAAAAATCAAAACCTCATTCTAGTTGAACTCAAATCATGCAGCCTGCCTGGGTGATAGAATGAAAGCGGTCTGCCACTGCCTTCTTACAAAAACATTTTAAATGTTTTTCTCTCAAACTACTTGTGGAATCCTTTGTCCTAAAATACACCATAGGCAAGAATGAGAGCAATCCATATTGAATATTAAGCTTTACCCTACAGACATTGCACCATTTCTTCCGTTTGCAAACCATAAAGATGTGTGTTTCCTAGCCAAACAGGAAGCAATAGATAGGCTTTTTCCATGGTTTTCTTTATGATTTAAATTCAGAAACTATTGTAAAGAAATTGCTTTGCATTTTAGCTCCTGTTGTCATTGTTCATTTATCTGTGCATTCCATGGTGAATTATAATACTCCAGGCAGTTTTGCATAATTGGTATCATGCTGCCATACTTCCAAACTCTAGGGCTGGGTTCATGCAATATACCTAACATGGTTACTGAATTAGCCCATTTTTCTGGGTTTATACAATATATTGAATTAAACTAACCCAGCAGGCTGGGTTCACACAAAACCAAAGCACAAAACACACACACACAAACCCCTAACTGATGTGAGCATGCTCTGCAGCTGCTAAATCTTTTAGACCAGTGTTTCTCAATCTTGGCAACTTTAAGATGTGTGGACTCCAAGTCCCAGAATTCCCCAGCCAGCGTGGCTGGCTGGGAAAGTCTGGGTATTGAAGTCCACACATCTTAAAGTTGCCAAGATTGAGAAACACTGTTTTAGACGATCCAGTGACAACCTAGCCCATGGCTTTTAAGCAATATAGCCTCCAATGAAGAAAAACATCTGCAGTTTTATTCAAAGACGCCAAGGTCAGCGGGGAAAATGGCTGAGATCTTTGGCCGCCTCTATGGATCTCGCTGGCTCTTCCGTAACGCAACATGGCGTTTCCCCCTGCAAACAATCAATTCTCTTTAGAGGATTGCTAGTCTAGGTTTCTTCTCCGACTTTTCAAATGCCTGTGAAGAGAAGAGGGGCTGATATACTCTAACCCACCTATCCCTGCATTTTCTCCTGGATGCTGGAAAAATGCCTAAGGTGTAAAATCACTACACCTTCTGGCCAGTCCGTAGGAAGCCGCCATGCTGTACGTCAAAGGATTCGGGAAATGGAAGGGTGGCTTCTCTGGGACGCAGGACTTCCGTTTCCGCTTAGGCCGGGGTTGGAGCGGGTGCAATTGAAGCTGAAGGTAAATAGAACATCCCGCCCCCCTCCTTCCCCCCGCACGTTTGGTTGGGGCGACCTTGGGTGGGAAAGCCGCGCAGAAGCGGGAACGCCGCTGAAATCGGTGCAAAAAGCGCGCAGACTGGGGAAAATGAGAGTTTTCCAGCTGCGATCCTCGGATCTAAATCTTTGCTTACATTGGGAAGCTCATGGGCTAAACTTGGGCGGCCCCTTTGGGAATCCACGAGGGGTTTAAAAAAAAAGTCGGTGTTGTGGCCAACTGCGTGTTGTGGCCCTTTAAACCCTAGCGAATTTGGGATGGCCCAAGGCATCTGCTCCCACTCTGGTATAGCGAAGACATGGGGTCAGGGCAGGCTGATAAGCTTTTATATACTAGAACCCACTTCATCACATAGAAAATAATGTTATGTTAGATTGGCAGGCAGGTGTAGCCTTGCATGCATCCTTTGGGCGTGTGTCAGTCCATCCATGTATTTCCGAGTTGGTGGGTGATGGGCAAAAGTATGTTGGCTTGCAAGGTAATGTCTAGAGTAGAGATCCTAGCTTGCATGGAAAAGCATGAGCATGCTTGGGATGAAACTAACGTTGGTTATGCTTGTGGCAGTAGTATCCCAACCATTAGGAAGTAACGTAGCATGGATGCAGCTGAGGTTGGTAACCAGCTCTGCTCCTTCTCTGTGTTGCTATAAAGCTTAAACGAAAGCCTCAATTGACCAAAGCTGTGATGGGGGGGGGGGGTCAGATTTCTATCTTTCTGGGCCCTCTGGTGAAGATCATGGGATATGGAGGAACATTGTGACTTGGAATGTAAGTGGAATAAATGGCAAAGAGGAGGAAATGAAAGAAAAAAATATGTGGGTGTTCATGAAACTAAGAGAAAGAATTTAATTCATCTGAATGAAAGTGGTGAATAATACAGGGGAGGGAAAGTATATTGTTGTGATGAATGAATTGGCTAAACTATAGATCAGACAATATGGATTGGCATCATCTGTGGGGGTGACCTTGTCTGTGTTCAGAAGCTAAGCAGGGCCAGCCCTGGTTAGTACACAGATGGGAGACCTCTGGGGAATCAGGGCTGTAGGCTGGACTGGAAGTGAAAGAATCATCTCAGAAAAAGGCAGTGGCAGATCTCTACTGTTGCCAAGAAAAGTGCATGGAGCCATCCATGAGGTCATCGGCACTCAAGTTCAAGTCTCTGAAAGTAGAGAATCCATAGATTGGTGATAGCTGCATGTTCTGCTCCAATAAATGGTAATAAAGAATTGGTTTTCCCAATTGGGGAAAAATGCAACATTCTGAAGAAATGTGATGGAGGGAATTATTTATTAGGTGACAGGAATGGATGAGTGAGAATGAGAAAAAAGATTGGGTCCTTTGGAGACTCTAAGGGTGAGTGAGAATTGTAATTGGTGAATATCTATTTTGAGATATGTCAAACACATGGTTTAAGCATAAGTCTATTGATATGTACACATGGCAATGAATAGATCAACCTAAAGCATTATTGACTTGATTGCTAACGTTGGAAAGCTGAGAGAATCAGGATACAAGAATCAAGAGAGGTTTTGAATGTGGGACTGATCAGTTTTAGATGGTGGCAGGAATGAATTTGAGGGGAAAAGTGGACATGAAAGAAATATTAAAACCAGAATGACGACAGGAACATACAAAACATGTATGAAAAAGAAGATATTCTAATCTCCCAGTGGAATAAAAGGAAGGTTGAGGTAAGGGAATAGGATGTGGAATCTGCTTGGAACAGGGTGAAAAGAATTATGTAACAGAAGTATCTGGAGTTACGCTAATGGAAAAAGGACATTTAATGGAATGAGGAAGTGAGAGAGATTATAGATGAGAAATAATGCATGTAAGAGATTGACTGCTGTAAAAAATGCACAAGAGAGAAAGGTACTGTAATTTGTAGGGAGAGAAAAAGATAGCTGCAAAGAATGTTTTCAAAGAAGCAAAGAATACTTAAGCTTAAAAAAGGCAGAGCAATTCAGAGTGAATTTGTTGGAAATAAAAAAAAATATTTTGGAAGTGGGTAAAGAGGGCTGAACAAGGAGTTTCTATTAGAGCAAATGGAATTAAAAATAAAAATGGTAAAGGGGTTTGGGATGAAACTAGAGTGAGGAAATGTTGGAAGGAGCATTTTGGAGGTTTATATGGGAATAATAGTGATATGTTTAAGAGCAGAATCGAAACAAAAGTTGTAAATATTAGTGTCCAAAATTTTAGCGCTCAATCAGTCATAAAAGCTGGGAAAATGTTGAAAAATGATATGGCTGCAGAGATATTAAAACATGGACATGGTTTGCTAATGGAGTGGCTGCCTCTTGTCCAGGCATATGTGAAGACAGCATCAGTGCCTGATCATTGGAATAATACTGTTACTATTCCCTTTTCCAGTGTTTCTCAACCTTGGCAACTTTAAGATGTGTGGACCAACTCCCAGAATTCCCCAGCCAGCCATGCTGGCTGAGGAATTCTGGGAGTTGAAGTCCACACATCTTAAAGTTGCCAAGGTTGAGAAACACTGCCCTATACAAAAGGAAAGGTAACAAGAATGAGTGCAAAAACTACAGGAGGATTAGAAGGTGGTTGGCAGAATTCTGATTGGAAGTGGACAAGTGATGGCAATGAACAAAATTTGGGAAGTGTGTTGCAACTGTGGCAGCGAGTGGGTGACAGATCAGATTTTTGCTTTTCAGCAAGTCATTGAGAAATGTGAGTACGAGAAAGAAAGTTTATGCCATGTTTATTGATTTAGAGAAAGCATATGATAATGTGAATAGGCTTAATTACAGAACGTTTTGCATGAATATAGAATTGAAGGTTGGTGGCTGAGTGGGACCAATGAATTAAGAGAGAGAGAGGATGGAAGGAAAGCATGTGTGAGAATAAGTGAAATGCTTAGCAAATGTTTCACTCCTGAGCAGGGGGTAAGACAAAGATGTGATGCCGCCTTCTTGTTTAACATACACATGGATAAATATGTATGGAGTGCTTGATGATGGTAGAAGTGTGCAGATTTGGGATGTGAAATATATATGTGGTGTGCTGTTGGCTGTGAATCCAGATGGTTTTCAGTGAAGAAGGGAAACGGACCATGCTATTACAAATTATACATAAAAGATGAAAAATTAGAGCAAGTAGATGAATCTGGTAAAGTGTTTACTAAAAATTCAAAAGTGGATGGAGAATTTTAAAATACGCAAATTCTGGTAGAAAGGTAGAAGGTATCAATCATCTGTTGCAAGGACTGAGTGCTTGTCTCAAGAAGTGAAAATAGCTGTGTATAAAGCATGCTTATGGGAGCACAAGCTGGGTATGTCAGGAGAAACATAAACAAGTTGAATGCAGTGGGGACAGGGTCCTTAAGAGGTGTGTGTGTGATAAAAGAGAGGGGATCAAGAATGAGTGTGGATTAAATACAGAAACGAGGGATCAATTCCAAAGAAGTATCTTGGGATGGTTTGGTCTTGAGAATGAAGAGAATTGAGTTGACTAACAAATGTAGGAAGAAAGAGAGAATGAATCAAGAAGACAGGAAAGCCCAAGAAAGTCGTGGTTAGATGGAATTTTTGAGATCCTGAAAAAGAGGATGTGTGGACTTCAACTCCCAGAATTGCAAGAAGTGTAAACCACAAAAGGTGTTGTTTAGACTTTGGCTGTAAATTAATTAAATAGCAGTAGTCCTTGGGTTCCGATGGCAAGTGGGACCGACCGGGATTGCTGTTGCTAAACGATGTGGTCGTAAAGTGTGATGTCGTGTGACCGCATTGCTTAGCAATGGCAATCCCAGCAGTCCCAGTTGCCGTCATAACCCCAAGATGCACGGGTCGTTAAGTGGGAAGCAGCAGGAGTCCCAGGCAAGGAGCATGGGGGTGCTGTGGGGGGTGGGGGAGGCCCGGCACAGGCTGCACGTGAGTTGGGAGAAGGCTTGGGAGGCCTGGCGCAGGCTGTGGGTGAGGGCTGGAAGGAAGGCCAAGTGGGACTTACCAGAGCAACTTGTCACCCCTGCTGGCTTCCCCATTGACTTTGCTTGTCAGAAGCCAGCTGTGAAGGTCACAAATGGCGATAACGTCACCACAGGATACTGGTACCATTGTAAGTATGAGCCAGTTGCCAAGCGCCTGAATTGCGATTACGTGATCGCGGGGGTGCTGCAATGGCCGGATCTTTGAGGACCAGTCATAAGTACCACTCATTGAGCACTGCCACAACTTCGAACAACCTGTAAATGAAAATATAAATATACCTAAATAAATAAGGGGAGTGTATGAAGTGGTGTATGGATGGGGTAGAACCAAGATGGTTTGCAAGGATAGAGAGATATAGTGAATAGTGTTGGTATAAACTAAATGTAGTTCTGTGCCTGTTTCTTGCTCTTCTGTCATGCCCTAATTTGTTTGGCTGATTATTTTTGCATTGTGCATGATGTTGCTGACCCCAGAGGGAATAGCACAATGGGTATGTATTTATGTATGTGTGCATATAATACACAAGTGGGTTTGGGGGGCAGGATGGAATTGGAAGCATTATGTTAGAGGGAAACGGAACGCAAGGGCGTCATCTGGTGTGGGTTGAACAGCTGCAAAATGAGTGAGAGTGTGCGGTGGTAGGAGACAGGTGACCCATCCGAAGGCTGCATGTCTAATGAAAAGGGCTGTAGTTCATAAATGTTTATGCCACAATGAATTTGTTGGTCTGTAAGGTGCCACAGCCTCTTTTTTTGCTGCAAGAGGCAGCATGTTGCCTTTCTGAAACTTAAAGGTGTGGTGCTCCATAGAGGACAAGAAAAGACATGAGATGTCTCTGTCGTGAAGAACATAACTTTAGCTTGCAGCCGGTGAAGGGGAGCTATAGTTGGGTGTTGCCTCTTACTAAATACAGATAGTCCTCGCTTAACAACCATTCATTTAGTGACAGTTCAGACCTACAACGGTGCTGAAAAAACTGACTTATGCCTGGAACTTACGTTTGCAGCATCCCCATGGTCACATGATCACAATTTGGGCACTTGGCAACCAGTTCACATTTATGACCGTCACAGCATCCCGTGGTCATGTAATCACCATTTTCAACTTTTCCGGCTGGCTTCTGGCAAGCAAAATCAATGGGAAACCACATGATTTGCTTAACAACCATGTGGTTTGCTTAATGCCCACAGTGATTCACTTAACGACTGCCACAAAAAGTTGTAAAATTGGGTTGGATTTGCTTAATGACTGCTTCACTTAGTAACCAAAATTCCCATCCCAATTGTGGTTGTTAAGCGAGGACTACCTGCAGCTAGTTTCTAATGCATTCTCTGTTTTTCTCTTCCCCTTCCCTCCCCACTTGGCTGTTTCAGTTCGTTAGGTGGTGCTGCTGGTCCTACCATCAAGGGAGGGCCCTAAGAGAATGCAGTAGACGGGGGGGGTGGAGGATACGCCTGATGGGGAACTTTCTCCACCCCCTCTGCGAGTGAGCATTTTTGGAGAACGGCTGTTCCTGCGCCTCACTGTCTGCGGGATGCTCTTGCATTGAAGCGCATTAATTTTCCAAAGAATTCCAGCTAAGCTGACGTCACTAGAGGTGGCCCATTGGTTCCCAGACTGGTGCCATCACTCTTGCCTCTTTTCATTCCTTGCTGGGCTTGCCAAAGGTGTCTGAATGGATCCTGAAGCCCCAAGCCAATTCCCTGTGGGTGGGCCTGGCCTGCAAATGATGCCTGGGTTCTGGTGACTTGGGCGGCCTGCCCCCCAAGGGAGAGCCAAGGCAGCAGAGGGTCCCGGGGAGCCTGGCATGGAGGACTCTGACCAGCGATTGGTGCTGGGCATGAACATGGGGGATGGGCGGCAGACACCGCCCGGGCAGCTGCGAACGCCCTCTGAAGACAGCGAGGAGCAGCGGGTGCTTGGGCCGGAAGCCATGTGTGATGGTGGTGGCGATGCCAAGAAAAAAGAAAATGAGGAGGAAGAGGAAGAGGAGGAGGAAGAGCTTGACCCTCGCATTCAGGTGAGAGAATGCTAAATTCCTTCTCTCGTGGCCACTCCTCCATGACCAGACCCTGAAACTTTGGAAGTTATGGTCATAAGGTCTGGTTGCAAAAATCTAGGGAGCTACTAAATGACTACAAAGGGATAAAGAAAGCTTCAGCTCTTCGCTGCCATCTAGTGATGGTCTGGATATTTGTAACCCAGATCGGGTGGCCTTGACAAACTGGCTTAGTCTGCGCCAGTTTGAAACTCAGCCTCCCTGTCTCCTGAAGGGCTACAGGAATTGAATTAAAACTGCAAACGTTTTTATTAGGTACTAGACAACTCGTGACCTGTTGGGTCATCATTTCAGAGATATTTCCTTACCAGATTCCTCAGTGCCTTCAACAGTCTAATGTACAGGTAATCCTCACTTTACAACCACAATAGGGACCAGAAAACTGGTTGTTAAGTGGTATGGTCATTAAGTGAGTCACCACATGACCGGATCCAATTTTATGACCATTTCTATGACAATTGTCAAGCAAATCCAGCTTCCTCAATGGACATTTTTTGCCAGAAGCCAGCAAAAAAGGTCGCAAATTGTGATCATGTGACCGCAGGACTCTGCAACTGGTGGTAAATGTGAGCTGGCTGCCAAGCGCCTGAACTGCGATCACGTGACTGCGGGGGTAGTGTGACGTTTTGCATTGATTGTGTGAGTACAGGTTGTAAAGCACTTTTTCCGAGGCCGTTGTTACTTCGGACCATCGTTAAACAAATGGTCATTAAGCGAGGACTACCTGTATTATTTATTGTGAATCTCTTGGAGACTTACCTGAACAGGAAGTCAGGGTACCGATGTTTCAAATATGATGTATTTAGAGACTTGTACCGTTCCATCATCAATATGTAGGAGCTTGAATCTTGGGGACTTTCTCATCCCATCCCTTATCCTTCATCCTGTAACATTCCTAGGTCTGGTCACTCCCTTTCACCCAAATAGAAAGTTAACTTTCTTTCGAAAGCCTTTATTTCTGGTTTAACAGAATAATAACTGGCAAGCAACACAGTGTAACTTTCCATGGTCGATTCTGAGTGAAATAAAGGATTTTTTTTCCTGCCTGTTCTCAGTGCTTGAATGAGTACGTGCCTATGCATGAGAGCATATGTCCCCTCCCTGTTCAGAAGTCTAGTAGGAAGTAGGCCATTTGGAAAAGGGAATTCCAGCCCTGGGGATGTGCTGGGGTTACAACTCCTAGAATTCCCGGCCAGTGGCCATGCTGCCCGTGTCTGAAAGGTGCCAGGTCAGAGGAGGCTTGTGGCCGTGCTGAGTTCAGCGCCTTCTCTGAAGCCGGTCTCTGCTTGTCTGCCTGCAGGAAGAGCTGGAACACCTCAATCAAGCCAACGAAGAGATCAACCGAGTGGAACTGCAGCTGGATGTACGTCAGCCGTCTCAGAACGCCTTGAAATGCCAAGGGAGGGCAGCCAGGGTTGTCCTTAGCGTTGTGGGGAGGGGGAAGCACTCTGGGCAAGGCAGGGAAGCGGAATGGGCTGCTGAAACCGGGCATGGGTAGGAGGTTACTTTCCCTAGTTTGTGGGGAAAGGGTGTTTGGGGTTTTTGAAGTGGCTTCCTAAATGGGCTAAGTCTGTTTTAGGGCTTGCAGAGGTTTTATTCTGCTTTCCACCCCAAAACAGCAGGGAAGAATGCCACTGATTTTCAGCAGAGTGCTCAGCCTTCAGGAAGCACCTTAAGATGGGCTCAGGGCATGTGCCTGAGGCCGTAAGTTGCCCACCTCCGGTTTCTGTCTGCACACGCACATTTGCGTGCAAGGATCTGGGCACTGCATGCTGCAGGTTTGTCTGCACCCAGGGATGTTTGGTGTGGTTTATTGTGGTAAGTGCTACAGATTTCTGGCAGCAAGCATCCCTGGGGGAGGCAGGGAGAGGAATTTGTTCTGCGGTTGTGCTGTGCGTTGAAATACAGCTGAGTTATTGGGAAGGTGTGCTCTCCTTCCCTTGCTTCGAGCCAGAAAGATTGCAGCTGGAGATCTCATATCCCCTGCCAGAATTAGCCCCCTGACTCAACTACCTGTGAAGAATCTGGAAAGGGCTAAACAAGGATTCACAGCCAGGCCCTCCAGAGACTTGAGGGCAACCCCTGGAGGCCCTTCCAAAGCTGCTAAGGTTTGGGAAGTGATGCGTGAATTGCATTTAATGGAAATTTATTGCAATTGCAATTCATTACAATTACATTTAGTTTTGGTCTTGGTCCTGCCTGCTTTTAGCTGGCTGGGGAATTCTGAGAGTTGAAGTCCACACATCTTCAAGCTGCCAAGGTTGAGAAACAGTGATTTGCAATATGTCGGCACCATCAGGGCCTCTGTTGCTGGTCCAGAAGGTGGCCACGGGATATGGGCCCTCCACGGGAGCCATACTTGAACGTCCAACTTACGCAGCATTGGAGTCAGTCACAGGGAAAGAATCTCCTGAGGGCCACAGGTAGGCTGGAAAAGCCGTGTCTGAATAAGATTAATAAATAGAGCAAGAACTGGAGGAGGGGGCATGTTATTAAAGATGCTGACACAATTTGTGCCATTGGTCTTAACAGGAAGCCCGCACCACGTACCGGAGGATCTTGTCCGAATCTGCCAGGAAGCTTAATGCCCAGGGCTCCCAGCTGGGAAACTGCATTGAGAAAGCACGCCCTTACTACGAAGCCAGGCGCTTGGCCAGGGAGGTATGCATGCCATTGCCTTGCGTGAAGGTATCATTTATCCTTAAAACCAGCTTTCCAACTTGGGTTCAGCTTTAGCATTCCTCTACTTGTTTTATGACATCAACTCATAAGCCATTACCTGGATTCAGAAGCAACTCTCCTGAATTAGGAACCCCTGGTTCCTTGAACAAATGACTTGGGGTCCCACAGACCTCCTTTTTGAAGCCATCTACAGATCACTGTTGTACTTTCACACCAGTAGCTTCCAGAAGGGGAAAAAAAAAGAGTGCAGTTTTGTTTTTTAGTGTGTATCTTGATTCTCTGGGGTCTGCACTGTGGCTTACAAAAGAAAAACTGCTTATTTAATTTTTAAGAGAGGATCCATAAAATGTAGGAAGAAATGGAGCAGCGTTATTTAAAAAGGGAATGCAGCTGCTCTTAAGGTATGCTTGGTGAGAGAGCCACTGCTTTTCCAGAGGCTGTTGAAGTCTCTTTCCAATCACTTCATTCTCTCTTCCATCATGTATGGAAAATCAGAGGCTGATAGGAGCGTAAGGAATACAGGAACGCTGATTAAGTATGGGGCCTGTCAAAATGATCAACCAGTTTGATGGTTGAGATCTTTTTTGATGGGATCTGAGCTTTTAGCTGCCCCACTGCAGCTGTACGTTCTTGTGCTTTCTTTTGAGTTTTGATTTCTGTGAGGGCTCTGGAAAAGCACAGTTAAAGTACAAGATGGCTCCAATTTCCAGTAGCCAAGGATCTGCTGCCATCATATGCAGAAGGTGCTGAATCAAACTCAGCAACTCAGCCTTTAAAAGATTGTGAGATGATAGGAGTGCTCTTGCATACACACTGAACCCTCCTTGCTGGGAGGCTGGTTTCTAATCTGTCTTTCTCCCCCCCCAATCCTCTAGTTTTAAGTACTTCAGGAGGCTGGTTTCTAATCTGGCCTTTTTAGGGAGGCTGGTTTCTAATCCGGCCTTTTTAGGGAGGCTGGATTCTAATCCGGCCTTTTTAGGGAGGCTGGATTCTAATCTGGCCTTTTTAGGGAGGCTGGTTTCTAATCCGGCCTTTTTAGGGAGGCTGGTTTCTAATCCGGCCTTTTTAGGGAGGCTGGATTCTAATCCGGCCTTTTTAGGGAGGCTGGATTCTAATCTGGCCTTTTTTTCCAATCCTCTAGTTTTAAGTACTTAGGAATGTTTTTCTTCAGAAAGGAGAGCCAACTAATCTGCCATCCCTTGCCTCCAGTCTGAAATGGTACAGCCCAGTTAGTCCCTTGTGAATCTTGTGTGTTTCAGGCCTCAAATGCTTTCTCAGGTTCAAGCTGTAGATCAAATCTAACAGAAATTAGAAAAACAGGGGATGGGTGGATTTCTCTCGAGCGGAAAGAGAAGATCCAGTAGGGGCCCAAAGAACCGGTTCCTTTTCTCAGTTGTATGTGGGCAACGTTAAGAGTGATAGTGGTTGTTTAATTAATATGGCTGATTCCATTTTTCCTGCTTTCTGGAAGGCCCAGCAGGAGACCCAGAAGGCTGCCCTGCGGTATGAACGAGCAGTTAGCATGCACAACGCAGCCCGGGAAATGGTTTTCGTGGCTGAGCAGGGAGTCATGGCAGACAAGAACAGGCTGGATCCCACCTGGCAGGAGATGCTGAACCATGCCACCGCCAAGGTGAAGTTCTTCTTCTAGGGTGGCACTGGGCTGAACCTTCCCCACCTGATGGGCTCCAGAAGAGCCAGGACTATCAGGAGAGTTCTGGACAGGGAAATGTCATTCTGGAGTGCCCGCTCGATGTGGCTGCCTTCTCCGGTGTCGGAAGGCAGCGGGCACCATGAAGGTGGAAAGAGAGAAGAGGGTAGTAGGACTGGTGCAGTGTCAGTTCAGTAACTCTGACTCCTGTGCCCTTCAGGTGAACGAGGCTGAGGAAGAGCGGCTGCGCAGCGAACGGGAGCACCAGCGTGTTACCCAGCTCTGCCAGCAGGCCGAGGCAAAGGTGCAGTCCCTCCAGAAGTCCTTGAAGCGAGCTATCCTGAAGAGCAAGCCCTACTTTGAGTTAAAGGCTCAGTTCAACCAGATCCTGGAGGTGAGGCTGACCTTTGACCCTGCCCTAAGTCCCTTGCCTATGCCAAACAGGCGGCGGGGGGCAGATGCTGATCTTCGCAAGAGGGGTCTGTGTTTGTTTCCCGCCCATCCTGAGACTAAGCTAGGGAGGTGGCTTCACCTCTTCCTGATGGGATATAAATCCCACTCCCATAACGTGAAGTTATGAAACTCTGGGCGCAGATTTGAGGTTCAAGGATGTTGTCTGTCGTGATTCTTCCAGCTCAAGTTAACATTCTGGATTATCTTGGAGGAAAAAATAAACCCTCCTTCTGAGTCAAGTTCAACTCTTGGTGCCTACATGGAGATACCCGTGTAGTTTCCTTGGCAGTGGCACGGAAGTGATTTGCTATTGCTCCGTTGTCATTATTGGCACAGACCCGCCTGACCTCCAACCTTAGAACTCAGACTTCCAAATGGGAGGGAAGAGAATTTGGAATTCTAGGTGGGAATCAGGAATTGGCTTTGGAATAGTGGATCTCATTCCCAGCTGTTTGTGCAGAGCCTGGCTCCACAACCTTTGGGCTGAGGGCTGCTAACTCCCACCCCCTGTTTAATGTTGGTTTTGTCTCTCTCCCATCCATCTTTTACCTAATGCAATCTTAAGCCACCAAGTTTAATTACTTACTATACTCAGTACTAGTGGTGGCAGAAGGGTGCATATCTATGGATGCCTATATCTGCCTCTAATCTCCCTCAGCTCCCCTATGTAGTATTCTAGAATAGTATTCCTAAGGCAGAGATCTTGCCCTCAGTGCAATCCTGGCTTAATGACCACAGGTGGGACCAGAATTTCGGTGGCTAAGTGAAGCAATAATTAAGTGAATCCGACCCGATTTTACAACCTTTTTTGTGGTGGTCATTAAATGAGTCACCACAGGCATTAAGCAAACCATGTGGTTGTTAAGCGAATCATGCAGTTCCCCAGTGATTTTGCTTGCCAGAAGCTGTCCGGGAAGGTCAAAAATGACGATCACTTGACCGCAGAATGCTGCGATGGTCATAAATGCAAATTGGTTGCCAAGCGCCCAAGCTGTGATCATATGACTGCAGGGATGCTGCAACAGTCATTAAGTGTGAGGACCAGTTGTAAGGTTTTTGCAGCACCGTCATAAGTCCGAACCATCACTAAACAAATGGTTGTTAAGTGAGGACTACCTGTAATACGATAACATATTGATGGGTGCTATATTAACCCTCATCGTAGATTTTCTTGCCTTGTGTCTCTTGCATTTCAGGAGCACAAGGCCAGGGTCACTTCCCTGGAGCAGCAGGTTGCCCAGGCGAAGATGCGCTATTCCGTGGCCCTGCGCAACCTGGAGCAGATCAGTGAGCAAATCCACGCCCGGCGGCTCCAGCGCCTGGTAGGACGGCGCACTTCCCCGGTCGGTGCTGAAGCCAGCCCAGCACTGCTGTATGGCGGGATGGTGCTACCTCCGGAGCCCGTGGCCTCGGCCGACACGCTCTCAGTCCTCAGCTTCCAGACCATCGCCTCTGACCTGCAGAAGTTTGACTCAGTTGAGCACCTGCTCGGCCTGTCTGATGCGGCCAGTCTCAACAGCGATGAGCTGGAGGAAAGGGAGCAGCGGCGCATGGCCCAGCCCCACCCCTTCAAGCACCACCGCAGCATCAGCCTCTGACCCTGCCCTTCCCCCACTGCCCCTTTAGGTCATGGCCCTCAAAAGAACGGGGAGGTGGTGGTTCCAAGGCACCAGGAGAAGTTACAAGCAGAGGCATGGATTCCATAGTGATTTTGGCCTCACCCATCTGCAGTGTTGATTTTTCCCCTCTGTATGTAGGTGCAACCCCAGATTTCCTGCCCTCTTAATCTCCCTGCACCAGGGCTCCTCCGAGTTCCAGTTGTTTGGAGACTTTAGCATTCTGGTCCCACCCTCCCTGATCCACCAGGCTGCCATCTCCCCAAGCATGCCCCTCTTTCCTGGGAGCATTGCATGCTGGAAGTAATTCTGCAACTTTGCACTTCTGTCCTGGCTTGTTGGATCCCTGGTGACATAGTTATTCTCAGCTGCTGGAAGGCTGTCCAGGGCCAAGAAAGGGGTGGGAGGGAAGCCGCATTGCTCTTCTTCTTAATGATTTGTTTGTGGGGAAGGTGAATATAGGTGGGCTGTAGAGGTGCTAATGTAGAGATGCTCCCCTGTTCCTCTCACCACACTTGAGAGAACTTCCCACACTGCTTTCACGGAGTTGCCACGCAAGGCTGTACATGACAACGTGGCTTGTTTAAAAAAGAGCTCGGGGGCCCCACAGGGCTTCTCTGACTCACTACCACGCATAACTGACGAGGCATGCCATTTGTCCCTCCTGAGCCACAGATTGCATACGTGGACGCGCACACACACGCACACACACAAACACAAGATGGCAGCCATCCACCTCTTTCTTGCTTCTTTAAAGGAGAGACATGCTATCTTGCCTCATTGCAAAACCCGATGGAGAAACTGGTGCCCCAATGGTACCGTCCAGCACTCCCAGGAGAGAAGACGTGAGGCGGGAGGCCTCCTTCCACCAGAAAGGCCCCACCTACCTACAGTAATACCCTCGGTACAGCCCTTTCTGCCATGTGTTCTTCTTGGGACCTAATCGTTTGCACTAGCAAGTGGCAAAAGGGGACTGGCAATTTCCTTCTGTTCCTGGCAGTCCCCGTCTTTCCGTGCCTTTCGGGAGGGTGGGGAGCAGTTTCTGCCACTCAAAACAAATTTGCTGGACTTTGGCTGTGATGAGAACTTACTGGTTTGAGGCAGCCATACAGCGACTCTGTATATGTTTGTGCGTGTGTGTGTGTGTGTGGAGGTTTGTATGACCGGCTTATGCTGTGTGTTTTATTTAAAGTAAAGTTTATGCCCTGTGAAGTGGCTTCTTTGTTTTATTTATTAAGTAGAGCCAGGTACAATGCCCCTCCCCACCCAGCTGTGGTGCTGAAAAGGGTGGGGGGAACCTTTCCTGTGTAGGAAGCAGAGAATTGCACACATTTCATCAGTCCTTCCCAAATGTTTTTGCTGTGTGAAAAAACGGGGGATGAGGGTGAGCTGTCCCATTCTTGGAAGAACACACAAGATTTTATAGTTTACACATCTATACAGGTAGTCCTTGACTTATGACCATTTGTTTAATGATGGTCCAAAGTTACGACGGCCTCAGAATGGGTGCTTTATGGCCTGTAAAGCACTTGCGAACGTTGTAAAATGTTGCAGCCGCCCACAGTCACGTGATCGCATTTTGGGCACTTGGCAACTGGCTCGCATTTATGATAGGTTGTAGCCACCCACGGTCACGTGATTGCATTTTGTGACACTTTTGCTGTTTTCCGGCAAAAAATGTCCATTGGGGAAGCTGGAATTGCTTAATGACTGCGGTAATTTGCTTAACAACTGCCGTAAAAATGGTCGTAAAATCAAGTCTGGTCATTTGGTGACTTGACTTACAACCGCAATGACTTACGATGGAGATTCCGGTCCAAGTTGTGGTCATAAGTCGAGGACCACCTGTATGCAATCTCAGTGAGGAAGTGCAGACCTTTTCCCTGTACTGCATGCAAAATGTGTATCCTGAATGTACCTTTTAAATATTTTTAGTCCTATAAAGAAAAAAAAAAACAATAACCAGATATAATAATAAGTAGCACCCAAAAAAAATGGAACTAAAGCACAGAGGAAGAAAAAAAGCAAAAAAGAGGAATAAGGAAAGGTAATACATCTTCAAACAAATATACAGAGGGTACCAAAAGTCATGCCTCACAGGCCAATCACAGTATATTAATACTCTTTTTTGGAGAAAATGTTACTAAGGAATGTTCAAAGGTCCAATTTGAACATTTAATGTAATTTTTGTAATAAAGTGTCTATGAGGCATGACTATGGAGCATGAGTTTTGGTACACCCTGTATAACCACGTTAAGCATCAAATAACAAAAGTGGGCCGTATGGAATCATATTGATCAGCTTCCCATGGCATCAGTAGAAAGCCATGTAAAAAGTAAGCCTTCTATCCAAGATTTTAAGTTGGGTCCCCCAAAATAGCTGTGGCCCATGCATTGTAGATCCAACGCTCTTCATACTTAAGTTTATTTATTTAATTTTGCCACCACCCATCTCCCCCCAAAGGGGGGACTCTGGGCGGTTTACAATAAAGATAAAAACATTAAAATAGCATAAACATAAATAGATATCAAATACAAATATAATATTAAGCATAAATACAGTATAAAATCCAGATGACGATGATCGTTGTGGTATCGCTCAGATATATCTAAAGGGCCATTTTAGGGCACTAGCCATCTCCAGGAGTGATCCCTTCCCGCCCTGAGCAATAATTCAACACATGTACACATCTTGGATACTTCCTTCTTTCCTAAGTGCCCTATTTACCATTCTGAACATTAAACCAAAACTATGTCAGCCTAGAGCAGGCCTGAAATCTGGGTCAGAGACCCAATATTCTGCACTCCCAACATACAGAAGATGAATCCCAACCCTAATTATACATCCTTGCAGGGATCCAATATACTCAGAAAAGAATCTTCTGTTGAATTAATACCATCCAAAGGTCATATAATGTAATAGTTGCCCAGCCCAAATACTCAGACTCACAAGAGGTTGCTAAATGAAATCTGATTTATTAGGGAACTTAGGACAAGTACAGAGAAAGCTGAGAATGACAGAAAGTGCGCCAAATACAAACTTAAAACCCTCGTTGCAAACGTAACCCCGCCTCCCTACCAGCAGAGCCGCCCGTCCCAGGTGCTGGCAACCGTCAGCTCTTCTAGCCTGGGAAAGCAACCTTGAACACAGGAGATAACCCAAATACATTCCGAGCTCACAGCCAAGAGATAAACCCCTCCCAAGAAGAACCGTCCTCCCAGCAAAGATGAAACACGCATCTAACTAATGACATGCGAAACGTTACAATGCATCAAACACATTGAAACGGCGAACATGACATATAATGTAATACTAATTAAACATTCTTTACCCTAACTTACTGATTTGTTAAAACAATATTCTTAGTATTCCAATGAAAATGAAGTAGATTTAGGACCTTTGAAACTTCTTTCTAGTAATAATCATTATTTCAGATTACTCCAGATTTGCTAATGCACCAGGCTCAAATTATACAGTTGAGATACTGTAATTGTATGTACTACCACTGAGCAGTTCAAATTGTTTCTGCAAAACATCAGATGTTTTGAAAAATTGATTAGTAATAAGGTGGTCAAAAGTGTTTGTTTGTTTATCAAATTTCTGTCACCACCCATCTCCCCCAAAGGGGAACTCTGGGCAGTTTTGTCTGTGAACTACAAAAAAATGGTTGGCAACACTCCTAAGGAAGTGGGTTATCCATAATATCAACATCTTATGAGAGTTGGATCACATTTAAATCTGCCCAACGTATTCCAGTTATGTCTTGCAGCTTTTAATTGAGAGATGAGAGCCAGTTTGGTGTAGTGGTTAAGGCATCAGACTAGAAACTGGGAGATGGTGGGTTGTAGTTCTGCCTTGGGCACAAACCAGCTGGGTGACCTTCGGCCACTCTCAGCCCTTAGGAAGGAGGCAATGGCAAACCGCTTCTGAAAAACCTTGCCAAGAAATCTGCAGGGACTTGTCCAGGCAGTCTCCGAGGATCGGACATGATTGAACTGATTAAGAAAAAATGGATGGATGGATGGATGGATGGATGGATGGAGTGGGTCTGCAATTCCCCAAATGCTGACTTGGAATTCTGGGTGGCAAAGTCCCAACACTTCTGTTTTTCTATATATAATGTATTTGTTTTCTGAGAAAACTCCCTGGACCACAGTCTTTATGACAAATGGCTGCAATAATGGTGGCTGGAGTGTTATTGTTGATTCATCCTCCCAGAATAGATTAGCATCACCATCGTGAACTGAACATGGAAGCATTCTGAAACTGCCATTAATCTGCTGGGATCTGTCAGGTTTAATGCTATACAGATTTGCCTCCTAGTAATAATTCGAATTCTTCGTTCTTAAGATCAATCCATCAGTCTAGCCAGACTCACGAGCTTTCAGGGGAGAGCATCTTAATGGGCCTCTTAGGAAAAATTAGATAATACTGAAAACCAAAGCTAAATAATTGTTCTTGACCAGAATCTCAACTTTATTTCTTCTGTGCGTGGATTATCATCCATTTTTCCAGTACAAAACCCCAACTTGAGAGCATACCCATTAGAATCCATATGACTTAGTCATGACAGGCTATAACTGCTGGAGGCCAAGAAACCCCAAACCTTCTCCAAAAAGGAAAGTGTCTGCTGAAGTCCCTCCAACATATCCCTTGATTTTAGAAGGGATGAATGTTTGAACAGGCACCAGCAGATATAGTATTCTTCTCCAGGGATTCTTCTCCAGGGATCTGTTCTGATTTCTGGGAGTCCGCTGAGAGAGGAGAGAGAAAAGGAAGGCATGGACCATCCATTTTTGGATCTCCCTTCACCCTGACCATTGCTAGCATGAGAGAACAGATTTCTTTTGGGAACTGGATTGCCAGGAGCAAATCGAAAGTCTGCCTCCCTCCCTTTCACGACTGTTTCTTAGAACTCTTTTTTCTGAAAGGACAGTACTCACATCTCTTTAGAGCAGTGTTTCTCAGCCTTGGCAACTTTAAGACGTGTGCACTTCAATTCCCAGAATTCCCCAGCTAGCCTAAACACTAAACACTGGAATAGAGAAATGGCAAAAATAACAGTATTTTCTGCAGTGAAATTGAGGGCCCTCCTTGCACTGTTATTTCAGGAAGCCAAATAAGGTTTTTTGTTTTTGTTTTACAAGAACTGTTAATGCTGTGGAAACTGAGGTCCCTTCATTCAGTTGGTTTACAGGTAGTCCTTGCTTAGCAACCACAATTGGGATTGGAATTTGGTTGCCAAGTGAAGGGGTCATTAAGCGAATCTGATCCAATTTTATGACCTTTTTTGCGGTGGTCATTAAGCAAATCACTGTGGGCATTAAGTGAACCACATGATCGTCAAGCGAATCACATGGTGGCCCATTGATTTTGCTTGCCAGAAGCTGGCCAGGAAGGTAAAAAATGGCGATCATGTGACCATGGGATGCCACAACAGTCATAAATGTGAACTGGTTGCCAAGCGCTGAAATTGTGATCACGTGACTGTGGGGATGCAGCGACAGTCATAAGTGTGAGGACCAGTCACACGTCTTTTTTTTAGCATAGTTGTAACTCTGAACCCTCACTAAACAAATGGTTGTTAAGCGAGGACTACCTGTATATCTTGTGCTCTTTGTTCGTGTCCTTCTCTCCTAGGGATGAGGGAGGGTGATTTACCGGAAGATGGTTGAGAGGCATTGTAAAAATCCTGGAGGAGTTCAACAATACAATGAATGTCAGAGTTGCAGCCATTCATCTAATGCTGAGGTGGGGAGACTTTGTGATTTTGGGGCAGTAGGTTGCGCAGTGTAGTTACTACCAGCATTCTCAGATCATGGGCAGGCACCATTTCCCCTTTCTCTTTTCACCCCTCAGAAACATTAATTTCAGGACTAGTTCACACAACAAGGCTTGTATAGTCAGGGCTTTTACAGTGTTTTTGGGAACCGAGCATGGTGGTTTGTGAAGCAGGGCTGATGGTATGGTTTCCATGCAGCCCCAGACAGGCACCAATTTCCCTGAGAACTCCTCCCCTCATCTCTGCCAAGCTCCCTCATGGCTTGAGTTATTACATTTGAAAAGGTACACTTTCCAACAAGCTCTTCCTTTTCGAAAATGCCCATATGGGCTTGGTGCGCCTGCTCAGAAAATAAAAATGTGTGTGGCTACAGTCTAGGATTGTATTTGGAAGTGGGCTCATCTGCAAAGACAAGGAGCAGGGATAGTGGAGAGAATCCTGTAACAGTGGGCTTGCAGGGGTGTGGCAGGTAGGATTCTAATTTAAAAAGATTAATTAACACCCCCCCCAACTGGGATGGTGGTTATGGCTTAGCAATATAGGCAAATTTCAAATTGTGGTTTAGTTAGTAAGCCATGGCTAAACCATAGCTTTGATTGATATATGAACTCAACCCTCTGATTTTCACAGGTACATATCTTCATGTGTGGTGCTCTGAAACACATCAAAACTATAGCACTATGTCCTGCCCTCACTCAAATATTTTTGGAGGAGATAAATGGCAGCCTCCAGGAAATTTAGGAGGGCTTCTTCTAAGGGGCATGACAAACTGGCTACTAGAAATGAAAGAAGAATATGAACAAGTTCACCTGGAGAGGAAAAAAGGAAAAAATTAAATGCAACAGAATTTTAATCCATTGTGTTTCAATCAGGTAATCACATAAGTCATCCAAGAAATAAAATGACAATTCCAACAGATCCAGGAGTACAGATTGTTGGAAGTCCTGGCAAATCCAGCATGCCTCATTAGCATGTGCATTAGCATGTAAATTGAGTTTGTCCCATGATGCTTGCTAGAGGAAACTGTTTGTTGCCATTCCCCCTTCCTCTCTCTCTTTCTTCCTCCTTCTTCCACTGGGAGCGAAGCACATGGCTGTGTGCTGCTCCATCTCTTGGCCACCATGCGGTCAGCCTAAGAAAAGAAACCTTTTCCCCCTTTCTCCAGGCAGCTCTTGGCAGTTGTAGGGCTGAGATTTTTAGGGCAAATTAAGTTTAGAAAGAACAGAAGATACAAGGAACTTCATTTTCCACCAAAGATGGATGTAACAGAACCAACAATAAAGTCAGTAAGACTCATTTTACTTCTTAACCTACTCTGTCTAAGCGTGTGATTCTTTATGCTTGGGAGGGCTGCGTGCATAAGATCAATAACCTGTGTTTCTCTGATGTGCTCATTAAAGCTATTTTAAGATAATATTCTTTTTCTGTGTGCAGCTTCTCAGCTATGTTAAACTGCTCATTCAGTGGTTCTAGCAGGCCACTAAATGGCTTCACAGATAACCATAGATAAAGAGTTACAAATGCAAAGCATGTACAGGAAAATAATAACCAAAAAAACCTTGCTGTAACAAGCTGTCTTCTGATACTGAATCACAAAATAATTAAGCAGCCCACTGCAACTTTTAACAGACCCAGTTTGGGTTTACATATCCTAATAACCATAAAGTAGTTTACTTTTGGCTTAGCTGATGTATGAACTCAGTCACTATGGTTTGTAAATCATGCTTGATAGATCAGTGTATTGTGTGAATTAGGACACTGTGGCTTATTCATCAAGCCATAGTTAAAAATCATGACTTAATGCAACATGTAAGCCTAGCTGTCCATAATTACAGCTTCTCTCTTTTGAATTGTCCTTAAGGACTAGTAGTTGTTTGAAAGCTGTTTTAAGCTCCATGTAAGCTGGATGTTCCTAGCTTTCAAGGCTACACTGGGCTGCATTAAACAAGCAGGAGCATCTTCTTCCTTGGTTAATACCTCTGATTCCCATCTACTGCACTATCAAGCTCATTGTGATGGGTTTACAAGCAGTCCTTGTTTAATGGTGCTAATTGGGACCGGAAAGTCCACTGTAATTCGAAAAACCACATGACTGCACTGCTTAGTGATGTCAGTCCCAGCAGTCCCAGTTGCCATAGTTAAATGAGGACTGCATGGGTTAAGCAAGGACCTCATGTGACTGCAACTTGCAACTTCCTGCTGGCTTCCCCATTGACTCTGCTTGTGGAAAGCCAGCAAGGAAGGTCACAAATTTCAATCATGGACCATGGGACGCTGTGATGGCCATTAAGTACGAGGTCCAGTCATAACTACCACTCACTCAGTGCCACTATAAGTTTGAACAGTTGCTGAACAAGTGATTGTTACACAAGGACTACCTGTATTTCTGGCCTATTCAAAAGTATTCCTCCAGCATCAAATGATTCTAACTGATTAATATGCTTAATTTAACACATTTACTGACAGTTCCTTTGGGAGAGGCAGTCTCCTCGAGGGAGAAAGAATATATCAATTTCATTCACAAATCATGCTAAACCATAGCTAGGGTTTAGAATGCTTGGTGAACTCAGCTATTGTGGCTTGTAAACCACAGCTTATGGCTTAGCCCAAATGTGAGTCCAACCAATTGCCGTTTCCTCAATAAACCACTATTAAACAAACCATGGCTTAGCCTGATGTGTAAATCTTCTGCATCAATATTTACAAAGCAGATAGCAACACAGGTATTTAGCTACTCGAAAATACCTTGCAATAATCTAATTACATTGTTCACTTCCATAATAGAGAAATGCGTTCTGACGTAATATTGTTTACCTGCTTCCCCTTATTTATTTCTTCACTTTGTAGCATTGTAGAATGCGTATTCATCTGCTTGATTTCTCAGAGTGAAAATGAATGTTTTCTCAATCTTCCTGCTAAAGGATTGTTGCCTTTGAACAAAACCACTCAGAGATTATTATACCGTTCTCTGGTAACACCCCTTATATAATAGTAAATGGGATCTTGTGATGAACTCACAAGGGGATATTTTCATAAAGGGATGTTGATGTTTTGGTAAAATCCCAAGATAAGATGCTACCTAGAAATAGAAGATTTGCAGGCATCTCCTTCAAAATTCGTTCAGGCTTTGGAGGAATCAAGCTGTATCAGCAGCAAAGTAGGGGTGAGACCTTTCACTCATGTCAAAGGCCTTTTTCCTAGCAAGGAGGGACCCTTCTTTTCACCTCACCTGTCTGCCTTATTTTGGAGTCAAAATAAGGGCCAAGAGGAAGAGTGTGCAGCTCCTGCTGTTGATGTTGTGGTGCTTCAAGTTAAAAATTGTTGTTTTTGAAGCCATTAGTGGATAGCTAGGACCACTGAATGGAGCAGAGCTTAACACAGTGAAAGATGCACACAGAAAAAGAATATTAAATAGCATCAATGAGCATGTTAGAGAAATATAGATTATTGATCTTATACACTTAGCCCACCCAAGCATAAAGAATTACACACGTAGACAAAGTAGGTTCAAAAGTAAGTAAAAAGAAGTCTTACTGATTTATTTGGTCCAGTTACATCCATCTCAGAAGGAAGTTGACTATTCTGGTCCTTCCTTCTAACTTAATTTACCCTCAGCCCTCATTGCTGCTGAAGGTTGCGTGGAGAAAGGGGCAAAATCCTGACTCTAGGCCCAAGCATGTGGCCCAGAGATGGAAAGAACACATGGCCACATGGTGCTTCATTTCCAGATAGTGGAAGGAGGAGGAGGAAGAAGGAAGAGGAAGTGGGAGGGACAACAAACAGCTTCCTCAAGAAGCACAGAGAATTATAATCCTAAAGCAGACGTATCCACATGCTAATGAGGCATGCTAATTTGCTGAGATCTCCAACAGTTTTACAATTAGGCATGAAGGGCAGGGATGTGAATGGGCTTCCCTTGCCTGAACCTGTCTCTTGGATAAGAGCACATGAGCCCGGATCCTCCATTTTGCTGTCTGGGGAATTCTGGGAGTTGAAGTCCACACATCTTAAAGTTGCCAAGGTTGAGAAACACTGATCTATATGGTGATTTAGTCCAGGTCAGGCTATGGTACAGCTAATACCTTGTGCCAAACCATAGTGGGACTTGCTTTAGTTTGCTGCAGTCAGTGGATTTGTGTTTGTTTATTCAACAGACCACTCATACCTGATTTAGAGTGACATCTGAACCCAGTTTGTTTGTCTACTACAAAGCCCTTCTGAGATCTCAAGGATCTGCTTGATTCTTGGTGGAAAGGAGTCTGGGATTGAATTTAGGCCTTTCTGTGCACAAAGCAGGCATTTACCATGAAGCTGTGGTCTCTCTCTGGCTATAAAGTGCTTGTGCATGATCAGGGTATAATCCCGCCCCTCCCGTCCAACCTCTTCCTGGTTCCAAGCTAAGAAATAAGGACTGTAGGAGAAACAGAAGTCAAGCAAAAGGATTCAGCATTGGCAAAAAGATGACTGGCAGGGAAGAGCGATGACAATATGGTAACAAAGGACTGAGCCAGGAAGAGAACTTCCAAAGGCCATCTGGGGTCTACAGCAAGTCCTACTGACCCAAATGAAGAAGGAAGACTAACTCAACCAGCAGTTTGCAGGGTAGGGGTAAGCAGGTTAAAAAAAAAAAGCAAGAACCAGAACTTGTGCATTTGTTTATTTATTTATTTATCAAATTTGTCACTTCCCATCTCCTCCCACCAGAGGGACTCTTTACTTTAAATGAATTCCAAGAAAGCCCATGTAAACAAAGAGGATAACAAATAAATCACAGCCTGACTGGGCTCAGCACAGGCCAGCGTTTGGGATTTTGGATTGGTGATTATACCCTCCCCCAAACATAAATGTTGATGTGGATGAGGAGGCAAGGCAGAGCTTATACACCCTGCCCCCAGTTTTTATTTTATTTTTATTGAGAGCCATAAAGCTAGAGAGATCCCCCTCCTTTGTCCAGGAGTGTCTGCAGGACGTGGTTAAAAAGTCAGGATGGTGACTTGGTGGGATTGGAGTGCTGCCCATTCAAATGGGTAGGGCTTCAGTCCCACTGTTGTGGCTGCCATCTTGACTTTTTTGACCATGCCTTGCAGACCACCTGTCAGTAACCCTTTTACTTCGGGGTAGGAAAGGTGTTGGCATCCATCTGTAGGCTGGATTTCACCTTGGGGCCGTTGCTTCCTGAACCTCACAAAAGGGAAACAGGATTGCTGCTTCACTGGTGGCAAATCTTAAATTTTCCAGCTTGGCCAGCCTGTTTATAGGGTTAAGAAACCATCTGGGGCCAGTAGCAAGTTGGAGGATGCCACAATAGGCTCAGCCAGTCCCCAAATACCCCTTTAGCTCCTCCACATTACTGTTATCTCCTCTTCCTCCCTACCACAGCACCCCCACCCATCCCAGTAAGCAAGTGATGATCCTTCAGCACCACCAACTGCAGCCATTTATCATTTTAATTTTCCACAACTCCTACAGAGTTGTGGGGCCTAAAGATCAAGAGATGATGGAAGAGACTGGTCTTTGCGGCATGCCAACTTTCCATGAATTTATTTTAAATGAAAAATACATAAAAATTAAAATCAAGAATAGTCTCAGTACTGTTATGTTTTTCTAGCAGTGCTTCTGTCTTGGATGGATGGATGGATGGAAGGATGGATGGATGGAAGGAAGGAAGGAAGGAAGGAAGGGAGGAAGGGAGGAAGGGAGGAAGGGAGGGAGGAAGGAAGGAAGGAAGGAAGGAAGGGAGGAAGGGAGGGAGGGAGGGAGGGAGGGAGGAAGGAAGGAAAGAAGGAAGGAAGGAAGGGAGGGAGGGAGGAAGGAAGGAAGGAAGGAAGGAAGGAAGGAAGGAAGGAAGGAAGGAAGGAAGGAAGGAAGGAAGGAATTTACCTTCAGGGCTGCTTTGGCGTAAATAAAAAAATGAAACTTCTTTCTCTAAGAGAGCAGAAAACCAAGACAAGATCCAATGGATGGAAGCTTTATAAAGAGAGATCCAAACTCAAAATAAGGAGGAATTTCCTGTGAGAGCTCTCAAGAGGCGGGACAGTATGCCTCCTGGAATCAGGTGCTCCATCAGGTGCAAATATTGGACATGGTGTCTGGAATGGTGCAAGGGTCCCTGCCCTGGGCAGAACGTGGACTAGAAGACCTCCAGGGTCCCATCCACCCATAGCGACATTCACAGCACCCTGAAACATAAACTAGGCAAACTGACTGAATTCACAGAGCACACTATTTTTCTCGTCTTTGCACAGTACAGTGCAGACATGTGCCTGCACCTGTGCCAAAGATGAGCATTTACTCTCTTGCCAACATACATGGTGCCCCAATTCTGAGAAGGCTACATGTCCAGAAGTCTCCATTTAAGAAACAAGAGATCTTTCAGTGTCTTTAGATATTAACATTTGCTTTCAAGACTGTGTGGAAATCTGCATTTTCAAAGGAACGTTTTAAAATAGCTTTGTGGAAGGTGTCCTTCAAATCCTGGCAATTGCCAAGCTCTTTTGCTACACTTAGGTAGCAGTTCTATAGTCTTCTATCTGTAAGCCTCATGGAATCGCCTCCAAGAAAATTTACAATGATTGACATATTAAGTCCCCCCTCTTTTTTAAGTTTCCAGAGCCCTCTTTGACCACATTATTAAATACCTGCAAGATGATTGCTGTAAATTAGTGGTGTGGCTTCCCATTATTTTGAAGCAGGTATCACAAGAAAATCCTGCTACTTAAAGCCTGGAACAGAAGTAACATAGTATTTAAAAATTAATCAACCCCCAACTTTCCCCCCACTAATAAAACGATAACAGATTAAACAGGGAATCCCTACCAAATGCATGACGTGGCCTCCTACAAGCTGCGTTCACAATGTACTCTCTTCCCTCCAGCAGCCTTTGGCCATCAAAAGGGGATGAGGGCTGTTTTTGCACAAGATAAGATGGCTGGGGGCAACAAAACAGACAATACAGGAAATGGAGAGAACCACCATCTTCTCTTTTCTCTTAACAGTGGAATTTAGAAAAAACATACTTTGTTCACTCCAAACAGCAGAAACTGCCCTCACACAGAAGATGCTAACAGACAAATATGGGGGGGTTTCTAATGAGATTAGGGGGTTCTTATATCTCTCCTAGATATAGGGGGTTCTTCTAATGAGATTAGAGAAGCCAGCAGGGACCAGGTCCATCAGCAGCTGTTGGCCACCCTTGGGAATAAATGGGGGTTAATCTTGGGGGGTAACACACTCTTCAATAGCGTAGGGGATTCCTGGCTCATCTTCTGCTTGCGGCTTCCCAGAGGCTGTGTTTAGACATTGTGGGGAATGGTTTCAGGACTGATCCAATGTTTGGGGTGATCCAGCAGGATCTGTCTTATGCACCTGCTTTCTGCCATACAATGAATTGATTGTTTACGCCTTGTGAAATATCTGAGACGTATGGGGGGAGGCAGGATGACTAAATGAATAGCCTGGAGTATTTGGGCTTAGTGTGCTGGGCAGGAGTGTCTGCCTGGTGAGGCATGTGTGAATCCAAAGAAGTCAAGATGGCAGTACATATTGCCCATAAAAAAAGGGGCAGAGCTTTGATTGTGCAGCCATCGGCACAATCTTGATTTTTTGACAACCCCGCCCCCCCCCCAGTGGACGGTCCAAGTGAGAGGTAAGCAGCATGGCCTTTTTGAGAATACAGCAGGTGCCCGGTTTAAGAACATTCCAGTTTACAGACAACTCCTAGTTAAGAATGGAATTCCATAAAGACTATTATATTAAAAATTCATGTTAAGTGCAGTGTTTCAGGTTAAATACACAGTACTGCTTTGTGTATTATTATGTTTAAGATGTTTCAGTGTATTTGGAAGTGTTTCTTAAGTATTTTATATGCATAGGTAAAGGTAAAGGTTTCCCTTGACATGAAGTCCAGTCATGTCTGACTCTAGGGGGCGGTGCTCATCTCCGTTTCAAAGCCGAAGAACCGGCGTTTGTCCATAGACGCTTCCTCTGTGGTCATGTGGCCGGCATGACTAAACGGAACGCCGTTACCTTCCCGCCGAAGCGGTACCTATTAATCTACTCACATTTGCATGTTTTCAAACTGCTAGGTTGGCAGGAGCTGGGACTAGCAACAGGAGCTCATCCCATCACGCGGATTCGAACTGCCGACCTTCCGATCGGCAAGCTCAGCAGCTCAGTGGTTTAACCCGCAGCACCACCGCGTCCCTTGTTTTGTTTTTTTTAATATGCATAGAAAGGTAAAATATATACTTAGACCAGTGTTTCTCAATGGGTGGACTTCCCAGAACTCCCCAGCCAGCATGGCTGGCTGGGGAATTCTGGGAGTTGAAGTCTACCCAGCTTAAAGTTCTCAAGGTTGAGAAACACTGACTTAGACAAACATTTGATTAACTGATGCTAAATAACTGTTCTGACTTCTGGACTTCCGGTGGGGACATGGTGGACTGAACAGCTGTGCCCGTGGGCTCAGCGGACAGAACTGACAACATGGCAGTTTTTTGGGGCTGAGGCAGGTTTTTCCTGAAGCCCAGGAGTGTTTTTTCCAGAAAAACAAAAACTCCAGGAATCACCTGGAATCCTCTGGACGGCTGCTTACAGCCAGAAGATCGCAAACAGTGTTCGTGTTCAACTGGTAAGAGCTAGCCAGGAGGTTGGGACGTCACCATTTTCCAAGCCGCACTTGGTTTAAAGAGACACTAAGACCAGCCACCCCATTTCCCAATCACCCAATTTATATTTCTTTTAAGTATGCGTACCCTAAGAAAGACTTTCTACAGCACGGAGAAGCGGGCTGTCTTGGTGCTTATTGTTATTTTGGGGATTAATTTTTTAAGAATTTTTTTTTTTTAAGATTTGGGCTTTGTTTTCCCTCCAAATATTAAGGAGGATTGAGAGTAAATAATAAACTGCCCAGAGTCCCTCTCTTGGGGGGAGATAGGCAGTGGTGAAATATGATAAATAAATAAATGTCTCCCTGTTACTATTTTTGTACTAAATTTGAAGATATCAGCATTTTCCTACACGTTGAATTGGCTGTTTTGAACTATCAGTTTTCTGCCTCTACTTTCCCTGGGGAACTGTCTGCGTATCTCATTTTCGCTTATGTAAACACATTCTGGAATTCTTTCATATCTTTGACAGGGGCAGTTGGGCTGTTCGATTTTTTAAAGAAAAAAGCTCTGTGTCCATTGTGGGGATATGTAAATGCTCTGGTTTATTTTGAAGTGGGATAAGGGCTTAAGAATATTTATCTGGATTGCTTTTAGGGGTTGGCTGATTTATCTTTATTTATTTGGATTAAGATTATTAAGGTATAATAAAAAATGTTTATTTGGATAGTTTTGGGTTTAATATGATTAAGGTTATTGCAATTGTTGTATTATCAAGTACAATGCCAGACAATTTATATGTTTTTTAGTTTCATCTTTATTATAGTAGACAGAAATGTATAGAATAGTAGTAGGAAGGAAATAATTAAATAAATGTTATTGGGGGGAAGTTGATTAGAAGGTTTATATATTTTTTTTCTTTTCTTTTCCCTTTTAATATAAGGGGAGAGAGGAACTGTATTTAGTGATTTTTATAATGTGCCAATGGAATGATTTATAGAAATAATGTGATTTTGGTTTAATATAGAGTATGGGATTGATTATGGATATTTTTGTATATCCTTTATGACGCAGTGGCGCTGCGGGTTAAACCGCTGAGCTGCCGATTGGAAGGTCGGCGGTTCGAAACCGTGCGGCGGGGTGAGCTCCCGTTGCTCGTCCCAGCTCCTGCTCACCTAGCAGTTTGAAAACATGCAAATGTGAGTAGATCAATAGGTACCGCTTCGGCGGGAAGGTAACGGCGTTCCGTGTCGTCATGCTGGCCACATGACCCGGAAGTGTCTATGACAACGCCGGCTCTAAGGCTTAGAAACGGAGATGAGCACCGCCCCCTAGAGTCGGACACGACTGGACTTTACGTCAAGGGAAACCTTTACCTTTACCTTGCTGTTAAAAGTCAGAAGTCACCTCTTTTTGTAACTTTCAAAAAAATTTTCTCTTGTGTCTCTACACTTTTTTTTAGTTTTTTCTTTTTTTTCTTTGAAGTTTTTTTGTTTTTCTGTGGTTTTTATCTTTGCTTGAAACTTAATAAAATTCTTATAAAAAAATAAGTAACTGTTCCGACTTACATACACATTCAACTTAAGGACAGACTTAGGAATGGAGCTCGCTCTTAAACCGGGGACCTGCTGTACTGCCTTCTCCATCTCAAAGAACAGGCTCGTGCTTCACGGAGCCCTACCCGCACCCCGTTCACTTCCCTTGGTGGTAAGGCTGTTTTCCTGGAGTTCAAAGATTTTGAACATACGTCTGTATGTACCACGAGGTTCTCCATTCTCGCCTGGTGCCCACCGGCGTACTGGAGGATGCTGAAGAAACTTGGATGTCCTATAAAGGAAGCCAACGAAGGATGCAGCTGGAACTGGAACCAGTCCCACCACAACAGGGAGAGGAAAAATGTTTGAAAATGAAAGACGGGCAGCATTGTAACATCACATTCACAGAACAGAATCTCTTCATGGTGGTCTGTATCGTGTACCCTGACAAGATAATTCCCTGGAAAAGTAGTTCAGGAATTTACGAGGATGAACAGGACAGCTGTGATGAATAACAGAAAGCACAAGAAGATTGGGAGACACAAATGAGTGAGAATTTCTCAGAAAGAGATGAGATCATCTTTACAAATAAAGAGTCTGTGGAGGGAGACACGGAAAGGAAGGCAGTTGACTGTTGAGCCAACGTCTTGGAGGTTGGAAGAAGAGCAGTGAAGAACGGGCTGGATCAGGTCAAGGTCACCAAGGCGTAACATTTTGTTCCCACAGCAGCTAAGCAGATGTCTCTTGGAAGCCCACAAGCAAGACACAAGAGTAATTAGGAAGGGAACTACAAGAAATAGAGAGCAGGTAGGGTACCATGACACTTGCACGCTACTTCACGAAGGCTCTCTGGCAGGAAGGTGCTCTGTGATGGACTTCGGTAACGTGGCTGGTTCTCAGGAAGGAGGGAGCACATTCCAGGGAGGGGAGCGAGATAAGAGACAACACAGCCCAGAGCTGTAATGTGGGAAAACTAAGAGGTTCAGGATAGCCCCACCCTAGAGCCTTCCCAGGTTATTTCCCCTGGGTTAGATAGGGTCGCTTTAGTCTGGCAAGATTCTGTCTACACGGTGTGAGCAAATAAAGAACTGAAGTTTGGCTGGACTGATTCCTTGTCATTCTTGGGCTGGGCCTGAAATGTTCAAAGGATAAAGGATGGAAAGCAACATGTGTGCGAGGGGCTAGTTCATCAAAGAAGAAGCCTGAGCACCAGATGCAGCTGAAGAGGGAAAGGCTGGGTGGGAGAAGGCCCGGGATGGGAAGGGGAGGGCCCAAGGCAGCTCCAGAGGAGGGAGGGGAGAGGGGAGGGCGAGGGAGGGAAGGCCGGCGAGGGAGGGAGGGGGCTGGAGGGTGGAAAGGAGGCGGGGAAGACCGGGCCGGTGGGCGGAGGAGGGGAGGGCTCGTGGGGGCCGGGGGCGAGCGACGGGCAGGGGGCCAGCCCAGCCGAGGAGGCCCGCTCGCTGCCTGCGCTGCGGGTGCGCCAGTGGCGGTTCAGGTGGGAGCTGCGGCTGAAGCCCTTGCCGCAGAGGCTGCATTTGTAGGGCTTCTCCCCGGTGTGCATGCGCCGGTGGATGGTCAGGTCCGACTTCTGGATGAAGCCCTTGCCGCAGTCACTGCATTTGTAAGGCTTCTCACCCAGGTGGGTGCGCTGGTGCTTCAGCAGATTAGAGCGCACACTGAAACTCTTGCCACACTTGTGGCATTTATAAGGTTTTTCGCCAGTGTGCGTCCGCTGATGCTTTACCAGCGCTGAGTTCTGGGCAAAACCTTTCCCACAGTCGATACAAGAATAGGGCTTCTCACCTGTCTGTGTGCCTTGACAGCGCACTGCCTCCTGCCCACCCCTCCCACCCTCACTGCAGGCTGGGTGCTGCCACAAAAAGGGCTTCCCACAATTGCTGCATTTGCAGGCCTGCCAGGTCCCTCGAGGATGCTTCCGCCTCGTTCCCAGGAAGCCACGGTCCAGACAGTGGCGGGGTGGGTGCTCAGCGCTCCGGTACACATGCCGGTGCCGGTCCAAGTGGGAGCTCTGTGAGAAACTCTTGCCACAGTCCTCACAGTGGTAGGGCTTATCCCCAGCATGGATACGCTGGTGTCGGTCGAGGTGGGAACTCCAGGCAAAACTCTTGCTGCACTCCTGGCAAGTGTAAGGCTTGGCAGAGCCATTGGGATGGTCTGTGTGCCAGTCCTGCAGCAAGGCTGTGTCTAATCCAAAGCTTTTGCCACACTCTTTGCAGAAGTACGGTTTGTCTGCAGCGTGGTGAGCGCGCCGATGCTTAGACCGCGCCGCGTTTTTGTTGAACTCTTTGCCGCAGTCGCTGCACTGGTGAGGTTTGGTGCTGACTTTGCTAACCAAGGCCGTGGTCCCAGTCAAGCGACATGTACAGGGGGCAGGTGCTGGGATGCTGCCCAAATGTACACGTTGGTGGCGGTCAAAGTGTGAGCTCCAGGCAAAAGCCCGGCCACAGTCCTCACAGACATAAGGCTTCTCGCCAGTGTGGATCCGCTGGTGGCGCCCCAAATGAGAGTTCCAGTTGAAACCTTTGCCACACTCCCCACATTTGTAGGGCTTCTCTTCCAGGTGTTGCTTTTGGTGCTTGATCAGATGTGCCGGACACCAAAACTCTTTCCGCACATGTTGCACTGGCAGGGCTCTTCTGGGCCAGGGCCGCTTTTCTTGCCCAGGTGGACGTGCTGGTGCTGGATAAAGGCCGAGCCAACGCTGAAGCTCTTGCTGCATGTGGCACGATGGTAGGGCCTAGCCCTTGTGTGGCGTTGCTGGTGGGTTACCAGAGTGGAGTTCAGCCGGAAGCCCTTGCCACATTTGTTGCACTTGTGAGGTTTCTCCGTGCTGACTCCACTCTGCCTCCAGCAACACTTTCCAAAGCCAGAGCCCTTGCCACAATCGTGGCACCAGCTAGGGTGGCCCAGCAGCCCATGATGGCTATGCGGAAAGAATTTCTTAAAGCTACAGTGAGTGAGCAACTGGCCTTGCTTCTTTCTCTTAGGCTTCTCACCTGATAGGGACTGACATGGGCCTTCGGTGTTGGCCTTCTGCTCAGACTCAGGGACCTTCTTGGACTTCTGTTGTGGTGGATCCTGCTGGGCACCAACCTTCTCAACTGCCATTAGCTTCTCTTCCTCCCGCTTGCTGTGGCTCCACCTTCTCTTCCCCTTCTTCCTTCTCCTCATTCCCATTCTCATTGTCACTAACCATCCCGTCATCTGCTGGAACAATGAGAGAATCCAGTCATTCCTGAGGTCTGGGAAAGGAAACTTGGGAGAAGGGAATTAAAAAGGATGTCACAGAGTTATAGACCTGCCATCAAAATCCACCATAGTCCAAGACCTTTCTGAACCTCCTCAATCCCACCTCTTTCCATGAGAGCCTGCTGGCTGAGATTAAGTTCATCCAGTTTAGATACATGTAGTCCTCACTTAATGATAGTAATTGGGACTGGAATTTCCGTTGCCGAGCAATGCGGTCATAAAGTGCAACGACACATGACCACGTCGCTTAGTGACAGCAATCCTGGCAGTCCCCATTGCCATCGTTAAGAGAGATTGTGGGTCATTAAGCGAGGACCTCCTTGCAACTTCCTGATGGCTTCCAACAACTAAAATCAGTGGGGAAGCCAGCAGGAAGTTGCAAGTCCCAGGTGCCTTGCAAGCAGGCCAGCAGGCAGGTAAGTGGCTGCTGCTGGGTGGGGGAGGGTGTGCAGGGGGCTGCAGTGGCATGCAAGTGGTTTTGGGCCCGGGGTGGCCGCTGCAGGATGGGGGAGACTTACCCGAGTGACTTGTGACCTTCCCTGCTGGCGTTCCCATTGACTTTGCTTGGCAGGGAAAGCTGACAGGGAAGGTGACAAATGGTGATCATGTGACTGTGGGACGCTGCAACTGTTTTAAGTATGAGCTGGTTACCAAGTGCCCAGATTGCGATCACATGACCCATGGGGGTGGTGCAGTGGCCAGAACTTTGAGGACCAGGTGTAAGCACTGCTCATTCAGCACTGTCGCAACTTCGAATGGTCATTGAACAAGTGTTTGGTAAGTGAGGACTACCTGTATAGACCCCATTACATATAGTAACATGGACTCAGTGGTGAGTTGTTGTTGAACATGTAGCTTTGTGACTACAACTCCCACAAGTGTCCATCTTCTGCTCAGCCAATCCTTCCTAACCCCTAAATTTAACTTCTTTGAAAGATCCAAAACACCATGGAAGTTCTTATCTAACTTTTCTTCCCTGAATTTCACTTTTCTGATTTGTCAGTGGTTCAAACCACCACACTTCCGTTGTGTTCACACAATTTGCTAAGCCCCATTTTACCTTGACAGGGCTAAACACACACTATCTTCCTCCCATCCTGGGTGGACCTTCAGCCAATCTGGGAATTTTACACAATACTGTGTAGGCTGTGAGAACATAGCTATCCTTGTTTGGTTGTAAGAACCAAGCTGTAAACCCAAACTGATGTCCGTTCCAACTCCATGCAGTGCAGGTGGCTTCAGATAACCCTCCAAACTTGGTTAATGACTATGCACAACAATGGTATTTGGGGGCAACAAGGGGAGGGAGTACAACAAGGGTACAATGGGGTCAAATGTAGTCCTGTTAGCTTACTACAGAGCCTTAGCTTGTCATGAGATCCACATGTTTTAAGGCAATTGGTACATAGTGTTCAACTGAGTTCATTGTTTGCTGAGCTGGACTCCATCCATTGGCATCTCTCTATAGTTATTCATCCTGAAGCAGGATATAAATCTTACAAAACAATCTGCAGGAGAGGGAAGGAGGCAAGGGAGGTCATGCACATCACAACATCATCACACCAATGGCACACATTTCATAACGTGCTTTGTTTCTGCACTAACATCACAACCCAGGTGGCATTGTGGCTTCTACCAGTTGCCTGTGGCACCAACCATTTCAGCCCGCTGATGGGAATGCAGGGTCATCCTGGCTTGGTCTGTCTGTTCCAGGCATGCCATTCAAGAGAGATGCTACCCTACTTGTTCCAGAGCAATGCTTGGATCTGGTTCCTCCTTGGCAAACATTTAAAGAGGAACTGCAAAGAATGAACAGCTAATTGCCTAGCAACCATCAAGCCTGTATCCGATTTCCTTTCCCTTCTCCCACTGTGCATTTGATTTTTCTTTCCTTCTTCCTTCTTCTTTGTCTTTCCTTATGTGCTTTCTGCAGCTCAACCTGACACCGTGATAGGTGGATTGCCTTTTTCCCTGACCCTCTCCAGACCAGTATTTTGGATTTTTCCCCCCTTCAGAGTCTTGACACAACCTTTCTGTGCTGGCTTGGCTGTTGAGGAGGCTGTTGTGGGTTGCCCACACAAAGGCAGCGTATGCACCAGGCCACCTGGGCAGAATATTAGCTGTATTTGCAGGATATGCATACCAGGTTCTTTCAGTTCTTCCTATTTTCTTGGCTTATGAAATAAGCTGAATCATAAAGCACCCGCACCAGCTGGGTTTCTGGCAGCTAGATTGTGGTTCAAGCTGTCATGAGAAGCCAGTCATAGATTCACAAGTAACACTGTGTTTGGTAGCCCCAGGTCGTCCCAGATGCCCTGCAGCTACATGGAATTGGGGCTCAGAGAAGAGGGAGCTCTCTCCAGTCTTCCTCCACAATTCCCTTAGTTTCTTTTTGTCCCTTGTTCTGCAGTCATGAGATACAGTGGCATCCATGGGAGGGTCAAAAAAGTCAAGACGCAGCTGCCCCTTCTTTATGTGTATTATGATGCATGTAAAAAAAGCGGGGTGGGTTTCAGTTGTCCTTCTTGACACTTTTTGCCACCCTGCCCCAGGCAGCCCTGCATAGCTCTAGAACAGTGTTTCTCAAACTTGACAGCTTGATGTGTGGACTTCAACTCCCAGAATTCCCCATGCTGGCTGGGGAATTCTGGGAGTTGAAGTCCACACATCTTCAAGTTGCCAAGTTTGAGAAACACTACTCTCAAGGGGCCTGGCGGAGTAGGGATGGCTACACCCCTCCTTCACCAAGGCCCCCTGAAGAAGTGTTTTCTGATGACCTCCAACAGCCTGTTTCCATGCTGCTTGCACTTTCTCTGCAAATAACTTGGAAATGTGGACTACTGGCTTCATAATAGGCTGGTAAATGGTGGAGGCCAATAGGTTTTTGTCAGGATATAGAGTGAAGAACCACGCTGAGACCAGAAAATTAGCTGTAGTGTTTATTGTTCTGCTTTACTAGACAAAATCCTGCTAACCTGAAAGGCACTAGCAAACTCCACTAGAAAACCCCCAGAAAGCTAATGTGGTTCTCTTCTGGTCTTCTTGATTGGGAGCCAAAGAGATGCGCTTTTCCCGCTGGAGAGGGCCCCCCTCTTCTTCACCAGCAATCTCCATTACAGTTTTGTCGGCTTATTGACCTGGTTCCCCTGGCACACCCCTGAAGGTCTCGAGGCTCAAGGGGAAGAGAGTGAATAAGAGGGCTCTCAGTGTTGCTCATGGGGAATTCTGGGGCTCAAAAACTCTCTAGCTGTCTCACATGTCAAGGGAAGCAGCAAGAAGTGGAACATAATCATTAGACCAAGGGGTTTCAAGCTGTGGAGCCTGTACTGTTTATACTCACCAATAAGCCCATCTGTGGATAAGCCGACCCTCAGAACTTCCATATGTTTTAATTTTCACAATTTGCTTATCTGCGGGTGGTGCACTTTTCATGGTATTTCAGTTAAAAATGTGGGGGTCGGCTTATCCGCAGATGGGCTTATCCATCAGTATACATACTGCAGGTACTTTATTACCGTAGATACTTGTGAATAAGCCCATCCACAGATAAGCTGAACCCAATTTTGGGATTGTATTTTGGAACCTAGAATTCTCAGCTTATCCGTGGGTTTATACAGTACGTATATTTTAAAAATTCCCAGAAGCCCTGATCAAGAGGCAAAGGTATAGTGACATAAAATTGGCTGCATTTGAGTGAAAATCCCTCCTCCCACTTAGTCTTTTATGGAAGCCCATTAAATTCTCATGGAACCGGAGGGTTCTGCAGAACACAGTTGGAAGGACCCTGCGTGACACCCCTGACCCATGTAATGGTGACAGCAGTCCTCCCAACCTGGGGCACTCCAGGGCACTATCTACAACAAGGCTGTGAACCACAGGAGCAGTAGTCCTAGAGGACACCAAGTTGGGGACAACTGATTGACACAACCTGGTAATTTTTCCCAGTTGTCAAGACCTGAATGGAGGCATTTTGCATTGACCATGTGTGCTGTTACTCCCAAGCTTCCCCACAGCTTTTCCCCAAGGAGCTTCTGGGTTTGTCAAGATGATGAAAGCAGCTTCACGGTGTCCCACCACAAGCTCGGATGCGTTTGTACCTGCACAGGACAATATGGTGCTCTGCAGCATTGCTGTGAAGCTGCTTTTTTCATTGTCCTCCCTTACCCCCCCCCCCTGCTTCCAATGCTACTGGTCCTCCCCACTCTGGTGCCCTCAAGATGTGCTAGGAGTGCAGCTCTTATCATCTCCAGCCAGCATAGCCACTGACTGCTTTAGGCTGAAAATTATGAGAGTTACAATCCAAATGGATTTTGAAAATGACAGGCGGACACAGGATTTCTTTTATAGGGATGTCTGCAGGGTGTGGTCAGACAAGTCAAGATAATGGTGATAAAGGTAAGATCAAAGCTCCGCAGAGTTTCAATCATAGCTGCCATTTTGAGTTTTTTAACTATATCCTACAGACACCCCTGGTTAAAGTGCAACCAAGCCACTGCATTTCTTCCATCCTAAATTGTGTACATTCCAAGTGCATAAGAATCTCTCTGTAGAAACTGCACGAAGTTCCTCCTTGTCATGGAGGAGCTTGGAATGGTAGGTCATTTATTTGTCCATTTTCCCATCTCCTCATAATATGCAAAACCCCTAGACATGGGCATCTGCAGGGGAGGTAAGGTGGAACCTCTCACGGCACCCAAGGGTGCCACGGAATCCTGGCTGAGAAGGTTCTAGACCAGTGTTTCTCAGCCTTGGTAACTTTAGGTTCTGTGGACTTCAACTCCCAGAATTCCCCAGCCATGATGTCCACACAGCTGGTAAGTGCCAAGTTAAGCACAGCTGTCCAAGAGGAACAAGGATGAGAGCTCTGAAACATCTGCGGTCCCCTACACTCTTCCACCCTACTTGCAGACTTACCAGGCGTTAAACCTCCTCTCCTATGAGACTCAGCGGACGCTGTTATCCTGGGCCAGCTGATTGCTATTTCCTCCACTGGGGTGTTGGGGGAAAAGAGAATTAGAAAAGAAGTCAGAGACAATGCTTTGCTTCCTGAGTTAACACCAGGGGTGTCCACTGTTTGTGGGCGTCAACAAATTCAAGATGGCAACCATGACCATGTGATTGAAGCTCTGCCCCTTGGTAATGTGTATTGCACAGGCAATACGTGTAAAAGAGGGGAGAATTGGTTCACACGGGCATGGCTGCCAACTTGACTTTTTTGACACATGTGCCCCTGGATGCACCTGATTAAGACCCATTTTGCAGTCTAAGAGCCTGTCTCCCAGTTATTAGGATTTTGCACCAGCCTTCTCCTCCATCATCACACCTTTCCCGAAGCATGAGAGGCAGTGGGACTCATTGAACTTGTTCAGGAGGTGGGCAGGGAACAATTTCAGAGTAATTCTAATCAAATTTCTTTTATTTGGCCACAAGCTGGGTAGGAAAGAAATCTAGCAGGCCAAAGGTTGGGTTAGCGCTTCTCCCTCTAAGGCAGTGTTTCTCAACCTTGGCCACTTTAAGATGGGTGGACTTCAATTCCCAGAATTCCCCAGCCAGAATTCTGGGAGCTGAAGTCCACCCATCTTAAAGTGACCAAGGTTGAGAAACACTGCTCTAATATGTTAGCTATTTGCAGGGTTTCCCCGCTTTCTAAAGTGGGGAAGCAACATTTAAAAGAAGCTGCTCCCCAGCAATAACATCCAGTCCGTTACTCTGTTCTCATCCATTTGGGGTGGACCCAGGCGAAGCCTTGTTGGAATCTGGGGAATGGCTTTGTCCATAAGTGTTATTACAATGATTCCTTATTAATTGCAGAAGAGACACTCACCCAGAGAAATTACACTGTAATCATTTCCTTGCATGTTGTCCCTCAGCTCCAGAATTCTTACTGGGCTTCACCTGGAAAGGAAGGTGGAATTCATTCACCTTCTTTGCAGCTCTCATTATGTCTTGCAATAACAGCTCCCTTGCCCACCCTCACACACCCGTATTTACACACACCCCAAGAAACTCCAAGTGACTCTGGGCAACTTACACTTGAAACGCAACAACAATAAAAAATAAAGACACAGATCATAGATGTCCAGAAGCGAACAACCAAAGATAACCTACAGAGGTCAGCAGTCATCCTACCCCAAAGCCTGAGAGATCTCTCTGAGCATGGAAGGCGAGGCATTAAATTGGGCTTAAGTGAAGTCTCTTTTGTGTCACTAACAAAATACTCGTAGAATAATTAACTGGGATGAAGATATCCTGAGAAGACCACTATGAAAATAATGGGCGATTATACTCTGAACTTTCCACAAATCAGAGTAAAGAAATGTGGGCTTCAACTCCAAATTAGCTGCCTTGATTCCAAATGGATCAAAAATTGAGCAGGGAGATCACAGTATTGAAGATCCAGTTCTTTGTCTTTCTTCCAGGAAAAGGAGAATTTTTTTGTATGGGCCAGAGGAGCTGGAGATTCCTCATTAACAAATAATTTTAACCAAGACCAAGGCCAGGTCTTAGTAGTAACGATTCCAGGCACAAAAGGGAACTGGTGACACATCAGTGAACGTGAAGCAATAGCTCTTAGGAATATATGTTAAGTTGTAATACTGATTATTTTGTTTTGATAAGGCATGCTTGTTGATAGAGGTTAATAAGGTTAATAAAAGAACTCCAAGCAGCTAACAACAATCTTGCAAAGTAGAAGCATGAACCAAAAGAGAACTTGCACATTAAGCTTAATTACGTTCAGAAAATAAATATAGTCTTCACACAGTAGTTAGATGAAAAAAAATAGAGATAGCTTACGTTTATTCAGTAGATCTGGATACAAGTAGATTCATAGTAGAAGGTACTTAATCATCACTGGTTCTTTGTAGACATTCTATACCCAAGCGAGATGAAAGGATGAGAGCTGCATTTTGCAGCACCTCCTGCTTGCAGGTGTGCCAAAAGGGTAATGGAGATTGTTAATCCCCAAACCCAAGAAGGAGGAGGAAGAAATGGAAATCAGGTGACCCATGTGACATCCCACAAGCACAATTCAGATGTGTTTACTAGAGAACCCCCCCCCCTTATGCTTATGAGACAATGCTGAGTTGACCCCCTGATAATTCTAACACTTGCATGGACTGAACCATTATAGTTTAAAAAAACCTATGATTTATGACACCATTGTGTAAACCCCATAAATTGTGGCTTATTCAGAAAATTCTAGTTAAATAAAATCTAGTGTGAAAAGTGAATAAGGTTTGTAATCATAATAATAATTTTAAAAATGCTCACAAGGTGAACTGATGGGAGAACTGAGCCACAAAGAGGGAGTGAATCTAGATCGACTTTCTCCCAACCTGGTGCCCTCTGAATCCGTTGGATTCAGACCCCATGTTTCCTAGCTCACACAACCAAATTCCTTCATCCACCAAGTAACCATTTGACTGGAAAGATGTAGAGCTGAGTGGTAGAACATGTTCCTTATGAGGAGAAGGTCTTTGTTTAAACCAGGGTTTCTCAACCTTGGCAACTTTAAGGCCTGTGGATTTCAACTCCCAGAATTCCCCAGCCAGCCTGGCTGGGGAATTCTGGGAGTTGAAGTCCACAGGCCTTAAAGTTGCCAAGGTTGAGAAACACTAAACCCCAATGTTGTTGCTCAGAGGGACTCTCAGATAGCAGGGCCAGGAAACACTTCTCCAGCTTTAGACAGCCTCAGACCTTGGACAGCTGCTTCTCATCAGGACCAGGGCTAGTGTCAGACTCAAGATGACAGCAACCAGCCTGCCCCAACTGGTGCCACCCACCAGATTGGTTATACTAGAATGGCCCTCATGCCAGCCAGCTCATCAATACTGGCACTGGATGCCAGACATCCAGGAGAAGGTCAAAGGCATTCGGAGAACCCCAGTTCCAACCACAATCAGTTTAGGGATTGACCTTGCAGTTCAGCTGTCAATGCCCTAGGTTTGGATGCAAGGGCTTCTGATGTAGGAGATGGCACCATGCCTGGGAAGTGGAAGGCAGCTGCCTCCCGTTCTCTCTTGTCTTCTCACATCCCGAATTGGTGGAGTCCTACTGAGTCCAACATCTTTCTTCCCATCCATCTCTCTATCTCAGTCGGGTCTGTTGCCTTACCTGCTTGTCCCAGCCGGGGCATGGCTGGGCTATGGCACACGAGGCGCCTCAGGGTTCGCCTCTTCTGCCGCTGAACCCTTGCTCGGGGGAGAGAAAGGAAGCGTCGACCCCGGGGCTGGCAAACCAAGCACCCGCCGGACCCCCGCGCTTCCCTGGGCAGCTCCATCACTTCGAGTTCTTTCTCCGCCGCCGCCGGGCCCTCCTTCGCCCCTTGAGCACCTGGGGCTGCCGGAAGTGGGGTGTAATCCCTGCAAAACGAGGGGTCCCCCCGCTCAGTGCATTGTTATTTGCGGCTCTCACCGCTCCCCACCCCCGGCAGGCACACACATGCACACACCTACGGTTTCAAGAGGTTTCAGACCGGCTTGCTATTGCGAGGACACAGGAAGGGGCTGGAGCAAGCTGATGGTGGTGGTTGGGATTTGATGCTGAGGGGAGAGGAGGGGGAGGCGGGGAGGCGGGGAGGCGGAGGACCATAAAGGAAAGCGAGAGAAGAGCCGGACTCGGGCTGGTGGGACGGGGCTGCCTCCTCTCTGCCCGCGGACTCCGGCTGCCCCCCTCGCATATTGCAAGCGGGGAGCTCCCCGGTCCCCCTCCGCGTCCCCCAAGGCCGGGAGCTGCGCCAAGACGGCCCGGAGGGAAGACCTCGGGCCGGGAGGCGAGAGACTTCCTCATTGTTTGCAGGGCTCGGATCGAGATCCTCGGGGGACCTGCAGCCCGCGGGGCTCCGGAGCGAAGAGGGCAGGTAGGGGAACGCCTCGAGGAGGAGAGGAGATCCGCGGGGAGAGACGAGGGAAGCGACGCGCTCCCCAAAGAGCAGCCTCCGGTCTTCGCCCGCTCCCCGCCCCCTCCACAATTCTCTCTATCCGCCCCCCGGGAACGGGCGCAGGGCGGCGGGCGGGGGGTGGTGGCGGCCGATCAGCACTTCAAAGAAAGGGGCGGTGGGAAAAGCCAGGATCGGGATGGGAGGACCCTGGGAAACTCTGGCAGTAGACCCCGTCAGGTCCCTTCTCCCCGAACCGAACAATGGTCCAGCCCGCCCAAGGGGAATTCGGTCGCCTTCAAAAGTTTCCCGACTGGAAAGCCAGACGCCTAGACGCCCCTCCGCTCGCCGGGCCAAGGTTCCTTTGTGCAATTCTCAGCAATCCTGCCCGACACATGCCTCATACCTGGATCTGTAAAGGCGCTTGGAAAATGTAGGTTTTGCATAAACACCTTAAGGATGCCAACAAGCATTAGGTCCTATTGCTCTAAAACAGTGTCTCTCAACCTTGGCAACTTGAAGATGTGTGGACTTCAACTTCCAGAATTCCCCAGCAAGCCTTGCTGGCTGGGGAATTCTGGGAGTTGAAGTCCACACATCTTCAAGCTGCCAAGGTTAAGAAATGCTGCTGTAAAATGTCTGCTTTTCCAAGTACACTAAAGATGAGCAAGAGAATGAGAGAGAATCCTGGTGTTTACAGAAGTTCCTCTGGGTAGACTTGGATCTCTCTCTCTCTCTGCCTCAGTTTCTCTCCTGAATGAAATGAGAATAAAAAACCACCTACCTCACCATCCTTTTTGATATGGGAAGGACACAGGGGTGACTTAAGGAGAACTAAAGTGATTGAGGATTTAGCCCAGTTTTTTATAGAGGTAGGTAATTACTGTCACTTATTCCCCTTATTAATGAAACTCAGTACAATGAGGAGATAAAAAAATCTACCGATAGTCTCTTTTAGATCAAGAGACTTCGATACCTTTATTCAAACCCACAATAGCCAAGATTGCTATGTGGTTCCTCTGAAATTTTTTTTTACACGCAGATCTGATTCACACACCATGATTAATTGAATGGGATTGGTTTGGTTTTGGCATAGCATGTTGTGGTTTTGTCAATACACGTTGCTCAAGCAAATCATGATTTAGAATATGTGAAGCCAGCCACCTATTTCTGGAGGAAACAACTCTTGTTGAGTGCTGGATAATCTCCTTTTCTTCCGGGCATATTAGTTCACTAAAAAAATCTGTAATTGTCAATGATCGCTTGCTTGGCATTTTCAGAATTATTCAGAGCCAAATGCCTTTTAGAAAATACGGTATTTTGGAGTGGGCCTTTGGAAATATGGAATTCAATATATAGGGTTGATATACATAGATACTTATACACACAAACAAGCTATGATTTGATTGCCTGATGCTCTGCTTTTTAAATTCCACTGTGTGAGAATCAAAGGAGGGAGAGTGAGGTTTGGGGAGCGTTGGTTGGTCGTTTCTAACTCCCCTGCATCAGGCAGAGAATAAAGAGTCTTGAATGGGATGTGCCAGCTTGCTTTGCATGGCCACTGGCAGTCTCCACTATTGAAGATGCTTCTTCATAGGCTTCTTGCTATGGTGTTCATTATCCAGGCATTTCCTTGTATGCTGTTTTGTTGCTTAGCAAACTGCTTTCTTCAAATCAGGATAGTCCTTCATTAAAAGACTGAGGAGCAGTTGCCGAGTTTTCCGATCTAGGAAAGATGTAGGCAGGTTTGTTCATAGATACCTTGATTTCTCATTGCTCAGTTCTCAAGGCTGATCAGAATGAATGAAATCGCTGTGTATGTCATCACTTGAATTGATAAGGAGCTTCCACCTGCAATGGTTTATTTGCAGTTGTCATCACTTGATGGCTGACTGGACCAGCACAAGGTCCATTCATGGCTTAGGGACTGCTTAAAGAAGCCTGCTGCTTCCCTTGATGTGTTGGACTGCTATTCCCTTCCTTCAGGCTGGCTGGGAATTAAAGGAGTTGTTGTCAAGACATCTAGGAAGCACTAGATCGAAAAGGCTGCTACAAGTCTAGGAAGATTGCAGATCTGTTCCTCAAAGTGGAATGTGATACCATCAGAAGGTCAAACCTGAGCTAGGATACAGCCGGATCTATCCCTAAAAAATAGCAACTTCATCTCGCAGGGAGTTAACCTGAGGTTGTTTTAGCCCCTCTGGCCCCTTCCAGCTTCCAGGAACCAGGTCAGGATTTCCACAGCATCCCCAGTTCAGTCTGGGGTGGCAATGTGTAGGTGAGTATCATTAATAATCCTGAGGACACCGCATCCCAAATCTCACACCGCTCCCAGCCACAGAAATCAGGGCAGGGGTCCAGCTTACAGGAGGCAGAACTCAGGCCTCAGAGGACCCTCAGGCATTGCCAGATTCACCTCATTAGACTCTGCCCAAGTGGAGCCCACATCTGTGTGAATGCAAGCAGTTCAACCTGCCAAAAACTCTCCTAGCAGCCTGGTCACTTTCTTGCTAGGTAAAATATGATATCTACTTCAACATTAGTGATGATTATGAACAGACTGAGGATAGGATCTCTTTCAAGCACATTCAGAGTTCAAGGAAGTAGCTCTAGGATTATCCTACCTCCGTAAATAACTACAACAGAGCCAAGTGAGTTCTTGGATGAAAACGAAAAGTTAGAAATTGTATTTAAAAAGGGAGTCCTGACTTCCAGCTGAGCATTATTGCTGTTGCTGTTATTGCATTACCCTGGTTATTAGCAATTGCCGGAAGAGGAGATTGTATGTGTCAATGGTGTGAACAACATTCTTCTTGTTTTAGGAGCCAGTAAATTGTCTGCAGGTGGCTGGGGACTGAATGATGGAGAATCAGTGGCTAATGGTAGATCCTAAGCAGAAGCCTGTTTACAAAGAAGCTCACCAGCAGACCTGTGAAACTCTAGTGGCACTGAGTAAATATAAATTTATTTACTTATGATATGTACAACTTGCTTTTTCTTCAAGAGCAGCATCCATGGTTATCCCTGTCCCCTACCTTTTGGCGGTAAGGGTGGCATAGTGACAATACTTCTCCACCCTTATTGCATCCACAGATAGCTCTCCGGCAGCTTTGTTTCAGGTGACACATGTCCTTTTGGGTAAGGAGGGGCTTGGAGATCCTCTTACAGGGCCATGTGGAAGAATTTGCTCAGCGTCTGTCAGATAAAATCATTTGCGGTTGGATGCCGGCCTTGTTGCAGGTCCTGGGGAGGGGATGCCTGGGGCAGAGTCTTGCCCTGTTATCTGGGAACAGTTTGAACCTGTTGGGCCTGAGGAAGTGGACAGGGTCCTCATGACTGTGAGCTTGGCCACCTGCTCTTTAGACCCAGGTCCGTCCTGGCTAACTAAAGCTGCCCAGGGGGTGTTGCATGGGTTCTAATGGTGAATTCTTTCTTGGGTGAGGGGGCTGTTCCTCCACCTCTTAAGGAGATGCTGGTTCACACCCCGCTCAAGAAAGCATTGCTAGATCCCACCATACTGGACACTTTTTGTCCAGTATCTAACTTCCCCTTTTGGGGGAAGGTGGTTGAGATCATGCAGCAGCTGCAGAGGACCCTGGATGAAGCAGATTACCTGGACCCCTTTCAGTCAGGATTTGGGCCTGGGTATGGGATGGAAATGGCATTGCTGTGCTTTTTACACATCAAATATAAGAACTGAATTGGATACTCAGTCATACAGTATATCTCTGCCCCTGGTGAATTAAGTGATACTGTTGATGTCCTATCCCGGTTCCTGGGGGCTGTGGGGGCCTGGCTGGGGAACTACAGGCTTTGGCTGAACCCTGGCAAGACTGACTAGCTTTGGGTTTTAGGGCCTTCCAATTCTGGCACTTTGCCATCTTTGGCACTATTGGGTTACACTGCCCCAAACAGACCTGGTGTGCAACCTGGGGCTCCTCCTGGACTTGTGACTCCTGCTCCAGGAGCAGGTGGCAGTTGTGGCTAGGAGGGCCTTTGCATAGCTTTGTGTTGTGCACCAGTTGTGCCCATCCCTGGATCGGGAGGCTCTGCTCACGGTCACGCATGCCCTACTCCTCTCCCGAGTGGACTACATTGGGCTGCCCTTGAAGAGTATCCGGAGGCTTCAGCTGGTGCAAAATAAGGCAATGCAGGCAGTTATGTGTGCTCCTGAAACAGCACACACTACACCTCTGTGGTGCGAGCTGCATTAGTTGCTGGTTTGCTTCCAGGTTAAATTCAAGATGCTGGTTTTGACTTCTAAAGCCCTCCATGGCATGGGGCCGGGTTATCTGAGGGACTGCCTCTTCCTAATCATGTCTGCCCATCCCATCAGGTCTGGCAGAAGAGGCATGTTGTGGGTCCTGTCTGTTAAGGAGCTACATTTGGGAGACAGACCTTTTCTGCCGTGGTGCCCGCCCTGCGGAACATCATTCCCCCCAAGATGAGACTGGCCGCGTCCTTGGCAGCCTTCCAGAAGTCCCTCAAAATGAGGCTGTGTCAACAGGCTTGGGGATCTCAACGTTATGGAGAATTTTTGCAATGGGTACACTGTAATATTGAAGATGCTCTTTCAGTCTTTCTTAACAATCTGGATGTTTTTATTATGGAATGTTTTAATGTCTGTTTTTCTATGGTTGCTTTTTATTGTATGCCACCCAGAGTCACATTTGTGAGATGGGTGGCTATATAAGTGAAAGGAAAAACAAATAAGTAAATAAATACATATTTGGGGCTGGGAGAGCCCAGTGGGTGTGGCACTGATGCAAAATGGGCAGGGCCAGGAGCTGATTTTCATTTAGTTTTCTTTGTGCGAGTGGCTAGAAGTTTTGTTTTCTAGCTTGTGTTAAGCCTACCCAAGGACTGGCCCTATAGGTTTTGTGGGTTTCCCACCTTAAAATGGCAGGAGATTCAGCCACCAGTTTCCAGCAACTATAATTAGAGAAGCCATATTAAAGAAGCTGCTTGCCTCTGAATTAAAAGTTCTGTATGCATATATGAATTGGCAACAGCCTGGAAGCCAGGATGACATACAGTTTGTCAGCATAATCAGCTTGGAGCCAAACCTAAGCAATAACTACGTATAACCCACTAAAGCTCAGAATTCCTCTAAGTGTTCAGCTGACCAGCCTAGTTTCCTGCAGATGTGTTGCCTGGCAGTTCTGATAATCCTGAGACAGAGCAGACACACTAGTTCTCTAACGTGTTTGGAAGGCATCCGTTTGGAGAAAGCTACGAGAGACTATTACTGGGATTGTACATATTAAACCATCTTGTAATTAGTAGGTTTATGGGTAAGCATGTTGTGTAAACCTGGCCCATCATTATGTCAGAGGAGTGATACATTTCCTCTGGATGGACAAGGAGCTGGTCCCTGGATTGATGTCAGAAACAACAGCTAAAGAGGAGAACAGATCAAAACGAAGGATGGAATTCAGCAACCCAGCAAAGCTAATTGGTGTATTTTGTTTTTTCCTCTTCAAGCAGGATCTCCAAGTTCCAAACCCAGTGAGATTTTCTTGGTGAAAGAGGAAGAGGAGTCTAGCATCCTGGAGCCAAGAATAGCCAGCTTAGGTGAGGAGAGGAGTGCACGAAGGTAGCAGGTCTCAGCTTTTCTCTTCAACGTGCCTTCCTCCACACTTCACTGGGTTGGTGGAATATGAACCTTAACTCCATTTATGCTCCAACCTTACAGGGATCAAGTCAGTGGCCTTGAGCTAGATTTAGGCAAGAGTGCAAAGGGGAATTTCTCCATTCTCTGGCTGGGGAATTCTGGGAGTTGAAGTCCACGTATCTTAAAGTTGCCAAGGTTGAGAAAAAGTGTGTAAGATGAAGGAGGTACCTCGTTCACTGTGGTCTGTTTACATGACAGTAATCTGAATGAGAATTGAAAAGTCACGATGCAGGCCTTTCCTTGCAGCTGATCCCTTTATCCTTTTGTAACCACAAAGTCTCTGAGCAAGGCCAGAGAGGGGAAAGGAGGTGGTTGCCTGCTTGCTAGGGTATAATACAGTGTGAAAAAGGCAACCATGATTTAGAGGCCTTAGCAATGGAAAGCTGAGATTTAGAGGAACCTAAGAGAATAAACACTGATCCTATTCTCCAGGCTTTGGCCCTCCCTTCAGTGCATGGACTAGCCATTAGTGGACAGCTGAATGGAGCAGAGCTTAACACAGCAAAAGATGCACACAGAAAAAGAGTATTATCTTAAATAGCATCAGTGAGCATATTAGAGAAATATGGGTTATTGATCTTACACACTTAGCCCACCCAAGCATAAAGAATTACACACTTAGACAAACTGGGTTCAAAAATAAGTAAAAAGAGTCTTACTGATTTATCTGGTTCAGTTACATCCATCTTCGGTAGAAAAATGATGTTTCCTTCTTTCTTCTGTTCCCTAAACTGAATTGAACTCTTAGCCCTCATTGCTGCTAAGAGCTACATGCAGAAAGGGGAAAACCCCTGAATTCTAGGCCCACCACATGGCCCCAAGATGGAGAGAGCTGCAAAAGCATGCTTCTTCCCAGAAGGTAGAAGAAGGAGGAAGTGAGACAAAGGAATGTGGGAGGGGCAACAAACAGCTTCCTCCAGAAGCACATAGAGAATTTGCATCCTAAAGTGAACTCATCCATATGCTGATGAGGCATGCTGATTTGCTGGGAACTCCAGCAATTGGAAATGATGGCCCTTTGTGTTTTCTCCCTACCAGGTGAGGGGCTAGGCAGTGAAGAAGAGGAAGAGAGTGAAGAGGAGGAGGTCCCACCGCAGCGCCGACCGGAGCTGCTAAAGCTGGACGCCAGGATGGTTTCTGGGAATTGCCAGAGCCTGCGCTGGAGGGTGGTGCAGCCATCCGGCAGCGGCCAGGTCCTGGCAGGGCAGGGGCCGCCCATCCTTGTTCTGCAGAAGGGCTACGAGTGCGAGGACTGTGGGAAGGTCTTCAGCTGCAGCTCGCACTACAGCAAGCATCGGCGCACGCACACGGGTGAGCGCCCCTTCCGTTGCGAAGACTGCGGCAGAACCTTCAATGTTAGCTCTAACTTATACAGGCATCAGCGGGCACACGCCAGCTCCAGTGCCTCCCCAGGGACGCCCTCCCCCACCCTGCTGCCCACTCGGGGCCTGCCCTACCAGTGTGCCGAGTGTGGGAGGTGTTTCCGCCGCAACACGGAACTGGTGACCCACCAGCGGCTGCACACGGGCCGGTTGCCCTTCCAATGCGGTGACTGTGGCAAGAGCTTCTCCTGGAGTTCCCATTTTGCGCGGCACCTGCGTATCCACACCGGGGAGAAGCCCTACCCCTGCACCGAGTGCGGCAAGCGCTTCAGCCGCAGCTCCCACCTCTACCGGCACCAGCGCACCCATGGTACCAATGCGGCGGCCAACGTGACCCGGGCCTACATCTGCACCTACTGTGGGCGCAGCTTCAGCACCACACTGCACTTCGACCAGCACCAGCGGACCCACCGTGGCCGCAAGCCCTACAAGTGCACCCTATGCGGCAAGGCCTTTGCTGACGGCTTGGCCTTGGTGAAGCACCAGCGCCTGCACCTGACTGGGGGGGACCAGAGCCACCAGTGCTCTGAATGTGGGCAGAATTTCGGGGGGCGGTCCCAACTGGCCCGCCACCGCCGGCTCCATGGCACTGCTGACAAGCCCTTTGGCTGCGGGGAATGCGGGCAGAGCTTTGGCACGCGCGGCCAGCTGGCTCAGCACCGGCGGCTCCACATCTCTACCGATAAGCCCTACCACTGCGGGGAGTGCGGGCTCAGTTTCACCTGGAGCTCGCACTGGGAGCGCCATCGGCGCATTCACACAGGCGAGAGGCCCTACTCCTGTGGGGACTGTGGCAAGCGCTTCGGGCGCACCTCCCACCTCTACCGGCACCAGCGCACCCATGCCGGGGGGCAGCCCCATGTCTGCCCTGACTGTGGCAAAAGCTTCAACAGCACCCTGCATTTCCAGCGCCACCAACACGCCCACCACCTCAGCCCAGACACCACTCAGCTCCCTGCCCACTCATGTGGGAATTGTGGCGAGCCTTGTGCCGATGCCTCTGCCTTGCTCAAACCCCCGGGCATGCACGCGGATGAGAGGCTGTACCCCTGCCCCCAGTGTGAGCGGCACTTCTGTGGGACCCCATGCCTTTACCGGCATCTCCGAGGTCACGCCCACCGGGCAGAAGAGACAGTCCTGAGACCGGCCTCCCCAGTGTATAAGGAGGTGGAACCATGCTAAGGAGAGGAGGGGGTAGAGAGGAGTCCACAGTTTTGCCAGTGCACAGGTGGTGCTCCAGGCTAGAATTCCCCAGGCATCGAGGCCCAATCCAAAGTCCAATGGAAGTGATCCTATTCAGATGGGAGCCTATCACATAGTCAAGAAAGAAACCATGGTCGTTATTCATCAAGGGTAGATTTGGGGTTTGGAATGAAACAATGAGGAAATCCTACACAGCCTGCCGGAGCTCAGCTATCAATGCTGACAATTAATTTGCCTGACTGATTCAGGGGGTAATATAGGGATCTTTGGGTTATCCAGTAAGTTTGTGATAAAGATGGGAGTAGGCCTGGCTAAAGGAAGAAGTGATTGATAGCTATAACATTCCAGTTGGAGAAGGGACAGGAACCTGTCTAGCACTATAGAGGTGTACTTATAATCTAACAATTCTGGCCGCCACAGCATTTAGCCATATCTGGAGGGCATCAGGTTGGGGGAGGCGGATACAAAATCAACTGATACCATATTTTATCAAGGCCAGTCTATGATAGGTTGGCTCCTCCCATGGAAAGTCCAGATGGCACCATCCCTCCCACCCTCAGTAGCAGAGATTTTTCTGCACAGCCATCTGCAGTGAAAAGGGGCTCAGGACTGCCCAGGCAGAACATCTTGATGACCTGCACCCAATCTTCTCAGGTCTCCAAACGGGCCACTGACACACCACATCCAAGGTGGGAGCCTCATCTTGTCTCATAAGAGCAGCCTCTGCAATGCTGGGCCAGAGCTGTCCACTGTAGCTCTCAGAAACACAACCTTGGCATCACATGTGCTGTGACCAATCAGTTTTGTGAGGATAAATGGGCAAAAGTATCGTATTCATGCCCAAGGATTTGCCCAGGCCCACTCTTCCTTGTGCTCTAGTAGGGAGTCATTTAAGGGGACAGATAGCGTCACAGCAGAAGCTTTACCTATACAACTTTTCCCTGCAGCTAAACTATGATATTACGCAGAACTTATACTGCAGGCTACTGCTAAGCGACAATAACCTTAATCAAGGGCTCAGTACAGTACAGACTTCCCAGTTCCTGAGCAATAGGGATCTGTCTGAAATGCCACCACCCTTGATCTTTGCAGAAGTCAACTCACCAGCGTGGTCACGATTAAGGCCTGGGAGATACCTGCAGCAGAATGAAATGACAATCCTGGTGTGGTAGAACAGATGGTGTCATTTCAAAGAATAAGTGGGGGAGTCACATTTTGTTAAGTTCCCCTGCAGCTGGGGTGTCTGCAAGGTGTGGTCAAAAGACCAAGGTAGCAGCTGCGATAGCACAATCAAAGTTCTACCTGATTTTTATGTGTATCGCATGTTGCACATAAAAAACAACAACAGGCAAAGCTTTCATTTCATGGTCATGGCTGCCATCCTGACCTTTTTGACTATGCCCTGAGGATACCCCTGCCCTTCAGAAAATATAAAACACAGCATTGAACAAGCTGGGATGGAAATAGGGTCTCCAGTCTGCTACCTTTTATCCCAAAGAAGCATTTATATAGGGCAGGCACATTCATATAAGGCCCTCTTCCAATTATAGACTGAAAATTCTACTTGTGGACAAGTCCTGATAAAATGGTCAAGCTACACACAGTTTGGTAGGATATTTAGTCCAAACAGTGACCTTTCCCCTCATTGTTCCAAATCTCCAACTCATGCCTCTTCGTTTGACTTTGGCTAGTTGTGCTGTGAATTTTTGGTAATCTTTAATTTAATAGCAGCCTATCAATGGACCTCAACAGGTAAATATAGCCAATCAAATTTTGCAACCATCTGAAATACAGAAACCTCATGAAAAGAACTAAAAGGCAGTCCAAACTGTATCTGTTCTCCTTCCCTTGCCATAACATGCTGGATTTGGGGAAAATTATATTTACAAAATGGATGATATTAAGCTACAGATTCCCCCAATTTACATAATATTGTTTGTGCATCTGGGATTTTCTGGAAAAACTCTTATGTGATTGCTCAAAGTTGATACCAACCTGGTGGCACGTAATCCATCAACCAACCCCATTTGGGATAGCATTTGCGCTATTTATCCTGAAACTTGCCCCCACTTACCAGAAGGTTCTCTTCTGGGTCATCTATATTTCAAAATAAAACTAGTTAAATTCCTACCAAGCTTTAAATACATTAAAATACAGGTACCGATCATGGCTGTTGTGTCAAAAGAACTTTCAAAGCCTAGATATAAATATAATCTAGACACACAACAACATATGCTAAGAATGGAACATGCTGTATTTCTTAACACCAGAGTTGTGGTGCCATCAGTTTAGTGAAAATTAAAATTACAATGAGCAAAGATAGGCTAGTTTTCCATCTTAGGGGATTTTACTTACCAGGATTTTTTTTTTAAAAAATCACCCATCCCCTACTTAAACAACCAATTTTTCTACCTCATCCTGCTGTATCAATGGACCCAAAGCCACTGCTGATCAAATCCTGGCAACCAACTCTAAACTGCAATTATGAACCTTCACCAGTTGCTGGTTTTGCTTTACTTCATGACAGTCCCAACTATTCATAGGGATAGATTTACATGACATTTAGAGATACACCATCAGCATAAAACGGTGAAGGTTTCTTGGACTGGACTACAAGGGATTCCATCTTCGAATGTATTTCCTAAATATAAAGAATATACATGCAGAATTTTAGACCCAGTTAGAAAACATGGGTCAAATTCTTCCTTGCTATCTTAACTTCTGTGTACAGAGATTCTACCCTGCCCCCTCATCCTCCATTCCCATGAGGGCGTATTCAAAAGGAGCTCCCTTCTGTAGCCCCAAATAGCGTATTTCGGGTTTACCGCTTCATAGAATGAGCCCAGCTTCCTTCTGAGCCAACACTCCAAAAGTGGGTCAAACTATAGAAGGCCATAAGCTAAACAAAGCTGCCTTATAGCGAACCAAATTGTGGGCCCATCTGACACGGTATTCTTTACTATTACTAGCAGTCATCTTTCAGAGTCTTCCTAAGTCCAGTTATTAATATCTCTTGACGAATCTGTTAGAGATTGAACTTGCCCACGCCCTTAGAAGATTTATTTATTCCTTGGTCAATGGACCTTGGGTTGGACTGTAAGGGAGGTCACTGCGGGTGAACAAATTAGACAGAGAAGACGTAGAATGGAATGGTGTTACGATCAAGGGACCATCTGTTCAGTGGATGTGGATAGTTTGTATGATCACACTCCACAGGCCCACTGGAATAACCACAGCAATTCCCCACCAGGACTGTTGATCATGCCTGGTTGATGTTTCACTACTCAGTGCCTCAGATCTGGGAATGGCAACCCAAAGATAAGGAAGGTCCATTAGAACTGGACGGTTTTGATCTGATGCTGTTCAGCTCAAAGGCAGGTAGCCCAACCACCAGAGGCAAAGGCTGCTTTCTATTTCCTGCCTGAAACAGATGCTTGTCTGCATTTTTTGCGCCTGTGGATTGTGCATGTCCCATTTTCATTCCCCCTCTTAGGGAATCTTGGTCTCATTCCTTTTCCTTCCCCACCACTTCATGCTTCCCTTTTCATCTGTCATAGTGTCCTGCTGCAATATCTGGACATACCAAGTTGATCATGTTTTCTAGAGTGCACATTTGCTGTGACTGCCATAGAAACTCCAGTCAAGCCCTCAGAGTCCATTTCTAGATTTGTTAAGACTGCACCATAAGTAAGGGAATGTTCTGGTGCCCAAATGAGGAAACCGAACTGTGATCAGTCAGAAGAGGTTTGAACTGATTTGTTCCTCCTGGCCCTTTCATAGAGCTTTAATGATCAGAGGTCAGCCACAGGAAAACATCTGGGCACAGAATGCTGGCTGATCACTGCAAACCATAGTGTTGTTAAAGGAACAGCTGGGAAAGCCTTACCCAACCTAGCATTCTCCAGATTTGTTGGATCATGCAGGCTGATGGGTGATGGGATCTTTACTCCAGTCATCTGCTAGAGAAGATTGGGCTAGAAGGACTAGTTCAAAAGACTGGGATCCTGTTCAGATTGTCTACCTCTTCATTTTTAAGGGGCGATCCAGCATAGAGGGAATTTAAAGGTGACATATCCGGTTTCCAAAGAAGGGTAATCTCTGTATACTTGATCACCTTGAACAAAGGCAATTTGCTGTTCTGTTCCACTCCATCTTGCTGGGCGTATCATACAATCCCATTTTGATCTGAGAGATCCATTTATATATTTTACTACTCATCCATTCCTGGTACTATTTTAGTATTAAGGCAACTGTAGGAGGAAGCATTGAGGTTGCCTAGCAAGCAAAAGGTTCTTCTCAATTGTTTATAAATTAACCAAGAAGTAGTTTGATTTGAGAGGGGAGGGGGATCCCCTTCTTTCCCCTCCCTCCACAGTGAAATGGAGAATAGCAATATCTGGTGGCAATTTGTGGTGGGAATGGAAATAGAGAACCCGTATTGTTATTTTGACTGCCTCTCCCAGGATCTAAACAGATGTCCACCATTTTCAGGATGGATGACCCTTTCAAAAGGTGCTAGAAATTAGAACCATCACCTTTATGTAGGACGTAGCTCATGCGTAGAAATTGTGTGCCAACTGCAGGCCGTGGTTACTGAGTCCATTGCTCCATGATTGTTTAGCAAGGAGTTGGTGGATTATTGTCCATAAGATGGGGCCGCTCCAATACAGCTGTGTCTGAAATGAGCAGGAATCTGTGTGTGTTGTGAATCAAATAGACTAGGGGAATAAAAATGTTTCAATCAACAAATCTTGTTTTTATGCCAAGTGCAAGTTTTTTTCCTCCCAGAGTTTGTTTGGAAATATGAACATTGCTTTATTTTGTAGCTAAGGCCCTGGCTGGTGGATCACGTCTCCCTGACTGGGTTTGCACATTGCACCAAATCCCAGCTTCTTCAATCATGGTTTGTGGAATAAGCCACTGTAAGCTGGGAGCATACAACATTTAAATAAATAATGATTTACAAACCACGGTGACGAGGTTCACATAGCAGGCTAAGCCAGAACCAAGCAACTTACATCATGGTTCAGCATGCCAACCCAGTCCTATTGTCACAGTCGAAAAGCTTTGATAAACCATTTAAAATCTCCTTACATTGTCTTAAATCAACTTTTTCTCTTGCCCGGTGACGTGTCACACACAGATGTAGGCATTTGCAGACAAAATGGTTCTTGAAGAGTTTCTCATTAGCAAATTGGTTATTCAATTATATGAAACACAAGAAGGTTATCATTCTGCAAGGGTGGGTGTGACCTGCTAAGATCTTCCTCAGGGAACCTACTGTACATACCAGGAGAATCATAAAACGTCTGCCGATAATTGCCTGCTTCACTTCCTAGCTGAACACACAGCTGTTGGATGGGGAAGGGAAGCACAAGCAGGCCAGTAAATGCACAAAAATTTACCTTCCCTGAAATTATTGTTGTTCTGATGGGAAAATGTAGACATCCATAGATTGATCATTAGCAATCAATCACTCAGTCACTGGGGAACCTGTGGCCTTCAAAATACGGCTGAACGACAGCTCCCAGCATCTCAAGAAAGGGATGCGAATTGAAGCATACCCAACCAAGAGTTGCTTGTGTTTGGATCCAGCAAATGGAAACCACTCCCCCCCCTCCCCCAAGAGGCAATGAGTTCCACCATCAAACCGCTCTTCCTGGAATTTAGGCCATTATTCTATTTCTTATACCTGGGAATGACAGAAAGCAGAGTCTGACCTCCTCCTGTGTCATCCCACCCCCTAGATTCATCTTCTCACTGGAGGCATCCACAAGGGGGTCTGTGTGTCAAAAATGTCAAGATGGTGACTGTGACGCCTATAAAAAGGGCAGAGCTTTGATTGCAGCTGCCATCTTGGCTTTCTAATTTTTTAAATTTTATTTGACACCTTCCCCCAAAGGGTGCCCCTGCTTCTCAAGATTAAGAAGTTTCAAGACTTCTGTTTCTCTGAATCCTTCTTAACGTGAGGAGCCCAGAACCCTTTTAGGTTCTCCAGACAAGAAACACAACCAGGAGCATCAGCACTATCTTTATGGTAAGTTGACATTCAACAGAATCTTGCAAGACTTAAAGTATTTCTCCCCTCCTCTCTTCTTTAGCCTCTGGAAAACTAGGGAGGGTCCCTTCTGAAAGTCTTTTCCCCCCACCTGTGGACTGAGCGGCCTCTTATTCCCACTGTTGCTCTGGCTGTGGGTCTTGTCTCCCAAGGTCATTCCCACATACCATCACAGTATGATACTTGAGGTGGGGCCTTGCTAACACAAAATAATAACAACTAATATTAATTCCCCTAAATGTGCCTACAATTGTGTTTTCTTTTCTTGTAGCCATATCACCGTGCTGACTCTGGTAATAAGACTCCATCTTTAAGATTCTCTTTACAGGCATCCTTATTAATCCTCAAAGGACTATTGCATTCAAGGCCATCTAGTCCAGCCCTCTGCTCTGTGCTAGTAGGACAGGCTTGAAAGCAGCTACAACAATCCTGAGCGGTGTTGCTCTTGATATTTTGGGCCAGATCTTACCGGCTGCCTCTGGATCTGCCTTCTGGAGCAGCCAAAACCACCTCTCTGTCATCTTCTAATGGCACACCCTTTTGTTGTTTGAAGCTATTTTGTTATCTGAGTTCTGAGTCATCCTCACCCTATCCGCCTTTTTCCGCCATTCCCCATCATATCAAGGTGAAAAAAGGGGGCATTTCCACACAGACACTAAACCAAGAGGCTGCCAGAAAAAGACGGGTGGGGGTGGCGGGGCGTGTGGATGCTGCTGCGTACAGCGGGCAAACCAGACGCGCGCGTGGCGGGGATATTTTCGGCAGCACGTGGGCAAGATACCCAGGAAGCCAGCAGAGGGCTCCGGCTTGCCGATTTTCAGACCTGGGGGCTGCGGTCTTCCCACCCACCTCTTTCTTTCGCCGGCTATATCCGGGGTTGAGCTTCCTGGGTCTGGAGGTGGCGGCTGAAACCCTGGTGATCAGGGCGTCCCACCTCCCCCTTGGGTCCCCCGCGTCCTCCCGTGAGCGAGGTCGCCAGGCTTAGAAGCGGCTGCAAACCCCGGAGCAGGACGTGGCGCCGGCGGCGACTCCGCGTCCGTGGTCATCGACCCCCGGACAGCTGGAAACTCCAGACATTAGGAGGAGGAGGCTGGCGATTCGAAGGCAAAACCCGGTCCCATCTGGGAGAGAGGGGGAAGAACCGAACGGGGGAGCCAAAGGACGGAGCCAAAGCTGGAAGCCGACTGACTGAGGGCGAGGCCCACGGAATTCAGGGGTGGACCTTCAATGGAAAGCGCAGTTTCCTGGAGAGCTCCTTGCACGATCCGACCGCTCATCTGCCTCTTCCTTGGTTCCCCCAGCGGTCAGCCACGACCCTTCTGGATATGCACCAGCGGCAGGTCAAGGCAGCCCACTTTTTTCTGCTGGAGGTCCCCCACCACTGATTTCAGAGGTAGCTTGCCTCTGGATATGGAAGTTCTACACGGCCGTCCTGACAGGGAGCCATCGAAACACCCCCATCTTCCGTTCTACGTTAGTGGCCACCACCGTCGCCTCCTGTCAGTGTGAATTCCGTAAGTTGATTCTATATCGCGTGTAGAAACGCTTCCTTTCACTGGCCTTCGAGTGCTTGCCAGGTCCTTAAGATGCATGGGTTGGCCTTCACAGTCCCTGGTTTCTCCGTTCCTCCAATGTGGGCAGCTTTCTCAGGATCTACAGCAGCCTTCTTCCAACTACTACTCTGCCCATCAGCCTTTCCCTCGCTGGTACCTTCCACAGGAGGTGGGCCTGCAATGCTTAGGCTGGGTTTGCCAACAAGCTTAAACTAGGTCAGCTAAAAACCCATCATCTGTATGTGTACATGTTCAGCTTAGTTAGTGTTAACCATGGTTAGTTTTGCAGTGGCTTAACGTGTTGTGCAAACCCAGCCCATTTGTTGATGGTTGAATGTATTCTGCACACCCAGAAAATGTGTAATGGGTGTGTGGAAGCTCAGCTTTAGGATTCCTACCCACACAGGCAAAGAAGAATCTGGGGAAATGCAGTCCCAACACATCTGGAGAAGGCTGTTGTACCAATCACTGCCACTGCAACTAGGCGGCCACCCATTTAAGATCACTTAATTCAGGGGTGGAAACATCTGGTGTTCCAAGTATGGCTGAACTTAACTCCCTGCAGCCCAGCCAGCATAGCCCTTGATCAGCAACATCTGGCTTTCTTTTATCTCACCTATTATGGAATGGTAAGATGGAGCTTGATTTTCTTTTTTGTTATACATCCAGCTAAAAAATGAAGACAATCCTGTAAAAAGTTGCTCTCACATTTTGGGCTGGGGGGGCAGTATCAGATGTTAAATCCTTGAGAGTGAAGGACATTCTACAAACTTTGTACAGACCAAGTAGAGATGCTAAGTTAACCTTCCCCAGCCTGGCACAGCCTGGCACTTAATAGGTGTGTTGGCACTACATCTTCCAGAATGTCCAGCCAGTGTGCCATTCCAGAATACCAGAATATTGGCTGGGAATTCCAGAACCTGCAGCCCTAATACATCTACAGGCTGGCCAGGTTGCAAAAGGCTGTTCTAAGTGCAAAGAACCTGGGTATGGTGCTGGCAGATAATTTGATACAGCTCTGATCTGTTTTAAGTGACATAAATCTGGGGGGTGGGAAGACTGTTAGATGGGAAGTTTTTTGCTTTCCCTGCTAGGTCAAGGGAGTGTGTGATGAGCATAGGAGGTGGGGAAGGAAAGACGAAGGGTCAAGCACATTACATGGCATGTACAGCTGAATTTACATGACATGCTGAGCCATAGCCTGGATTGGGCCCATATGCAAAGCTAAATTTTTGCTTTATGGTTCAGTATGTTGTGTGAACCTAGGCAACAGGGTTAGTTCAGTAAAGCATGGTTCAATTAACCACTGGTTGGGAGGTGTGTGAACAGAGTCATAATGTTTTTCGTCTAGCTGCACTTCAGTGTGCTGTGTAAGCACATCCACTGTAATTGATTCGGTAAACAAAGGGTCAGCAAAATATGGTCTTGTGCAGCATAGTGAGCTGCTATCTGCAAGGGTCAGACCAACTTTCTAGGAGTGTTTCCCAGAGCTTCATTTTTGCCCTTACAGGTAGTCCTCACTTAACAACCATTTGTTTACTGATGTTCAGACTTACAACGGCACTTAGAAATGACTTACAACCGGTCCTCACACTTACGACTGTCACAGTGTCCCCATGGTCACATGATCACAATTTGGGTGCTTGGCAACTGGTTCACATTTATGACCGTCACAGTGTCCGTGGTCACATGACTGCCATTTTCGACTTTCCCAGATGGCTTCTGGCAAGCAAAATTAATGGGGAACTGTGTGATTTGCTTAATAACCAATTGGTTCACTTAATGCCTGCAGTGATTCGCTTAAGGGCCGCTGCAAAAAAGCTTGTAATGTCAGATTCGCTTAATGACTGCTTCACTTAGCAACCAAAATTCCGGTCCCAATTGTGGTCGTTAAGTGAGGAGTACCTGTATTCCCTCATGGAGGAGAAAGGCCATTTGTACTCAGAGACCCTGGTGTCCAGGAGCAAATTCCTGCCCCTCGTGACTCCTGCAGCCCAAGCCTTGAAGCTCCTCATCTTCAGCTGCATAACCCAATCATGCTTCACACAACAGGCTTCTCTCCATCCTGCCGCGTGGCTCAGCATGCATGTTGTCATTTCAGGGGTGGTGATATTTGCAGAAGTACCAGTTCATCAACATCATGCAGGAAAACTATGAGAATGTGATCTCGCTGGGTAAGTATTCTGTCATCCACCAGGATGTTTGCTCTGGCTATCTCCCCGGACTCTGTTCCTAACCTTAAAACCATATTAATCCATTGTTCCAATTTTCCCCCAAAAGATGAATTTTGGACATGGTCAGCCTCTTTCCTTATCTAGAGGAAATGGATAAGCCGTGCTTAACATTTGTGCGGTGGGGAGGGGGTGTTGATTAAGGGATGCAGTGTAGCCATACTGCATAATGGGCAAGACTTGGTTTATGGGGGTGGGAGAGGGAGTTTTCTTGGTTGTTGTTAAATTGTGATATACCTATCTGCTTCCCACCAAAATGGCAGCAATCATGGTTGGAAGATGAGAGCCAGTTTGGTCTAGTGGTGAAGGCTCCAGGCTAGAAACTGGGAGACTGAGAGTTCTAGTCCCGCCTTAGGACAAAGCCAGTTGGGTGACCTTGGGCCAGACACTCTCTCTCAGCCCTAGGAAGGAGGCAATGGCAAACCACTTCTGAAAAACCTTGCCGAGGAAACTGCAGGGACTTGTCCAGGCAGCCTCTGAGAATCGGACACAATTGAACAGGTTAAAAAATGGTTGGAAGAGACTCTGAGGGCTCCAAAAGGGAAACCCAACAGCCAGCTATGTTGCTGAGGTCAGGGCTGTCCACAGGGGGTGTCACAAAAGTCAAGCTGGTGGTGGCATCTCAACTTATGTGACAACCCCTGTGGACACCCCTGCCTGGGGCTGAAGGTTGCCCATCTAAACCTAACAGTGTTTGCTCTGCATTGCAAAAACTCTGGAGCATCTCAGGATAAATTTATTCCTGTCTTCTGTTACTCACTCCTTCTAACTAGAGCTGCCAGAAGTTGAACTCATGACTGCTTTCCTGCAAAGCCTGTGGACTCACTTAGCTCTGAAGTGGTGTCTTTATGGTTATGGAACCAATGCAGGGTATCATTAGGGCACTGGGCCAGGATCAGGGACCCTCAGGTTCAAAATTCCCACTTGACTGTAGGCCTCACTGGGTATCATTTAGCCAGTCCCTCTTTCTCTCCAACCAATCTCACAGATTTATCACTGTAGGCATAAAATGAAGGGAGTCCCCCGTGTTTGCCCCTTTGAGTTCCTTGATACCAATGCAATCTTCTGACCTGCAACCTCCATTTCTCCCATCTGTAGCAGAGGAAATTGCAATCAGTTGGCCCCGGATAACCGCCTTTGCCGAGTCCCACAGAAGAAGAGGACTGGGGTCTGGTGAGTCTGCAGGGAAGCAGAAGACTCTCCCTGTCTCTGAATAAATGCTCAAATTCCCTGGAATCTGGATTCCTCTTTCTCCTAGGATTTATCCAGTGCGTGCCTAAAACAGCTGGAGGAGGCTTCATTTTATCCTGCAGTTACTATCCTGCAGTTAAGGCCATTTCTGGATCTTATCCATGGAAAAGGGACTCCTTTTCCAGACATATATTTTTGTAATGCCCTCGACCGCTATCACCTGCAACCATCTGCCTGCATTGCTTTTAGGATAGTGTAACTCAGTGTTTCTCAACCTGGGCAACTGGGGAATTCTGGGAGTTGTAGTCCACACATCTTAAAGTTGCCCAGGTTGAGAAACACTGCTGTAACTTGACGCATCTGCTTTTCTTTGTAATAATTCATGGCATTGCTGCTTTTTTATATTTTATTTTTACTGTTGCCAGCCACATGGACACTGTACCTACAGTAGAAGGAAAAGCAGAATACAAACACAAGTAGTATGACTGCAACTTCTCTGACGTAAAGTACTAACACCAGGCCAGTGGATCACAGCAGCAGTTAGATCAGCACAGCTTTTCTGGACTTGAGGCCCTTCAGACATGCTGACTTACAATTCCGATAATTCTCACCCAGCACAACTGTTAGATGCGCTGGCAGGAATTATTGGAGCTGCCGTCCAAGTGGAGAACGTCAGGTAGAAGAGGCTGTGCTAGTATGATGGGCAGGTGGACAAGCACCCCCCAGCATCCTGTTGGTCTTGCATTTGGGTGACACTTGGGAACAAGGTTTGCCAGCTTTATAGCCAGACTTTGTAGCTGTGGCTTTATAAGGCAGCTTGATATCCAAAGCATAAGCCCAGAATAATACTACTAATACAGGTAGTCCTTGCTTAACAACCGTTCGTTTAGTGATGGTTCAGACAACAACGGTGCTGAAAAAACTGACTTACGACCTGTCTTCACACTCATGTCCATCATAGCATCCCCACGGTCACATGATCACAATTTCGGCGCTTGGCAACCAGTTTGCGTTTATGACCGTCACAACGTCCTGTGATCATGTGATCGCCATTTTCTACCTTCCCAGTTGGCTTCTGGCAAGCAAAATCAACAGGGGACCATGTGATTTGCTTAATGCCTGCAGTGATTTGCTTAGCAATCACTGCAAAAAAGGTCGTAAAATTGGATCGGATTCACTTAATGGCTGCTTCACTTAGCAACCAAAATTCTGGTCCCGACTGTGGTAATTAAGCAAGGACTACTTGTAACATCCATGCTGTGAAAAACTTTTCTGGCTGATTTTGTACATGAAGCAGCCATTCAGGCATTAAAGCAATTCAGCAATTTTCCTACATAGATTGGTTGGCAAGGCTGTGTAGGAACTCTCTCTTTCCATTGTGTCTGTCTCTGTGGTGCAGACACGGAGTCTGAGCAGAGCCAAACGCAACAGGCCCAGATGCAAGAGTCCATCACAACTGGCCCGAGTGAAAGCGGGCTGAATGCTGACCTCCGTCGCCAGCTGGGCCTCATCCTGCAGACAGCCGGCAGGAGCCAAGTGGAGAAGATGCTGCGGGAGCTGGTGAAGGAGCAGAGCCAGGAGGGGAAGCACAAAGCAAGGAAGAAGGCACCCAGGAGTCCCAAAGATGAAGGTGGGCTGGTCTTACTGCAGGAGCTGTCGGGACACTGAGAACGAAGCAGGTGATATTGTGCAAAATAACAGGGGGCGCCTATACAGAGGGGGCCAGGGGGGGACAGATGAGGAAAGGAGCATGGCAATGCGACATCTGCTCCTGTTGCGTGCCTCATTTCAATCGGGGTGCAATGCTACTTTCATCCCTTTGATGAAATCCCTTGAAGGCCACTGCTTTTCGATTTGTGCTGGCTGTGTCTACGCTCTCGCTAGCCACATTTATCAGGGATTTCCTACAGTCAGTTCTTAGATCCAAGGAATTCTAAGATCCAAGATCCAGTCCTTAGAAGCTATACATCTAAGTCAGTGTTTCTCAACCTTGGCCACTTCAAGCTGTGTGGACTTCAATTCCCAGAATTCCCCAGCCAGCCATGCTGGCTGGGGAATTCTGGAAATTGAAGTCCACACAGCTTGAAGTGGCCAAGGTTGAGAAACACAGATCGAAATTATCTAAATACTAAGGGCCTAAGTACTGCATCTATGTTATGGCTGTTCTTGCCTTTTGATAAGGAGCAGGTGATCCATTATCTCCCAGATGTTCTTGGGTTCCAGTTCCCATCACTGTTGACAGCTGGACTTGTTGTCTGAGGCTGATTGGAACTGCTGCCCAAGATTACTTAGAGAGCCACAGGACTGCTATCCCTGCTTTTGGCAAGTGGAGGTTGCAAGGAGAAGCACAGTTGTAATGTTGCATGTGGGATTGGCTACCATTATGTGAAACTCTTTGGGGTTCAGCTCCTTCCTTGGGGATACTGGAAGTCAAACCTCTGAGGGTCAAGTGAGTCATACAGCTTAGTGTACATCCTTGTAAGAAAAAGATGGTCCCAGCACACCTTCCTCACACACCACCTGGCCTCTCACCTTCCTGTTTCTATTTCAGCTGCTGAGGAGAATGAAGAAGAGCTGCAGCCAGAAGAAGACAGCTTGGAGAAGGGGGCACCGCCATCAAGGAGGTCTACCAGCCCAGATGAGGGTGGTGCCAGCAGCCATCAGTGCCAACAGGGCCCAGAGAACCAAGAGCCTCCTCAAGACTCTGCAGTGCATCAGCAGGAAGGGAATAATTCCAACAGCCGGAGGCATCTGGAAAACCCTGCTGTGTGCGGGGAGTGTGGGAAGAAAAGCTTGAATGGTGGTGGCCGAGGCCACAGTATCCCCACACCAGAGAGACCACACCAATGTACTGAGTGTGGATGCTGCTTCCGGCAACACTCGATCCTGGCCAAACACCAAAAGATCCACACCAGGGATAAGCCCTACCTCTGCATGGCCTGTGGCAAGCGGTTCAGCCGCAGCTCCAACCTGGCACAGCACCAGCGGGTGCACACAGGGGAACGTCCCTTTCCCTGCCCAGCCTGCGGCAAGGCGTTCACCCAGAAATCGGACCTGGAGCGTCACCAGCGGGTGCACACAGGGGAGCGGCCCTATGTCTGCCAGGACTGTGGGAAGCGCTTCTCGGTCAGCTCCCACCTTGACCGACACAGGCGCACCCACCGGCACAACCATCAGGAGCAGCCTTCTGCAGCCCCCCTACTCCCAGCTGCCCACCACTGTCCTGACTGTGGGAAATGTTTCGGGCACCGCTCTGGTCTCTCTAAGCACCGAAAGACCCATTCCGGGGAGCGCCCGTACCCCTGCGGCGCCTGTGGCAAGCGGTTCAGCCGCAGCTCCAACCTGGCGCAGCACCAGCGCATCCACACAGGGGAGCGCCCGTTCCCTTGCGGGGACTGCGGGAAGCGGTTCATCCAGCGCTCCGACCTGGAGCGCCACCAACGCGTGCACACCGGAGAGCGCCCCTACACCTGCGCGCAGTGCGGCCGGGGCTTCTCCGTGAGCTCCCATCTCGACCGGCACCAGAGAGTTCACCAGGCCCAAGCGGCGGCCGTCGCCGCCCACCGTTGCCCCGAACACGTTAAAGGCGTCCTCCTCGGCAGCGGGGCCAAGCCGGGCTCGAAATCCCCGCTGTGCGGCGGCAAAGGGCGCCTCCCGCGCAGCAGCCGCTGCTTGGACTGCGGGAAGAGCCTGAGCAAACTGCCGGCTCAGCCCGCGGAGCCCGCGGCGGAGAAGCCCTACCGGTGCGAGGGCTGCGGGAAGGCCTTCGCCCAGCGCTCGGCGCTGATGAAGCACCAGCGGATCCACACCGGGGAGAAGCCCTTCTCCTGCGGGGACTGCGGCAAGGGCTTCATCCAGAAGTCGGACCTGACCATCCACCGGCGCATGCACACCGGGGAGAAGCCGTACCGCTGCGAGGCCTGCGGCAAGTGCTTCAGCGTCAGCTCCAACCTGCTGACTCACCAGCGCACCCACCGGGGGGAGAAGCCCTACGCCTGCGGGGAGTGCGGCAAGGCCTTCATCCAGCGCTCGGAGCTGACCATCCACCAGCGCAGCCACACCGGGGAGAAGCCCTACAAATGCAGCCTCTGCGGCAAGGGCTTCAGCCGCAGCTCCCACCTGAACCGCCACCGGCGCACCCACGGCGCGGGCGGCGAGCGGGCCTCCTCGGCTGGGCCGGCCCCCTGCCCGTCGCTCGCCCCCGGCCCCCACGAGCCCGCCGCTCCTCCGCCCGCCGGCCCGGTCTTCCCCGCCTCCTTTCCGCCCTCCAGCCCCCTCCCTCCCCCGCCGGCCTTCCCTCCCTCGCCCTCCCCTCTTCCCCTCCCTCCTCTGGAGCTGCCTTGGGCCCTCCCCTTCCCATCCCGGGCTTTCTCCCACCCAGCCTTCCCGCCTCCTGCCCCAAAGGCAGCCCGGGCGCCTTCTCTCATCAACTGACTTCTTCCCTTCCAGCCTGTGCTCTCCATTCCTGCCTAACGCCCCCGTTCATGTCCTTCTAGCGGCCCTCCCGAACTCTCCCCGGTTCCCCTTTTCCTTCTCCTTCCCTGCCAATTGAGCCTCGCTCTCTGTTCCCCGGCCCTGGCTGTGCAGGATGGACTTGGAGAAGAGAAACAGCCTGGAAGGGGGGCGGGTGCGTCGGAGTGAAGCAGGTGGCCGCAGGGCTGCGCAGCACAAAGGGTCCCGGCCCTTTCCTTCTTGCCCTCTGCGTTGTTGTGAGAGGCCGTGTCAAAACTCTCAGTCTTCCCACCAGGACCAGGACCTCCCTGGGTACCAGTGTGGCTGCCGGAGGAGGAAGTTGGCAGCTGCAGTAGCAAGGATCCTGGTAAGCCTTCTCTGGTTGGGGGGCATTAGCAGCTGCCTGATGATGCCCACTTTGAGGCATCTGAACTATCCTTACTCCAGAGCAGGGTTTCTCAACCAGGGTTCCGTGGCACCCTTGGTTCTGTGAGAGGTCACTAGGGGTTCCCTGGGAGATCACGATTCATTTAAAAAATTATTTCAAATTCGGGCAACTTCACATGAAAGAGGCAAGTTTCATTCTTTATATTTTGTTTAAGAACATTGTTAATGCATATACACAGACCTACCCATGAAATGGCTCCCGTTGCTAGTCCCAGCTCCTGCCAACCTAGCAGTTCGAAAACATGCAAATGTGAGTAGATTAATAGGTACCGCTTCGGCGTTCCGTGTAGTCATGCCGGCCACATGACCACGGAACTGTCTACAGACAAACAATGGCTCTTCGGCTTTGAAACAGAGATGAGCACCGCCCCCTAGAGTCGGACATGACTGGACTTAATGTCAAGGGAAACCTTTACCTACCCCTGAAATGAATATCATAATTTTGTAACTTCTGGCCTATATTTCAGCCTGAATGTGCAGGGGTTCCCCGAGGCCTGAAAAATATTTCAAGGGTTCCTCCAGGGTCAAAAGGTTGAGAAAGGCTGCCCAAAGTGAACTGATTTAAATGTCATTACTCTCTTTCTAGCTAACCTTGTCTACACATCTAGCAAGATGAGAAGGAATGACATGGTTAAGTCATGAAGCGGTGCAATGTATTGTCCCCCTCCAGAATTCATGGCAAGGAACCACATTTTTGGGGCTCCCCTCTATGACAAATGCTATGCAGTTGGAAAAGATGAGGAAAAACCAGGTAAGGAATTTTTTCTTGGACATATGAGTTCCTGCCCTGCTATGGGGGGAAGTCTGAATTTGATAGCATCTTTTACAACATTCTGAAGTAGCCCAGCCTATCCTTCTTCTACCCAGAGGAAGGTGTCTGCAGGGAGGGTCAAAAAGTTATGATGGTGGCCATGACTGCAGGGTGGAAGCTCCACCCTTTTCTATGTGCTTTGCAACACAGCTAAAAAAGGAGCAGGGCTTCAGTTGAGTGGCTCCAGCTACCTTGATTTTTTTGACCTGCATGGACACCCTTGTGTCTACCTCATCCAGACCCCATCCTGTTGTGTATGTCATTCAGGCCAAATCCTCAATGCCTTGCAAAGATTTGGGGAAGAGCAGAGATGGGGAACCTGTTGCCTTCCACAGGGTGCTAAACTACGACTCCTAGCAGCCCCCTACTAGCATGGACAATATTGTAGTACAGGAAGCCTGTTGTGTAATTCAGTGATTCCTGAGTATATCTTGCCTCTTTGACCTTTTATGTCAGTATTTCTCAAGCTTGGTCAGTTTAAGACGTGTGGGCTTCAACTCCCAGAATTCCCTAGCCAGCATGACTGCCAGGGAATTCTAGGAGTTGAAGTCCACACATCTTAAAGTGGCCAAGATTGAGAAACAGTTTTATGTCCTCTCACTTCTGGCCTTCTTGTTTTGTCCTCCCCCAATCTTCATTTTGGTGCTGCAGATTATGGTGCATTTATAGAAGGGAAACCAGACGAAGATGCTCTCGGAGGACAGAGAATACAGAGAATACAACACGGTGTTCAGCAAGACTGAGAAAAATGGGACAATTTTGGGCTGGCAGCTGCCCAGGCTAGAGATTCAGGTCCAGCTCCCTCTAGTGGATGTTTAGCAAATAATCTCATGTGCCTTGTCTTCAAAGGCTTCTGCCATGGAAAAAGGCTCCCAATTTTTTTGGTTCATAGCTTGTCATCATAATCAGAAGTGGGAGTTTCAAGAAGCAAACATTTTAATTATACACACAAACACACACAACACACACACACACATATAGATGGCAGCCTTTAAAAATATTCTTGTCAGGACTCTTCATATCAAGTGTAAAATTGTCTTTTTTGTATTTAGTGAAATAATTATAATTACTAAACATTTTTATAGCATTTCTGAAATGTGAAGATTTAAAAAAAAAAACCAAAAGAGGAAGAATTTTGGAAGTAATTCCCAGGAAGCAAAAAACGCTAACATCAAGATTAAAAAATAGATCAATAATTAAAGGGAGAGGAACGTCCCTTCCTCACTTTAAAATCTGGTAAGATCATAAAGGAAGAAAATAAGATGGCTTGTCCTTTCCTTCCCATTAATTTCTACATAATCCCATTAATATTTAAATCCATGGACACTTAGCTGTTGTTTTTAATTAGCTTCTTAAAGTATTTTAAGAGTTGCCCTATTTTATAACTCACAGAAGAATCCTAGAGATTACTAAAACACCGGGAAGTTTATGCCTTTTCATTAAATTATTTCATCTGAAAAGTTGCTATTGGACTCCTCCTGATTTTTGGCTGCCATGGACTAACGTGGTTTTCCGTCTACAATATAAAACTTACACCAATCCCTAACTTTTATTCCCTGGTAAAACAGCATGCAGGGTGCCAACGAAGACCTTTGGAGTAAATGAAGAAAGAACACACATTGTGGGATGTAAAAGAACACATATGGCTACCATATGTAATGAAACCTGGTGCCAAATATATGCAAATGTATTCCTCAAGCAAGTTGACTACTATCTCAATAAAACCGGTGGAAGGCATGTGATACAATGAGCAAGTCTGATCTTGGTGGAGGCCAGACTCGTCAAGCATGATGTTAGAAGACTCCTGTGAGGCTCTGATGTCCTAGTCCTTTGCATGCAGTCCAGCCTGTAGCTCGGTGTTCCTCAACCATGGCAACTTTAAGATGGCACTCCAGCATACTGGCTGGAGAATTCTGGGAGTTGAAGTCCACACATCTTCAAGTGGCCAAGGTTGAGGAACACTGCTCTAGCTATCGTAGCCAGCTAGATGTTCTGAGAAACCCATAAGTAGAACATGAGGGTTAACAGCCCCAGACAGATCACACCAAGAAAGTATGATTCTAAGTGGAATAGTCTTAGATTTAGTGCTAAACGTACCTATAGAAAAAGTTAGTTGTATCTCACAAGGCAAGGAATTTCACAGCTGTGGAGCCACTGGCAGTTCTGGGCTGAGCCTGCCCTTCTCTTCAGCGCATCGGATCACAGAGTTACAGAAAGCAGGTTGTCCCTCAGTAATTGCAATATGGGGACTGGGTTACACATACAGTGAGACACAATAACACACACACCACGTGGTATTCCAGATGTACCCATATGTATAGCTTCATATACATATTTGTGTAATTGTGTAGACCTTAACAGGTGATACTCTTCCCTACCCCAAACCTACCTACCTACCTACCTACCTATTCTTTCTATCTATCTATCTATCTATCTATCTATCTATATCCCACCTTTATTATTTTTATAAATAACTTGAGGTGAACATACCTAATATTCCTTCCTCCTATTTTCCCCACAATGCTAATTGTACATCTGCTGTGGACAGTTCAAGAGCAAAGCAGAATAATTATTTTTCTTTCTCCTCTGTTGACAACTTGGGGTATTTTCTGTTAAACATACATGATCTTTTTGAGGTCGATAGCCTTCACCAGCCGACGTAAACTGAGGTGTTTCATTTATCTCTATCACAAAATGTAATGTTACAAGTGTACACCTCTGCGCATTCCTGGCTCCCACACCTAGCCCCACATGTTTGTTAAAACCAATGAATCGTCTCCCTTGCTGTGATACACTTGCCTGAACAAGTTTTTATTTTTAATGTATGCTGAATTCCACGCCCAGCCACACTACACCCTAAACACCATCAAAGCTCTGCTAGGCTATGCGTGATCTTTGTGTGTCTGTAGTGCTCTGCCCCAGGAAAGAACATGGCTCAGTCGCTCAGCCTTATCAATTTCTTCCTCTTCTTCTTAGCGGTGCTGCTCCTTTATCATTACAGCAACATCTTCAGATACTACTTCAGGATTTGCTTTTTAAAAGGCTGGTTACTCATGTGGTCCTTTGTACTACTTCCTGTCCTAGCTTTCCGTGGAAGGAATGTGGCAAATATGAGGTAAGTCAGATATTATTACAGGCAGTCCTTGCTTAACGACCACAACTGGGACCGGAATTTTGGTTGCTAAGCGAAGTGGTCATTAAGCAAATCGAACCCGATTTTATGACCTTTTTTGTGGTGGTGGTGGTTAAATGAATCACAGCAGGCATTAAGCAAACCATGTCGTCATTAAGCAAATTACGTGGTTCCCCCTTGATTTTGTTCGCCAGAAGCCAGCTGGGAAGGTCGAAAATGGCGATCACGTGACCACAGGATGCTGTGATGATCATAAATGTGAACTGGTTGCCAAGCGTCCAAGTTGTGATCATGTGACCACGAGAATGCTGCAACAGTCATACATGTGAGGACCAGTTGTAAGTTGTTTTTTTCAGCACCATCTTAAGTCCGAACCATCACTAAGCGAATGGTTGTTAAGTGAGGACTACCTGTATGCCATTACATATGCACATGCACACACACACGTACTTTCAGTGACTATCAGGTGTTCCACAGAGCGACGCAGAGAGTGAAGTCCTTTTCCAAATTGCCAAATAGAGAAGAAGGGTCAGGAGGAATGGCAGCAGGAAAGTACAATTGTAGGGAGAAGGGGAGAGATTTATTTGCTTACTTGCTTACTTGCTTAGTTTACTTGTTAGGTTTCCAGCCCACCTGTCCTCCAGAAGCTCCAGACTGCACTTGTAGGTCCCGCTTCATCTTATCTCCAAAGAAATAATCCTGTTAAATGGGTTAGGCTGAAATTGAGTGACTGAAATTGAGTGAGGTCATCCAGTGAGTTTCCAGGAAGGAGCGTCCTAGCTCGATACCTTCACAACTATTCCACGTTAAGAGAACGAGGAGAAAAACACCTCCATGAGTACTACAGTATCTGCAAGGACTAGAAATCTGAATCGGGTGGATAAGCAGAAGAACCATTGTAGAGATTGTGGATGTTTCTGGATCAGCAAGATGCATCCCTAAAGTTCTAGGGCAAATGGCGGCCCTCAGCTTAACGTCTGAAGCTCCCTGACAGGAAGCAGTTCAGTCTCCCACCAAGAGCAGTCTGTCTCCTTCGTGGCAGCTACCTGTAGGAAGAGGAAGAGGAAGACCCAAAAAAGGGGGGTCTTGAGAGAAAAGGTGAGGTGCTGCCCACTGGTTTCTTCAGCCCCACCAACCACTGTTTACTCTTGCAGGAATACTTCCTTATAGTTGGATAGTTGGAATACCTCCTTATTGTCTGCTGTTCCTTCTACAAAAGGTGTTTTTCCCCAGGGAAAATATGAAAAGGTTACAGCAGCTAAATTACTGAATCTTTCTGTAATTTAGTAGGACACTTAGAGGAAAAAAGATTCCTTTATCCAGAAGTGCCTGAGCTCACCTACATACAGTACTTGATCCAGAATGAAGTCTGGGACTACTGCCACTTTAAATACATGGGGTCATTAACATATTGATGACCTCTGTACCTTCATGATAGCTTTCAGAGCCTGCAGTGTTTGCATGATGGTTTCCAGCCACGCTTTCATGACCCTGGTTGCTCCTTGTAATTCCAGAACGTTTGGCCGATGGCTTGAGCTTTACCAAGGAAACAAGTTGTGGAGAGGAGACAGCACTCAATGATGTATCCAGCAAACTTCATACGCTATCCATAATGGTATATGGATCATAGGATGCATTGCACTCACATATATTAGTTTGCACCCAGCTCCTCCAATTAGTGGACCTCAGAGTTCCAGGAAAAAACAAAGCCCCAACTGATGCAGCATGGTGTTTGCCTGGGACCAGGGACAGCTTTAATCCAGTCACCAATGGGGATTCTGGGTCAGTCACTGGCCTTTCCCAACAAGAAACTCATCATTATTAAAACATTGCTAATGTACTGAATGTCTCTAGGATCCATGCCACTCTGTTCCATGTACTCCTGTGAGGAATGCTAGAATATGTGCTGACTGGCTGACCAATCCGTGATCGCCCTTGTTCACCATCCACGAGGCCCTTCCCCTTGCATCTGAACATGTGCAGGTTCTTCAGCTGAGGGAAAAACAAAACTCAGACGAGAATAGAACGTGCTAGTGGTCTGCTCCCTCTACTCACCACATCCTATCACACTCCATTAATGCTCCTACCCTAAGCACAACACAGTTTTTGGGATGCTAGACAATGGATCAGATAAGCTCTGAAGGGTGAGAAGGGAGAGGAGTACATTTGAACATTGGAGTTAATGAATTCCTTGGACATGAGCATCACAGAAGAAAAGTCCACCAGGAAGAAAGAAATACTGTATGTTGGAGTGATGCCTGGAATTGAGTACATTTTCTGTAGCATAAATATGTAAAGGGAAAGGACACCAAAACTGTGTCAGACAATAATGACATAATGGGGTAAATAGGACATTCTGGTGGTACAGTGTAAAATAATCATCTGGATGATCTCACTTCTCTCTCAGCTTAGCTTCCTTTACAGGATATGAAAATGATTTCAGCATGTGTGACTTGAGTTCTTGAGAAAAGGCAAAATATGAATATGATGGCTAGATATCCACCATGTTTTATCCTCCTAATTACAGGTAGTCCTCGCTTAACAACCACTGTTGGGACCGGCATTTAGGCTGCTAAGCGAAGCAGTAATTAAGAGAATCTGACCCGATTTTACGACCTTTTTTGTGGCAGTTGTTAAGCGAATCACCACAGGTAATTAAGTGAACCACGTGGTTGTTAAGCTGATCACATAGTTCCCCATTAATTTGGCTTGCCAGAAGCCGTCCGGGAAGGTCAAAAATGGTGATCACGTGACCATAGGATGCTGCAGCGGTCATAAATGCGAACTGGTTTCCAAGCACCCAAATTGTGATCATGGGGACATTTCAATGGTCATGTGAGGACTGGTCATAAGTTGTTTTTTCCAGCACTGTCATAAGTCTGAACCATCACTAAACAAATTAAGCAAGGACTACCTGTATCTTATATGCTATGCTAACATGATACAATTGTCACTGGCTGAAGATCACCACACATGTTTTATGGAAGAGTGCAATTTTGCACAGCTCTTATTTGAACCAGCTCTAGCAACTTCCTCAACTTATTTTCCTCAACTCCTTTACGTTTCTACAGTACATCTGTTTTCATTCTTTGTTTCAGAGTTCTGCGTTTCATCATGCTACCTTTGAAACACCTTTATGGCATTAAGATCAATGTGCAGGGAGCTACAAACCTAAATCTGAAAGGACCATATGTCATCATCTCTAATCTTCAGTGCTCTATGGACTTGCTTGGTGAGTTTGCTGATCTTTTGGAGTGTACTGAGTTGGGAGGGTCCGAAAAAGGTGTCTTGAAATAGGAATAACTCATCTTCATCTCTACCTATGTAAGATTAACTTGAAGAAAGGTGGTCCCACAAAGAAAGGTGATCCCACCAAAAAAATATCCATTTCATCATTTAATTTTATTGATCCATTTTATTTTGTGTTTTTAACTCTTCATATCTTGTTTTTATTGTTTACATTTTGTTAGGCACACTGAGTGCTAGCCAGAGTAGAAAGCTGGCAGACAACTTAAATTAAAAGCAGACACACAAAATTGTAGCAATAGCAGGATTGTAGACAGTAGCGATGGGTCTAGTTGAATTTCCCCTTGGACAATGTGGGAATACACTCCATGCATACTAAATATTTGAAACGTTTGTCTTTTTTTCCTTTAATTTAAAAATTTCAGAATGTTAAGTCAATCAAAATAAAGGCACAAATTTCTGCATACAACAGTCCTTACGACCAAACACTAGTAAAGGTAAAGGTTTCCCTCGACGTAAAGTCCAGTCGTGTCCGACTCTAGGGGGCGGTGCTCATCTCCGTTTCTAAGCCGAAGAGCCGGCGTTGTCATAGACACTTCCGGGTCATGTGGCCAGCATGACGACTCGGAACGCCGTTACCTTCCCGCCGAAGCGGTACCTATTGATCTACTCACATTTGCATGTTTTCGAACTGCTAGGTGAGCAGGAGCGACCAAACACTAGAATATATAAAATTCAACTTTAAAAAAAGTTAATGATATGGACATTTGCCATGTTTACAGTCAGACATTATGAAGCACTTGGAAAGAACATATGACTGAATTTGCTGAAATATGCTTTACTCACCTGTGCAATTGATCGTTTTTGGTCAACCTGATAGAACATAAAATGGCTTCAAAAATTCTTCCAAAGGAGAGTTAATATTTCATGATGGGTATGAGTATTTTGCCTATCTTTCCTTGTGCCCTGTTCTCTACAGTGAACTGCAGCCTCTGAGTTTTTCATGCTTCAGTTGAAGGTAGAAAAAAACAGCAGGAGGTTATCTTCTCCTGATCCTTTTCCAGATCAGGAAGCACAAGCACCTGGAGAGGCTAACAATTGATGTAGAACTGTGAGACACAAGGTTGGGGCCAAATGCAGCATCCAAGAGTGTGTTTTCCATAGCTGGAAGCAACAAAGCTGAAGGACCTCTTCTGTGGAGAAAGATGGGCTTTGTCAGGGGAAGGAGGGAACCTCCTAAGGCAGTGTTTCTCAACCTTAGCAACTTCAAGATGTGTGGACTACAACTCCCAGAATTGCCAGCCAGCATGGCTGGCTGGGGAATTCTGAGAGTTGAAGTCCACACATCTTGAAGTTGCCAAGGTTGAGAAACACGGTTATAAAGGCTTCTGCTCTGCTACAGTTCTTAACCACCAGACAGCCTCCTAATGGGAAAACTGATCCCTTAGATGGTCAGGTCATAAGCCACGTAGGGCTTCCAAACCACAGAATAGTCCACATGGTGCTGAGAGAAGCAAGGCTGTCCTTGTTCTAATAGCTCTCCTTTCAGAAGCTCACAGCTTCACATGGAGGAAATTCCACTTTTTTTTGGAGGAACCTAAAGTCATCCTTCCTCATCCTAGCATCTTCCACATCCATTGCTTACAACCTTCAATCCTCACTGATATGGAAGAGCCCAAAAAAAAAAACCTTTTTAAGAGGAAGCAAAATAGTGTTAGTCTTTCTTCAGGGCCACTGTACTGTATCTCTTAATACAAACTGAAGCGTATACTGTTTAGTCCAAAATACGTTGGCCCACAAATTAAAATTTATTTTTAAAAAAAATAATTTTCCCCTCCTTTTTTGGCTAACAACTTTCATCTTCAACCAGCACAGTCATTTATAGCCCAACACTTCTAGCAGGCACAGCTTGGGAAAGGTTGCTCAGAGATGTTCTTATAGCTTTGTATCAATCCTCTGAAATTGTTGAATTCAACAGGGATGTGAATCTAGGTCTGTTCACTCCAACTGGTGCTAATCCTGCCATGGTTACATCCCACAGTGGGGGACTGGAGGGTGGAAAGAAGCTACAGTTAACCTTGGATTTGACCTTCTTCTTCTGACCCTCTTCTTCTGAAAAACCCCAGGGATTTTTCAAATCTTGCCCGAACGATGTACCCTCTTCGTCAAGAAAGAGGTCCTGTACATGTTGACTGTTGGTGTTGTCTTGTGGCTGTGTGGTGTCATTTTCATTGATCATAAAAAGGAAGCAGAAGCTGTTGAGATAATGTCAGCAGCAGGAGACACCATGCTCCGGGACCATGTGAGTAGGGGAGGGCAGCGCTACAGCTGCTCCATTGGGTTTTCTGTATTCCTGCATTAATATACAATCTTGGCCTGATTTTTACACAGATGAGTAATTAATTCAATAGTAACTGAGCTAGCTACAGCCAGTTTGGTGTATTGCAGTGTTTCTTAAACTTTTTTTTTCTCTCAGGATCCCTTCCTACTTTTAAAAATTATGGAGGACCCCAAAGAGCTTTTGTTTGTATGGGTTATATTTATTGATACTTATTGTATTAAAAACTAAAGTTGACGCATCCGCCTCTCACAATTGTTTGATGGGATTTTAGTATTGTAATTTTTGTAATGTTTATTTTGTGGGCCCCTGAGAGGGTTTTGGGGGACCCCCTGGGGCCCTCGGACCGCACTTTAAGAAACGTGGGTGTAGAGTTTAAAGACACCCTGCCAAAAGTTGGGAGACCATGAGTTCTAATCCTGATTTAGGCACAAAGCAAGCTGGGTGACTTGGGGCCAGTCTCTCTTTCTCTCTCTCAGCCCTAGGAAGAAGGTAAAAGCAAACCACTTCTCAAAATGTTGCAAAGAAAACTGTCCATGTAGCTGCTAGGAAGCAAGATTGACATGAAGGCACAAAACATACAACGTCCTAGTACCCCAGCTTCTAAAATATATCGTTGCCATAATCCACAGACATTAAGAATTGAAGCACAATTAGAAAACATTGCCCAGGGCTTTCCTGGGAAAAGTATTGGTTCTTCTAACAGTCCAACGATACCTCTCCCCCAAGAAGATGCCCACCAGATAGGGTGCACTACATATTGGGTATCTCTATGTATAGCTTTTGCATCATTTCTGGACTGGTTGAAGACCCCTTGTGATTCCACAGGGTCATTTCTTTCCATTTCTACTCCACTTCTGCTTTGGGGCAGGCCATTTTTAAATCTGGGAACTCTTGACTCCTAGGCTTTCTTCCCTCTCTATAGGGATGAGGCAACCATTGTTTCACATTAGCATATCATTTATCTTTTTGAAGATTGAGCAAAGGGATGACACTATGATGGCACTGCAGCCTGCTCTCATTGCAAAGGCTTTGATTTTTTTTTTTTTACAAAGCACTATTTAGCATGATTATGAAAATTGATTGGGGGCAGGGTAGCGGTTGGATCCTAGTTTTTGCACGTTCTGCTTTCTCTGAGTTTCACGGTTGGGGGTAACAAAGACAACTATAAGTCAGCTTAAAACTGTTTCTGAAGATTTAGGAAATGAAATGGTGGCAGTGTGAAAGGGAACATATTGTGTAATTCTTTACTGAAGTGTGGTGGTGCAACAGATTCGGAGGACATCAGGTGAGAAAGGCAGCCTTATTTGTTGTTACTTTTCATGCTTATTCCAAATGTGGAGGGCAGAAGAGATCTGAGACCCTAACATTACATTCCATGATGGGTATCTCATCTGTTCAGAGAAAATCCAGAGGACTACTAGATGACAGCAAAGAATTAGTTTTCTGCATTCCACTGCTACCATTTAGAGGTCATCTGGATTTTTTGTCAGCTGTACTCTTAAATGAAACTAACAAAGGTGTTAGGATAGAGCTTCTCAATCTCAGCAATTTTAAGATGTGTGGACTTCAGCTCCTGGCTGGGAATTCTCGAGTTGAAGTCCACACATCTTAAAGTTGCTGAGATTAAGAAACATTGTGTAAGGAGCTATTTGGATATTGTGTTCAGCTGTGCCCTGTAATTAGCAATCACAATTACTGGTAAAACCAGGTTCTTGTGGCTAATGAACATTCAATTTTATGGAAAGTTTACTTACAGGCACGACAATGCAGTAAAACAAAAATCCTAAATACAGCTAAGAGGGAACATTCACTCTTCTGTCGGTACATAATAGAATAACTTTTGATGGAAGATAAGAACGGGACAAGGCAAATAGAGTAACTGAGAAGCATGAATATTAATCCCATTGCTTATTCAATACCTGTGTGTTTCTTGGTGGTAATTGCTGGCTTTTCCTTGGTTCTGGCTCAGCCCTGTCCCTGTGGATTAATTATATAGTACATTTGTGGGTTCTTACGCACATTTCAAATATGCAGAGTTTATGTGTGATGGTGGTGGGGCCAGCTGAGAATGTAATGTTGGAGGTAAAAAGTGCATTCCCACTGATCTCTTCACGTCTTGGAAGGGCTGTATCTAGGAAAGTGAACTAATAGCAATTTATTTATTAAAGGAAATGGTGTGAATCTAGCAAGAAATAATTTTTATTAAATAAAGAGGGTTAGCTTCTAGATCAAGATGGGAAGCCACACTTTCATCTTGTTTCTCTAAAATAGAACATGCAAACACAGAGTAGACTTAATTACTGCCTGTCCTAGAAAACATGTTTCAGCCCAGTATTGTTTGATCAATATTTCCTGTTTCTATTTGAATATGACCACATGGGCAGTGACCAGGAAAACAGAGCTTAGCTTTTAGAAATGTACTATCAGAACTGGTGGAACTGAGAGAAATAGTGTGTTACAGAAATCAAAGATGCTCCCATCAATATTTATTAATCAGCTGAAGAAAAAAGGCCTAATGAATTCATTATTAAACATGTTCTTTCCTGTCTGATTTAGCTGCGAATATGGGTATTCTCTGAAGGCCACAGAACTGGTGAATCTACCATGGAGCCCTTGCAAAGAGAGGCCTTCCATTTGGCAGTGAAGGCCCAGGTAAGAACATGCCATCTCCATACTTCTTATTTCTTCATTTAGCTCTGATAGGAACGCAGATACTAGAGCAGTGCTATTACTGTGAGTCATTCTGCTGTAGAAACCAGAACCATCAAGGTGCCAAGCTAAGAAATGCATAATCATAATCATTATTGGAATATAGTAATAATGGTTTTTGGCAACTGAGCTACCACCCAAAGCAGCAATGTAACAATCAAAAACCTTCGTATCTTATATTAAAAGAATATTTCCTTATTAAATACTATGAATTCACAGTTGGGGGTAGCTGTTTTATCTTCCTCCCACAAAATGCCAACCCAAAGCTAGACTGAATTATGTCCTTTCAGCTTAATATGTATGCATGGGTATAAACTTTATTTAAGTGGGGTGAATTTTATGGAGGCAGGAGAGAACACACTGCAAAAGCAACTGAAGACAGAATAATAAAACCACACCAAAGCAATGAGCAGGGATGGGGGACAGTGGAACAGAGCAGTGTTTCTTAAAGTGTGGTTCTAGGACCCCTGGGGGCACCCCAAGACCCTCTTAGCGGTCTGCAAAATCAAGCTTACTGTATTTGCCAGTCTTTAATAATTTAAAGATACAATATTAAAATCCGATCAAACAATCATGAGAAGGCTGCATCAGTTTTAATTTTTAATACAGTAAATATTGATAAATGGAACCCATACAAACAGAAGCGCTTTTGGGGTCCCCCTTAATTTTTAAAAGTTGGAAGGGCTCCTGAGAGAAATAAGGTTTAAGGAACACTGGAATAGAGTAGTTTGGAAAAGGACATATCTAGTTGGGAGGCACTCCACGTTGCAACATTTTGTAATGCTTATTATCTACCTCCACTTGAGTAAGTACCACCCAAATAGGGTTGCCTCCTTTTTCCCTTTATGTATGTTTGCTTCAGGTTGTTGATTAGGCTTTGGGGTTTTCTTCCCCCCTATTAATTGCCTCCCCCTAATTAAAACTCCAGTGCAGAAAATTTGTTGCATCTTAAACTCTACTGCTGATCTTTAAATTAACCCCTCATTTGCCAGGAAGCAAAGACAGAGGAATCCTTGGGAGCCAATGAATTTTCCCACCAAGGCTGTTTTTGCACACCCCTTACAAACAGAACCAAACAGCAGCAAGTGTCAGTTTGTGTGAAAAGATCCTGGGGTTTTCCATTCAGCGAGGCCTTCCCCACTCCTCAAATCTGATTTTAAGCTGATCAGAGGTTGCAGCAATAGCCTATTGCTACATGGATGTGGCCACCTATGCTATTTGTCTTCAGTTTTCCTTTCGGCAGTTTTTGTAAAAAAATACCTAGAAGCAATTGCTAAGGAGACAGCGTGTCCACAGGGGATGGTCAAACAAGTTAAGATGGGGGCTGTGATGGTATAATTGAAGTTCCTCTAGTTTTTTATGTGCAAAATGGCCACCATCTGTACCGGTTACCCAGCTGACACCCTGCTGGTAGAGAGGTTGGCTTCTTGATTTCACTTTCACAATGCAAGGGTCACAACGCCCCCCTTCTGGGCAGTGATTGTCTTCTTTCCCTGCAGGCACCGGTCATTCCTGTGGTGATGTCCTCTTATGAACCATTTTTCAACATGAAGACTAACAAATTCACATCTGGTATTCTCTTGCGCTGGGAATGGCTAAGTCAATGCTTGTCTGGGGCTTCTTCCCTGAGAGGTAGCAACATCTCAGGTCTCAAATGGAGGCCCCGTTTCATCCCGAGGGTGCCTCCATTGCAAGTGGCAGGGACTGGAGGATTTCAGCCCTTCCTTACGCTGCGCTGCAGACTCCTAGGGGCAGATAACAATTTTGGACTGGGAACACCACGTGATTTAACCCCACTGGAGAGGACAGGGCCAAAACATTCAGCCTGCTCTTAGGGCGAGTTATTTTTTTCCTTATGAGAGGATTTTAAAAGGCAAAAAAGTGGGGCTGCAGTTAATCTGTTGCCACATTTGAGCAGTATAATCATGGGAGCTCTTAAAGGGCCCCCCAGTGGGCTGGGGCACATGCGGGGTCACTGGTTGCTCACTGCTGCTTGAAAGCCAGTCTCTTTCTGAATCTAGCGTGAGTGGAGGACAATGGCAGAGAAGGCCTCTGGTTCATGCAAACTAGTGCTTGCTGAGTTTAGACTCAACAGCTTCGAGGTCAAGCGATGGGATGCCACAGCTCCTATTTAGTGTTGCTTGTACGCAAGTCTACTTGTGCTCTCTCCCTGTGCAAGTCGGGGATGGTTATGCCTTCCCCAAACCAGCTGGGACCCTGGAAGCTTAACTGTGGTCATCTTGATGAGTCAGGATTGACACTGCTTGCATCTGATTATTGTAAAGTGCGCAGAGTCCCCTGCTGGGAGGAGACGGGCAGGGATAAATTGGATAAATAAATAAACAAACAAAACCTGGACTCTTATTAGTCATGCCACAATAGGCGGCTTTGTTTTTTCTCCTCCTAGGGGACATCACGGTCCGGATTCTTCCGCCGGTGAAGACCGAGGGATTGAGCCCGGTTGATATCCCAGACTTAACAGACCGCGTGTGGGAGACCATCCTGTCCAACTTCCACGAGATCTCAGGAGAGCCTGGGAAACAAGCAAGTGTGGCCAAGGAAGACACCAGACAAGCCACCAATTACTAAGGACCTCAGCAACCAGTTTTTCCTCCCTTCATGTGCTTCTTCTTGGGCTTTACGTGGATCTACCCATTTATGTGGCTGCCCTGGGCATCTTAACCGGTGACCCGGACATGTTGTGAGCAGAGTGCAAACTTCCTTTGGGAGAAAGCCGAGAGATCCTCGGGGGGGGGGGCGTAAAAGTGGTTCTCTTCGTTTAGGCTCAAGTCCTGCTTCCCTTTCCCATGCAGTGCAAAGGATAGAGAGCAAAAATCAGTGGGACCCCCAGGCAGTGCAAACCCAGTCAGGCCGGCTGCGGTTCCCAAACAGGTTTCTTGGCCGAGTTGCTATGCGAGCTGGAACTGGGGAAGGCGGCAGCATTGTGAGGCGAGCGCTCGTTGCCGTGGCAACCAACACCTCTGATGCAAGAGGGACGGCTTGGCCTGAGCCAGATCGAGAGCCTGTTGGGAGGAGGAATTCGCAATCTGATTGCGAGGCCGCCCACGTGCTTCGCATATCCTCCTGAAGGCTGGAGCGGAGGCCTGTGCCTTAACGTGGCCGCAGGGAGCTCAGCTTTTTTGCACGCAGGTAAATATGGCTCAGGAGGACCATTTCATCGGATGCCTCCCGGGAGGAGCTCCCCTCCCTTGCTTTGGCCGTGCAGCTGGTTGTGGGAATCCCAGCCATTGTCTTAGCGTGTTGCATAAACCGGGCCATTGCATTAAACCGTCATGGGGTTGACCGCTTCAGGGAATGGCTTGTTTTGTCAGCATAGCCACTGTCTTTTGTTAACCCGGGTTAGTGAGTTGTGTGAATGCAGCTAGAGGTGGTGGGGCTACAGGGAAAAGCATCTGATTTTTCAGATGCATTATACCATACTGTGCTGTATATGTTGGCAGGAGGGAAAACGTGAGGGGCTTGGAACTTCGACAATTAACCCTGGCTTATTGTGGCATTTTTCCCTCCCAGTGGGGCTTTCCCAGTACAGGACCAGATCCTGCAATACTACTTACACTTGTTTGCCCAGGAAGTCTAAAATAAATGTTACAGGTTATGGAATATTATTTATTTGAGTGTCTCCATGCCGCCACAATTATACATTTAAAAATCAATTCATGAAAACTATAGAAGCTGAAAAAAAATCTGTAAAATTTAAAATAGCCCTCTGCTGTGTAATGATTGCCTATTCTAGAACACCATCAGACTCATGAGCAGGATCACAAAGAGATCTGATTTATTAGAGAATAGTATGCAGGATCAGAAAGAAAGCTGAGAATGGAAAAAGCGTGCCAAATGCAAACTAAAAACCCTCAGTGCAAACGAGATCCCTCCCCCGTAGAATCTTCCCAGGCTCACAATCCCAGGTGCTCCTAACCGTTTCTGATGGTCTGCGGGAAAAGGCCTTGAACAGAGCACATAACCCAAACACATTCCATTGAAATGAGCACAGATACAGAGCTTGGCACAAGGTCTCACAGCAGCTCCCTCCCAACAGAAACGCGCGTCAGCGCCATGGCATGGGAAACGTTACGATGTACAGTGCACATGGAAACGGTGAACATGACATGCTGGTCTGATAGGAAACAAAGGGCAGCTAATGGTATCCAAAGGCTCGTCCGAAAAGGCTGTTTTCACTGTTCTCTGAAAGGGTACCAAAGTGGGGGCTACCCAGATCTTTGCTGGGGGGAGCATATTCTAAAGGGTCAAAGGGGTGAGCATAAAAGAAGCATTGCTTCCAGGTCCTCTTCATTTTATTTTCACAACAGCCCTGAAAGGTAGGTAAGCTAAATTACAACATGGAGGACAGTCCAAGGTCATCCAATAGCTTCCAGGCTAAGTAAGGCTGTGAACTCAGATCTCCAGAGCCCTAATTTGTCATTCAGACAGTGCTTGGGATTGAGGCTTTCAGAATTGGCAGAGTGAAGCTATGTCAACCTGACATTCCCAGAAGGCACGAGGTTGGTGAAGGCTGCCCTTAACTACTTCTCTGCATTAGTTCTAAAACTATAACTTTTAAACTGCGGTGCCCAGAACTGAACACTGTATTCCAAGTGGGACCTGGCTGAGTAAAGTGGGACAATTACTACCCATCATCTGGATTCTATGTTCCTCTTAATTCATCTCCAAATAATATTTACCTTTTAAGCATCTGGATCAGTGTTGGCTCCTGTTCAACCCATGATCTACTGTATTTAGAACACCCAGATTCCTGTCCCATGTGCTACTACCAAGGTAGGTCTCCTCCATCTTGTTGTTCCTTTTGATATACCAAAGGAAAAAAAAACCCTTTGTTGTTGACATTTCTCATAAGCCTCAGCCTGTTCCGTACTTTAGCCTGACAATCCCTACAGTTTTGGTGGTTGCTTTCTTTGGTTTATATGCCTCTTTTTTCATTTCCTATATACAGGTAGTTATTTAACTACCACAATAGGGACCAGAAAATTGGTTAAATAGTATGGTCATTAAGTGGGTCACCATATGACCGGACCTGATTTTATGACCATTTTTACGACAGTCGTTAAATGAACCCAGCTTCCCCAAGGGATGTTTTTTGCCAGAAACTGGCAAAAGAGGTAGCAAATCATGGTCACATGACCACAGGATGCCGCAACTGGTCGTAAATGCAAGCCAGCTGCCAAGTGCCTGAATTGCAATCATGTGACAGGGTGGTGGTGTGACAGTTTACGACAGTCGTAAGTGTGAGTACAGGTCATAAAGCACCTTTTCCGAGGCTGTCATAACTTCGGACTGTCATTAAAGGAATGGTAGTTGAGCAAGGACTACCTCTATGTCCCCTTTTTTTCCAGCATTTTAAAAAGCTCTGTGTGTATTCACACTGGTCTTTTTGAATGTCTTCCATTTTTCCATGGAAGAATTGTTTGTTCATTGGTTTGTGATTCGATTCAGGATCTCATTTTGCAGAAGTTTCCATCCTTCCTGGACACTTTTCTCCTTCAGGATTTTAAGCTACTGGATCCAACCAACCATCTCTCTGAGTACACCAGAATCTACTCTTCTTCAATTAAGTATACAGGGAGTCAGCTTGACATCATGAACTCAAGGATAACACAATCACTTGCTCCCAAGGTTCCAGACACCTTCACTTTTTCAACCAGTTCATCCCTGTTGGTAAACTTTTAGGATAGCAGAATTCCTTCTTCCTTCTTGTACCTTCTGAAAAGTGAAATTGTCAACAAGGACAGGAATTTTCTTACCTTTAACTTTAGATTTCCAGAAGATGTCAGTGTAGTGGACATGTCCCATTGTTATTTTTGCATGCTTCTTTAAAGTTTGGTCTGGCACAGAAAGGTCTCATCCAATAACATCCATGGGGGGAGGGAGGTCAAATTCTGCAAGATGCTGGGTATGACACTGATCAAACCCTTGTCCCTTTTGTATGTGTAGCAACATCACACAGATAAAAGTGTTAGAACTTCAAATGCAACATTGCACCCACCAACTTGCAGAGATTGACACCCATTCCTGTGGACACCCAAGTCTTCATATCTTCTGCTTGTCCAGGCAATTTATAATAAACTCAAATGATACTTTTGTTTCTCTTTCCTTTTATTCTTACCCAAACAATCTCAACAGAATTCCATGCTCAGCGTTGTGAATTTCAGTGCAAGTGTAGACTTCCTTTATGTACAATACAACACCCTTCCTTTCCATTTAGTCTGTTCCTTTTGAATAATGGGTAACCTTCTAGGGCTGGATTTCAATCATGTGTGCCGTTCTAAGTTTCAGCCAACAACACCGTATTTGTCGTCCTGTGATTTGAAATTCCCTGTTTGTTTCCCAAATTTTGGCCAATGGTGCTGGAACATCTGAGACTGTTAGAGGTACTACCTACTAGCTTTCCTGTTGTTGGTTTCTGCTAATCTCTAAATCCACCTTCCATGCTTGGGTTTTTCCCTTTGTCTCCTGAGTTGTTGGCCCCAGTCCTTAATGGGGAATATTCAGTTCTGAGTTTTTGTCACACTCCTGTTTTTGCTCCAGTTTAATGCGCTCTTACTGAGAGGTGCCTGCTGAAGATGGCCTTTCTGGTCCCCATGAGACCTAGGTAATACAGTCCATGATCAAAGAACTCAAACTCTTTTCATTGGCCCTCTCATCAAATCCTATTCTCTCTTCTTATACTGTGAGAACTAGAAGGACTGACAAAAAATAAATTTGCACTTCCTGCTCCTTCACCCTCCTGCCCAGGGCCTCCTAGTCTCTGGAAATCCATTCAGATCTCTTCTGGCCGTGTCATTCATCCCCTCATGAATGGTTTGGAAGAAATACTTCTTGATGAGTTTGAAGAGTCTCGGCACCCTATCTGTCACATCCTGGATGTGGACACCTGGAAGATAACACACCAAACTTCCCAGAACTTCATACCATGTCTGCATACTGCAGCCTTGGTTCCTCTTAGCAGGGAATCACCTGTTGTTACCACATATCTCTTTTTCCTAAAAATTGTTCTTTTTTGTTTTTTGACCCATGGAGGCCCAGGTGTCTTCCACCCATTTCTGGGAGGCTGGGATTGCTGAAGTTTGCTCAGGGGGCTGAGGATTATCTTCTTCAGCAGTAGTTCTTGACCTTGGCAACTCTAAGATGTGTGGATTTCAACTCCCAGAATTCCTCAGCCAGCAATTCTGGGAGTTGAAGTCCACACATCTTAGAGTTGCCAAGGTTGAGAAACACTGTTCTAGATCAAGAGCTTGATATCAACTCTGGACCTAAACACCTCCTGATCTTCTTACTCCTGTGGGTCATGTGCTTCACTTGTTTTCCATTTCATGTTTTCTGCCACTCACTCTTTTGCCGCCCCTTAGGAGTGCCACTTGTTCTGCTGAAGAAATTTCTCACCTTCCCTGGCATATTGCAGTATAGAAACTCACTCCCTAAGTCTTTTACTTTCTCCAGTAAGGACACAAACTTTCACTTCTAGCAGGTAGAGCTTGGGTTCTTTTCAAGCAAGAGAACAAACATTACACCGTGCAAATCGCTGGGAAGCTTCTTTTGCTCTCCAAACTGCTTGGAGTTTATTGGAATCTCCCTCTGCCCAACTCTAATTTGCTCTCCTAATTTGCTTGCTCAGTGATCAAACAGAAAAAAAAATGACATTCATGTCATCCTTCCAGAATATGCATGTCTACAGTATACTGTAGCAGGCTTACTGCTGAATTTATGTCTATTTGCATCCAACATACTGTAGTTATGAAGAATTTCTCAAATATAGCATCACTGTGGCTTTAAGCATGATGCAACAGTTGTGTGTGCTTCAAAGGAAGGCTGTGGAGGAGGAGGAGGAGGCGGTGGAGGCTCTCCAAAATGTAAGAGATGACAGCAATTCTGCAGAAACTGAGGAGTGGGTGAGGAAATAGGAAACAAGTGATGAAACGTTTAAGAACTATCAGGGGCTGATAGCAATGAGGATTTAAGAGGGAACAGTGGTGAGAGATGAATCATGTAGAACTGAGCACACGATAGCACAGAATTTGAAGAACTTTGGCCATTGGCTGCCCTGCCAAGATTAGAATTTGAATCATTCCCTTGCTGATCGTGACATTTTAAAATCTGAACTCCAACACTTGAAAAGTTGATCGTTCTTATCCTATCCCCTCACTTGCTTCCCCCTCTCAAATAATTTTACCTAGCTCAGATTCTGATACTGCCAGACTCCCCGATCGAAGGTTTGCAGAACCCCCTATCGGAGCGCCTTCCATCATTCTCTTACCGGCGTGAACAGACTTTGTGTCGCCGGATGGGAGGGGGTGCCGGATCGGAGTGCGAAATGAATTGTTACGGCTGTGGACTTACTGCATCGGCTACCCCAAGGCCATGCGAGCAAGATACATCAGAGGAGCCACCTGGATTGGAAAGGGGGGCGACATGCTTTAGTGGGAAGAGGGGCAGAGGGCAATTTAGAGAATGTAGGTTTAGATGTAGGTTTGAGCAGGAATGGGGCATTCGCAGCTTTCTTCTTGTGCTGGTCATTTCGCTTCATTAAAACAGTAGAAAGAGCCCGGTCTCCTGACTGTCACTGAATGAATGCTTGAATGTGCCAGTGCTTACAGATACCAAAAAATTTGCTATCTTCTCTGAAATGTCAATGTTGCCACATTGTCAAAGCTCCAACCACAAATCAATTCCAAGGGAATATCTGCAAATACTGAAATGTGGGTGGAGTTGAGGACATCCCAATTTTTAGAATTATTAAGCTTTCCATTCCAAGTTTGGTGTTGAGGGCACAGCTTCATGACTTGCCCTAAGAGACACTCTATTTTATCAGGTGAGAAGATCGGTTAGTTTCATCATACCAAAGTACTCTTGTTTCCTTCTCTCATATTTCAGATCACCACACCACTGATCACAGTTCCCGTCCTTGACCTGCTGAGCTTGGGCCTCGCAACTTGAAGGTCTCATCTGTCCACTTGGTGGAACCCTTTCCTGCTGAAGTGTAACACTGTATTGACTCCTCTCCCCTGGCAGCCCCAGGAGTTCAACTGCAGCCATGGGACCACCTGCTCACCTGCTGACAGGTCCAGTTGGGGCTGAGAAATGGCACAAGGACACACGTACAACAGTACAGGAAGCCTCTACATTGACCAAGCGATGTGGCAAGGAGGCCCTTGAACTTTGGCGTCCTGCCCAAGACCCTGACCAGCCTGAGGAAACACCGTACGAACGCAAGCTGAGGCTTGACACTTGGAAATTCACGTTAGATGTCTCGGCCAGTGGAGAGGTGAAGAGAAAACCCCCGGAGGGGCCAGGGGTGACCCTGTGGAGGAGCAAAATGAAGCCTCCCCCTTGGTTGTGCAAGTTAGCCCTGCCTTGCTCCCGGGACTATAGCAACACAAAGAACAACGAATTTGTGGCCCAGTACTTCAGAGCAACACGCCTGGTAGTAAGTCGCCTGCGCCAAGCTCTTATCGAAATAAATGAGCAGTTCAAGGGGGTAGTGCGCATGCGGCAGCAGCTTGATGCCATGTTGGATAAAATCCGCCAGGGCCTCATGACTAACAAGCAGAGCCAAGGCATCCGAGAGCACCGGGCAGAATCAGAAAAGGTGAGACCAGCGTTCATTTCAAACCTATTTCTTTCCTTGCTAATCAGCACCTTTGACTTGCCTGTAATTTGCAGAGGGAAATTACATGTTAGGGAGTACCAGAGACACATGACTTATTCTTTTTAATTGCATCTACATATACCAGTTTTTTGAACTCTCATCTTCTTTTATAAGGGGATTGAACTCAATGACAGTGTTCACATATCACGATAATCTATATACTACTAAAACTACTGTCTCTGTGCGTTTGTAACCTTCAGCTGGGTGAAAACAGTGCATCATAGACCAACAATTTTTGAAGCAAGGTACCTCAGATGGGCTAACTTACAGAGTGCCAGGACCCATTACTCCCGTGGGAATTAAATTTGTGAAAGTACCGGCTGCTTCAGCGCCGCTGCACTGCCACAGTCAGCGGCGGTCAGGTGATCCTCAGTTCCAACATTCCTTGACAGCTTCCCAGAAGTCAATGGAGAAGCCAGCAGGAAGGTTGCACCTCCTTCCCAGGCCTCCCTGCACTTGCCACGCGCACACGTGCACACACACACTGCACCCTCCTTTCTGGGCCTCTGTGCTGGCATGCACACTGCACCCTCTTTCCCTGGCCTTCCTGTGCTCCCATACACACACGCACAGTACCCTCCTTCCTGGGCCTCCCTGCGCTCACACACACACACACACACACACGCACCAGCACCAGCACCCTCCTTGCTGGCCTTCCTGTGCTCTCATGCACCTGGCGCCCTCTTGCCCCACATGCACCACAGCACCCTCCTGCACCAATTCGTGTGTGGCCTCCCAGGGCCTCCCCCACCCCCCTGCAGCACCCCTGCACTCCTTATGTGCGACTTCCTCCACTTACCCCCCACGGCACCCCCGCAGCAGAGGTATCTGCACATCACATCAAGCAAAACTCAAGGGCAGAATACACATATCCTTTACAACACACAGGCGTGTGTGCATCAGAGAGAAGGGGAATGGCATTTCATGGCACGTACTACATATTTACAACAAATACTAAGAAAAAATAAATATTAAAACTAGAAATTTAAAGTTTTAGCCTTCATGTTTTTCAGTTGCTCTACTGTAAACAACAACTGTTTTTCAGTCAGAGAGAGTAGCTGAAAGCATTTTTCTTTAAAAAGGGGTGTGTGGATTAAGCCATTCCAGGAATTCTGTAAAAATTAGCAGGAATGATAAAAATATTTTAAATAAGCAAGATACATAAATATTCAGCAGTGGATTTCACTGAATTTGATGGCATTTATGGAAAAGCGGTTACAGGTTTATTAGATCATACAGACAATGTCTGTAGGAAGAGTTTGTATGAATTCTGGCAGTATATTTCTGCTATTCAGAATTTAAACTTTAAGTATAATGAACATAATGTTCAAATATGTCACTAAGACTGTGCCCCAAATCCTACATTCCAATCCGCAAATTTAATATATTTTTTCTTCACTGAATGGTTATTATATATGCTTGTAATATTTTATAAGTCACTCAACTACTTTCTCTTTTGGAGGAATAAAGCAGGATTTTTTTAAAAAAAGTTCCAATTCTACAATAGAATTTAATTAGAAACATTAGACAAATTACTACCTTTAACTTTCTGGGGCTTTTTAATGTACACATTTATTTTTAATGCAAATAAATAAACAACATTTTAGAAACAATTTAACACACATATGTCTGTGTGGGAGTCCACACTTGCTATCTCAGTCTCTTCCTCTCACTCCAGTATTATATTTAAAGTGACTGATCAAATATTCTGGATTGTGAGGCCTTGATGAATTCAGATCGTATGCCCATACCACTTTGTACCTCTGTATGTACAGTAGAAGAGAAAATCAGAGGTGCAGAAAAGACAAGTCAAAAGCTGGATGTGAAATATTTTGGATATAATCCAAGAAAGCAGGAGAGGGCATAGTTATAATCAAAGCTGCAATACTATATCAAGTTTAAAATCGAACTGTCATTTAGTTTACAAAGGTCAAATCCATTTTTCCATTTAAAAAATCCAAAGTACAAAAAATGCTAATAATTTAAGCATACTCTTTACAATGATAAACAAGTAATTAAAAGCATTAAGGTCCCTAATTTTCATGATAACTCTGTTTAAGGGAAGGAAGAGAGGGAGGGAGGGAGGGAAGGAAGGATTTCCAATGCTCCCTGCCAGCTGGCCACAAGGAAAGTCAGTGGGGAAGCCAGCAGGAAGTTGGAAGTTGCTCCCATTCCCACTGCTTTTTTGCCTGCCTGTGGTTATTCTGTTTCTCTCTTTAGGTAAGGAAATATCTCTGAAACAATGACCCAAAGGGTCACGGATTGTCTAGAATCATATAATATTGTTTGCTTGATTCTATCTTAGCTCAGCGTATGGATTCAGTCATTGTGAGTTGTAAACTGGGGTTATGACCTAATCCATTGTATGAACCCAGCCCATTTGTTGGACAGACCATGATTAAACTACTCATGGCTCAGAAAATGAACTGAGTCAATGTCACCTTGGAGGATGGTAAGCTCTCAAGTAATCTGTATTAGTACAAGGAAAATATTTGGCTATTTTTTAGAGCATGATGTGCAAAAGTATTATGTTCTTGGCATGGCACATCTAAATAATAATGAACTAACTTGTTCTGATGAACTGGCTATTGGCTTCCTGTCTTGTCTGTTTCCAATATCTGCTAATGGCAATTACGGAACACAGATGTTCCATTTAATCATCTGAGCTATCACTGCCACAAGAGCTAGTTTCCATGGATTTCCTTAATTTTTATAACCTTCTCAATTTGCCATCATTATAATGAGATCCTGTGGCAATGGTGAATATTTACCGAATTAAAATGTGCTTTCTTTTATCTGTCCCAAACCTATTATTTAATTGAATAACCTTTCCTTCACATGATGACGGAATGATGATCTGTCTAACCATACATTTCATAATGGTAAACACTTTATCTTGTATGCCTTTCCAGCTTTCTCCATTATCCTAGGTATCTGCTTCCATAAATAAAACATTGTGGAAGTATAATATACATATATGGAGATAGTGAAAAGGAAAGACCCTCTTAATATTGAAATACGGTAGTGATCACAGTGGTTGTCCATTTCCACTACTTTGTTTTAGGAAGACTTTTGTTCTGATCTTCTAGTTCTGCATCCCGACGCACACAATTCAGTTCACTGTATAACCATTCCTGCTCAAGAAGGTTACGCTCAATGGCTACACATATTTTTTTCAGCAGGCCTGGGAATCGCTTGGTAATAGGGAGCCAGCAAATTGGTTGTATTATAAGATTCTGATGTGTTCTCCTGCAATCTTGTTTATGTCTAATTTTTTAATGGTTATTTAAGACTGTTTTAATTGTTGGCTTTACTGTATGCCATCCAGAGTCACATTTGCAAGATGGGTGGCTATATAAGTTTGATAAATATTTCCATTCTGGCATGTAGATACCTGACAAAGTAGATGCACTCATGAAATGGGAGAAGGAGGAATTTAGGAAACTGAAAGTCAAACTGGAGGGCATGATGGCAACGTCAGGAGAGCATCTTAAGGTAAGGGATGAAGCAGATGAACAGGGAAGGCAAGATCCCATGATCCATCCCTCAGTGGATACCAAGTGGCTATCCTCAGATGAAGAAAATACAGGGAGGCTTTAGATTTGTCCTAGGTTTGTATGTATGACGGGAAGATTAAGGAAATTACTTTTTCAAAATCTGCAATCCTCTGCACCTCAGAGAATGAAAACCGTATCTTGAGAGATGAAATCCTGATCAACTTGCTGATGATTTGTATGGAACTGAGAATCACAGCTGGTGGGACAACACAGTTAAGGTTGTATTCAGCAAAGCACTTAGGGCTGTACAGAACCCCAAAGGGAGGTGACTGTTCCTCGCATGTTGGATCTGTGGCCTTCCAGGGCGGCTACTAAACCACAAGTCTCAGCAGTACCAGCTATCTGTCAGGATTGGAGGTGAATGCAATTTAACTTCTTCAGAGGCTCTCTTATCCTTGGCTTATCTGAGGATAGCCACTTGGTATCCACTTATCTATTGAAGTAACTATTACCAATGTGATGATACTGAGTGAATCGGATTGATACGATCGTGTCATCTTCCTGATCAGCAATGGTGGGAAGCGTGAATGTTAAAATGCTCCATTTGCTGTTTGGCAATGGCCGAGGAGCCATGTCTCTGTTGGACAAGAGAAACTGTCCCTGCAGAAGGCAGTTTACTGAGGACAGAAGCCAAATTGTTGCTGATGTCAGCTAAGCCAGAGGTAGGGCCTCTCCTCATAACTTTTGGTGCTACAGCAAAGTGGAATGGCTTAGATCAGGGTTCCTCAACCATGGCGACTCTAAGCTGTGCAGACTTCAACTAAGCTTTGCTGGCTGGGGAATTCTGGGAGTTGAAGTCCGCACAGCTTAGAGTCGCCAAGGTTGAGGAACCCTGGTTTAGATAATGGCTGAATGAAAGTGGTTGTTTCATCTTTGGCTTCTTCCTTATCAGTGCCCAATTTCTTGCAGTTACTAGGTACATGTAGGGAAACCCTGAATACCCTGTGTGGTGAACGTGGCCGTGTGCTCGACCTGGTGCCACAGCCCCTGCGCATGGTTCTCTTAGGGGCTGGGCGCGATTCCTGGCTTGGCCTAGACCGGCCCTCGTCCCCCTGGGTGGAGCGAAATGAAACACCAATTCCAGACCCAGTAGGAGCATTCACACCAGGTAAGAGAAAGAACAAAAGTTATTATAACTTTTGGGGGATGTACAGAAGGAGACTCTTAGAGACATGGGTTGATATGACTTAGTAGTTATCAATTACTGATAAAAAAAGATTAAATGCACTTCATATATTAGCAGTTGCTTATCTTTCCCAACCATATCAGTGGCATTTCATTTGTAAGAAACAAACTGTACAGATGGGTTTGAAGCTGCTATCTATTGAAGAAAAGGCTTCTACAGCATAGTTTGGATACACACTGCAGACAAATTTGTCTGCCTATCCCTTCATAAAGTGGGGGAATTTATAAGCTTTTGGCTTGCTTTGTTTTAGAATTTTTCAGAAGTTGTGAAGGCAACTAATGTATTCAGACCTCCATAAAAACTCATATCAGAATCTTCAAATGCTGTAGCTGCTGCAGCATCTCATACAAGGCAAAGGGACTGTGACAGATTGGGCAGAGGCTCAAAAAGGAGTATCTCTAGACAAAAACAACCAGCAGATGGGAAAGGTTTGCTTAGCTGATTGTGCATACAGCCCATGAAAAGGAAATTCAGAAGTTTCAAGGAGATTAGCGAGATTAACGAACTAATTAATAAAGAAGGGCTGGAGGGTTTCTATCTCAATTCTCAAGATTCTGTGCTCTAACCCTTAATTCTTGGCATTAAAACTCATTAAAAAACATTGGGATGAATCTTGTTTCTGCAGTTAAGGAGCTTGGTGTCTGTTCAGACACTGAAAAGATGAACGTCCCTCAAAGTCAACACAGGATGCTTTTAGATAACTGCGTCCCCTCACATATCAGGCAGCAGGCTAGAGAACGTGTTCTCATAAGTGGATCATCCTACGAGGAAGAAACCCCAGCATTGCTGTCTCTCCTCCTCCACTTTTAAACCTGTATTGGTATTTGCCTCTCCCCAAATTCACAAAGAAGACAAGAAGAAAGAGGGGCAAAGATAAAATCAAAATGAGATACAGTGAGGAAGAATATATTTCCGTTTTTATTGATATTCTCTTCTCAAAGCAGCTTCCCACATAGATGTATTATATTACATTATGGATTCTCTCATCCTTAATTGGATTAATCTAGTTGGCCCAACAGTTGTTGGCATATTCAAGATTCTAGAGTTCTTTGTCCCGAGAAAGAACTGCAAGTAGAATTAGGAACTTGCAAATGGTAAAGAGGTCAATCCAGAGCAATGTTTCTCAACCTTGGCAGGTTGAAGATGGGTGGACTTCAACTCCCAGAATTCCCCAGTCAGCATGGCTGACTGGGGAATTCTGGGAGTTGGTCCACACATCTTCAAGTTGCCAAGGTTGAGAAACGCTGATCCAGAGACTTAGCCCAACATATAACTTTTAGTCCAATTCTATGATTCAGAGGTAAAAACACTATAGTGATGTAACGCTACAGTGACGTAGGAGAAACTTCAATTAAACAGTAGATTATTTCATGAGTGGCCTGTCATTGCCTATTCCACTGACAAAGAAAAGGAATGCAAGCTGGTTTGCATCATAAGCCATGTTAAACAAACAAAACAGGTCTGAGAAGAGCTCTTATTTCCTCTCCCTTTCGTTACTGCTATTCTCCAGAGTGTGCAGGAGCTCTAGAAGATGCCCGGCGTCTGACTGTTCTCACCAAGGATATGATGTTTGAAATACAAAAGACTATCAATGAGGCACAGGACACCCGTAATACTGTGCACACTGCCATTGAGAATAGATTGCAAGGCAAGAGGGAAGAGACTCTCAGTCATAAGGTAATGGGAGATGTAATGCCCTGATAGGTTTGCTGTAGCATATGTGAAGTCAGTCAGTCAGTCAGTCAATCAACGTACTGATCTGTTCAAAAAGAAGAAATACAGCAAATGTAATTTAATTAGTTTAATTAATTAATTTTTATCCCGCCTTTATTATTTGTATAAATAACTCAAGGCGGCAAACATACCTTAATACTCCTCCCTCCTCCTATTTTCCCCACAACAGCAACCCTGTGAGGTGAGCTGGGCTGAGAGAGAGCGACTGGCCCAAGGTCACCCAGCTGGCTTTCAGGCCTAAGGCAGGACTAGAACTCACAGACTCCTGCTTTCTAGCCCAGCACCTTAACCACTGGACCAAACTGGCTCTCTGAAATTCTGAGACAACAAATAAAAATCTTAATAAAACTAAATGATTACAAAATTGAAGTGTCCAATGTAAAGCCAGGCTACATACACATAGAACAATACACTGCTTTTTTCATATCCTGTTCTGTTGCTTACAGAGCATTACAGGTCATTACAGGTAGTCCTCACTTAACAACCACAATTGGGGCCAGAATTTTGGTTGCTAAGCAAGGCAGACATTAAGTGAATCCGACCCGATTTTACAACCTTTTTTGCAGCAGGTCTTAAGCAGATCACCATGGGTGTTAAGCGAATCTTGTGCTTCCCCATTGATTTTGCTTGCCAGAAGCCAGCTAGGAAGGTCAAAAATGGCGATCACGTGGCCACAGGATGCTGTGACGGTCATAAATGTGAACTGGTTGCCAAGCCCCCAAATCATGATCATCTGACTGCAGGGATGCTGCAACAGTCATAAATGTGAGGACAGGTTGTAAGTCGGTTTTTCTAGCACTGTTGTAAGTCTGAACTGTCACTAATTGAATGGTTGTTAAATGAGGACTGCCTGTAGTTTTTTGTCTTTCTCTAGAACAGAATCAAGGATGTGCACTCCTCTCCCCTGTAATTTTCTGAAGCTTGCTGCCAAAGAATACAGCATAATTTTTAAAATAATCTGCTGGTGGGTGGAAAGAAGTCTAACCAGGCAGATTAACCTTTGGAGTCCTTGGTGCTCTCTGAGCCTTGTTGTTTTCTTGCAGACATTTCATTGCCAGACTAGGCAACATCTTCAGTGTGAAAAAAATTAGAGATTTAAAATTTAAAGATTTAGGGGTTTTTTTCCCCACACTGAAGATGTTGCCTAGTCTGGCAATGAAGCATCTGCAAGAAAACAACAAGGCTCAGAGAGCACCAGGGACTCCACAGTTCAACCCTGAGCTACAAGTATTCTCTTAGATTAACCTTTGCCTACCCCACTACCCAATTCACACAATGTCTTAAACAGACTAAGGACTGGATAGTTTGTGATTTACAGTCTCAAGTGGCAGCACCCAGGCTGAACCCAGAAGCTAAGCAGAGTTGGCCCCAGTCAATAGTTAGAAGGGACCTTCTGGCATTTCCAGGACTGAAGACTAGACTGGGAAGTTGAAAAAAACATTCCTAAAGAAGGTAATGGCAAAGCATTTCCATAACAATGTTGGCTTCAATTTTTTAGTCTTTGGTTTAGTTGTTGTGGGGACCCAGCCTTTGTTTTCTATTATGTATGAACCAGATCATATATCAAGCCATATTTACTCAGCCATAACATGATAAGTGAATACAGAAAATGTGGTTTAATTCAGATTTAGAGTTTAGTGTTGTATGAATTGAACCCATCCAAATCTCTCTTTCCTAGGCATTTTTTAATGGAAAATTTCCATTAGTACTAAGGGGGACCTATATTTTGGTTCTGGTGATATGCAGTAACAAGTAAGATTCCTACAAAATAATTGCTTTTGATCTGGACCAGTGTTTTTCAAACTTGGCGAATTTAAGCTGTGTGGACTTCAGCTCCCAGAATTCCCCAGCCAGCATATTACCAAGTTTGAAAAACAATGATCGAGACTCTTAACCAAGGAACTTTTTATCCTCTCCTGTTCTTCTCAAACCTTGTATCTAGATGAGTAATGCATACTAAGGTCCCCCTTATCCCAGGATATAGGGCTTAAGATGTCAAAATTATATTTGGAAATTTAGCATGTCAGATCAGCCAAGTTCACTGATTCCTTTGTTCTCTCTCTCTCTCTCTCCCTCTCTCTGGCAGGAAAAATTAGACATAACCCTGGGAGGAACACGCAGTACTTTGCACCGCTGCCAACGTTTCAAGCATGAGCTGTGCATCACTCGTGGACTGACAACGGTGAGCAATTAAGGACTGGGAGCTTCCTGTGCTGTAATTCTCTCCCTCGGCCCATTCCAACTCTGATTCGCTGGAGTTTGATTAGAGAGTTGCTTTTTTCTCCATCAGAATCCACCTTTTATTCAAATCCATGTCTACAGGGCCCTGAAAGTATGACGTACCTGCAGACACGGGAAAAGCTGACACGACCAATGGTGCAGGTGTATCAGAGACATGTGGGAACACAACTGCCTGAAGCTTCACAGCTCAATCAGGTAAGGGGATAGTAGAGTCTTTGTGTAGGGTGAGGTTATCAGGATCCTGGCACAGTATAGACCAGAATTCCCAGGACCATGCTGGCTGTGGAATTCTGGGAGTTGAAGTCCACACATCTTCAAACTGCCAAAGTTGAGAAACACTAGTATAGACTACTGGTGAAAGTATTTTTTGTTGTTTATTCGTTTAGTCGCTTCCGACTCTTCGTGACTTCATGGACCAGCCCACGCCAGAGCTTCCTGTCGGTGGTCAACACCCCCAGCTCCCCCAGGGACGAATCCGTCACCTCTAGAATATCATCCATCCACCTTGCCCTTGGTCGGCCCCTCTTCCTTTTGCCCTCCACTCTCCCTAGCATCATCATCTTCTCCAGGGTGTCCTGTCTTCTCATTATGTGGCCAAAGTATTTCAGTTTTGCCTTTAATATCATTCCCTCAAGTGAGCAGTCTGGCTTTATTTCCTGGAGGATGAACTGGTTTGATCTTCTTGCAGTCCAAGGCACTCTCAGAATTTTCCTCCAACACCACAGTTCAAAAGCATCGATCTTCCTTCTCTCAGCCTTCCTTATGGTCCAGCTCTCGCAGCCATATGTTACTACGGGGAACACCATTGCTTTAACTATGCGGACCTTTGTTGTCAGTGTGATGTCTCTGCTCTTAACTATTTTATCGAGATTGGTCATTGCTCTTCTCCCAGGGATTAAGCGTCTTCTGATTTCCTGACTGCAGTCAGCATCTGCAGTAATCTTCGCACCTAGAAATACAGTCTTTCACTGCTTCTACATTTTCTCCCTCTATTTGCCAGTTATCCATCAAGCTGGTTGCCATAATCTTGGTTTTTTTTAGGTTTAGCTGCAAGCCAGCTTTTGCACTTTCTTCTTTCACCTACATCATAAGGCTCCTCAGTTCCTCTTCGCTTTCAGCCATCAAAGTGGTATCATCTGCATATCTGAGATTGTTAATGTTTCTTCCAGCGATTTTAACTCCAGCCTTCGATTCCTCAAGCCCAGCATGTTGCATGATGTGTTCTCCATACAAGTTGAATAGGTAGGGTGAGAGTATACAGCCCTGCCGTACTCCTTTCCCAATCTTAAACCAGTCCGTTGTTCCGTGGTCTGTTCTTACTGTTGCTGCTTGGTCGTTATACAGATTCTTCAGGAGGCAGACAAGATGACTTGGTATCCCCATACCACTAAGAACTTGCCACAATTTGTTATGGTCCACACAGTCAAAGGCTTTAGAATAGTCAATAAAACAGAAATAGATGTTCTCCTGAAACTCCCTGGCTTTTTCCATTATCCAGCGGATATTGGCAATTTGGTCCCTAGTTCCTCTGCCTTTTCTAAACCCAGCTTGTACATCTGGCAATTCTCGCTCCATGAATTGCTGAAGTCTACCTTGCAGGATCTTGAGCATTACCTTACTAGCATGTGAAATGAGTGCCACTGTTTGATAGTTTGAACATTCTTTAGTGTTTCCCTTTTTTGGTATGGGGATATAAGTTGATTTTTTCCAATCTGATGGCCATTCTTGTGTTTTCCAAATTTGCTGGCATATAGCATGCATTACCTTGACTGCATCATCTTGCAAGATTTTGAACAGTTCAGCTGGGATGCCGTCGTCTCCTGCTGCCTTGTTATTAGCGATGCTTCTTAAGGCCCATTCAACCTCACTCTTCAGGATGTCTGGCTCTAGCTCACTGACCACACCGTCAAAGCTATCCCCGATATTGTTATCCTTCCTATACAGGTTTTCTGTATATTCTTGCCACCTTTTCTTGATCTCTTCTTCTTCTGTTAGGTCCTTGCCATCTTTGTTTTTGATCATACCCATTTTTGCCTGGAATTTACCTCCAATGTTTCTAATTTTCTGGAAGTGGCCTCTTGTCCTTCCTATTCTATTGTCTTCTTCCACTTCCGCGCATTGCTTGTTTAAAAATAATTCCTTATCTCTTCTGGCTAACCTCTGGAATTTTGCATTTAATTGGGCATATCTCCCCCTATCACTGTTGCCTTTTGCTTTCCTTCTTTCTTGGGCTACTTCTAGTGTCTCAGCAGACAGCCATTTTGCCTTCTTGGTTTTCTCTTTTTTGGGATGTATTTTGTTGCCACCTCCTGAACAATGTTGCGGACTTCTGTCCATAGTTCTTCCGGGACCCTATCTACTAAGTCCATTCCCTTAAATCTATTCTTCACCTCCACTGCATATTCCTTAGGAATATTAGTGAGCTCATATCTAGCTGATCTGTGGGTCTTCCCTAATCTCTTTAGTCTGATCCTAAATTGTGCAAGAAGAAGCTCATGATCCGAACTACAGTCAGCTCCAGGTCTTGTTTTTACCGACTGTATAGATGTTCGCCACTTTTGGCTGCAAAGGATGTAGTCAATCTGATTTCGGTGTTGTCCATCTGGTGAAGTCCATGTATAAGGCCGTCTCTTAGGTTGCTGGAAGAGGGTGTTTGTTATGCACATTGAGTTGTCTTGGCAAAATTCTATCAGCCTGTGTCCTGCTTCGTTTTGTTCTCCCAGGCCATGCTTACCTGTCATTCCAGGTGTCATTTGACTGCCCACCTTAGCATTCCAGTCTCCCGTGATGAAAATAACATCTCTTTTAGGCGTGTTGTCCAGTAGGTGCTGCAGATCCTCATAGAACTGCTCTACTTCAGCTTCTTCAGCATCTGTGGTTGGGGCGTATATTTGGATCACTGTGATGTTAGATGGCTTGCCCTGAATTCGAATTGAGATCATTCTATCGTTTTTTGGATTGTATCCAAGCACTGCTTTAGCCACTTTACTATTAATTATGAAGGCTACTCCATTTCTTCTGTGGTCCTCTTGTCCACAGTAGTAGATCTGGTGGTCATTTGATGTGAAGTGGCCCATTCCAGTCCATTTCAGTTCACTGACGCCCAAAATGTCTATCTTTAATCTTGACATCTCACCAATAACCACATCCAATTTGCCCTGGCTCATAGATCTTACATTCCAGGTTCCAATGGTGTGTTGATCCTTAGAACATCGGATTCGCTGTTCACCACCAGCACCGTCGGCTGCTAGCCGTCCTTTCGGCTTTGAGCTAGCTGCGTCATCACGTCTGGGGCTAGTTGAACTCATCCTCTGTTCCTCCCCAGTAGCATTTTGACCATCTTCCGACCTGGGGGTCTCATCTTCCGATGGTATACCGACATATCTCTGGTTGTACTGATCCATTTAGTTTTCATGGCAAGAATACTGGGGTGGGTTGCCATTACCCTCCCCAGGGATCGCATTTAGTCTGACCTCTCTGTCATGACCTTCCCGTCTTGGGTGTCACTTCATGGTTTAGCTCATGGCATCATTGAGGTGCTCAAGCTCCAGCACCACAGCAAGGGAACGATCCTTTGCTGAAGGGTGAAAGTATAGCGGGACCAAATAATGTTCTGTCAACTTGGGCTTGAGTTGTTAAAATTAGAAGGCTAAAAACAGTCTTATACCGAAACTGCAGCGTTTAGCCCATTGTCATCTGCAGTGACTGGCAGTGGTGCTCTAGGGCAGGGTGGGCCTCTCAGCCCCATTTCTGCAGTCCCCAGAAATTTCTTAAGGTTGAACTGCTGAAATGCAGCAGCAGCGGCAATTTTAACAGCACAGTTATTTATTTTTCTTCTTCTATAAAATAAGATTGAAGCCTCTGGGAGATTTTATGTTCCTTTTGTACATGAACAGTCCTTACTTTCCCCCAAAGAGTTGAACATTTCAACCCCATTCCCTCCAGTAACCTTACTATGTCACCACCATGCCCCCCTACAGCCAAAGCCAAAGAAGTGCACGCCCCTCCCCAAAAAAGTTGCCAAGCCTTGCTCCGACGCATTAAGTGAAAGGCCTTATCCAGCATTGTATCTAAAATCCTTTTTTAAAGAGCAGGAAGTACCTGGAGTTGGACTCAGAACCTAACATGGATGACACATTAATTTTATCAGTGAGTTAGAAAACGGCCTGAAAGAATTGCCCTATTGACAATTTTTCCATAAATTTTATAGCCTATTGCTGCCTGCTCTTTCTGGCACCGATTCTCAGAAAAAGGCATTTTCCCCACACACATCCAACCTAAGATATTTTACCTGAAGATATCTGGCAGTAAACCTCAGATATTAGACATATAGGGTGTCAAAGGCCAAAGCTAGGAAGAAAATCTGACAGGTTGCCTGTTTCCCGTAACAATGAATTAAAGGTCCGTCTGGCATTTGAAATTGGATTTCAAAAGAAAAGGACTACTGGTTTCCTAATATGTTAATGCTGATGACTATAAGTCTCAGTGGGAATGCAGCACATTGAACTCAGTAGAACTTACATCTGAAGAAAATTACGTAAGATTGGGATTCAAGAGTGGTAAATATATTTCAGGCAGTGGATACCAACTTTGTGACTTAGACTGTGTATCAAATTATTAAGTTCTGGACTGGAACAAAGGCCAGTTCTTAAATAGTTGCCCATTACCATCTACACAACTTATGACTTCCTGAGAACTTTAATGCAGTCTACATATTTTGGTATAGGCAGAAAATACAGGAAGTTTCTCAAGACATTAGTAATAGCTCAACATGGCTGTTGAGCTGCCTTAGGCCTGTGTAAACCTGATCCAGTCAAAAAGCTCAAGAGAGTCATTTGTATGTTCTCAGTGATCAGAACATAAGTTTGCAACAGAGCTTATACATGCATACTCAGATTGAAGTCTGATTTTCAACAGCGCTTACTCCACGTAAGTATATACAAGACTGAGCCTTAAAAGCAGCCTTTTGCAGGTGTGCCTAGAATGTTCTACTCTAGTCAGTGGGACTTGTAGTGTTTGTGCCATAAAACGCTAAACTGAATTAACTGTACAGGTAGTCCTTGACTTATGACCACAATTGGGACTGGAACTCTAGTCACTAAGTGAGGTGGTCATTAAGTGACTCACCCCTGATTTTCTGACCTTTTTAGCAGCAGTCGTTAAGTGGATCACCATGATCGTTAAGTGAATCACATGGTCATTAAGCAAATCTGGCTCTCCCCATTGACTTTGCTTGTTGGAAGTTGGCTGTGAAGATCGCAAATGCTGATCATGTGATCATGTTGTAAATACATGCCGGCCACCAAGCGCCTGAATTTTGATCACGTGACCACAGGGATGCTGCAATGGTCATAAATGTGAAGACTGTCATAAGTCATTTTTTTCAGTGCTATTATAACTTCGTATGGTTGCTAAATGAACAGTCGTAAGTCAAGGACTACCTGTACACCTCACTATGATGCAAGTTTACCCTGTGAATACAAAACTGATTTGTAAAGACGTCCTCTCAGGCTTGCAAACCCTTGCTTACTTTTTTTCTCTACTCTTGCTTCTTTTACCCAGTCCTCTGTACACTTAGATCGCTACATAGAAGATACCGCTCTTAACATCCAACATCTAAAAGCCACCCGGAAATACTTGCGTGACTGTATTCACGACAAGCAGACAGGCTATGATGTTGATGGTAGCATCAAACGGCTGCGGCAGCGCCGCATGCACCCACGCACCAACATGAACGAGGTTTTTGAATTGGTCTATACCTAGGAAGCATGGCAAATTGAACAGTGCTAAAATAAAGAGCTGGACACCTTATGGTAGTCAAAGATAATTTCTTTCTAGTTGGGGAGGGGGAAATATTTGGCTGTGATTATAGAATGGAATACCAAATTCAAAATATACTAGCTTAGTCAGATCCCTAAGCTTCTCAGCTTTAGGTTGCTGTTATAGGATAACGTAAGTCTGTGGCCTTCATGATACTTGAAGACTCAAGAATTTGAAGGGGAACATGGCTACTTGATGTAGAGTGTGGTGTAGAAGTTAAGGTAGTGGACCTTAGAGGTTAAAATAGTGGGAAGATTCAGGTTCAAATCCACCTTTAGCTATGGAAACTCCCTGGATGACTTTGGGCTCCTCAGTCTTTCTCAGTTTAACCTGCCTCACAGGATTGTTGTTGTGAGGAAACCTGGAGGAGGAAGCACTATGCATGCTGTCTAGCTCCTACAACAAAGGCAGGAAATAAATCAGTCAAACAAAAGTCACTGTTTTCTCCTATTGTAAACCTAATTGCTAAGTCCAGATCTGTGCGTAGTGGCACAACTTTTGTGTTAAACACTGAGCACGTAATACACAGAAGCAAGAGGACTGGATGGGACCATTTAAACCATTGAGTCAATGTATTGTATTTGAGGTTCTTAATGCTCTTCTACAAGAGACCAATTTCTTCTCTCCAAATTTAGGAATTGATTTTGATTTCCTAAGTAACTGCCTGAAAGAAGACTAGAGATCCAAGTGCACCAATGAGAGATCCTGTTCTTAATAGGTGCATTCTTGTATCTCCATATTACAATACTTAAGGCCTATAAGGAGAACTCTACCTGGATATTGTAACCTGTGGTTTCAGAGTCTTTTCTTCACTGAGTGGAGGTTTTTTGACCTGATATACTGCTGCCCCACCAGATGTGAGAATGAGAAATCAAACTGTCCTGTTAATTAACAGCCTTGAGAACATTTTCAGGCACCATACTAAAGGAACAGGTTTCTATTCCTTTAGTATTTTTGTGATATGATCTGTATTACAGTATATATTCAAGCCCAGTGTCAGCATATGGCTTCCTGATAGGTGCTAGCACACTAGCTTTTCAGCAGGGCCTCTATTTACCAGCTGCCCTGGCCCTGTTTTTAATAATACGGTACCACATAGCTACCATTATAGTGACCGCTGGGAGGCAGGCACTATATGAACAGTTTGGGTCCTATTGGGGACTTGTCCAATGTAGGTAGCTAAATGTTATTCTATGGGATTCAAACCCCCTACCAGAAATTGAACTCATGGGCTTTTACATTTCAGATGATTATGGACAATGCATTAGCTTTTAGGTGCTATCTACTGTAGGTTCTGGCACTCAGTGGTTGCAGGGAAGTATATATAGAAGCTATCAGAATGGTATATTCAGTGCATCTTCCCTTAAACTCTCAGAGCAGAGAAAGAAGGATATTAAATTATCTCTGTATATGTGGGTTTTACATAACTTCCAACAGATAGCTACAATTGTTTCCATGATGCTTCTGCTCTTGCAATAGTTTAACTTACTGAAAGAAATTATATGGTGGTTCTTAGTGACTTAGTGTTGCCAGGCTTCATTGGGAGACCTGTGTGAGAAAGAGCTCACCAGAGGACATTTTTAAAGCTTAAAACTGCGCTAAGACTTTTGGGCCCACCGATACACAATTTTAAGCCTTTAAAGCTTAAAACTGATTAAGGGTTTGGGACTCCCTTTATCAGTGGGTTCCTTCCTACAAAAGAGTTAGAGGAGCAGAACTTTTTTTCAGCGTCCTTCAGTTTTTTTCTCTGGAGAAGTTCCTCAACTCTTCTCACTGTCACTCATGCCCTTGTGACCTCCTGTCTGGATTACTGCAATGCATTCTACATGGGGCTGCCCTTGAAAAGCATTTAGAAGCTTCAATTGGTGCAGAATGCAGCTGCCCGGGTAGTAAATGGTGTTGGTTATTGGTTACTCAGCAAATGTAACGCTATTCTGTGAGTTGCACTGGTTGCCAGTGTCCGTCCGGATGCAATTCAAGGTGCTGGTTGCCACCTTTAAAGCCCTTTGTGGCTTGGGACTGCATTACCTGAGGGACTGTCTTTTCCCAGTTGTTTCTACCCATCCTATTCAGTCTGGCAGGATGGGCATGCTCCTGATCCCATCAGCCAGGGAATGCTGGCTGGCCCGGCCCAGGAAGTGTGCCTTTTCTGCCATAGCAACCACCCTATGGAAGATCCTACCTTCGGAGATCAGGATGGCCCTGAACCTGCTTGTCTTTTGTAAGGCTCTAAAGAACTGGTTACGTGCCTGGGCCTGGAGCCCTGAGTGTGTGAAGGGTCCCATCTCCTGGCTGTGTTAACGATCATGGATTAGAACAACCTCCTCAGCTGCTGTATGTATTTTGATTTTTGTAACATGATGGTAACTTGCTTTTTTTATGATTGTTCACTGACCAGAGTCACTTGGAGTGAGATGGGCGAGAATGAATGAATGAATGAACCAGTCAACATAAAGTAAAGGCAGCTTAGGTTTCCCTTGACATTAAGTCCAGTCGTGTCTGACTCTAGGGGGCGATGCTCATCTCCGTTTCAAAGCCAAAGAGCCGGCGTTTGTCCGCAGACACTTCTGTGGTCACGTGGCTGGCATGGCTACACGAACACCGTTACCTGCCCGCCAAAGCGGTGCCTATTAATCTACTCACATTTGCATGTTTTCGAACTGCTAGGTTGGCAGGAGCTGGGACTAGCAATGGGAGCTCGCCCCATCAAGCAGATTCGAACCGCCCTTCTGATCGGCAAGCTCAGCAGCTCAGCGGTTTAACCCGCAGCGCCACCCGTCCCACTAAAGGCAGCTTACTTTCACTTTAATAAACAGATTGTGCTCCACCTCAAATTTGAGTAAACAAAGCGATGGAAGCTGATCCAAACGCACCTAAACAGAAGACAAACTTTTAATATGCAAGATCTCCCTTGCCAATGTTTAGAGAAAAAGAAATCACGGGGACATTAGGGCCCCCAGATGCGGGTTGCAAAAACCCGGGCGAGATGGCAGCCCGGCGTTAGCACTCTCTGTGTCTCTTTGCTCCCATCTCGTGGGCGTCCGGAGTTTTGCAGCCCAGATCGGGCAGCTCAACCTACCGAGCAGTTCAAATACAGAGAAATAAAACTGATAACGGGGAAAGAGGAGTGAATGCGGAAAAAAAGGCAAACCGCCTCAATAATAACGATGATGTTAATAAGCCCACTTTTGTCCTCAAGCCCTTCATCATCTGTCACAGCTCAGAATTGGAAAAGCCCAACTCCGCATGCGACGAGGTTCGTACAAATCATGCGACGACTTATTCGGCCCCGACTGGAGCCACGGGGTGAGGATCAGCGCATGCGCAAATGCGCCGGAAGCCGGTAGCCCGTGGATAAGTCTCAGGGTAACCCCGCGTGCGGCCTTTTTCTGCCTGAGCCAGCGAGCGGGACGCGGGGAGGGGAGCGGAGCGTCTTCAAGTGAGCTTTTATCTCGGCGAGGCTAAGAGGGCCGCGGCGGGATCCTGTTCGGTTCGAGGGTGGGAGCAAAGAGAGGCTCTGCGGGAAAGGCCTGGGGGTGCGCGGGTAGGGTCGGTTGAGAATGAGGCCGGGGAGCCCTTAAGGGCACGTGATCCGGCGGAGTGGAGAAGTCTTGGACACGGTGGCATACCTTAATATAATAAACGTAATAATATTATAATAAAATCTAACAAAGGCTAACATAATAAAGCAACGGCAGTTCTACTGAGACGGGTTTTGTGGGCCAGCCAGCCTGCGCCCTTCGGATAATGCTGGAACTTGGATCATTTCCATGGTTCCACCGTGGTCATGCTGACTAAAATTATGGGAGTTGTAGTCCCGATCCAGCATAGAGTGGGAGAGGAATGGGGAGGCCGGGCTTCAAATCCCCACTTGGCCAGTGACGCTGTCTTTGTGATCCTTGGCGTCTCCTAATTTCTAAAATGAACTTTCGGGATTTTAAGTTAAGGTGTTCTGAGTTTGGAAAAACTTTTGAGAGCGAAAGAAAGTTGTACCTCGTGGCATTTTTCCACATAGATTTCATTTTCAGCTTGCATGATTCTGCACTGCTCTACCTTCATTTCCCTTATTGGTGTGCTGGCATTTTGTGTATTCTGTAGATTGTAACATTTTTCCTATCACCCATTCTTTCTGTCCCCTTATATGCCGTTTTCCATTCTTCCCCCAGCTTTTTCTCCACAGTTTTGTTTTCTATTACAGTCATCCCCACCTGTCTCTCCAGCTAACTTATGTAAGCAGAGTCAATGACAGCCTCAACATTTTGTAGAATGGGTGCTCTTCTACAATGCACATCACATTATTACCACAATTTGGGTTGTCTGATAAGCCTGAACTTGGAAAGAGGGAGCATAATAGTCATATATTTGTGAATAAAGCTGACAACTACAATTATTCTGGAAATATGGGCATAACGGGTCTTGTAGCCTGATGCCTAACCCTGTTAAATGAATGCACATATAGTGCATCATGTTTTTCATGTACATGGGAATCACGGGCCATTTGGATAAATGGCCATTGTGACTTTCTTTGTGTTAGCTTGTCTACATCATTCGTGTTGATTACAAACTGGAGCTGTGAAGTTAAGTTTCTTCACAAACTGAATCATGAAAAGATAATTGGACTAATTTTTTTTTACATGCATAGCATGGGTAGAGCTTTGCTTGAAATTGTCTATTCAAAAAGTCAATGTTAGGAGGGAGGACGCAAGCTATTGAAGGAGGGGGCCAATTCAGGCCCTAATCGCTTTTTATTTTGTCTCTAGAATGACTGACTGGGAGACAGCCCCTGCTGTGGCAGAGACTCCTGATATCAAGCTGTTTGGAAAGTGGAGCACAGATGATGTTCAAATCAGTGATATCTCCCTACAGGTATGAAAAGAGAAGTTGCAGAGTAAATTTTTGAAGACAGGTCTGCAGAGTGGTGTTGCCTTCAGACCTGGCTTTGTGGCTGGAAGAGAGTTTTATTCTGATATTTCTGCCTCCTAATGCATGGCTCTTTACTTGTGTTTTTTGTAGGATTACATTGCTGTGAAAGAGAAATATGCTAAGTATTTGCCTCACAGTGCTGGGCGCTATGCTGCTAAGCGCTTCCGTAAAGCCCAGTGCCCCATTGTGGAGCGCCTCACCAACTCCATGATGATGCATGGGCGCAACAATGGCAAGAAGCTCATGACAGTGCGCATCATTAAGCATGCCTTTGAGATCATCCATCTACTCACAGGAGAGGTAAGCATGGGATTGCTCTGTGGAAATACGGGATTACTTGGAGAGGGCCAGGAGAAGGAAAGATGAAGTCATACCTACTAGAAAGAAATATCTATAATATGAATGAGGCATAAGCCACGTACATGGAATTACAGGTCTGATATAACTATATTTGATGGATAGCTATTGTGTTTGCTCATTTTCTTAAGAAATCTACTTTTGAAGCCCATTACTGTTTCCCATTCAAGAGTAAAACAATTTGCATTTGACTAATTTTATTTTGAGGAATAGGGATGCTGTACACAGTTCTTCAATCCTGGACAACAGTGTACACTCTGAAGCTCAGTTGCCTGCAGATACCCAAAGCCTCTCTGAAACTAAACTAACTAAACTAAAATGTTTAATTATAGCTTCACCCTCTCCCCCATCCTTCTTTATAGAAGAGAATATCTGGGGAGTCCTTGGTGCTCTCTGAGCTCAGTTGTTTACTTGCAAACATTTCATTACCTGACTAGGTAACATTGTCAGTGCGAGGGAGGGTGGTGTTTGCTCTCTGTTTATATACCGTAGCTTGCCCTGCCCGTGCTGGTGGGGGTGTGGTTTTCTCCTTGGTAGTTCCTTGATTAGGGTATTTCTTTCTATGTGCTTCTTGATATTCTTCTTTACATGTGCTTGAGACAGGTATGTGTCTGCAATCTCCTTGGCTCTTATAGCACAGCCTTAGGAAATAGTTAATAGTGTACCTTGCTGTTAGCCCTGATTCAGTTTACAGGTAGTCCTCAGTTAATGACCATTCATTTCATATGGTTCAGACTTACAACGGTGCTAAAAAACGACTTACAACCAGTGCTCCCTGCAGTCATGTGATCACAATTTGGGTGCTTGGCAACCAGTTCGCAGTTATGACTGTCTCAGCATTCCGTGGTCACATGATTGCCATTTTCAACCTTTCCGGCCAGCTTCTGGCAAGCAAAATCAATGGGGAACTGCGTGATTGGCTTAACAACCAAGTGGGTCGCTTAACACCCACGGTGATTCACTTAACGACCACTGCAAAAAAGTCACAAAATTGGGACCGCTTTGTTTAGCAACTGAAATTCCAGCCTCAATTGTTGTTAAGCAAGGACTACCTGTAAGTGTCCCTGACCATTTTATACTTCCAGAATAATGGGGTTGATAGGCAACCTTTTAAAAAACATTCTCTGAGTTTTCAGTAAAAGTGAAAAAGATTAGCCCCTTTTTAAGATCATAAGCAGCAATGACCACTGATATAAGATAGTCCAACTCTATAGTCCAAAGTTCTTAGAAATAAGTAATAAACCGTCCTTAGCAATATTAAAAAGTGTTACCGAGTTAAAAGTCAAAACTTATTTCAATACTGAGAGTAATGTGAGGCGTCTACCAAATGTAGCCTTTACTGGAAGAAGCATTCAACTTTATTGAAATAATCTAAAGGTATTGGCCTAGGGCTACCTTAGAAAGATACATCAACTTCGAAGTAACATTTATTTTTATAACATTTGCCTTTCCCCGCAAGGTCAGTGGAATTTTTAGTTATCTGTTTTGTTGTTTAAAGTTTAAAAGTTGAAGTTTAAAACTTGAGTATTGTCCACGAAGTGGAATAACTACAGATACTTGCAGATACTTAATTCAAGCAACAATTAAAGCCCCAATTATTCTGCCTTCCTTTAGAAACAGTTGCGATTGTAGGAAGTACATGAAACTTACTCCAAAGTTGATGTAGAGAATAAATAATTATCAGTGATATAGCAGTTTGTTTTCCACGTCAGCCACTGTTAATCCAAATTGTCCTCTATTTGTCAAATAAAGCAGGGTAAGGGGATAAAGGTTATCTTTGACAGTTTCCACAATATACCTTTTGAAGAGAGAATTCCATTTGTAATAACCCTAACAAAAAAGGGGGGACTCTGGGCGGTTGGATGTGTTGTAGGAAAGTTAAATTGATTCCCTTTGCTTTCTTCAGAGCAGTTGCTGCAAAGTGATTGCTACAGAAGTATTTTATAACAGGTGCACAGTTTTTCTGGGTTGGGGGCTTTATTTGTGCAGGAGGGTCTGGGTAAGTGGGCAGAGACAGTGGGATGGTGCAGTTGTTTCTCCTTGGTTAGTTTCAGGATAGCTATTCCCTCAAGTCGAGTTTGATTTCCAGGGCCTACACAGACAACTAAATCCCTCTAGTATCAGGAATCAATTCAACAATAGCTACTTACGCTATTTCTTTTATTGGTGAAATAATAACATTTGTAACTCACAGTAACTCAGGCTGTTCTTTAAAAAAAGTCTCTGCCTTCTGGCAATTAAAAGTTCCATCTTGTGTCTCTCTTAATACAAGGAGGAGGAAACTATAATATTAGAGAACAAAGCTAGAGTATCCATGGTAGAAAATGGGGAGAACTGATATTGGCAAGGTGGATTTTCTCTTTCTTTGGAATAATGCAAAACAGAAAAGGAATTTGGGGAATCACAATTCATTGGCAAGTCTCTGGTTGGGTGAAGTGGGGAGAATTTTTCATAAGTGGCATGGTTGACAGGGAGAGATTATAGTAATTTAGGAGAAAACTAGGAATGTGCTAAACTCATTCTGGGGGCAAGAATGTTTCATTTTCTTCCAGAAGATGATCCAGCTGTTCCAAAGGCGATCTCTTACTTTCCTGGAAGTAGATCTTCCAGAGCAAGCAGGGCTTGTGGTTTTTCAGACGTAGTCTACCACCAAATGCCTCTGTTCGGAATAGTGAATATTGTATACAACTATGGAACAATTACAACTAAAGTTATAATTGGAGAATCTCACATGCATAAATCTTCTCTATCACCTCAATTATTTTGCCTTTGCAGTTTTAGAGACAGATTTTAGTATTAGCAAGTATAGTAGAATAAAATTAGTTACATTCATGGTTACATCTTTGAGCTATGTTTACTTTTTATGAACCCGTAACGTTTTAAAATCGCACTCCAATTAAAAAAAATTAAATGTAAAAAATTAAAATTTAGATATGCAGATTATTTAGGTGCTAATCATTTGTGTGGAACATGCTTCTGGAAACTGGCTATAAAATATTTAACATTTTGGGCTATTTTCTGGGTAACATTGGCTCTTTAGTCCTTTCCCAGACATAGTTTAAACCTGCTTGATCTTTGTTCTAGAACCCCCTCCAAGTCCTGGTGAATGCCATCATCAACAGTGGCCCTCGTGAGGATTCTACACGTATCGGTCGAGCTGGCACAGTGAGGAGGCAGGCTGTTGACGTGTCACCACTGCGCCGTGTCAATCAGGTAGGAGTTTTTATCAAGAGGGGTAGATTGATGTAGACCCAGTTGACTCTTTTGTGAATATATCTCCTATATCTTCATGTAGGCTATCTGGTTGCTTTGCACTGGAGCACGTGAAGCTGCCTTCCGAAACATAAAGACTATAGCTGAGTGCTTAGCAGATGAGCTGATAAATGCAGCAAAGGTAAGAATAAATGAATGGAGAGCTGAGCTGAGCTACGGAGAAGATGGCTCTTGGGTTTAAGGAACCACAGACCTTGGAATAAAAGATAACAGTCTTAAGAGTATTTGTCTTTGGCCCATCTGAGCCAATTCAGTCAATTAACTAGTCCTCTGGAAAAACAGCAGAAGCCCAGTGAAGTGGTGCTAAATTGGGCCTCCATAGCAGTCCTATAAATTTCAGTAGACACATTTGTTTACTTTGGTTTGGGCCTATGAAAGCTTTTCCAGTAATGCAGAGGAAGCAAAATGGCATTTGGGGACCCTTAAAGCAAAATAATTTGCTGGAATCTTTTTAGTATCCTCAAGCGTTGTGAGATTTGAAACAAGAATAACAATCTCGTGGGATTTCAAACAAGAACACCAAAATTATTAGTGAGATTTCAGCTATTTAAGAAGACAGTGTTTTTGTGGTTGCATGTGTTGTCATATGATGCCCCTAAAGTTGCTGATCTGTGCTGGATTAAACATTCATTTTAAGGTGCAGCCCAACTCTTTCCTGCCTTCATTCTAGTCCTGGGTGTTCATTATTTGGCAAAAATAGCTATCATTACAAGTAGCCTGCAAGCATTAGCAGGAAACAAAAAGTGCAGGTGGTCAATAGAACTCTGGCCTTGTGAAATGTATTTATTTTATTGATTGATTTCATGGATGCATATAGCCGCCCATCTTGTAAAGTGACCTGGGTGGCTAACAGGGTTAAAAACCTCAATAGAAATACACTAATAACAGTAGCGAAACAAAAATAAATCAGTAACCCAAAAAATATGGCCACTGAGGCCAACAGCAAGTGGTACAGTATCACCCACCTCACAGGCCCTCTTAACCTTCTGACTCCCATGCCTAGGCTCAGAGCCACGTTGTTGAGGCTTTTGGGGATGCCAGCAGAATGCTTAACGATTGGAAGGGACCCTTCTGCCACTTTGGCTGTTCCTCTGGCTGCAGCTTTTAAGCGGCTCTTAAATGGCTGCTACAAACAACGTTAACATAACTGGTGACAGTCTGACGTGTAATCAGGTAATTGTACAATAAGGGTTTCTGGCAGTTTCTGGAGTAGTGATGCCTGACTGGCTTTTCCAGTTATGTATGTGAAAACAGTTCTGTTGCAGTCACTTATCTGTGTGGTTTGGAGGGTGGGAGAGAAGGGGAGGCTAAAAGGGACATCTTCAGTGACAACATCAGGCTGGCTGTGTGCTTGCTTAAACTGTAACTCCTCCTCCTCCTCCTCCTCGTTCCTAGGGATCCTCCAACTCCTATGCCATCAAGAAGAAGGATGAGCTGGAGCGCGTGGCCAAGTCCAACCGCTGAAGAGTTGTTCCTGGAAGCCCAAAGCAAATAAATCCTCATTTTCATACCGTTACACTTTTTTGTGTTGCAGTTCACTTGTCGAAGCAGATTTGAGGGCGTGGCCTGGTTGGGTTATAACAGACATGATAACTGGGGCTTCTTTCTAAAGGGGCCTCTTCTGGAAGGTGGGCCGGGATTTGGGAGAATGATCCGGAAGGCAGGCTGTTGCGGTTAACGTGGCAAGGCAAGAGGAGAGCAATGAACGAGAAGTGGTTATAGAAGCACCACAACATACGTGTAGAGCTGCTGCTCCTGTAGTTGTTGTTGGTCACCTTGGTTTGCAGCCAACCCATACCAGGTGGGTGAACTTAGCATGATGCAGGGACTCTTTCAACAGAGTTTTATGGGCCATATCTATTAACCCAGATGCACAACTGGGGCAAGGAGAGTTCTTGGTCCATGGGTTAGTTGTGAAGTATGTCAGCCCAAGTCACCTCACAAGGCTGCTGTTGTGGGGAAAATAGGAGGAGGAAGGAGTATTTGGTATGTTCGTCGCCTTGAGTTACTTATAAAAATAATAAAGGTGGGTATTAAATTAATAGATAAATAAATGTGCCCAAAAAAAGGATAGTAAAGGATTTACACAAGAGATTTTTCAAGCATGTGCGATATAATGGATGCAAGAATTGAGAGGGATTATGAAAAAGGGGAAATTGTGTAAAGGAAGACAAGCCAGATGGAACTTGAGGCTTTCTGGAGGAGGCCTTTTGGAAGAATGAGAGCTAAACTCACCAGAGTCTTCGATGATCTTTCCATAATTCATTGATCAATAATTTTGTAGGAACAGGCAAAGATCAGTCAGTCTGCTTTTCTTTACCTGGAAAAGAAGAATCCTTCCAGTTCTTTCACAGAACCTTTTGCCCAGCCGCCAATTGAAACGGATGAATATGTTCTGAATACATTTTAGGGCCTTTGCTGTGGGTCTCTTGGAGATAGCAAGTCTAGCCAACCATCTCTTCTGGCTTCTTGGGCAGCAGGAAGCAGCAGGGTGAGGCAGGATTGTTAACTTTTGGGCAGCCCTTTGCTGTTTTTGTATTCTTTTAAACAATTCCCAGTATGGTGCTGGCAAGAAGAATATACCAAATTAGTACACGTGTATCTTGATAGGAACCCTACTAGGTTAGGCCACAGGTGCATTTATTCCAACGTTCCACATCACATGGTAGCCAATTAGATGCCTGGGAAGTTCACAAGCCTGGTCTGAAAGGCAACAGCCCCATGCTGTAACTTCCCAGCAACCAGGAATGAAGGCATGCAGCTTACGATTCAAGAGCTGCCAACAACCATTGGTATTAATGGCCTCTGCTTACCTGCTCCTCCGTGAACCTTTTTGGTTCCCCTTTAAAGCAGTCACGCTGGCTGCCGTTACCACAATGGCTGATAGCAAGTTTGATACACTGCATACTACATGAAATGTTATACAGGTAGTCCTCACTTAACAACCACAACTGGGACCAGAATTTTGATTGCTAAGCGCAGTCATTAAGCTAATCCAACCCAATTTTACGACCTTTTTTGTGGTGGTGGTTAAGCAAATCACTGCAGCAGTTAAGCGAACCACGTGGCCATTAAGCGAATTGCCATTCCCCACTGATTTTGCTTGCCGGAAGTCATCTGGGACGGTTGAAAATGGTGATCACGTGACTGTGGGACACTGTGATGGTCGTAAATGCAAACTGGTTGCAAGCTTCGAAATTGTGACCACGGGGACACTGATGGTTGTAATTGTGAGGACTAACCACAAGTCAGTTTTTTCAGCACTGTTGTAAGTCTGAACCATTGCTAAATGAGTGGTGGTTAAGCGAGGACTACCTGTATTTCAATTCAGTGGCTAACCTCAAGTGCAAATACGAGGAAAAACCTACTCTTCATACTCCCTATGGTGGGCATGATGTACCTATGTCTGCTCTCATTCCCACTCAAGAGCCCTGACTGCTGTAGTCTTTCCTGGTAGGGGAGTTGCTCCAGCTTACTCATCTGGGTTGTCCTTTTTCCTTTTTCATATTCCCTAGCTCTACGATATCTCTTGGACGAGGCAGTGCTGTACATCAGGGTTCTTCAACCTTGGCAGCTCTACGCTGTGCAGATTTTGCTGGCTGGGGAATTCTGGGAGTTGAAGTCTGCACAGCGTAGAGCTGCCAAGGTTGAGGAACGCTGCTGTCCATAGTCCTGCCAAGCATGTTCTCACTCGAGATTTGCACTGGGCAGGGAGGTGCAGCTTTTTTGTATCTGAAGCCAGAAAGCTGCTTTGGGGCAGGGGTGGGCTGGGTAGATGCACAACCGCAGGAACACACACATTTGAGGTTTAGGCATTCCTATTTTGGTGGTTCAGTTTCAAGTTCCTTAATAATTCCAAGCATGAACTTTGTCTTTTTTTTACAGCAGCTGATCAGCAAACAATTTTCCTGGTTAGTCATTTTTAGTTCAAATCCTATTAATATCCAGATGACGTTTGTACTTTTTGTGCCCACATGAGTTGCTTCTCATCTGTGTATGTTGTTTATTCGTTCAGTCGCTTCCGACTCTTCGTGACTTCATGGACCAGCCCACGCCAGAGCTTCCTGTCGGTCGTCAAGACCCCCAGCTCCCCCAGGGATGAGTCCGTCACCTCTAGAATATCATCCATCCATCTTGTCCTTGGTCAGCCCCTCTTCCTTTTGCCCTCCACTCTCCCTAGCATCAGCATCTTCTCCAGGGTGTCCTGTCTTCTCATTATGTGGCCAAAGTAGTTCAGTTTTGCCTTTAATATCATTCCCTCAAGTGAGCAGTCTGGCTTTATTTCCTGGAGTATGGACATCTGTGTATATTGAACTGAATTTGCCATGTTTGAAGCCCATTCATCAAATGTGGTTTCTGGGGCTTTTTGAGTTCCTTTTCATTTTTTTTTTTTTATTAGATTTATGTCCCACTTTTCGCTTAGGGACTCAAGGTGGTGTGGATGGCACTCTCTCCACCCATTTGTCCTCACAAGTACAACCCTGTTCAGCTGGGTTGAGAGAGAGAGAGGGGCTCAGAAGTCACCCAGGAGCTTCTGTGGCTGAGGTAGACGAGATCCAGGGGCCCCTACTCAAAAGCCCCACCCCTTCTCCACTATGCTAGCCTTCATTTATTTTTCCCAACCATTTTTACATTTCTAATTACGCAAAGGCACTTTCTTGCTTTAGCCACGTTTTATAGTAAAGCCCTCTCATGTCAGTTTATATCCGAGCAGTCATAAATGATGTTAGCCTTTCAGTAAAAGTGCAACAAACATACCACACTGAAGAGGTCAGCAGACTCCACTGTAAAGAGGACTTCTGGTGGAGTCTGACTAGAAATTCTGACAAAAAATAGCATTAAAAAGGCTGCCAATAATATTGGTGGCTACTGAGAGCAGAAAAGGTGTTTCAGTCTTGGCCTTTCTATAGGCACCTTGTTAGTCGCTGGAGAAATAGATGGGGGGCCTTCACCTTCAACCCAGCAAAATGGTCTTCCTATTCCAGGGTTTCTCAACCAGGGTTCCGTGGTGCCCTAGGGTTCCATGAGAGGTCACTAGGGGTTTCCTGGGAGATTTAATTTAAAAATTAAATCAAATTCGGGCAACTTCAGATGAGGCAAGTTCCATTCATTATTTTTAGTTTTAAAAACATTGTTCATGCATATATACAGGCCTACCCATTAAATGATCACAATAATTTTGCAACTTCTGGCCTCTGTTTGAGCCTGAATGTGCAGGGGTTCCCCAAGGCCCGCCTGAAAAATATTTCAGGGGTTCCTCCAGGGTCAAAAGATTGAGAAAGGCTGTTCTATTTGTTGTCATGGTTTGGTACATGTTGCAAGAGGTACTGAATCTCTATGAGATTCCCCCTGCCCAACTACTTTTGAATCAAAATTTTGTTAGCTGTGGTATGAAATCTGCTTAAGGTGGGATGCAACACAAGAGCAAGCCGATTGTTTTATTATTAGATGTATATCCTGCCTTTACTTCGTACAAGTCAAGGTGGTGGGCATCATGCATCTGATTCCTATTTCCCCCGCAACCACAGCCATCACAGCACCACCACTTTGGCTGAGAGAGAGTCACCCAAGCAGTTTTCATGCCTAATTTGCAGTCTGCTGGTTTCTAGTGCAGCATCTTCACTGTTGCACCAAATTGGCTCTCCAACATGAAGAGCCAAGTAGCTTCCCTACAGCCTTTGTGGGCTGGGTGTTGAGGGACTGCTGCAACCTGAGCATTTGCCATTTCTGTAGGTGGGTTGAGGTCACCTAGAAGCAAAGGTGGTAAAGTCCTCCTTGCAGTGGCCCAGCCCCTCTACTGAATGACGTGAACCTGGTAGTGTTTGATGTTGGGCTAGATTGGTTCCTTGTATTTCATAGGTAATTAAATATAAGGGCTCGGATTGTTCTCCCTGGCATTGTGTAACTGGAGATGATAAATTTGAAAGCTGCGATCCAAATTACATTTTATATGAAAGCTGAGTTGCAGGGTGACTTGCTTTTTTTCTGACCACAACTGAATGCTAATCCCTCCTCGCCTGCAGAAGTTGTAACGTTTTTAAGTAATCAATTTGTTTTAGCATTTGGCCGCCGAAAAACTTTGAAGAAGTCTTTTAAAGTTCCTTTTGATATCTCAGCTTTACAGCTGTCAAGCAATTAAATGCATTATGCTTAATAACAGCTTAGCAAATGCCATTAAAGACATGTCCTGAGATCATTACTGAAAACCAGCCTTTTCTTCTGAAAGGCAGCACGCTTAATATCTTTAAAAAAAAATTGGTCTCCCCCCACCAAAAAAAAAAAAGTGGAGGGGAGAAACCCCTAAACAACATGAGTTATAGGCAATAAGAAAGAAAGAAATCTCTTATTTTGGGCCTGCATCAACAGGACCAAGACTTACTTGGAACTTGAGTCAACCCACCAAAGATCACAGATTACAACAGCGAAAATGTGATAAGAGTTTCCTTTTCAGGCTAAACTTGCTGGTTTTTTATTTGTATACATTGAACCGCTGAGTAGTGCTTTTTCATCTTGAGGCAAAAAGTTTTGAAAAGTTTTTTTCCATAGAGATGAAATCTAAATTTCTTGGATGAAAATGTTAATGGACGATGTTGAAAGCCATAAACATTCAAGCCGCAGAATATTGTTGCTGGGTTTCTGCCAAGTCTGTTACCATGTTGTACAGCTGGGAATAGATTTTGCATTCATAAAATAAGGGGCAGGTTTGTAAAATGACTTTAAGCCCAGATGACTTTTTGGCCACAACTGAAATCCTGCTCAGCTCTTTATTTCAATGTATAAAGGCTAGATTCATAGTACCTTCTAAAGCATTAGCCACAGGGACTTCTCTGCTCCTCAAAGCATCTGATTTCCCTGTTGCAAGTAATTTATTGTAAAATCTTTTATCCAGTTACCCAGGCCATGGAATCATCTGACATGGCTTTCGCACTTTCCCACTACTCCTGGATAAATAATGTATCTGGTAAAACAAGGATCAGCACCGTCCATAACTGCCCTGGTTGTATCTGAGATGGTTTGTTTGTTTATTTGTCACATTTTTATCACTGCCCATCTCCCCCACAAGGAGGAACCCTGTGTTGGATGTTATTCGTTTTGAGAGGGTCAAAAACCAAATCTTCAGCGACCAGTTAAGAATCAGAGTCTCTGTGGACAGATTGGGTGTGAGGGGGAGACATCCCTCCACCGTTTTAGCTCCATTTGCACCTATTTTTTAACAGCACTACAGTAAGTGTTTCTAGAGAAAGGCTGTTCTGGGAGGTTTCCATCTCACTCTACAATAGTGGAAGAGTGGATTAACCCTATCATAGTGCAGTGTTTGTCTTGTGAAGAGTGTAAATGGACAACATTCTTTTGCAAAGTGCATGTCATCTGTGTGTTTGTTTCCTAGTATTCTTTGAGAGTCAAGACGGTGTCCAAGGAACTGCCAGAGTTTTCCATCCAGATCCGGATCTGCTTAGTTTCATCAGGGCAGCTCCATCACGTCATGACCTGGAGAACAACTTACACATGGCAGCCAGGAAGTTCATTTTCAAAGCAAGATTTGCATCTCGGTCTAGCTCTCTCAAATGCTTCATCCCTTATCTGTGATGGCAGGAAAAGGAGATGATTTAACTTCAAGGGGGGAGAAGTTGTAAAACATACACTTTGGCACTTGAAAAGATTAGCTTGGAATGCCATCCTTGCTGCAAGTCATCAGATCAGGGAAGGTTTTTTTCCATTCCAGTTTTACTAGAGATCATATACTCAGATACTGTACGTTCATTGTGTGTACAAGTCAAAGATGTCTCAGTCTTCAGTCATGCATGTACACAGGAATGATGGACTTCAAACTGCTTCCAAACAAAAGCTTTTTTCTGTAAAACCTGTTCCTGCCTCTCAAAAAAAAAAGTGGGGGGAGGCAAGAAGTGCAATGCTTTGTTTAAAATACCAGCATAGAGAAAGTTAGCCACTACTTAGCCTTACACAGTCCTCAGACTGTTAAGTTGCAAGGGGCTTGGGTAGCAAAATCTTGGATCTGTATGATCTAGCAAGCAGTTAATTGTATTAACGTGGTTGACTCTAGCATGACAAATTGGGTGACGGATTAAACGTTATTTGGGAAGCACTTTAACTGTCATCTTTATCCATGGGTTTTTATAGGCTTTCTTACCTCAGTCATTGTTTGTCCTGATTTGCATGTTGTCCTGATCAGGACAAAGAGAGAGTTCATGTCTCTTCCCCTTTCCACAGGGAGAGATGAAAAACATGCATGGCCTCAAACTGGAGCTGGTCCAGCATTATTGGTTTTGCTGCTCCCTTTTTCTCATTTTCGAAGGCTGGAATTAAAGGCCCCCAGGGAGCTGGAGGAAAGTTCCAAATCATTAAAAAGAAATGGGGGTTGGGGGAGGGAAGCGTCAGCACCCAGCCAGTTCAAAGTTGGTTGGGATACTGGCTGACATGGAGGACAACCAACAAACTCTGGTTGGCACGTTTTCCCTCGTGGCACTCAGGACTCATTCTCTTACATATAGGATGGGGTAGAACATATCCAGGGATGTCCTTAAGGTATGGTCAAAAAAGTCAAGATGGTGGCTGCAACAGTGTAATCAAAACTCTGCCTGTTTTATGTGATGCACATAAAATTCAGGCAAAGCTTTGATCACACCATTGTGGACATCATCTTTGACCATACCTGCAGACACACCTGAACATATCCTTAGCATATCCTGAACATTATTTGTGCTAAGCCAGTTTTAACATGTTGTGCAAACACACCCACTTATCCACTTCCAATATGGGAAGGGATGACTTGCTTCCTTTGTCATATAACGCCATCACACGGGATTCTCCATTGGCCTATAGGGAAAAGCTAGAATCTATGAATAGCCTTACTCAGTCTGGCCAGAGTTAAGGATAGGCAACTTGGGTCCTCCTGATTTTTTTGAACTACAACTCCCATCAGCCAACTATTGTGAAAAATGGTTAGTTTGTGGGAACTGTAATTCAAAATATCTGGCAGCCACTAGACTGCCAATCCCAAACCAGAGTTCCTGTCACCCAGGGCACTGTTTCCAGAGGGAGTCAAGCTGTTAATTGTAGGTGGCCCAGATGAAGCTTTAGTAATTGTCTTCCTCCTGTTTGTCTCCAGCTTCTAGCTGCTGGTGTATACTGCTATTGAACATGGAGTGTCTGATGAGCTGGCATGGATAATTGCCGTGCAGTTACGGAGATGGCGAAGTTGTTTGGCGTATGTGATCCTCTGCCATTTTAAGTATTGGTTATGTGGGTGAAAATGCTCTTTTAAAGGGACTTGATGTATTGGTAGCTCTGTAAGATGATACTCCTTGTAATTGATGGATGCCTCCTTCGGAAAAAACGTTGGCCCTCGTGATGGTAAACAGCGTCTTTGCTGCTGGTGACCCTGCCAATATCTTGCAGGGCAGGTCATACTGGTCTTGCTGTTCACTGGTTCCAGCACTGTCTGAAACGAGTTGTGACTCTGCATATCGGATGCAAGGAGTTTTACCTCTAGGCCCTGTGGCTTCCTGTTGATCAAAATGTCCTTCAGCACTGGGGGGTAATTTCCTGCCTCGCTCTTATTGTGCCATCCCTACGTCTCCCTTCTTGGAGCGATTCAGCTAGAGGGGTCCCCAACTTTGGGGGCTTAGTGGACACACTTGGAATATTGAGAACATGCTGTCCCTCCCAAAAAGGCTGCCATGGGGAATATAACCAGTTACAAAGCCTTGATTTCCCAGAATGCTCGCTGCATATTATCCCTTTGTGTTCTCCAATAAAATCAAAGGAGGGGGTTTTATTGAGCTGCTCTGAACACCTAGAAGAAAGGTGGGGTACAGCTCTAACCCACAGAAATATTTTCTCTGCTTGCTTTTGTCCTTTTCTGGGCAAATGGGCATACTTCCAAAAAAGCACTGGGCTTCAGCCAACCATCTTTTTTTAATTATTATTATTTTCAAAGCAAACATATAAGGCCCATTGTGTACTCAAGACTGTTTGGAAATAAAGACAATGTAGGATGACTGCCACATTGATCTGTAGTCTTTGCTTATCACCTGCCCATTGGTTTCAATGCTTTTTGTAAAAGGCAGGTGAGTTGGGAAGCTTGGCTGGCATCAAAGGAGATGTCAGTGGGCATATTGGTTTAATTATTGCCCTAAGGCTTTTCACATTGCAAATCATGACAAACTGTGGCATATGAGGCCATCTAATTAGCCTTGTGAAGAATACAGGTAGTCCTCACTTAATGACCATTCATTTAGTGATGGTTTGGACTTACGTTGGTGCTGGAAAAACAACTTACAACTTACACACTTAATGACCATCACAGCATCCCTGCAGTCATGTGATTGCCATTTTCAACCTTCCCGGCTGGCTTCTGGCAAGCAAAATCAATTGGGAACTACATGATTCACTTAACCACCACGTGGTTCGCTTATTGCCCACAGTGATTCGCTTAATGACCCCTGCAAAAAAGGTCATAAAATCAGGTCAGATTCGCTTAATGACCACTTCACTTAGCAACCAAAATTCTGGTCCCAATTGTGGTTGTTAAGCAAGGACTACTTCTATGCATGATGACCAGGAAGTAACAGAACGGATTACGAAAAAGGAGAAAGGAGTGTGGCAAGGTTTTCAACTGTCACCTTATTTATGTAATTGATATGCAGAAAACATCATGAGTATTACTGGCCTGGAAGAAATAGAAACTGAATTAAAACTGCCAGGAAAAAATATCAACAACTACAGAAATGCTGACGATCCCACTGATGGCTGGACGTGAGGAAAACTTATGGACTCTCTTGTTGAATGTGAAGGAAGAGCAGCACAAGCCAGTTTGCCGCTCAATATTTTAAAAAAAGCTGAGGGAGAGGAAGAAAAACAGTTTTATCTTCCTAGACTCAAAAATTCACAGGGATAGTAACCATAGTCATGCAATAAAAGGGTTTCTGCTACTTAGGAGAAAAACAGTGACAGATCTAGACCAAATATTGAAGTGCTGAAACATCATCTTTGTTATCAAAGGTACATATTGTCCAAGCTATGTAACACATGTCAGTGGGCATACTAATTAAATGTGAGCAATAAATAAGTAAATAAATGAAAGCTGAAGCACCAGAAATGCAGAACAAAAAAACCCGAACACCTTTGACCTGTGATGCTTGAGAAGTTGCTGAAAATACCTTGGACTGCATTATGAACAAAAAATTCACTACCTGCTAAGAGCGGAGGTAGAGCTTAATGTTTGGGACAGATAACGTGAAGGGCAGAGTCACTGGAGAAAGCCCTGAGGCTTGGAAAAATCAGCCTGAATTTAAAAAGCGGGCAAAGGTGGCAAGCTACTATCACGGATGACCCAAGCTTAAGCAAAGATGTTGCTGAGAGACAATCCTGGAGCAATGACGTCCTTCGGGTCACAAAGACTTGGAAGTGCCTGAATGACTGAACAAGGCTAACAAGAAGATGAATGTGCCCTTTCCTGAGAATGTTCCATTGCAATGGATGGGCGTGATGCAAAGGACAGCCTTGTGTGCTGCGTATCTGGTCTAGTTACCTTTGGTCCTCTTCTAGAGAGTTGGGCACATTTCCAAACTCAACAACGGGCTGCAACCTCCTGTTATTTTTATTTTCTGAAAAAGCTTGTTGGGCCTGTTTTGGTCTAGAGGCATTCAGGCAAAGGCTGATACTGGAAGTATCTGCTCTGCTTTGTACTAGGGCCCCACTTTTAAATAGATTTAAAAAATTAAGGTAAGAAGTAAAGAGGGCTGGGTGGGTGCCAAGGGATGTGTCCATAAAGACAGTGGTGCTCCCAGGCGTCATGTTAGGGATCCCCAAAGGTAAACCATGGTTTATTAAATTGGCTACAAAACAGTGGTCAAAACTCAACCAAGCCACACAATGTGGCTCAGAGTAATGCATAAACATAGATATTTTCAGAGAATGCTTCCAAATTGGCCCTTTTAAAAATAGGAGTCTTCCGTGATAACAGTTCAACAAGGGAGATCTGTAGAGCAAGTCAAAAAAGTCAACATGGCAGCCAGGACTGCATGATGGAAGCCCCACCTCTTTTCACATGCTTTAAAGTGTGATGCACATAAAAAAGAGATGGGGTGTCAATTGCACAGTCACAGCCTCCATCTTGACTTTGTTTTGTTTTTACCAACCCCCATCTCCATGGTGTGCCTGCTGCATTGCAGTCTTTACTCCCAAACTCTTGTAAATTTCAACTGGTCTATAAGCCCCATTACTTGACCAGAACAGCTCACCAAAGTTTTGCTGTAACTTGTGCTGCTGTGGCGCCTTAGAATTCCCTCCTTGGGATCCAAAAACATCTTAAGCCAACCTCATCTCCATGCACACTATGGCATGAACAACTGCTATTAGCTGCCAGGTTTTCTTTTTTTCTTTTTCTTTTGCAAAATATTGGAAATCTAAACTCTTTACCCAGCTTGCTGGGGAAGGTGACGACTGGGGAAGGCAATGGCAAACCACCCGGCTAGAGTCTGCCAAGAAAACATCGCGAAAGCGGCATCCCCCCAAAGGCTCAGGCATGACTCGGTGCTCACACAGGGGACCTTTCACCTTTCACAAACTCTTTCAACACATCAGTGGCACTTAAAAGTGTGGAAATTGCTTTAGCAGAACAATTAACAGTACAAAGGGCTTTGAAAAATTCTACAGTGGAAGATAAATTTACTCCGACCATAGTTTCCCCAATAAAAATTCTTCCCCTCACCTAGCCAATCTTGGCAGATCTCAGACCTGGTTAGTCCTTGAATGGAAGATCACAATAGCTGTGAGGCTGGATGCTGAAAAACTGCAAGTGGATAATAGCAAACTGCTTCTTTACTGTTGTCAAGAAAATGATGTGGATTTGTCGGTGAAGACAAGCACAACTCAAAGGAGATTCTACTTATGAGCAATAATTTCCTTCCCTTTAAAGGCAGTGGTTTGGTAGCATTAGAACAGTGTTTCTCAACCTTGGCAACTTTAAGATGCATGGACTTCAACTCCCAGAATTCTCCAGCCAGCATGGCTGGCTGAGGAATTCTGGGAGTTGATGTCCACGCAACTTAAAGTTGCCAAGATTGAGAAACACTGCATTAGAACGTAAAGCTAGCTTACAGAAGTGGGTTCATTGTAGAGACACAGGTCAACCAAAGACTGGTTTGGATGTTACTTGTTTAAAAAGGACACTTCTAATCTGGTGCCCTGCAGATGTGTTACACTTCAATTAGCATAATCATAGACAGTTTATACCATTCCTTTGTCTATGTAAAAGAGGAGCCTTTCTTAAGGTAACTTCTGCGTGGTGGGGAGCCTCTGGCCTGCAAGCTGTTCCACAATTCCTGGATCTGTAGGCTGGCTTGATATCTCACGAGAAGCTAAGCCAGCAGATGGCACTCTTCTTTAATCAGTGTGGCTGGCTGTATGAAGGCCCAGTGCTGGAAGCAACAGGAAAGTGATCTATCTCTGGCCTGTAAAGCAGGACTCCAATGTCCTCAGGAGGTTTGTGGAGAAAGGCAGGTTGAAGGGGTAGGTGATACACCTGTGCAAAAAAGCCCCCTCTTCCTTACACAGGTCTTTCCCAATCTTTCATTGGGCATTTTTCTCTAATTGACATTCTTGGGGTAGAGAATCAATTCAGTTTTCCCAAAAAGAAAAATTTCTTGATCTTGGAGATCTTTCCTGCTGCCAAATATTTCCCTGAGTTCAACTCTGGCAACATTCTGATCTGTTTCCTGGTGTAAGCTGGTTAGAGAAGTCAGACATGAATATGGATCACACCTCTCACCTTGAACTGTCTTTGATGTTGCTGCTGCTGGAAATGTTGGTTTAATTCACCCGTCTCACGTATAACACCTGTAACCCAGAGGCACCCCAGGGCTATTCTGGAAATACTCATTTCTCATTAAAAAAAACAACAGGAACTTCAGTGCTGACTGGGTTTGAAGGCGAGACCAAGTGAAGCAAAATAAAGGAATGTTTTCTACCAACTCAGACATTTCCTTGCGTAGAAGCACTGTAGAAGTTCACACCTTAAAAGAAAGGAAATGTTGAGAATACCCTCAAGACAGCTGCAAAAGGCATGTTTACTTCCAGACACACAAATGATTTAGTTGCAAGTGAGCTTGTGTAGAGGATCTAAAGTGGCCTTCTTCAGCTTGAAGGTCTCAGGTAGTGTAGGATTCAAATTCCCATTAGCCCCAGCCACTCTGGGCTGCAATGATGGGAGTTGCAGTCTCAGTCATCTGAAGGCTGGGCAGATTATATCTTCTCCACCTGTTGATCAGGCAGTAACTGTAAGGAGGATCTGTGAAATCCCATCTGCTGGGCCTTCTTCATAATCCTAGAGTGGATTATGGCGGGAAAAGTTCTTCTCATGTATGATTGGTTGAGAGCAGCTGAGATAGTCTGGCCAGGTTCATACGACATACCAAGGCATAATGTAACTTCTTGAGTTCTGACCTAGTGTATTATATGAACCCAGCCAAGAGTGGTTTGTCAACAATGGTTTATAGCTTCCCCAACCCAGATGCCTTCCAGTTCTGTGGACTTCAACTCCCATAATTCCCCAGCCAGCCTGACCATTGCTGAGAATTCTAGGGGGTGATATCCACAGATCTAGAGAGTGTCACAGTTGAGGAAGGCTGTCATAGTACGGTATGGAAACCCAGACAACTGTGGCTTGTTCAGTAAATTAAGCAACCCATGTTTTAGCACAATGTGTGAACTTAGAACATTAGGCTGTTGGTGAAGGGAGAAGACGGGATAGAAGAAGGCAGAAAAAGAGTTGAATTGGATGGGAGATTAAGATTGGAGGAGGACATGTATGTTGTGAGGTTAAAATGGCTTCACTGTGATATTTCAAAAGATGAGCAGAGGGAAAAGGCAACCTTTAGGCATCATTTCTCCATATATGCCCAAAATCTCATGTATGCCCATCTTTGAGGACTGAACACTACTATAAGAGGGAGGGGTATCTGGTGGGGGTCAAAAAAGTCACAAGTGCAAGATTGAAATCTGTTCCTTTTTTACATGCATGCAATGCATCCGTCTCTTAGGTTGCTGGAAGAGAGTGTTTGTTATGCACATTGAGTTGTCTTGGCAAAATTCTATCAGCCTGTGTCCTGCTTCATTTTGTTCTCCCAGGCCATGCTTACCTGTCATTCCAGGTGTCATTTGACTGCCCACCTTAGCATTCCAGTTTCCTGTGATGAAAATAACATCTCTTTTAGGTGTGCTGTCCAGTAGGTGCTGCAGATCCTCATAGAACTGCTCTACTTCAGCTTCTTCAGCATCTGTGGTTGGGGCGTATATTTGGATCACTGTGATGTTAGATGGCTTGCCCTGAATTTGAATGGAGATCATTCTATCGTTTTTTGGATTGTATCCAAGCACTGCTTTAGCCACTTTACTATTAATTATGAAGGCTACTCCATTTCTTCTGTGGTCCTCTTGTCCACAGTAGTAGATCCGGTGGTCATTTGATGTGAAGTGGCCCATTCCAGTCCATTTCAGTTCACTGACGCCCAGAATGTCTATCTTTAATCTTGACATCTCACCAATAGCCACATCCAATTTGTCCTGGCTCATAGATCTTACATTCCAGGTTCCAATGGTGTGTTGATCCTTAGAACATCGGATTCGCTGTTCACCACCAGCACCGTCGGCCGCTAGCCGTCCTTTCGGCTTTGAGCTAGCTGCGTCATCACGTCTGGGGCTAGTTGAACTCATCCTCTGTTCCTCCCCAGTAGCATTTTGACCATCTTCCGACCTGGGGGTCTCATCTTCCGATGGTATACCAACATATCTCTGGTTGTACCGATCCATTTAGTTTTCACGGCAAGAATACTGGGGTGGGTTACCATTACCTTCCCCAGGGATCGCGTTTAGTCTGACCTCTCTGTCATGACCTTCCCGTCTTGGGTGGCCCTTCATGGTTTAGCTCATGGCATCATTGAGGTGCTCAAGCTCCAGCACCACGGCAAGGTAACGATCCTTTGCTGAATGTGCATAACAAACACTCTCTTCCAGCAACCTAAGAGACGGCTTTATACATGGACTTCCCCAGATGGACAACACCAAAATCAGATTGACTACATCCTTTGCAGCCAAAGGTGGCAGACATCTATACAGTCGGTAAAAACAAGACCTGGAGCTGACTGTAGTTCAGATCACGAACTTCTTCTTGCACAATTTAGGATCAGACTAAAGAGATTAGGGAAGACCCACAGATCAGCTAGATATGAGCTCACTAATATTCCTAAGGAATATGCAGTGGAGGTGAAGAACAGATTTAAGGGACTGGACTTAGTAGATAGGGTCCCGGAAGAACTATGGACAGAAGTCCGCAACATTGTTCAAGAGGCGGCAACAAAATACATCCCAAAGAAAGAGAAAACCAAGAAGGCAAAATGGCTGTCTGTTGAGATACTAGAAGTAGCCCAAGAAAGAAGGAAAGCAAAAGGCAACAGTGATAGGGGGAGATATGCCCAATTAAATGCAAAATTCCAGAGGTTAGCCAGAAGAGATAAGGAATTATTTTTAAACAAGCAATGCGCGGAAGTGGAAGAAGACAATAGAATAGAAAGGACAAGAGACTTCTTCCAGAAAATTAGAAACATCGGAGGTAAATTCCAGGCCAAAATGGGTATGATCAAAAACAAAGATGGCAAGGACCTAACAGAAGAAGAAGAGATCAAGAAAAGGTGGCAAGAATATACAGAAGACCTGTATAGGAAGGATAACAATATCGGGGATAGCTTTGACGGTGTGGTCAGTGAGCTAGAGCCAGACATCCTGAAGAGTGAGGTTGAGTGGGCCTTAAGAAGCATTGCTAATAACAAGGCAGCAGGAGACGATGGCATCCCAGCTGAACTGTTCAAAATCTTGCAAGATGATGCTGTCAAGGTAATGCATGCTATATGCCAGCAAATTTGGAAAACACAAGAATGGCCATCAGACTGGAAAAAATCAAGTTATATCCCCATACCAAAAAAGGGAAACACTAAAGAACGTTCAAACTATCGAACAGTGGCACTCATTTCACATGCCAGTAAGGTAATGCTCAAGATCCTGCAAGGTAGACTTCAGCAACTCATGGAGCGAGAATTGCCAGATGTACAAGCTGGGTTTAGAAAAGGCAGAGGAACTAGGGACCAAATTGCCAATATCCGATGGATAATGGAAAAAGCCAGGGAGTTTCAGAAAAACATCTATTTCTGTTTTATTGACTATTCTAAAGCCTTTGACTGTGTGGACCATAACAAATTGTGGCAAGTTCTTAGTGGTATGGGGATACCAAGTCATTTTGTATGCCTCCTGAAGAATCTGTATAACGACCAAGTAGCAACAGTAAGAACAGACCACGGAACAACGGACTGGTTTAAGATTGGGAAAGGAGTACGGCAGGGCTGTATCCTCTCACCCTACCTATTCAACTTGTACGCAGAACACATCATGCAACATGCTGGGCTTGAGGAATCCAAGGCTGGAGTTAAAATCGCTGGAAGAAACATTAACAATCTCAGATATGCAGATGATACCACTTTGATGGCTGAAAGCGAAGAGGAACTGAGGAGCCTTATGATGAAGGTGAAAGAAGAAAGTGCAAAAGCTGGTTTGCAGCTAAACCTCAAAAAAACCAAGATTATGGCAACCAGCTTGATGGATAACTGGCAAATAGAGGGAGAAAATGTAGAAGCAGTGAAAGACTTTGTATTTCTAGGTGCGAAGATTACTGCAGATGCTGACTGCAGTCAGGAAATCAGAAGACGCTTAATCCTTGGGAGAAGAGCAATGACCAATCTCGATAAAATAGTCAAGAGCAGAGACATCACACTGACAACAAAGGTCCGCATAGTTAAAGCAATGGTGTTCCCCGTAGTAACATATGGCTGCGAGAGCTGGACCATAAGGAAGGCTGAGAGAAGGAAGATCGATGCTTTTGAACTGTGGTGTTGGAGGAAAATTCTGAGAGTGCCTTGGACTGCAAGAAGATCAAACCAGTCCATCCTCCAGGAAATAAAGCCAGACTGCTCACTTGAGGGAATGATATTAAAGGCAAAACTGAAATACTTTGGCCGCATAATGAGAAAACAGGACACCCTGGAGAAGATGCTGATGCTAGGGAGAGCGGAGGGCAAAAGGAAGAGGGGCCGCCCAAGGGCAAGGTGGATGGATGATATTCTAGAGGTGACGGACTCGTCCCTGGGGGAGCTGGGGGTGTTGACGACCGACAGGAAGCTCTGGCGTGGGCTGGTCCATGAAGTCACGAAGAGTCGGAAGCGACTAAACGAATAAACAACAACAAACGCGTCCAATGCGTCATAAAAAAGATAGGGCTTTGACTGTACAATCATGCCACCACGTTGACTTTTTTGACCCACCCTGTGGATGCCTGAACAATTCTCTTAGAGACTGGGAACTTGACAAAAACATCATATTACCAGTAAAAAAAGTGTCTTTCATCTCTTTACTTACAGAAACAAAATGCCATTTTACCCAGTTGTTTCATAAAAAAGTAATGTTGCCTCTGTATGATACTAATTACAAAGACTTTGGGTACTAACAAATCCTTGGACTCTCCTGGTGCCTGTAGTAAAATATATTTTTAAAGTAATAACTGAAAAAACTATTTGGCTATTTACTGGTTTTGTCATTTTGCAGGGCCTGAACCCACATTTGCTATTTATAAAGTTACATATACCCACATTTTTTTCCCTCTTCCTCTATGTTTCAAGTGCGTGACTTTGAAGGCAGAGGCCGCAGCTGTCCTCACTTTATACTCATTCTGGCCAACTACATTCTATACTAACATGTAATCTGTAAGTTCAGCGTGTCATGAAAACCCTGAAAATTGGGCTGATTGAGTAAACTGTGTGTTGGGCAAACACAGCTATTGTATCTGCTGCTCTATGAGGTTCCCTGATGTTTGCAGCCGAATCTATGCCTTCTAACCAAACACATGACTGCTAATTTGTCAGCTTCACTGCTCTGTTACTCTCTGGCCTAGTTCATACCACATACTAAACTGGGTTAGGTTTCTGGCTTAGGACGTGGTTTGAATGCAGCCCATTGGGTTGGTTCATGGTTCAGCGTCTCAGGCAAATTTTAAAAATGTGTTAAGGTAAGAAATGTGGTACAGTATTCGAACAACCAGTTTGCTGTGCAAAAAGGCCACCCTGTGTAATTAATTTCTGGTTGACTCAGTGTGTTATACACCCCCTCCCCAAATCGATTTTACTAAGTAAACCGTGATTAGGTGAACCATGTGTAAGTGTGTTGTTTGAACCCAACCTCTAAGTCTCGCAGAGGAAGTTGGATCCCTTAGGTAGGTGCCAGGGGCTCCGGTGTGCAGCCAACGGGCCTGGAAAAATTCCAGCAGCAAACTCCGGAAACGTAACGCCCGTTCTCCTGCGAGGGTTTGTTACGGAGTGGAGGATTTCTAACGCGCTGGGCTGCACGGACTCTGACTGCAGCAAGGCGGCCAGGCAGGCTTCTGGAATTATGACTGCAATCGGCAAGCCCCGTCAGAAGGACAGAGGGCAAACCATCTTCCGGAACGCAGGCTATCCGCAGGGCGCGTCCCCTGCCTCGAAGGCGGGAAAGACACACGCTTAGGTCTGTCTGGTGAGGAGACGCTCCTGGATTTGCAACTGGGCCCTCCACCAGGAGCGGTTTCCTACGAAGAGGGGCCCGAAGAGCCTTGGGTGGGAGAAAGGGGTCATAAATCCGCACCTGGCCGGGGATGAGGGTCGGCGAGCACATGCGGGCGCTGTGGCGGCGGGTTACGCGCGGGCTCCTCCGGGAGAGAATGCGGCGGCACCGGCTCGGTCACCCCGCAGCAGGTGGAGCCCTAAGACGGGGTGTGCCCGAGGAATACGTTCTCTCCAGGGGGCAGATTCCAGGGGCAGGGAGTGGCTAAGAGCGAACGGCAGCCGGAGACGGCTGCGGAGGCGAGGCAGAAAAAGCCGGCAGCACTGTGGGACCGAGAGCAGAGCAGCTGCCGCGCGGCGGCTCCGGGAGGCCCTTCTGCGCCTTGAGACGGGTAAGACTTGGCCGGCGCACCGGCCGTGGGGCGGGCAGCTTCGGCCTTGCAGAGGCCTTGGGAGTCAGGCAGAAGGTCAAGTGGGGGAGCGGACACCTCCCGCGGTGGGGCCGGCGGGCTTTCTCACTGGGGGAGCTGGGAGCAGCTCCATATGGCAACTAAGGCCAAATGTCGCTGGAAACATTCCTATCGCGGGAAGTGCCTTTGTCCCACAAGGGGTGGGGGACCGGGTACTAAGGATGCCCTTAGGGGCTTTCCAGGGCCCCACGGCCCCCTCCGAGCTTTGCGTTTGTTTTACACCATGGGAAATGCCGTGCCTGCCGTGCCTGATTTGGATCTGCCAAATTTCAAGCTGCTTCTTGGGAGACAACTATGGAATACCAAGCGACAGTGTTTCAAAGGGGCATGTTGCTAGTCCTCATGGGTGCAGGAAAGCCTCGGAAGACAATTTCTGCTAGTAACTGAAAAGTTGGAATCAGCTCCTAGGGGCTTTGACTGAGAGGAAGTGGTTGCTTTTCATTCCGCGCTGATACCTGAAGTTGAGCTCACCTCCTTTAGATGTCATGGACTCAGCTGCGCGCCTTTCTCCTCAAGAGTACAGAAGGGATTTGCCTCTTTGCGGATGGTTTTCAGTGGAGTCCTTGGTGCTCTCTGAGCCTCGTTGTTTTCTTGCAGATGTTTTCAGCTTCCTGGTCTAGCCTACATCTTAGGGATTCCTGGGAAGACTCCCATTCGGGGACCCAGCCGAAACCAAACAGCCAAGCCCTCAACTAAGGCTCAGGAGAGGTAACACCCCCCAAATTAGATGCACTGGAGCCCAGGCTGCTTGGAAGCCCCATCTTCTAGCAAATCCCATGCTGGTTATAGAAGATCTATGTAGCTCTTCCATGCCACAAGAATACTGCATTCCACTTATGCTCAGAGGCATTCTCCCTCTCACACACTCTTTCATGTGTTCCATACAGTATAGTACTGGACCTGGAAGCAGGATCTGAAAATAAGGTAACCCGCTGGGGAATTTGGACTCCAAGAATCCCTGCAGAGGGAGCAGTCACCTTTCAGTTCTGTCTCTTTGACTCACCTGTGTCCAGAGACTGCAATGCTTTCAGGTGCTAGTATAAAAATGGGCTCAAGAGACAGAGACAAGCTCCTTCTTGGCTTGAAGCCCCAAATCCCCCAGCCTCACCCTTAGGAAATGCCTGCGAGAGCTGCTGTGGCCATGCCTGGTTTGTCCTGTTCTCCCTGGCATGTGCCTGTCCCTGTTGAAGGACCAATGCAGGAAGAACATCATTCTTCGGAAGCCTTTTGAGAAGGCTCCAGGTGGCAGCTGTTGGGGGATGAAACCCGGTGATCTGCAAAGGCTGAGCATACCAGGGTTTTCAAGTTGCCAAGTGTGGAGAATTCCTGGTCGAAGTTGAATGCTGTCTTTGCCTCCCCAATCCTTCACTTGAGGGATGCTCCAGCTTTCCCAGGGGATCTGTCTTGATCAGAGTGCAGTGCCTGTCCACCCAGACAGACAGCTGGCCTTCTACTTGCCTTTTCCATAACCTTCTAAGAAGCTGATATGCTGTCAAGATTGTCAGTGCTCTTGCATGCTGATGAGTTGCTGATCAATACTCCAACTTGCCCAGATTTTTTGAGGCCACCCTGGTTTCTGTTTCTGATCAAACCACTCAGAGAAGATCCATATCCCTGTGGAAGAGTGCGCCCTGCTATGGTGGGGCTGAGAAGGACTCTGGTCTGAAACCTGGAAAACTACTGCCAATGAACACTTGGAATCAGGCAGCTTCACATGTTCCATGTTTCTCCATTTGCAAAGCTGGTGAATAAGAGAAAATACCATTAAAGCAGGGGTGAAGAACCTACAGCCCTCCAGATGTTGCTGACCTATCCATGCAGCCTTCCTCCGCAGTGCCCGTGTTGGTGAAGGCTTGGCTGAGAACTGGATTTTTGCAAGAGCTGAAGGTCCACAATTCCTGAATTAGAGAAAATAATGGATTCAGGTGGCAGGGTACACTAGTTGGTTCCTTTATTATTTATTAACTACCTCTTTTGTTGAGGCTACGTATTCCTCTGCCCTAAGGTGGCAAGATCTGGACTGCAAAAATCCAGACTGCCACTAGATGGTGTCAGATAAACTCTTTGATGCCATCTAGTGGTCATCTGGATTTTTGACAGATCTGAGGGGTTGGGATAATCATGGCTTTCCTGCCCCAGTGTTATACTAAGGTGAGACCAGGCATTATTGCTTACTCAAGATAATGATGCCATTGGGGAATCTCTCCCATTCATGCCAAGTTATACAGGAAACATCCCCAGGCAATCAGTAAAATTAGCTTTCCCAAATGAAATCTAAACTGAAATGACAGAGTCCAACAATCCTATTTTCCACGCATCCCTATTGACTAGTGGCCATTCCTCTTTTGTTCCTACAGTACAGTACATGGGGATGGTTGACCATTGGTAGAATGACTTGCCGACGTTACCATTCTTTCTAGAGCCCGTCTATTCTCCAGTTGCTCTTGGAACTGAATCTGGGAGTGGGGGAGTGTGTGCGTCTTGTCCCTATCGCACATCCCTGAATGCTACCGGGCTGGGCAGCCCAAAACCTCCCCCTTTATGTTTAAGCACCAGTGAAGACTATTTTGAATTGCTGCTGAAAATTTCTCATGGAGGAAGTTTTCCTTCCTTCTCATCCAATGCAGTAGAAGATGACTATCTCTCTGCACTGCCTTCTGCCCTTTGCAACCTGCTGGGCATCCTCCAAAAGTGATCCAGAAGATACAAGTTGTGCTGGAGGCTGCAGAAGGAAGATAAAAAATGGCCAAATGATCTCCCCCTTTCCTGCAGACAGGAGTTTCTGTATTCCCCACTCTCAGGGTACACTCTGGAGGGTAAAAAATAAATTGGAGGGGATGTTCTAGATGGACTTCCGGGGCACCAGATTAGGAAAAGTAGCTTTAGAACTGTATTAGACTTGTGTGTGTGCGCGTGCGCCTTTGCGTCGGTGTTAAGTCCTGGCAAGTGCCTGCACAAGTCCCTGCGGTTTTCTTGGCAAGATTTTTCGGAAGTAGTTTCCCCTTGCCTCCTTCCTTGGGCTGAGCGAGGGTGACAGGCTCAAGGTCGCCCAGCTGGCTTCGTGCCTAAGGCAGGACTAGAACTTGCAGTCTCCTGGTTTCTAGCCTGGTGCCTTCACTAAACCAAACTGGCTCTTGTGTTAGACTTGGTATATATTTCAGTAAGAGAGCCATCTCCACCCTTGGCTTTCAACAGCACAAATACTTCCTGTTTTACTCAAAATTAAATAGATTATACCTTAGATTGGTCAGTCATTACCATTTTTGCTCTAGCGCATAACATAACATGGCTGTGTGGCTCTCTGGAAATTGATCCAAGATTGTTGCAAGGCTAAAAGGAACTCTTCTGGCAAACGGTAGGAAGTTGTGTCATTCTGGTTCAGCGGTTCTTCTGATGTGGAACTTCCAGCCCCACAAATGGAAGGTTAGGCTAGATGTGCATACATGAGAATGGCTAGTTTTTAAAAACCAGCTCTTGCCATTGGACCTTTAACAGTAGCTTGCCACGGAAACTTTAGCAGTGATCATCCTTACTTGCTTTCTGTGAAAACTGTCGATCAGGCAGCTGTTAAAACCACAAGAACTCTTTCCCTTCTTCTCAATCAGCAATCTTATGACTGAGGTCTCTTAACTGATGGCCTCTTCCTTAATTTTTAAGAGGTTATTTTTTCAGAACGAAATTCCATGGGTCAAAATAGCTCAAAAGAACTCAAACGTGATGTAATGCTGAAACGAGCATTAGGGCCATTGGTAGAACAACACTTGCTAGGCTGCAGAGAAGCAGAAGGTTGGGAGGGAAAGATTTAAGCATTTAGCTAGGCCAGAAGAACCCAGAGGAAGGGAGATGTTTTTCATGTATTTGGCTGGGGAAAGGGGAAAACAAACATATTTTTGCCTTTTTTCTGACTGTCAGTATAAAACCTGATTTAAACCTTGGGCTCAGCAATAAAATATACCTGCTCTTTTTTTTTTTGCGGATACAAAAGTTCTACTTAGTTTAACTGTTGCTTTGGCTAGAGTCCTTTGGATTAGAGATAAAAAAATATTTTAATGCGCACTAATTTGTAAAGCATTGTTCTACCTCCTGCACCAGTCTAGGTGTTAGGAGTTAATACAAGAGAGCCCATAAATGTTGCTGTTTGCTCTAAGTGCTTGGGGTGTTATGACCAAAGCAAGGCCATGTTTACCTCTGTTGCCAATTGAATGTGGCCCTAGTGTACTCTGAACAAGAATTTGAACAGGCAGAAAATATTTGCAAACTGGCTGAGTATCCAAAACTCTTATTACTTTCCTGTCTACAGGTGTTCCACCAACAGATTGAGTGCAAAACTGAAAGTCTGAACCATCCAAAGCTAGTTTCTACCAGACATTAACATCAGCCATAACATTTTAATATAGGTTTCTTTTTCAGTCCCTTTCTCTTAAGATGCGTATGTGCAACTTGAAAACTTGCTGGCTGTAGTTTCTAAATATCAAGTCGTATCATCATTTTTTGGAAATGCCCCTTATTTCTCAGTCACACCACATTTGTTACGCAGTTGAGAAGTCAGTTGCTCAATGAAAAATAATTGATGGAGCAGTTTCTCTAATCATCTGCATTGTTTTTCCCTGGTCTTTTCCACAGCAATGCAGCAAGGTGTATGTTGCTAATTTAGATCATATTCTTGTCCTTTGGATCTACAAGAAGTCTCTTCTAAGGCTGAGGTTGCAAAAGCAATGAAAGGTTTAGGGCTAGAAAAGAACTGTGTCATAGAATATTAATCAGGATAATGTCGGGAGAACTGCTAAGGAACTAGATCAGTGTTTCTCAACCTTGGCAGCTTGAAGATGTGTGGACATCTTCAATCCCCCACGCTGGCTGGGGAATTCTGGGAGTTGAAGTCCACACATCTTCAAGTTGCCAAGGTCGAGAAACACTGATCTAGATGGTTAGGAATATGAGAGATTGGGGTAGAGGAATAATAGCGTCTACCATGAGGAAAAGAGGAGAGGAGAGGAGCTGATACAGCTGCCATTTAAGGGCAGGAACAGCAAAGTATCTTTGGACTATGATAGCAAAGAGAGCCAGTTTGGTGTAGTGGTTAAAGGTGCTGGGCTAGAAACTAGGAGACACTGAGTTCTAGTCCTGCCTTAGGCTTTGGGCTTCTCTCTCAGTCCTAGATGAAGGCAGCAGCAAACAACTTTCAAGAATGTTGCCAAGAAAACTGTATGGACTTGTCCGGGTGGTCACCAGGAGTCAAGACTGAGTTGAAGCGGGCACACACAAAGATAGCAAAAAAGTCCAAAATGTAGTCGGTGATCTAGGGATGCTGAAGATGAGGCCAGGGAGGTGTTAGCAGCTCTTAAGTCCTGTGAACCATTTCTGCAATAAGAAAATGAGCAGAAGGATTTTGATCTGTTTCACATGTAACTTCTAGACAGAGCCACCTATAGTCTGTGGTGACTAAGTTTGGGCGTTGACAAGCATTACTAATTTGAGCCCTTGATGGCAACAGGCATAACTTCTATCACAAAAACTGCATGTTCAAAAGAAAAAAAAATGTCTTCCCCTGGGTGGGGCTGTGCTGTTTGAAAGCTGCTATGATTTGCAATTCTTCACCTGTTTTAATATCTTATCTTGGTATCTGCAGATAAATTGGAGCACCTCCCTTTGAATCTACTTGACAAAGGTGGCATTGCGCTTGGTACATTTGTGGTTTGGGAACCTGTTATCATCAGGGCTAGACTTTTGTCCTCTTTTTGTCCTTCTTAGAAATGTCAACACAGGCCTGACCAGCTCCTCTGAAGCGGCTGAATTTCCATGGGCTGTTGAGGCACGACACCGGAGTCCCTCAGCTTTTGGTCCTTCAGCCTTTGGGCCCAGCGCAATGGTCAGAGACGCCATGGCCCACCACAACATCAGTTTCCAGCCTGAATCCTCAATCCCACGCTCAGATTGCAAGGAGGAAGCAGCGGATTGCAAGGACGAAAGTGCCAACACTGAGCCCAGCCCCTTGGACTGCGTTATTTGCTTCACTCCTTATGACCAGCTCTTCAAATTGCCAAAGGAGCTGAGCTGCGGCCACGTCTTCTGCCTGGAGTGCCTGGCCCGCATCAATGTCTCCTCAGAAGATGTCAATGCCATCACCTGCCCCATCTGCCGGGCACCTACCACCTTGCCCTCCCGCAAGGGCCTGCCAGGCCTTCCAACCCGCTGGGACCTGCTGGAGCAGCTCACCTTGATGCCGGTGCCCCCTGGCTCAGTACGCTTTGATCGTCAGCGGGGTTTGCTATACCTGCCGGGGGGAAGTAAAAGCAGGGCTCAAGTTGGGTCAAAGCTGGGGCCACCCCTCAACACAGTCAGCTTGAGTGTAGATGTTGGGAGGCCTCCACCCCCGGGATCAGTCCGAAGACTGGCCCTCTCGGGGTGGCCCTTCTACGTTGCTCTGGCAGTCGCTTTGCTAGTCACGATTGCCTTGGTGGTCTGTGGCATCTATATTTTTATGATGCCTTCTATGTACATTTCAGTTGGAGGACATCCCCAATCAAATCACAGCTTAGGGTCTGGGGGAAACCAGTCCCACCCAGTTAGTTTTTCCCTGTCCTAACGCGAAGAGATGGGCTTCCTGCCCTTCCAGCATCCATTTGTTGTGATTGTGTCACCGGTAGTTTCAGATTCTCCAGAAACTACCTGGCCACCTCCGGCTGCCAGGCATAGGAGGGATGGGAAGATAAAGCTTAACTCTGCTAATCCTTTTCATCACCGGAGGCTGCTGCACCAGCACTTTACTGGCAAATTGCTGTTTGGACTTCTTCTGGAACTTCCCTTACAGCCACCCACCTGCGTCTCATCTTTAGGTGAAATGGAGAGACTGAAGTTGCCCCTTCACTGTTTTATTGCCCACAGGAGCAGGCTGGTGGAAAAACAGAGCATGTTACAAGTTCTCGGTGGAAGGGAAACATATTAATCCACCTTAACTGTTGCCTTGGCAGAGATACACTATGCTGTTAAAATGTTGCCAGCCTTCCTTAACCTGGTGCCCTCCAGACATGCTGGTTTACGACCGCCATCCCCTCCAGGAAGTTGTAGTCAGATGCAGATGCCAGACAGGAGAATATCATTCCAGATGAGGAATGGGGAGCAACGTTTTAGGTGACCAAGGAGCTGCCAGCTTGAAACTCTTTCTTCAATCAGAAATGTAATACAGCACAGAATATGATGGGGTAAAACTCTTAGAACACATGCTTAGAGAGAGGCAAATGAAGACATTTCCGCTGCCCTCTCCCCTTGAACAGCTGGTGGAATCTACTCTGCGGTTCTGCTTCACAGCTGGATCTGGCCATCATTTCCAGGGATTGAGGATTCTTTGCAAGGGGTCCTTTTCCTGGGCAGCTGCACTTGGTTGGGTCACTGTTCTGGGTGCTGCTTTGTTTGCTGTATCCTCTCCTCCTGGGCCCAGGCTAGACTCCTTGCAGGAGCAGCTTGGCAAAGAAATCCACTTGGCTGTGGTGGTGGGCAGTAGGCACCTTGCCAAAGATGCTAAAGTGGGATTAACTGTTGATGCTGCTCTGGAGTTCTGGCCAGTATGAATATAGGTCTCAAGTCTTGTGGATCACAATGAAGGACAATGGAGTAACACTTCCTGCTTCTTGCTTGTTTTGCTACCTCGTTTTCATCCAATCTTTTGGGGCCCGAACAGCTGCATGGTGAGCAGGAATCCAAGTAGCCAGTGTTTTCCTAACATCAGAGATGTTGCAAAGGGAGGGGGCTTTACCTGCTCTGAGCTACTTGCTGTATGGCTACAAAGGCACAAGACCGGTATTTAGGATGGGGGGAGAGAAGCAAGGGGGTGGGAAGGGGGCTGCACAAAGGCAGCCTGTGGTTTGGGCTTGGAGGTTTTATCTCCAGCTCAGAGCCATATTTCTTAGTGGATTATGGTTATAAATTGGCTAGGGAAAAACAAAGACATCCTGCTCTGTGCCTTTGTCTTTAATAGCACCAGAAAATGCATAGATCAGCAGATAAAGTGGGAAACAGTTATGGGCAATTAATATGGGTCAAATTACTGTATGAAATGCAACAGGAAGGATTGGTTAAGGAAGTAAGAATGATAGAATTTTGCACTCTTCAGGGTTTGTGCCCTAGAAATTACTCTGTTTTTGCTGGGGGGAGGGGGCTCTGTAGCAGGAGTACCTCATTCTCAGATACCCCTCAAAGCTGTTTCACCATCCTGCAGAGGAAATCTGCTCTATTGGAAAAATAATACTAATTTTTAAAAAGATTGGCCAGCCGTTTAGAATTTGGTATTTAGAAATGAAGTCCAAAAGCCTAGAATTCTATGCCTGTTGTCCTAAGAAGTTTAATCTTTTTTAATGTGTTGTCTGCAATCACAAAGAATCATTAAAAGACTTTCACAGATTTCTTAAGAATGTCTTGAGGACTTGCTCTGGATTTATAATGTAGTTTTTCTCTCCTTATGGTTGACTATGAGCTGAGCAAAGTCATCTCCGGTAACTCATCTCCTACGACTGACACCTGAAGCCCAACTAAATTTCACGCATTTTTTATAAGATCTTGATTAATTATTGCTGTTGATGGAGCTAGATGAATACCTTTCTTGCATAGCTTTTATTTTTCCTTTGCCTTCTCCCTTTCCCTCAAGTAAGTATTTTCTGTATTAAAACTCTCTAAGTTCACAAATAGATGAAAGACATACGCAATAGAGCAGCGTTTTTCAACCTTGGCAGCTTTTAAGATGTGTGGACTTCAATTCCCAGAATTCTTAAAGCTGCCACGGTTGAGAGAGACTGCAATAGAACAGCAAAGTTGGCAAAATCAAGGCTCCTGGTCTGCTTGTGGAGGCTATTTAGTTATTTACCAAGCCTGCAGGTTCTACCTGACTGCATTTGTTGGAATGCTGGTCCAAGCATAGGCAGAACCTAATGCCTTGAAGGGTGGGAGCCAGATGCATGTTGCAGTGGCAGGAAAGCCGATTACCCTGAACTTCTAAATCCAGTATACAAATTTATACCTCAACAACTACAAACGGGAAATTCTAAGAGTCCCTTTTTGATGGGGAAGAAGCCTTTTGGACCAGCAGATAATTGAGGTAATATAAGCTCTTGGTAGTTTCTAACCTACCTATCTGGTTTCCCCTGAACTAGGGCATAGAATTGTCCACTTAAGTCTTACATTTTGTCTCTAGACGATCAAGGTCTACAATATATAAAAGAATGGACCAATTTCTAATCATATGGAGAACTGTCCTGGCACTCAGTCTTGGCAGCAATGAGGCAAGAGTGCTGCCCTGGTGCCGCCCTGCGGGACCTCCATCAATCTCTGCTACTTCGCCGTTCTCCATAGCACTCTGTTTTAACTCCAGGAGCTGGGCATTATTAGATCAATGATCCTCTTTGCCTTCAGGCTACTGGGCTAATTCATCTGTTTGTTCATCTGCAGAGACTAAGCCTGTATTTTAAAAGAGGCTTCCCAGACCAGAGTCCTTCGCTTCCTTGGCTCTGCTGCAGTGACAAAGCTTTACCAACATGCCACCCACCCCTTTCCAGTCAGGTATTTGTGCCACTGAACAGCTTTTCTTTTAAAGTAATAAGGACAATTTGGAAACACTTAGTCCAAGTATACCCACCACCTCTAACGTGAGCTTTAAGAAAAACAACTTAGGTTAACAAATTTGCTGGAGAAGCCAGTTACGGTTGGCACTAAATGGCTAGAATCTTTTACTGAACTTTACAAGCCCACCAGCAGTTTTTTCTCTATAGGCTGTAATCTCTTATGAACTTACATGGAAGAGGACCCATGCGAACTCAGTGAAACTTACTTTTGGGCCAAGCAACCTGCCCTTCCATCACTCCCAACAAATTTGGTTAATATTCAAAGCTGGAGCAAGTTTATAAGCCAAAGTATTTAGACAGTACTAGACTGAGATGCTCTGGAGCAGTGTTTCTCAACCATGGCAACTTGAAGATTGTGGACTTCAACTCCTAGAAGTCTGGGAGTTGAAGTCCACACATTCTTATATAGGAAATGAATGTATGTTACTCCAGAGAAGTGTTTCTCAATCATGGCAATTTGAAGATGTGTGGACCATCTCCCAGAATTTCCCAGCCATGGCTGCATGGCATGGAATAACATGCATTCATTTCCTATATAAGAATGAATGGATTGTACCTATAAGTTGGGAGAGAAACATGGCGGCAGGAATGCTTTCATGAATCTCCCAGAATTCCCCCACTCCATCCCTTGTTACTTTGTGTGTAGGGCTCGTGTTGTTGCTGGAGTTAGGACAGCACCTTAAAGTTGAAGACACTCATACCGTTCACAGATGACACGCAGGCATCATTTCATTATGGTGTAATTTTACTAAAGAACATCTTTATACTGGGTGGGAAAGGTCTGGCAGGCATCTGGGCTTCCCTCACTACCCCGGGCAGCACCCATTGCTTTCCATATCTGCTGGGACAATAAAGTGCTCCAAATGGAAAAGGCATGGGGAGGACCTGGCACATGTGTGCATAATGCATGCAGAAGTGCATATGTTCACCCGACTGTTGGCCCCAGTTCCCTAATGTTCATCAGCAACCTAGCCAATCCTTGACTTCACTGTAGCTCCAGCACTTTATATTCCTTGTGTAGATGAGCCAAGATGATGGCAATAATGGCAACTAAATATGGCCTAGCAATTCTCCACGGGCCATTGGCAAAAGACGGACACACTTCCAAGCAAGAACAGATGTTGCTGAGAGAGAACTGCAACGTGTCGAAACAACTCCAAGCTAACATTCTCACATCAGGCAATGCCCACCCCCTATTATCCAAGTAATGGTGCTTGCTTTCTTAAGAACTCTGCTACAAGAGTATTGGCAGGGTGTATCCTGTGTAGCCACCTGATACGTTTCCTTTCCTGTCTCTCATCAGTATCCCATATACCTGAATGAGGGCTCCACCTTCACCTTCTGAATTTTTCCCTTTAACTCTAAACCTTCACCTCCATTGTTGCCTCACTCTTCACATAGATACGGCCCAGCTGTGACTGCACGCTGTCCCATGATTGTACAGGAATGCTGGCAGAGGTTAAAATGAGACCTGATTATGATCTGCAATATCATTCTAGGCATAGCCAGCCAGGTTGTGTATTTGTGTGGTTGCTTGTATTGGCAGCCAGAATCAGACCGGGAAACTAGTTAATCGCTTTTGATACTGAATGTACATAATCAATGCATTCCAATCCAACCATATGGAACTCTTTGGGGTTACATGAGACAAATTCTTTCATACCAAAATGCTTAGAAGACAACTATCTGCTGCAGGAAGACTGTGCTATAGGCTGGCTTGGGATAAATAGACCCTTTTAAAGACTATTTTTGCAAACTATCAGGCTGCAGCAAAAAGGAAAAAAAAAACCTTGGGGTAAGTAAGACCTTGTGAACTATGATATGACTATCAGTAACGCAATACAATTGCCACATCACAACTCGATTGTACACAAAATTGGTATCCCTGTATGCTGTAGCTACCAGGATCTGAATCTAGGTAAGTTTACACAGGAGCAAAAACCACGCAAGTTTTCAATGCTCCTTTTTGTTCTGTGTTTCCTCCTTTCCCTCCTATTCCTGCAAGCGCATACGGTGTGCAGACACACCCACGGATGGAGAGGCCTGCCTTACAACAGCCGCACTTCCAGTTGCTCCCCTCCCAGGCAGTAACGCTTGAAGAGTAGTGAGAGGTGTGCGTGTGATGGGGGAAAGTGTCGATGTGGGTGTCCCTGGGATTCCCTGCTTCTAAAATAACTTCTCCACAGTTTCCACCTCCAGGGGAGGCAGGTGGACAGACGTGAAGGTATTTTACAAAGACTAGGGACTATGGTTCCTTTCCTCCTCTTTCTTTTGGGAAAAGACCCCTTCCCAGCCAGCTGTACAGAGCCCCTACCCACCAGATGCCCGCTGCCCGGCTACCCAGGCAGGTCCCCGCTCTCCCCCTCCCCGGCTATCTGCAAGGTCCTTCACTTGTAGAGCAAGTGGACACGGCTCCCGTCACAGTTGTTGCGTCCCAACTTGGGCTGCTCGGCCGCCAGGCACCGGACCAGAGGCAGGCTGGGCTGGTAGAGGTTGGGGCCGGTGGCCGCTGAAGCTGAGGCCGAGTTGTTGAAATGGTTGTCAGCCACGCAGTTGGAGGACCGCCGCCGGGAACGCAGTTGCTGCCGCTCTTTCAGCTGCTGCTGGAGCTCCGAGACACGCTCTTCTTTCTGTGGGGGGAGGGAGGGAGGGTATATGAAGCAATGGGACAAGACCCCCAGCATCCTGGGGAAGGGACCGAGGTTGGCCCAGGAGGACGGATGATGTGCCATAAGTCGGTGCTGACTCTTAGTGACCACATAGATAGATTTTCTCCAGGAGGATCTGCCCTCACCTGGTCCTTTAGGTACAGGGAGGAGGCAGCTGCAATGCCCCCACCCCTCCCAACAAACCACCAAAAACCAGATTCACTTCCAAGGTGGTTGCCCAGCAATGAAAAGGGAGCTCCATTCTCCTGCTGTTCTTTTATACTCAGTCCTGTGGACTGCTAAAATAGTATACAGGTAGTCCTTGACTTACAACCATTCATTTAGTGACCATTTGAAGTTACAACGGCACTGAAAAAAGTGACTTATGACCATTGCAGCATCCCTGCAGTCACATGGTCAGAATTCAGGCGCTTGGCAATTGGTATGCATTTGCAACAGTTGCAGCATCCCAGGATCACATGATCACCACTTCCCAGCCAGTTTCCAACAAGCAAAACCAATGGGGGAAGCCAGATTTGCTTAATGACCACATGATTCACTTAACAACCACTGCAAAAAGGTCATCAAGTTGGGCATGACTCACTTAATGACTGCCTCACTTAGTGATAGAAGTTCCGGTCCCAATTGTGATTGTAAGTTGAAGACTACCTGCATTCTAAGAATATTTCAGAAGGTGCTCATGAACAGCAAGCAATGTTGTACCACGTTCTTAGCCTTTATAGAAGGTGCGGCCAATTTGCCCTTCCAGGGTTGCATTCTCCACCAATGATCCCAGAAAACACTCCTGAGGGAGTTTCCCACTATTCTGAGTAAAGAAAGAAACTCCCCCAAAAAGTTGGGTAGAAAGAAATCCCATGCCTTCCCACCATGGCTTGGCCCTCTGCCCTAAGCCTTCTCCCTCCAGATCCAAGGAAGTCCCCTCCTGCACATTCTATCATTGTGCAGAAGGTATAATTGGAGATGCAAGGAAGGACAAAGGGCCAAACATCACCCCAGATTGCCCCCCCACAAGTCACATACAGTCCCCACCTCAGCAATGATCTTCTCCAGTTCACGGTTCTCTTTCTCCAGCATCCGCGATTTTTCCTCCTCGTTGTTGTTGGTGGATGAGCCGGTCTTCATGGTGTCCTGCTGCTCGGACTGCCATTCTCCCCGGGTGATGAGGCGCCGCATCTGAAACAAGCGCCACACTTCTGCAGCTCCTGGTCAGGAAAGGACTGAGCGGGACAGCCAGAGCGGGAAACACTCTGACCTCGGAAGGCCAGGTGGGCCTCTCTACTTTCTCAGCCCCCTTCCTGAGGAGGCCGTTTTCCGGGATGGGCTAGCCCAGTGTTTCTCAACCTCAGCAACTTTCAGATGTGTGGACCTCAGCTCCCAGAATTCCCCATGCTGGCTGGGGAATTCTGGGAGTTGGAGTCCACACATCTGAAAGTTGCTGAGGTTGAGAAACACTGGGCTAGAGAATGACGTAAGCAGTATCAGAGGGGAAGTACTTACCTTGGGCACAAACAGCACAACCAGTGTGATGTAAGAGGAGAAGACGATGGCGAGTGAGGCAAAGGCAAAGGCAGCATCCTGTTGACTGCTGAGGATCATGGTGACGGGGGCCGTGATAAGACACAGCACCTACAGGAGGGAGAGGCTCCAGGAAGTTAGAGAGCTTGCACCGGAAAACACACCCAGGAAGTCCTACAGCAGTGTTTTACAACCCTGGCCACTTTAAGCTGTGTGGACTTCAACTCCTAGAATTCCCCAGCCAGGGTAGGAGTTCTCAGGACATTGGCTTGTAGGCTTTAAGGCTCGCCCTGCCCCTCTGGGCAAGGAGAGAGAATACCCGTGACGTCATCCAACAGGACAAGATGGCTTCCCGAAAGCAGATGGTGATCCCTGCAACACTATAAACACTGGAAGCAAGGGATCCTGACTGAGCTGCAGCCAGATGTTCAGAACCCCCTCACCAAAAGTGTCAGCCCCACTAGGCAGACCACAGCAGGAAATCAACTGCACAGGTAGGCTAAAACCCCTTTTATTGCGATGGGCGATAATAACAGAATCTTCCCAGTCTGATTGTGCTTCCTACCCATTCTTATAGTTTGGTGAATTGGGGAGGTGTCTTGTCTGAGCCACTTCCAGACATCATCTGGATGTTCTGGACTTAAAAAGTGTTTTAACCCTTGTTGCCTTGGCAACAGAGCTTGCCTATCTGTGAAGATCATCTTCCTTCCTCTTTACAAAGGAATACAGTTGCATACAGCCAGTGTGAGGCAAAAGTGGCCAGAACCAAGAGCACTGTAGTGTGGTGACAATTAGAAGTGGCCCGGTCCCTGTTCTGATCCTTGCTAATGCAGGAATGTTGGCCCAGACCTTGCTCCTTCTCCTGAGGCTCTTGCAGTCAGGAGACACTGAGCACTTCTAGGTGCTTGTACTCACTGCCAGGCCCAGAAGGTCAACTGGCAGAGATGCCAGTCATGAGAAACAAGCTACTCACAGCCACGTTATAGATTGCCATGCCCACAGCTCGGTGGTCATTGATCTTCTCTGTGGAGACTCCCTTTGTCTCATAGGCAAGGAAGATTCCTAAAAGCAGCAGCAGCCCCTTGAAGCCATAGAAGATACCTGTTGGGTAGGGAGAAACGTGGAGGTGGTGGAGGGGAAGAGATCCCAATGAAAGGGCAGCGGGGAGAACAGGCCTCAGAAGGGTGGCAGTAGATTCTGCCTCCCTCAATCTCTCTCTCACTCTTTGTGGGATAGCTCACTTCTTTTATGAAACATTCAAGGAAGCTTACGAGAAATATATGTAAGCAAGGATTAAAAAGAAAGAAATTTTAAAAGCACAGATTTTAACAAGACTTTAAACCAGCCTCCACCCCTCAAGGATGAAGTCTCTCAAAACTCCCAGGTAGCCTAATTGCTGGCCATCGCAGTGAAAGTACCGGGTTGTCTAAGCAGCAATAGTTTCAAAACAGTGTAAGAACAGCAACGATTACTGAGTACAAATCAAATGTAACAATGGGAGAGGGCACCAAATTGTACACAATCTGTGCCCAGTATTCTTGGCAGAGCCACCTGGCTGGCTGTGTCCCCAGGACGCCAGTCAGTCCCAGTCTACGTCTCCACCCCCGTCACCTGCATGGCTCTTCAGCCCTCTGGCGCTTCCTGCCCAATTTGCTACAGACACTCCATTGTATCTGGAGTGGTAAAATACGCAGGTACAGAAGGAATATCTGGGGCAACCGGGCAGTAGGCATGAAACTGGCAAACATTCAGAGCGTCCAGCCTCGGCCCAGAATGTGGGAAAGGGACCCAAGTTGCCCAGTTCTAAACTAAGGTGAGGCTGGGAAGGGGTTATAGGGCTAGCCAAAGGAAGGGAAGGACGCCGAAACCTTGGGATGAGGAGCGGAAGTGGACTTGGGGCAAAACCAGACACCCTTCTTTTCCTGGAGAGGCTCACCCAGCCAAGTGTTCATCTTTTCGGAACTGCAGTGCTCCAGCTTGGGTAGGATCAGCACGTCAATGTCACTTTTAGGCTCCTCTTTGGTAAATTCCTTCAGGGGAGAGAGGATGAAGATGTTGGAAGCAGAGGAGGCTGGGAGGCTGAATTGCCAAAAAGGATTTCGTAGCCACGGCAGATCGTACAGGTAGTCCTCACTTAACGACCACAATTGAGATGCACATTTTAGTTGCTAAGCAAAGCGGTCATTAAGTGAATCTGACTGGATTTTACAATCTTTTTTCCAGCAGTCATTAAGCAAATTGCCACGGTTGTTAAGCAAGCCATATGGTTGTTAAGTGAATCACACAGTTCCCCATTGATTTTGCTTGCCGGAAGTCAGCCGGGAAGGTCGAAAATGGCGATCATGTGACCATGGAATGCTGAGACAGTCATAAATGCAAACCAGTTGCTGAGCGCCCAAATTGTGTTCATGTGACCATGGGAATGCTGTGACGGTTGTACGTGTGAGCACCGGTTGTAAGTCAGTTTTTTCAGCACCGTTATAAGTCTGAACCATCATTAAACAAATTAAGGGAGGACTACCTGTAAACTGAATCAGGGCTAACAGCAAGGTACACTGCTAACTATTTCTTAAGGCTGCGCTATAAGGGCCAAGGTGATTGCAGACACATACCTGTCTCAAGCACATGTAAAGAAGAATATCAAGAAGCACATAGAAAGAAATACCCTAATCAAGGAACTACCAAGGAGAAAACCACATCCCCACCAGCACGGGCAGGGCAAGCTACGGTATATAAACAGAGAGCAAACCCCACCCTCCCTCGCACTGACAATGTTACCTAGTCAGGTAATGAAATGTCTGCAAGTAAACAACTGAGCTCAGAGAGCACCAAGGACTCCCCAGATATTCTCTTCTATAAAGAAGGATGGGGGAGAGGGTGAAGCTGTAATTTGAAGCACAAAAAAGACATGTGGACAGGTTTTGGTCTCATGGCCATCTCCCTTGCCCTGCTTCACCCTCCCCTTTCGGGTTTCTTCTCTCAGCTAAGAACAAGAGCCCAGCTGAAAAATAATCTTAAGTAAAACTTGGCAAGAACGTTAGCAGCATTCTCTCTCTCACACACACGCATACCTTTTGTACCTTAACCTGCCTGTCTTTACACATCTTGCTTTATACTTAACTGGGGTAGCTTCAAGCTCAAAATTACAGACCACTGGCTGTCACATGTAGTTTGGAAAAAGGAATCTGCTAACAAACCGGTTTTACAGAAGTTTAACGGCCACGGCCTGCTCTACGGGTTCCTGGCACCCTGCAGGTGTGATGCAGAAGCACCTGCAGGATCTGACAGTTTTATCAAAATGAGGAAATGGGTGTTGTGACATCACCATGCAAGCTCCATCCCTTACGTACAGTATGTGCATGCCATGTCATGATGAATGTGCAAAAGGGCAGAGCTTGCATCCGTACCTCACCATGATCATTTGCTCCTCTTCCCATGGGATATACTGTTAGGTCAGGGGGAAGGAACACTGAGGTTTTAGCCCCTTCCCAGAGCCAAAGTCCCAAGACATTTTGTAAAAGAAGGAAACCACCCTGTGACAGGTCTTTAGATATATCCCATCTCATACAACAGCAGAAAAATTTACTAAACCCCATACACCCTCATCTGGGGATCATGATTCAATCAAGAGATGAACAAAGCTGCCAAAAATGGAGAGGAAAGCAACAAGGGTGCAAAACAATCATGTCATCAGATTGTTATATGGAAGAGGAGAAGAAGTGGCAGGGACATACGGAAAGGATGGTATCTAACTGCAGACATCAAGGCCAGTAATATGTTTCTCTAAACCAGTGTTTCTCAACCTTGGCAACTTTCAGATGTGTGGACTTCATCTCCCAGAATCCCAATCCCAATCCCAATTCCCCTGGCTGGCTGGGGAATTCTGGGAGATGAAGTCCACACATCTGAAAGTTGCCAAGGTTGAGAAACACTGCTCTAAACGTTAAGTAGCCAGAGCTTATAAAACTCAGACTCACAGGTTAAGTGTTGATACGGTTAGTTCATAGAGTTTCTACCTGTGCTTACAACTATCTCTGATGGCTGGGCAAGTAGGGATTTCTGTACAAACTCCAAAAGCTGAGTTAATTGGTTAAACCATGATTAAGGCAAGTGTATCGTGTGAATGCAGCCAGCACAGACATGAAGGGAGAAGACTCAAAAAAACAAGAGGCAGTGAATGTATGGGGGATCACGGGGGAATAGTTTAAGGAAGGGAAGAAGCAGGGGATCTGGGTCATGGAGGAAAGAGAGAGTGAGATAGTCAGCTGAGAGAGGCAAACTTTTCTACAATACATTGGGATGAACACTTGCTTTTGTTATGGTCCACCGAGCCAACCCTGACTCCCAGCGACTGCATGGACAAGTCCATGCAGTTTTCCTGCCAACATTTTCAGAAGGTATTTGCCATTGCCTTCTTCCTAGGGCAGAGAAAGAATGACTGACCCAAAGTCACTCACCTGATTTCATGCCTAAGGCAGGGCTAGAGTCCCCCTTTGGGGGAGATGGATGGTGATATAAATTTAAATAATGAACAAATAAATAAACAGATAAAGAACTCTCAGGCTCCTGGCTTCTAATCTAGTGACTTTAACCTTGATTGCAACTGTTGGTTTTTCTGTAAAAAAACAGGTGGTCAAGCGGGATGAGGACCACCTCCAGTAACATGGGACTTGTGGTTCTCTTTGTGGCTCCTGAACTACGAAGAACTCCCAGAATCTTCAGCCTGCAGGGTCAGTGATGAGGGATACTGAAAAATAGCAACATTTGGAAGGCCATGAGGTTCCCCACACTGACTTAACAGGAGTGTGGAATCTTCTTCTGAAGATGTTTCTAATGTAAGAATAGGTAAGCATACTTAGTATGTTCGACAAAGCAATATTTTGTTCCTGAAAAGATAGACCTTGTGGCTCAGGCTAACCGAAATTTTGTGGATGCCTGTTTAACTCCCTAAAGCCTTGTGGGCTGACAGTAGAGAGGCAGTCCTGTACGCTCCGTGGCATTTTTTCATTGTTATTTCATTCATAGCACAGAAGGTACCGACAACCATTTCAACCAATTGGCCCTGTCAGCTGGAATCCATGGACCTATAGCTTGTTTTTAAGTGATTCCACCCTGGGATGTTACCTCTGTTGTGCGTTTCAGTGGGTTAACTATTTGCCAGATAGCCAAGATGACAAAATCAAGCCCAACAAGCAATCCAACAGTGGCATAGAGTTTCCAGGGTTCCAGAGTCTGTGAAAAGAAGAAGGAGAGAGAGAACTGGGGGCTGAGCCCACTCAAAGGGACACGGTCGAATATAAGACATTTCATAGATACCAGAGACCTCAAATTCAACTGCCCTGAGGGTTCAGGCCGTGGAGCCATCGTCCATTATAATATTAATAACTATTATTTACCCAATGTTTTATCTCATATTATTGGGCACTATGGAAACAACATGCACCCATTTCACATGCTTACTTCTTGATTACAGTTTCCCCCAATCTGGTGCCTTTTAGATGGTTGGTCTTCAGTTTCTCATAAGCATTGAAGTTAATGTTATCTGGAAGGCATCAGACTGAGAAAAGTTGAGGAAGTGTGGGAAATCCAAGGGCTTGTGTCAACAGTGTAGTGGAAAACGTGGGCTTAAAGTAAGAAACAAGACAACACAAAGATATTCTGGGAGGCAAGTTATGCAAATGTATTTCCCCCCAAATTCCTGGTCTGCAGGCAGCATGATCCTGGTTCAGCCCTGCTGCCTGCAGAAGGCTGGAGAAACTCCTCCCAGTCACAACAAGACCAGGCTAGATGGCTCAGTGGTCTGATTCAGTATAAGGCGGTCTCCCGTGTGCCTATGAACTTAAGTTCTGTACCTCCAGTGATAGAGTTCCTTGGGAAAGTTATAAACATAAATATAAAAATACAGCACCGTAAAGCAATAGATCAGAATTATTACAAAACAGCGAAGTTCAGCAGCATTTCCACAAGAGCCAAGGGACACAGAGAGAAAGTCTGGTGTGCATGGCCGAGGAACTGTGGCAACGTGATTATGCCTTTTCCGAAGTATGGTTACAAGATCAGATTTACAAGTCCCCCCACCCCAAAAGTGGCACGCTCCCCTCCAAATCAGCAGCCGATCGGATCTAAGGGTGTAATAACACCTGGGTTTTATTAAGATTTGTGCACCTCTGCTGTGTAAAACCCTTTCACCTAAGGATACACCCACCAGATATGAAAGACAGAGGATCTGGTAGAGTAGGAAACTAATCCGCACCAACGACAGTTTAAGTGGAACAAGGGCATGGTGTGATCTCAAATTCCTTTGGAATAGATAACGATGAGCTGCTCAGCACCCTTGCGACTTTTGAGCACATGTCGCCAGCTCTGTCTTGGTGTGGCACCAAGCCAATTCTGAATTGTTCCAAAGAATCATAGCATTCAGAAGGATCACACGCTACGCCCAAATTCTTTCCTCGTACTACTTACTTCAAATGGAGCGGTAACAAGACCAAATACGCACCTTGCGTCGTTCCTTCTTCTCTTCCTTCTTAGTGAAGACGGTGTGTACCCACCAGATCTTGGTGAACATGCTGCCGTAGCCCAGGCTAAAGCCCAAACCCAGGAGCCAAAGCCGAGCCTGCGGGTGGGGGGGGGGGGAAGAATGGTGAGAAAGGAGAACCCTTTACTGCCATACTTTTCTAATTCCAAAATCCATGTTAAGTTAATACCTTCCTTAGAATATCTCATCACAAAAGGATGTCAGAGCTTCCCCAGAGCTCTTAATCAGCCAAGACGTTAAAAGGCTCATGCCAAGCCGTAAAGTTTACCTTGTTGTGGTTGGAAGAGGGAACCTGCAGGTGGGCTGCAGACAATCAAATACAGCTCTCTAAAGCGCCGAGAGAATCTGGGACTTTCCCACGAGGTATCTACAGCCTCCCACAGAGGGTTGATGCGTTTTCTAACACTCTTCTCTCATTTGAAAAACGTGATTGAACAGTTTAAAAATGTGTGTGTGTGTTTTTTAAAAAACAGCCCTGCTATTTGCATCCCAGTTCAGCTGAGTTCCTTCGTCGCTATATGGCGGGTTAGAAATGCTATGACCGAAAATCTACTGTGTTTGATCAAATAAAATAAATTTGCACACAACGATCTGGCAATGTTATCCTTGGGTTCACACAGCACTGAGAATATGAGCCTATTCTCATAATTCGACCGTCTTTCAAAGAATATTAGCATACTTTTAATTAAACTTGGAAGGTTCTACAAACTGTAATGCCACAGTTCTCACTGAAGGCCGTGGCAAAGGTTTCTATCTGCTTTTTGTGTCACAACTTCCACAGGGGCTCCGGTGAAGGCTTTAATACTATCGTCTACCCAGCATAGATCAACAGCATACAGATGTTTTAAGAATCAGTACCCAATCAGGTTTTTTCTGCCTCTAGTAATCAGTAATATCACCATATTGTGAGTTGGAGGCCTGTGTTTAAAATAAAAAAATTTACAACAGCAATGCAGTATTGTCCCACTGTTAAGACAACATGTGGGATGAGATCCAATGAGCGTGAATTCCCACTCCAATATTTCCCTTAAAAAACACAATTCGGGTTGAGCAAAGGTTAGCCTCCTAACACCATCCCCTCAAAACCTGGCACTGATTACATTTTTCCTACACACAGACCCTAATTAGGGTATTCCTTCAACTTTTGGGGGCAGTGATATGGGAGTAGATATGTTGGTGCCTGGATACAAAAATGTTCCAGTTCTGAACTTTATCCATTGATTTCCACGGTAGCTCTCAGTTCTGAAATGCGCTTAGAGGTGGAGGGGACCTTAAAAGACATTTGGCCCAGCTGTAGTTTATTGCAGGAAATCCAGAGAAGGAAGAAAAAAGTCAGAAATTGCCCTTGGGTACATGTCTAACCCAGGGCTTGTAACTGTGGTTCTCCAGAAATTGCCGAATTGTAACTCCCAGCATCTTTTACCATTATGCATGTTGGTTAAGTTTGCTGGGAAATATAGTTCAATGGCATGTGGGGGCCTCAGGTTTCCTACTCCTTGTTTAGCTATTAAACCACTGGGATGTTCCCCAAACCTTTAGAACAGTCATAATGTACCTGGCAAACGAAAGGGAAGAGGTCTCTGCTGATGTGAAGGCCATCCAATCCAAGCGGAAAGACGGCTGCCTGGGCCAGTGCACAGCCCACAGCCGTCATATTGTTGAGATATGGCTGAGAGTTCTGGATGTATCTGTAAAAAAAGGAGGACACTGTCAACGTCCAAATGGAATCTGGCATATGAGGGACTCAACACACCAGCTCTCTGCTTCCAAATTATTACAACAACAAAATAAGGTATTATAGCTGTCCAAACCAGACAGAATCCATTTTAAATAACCAGATTTTAAAGCAGTCAGATTCAACTGCTGATTCAATTTGATTTGAAAAATTGATCTAATTTAGGAATTTGAATCATTGAATTGGATCCTCAAAGAGCCTCGCCATTCTTAAGTGAGATAAGCAAATGCTCAGTGCCTTTTGACCCTTTTCAGGCGAATATGCCCCTCAATACTATCTCAGGTAGGAATGTAAGAAGTTACCTTAGAGGGTCAGATTTTAGTCTGACTTGGTATTCCCTATACCAGCTGTCTCTTACATGATATCTTCTGGTTGTTCAGGTACTGCAACTTGTGCTATGCTGGCAGGGAATTCTGGGAATTGAAATCCCAACATATCTGGAAGGTGTCCGATGATGAGCACTAAAATGTGACAATATCTAGACTGCTACAGGTTCCTCACAACTGATCTGTGCTGACTGGCAATGGTTCTCCCATGTTTCAGAATCCAATATTTCCAGACCTAATTGGATATGTTGGGAATGAAGCTTAGGGACTGTGAATGCAAAGTATGTGATCTACTATTGAACTACAAATTTTCATTTAGCAAAAGAGGCCGGATGTATTAAGTATCACGCACCTGACATGCCCATTGTAGATGTTGAAGGCCAAGCAAATGATGGCCAGTAGGATACCAAGGCTTGAGAGCACCGAAACAGAAATGAAGAGCTTCTGGGAGAGGTACCGGAAGGTGATGATGACCTTTGTATAGTCCGCTGGTGGGACACCACCTGCAGTGGTGGATATGGGAAGAAAGGAATTCAGGAATCTATTCATATCGTACTCTTTTCCACCAGGAAGATCCACAAAGACTCACCATGTGCAGGGATGTTTCTATATGGTGACTAACCTGAATACCTTCAAAGATGCATTGCCTGAGGCTAAGCAGTTCCTCCTGACTCAACCCATATACAAAGCATTTCCCAAGGTGCATATCTTGGCAGACATTGAATACTGAATTATGGAATTCATACAGTATCTGACAAATGGTACTTGCTAGCTTCATCATATAAAAATGGTCATGGAAATTAACCCTATACATACGAGGAACTGGAAAGCTCTAAAATTTCAAATTCATCTGACCCCTTTCTTACCCTTTATAATATGTTCCTCTGTCCATCACTGTGAAGAATATACTCTTTATCTTAATACGTTGTTCCTGAGGTGAATTATTATCTAAATCAATACAGATACGCCCAGAATGTTTAGATCTGAGATGAGAACATTTTTAGGCCTCAGAGAAATCTCTAGGCTGCTAGGTTTCACCTTTTCAAATCTAAAGTCCATCTTTAGCCCCAAATATGCATTGGGACTTCACTCATATCTGTCTGCTTGTTTATTTCCTTACCATACAGTTCCACTATCAGTGACTCTGACTCACCAGTTAAAGTCCCTAGAATTTCAGATCCTCAGATAAGTTGGAAGGAGTTGGACTGTATTTTTAAGTAACCGAAAATGCCTTACACTGGCTTACTTGAAACGTTCTGTTGAAATGACTGGGTTGGCTGTGTTTCAGCGGAACAAAACTTGGAACAACTTCAGGATTTTGTCTCGACACCTGACCTCAGAATAAAACTCTTGGAATGTACAACTTCTTTTGGCTTTGGAACACTTGAAATAGCCAGCTTCAGGGTTGGAGCAGTATTTTAGTTTTTGTTGTTTATTCGTTTAGTCGCTTCCGACTCTTCGTGACTTCATGGACCAGCCCACGCCAGAGCTTCCTGTCGGTCGTCAACACCCCCAGCTCCCCCAGGGACGAGTCCGTCACCTCTAGAATATCATCCATCCACCTTGCCCTTGGTCGGCCCCTCTTCCTTTTGCCCTCCACTCTCCCTAGCATCAGCATCTTCTCCAGGGTGTCCTGTCTTCTCATTATGTGGCCAAAGTATTTCAGTTTTGCCTTTAATATCAAGTGAGCAGTCTGGCTTTATTTCCTGAAGGATGGACTGGTTTGATCTTCTGGCAGTCCAAGGCACTCTCAGAATTTTCCTCCAACACCACAGTTCAAAAGCATTGATCTTCCTTCTCTCAGCCTTCCTTATGGTCCAGCTCTCACAGCCATATGTTACTACGGGGAACACCATTGCTTTAACTATGCGGACCTTTGTTGTCAGTGTGATGTCTCTGCTCTTGACTATTTTATCGAGATTGGTCATTGCTCTTCTCCCAAGGATTAAGCGTCTTCTGATTTCCTGTATTTTAGTATTTACTTCTATAACCAAAACACTCAAAACAACATTGCTCAGAATGGTTAGCTTTTGTTCTGAGTTCGGAACAAAACAATATTATTTTATTTTAAGCTCAGAACACTTGAAACATTTTGAGCTCAAAACATTTTGCACACTCCTACTCAAAATGAACATCTTTCAGTCTCTTACCAATCCACTTTTCATTGTTATACCAGGAGAGGTTATCCTTGGTGCTGTCATAATAGCCAATCTTCTTATAGACACCATCTGTTGGCAGAGAGAAGTATTCTAGACAATAGAAGTATCAAGTCATGGATTTATGGAAAGATAAGATATTGGACCAGTTTTTAAGCTGTCTGAATGCTGGAACCGAATCTTTAAAAAAATAGCAATAGCATAGCAACACCTGATTGCCTCTTTATAAAAGGAAATGTGGTAAAATAAATGCTATATAATTATGCAAAATTGAACATTTCTACATAATTATACAGTATTTATTGTGTAGTGCTGATCACTGTAATGTTGAATAATTCCTTGCCCTCAGTGGGGTATTATATAGCTTTGAGTAACATGGGCAAGAAATGGCGTTGCTCCCAAGCAAGTAGTATGATTCACAATCTCTGGTGCTCTTAACCGCAAGCACTTGTTTTAGAGCGTAGTCACAGCAGTATATTTCTATGAGCTATAATCTCAAACACTGTAATGGCGAGAGCATAATTGTAGCCTTCTGTTCCCTTCAAATATTCGGGAGACCAATAATTCCCTGGAAGGTGCTGGCACTTCTGACTTTGCTGTTTCTTCACAAAATCTCTTAAATGGGATGTACAGCTGTGCTGCAACAGAAGTCCATTTCAGGGGTGTGTGTGCATTGTGTTTATTTATTCAAATGGTGGGATTTCCAGAGATTTGGGCAACAGTGCAGGAACAAAGAACATAGAGCAGTGTTTCTCAACCTAGGCAACTTTGAGACGTCTGGACTTCAACTCCCAGAATTCTGGGGGTTGAAGTCCAGACATCTCAAAGTTGCCTAGGTTGAGAAACACTGACATACTGTAGAGGAAAATCACTTCCCCACCATTTAAAATAAAGGTAAAGGTTAAACCCCCAGTGATATAAGTTACACTATGGTGTTATCAGCACACACCTAAATCAATAGCAAAAGAAGGCGGAGGGAGGGGCGAGCAGCAAAACTAACTCTACAAATTAAAACCACTCCTAGCAAGACAAACTGTAACCTTGCATGGTTGCCACACAGTAAAAAAAAAAATCCAAAATAGAAATTACAGCATATCTATGTGTATTAGAAGGAAAAAAGAGGATAAAAGGGCAGAAATGATGTGAGTGCAATGATTTGGCAGCTGTTTCATGTGGCGTGTGAGTGAGCTTGATGTTGCAATAAATGGGAAAACCCTTGGCATAGAGTATCCCAAGGACTCTTGCTCACCCTGAAGCTGCTCAATGAGGGTCCAAGCCATCCGAGAGCCACTGGCATCAAAGACCACATGTCCCTGGGGAGTGAAGGAAATCGTATTAAGAGAGTGCCCCATGGTGGCAACCTGGCTTGGATCTCTTGCCAATGCTACTTCTTGAAGAGCACTGGATCCCAACAGTAAGTGAAAGAATGGTTGTTTCTCTCTTGAGAAGAAGTTTCAGAGGTGAAATGTGGCAGTACTGCAGAAGGATGTGAAATTAATAACCTGAGTCATCTTGGCTCTATGTTCTACAGTTCCATTCAAGCAATATTTCTATCTTGTGTCTGAAAAATTCCAGGGCAGAGAAGGTTTCTGAGAATCTCCGTTTTCAAAAATATGAGACAAATAGTTCAAGGACCAAGTCCTCATTGTTATGAAGAAATATCTGAAAATGTACATGCAATCTCAGAGAAAGGTCACAGACAGAATGAGTAGTTTTTGTTCCTGAACTGGGACACCTATCTTTGATCTCTGATCTTTCATGATCTTTTCCTTATTATATGCTCTGTACTAATACTTCTTTATATATTTCTTTTTTTCCTACCATCAGTGTTTCTTGGCACCCTATTACTACCACCCCCAAAACAAAAGGCTCTAAATTTCAAATAGGCTTGGAATGAGAATGCAGGATTTTTTTTTATCTAATTCAAATTAACCTTACTTCATGGCTCAGAATTTTAACAGACTTGCGTATAGCTAGAGCTTGAATGTTCTGTACACCAGATTTCCTGCCTTCAGGAGATCAGCTTCAAGGGACCACTCACCGAGACTCCCTCAAAGGCTGAAGAGTTGAGGGCCCGGTAGATCTCATCTGTAATGGTCCGGTTGTTGTAATTGAAGTCTTCAAGACGTAGCCCCTTCTTTACCAGCTCAGCTGAGGTCTTGTTCAATGCAAGAGCCAGTGCCCAGATGGCATCATAAGCCAACGGGGCTTCCTGGAAACCCCCTGTCTCTTCTGGAGATTTCTCTACACGCTTTGTCAGTTTCTCAATGAATTCCTGTGATGTCTGGAGGGGGCCAAAAAAAATAACATTTTCTCTTAATGCAGAATTCATTGATAATTACTGGGATTGTTTTAATAAACAAAAAGGAATAGCCAAAACTGAGATACAACATTTATAAATAAACAAGGTTTAGTATTTTCAGATTAAGAATATTTTGGTGCTGGGCTAGAAACCAGGAGGCTGTGAGTTCTAGTCTGATCTTAGGCATGAAAGCCGTCTCGGTGACCTTGGGCCAGTCCCTCTCTCTCACCCCAACTCACCTCACAGGGTTGTTGTTGTGGGGAAAACAGGAGGGGGAAGGGGTATTAGGTATGTTCGCCACCTTGTGTTATTTATAAAAATAATAAAGGTGGGATAATTTTTTTTTAAAAATAGCATTCTTAGATAACATAACTCTACTGTGGTTTTGGTACTTTTAAAAACTTGCCTCTTTATCCAGGCTGTTCTGCCTGAGTGCATTATTCCATTTAGATCTCTAGTGGGTTACCTTTTTAAAAAATTGTTTGCATGATTTAATTCTAGAATATTATTTTTATTATGCTGCTTTGTATTTTTTAACGTTTATTTTATTTAATTTTTATTGTACACAGCTTTGAGTTTACCTTATTTTGGTTAAATGGTTTACAGACTGATTAAAAACAGAAATCTTACTGTCAAAGTTTGAGAATAATATTGACTCAAAGATTCATTGTAGTTTGTTTCATTATTGAATGCAAAAGATTGTAAGGTTTCTTAGACAGGGGAATTAGTTTTATTAGAGAAATTAATAGCTTTTCAGTTATCCAAAAGAAAGCTCTGGAGTCTAACTTTAACTGAATTAGAAGTATTAATTGATCTAGTGAATCAGCTCTTTTTTAAACAGGAAGGAATGTTTCATGAAACAATCTTGTTTTCTTTTTAATAAAATCAGGGAGCGTCTTTTAAAAAAAACACTTTGGCTTAGCTGGAATACTATAAAAAAATCTCTTCTGCCAATGTATATAATTTTGTCTAATGATCTGTAATAAAAGGAAATATGTAATTATTTTACATGTAATTACTCAAATAAGCGCCACTGGCTGCAGCACATTTCTTACCCTGCCAATCCATCTGTAGAGTAAATACTTCCAGACCAAGGAATGTGGCTCCCAGATAAACTTGCAAGTCCATTTTAAAAAACAGGAGGAGTCTGGTGGGCTGTAATTTTTGAATTACAGCTCACTTCATCAAACGCACAGGGTGGCAAAACAGATGCAAGGTCTATTTTTTGTTTTATTTATTTATTTATTAAATTTATATCGCTGCCCATCTCCCCCAATGGGATGAGGTGGGGGAGAAGAAAGAGGGGGGAAAACCAGGGGGTTATGCCTTTTAACAAAACGTGTTCGTCTGCAGAGATGCGATCAGATTCCTCCTGATCTTGGCTGCCACAGACGAGCAGGGCTGTCATGTCAGAAAGACACGGCCGGGTTCCTCCCCTGTTGCGGCTCTTCCTCACCATGTTAGAGATGCTGCGGGTGTTTTCTGGGTTCAGCATGACAATCTCGGTGGTGATGTGTCCCTCCACTGCCTCCCTCATCTCTTCCTCCGTGCAGTTAATGTTTGCGTCCTTGATGCGAAACCAGTTATCAGCATACCAGCCAATCAGGAACCAGACATATTTCTTCCCAAACAAGCGCTCCTTGTATACCTGCCACCATTCACAAAGGAGGAATAAAAGAGGTTAACTCGCAAGGAGGAAGCCACGCTTCCCAGCAGTATGAGGTCACATCACGACTGAAAGGGTTGCACTGAATACATACAGGTGGGTGGCTGGGTGGGTGGGAGAAAGCTCGGGGGGATTGTTACGCACTAAGCACTGGAAAGTAACAAAGCCGAGCGCACGCAGCAGCCCCAGAGCACGAGGCATGCAACAGTGCCATCATCGTTCCTGCTAATGCCAAGTTTCCAGAATCACAAGCAGAATGGAGTTAAGACAATATTCCCTCTGCGTTCTCGGGTTCGCACACAGGACTCCACGTACCCACCTCACAGAAAACCTTTCGTGCCTCAGTCTCGTAAAACAGCCCAACAATGATGCGAGCATCCTGGCGCTGAAAAGGGAAAATGGAATCAGGTGACCTGAAGACTTTGCCACAGAGACAAGCCTAGATATGAATTATACCGATGGGAGGAAAGACACACACTTTCATGGAGAGAGAGAGAGAGAGAGAGAGAGAGAGAATCCATACATACGTACATACATAACTCTATTTCTGTTTATACTCATTACGATCCAACATACTCAATTGCTTATACCATGCTTCAGTTAAATAGAATGGAACTATACAAATGCCCTCCCTTACAGCTTTTAGAAAAGCGCATGGAAAGACATTCCCCGTTTGCCCTTCCCACAGTTGCAAAGCTCACCCTTTCAAGTTTAGACGCCTCACCCAGGAGCATCCATTCCCAAACCCAGACACAAAATTTAACCCGCCGATCAGCTAGTCAAGGACAGAAATATTTCCGCAGGTGTACTGCAAGCACACAGGCACGCTCCCGTGCACGGACAACTGCAATTACATCATGAGCCTCATAACACAAGCACCATTTTGTTCCTTTCATGTGCGCAGAGAGAAAGATCACATCTACGTATGGGGAGTGCATCTGCAACCACAGTTTCTACTTTCAATTAGCCTAAATGGGTAGATGGAAATGTGTTTCGCATTACTTTATTGGGAGACAATGTTATTTTGACAAGACTTCCAGAAGCCATTATTACTCTTTTTTATTATGTTGGTCCATACACTGATAGACAGGCAGACGGGCACTGAAGTTTCCAAGTTCCGGTGGTTAGAAGAACTGTGGAGTCCTTGGTGCCCTCTGAGCTTGGTTTTTTCCTGCAGACATTTCATTGCCTGGATAGGCAACATCGTCAGTGTGAGAAGGGAGTGGGGTTTGCTCTCCACCCCAGTCCCTGCTCGCACTGAAGGTGTTGCCTAGCTGGGCAATGAAACGTCTGCAAGCCAACAACCAAGCTCAGAGGGCACCAAGGACTCCACAGTTCAACCCCGAGCTACAGAGATTCTCTTCAATGGGTAGAAGAACAGTTAGTAAAGGAATAACTCAAACCCCGCAGAATCAAACTACACGCCAGCCCTCCCCAACTCAGTGTCATTGTCCTTTGTGGCTGGGTCCTAACTACCATAATCCTCAGCCACTACGGCCAACAGAAGGTGAAGAATGTCCTATCTCAAAGGCTCCAGGTTGGGGGAGGAGGCTGCAGGACATAAGAACTGGTTGGCTGGATCAAAGCCAAGATCCACCTGGGCAAGACTCTGAGAACCTGAAGGATTGCCATTCCTTCTCCCTTGCCCAGGCACCTGGTCCTTGTCCAAGAGGCCCTTGGTGGGTTGGGTTCACCTCCTTCTTCCTTCTGTCTCCACTGCTTATTTACTTCTTTCCTTTCCCTATACTGAGCCAGTAGTGCTGCCCGGGGGGAGCCTGAAAACAACGGAAAAAGGGTGCTTTCTCCTTCCCCACTCTCATCCTTGCCTGCAAACTCAGAAGGGGTGAAAAACAATGAGGAACACCACCACGGCCAGAGGACTCTTCATGCGGAGCGTGGTCTCCCCCCAGGGGGCCAAGCCCACCTTTCCTTTCTGCCGGCCCTGCCTCTGCTCCTGGATCTTAATCAGCTGCTGTGGCTAATTTGTTCAGACTTCTCAAAAAGCCATGCAAGCCAGCGGTGCTGGTCACTGTACATTTGAGGCACGTATTCCTGACTTAATTATTCATTGCGTGGAGACGTCCCTTCCCTTTGTCTGTCCTGAACTTACTGTTAATCAGGCGGTGTATTCTGTGTCAGAACAGCTTAGCTGGGAATTCTGCGTTTCTGAAGCAGACAAGGCGCTCGGGGAAACCTGCCCCTAGCCTCTTGTTTTCTTTATGGCAGAGCCAGGCCTGGCAAACCTGTTGTTCTGAGCCATTAATTATTAATACACGCCGTTGAACTGGGCCATTGGATTTTGAGACGTGGGAAATACCTGTTGCAACTAGCCCACTCTAGGAAAAGAGGAGAGAGGCCCAGGGCCCATGTTTTCTGGCCCCGTTGGCTTCCAGTAAGTGGGGAAAAGGTGCTGTGGTGCCTAGAGTGGAAGGGAGACCCTGTCCCACAAAACTGAGTGGGGCATAAACTTATTTCTTTCCATAGCAGTGAAGGCAATCTCTCTTCCCCTTAGGAAAGGAGACCGGTCACAATGATCTGAGTGCTACCAGCAGATGTTTATCACAACTTTGCCCTGCTTTTTAAAGAATCCATGAAAAAGCTAAGTACTGCCACTGAGATGGTATTTGGTGCATTCATTCCAGTGGCATCAGCTCTTTCCTGAGCAGCAACAGTCAGAAGGATGAGGGGCTGCCCATCCTTTAGTTCAGGGATTGGCAGCTGCCATCAGGACAAGAAAAGTTCAGTGACAGCTTTTATCTCTCTCAGCAGGCGGCTAAGCTGGCTGTGATGGATCTGTCATGTCTGGGAACACAAAGCAATTATGACCTGGGGAGGGTTGAAGTTGTGCTGCTGGCTGCTGGCCAGGGAAGGGCTGGCCAGGGAAGGGCCTTGCTTGTTCTGTCTAGAAAGGTTAACAGAGGCGAAAAGGTCATAAAGGGATTTCTCGTTCAGTGGTCAACCCTATGCAAGTTCCCCAGATTGATTAACACAGCTGCAAAGAAGGCCAACAACATCTGGAAGAGCATTCAAAAGGACACTGATAAATTGGAGCAGGTCCAGAGAAGGGCTACCGAGATGGTGAAAGCACTGGAAACCAAGTCCTACGAGGAACGGCTAAAAGACCTGGGTATGTTTAGCTTGCAGAAGAGAAGGCTGAGAAGGGACATGATAGTAAAGCAGGGCTTCTCAACCTTGGCAACTTTAAGTTGTGTAGACTTCAACTCCCAGAATTCCCCAGCCAACCATGCTGGCTGGGGAATTCTGGGAGTTGAAGTCCACACATCTTAAAGTTGCCAAGATTGAGAAGCCCTGCTGTAGAGGGTTTGGACTTACTTTCACCTCCTCCAGAGGATAAGACTAGAATTAATGGGATGAAACGTCAAGGATGTAGATACAGATGGCCATTTTCTTTTCTTTTTTCTTTTGGTGCCTTCAAGTCAATCTTAACTCCTGGCGACTGCCTGGACAAGTCCCTGCAGTTTTCTTGGCAAGGTTTTTCAGAAGTGGTTTGCCATTGCCTCCTTCCTAGGGCTGAGCGACAGGGACTGGCCCAAGGTCACCCAGCTGGCTTTGTGCCTATGTGGGACTAGAACTCCCGGTCTCCCAGTTTCCAGCCTGGTGCCTTGACCACAACACCAAACTGGCTCTCATAGTTCATTAGGAAGCACTTACTGGCAGTAAGAGTGGTCAGTCAGTGGAAGAGGTTACTGCAGGAAATGATTTCTTCCCCTTTGCTTGAGGTTTTCAGACAGAGACTGGATAGTCATCTATCAGGGATGGTGTAGTGAATCCTGCAGTGTGCAGGTGGTTGGACTTGATGACATCCTAGGTCCCTTCCAGACTCTCTGATTCCTTTAACATGCAAACCCAGATTTTCTGGACAATGGCCTCTCAGAGAGGCTGCATAAGTTGCCAGGCATTCCATTCAAACTTCAAATTCCAAAATCGGGAGATAAGCAGCACTTGAAAACGTGATTCAGCCTGTATGAGATTATTTTCACACAGCACAGCAAACATACTTGCAGCCGCCCAATCAAAGTGCATCAGTTAAAAAAAACATCTTTGATCCCAACAAATGTAGGGGGTAGGTTAGCAGGTAGCCCATCAGACAGAATTTCAGTGCCTTCTCCCCATCTCTATTTTCTGCTAATCTAACCAGTCTTAGACAACCTGTTGGTAAGTTTCCAAAGCCAACTACAAGCACCTAACACAGGCATGGAGTCTACCAGTAACGTGGTCCATTTTCAATATTTAAAGAACTGTAAATATTAAAACCAGCCCTTCAGATCTGAGCCTGGGCCATTTGACCTCAAGACTGTACTCTTAAATGGCAATTTTGTAAGCAAGGTCCCTGAAGCCATGAGCTCACCTATACAGCGGACACCTGAGACGTGCTGGATACGGGCTGCTTGCACCACTCCCAACACTCTGCCTCTTGAGACCCAAGTACTGCTTGTGGACATCTGCATGAAGGCCTATGACCAACTCCTGGATCTTAGGAACAAGTCCTGAGAGCCACATCAGTAGAAGAGCAAGTAGTGTGGCTTTGCGGCCTCCTAGATGGATGAAGGAGGACATTACACTACATCCATGCAGGGGACTGACCCCACCCGCCCAGACATCCTCTGATGACTCCAACATACATGCTAAAATCATAAGAATCCTATATACGCTATAGCTGCCCCCCCACAAGTCCTGTTATGGTGTCTTATCTTGGTATGGGTATGGGTGGTGGTGGTCCTGGGAGGGATAAGTGAAGTATACCAGGAGCGTAGCCAAGAGTATATAAGCCCTACAGGGTCCCCTAAGGCATGACGATCATCTCAGAATGCAGGCACTTCGAATGCAGCAGCGACAAAGGAAGGCGCCAGAAGTGGATGATCGCTTTGATGACAATGTCAAAGGTATCATTTCATACCGCACAGGAGAAGGCAGTGGTAAACCACTCCTGCATCTTATCAAGAAGACCACACAGACAGACAAGATAAAGTGATTGATGACATGGTGCTGGATGATGGGCCCCACAGGTCAGATGGCACTTAATGCGATACTGGGGAAGAGACAAGGACCTTTCAGAGTACTAATGGTGTTTAGGATGCAGCATGTTTAAAGCCTTTGGGGTGCCCGGTTGCTGATGTGGCCATCCAGGAAAAGGGAATCTGAAGCTGCAAATACAGAATTACTGTGGGAACCTGGAACACAGGAAGCATGAACATGAGAAAGCTCTACCCAGTGAAATATGAAAGGAATCAACTATGCACTGATATCGAAGGCACCAGCAAATTGAAATGAACTAGAATTGGATACTTCCAGAAAATCATACTGCTTACCACTCAGGCATAAAAAACAAAGAAGGAACAGTGTTATTTTCATAGTTAGGAAGGATATAACAAAGGTAGTACTTGGGTACAATGTGGTCAATTACCAAATGATATCAATTAGACTTTGCCGACAATCTTTTAAAATGATGATCATCCAAGCTTATGCTCCAGCCATTGTTGCAGAAGAAGAGGAGGTTGACAAGTGTTATGGTCAAGTTCAGTCTGAAATCAACACAATGTACAAGTAAAATGTGCTGCTTATGGTTGGAGACCGGAATGCCAAGGTCAGAAATAGTAAGGAAGAAATCAGACTTGGACATAATAGTCTGGGAAACAGAAATGGAGACTGAGTTATCAGTTTCTGCCAATTCAATTATTTCTTCATTGCTAACACTGTGTTCAAACAACCAAACTGACACCTACTGTATATACATGGACATCCCACAGAAGTCAAATTGACTATATTATTGGTACAAGGAGATGGAAGAGCTCAGTTGTAGCAGCAAAGACATGGCCAGAGGCTGACTCTGGAGCAGATCACAAGCTGTTCACGTGCAAGCTTCTAGCCAAACTAAGGCAGAAGAAGGAAGCTATCCGGTTTGCATGATAGGATCTTGAGCATCATATACAGTACCCATCATTTTCAAGGAGAACAATAAGAATGACTTTGAAGTCCTGAACCTCCTTGACAGGGAATTAGAGGAACTGTGGAATGAGATGAAATAAGTTGTTATGGATGAATGTGCAGAGAGATTGCCAAAGACCAAGAAACAGAAGAAAGCTAACTGGAGCAAACAGAAGAATGCAAACTGTGAAAATTGCCAAGCAGAGATATCAAAGCCAAGAAAGTCAAACAAGTTAGGAAGGAACTTAAAAAACAATTTCAGAGAGCTGTAAGAAGAGATAACAAGCAATATAACAACAAGACCTGTAAAAAAAGAATTTAAGATGGAAACGAGATCTTTTAAACGATCTCCAAATTGAGAATGAGGTTCAAACTGGTATGTTGAATGGATAGACAATAGCTGATTCAAAGATCAAACAGAGATGGAAGAAGTATACTAAAATTCTGTAGAGATGTCAACATCCACGATACCTTAAAAGATATTCCCTATTTACAGGAACCTCTTGTACTAAAATATGGGGTTAGATTAGCATTCAGGTCCTTTCCAAGTTGGAAGGTTACAGTATCTATAGAAATATGGCAAGCAACAGAAAAAGAATCAGTAAAGGTTCTAACCAAACTCTGCCAGCAAATTTGGAGAATGATACAGGTGCCAAAAGATTGGAAGAGGTCAATCCACATACTACTAACAAAGAAAGGAGACTTAACAGAAAATGCAAAATATTGCACAATGTCCTTAATTTCATATGTTAGCAAAATAATGCTTAGGAACGTCCAATGCAGGTTAGAGCCCTGCATGGAAAGGGAGATGCCAGATGTTCAAGCTGGCTTTAGAAAAGGTCAAGGAACACAAGACACTATGGCTGATCCGTACTGGATAGTCGAGAAAGCCAAAGAATAGCAAAATAAGTCAATAGATACTGATTACAGAAAGGGCTTTGTGATGATCATGTCAAAATGTGGAATGTGCTTAGAAATATGGGAACCCCAGAACATCTTTGTCAAGAAACCATAATCTGAATGGAATGTGGCAAAACAGACGGGCTCCAGGTTAGCAAAAGAGTGAGACATGGCTTTATACCCTCCCCTTATTTATTCAATCGATATGCAGAATATACAGTATACTGAGGCAAGCTGGATTGGAATATGAGTGTGGTTTTAAACTGGAGGAAGATACATCAATAACTTGTGCCATGCTAATAACATTACTTTGATAGCTGAAAATATAAATGATCTGCAAGCTCTAGTAATGCAAGTCAAGAAGCACAGTGAAAAAATGGGGCTAGGCTTAAATATAAAGAAGACCAAACTAATGACAGCAGGCACAGCAGTCAGCCTCAGAAATGACAATGAATTGATAATGAAGTAGTGGATAGTTCTACCTTTCAGGATTGACTATCAATAGTAAAGGAACCAACAATCAAGAAATACGATGTCACCGTCTAGCGTTTGGGAGAGTAGCAATCTTTGGAAAAGATATTCAAATGGTGTGATGTATCTATACCTGCAAAGATCAGAATTACACAGGCAATGGTCTTCCCTGTGATATTCTAGGGCAGCAAAAGTTGAACGCTGAAGAAGCCAAATGTAGAAAGGGTATTGATGATTTTGAACTCTGGTGTTGGAGAAGACTCCTGCAAATATCACTGATAGCCAAAAAAACAAACAAATGGATCATAGAACAAATCAACCCAGAGTTCTCACTCAAGGGATAAATGACCAGATTCAAATTATCATATTTTGGACACACTCAGCTCCCTTGATAAGTCTATAATGCTGGGAAAAGTGGAAGGAAAGAGAAGATGACCAGCAACAAGATGGATAGACTCAATTACAGCAGCAATGGGTGCATTGTTGGGAGACTTGATGGGCCAGGTTGAGGATAGATCATCTTGGACAAGGTCTATGTATTTGCTAAGGTTCAACACCAATTTAATGGCACTTAATCAATCATATACAGTTCACGTATAAGTGGGTTCACTTCTAAAGAACAAGGCTACATATAATAACCATTTATTCACTAGAGTCATTTACCTGTGTAGAATTAACCTCTTTTTAACCCCAGTATTGACATGTTACAGGGGAACAGGGTCAAATATGTTTGGCCCATGTTTTGTAGGAAATTCTTTTTTAAAGGCTTAGTGCATCCATGTTGCCCTTCAATCTGCAGGAAAAAATGCCTCATGACAACTCTGCCAAAATCCTATTATTTTGTTGTCAAATTTCATCCGTGCAGTCGCTGCAGATTGGGGATGAAGGGCAATCTTCTCTAACATACTCCCTGGCTGTTTTGGAAGCTTAATCCCTATACATGTGAAAGATGGTGGGTTGGGAAGGCTGCTTGAAGGCATCCTGGGCCTCAACCTGCCAAAAAATGCCCCTCCCTTGACTGCTCAAAGTCAGGCACACTGCAATCACCTTGAGATTCTTGACAGGCACAGCAGGATCAGAGAAGAAACTCTGGCGAAAAGTTATTTCAATGCCAGCCTCTTTGACTCGCTCTTCCAGATCATCCAAAGTCTGTGGGAATACAGAAGGAGGCATCATAACCATGAAGAAGTAAGGACCCAGATAAAGCTGTACTTCAGAAGGTACATTAAGATAGGGTGATATATTCTGAGTTTGCACATCACACTAAGCCAAACCCAAACAAATCACAGTACATTTCAGCAGGCTGTGTGAATCTAGTCATTCTGGTTTGCAAGCCATGATTTATGGGTTAGTGTGGTGTAGAAACCCAGCCCAGTTATCGCTTGGTCAATAAAATATAATTATACAAATAAAGCCTAGCACAATGCATAAATTCACTGCATGCATACTCAAGGGCTAGGTTAAAAACCATGGAAATAGAAATGTAAGTTCTATGCTTATAAAATTAGCATTTGCTATCCTGCAGAAAACAGATCTTCAGAATTTCGGTTTCTACACTGTCAAGAGACACCACTCCTGTGGCTGTGCAGAAATACCTAGTCAAATCTCAGAAGCAGGCTCTTGTTTTGCATTATACAGCTCCCAGCGTTTCTTTGATTTTTGTTATCATGGTGAACAAATACAAAATAAATGGTTTAAAATATTATGTCACACACTTTGGCCTCTTTTATCACCGTTCAAGTTAAACATGCTTTCTGATGCGCAGACACAAAGGGCTCCAATTCTGTGGGGCAGGAAGCCTTTTCCTTTTCTACACTACTTCCCTGTTGAAGCTCTTTGACCCAATGAGAAAGGACCTATTTTTAAGTAAAGGACTACTTTCCATGAGTAAACAGAACATTTGCATGGCCAGATGCTACTTATTGAAGTGGGAAGACCAAGGAGGAAGCAAAGCACAGGCAGGAAGCAAAATAGAACTAGGGGTATATGGAGGAAAAGTTGAGTGCAACAAGCTAAGGCTAGCCGGGCTGTGTATCTGGCATGAACTCAAGCATACTTAAGATCATGATCACAATCACTGGAATTGATCGCCTAAGAGCCCCAGTTGGGATTAGGAGCATGTTTGAGATCAGAGTCCAGCAGCAGCTTTTCTTTCAAAATATTTTTTTCAAAGATGTGAAAAATGTGACATACACTGTGGCTCTAATAGGGCTGATCTCTGTGCTCCACTGTATCTCTGGTATAACAGTAACAATGATAATGATAACACCACCCAACAATGTACAACTATCATGAGACGATGCTTGTTCCAGTCACATGCTGCATAAATTAGAGATGCTTTGATGAACTCAAGAGTTTCTTAATTTCTCTGATAATGGACTGGGATTAGACAAGGATTAAGGACAAGTTTGGGCAGGAGGAGAATCGCTGAGCCCCAGTGGTGCTAGTGGAAAAGTACCGCCATGAAAGATGGAGGGCTGCAGCCTACTTGCCTGTCACAGGTCAAATAAAAATAATTCTGGGGTTTCACATTTGCATAAATGTGATGGACATTGGAACACAGCTGGTGAAAATGCTCCTCTTCTTTCTTGGAGCTATTTGTGTTATTTTTTTTTCCTTGTCTGAAAGTGGAAGCTATAATTGTTCTTAGGACATCTTTGAGACAAATAGCCCTCAGCTGAGATCTCAGTTGACATTTATTAAAATTCAATAAGGAAAAAAGGACCTGGAAATATATTTTCAGCTAGGGAGAGCAGAAAGCATATTAAGAGAATCATTACTTCTTCTCTTGTCATTTCCTCCTTTTTTCCATCCCATCCCAACCCATCCCATCCCCCCTCATTTGTTTAACGTCAGGCTGTAAAATTCAAACGGGGAAGGAGAATTACAGTGTCATTCTTGCTATTACACCATGGATATGGGGTGCCTTCGAGTCCGTTTTTGACTGCCTGGACTAGTCCCTGCAGTTTTCTTGGCAAGGTTTTTTCAGAAGTGGCTTGCCATTGCTTTCTTCCTAGGGCTGAGAGAGATGGACTGGCTCAAGGTCATCCAGCTGGCTTTGTGCCTCAGGCAGGACTAGAACCCACCGTCTCCCAGTTTCTAGCCAGGTGCCTTAACCACTTCATCAAATTGGCTCTCTGTATTACACCATAAACATAGAGTTACTTTCAGCTTTTATATTACAGGTAGGTAGGAAGTTCTGCTCAGAACGCTCTTGCCAGCAGAACAGAGAGGGGATAATTTTTGCCGCTTCCCCTTCTAACCGCAAGCCACCCCCACAGTTCTGGAGAGTCCCCAAACATCCAGAGCAGATTTTCTGGGACAGAAGGGACTCTGTGTGTATGTGTGTGGAATCCTCATTCAGATAGTATTTCTTTTTGTCCACAGATCATACATTGGATCAAACCCATTTTCAAGCATTCCTATCATGCAAATTTTCAGTATATCTTAAACATTTTGAAGGAAACCTTTCTTTGAGTTTCTAAGGATCTTTATGCCTGAGACATACCAGAATTTTAAATTGTCCATCTGTGTGTAGGATAAAGAGATGTTTATTAATACCGGAGGACATGTCATGCCCTACCCAAAGGCAGATTAGGATTATAATAGTTAGAGAGGTGCCATCAAACTGAGAGAGGGCATTAAACTTCAGCTGGGTTTTCCTTCAGAGACAATCAAGGAGGAAGACCTTAAGCTTAAGCTTGTGCATTCAATTCAGGAATAAGGTCTTTGTGCTGGGAGAGAGATACACATGGATATTCAGTAGCCTGCTGAAGTCTGAGATTTGCAAAGTTACTTCTGGTAGATAACCTATATCAGTATACATTAGGAAACTCAAATCTAATGAAAATAATGGATATAAATGGAAGCAATCACCATCGATAACATGAGTTAGGGGCTGAATTTATACACATTTGAAATGTTTTAGTATGGATTCACGTGGTAAACAGTAACAAGAGGAAGTATCAGCTGAGCTACAGCAAAATACGAAAAAGAACATGGCCAAAAAACCAGGAGAAGAATAAGAAAGGGCTGCCAAGGAAAATCCTTTCTGGTCCATTAGAAGGTTCTTCAAGATCCATTCTTTTCAGATTTCACCAAACACTGCCTGCTCATTTTAAACTCTTCTTTTGGAACCACAGGAGAAGTTTTTTTGTTTGGTTGCTTGGTCTTTTATGAAATAGTATGTGTGGAGGTTCTGAGGAAACTGAGGATTGTATCAGACACACGCTAGGGAGGTTCCGTTGCTCAAAGAAGGAACTTAAAGCAACGACACAAGTAGATGGTCATGAAAGCATGCCCTGAAATAGGAGTGATGTGGCTAATTTTATTGGTGACTAGCAGAATGGCAATTATTATAGAATCATGGCTTTTATGAAGGGAAGGCTGCTGCCAAGATATTTTGAAGACCATTGCATAAATGTGAAATATCGCTGTGCATATCCTCTGGCCAATGGGGATTGGCATAATGTCAAGGATGCAACAAAGATTTTGTCTTCACTGCAACTGTGTCTCCAGACTGTTTTTTTAATTTTCTCCATTGAAATGAATAGTCATCATTCACTGAGAGGGAAAAATGTAAAGAGGTACATTCAAGGGCATAATGGCTCTCAGGACTAAACCAGCTTCCCTCCACTGTTGATCATAGTACTGGGGGCATGGAGCAGATTTTGTATAGGAAAAAGGCACAATCTGTTGCCAGAACAAATGTTCTGCATAAAGAATGTCTTAGTTTTAATCATCTGTGGTTAAAAGAATCAGGTAGCAGGTGATGGAGTGATCATTTGAAATTCTGGAAAGTAGCTAGAATAAAGTAGTTTTAGAAGAGATTTACAGGTAATCGTTGCTTAACAACCACAATTGGGACCGGAATTTTGGTTGCTAAGCAAAACAGTCATTAAGCAGATCTCACCCGATTTTATGACCTTTTTTGTGGCAGCCATTAAGCGAATCACTATGGGCATTAAGCGAACCTCGTAGTTGTTAAGCAAATCATGCATTTCCCCATTGATTCTGCTTGTTAGAGGCTGGCTGGGAAGGTCAAAAATGGCAATCATGTGACGACGTGATGCTGTGACAGTCATAAATGCGAACCAGTCGCCAAGCACCCAAATTGTGATCATGTGACTGCAGGGATGCCGCGATGGTCGTAAGTGTGTGGACCAGTCATAAGTAGGTTTTTCAGCACTGTCCTAAGTCTGAACCATCACTAAACGAATGGTTGTTAAGCGAGGACTACCTTTACAAACAGAGGTAGTGTAGTTATTACTAATCTTGGACTGAGGAGATATACCTTCAATTCCCCAATCATGGGGCCAGGCATTCTCTCTTAGCCTAACCTACCTCACCGGGCTGTTGCAATAGCAATAAAATGAGAGACCCTATGTCCATTATCTTGAGCACCGATAAGAAAAAATGGAATATAACTGCAGTAATTAATCAATGAATTGTACTTGGTTTCTTTGGAAATCAGCCCAGTCCTGAATCTCAGGTAGAAACAATGGGCTTTGTACATATAGACTGCAAGGACAATTTATTAGACTTGTAAACTTGTTGTGGTTAGGATGGGAACCAGGGATTATAGTCAGGGTTAGGTTTAAAGGTCTGCTGGATGTTACAGAGTGGCTGAAAGATTATGCTGAGATCTAAGCTCTGGTTTGGGCTCCATACCGATGTAAACACCTCGGTGGTCTGCTGTATTGTGGCAATCTTAGTCCAGCTCCATTTCTTGAAGAGCTGCACACGGGTGGGATTGTGCAGTGTGGCAGATGGGTGCGTGCGGAAAAAAGTGGGGAAACGCAGGCGGTTGGAAAGGGCTGGCGAACTGGAGCCATAGGACAACTGAAAAGAAGAAAATGGAAATTTGATTAAAGACAGGAAGGGTGAGATGCCCATATATTCCTTGGCTAACTTTGAGATGAAGATTTCCCTTCGGCCCCTTCATACAACAGATCTGTCTGCTTAACACCAAAGACACCTGTCCCTGTGGTCCCTCTAGAGATGCTTCAGTCAAGGTTCTGGAGTCTTCCAACTTACTTTACCTTCCTCCGTTCAGATACATGGGGAAAGATGGGGTCTATGCTAAGACAGTGTTAAGAGAAAGGCACTTTGAATCTTTTTACTTGGAAGCATTTCCCTCATGTGTTTCGGGTTGAAAATTTCAGCTTGCAGGGTCTGAATTGGAGCTGGCTTCTCCCATAACATCCACATATACAAAAACAAGAAACGCTTACCACAATGAGATTCCACATGCGTGCAGCCTCGGCCACCAAGGTGGAAACGCTGCTGCAGCCAGGCATAAGGATGATCTTGATGGGGTCATTGTAGAGGAGCTCATAGAGAAATTTGGTTGCCACGCCAGGTTCACACTGTGGGAGGTAGGGAACAGACAGAGGATAAACCTCCCCACTAGGGATCTCAACCTGCTCATGGTCCTGCATGCACCCCATTCAGAATTCAGGTCAAACCCAGGGAACTGCTCCTAATCATTTATTTTCATATCAAATGCTAGGCAAGATGCTGTGTATAAAAGGCATCAATGGAGTCCGAGCCCAAACAAAAGTCGCAAACTAGAAGGACTAGAAGAGACGTGGAAGATTAATGCTTGGACAAAATTAGTAATAGCAGGAGTTAAATGGCCATGGAAATTCAGGTAGAATGGGGTGGAAAAGTGAGGAAAAAGAATGTAATTTGTCAAGTAGGCAGAGAAAAACGTAGAGCACCTGGTTTGCCAATGAACTTCCCTCTCACAGATGGACCACTGTCCTCCTGTGATCCTTGCTCCATAAAAAACATTAATATCACGTACTTGCCAACTGCTCTGCCAAGACCCAGGAATGACGCCATTGCTGATCGACCGGAGTTCTTGGATTGCACTGGGGTTGCATGAGGAAAGAAATGGCTTTTTCAAAAAGCCACACACATAACTACTCCCTACGCCCCTGGCCCCTGAGCAATGAAGGCACTAGGTTAGACAGTCTTCACCAACCTGGGTGCCTCCCAGAAACATGGACTTCAACTCCCAGAATTTCCAGCCAGCACGTCCACTGCTGAGAATTCTGGGAATTCTTGTCTACATGTCTGAAAGATGCCTAGGATGAGGAAAACATGGTTAGGAGGCTTCTGAGTAGTGAGGAGTCAGTAGTTTATTGGAATTTTGTTTACAAGTTTAAAAAGATGCCAACCCTGGAGTATGAACTGGGCTTGAATGGGAGTGGGCAGGATAGCTGGAGAGACTCGGCCCCACCTTTCTTGGATCCAGAAACAACTTCAGTCCACCTCTGTGCCAACATGCAGAAAGAAACTTGGGAAAAAAGCCAACCCAGAGTAGTCATGATGGATGAATTTTCACCACGGAGAAGCAGACCAAAGGTGTTCACTCAATCCACCAGTCTTTCCCCTGCATTTCCACTAGTACGGCGTAACAGGAGATAACAGCTAAGCTTCTCAGGCTGATGGTGAGTATAGGTAGAGATAAAATCTCCCTTGTATTGAGCATGATGCTGGTGACTATGTGGGCAGGGCCATGTCACTTTCTGGGCAACAGTTCATAAATGGCTTGCACTGCCTTCTTCCAGGCCATTTTCTCAACTTCCGGTGATCTGAGGGCTTTCCAACTAATACATAGGGTGTTGGTGCCAAGTTGGCTAATGAACACCTCCCACTACGGCAGGGTAGGCAACCTGAGACCCAGGGCTGTATGCAGCCCTGAAACTCTTTTTTGTGATTCCTCACAGCCACCTGCAATCGCAGCTGCTAATAAATGGTGGCAGTTTCCTAAAATATGGAGATGAGAAACACCCAACTCAGGCTTAACATAACCAAAAAGCAAATGAAAAAAAATTCAGCTCCACCACAAAACACTGGCTCTGCCCATCCTGCGCCATCACTTCATCTACTGTGCCCCCTGGCCATGCAAAAATGTTACTGTTAAGTGCCATCCTGCCCATCCAAAGGTTCTTCAACAGGGTTGAGCATGCAACTAATGCCCACATACAGCTATTCTCTAACTCTGCACATTCCATCTGACCCCTGCCCTGCTGTGCGTATCTCTAAGCAAATGTGCCACACAGGATCCTCCACTTTTTTTTTCCTACGCACACACACACAGACACCCCCCATGTGCCCCATCCTGCTCCTGGCTGTGAGCCTCCACCGCAAGGGGATGATGAATTATTCAGGGCATCGCCGCCCCAAGAAAGAGGATCAGTTTCCATGGAAACCTCAGGCAGGCGCTGCCACGGCAACCTGTCAGCACCAGGGAGCGGGCTTCAATAGGGAGGGAACAAAGGGAACACCATGGGGGGGTTGACTGGGAAGCACAAGAGAGCAGAAGAGGAGGAGGAAGAGAGAAAAATGAACAGGCAGGGCAGGGAGGGGAGGTGTGTGTGGGAGAAGGGACAGACGACCAGACAGACTGATGGGTAGAGGAATGGATGCGAGCAGAGACTGGCTATGTAGGGTTGGAGGGAAATAGAGAATTAAAAAAAAGTTTGCAGAAATTCCATGCAAGGGAATGGAGCAGGATGGTGGACAACTGGGTGATACTGCTTTGTGTGTAAGGAAAAGATGGGATGGGGATGGGGATGCGATGGAGTAGGAAAGGGCTGATTTATACACTCGGGGACAGCTGGGCAAAGGAAAGGGCTACAGGGATTTCAACTTGAGTGTGGAGAGGTCCTGTGGCAGGGAGAGATTTGCAGAAGTGGGCATGTGGCCTGACTCAGGTTGCCAAAGTCAGCACAAGAGTCTTTAAGGCAAGCAGTTGCAGCAAGTGGGGAAGTTTGCAAGATGGGTGCTTTTGGAAATCATGCCCACATATGCAGATCAGGGCCACATCAGCAGGCTCAGGGTGAGGCCACCAATCCACAGGCACACCTAGGCCCTCTGGCAGTGAAAAGATAAATATTTCAGTAAAGCCATAAAAAAGAGCAGAAAGAGTTTGATTCATTTCCCAGTCGTGGGAAGGAAAACATGGTCCAATTATGGCAACATGTGGAATAAGGACCCACCCCACGATGGCCTTTATAGTACTCATGATGAAAGCCAGGAGTCTACTCCAGTTAGGGGTGAGAGGCATGGCTTGTTCCCAGTTGGTACTTAGACTGAAAGATATTCCAGAAGGCTCAAACCATGTGGAGAACACATTTTTACAACACCACCCATTTCTCTTCCCTTTCATTATTTGGGGCACATTTTGATGCTCAGCGCATAAGAACTCCTCTAATGCAGCTGAGTTTGATTACCAGGGTAAACATAAAAAAACAGATGTAGAGATAAGAACAGGAGTACAAAGGACTGAATAAGAACTTAACAGACAAGCTGAGTCGTCCAACTCATACTGGAAAGCAGTAAGAATGCATGCATACAGAAAGACTCAAGAATGTACAAGTCAGAAATGGTGCATGCAGCCATAAATGGACAACGAACACAGCACACAAGTGTGCAATGGAAGCATACAAAACAATTGGCATGACCAAAGTTAGGTCCCTGGAAATGCCATGCTGATCTTCTGCACAGTCTTTCTTGAGTGAGACACATGAATTAAAAAATGAGATGTTGGGAAGGGGAGAAGGTGGTGGTTGACAAGGATATTTACATTTCAAGAGACAGGTCTGGCTTAGGGAATCTTTGCTATTCAACCCTATTCACAACTGCCTTTGGCACATTTTGGGTTGGGAAGGAACTGGTGCTTTGAGGGAATTTCACACCATCATTGGCTCAAAAGGCACTGATTGCTCTCTCTACTTGCATCAAAACAGAACTTGCATCAAAATCCATCCGTGCCTACAATCTAGAATATACCTGTATCAGATCCATAGCTCTTACCCAGGTTCATCCACATGGCCAGTACCTAGTGGAGACTAAACCAAACTCAACCCTGAAAACTCACAGCCTTCCTATCCATCGCTCATACAGGAAGACTCCTCTCTACAACAGACCTTGCACCAAACATCTCTGCCCTAAAACTGTCCATCTACATTCTATCCACTATCCTAATTTTCCTAATATTCCACTTATGGTTAATATTTCCCTCAGCTGCTGCTTCTGCTACTGCTGCTGCTCCGCCTCAGATTAGAAACATGGATCTTCCTCCAGCACATCTCTACATGGGAACCCCAGCAAGCTGTCGTGAATCGTGTCTGGAATCTCCATATGACTCTTTCCCTCGCACCTCCAGCACCAGCCCCTTCCTACCAGCTCCATTTCTGAACATGGTCTCCAAACTTTGCTTCCAGTCAGTGCGCCAGTGTCACTGCTCCAGTCCCACCCTTTCTCCGCCTGTTTACCTCGCTGCTATGACGGACCACAGGGCCCTAGGAGAGCCCTCTGCCTCCGCCTCCCCATTCTTTCCCCAACCCCCCTGGTCATTATCTGTGGCGTTACCCCGAGGCTCCCGGGCTTAAAGCTCTCTAGAATAGCCCAGGCTTGACCGTTTCTCCCACTCTTCCACAGAAGTGAGAGGGTTGCGCAGGGACCTTCTGAGGGGTGCTCTGGCCCAAAAGGAACACTACAAAAGTTGGGTGAGAAAAGAGGGGGTTCTGTGGCGTTATGCTCACGTTTTCTACCCCTTGTGCAGCCCTTGTGCGCTAACCCACTCCTGCCATTTTCTTCTCCCTCATCTTTTAGCCTGCTCATGGATCTTTCCTGGCGAGGACATGGCCCTAAGAGGCGAACCCTCCCCCGCCCCCAAAGACTCAGCTCCTGGTATTCCACATTTCTACTTTCAAGGTTGCCTTGTCTTTCCATCTTTCTATGAACCTCTCCCCTAGCAGTATCCCAGTTGCGTAGACTGACACTTTTGAAAACATCTTTCCAAGCAGCTTTGCTCTCCGTTTACAGATGAGTCCCTGCATGATCTGGGGATGTGTAGAATTGTGCCAGGATTGTCCAATATGCTCAACCATCCCTCTGCACGCAGGACTACCTTAGCTATAAGGCACAACATCCTCCCCTCCCAATTCGATCCCCCCACCCCCTTCTGGTCCCCAGATTACCCCTCCCTCCAGTGCAATTGAGGGGGGCAGCTTCCCCGCCGCAACCGAGGGCCTCCTCCCTCCCCCCCTGCGGAAACCCACCTGTCCCCACCTGGGCGGGCGGGGCAGATGGGGCGTGGGGCTCTGCTCACCTCGCTGTCGCGGTGGTCAAGGCGCAGCTCGTAGTCGGGCAGAATGTCCCTTCGGCTGTTGACGTCCTCGAGGGCCATCTGGGCGGAGGGCAGGCAGGCTTGGCCCCCCGGCCAGCCGCCGGTCATGGGGAAAAGCGCCCCGATGTGCAGCCTCTTCTTGCCTGCGCCCAACGGAGGAGAGAGCAACAGCCAGCCCGTGAGCACCAGCAAGGCCGCCTGGGGGCCCCCGCCGGGACGCGGGCCGGGCAAGGCCATGGTGCCGGCCGGAGGTCAGGGGCGGCGGCGGCGAGGGCGCGCGGCGGCTGCACTGCGCGGCGGCGGCGGCGGCAGCGAGGGCGCCGGAGCAGGCTCCTCCATGGCTCTGCCCGGCGTCGGTGCTGCAGTGAGCGAGCGAGCGAGCGGGCGGGCGGGCGGGCGGGCGGGCGGGCGGGCAGGCGAGCGAGCCAGCCAAAAGGAGGAGGGGGGGAGGAGGAGGGGGCGGGGGCTGATGTCAGTGCGGAGCCGGCGCGGAACGTCGCCGTCCAGGGCGCGGGGGGAATTGCAATAAGCCCCCTGCACCGCCTCGTCGCAGGGGCGGCGGACGAGCGAGGCAGCAAAGGAAAGGCGGAGATGATGGAGAAGAAAGAAGAGGGGAAGGGATGCGGAGACCCCTGGGGACGGTGGAGAGAGGCAAAAAAGGCGCTAGGGAAAGGGCAGATGAATGCTAGAGAGGGAGAGGAGGAAAAAACGGTTGGGAAACCATCTGGGATGACAGGAGCAGCATAAAGAGCAAATGGATAAGAAGTGGCGAGAAAGGGCAGAGATGATGGAGCAGGCAAGGGAGAAGTGGGGCTGAGGAGCGCTACGAAAGAGGACTAAGACAAGTGAGGCAGACCAGAGCCACGGGGTACAGGGGTGAGATCAGTTTAAAAAAAAAAAAAGAAGTGATGGGGAACAGGAAATTTGGTCTAGTGGTTAAGGCACCAGGCTAGAAACTGGCTGGGTGACCTTGGGCCAGTCACTCCCTCTCAGCCCAACTCACCTCACGGGGTTTTTGTTGTGGGGAAAATAGATGAGGGAAGGAGTATTTGGTATGTTCCCCACCTTGAGTTATTTATAAAAATAATAAAGGCAGGATAAAAAAATCTAAAAGGAAGAAAAGCAGTGGGTTAGGCCGGTTGGCCAGGTTCCCCCAGTCAAATCCCATTAAGAATAGCTGGGACTGCTAAGTTTGGTTAAACTTTATTATTGGGGGAAGGGGGATGGGGTCATGTGAATGCAGCCCACTTAGCTAATGATTCAGAGTATTGTGTGAATGGAAATTCAACATTCAGGTTAAATGTGAACCAGAAAAAAAGGGCGGGGGAGTGAACCCATAGGAGGCAACAAGAAAGGATGAAAGAAGAGATGTCTGGAGTGCTTTGAGGATACATGGAGGAAGAATAATTGAAAGACAAGAATAGGGATTGGGAGGTAAAGAGATGGAAAACAGAGCAAGAGAGGATGAGGGTTTGGAGGTAGTTGGGAAAAATATGGGGGGCTGGGGCTGGACTAAGTTGATGGAAGACCAGAAACAGATGGAAGTCCAAAGGAATGTCTGGTCCAAGTTGGAGACCTGAAGGCACATATGATAGGAGCTTGGATAAAGAAAAGCTTTGCAAAGAGGGAAGTATTAAGAATTTGGAAGAATGATTAAAGAAGGGAAACATGTATTTTAAAAAACATGAAGAAACCCGAAAGGTTGGGGTAAAATATGTGGCCCTCCACTGTGGATACCAGCATGCTTCCCTATCAGTCATACTTGCTGGTGTGCTGGAAGATGGAGGGAAGATAAATGAAGGGTTATGGAAAAGGGGGCGCTTAAAGAATGAAGAAATTAGCTGGAGATAGAAGAATGAGCAGAAGAGAAAGGGCACAGAGAAGGGAGAGAACAATTGGTAGAAGGATGGGGAAAGTGTATAGTGAGGCTTGAGGGAAGACATGGTAGAAATTAGATGTGGGGAAGGATGGAGAAAGAGAACAGCTGAGGAGGGAGGTGGACTAATGAAGACGGATGAGAAGCAACAGAAATGCAGTTAACGTGGGGAACACAGAAGGAGGAAAATGAGTGATGCAGCTAACAAGCAAAGGCTGGACAAGACAAGCAGATAAAAAGAAAGACAATGCAGGATGGGAGTCAGAGAGGGAGGGAAAGGAGGTAGCAAGAGGCTTAACAGAGGCACACAGCACAGCACAGCACAAGAAGGCTGACAAAGAAAGGGTGCAGAGCAGGCATGGGGGAAAGAAAAAGCAGTGGGATTTATCAAAACATACTAAAAGGGAAGCAGGGAAGCACTGAGTGGTGTAGATAAAACTGAGGCAAGGATGCCATGGAAATGGCGAACCACAACCAGCAATTCACAGATCAGCAAATCGCAGCCTTCAAGACAGCAGCAGAAAAATGAATCCCAGCCTGATGTGCAGAAGGAGCCTGTCTAACACATCAGGGCCACCGAATCTAGGCTGCAGAAGTGCACACAACCCATAGATGACAGCCGAGTTACAACTTTTCCTATCTCTTTGCTGCCATCTAGCCAGTGCCTGGATATTTGCGGCCCAGGTCAGGTAGCCCTAACCTAGGTGGCCAGAAGGAAAAAAAAAATCTTCTTTTAGGTTATTCTGTCAGCAGATAAATAGGGGCACATGACACGAAGCAAAGACAATTGTGGTGTATCAGTTCTACTCCATGTTTAGAGGGGGGCAGAGAATATGGATGTCTGGCCTAGCACGGAGGTGCTGGGAGGCAGGATTCCTGGATTTGCTGAAAGGGGGGGGCAAATTTATTAGAATAGTGGTACTTGTGCTTTTGGGGGGGGGTTGCACTTTAAAATCCTTGGCTCTTTTCCCAGTTCTGGGAAATGGGGAGGAGGTAGTGTATATCACCAATTCCTCTCCCTGCTGGTTTCTGACATTTCCCTGGCAAAGAGACACATGCGGAGGTGGCTGGAAAAGGAACGGAAACAGAAAGAAATAAAGGGCCTCCCTGCAGCCCCTCTGTGTTCACCCCTGTAGGGAAATGGAGATTTAGTAAGAAAGGGTACGCTGAAGAGGAAAAACAACTGGAAAAGGAAAAGTTAGCAACTCAGGAATGTCCCCATTGTGCTCCTGAGCACAATCTCCTTATTTTAACTCAGTCCAGTGTTTCTCAACCTTGGCAACTTTAAGGCCTGTGGACTTCAACTCCCAGAATTCCCTAGCCAGCATGCTGGCTGGGGAATTCTGGGAGTTGAAGTCCATACATCTTAAAATGGCCAGGATCGAGAAACACTGCCTTAAACTCTCATTGTGGTTTAATATCAAAATTTCAAATTTGGGCTTGTTACCTGGAATTTTAGGCTTCATTATTAGCTTTTAAGGAAAGGTGATATTAGCATTTCTAAAGTCTAGTCCTCTTTTCTAACTCTTCTTTTCTCACATGTAATCAATGTCTTTTATTGTTTAATTGCTTTATGACATATCACATATACTAAATGAATGTATCATTTGTTTCTGTACCCTATAAAAGGGTTTGACACCCCCCCCCCTTAATAAAGGCTTTTTGCTTTTGCCTGAAATACTTTGTGATTTGAGTTTTCGGGTAGGCAGAAAACCACCTTTGCAAAGGTTAAGTTGTTTCTCTCCCAGATTCAGGGAATAGGTCTTCAGCTCCACACCACTCAGGGTGCCTGAGTTTTAAGGCAACAGGCTCTCAGGCTTTTGGTAAGAAAGGACAAATTATAGCTCATATTCTCCTGGAGTTATCAGTAGGACATCTTTCCAAAATGGCATCCCCTATATACTGGGGGGAACACAACAAGCAGCCTGTTCCAGCTCACTGAGTGAGGTGTCAAGGCTTTAAATGGAATATTTGGGGATCCCATTTGTCTTGGCTATATCTTGTTAAAGGTATTACCTCCAACTGTAACAGAAGAAAAGTGTACGTGCAATAGTATTAACAATACAGGAAGTCCTATGCATATTCTGAACTGCATCCTCAGAAGACTTATCAAAAGATATTTGCCAGCTGTTCCCCCATCCCTCCATTCAAACAGCTGGCCTTCAGCAGTAGCGGCTCTGAGGGGCAGGGCTGGGGGATGGAGAATGTGATAGTTGCTAGGCAACCATATCCCACTGCTGCTGGTAGATTTGGGCCTGGCAACAGAAGCCTACTCTAGAGCAGCCTCTGGCAACCTGGTGTCCCCCAGATGTGACAAGATTTTAATTCTGCAAATTCCCATCTGGATGAGAATGAGGAAGCCTGCCTTAGTATTCGTTCTAAACTTTGTCTGGCATTTCTCTTCCCCAATAATGAAATAGCTGTCCTACTTATCCTAGGGAACACTCTATTCCTATGTTTAGGCTGCCATCTTCCAACCTGGACTCTAGGCCTGTAGCTACCAATGGCATGAGAAATGAGGCAGAGGGTGTCTTCCTACCTGTTTCTTCCCTGGTCTTGAGGTCCATTCTGCCTCTGTTATGCAACTAACTTGGAGTCTTGTAAGGGAAAAAAGGCACTAAGCCCCAGAGGAACAGGGAGGAACTGTGGCTGCCTCATCTCCAACAGCAGTTGGGTGATTTAATGTGTCTTATGCTTGGGTTGCAATGTGACCACCCTACTTCCTATTTAAAGTCAGGTTTCTTCAAGTGGATGTGGACATACCCCTGGAATGTTCTTGGCAATGGTATGGAGGATATTGGAATTACCTGGTGATCTCCCATTCAAGTCCTATCAGGCCCATCCTGCTTAGTTCCAAGCCTAAGCAAGGTTGGCCAACTGCAAGAGACACTTACCTTTAAAGAAAGGCCAAGTCTGGCTCCCATGCCACATGCACATGCATGCTGGGGGAAAGAAGGAAGCCAGCCAATCCTCAGCATGTAGAACAAAACAAAGCAGTACTTAGTTACACCTCCGTGAAAAGCACTCGTGGTCCGTGGCATTCTTTAAAGTCCCTCATCAAGGGGAAGTTATCTCATCGGACGATTTCACACTCCAGTGCTTTTAAACAAGTTTCTCTGCAAATGGTGAGGTCAACTTTTTGGCTGCCTGTCTGGTCAAGGCAGCATTCACCCAGCCCACCCTAACCTGGTGCTTTCCACATATGTGAGCCCATATCCCTGAGCTTCCATGCTAGCTGAACATCCAGGTCAATTTTCTTCTAGCTCAACTACCCCAAATCTCAAATAGCAACATTTCTGTGTTACCATTTGAGACACTGGAACTCTTTTGGGGCTTGGATGTGCACCAGTTTCATACTGGGGGGAACTGATGTGGGCCAGTGTCATGCTGGGCCAGTTTCATAGTGGGGGCACTGGCTTTTTGGCACTCCCGCCTCCCTGAGGCTAAAAAGTTGCCTTATTCCTTGTTGCCTGATGCCCTCACACTGGGCTTTAGGATAGCTAGTTAGGCGGCCATATAGTTTTATGACTATATGGCTGCCTTTATGACTATATGGCTGGTTAGTATCTATGAGATACTAACCAGCTCAGGTGTTCTCACAGTCCACTCTGGGAACAACTGTGGGCTCTTGCAAACCTGAATCTGAATCCAATATACCAGCTGTGGAGAATCACAACATGATGGCAGTATACAGGTAGTACTCACTTAACGACCACAATTGGGACCAGAATTTCAGTTGCTAAATGAAAAGATCATTAAGCAAATCCAACCCAATTCTACGACCTTTTTTGTGGCGGTCATTAAATGAATCACTGCAGGCATTAAGCAAACCATGTGGTTGTTAAGTGAATTATGTGGTTCCCATTGATTCTGCTTGCCTGAAGCCAGCTGGGAAGGTTGAAAATGGCGATCATGTGACCACATGCTCATAAATATGAACTGGTTGCCAAGCGCCCAAATCATGATCACGTGACCGTGGGGACACTGCAATGGTTGTAAGTGTGAGGACCAGTCATAAGTCAGTTTTTTCCAGCACCATTGTAAGTCTGAACTGTCACTAAATAAATGGCTGTTAAGTGAGGACTTCCTGTACTAGATACAGATACTGCCTACACCAGTGTATTGGATTTGAATAGCTGGGGAATGGAAAAAGCAGTGATACAGAAGTGTTCTTAGAAGTGTCACATTTTCTGCCATGAATCTGCAGGGACTCAAGCCAGTTTCCCAAGGTTAGATTAATCCCTGGCCTGGCTGCAAGACATAGAATCGTTCACGCCATTAACATCAGAGACAGCTTCTATTTCTCCACACACCTTCTGGCAGTTGTAAGGAACATGAGTAGGACAGTGGAGAACCACAACATGATGGCAAGTTCCACCGAATGTATAGTCTTCTAATTTATGGCCCAGGCCAGGATTATTTACTTCTGAGGAACAGTTTTGGCAGCATTCCTAGGTAGCAGGTATTACAAATGCACAGAACAAAGGTTTCAGCAATTTAGCAGTGGATAGAGAAAGAGGTGGAATTAGGAGGCCGGTACTCAGTACAAGAAGCATACTGAAAATTTAGAGGCACAGTTGTGATCACCTTAGAAAGATAACAGATATGCAGGGGGTTCTTCCATGTTATTTTGACAGCAGTCCTAAGAGGTGGGTTGAGTTGAGAGAGAGTGACTTGTCCCAAAGATACCCACTGAACTTCATGGTTTAGTGAAGATACAAACCCAGACCTCCATAACCCAAGTCCTGTCTGTCTGTCTGTCTCTATCCACACATTTGACAGCTCTTGTTTCACTTCCATAGGTAATGATGAAATCTTCTGTACCATAGATCTAAAAAAGCGCAGCAAAATGATAGGCAGCCGTCATCCACCATTTCCCAAACAAAGCCTGGCATTTGCAAAAAAGAAATAAGATGTAAGGAGGGTCCCCACTCTGTCTCTGTGCGTATGTATATGGGTGGGTGGGTGTGATACGGGAGTTGAAAAACATCTAACTACCAACTCGTGCAGGATCAGTGTGGTAGATCATGGTCCATAACCTTCAATAAAGAGGACTTTGTCTTGCAGTGGGTTGATTTGGGCTGATGATGATAATAACAGCAACAACAATAATGAAAATACAGGAATGTTTTCCTGTTTAATTTGGGGCCAACTGCACTAGTGCTTAACTACTGATATGTGCAGGAGCGTGCATGGACAAGTTTTGACTCATATTTTAAGCTATCAGCAGAGAAATCCCTAGTTATATTTTTGCTTCACATTCAGGTAGCCTCGGATGAGCCTATATTTCCTCAGCTTTAGTATCAACAACATGGGGATAAAATCTGTGGCTTGCTTTACACAGAGCGCCTCCAACACCCCAAGCTACAATCAAAATGCAAACCTGTATGATATGCCCCATTCAATGTTCTTCGTGATGAGGATTCATGACTTCTAAATTAAGTAGCTAAATCAATAAAACATGGGAAAAAATCTCTATCAAGGAGAGATGGATGAAAGAAATGATACAGAAGGAAAAATAAAACCTTTATGTACAGGACCAGCAATTGGAATGCTATGTCTCAAAGATCAAGGCAAGAGACTATAAAATAAATATGCAGCTCCTAATTTGTGCATAAAGTATAACTGGCTGGAGGAAAGGCTTGTAGCCTGGGGATAAAGGACCATTTTTCCCATAAAATATCTTCAGTTCAAGCCCCAAGGAAGGCTCGGAATAGGGGAGAGATGCAGCCTTGTCAGTGAATATTGTCCTTACCTACATGCCTAAATGTTCTGATCTGGGATAAAACAGCTTCCTCAGAGTTTACAGCACTGTCCCTTTAAACTGATAAAGCAGTGTTTCTCAACCTTGGCCACTTTTGGATATGTGGACTTTAACTCCCATGCTGGCTGGGGAATTCTGGGAGCTGAAGTCCACACATCTTCAAGTGGCCAAGGCTGAGAAACATTGCAATAGAGTGTAGATGGGGAAAAACAGACTTAGATTCCAGAACTTTTGTCTTCCGAGAAAATGCATCTTTTGCACACCTTTTTATTCAGACCATATTCAGCACCATATGGCTCCCAGCAATGTCCATTTCACCAGAGACAGCTGACACTAATTTTGTACCCTGATGGCCTCAACCAATGTTGGACTACAACTCTCATAATCTCCCACTAATGTGGCCAAAGCTGCAGAGTTGAGGAGAACACAAGCTTTAAAAGCAGAAAGAGGGTCCCATGTTCAGCTTCTGATATCTCCCATCAGAAAGACTGAAAAGGCCCAATTCTGCCGGAGACTTTGAAAAATCTTTTCCAGGCAAATGAGACAAAACTGGCCGAGGTGCACACTGCTCCGGTAGAAAGCAGCATCCCATAATCCAGTGTCCCCAGGGCCTCCCAGCTCATGACTCACAATGAGAAGCAGAACAATCTGTAGTCTCTCAAGACATTTCCTGGCAGCTGAGTGGAGGCCTACAAACATTGCCCATCAGAGAGCCAAGCCAGTGAGTTTCAACCTGGGGTTGAAGTGGGTCTCCCTTTTGATAGCTTTAAAAAATAAGATCTGGATGATCTTAGAGAGAGAGAAAAAGGAAATGGCCTCCCTACAACAAAGTTCAAACTTGACCAAGAATGTGCATGCAGAAAGACCCCTACAGTGGCTCTGACAACCCACAACATTGCCTCAGAAAGAATCCATGATTGAGAATTCTGGGCAGGTGTGCCCCCTTTCAGCAAAATGGGCAAAGCCCTTAAAGAGAGAGTTGAGATTCCCCCCTTCTCTGGGGGGGGAGATGGGCGGTAGCAAAATTTGATGAATAAATTAAAAATTAATTAATTAATTAACAGCACAAGAAAGAGTGCCCGTGGCTCTTCTTCTGAACACCAAAAACAACCCAGAGAAAAGAGGCCATTCCTTTTCAGCCTATTGTCCCTTACAATAGGAGTTGGGGAACTCAAAAAGAAGTTGCAAGGCTCCTAGGCACTTGAAAGGAAGCATAGATAAAATGGAGAATCCTGGTCTCTTGGAATTGCCTAGCTGGGTTTGGGAGGTACAATTTTACAGGGAATCTGAGTCTCTTTGTTAGGTTAGGCCTATGGGATTCTTGTTGTGCCTTATAGGTTTTCAAAGGTTCCATTTTGTTCCCTATAATATTTAACATCAGTATGAAACCACTTCAGGAAATGATCCAAAGGTATGGGTTATATCTTTGGTTCTTCACCCAGGCCTTTGGTGAGGGAGAGTGAAACCCCTCGCTTCATCGCTTTTATCTTTATCTTTTATGTTTTATTGATTTGATTGTAATTTCTTTGTTTGTTGTGAGCTGCCCAGAGTTGTTGAGAGTCAGGCATACACATGTAATAAATTATTATTATTATTATTATTATTATTATTATTATTATTATTATTATTATTATTAATAAGGACTTGCAACTCAGCCTGTTTTCTGCCCACTAATTTAAGGAAGGCTGTTGAGTTTCAGTTTTGGCATGGATGAGGGTAAACAAACTGAAGTACAAGATAGAAGTACATTGTGTGAGGAAATGTGCTAATTTGATAGAGGGGAAAAAAATACTGCGTAGAGTAGCAAGAACATCAAACATTGCAACTCCCAATTTCTTCCAAAGCCCATGCTGACCTGTTTACTTATCATCAATACTTGCTGAGTATGTCTTGCCACTGTAGTAATCTGCCACTCTAAGCTGGTCTCACAAAAGCTCTAAGCTAAGTGTCAATAGCTTGGAGATGTAGGTTAGCCAAGGTTCAGAGAAGAATTCAAGAGTGTATGTTCTCCTAGGTGATGCTGACACACCTACCTATCTTTTACACATTAATGGTGTTGTTGTCAAAGAATGAGCTTAACTGTTGGGATCAGGATCTCAGAGAGAACCAAGCCTTGCCACCTATTAGCATCAGCTGGAACAGGCTGCCAGGGTTGAAGACCTTCAAGAAATAGGCAAGACAAGCCCAAGATTCAGGGACACAGAGGGATGAAGGTGAGAAAGCTCTGCAGACATGTGAGAGCAGGGATGATAGGCAAATAGAAATCAACTCACCTGATCCAGACCGGGAAACAGGAGGACGCCACACTGTGCAAAGAAACAGGAAGAGAAAGTGATGAGGCCCAAGAAAGTTTGGGGAAGGTAATTTTATCCCTCCTGAAAAAAATAAGCTGGTACAATATATTACAAGAATATTCTATTACATGCCAAATTAAATGATTTGTAAGTGGGTAGTGGTGGTAGGAACCTGATTATTTTATCAATACCACCAATCAACTGCTTAAAAACATTTAGGATCCTCAATATTGATTCCATAAATAGACATATCCACTAAAATTTTAATAGTTAAGTAAAACCCAATTCCAACTGATGTGGGATCTGGGTTGCAAATATGTGTATAGCCAATGGCAGCAAAAAGACATGGGAAACTTTTTGACTACTTTGCTGTCATCTAATGGTCATCTGGATTTTTGCAGCCCAGATCTGGTAGTCTTATTGGCTACCAGACATTCCTGGATTGATCTGATTTTGAGCCTAGTTTTGGGATGACTAATCTTGGCCTTCCCTGTATAAGTAGCTGGGGCAATTTTTTTTTAATGTACAGTATTTTTACTCTCTCTCTTCCATATTAATCTGTGTGTTTCTTATTAACTGTTATAAATGTTTTATTACTCTTTTTAAACCTGATTGTAAAGCACTCCAATATATTTTATGGGGAGAGGCAGATAAATACATTGCATCGTTTATCATCCTCAGTATGATTAGCCTTGGAAAAAGCCTTCCATTGAAGTCCAGCAGAAGACTTTTTGTTAAGGTAACAATGGCATGAGATGAGCGTGTATGAGGTTGCATGTATACGTCTGAGAGTGGGTGATGAAAAGAAAATGTAGAGGAGTGTGTATACGTAAGTGTATATAGGTTATACAGGAATGCATAGGAATCAATGAGTTTGAAGTCCTGTGTAGATGAGAAGCGAGGGGCAGTTCTGCTCCCTGATTCCACCCACTTGTTAAAGTAGGCGTGTATCCTGCCCAGCAGCAGTAGGCAGCCCACATCTTTTAAAAAGCCCCCTCTATCTTCTTTCTTTTAGACCTTTGGGAAAGGCCTGATTGTTACTGAAGGCTTTTAATTGATTGCTGTCTTGGCTGTGTTATTTTAGAGATTTTTTTCCTCCCCAGCTGATGTTTTCTTTGATGTTAATAGATTTTGCATTGCATCTTTTTCATTTGTTCCATGATGTGCTATTAGGTAAGTCACTGAATTCATGCTCAGAGAAAGGCAGCATGGAAACTGTTTAAATAAATACAGGGGCAATTCTAGGGTCTGTTGTGACCTTATTTTATTCTGACTGATTTTGCCATTGTTACCATGACTACAGGTAGGCCTTGCTTAACAACCACAATTGAGACAGAGATTTCAGTTGCTAAGCGAAGCAGTCATTAAGTGAATCCAACCGAATTTTATGACTTTTTTGCAGTGGTCATTAAGTGAATCACACGGTTCCCCATTGATTTTGCTTGCCAGAAGCCAGCTGAGAAGGTTGAAAATGGCAATCACGTGATCATGGGATGCTGTGACAGTCATAAATGCAAACTGGTTGCCAAGTACCCAAATTGTGACCATGGGGATGCTGTGACAGTCGTAAGTGTGAGCACTGGTTGTAAGTCATTTTTTTCAGCACCATCATAAGTCTGAACTGTCACTAAACAAATGGTCATTAAGTGAGGACTACCTGTAGTCAGGGCACTGGGGTGCTCTCATTCAGTTTACCAGGGCACTACTAATAGTCATGAGCTAACACGGAGCTCCAAGAATAATATTCCAATGAAATAATGCAAAGAAAGCTAGAGTGTGCAAAAAAAAAAAATCAGATATGGCTGCTGCAAACTCAGTCTAAATCAGTGTTTTTGAAATTTGGCATCTTTCAGCTGTGTTAAGCTGTGTTAAAGATGAGTGGAAGTCCACACATGGAAAAATGTATGGAAAAACATTGATCTAAATCCGTCTATCCCCAATATTATTTTTCTTCCAGAATTTCTGAAGTTAACAATCTAGAATACTCTTTTAAAAAAAAAGTGAGGACCTTCTGCTCCACATAAGCCTTCCCTGCATGGGGGGTTCCCCCGCTCTGCTCTCCTGCCTTGTGACTTACACTCGCAGACAGGTTTGGCGGAGCTCCAGCGGCCCACCTTGGTGCAATTGCTGCGGGGGCTGCCCGCTAGGTAAAAGCCAGGATTGCAGCGATACTCCACCCAGGTGCCTTCAACAGGCACCCGTTCAATTGCCCGGACATTGACTTGCCCATTCTCCAGGTTCAGGTGCATCTTGGGACAAGTGCGTACTGTAGAAAAAGAAGGGTTCGTTTCAGAAACATCCCCTGGTATTATTGTACATAGCTTGGTAGTGCTTCTTGAACCACCTAGATCTTCATCCTGTCTGGGTCTGTAGTTGCCTGGACACAAAGTTAATGTATCTTTGGGACAGGAATTTGACTGTTCAGTAGAGTCTGTCCCATTAAGTCTTATGCCTGATTGCAGTAGATCAAAGCTGACTCCAAGGTTGAAAGCATCTTCTGCAAAATTCCTTGGTGTACCATCTCCTATCTTGATGAGCCCAAACTTAATGGGCACAAGCTACAAGCAAACCTAAGTTGGCACTGTAAATTCCCTACACTTCTATGGGTATTCTGGAGCTTCCTAAGAAATTTAAAATGACCATTTACAGCTGCCTGCCACCTGGAAAAAATTTCAGGTTTGGATGCTGATGCCAAACCTGCGGTCTAAGTGCGAAACTTAGGATTTGTTAGATCTGCTGAGCACTTCCTTTCAGTTACCTCCCCAGCCACCCCTATCAGCAAGTCTTTCTGCCAAACAAGCAGAAATCCAACAGGTCAAGCTTCCCCCATCATCTTCTCCCGGTGGTGAAGAATTTCCTCATGGATTTATGTTCTCACCACATGAATGCTCTCAGGATGAACTAAGATGAAACTGAAAAAGCAATAATAAAGCCACAAGCGTTTTTTTTAAAAAAAAAACACCTTGGCTAGCAGGATGAAGTTAGTCGCGCAAGTTATTTGGAGAACAGCAAATTAGCTAAATGAAGTCATCAGAAATCTGTCCAACATGGCAGATATAGCTCATCTAGACACTTTGGAGCCTACACTGAAAACTAACAGTTTTTGTATCCCATTGTCCCCCAAGGCACAATGTTTTTACCCCAAGCAAGGACAATTTCCCTATCCACCAGAATGTTTCACACACCCATACACCCACACACCCACACACCACCTGCTTTGAACACCACAATAGAATGCCTCCTCTCTCAGACTCCCGGTTGGACTCACAGCAGCGGCTTTCAACATCACTGTCTGTCCAGGTGCCGTTGGGGAGGCATTTTCGTACTTTGGGCCCCACAATTTCCCTCTCCGGACGGCAGACATATTCAATCTCATAGTCGAAGGGAAGGAAGTGGGCGGTCTTCACCTGTTCACGGGTCAGGCCTCTGTAGCGGATCCCACCATCCCAAGGAGGGAAGATCAGTTTGCAACCTGGATGGGAAGGCAAAGCAAAAGATCCATTCAGGGGGTAGAAGTGATACAGGGCGCATGAAATTCAGCTTTTGAAAGTAACGCTTAACCTGAGCACCAGAGGTGTGTAGGAGTTTGGGTCTGGAACAGTGTTTGTCATCCTTGGCCACTTGAAGATGAGTGGACTTCAACTCCCAGAATTCTCCAGCCAGCCTGGAGGTTGACAAAAACTGGTCCGGGATGTCAATTAAGAGATCTGGATCAGCTGCAAAGCTTATGACTGGGAGACCTGGAGCTAATCACTTTCAACCTACACTTTACAGGAGAGCTATGTGATTAAAAGGTGTGTCTGTTTATGTCTGTGTATTATTTCCTGAGCCTTTTGGAGGAAGCCCAAGAAACTAAATCATCCTTGAATATCAATTTAAGAAGTCGCTGAGGCACTTCAAATCAGCTAATCCTCCTTTCGCTCCAAACAGCCATTTTACAAGCTGGATTTTATGTTTCTTTATTCCAGCAATCATAGAGGTTTTCCTATGTGCAACTGGTAACAGTAAAAAAAAAAAAAAAGAAGAACAATTCATTTGAGTCAAACTCAGCTTTTGGTGACTACATGAACACATCCATGTAGTCTTCTGGACAATATACCGAAACCCTATGTTCAACTGGCCAATCTAGTGGGATTCCTGGTGGCCTTCCATCCAAGTACTGACCATGTTGTCCAGCCCTGCAAGGTGAGCTAGATGCTGCAGTCTGCTGTGACCATACAGTTATTTGTTCACTTGCTTATTAATCTTAATTTTCATGCAGGAGCTCAAGGCAACATATAGTGCTGTTCCTCCCCATTCCACCCCCCACTCCGCACAACCACCCTGTGAGGCAGATGGGACTGAGCAAGCATGATCGCCCCAAAGTCACCCAGTGCATTTCTATGGCTGAGGGTTGACCTGAGCCTAGGTCAACCAGTCCACCACCTTATCAGCCCCCTTAACAAAGCCCGATTTAATTGCAGTCCCGAGAGACAGTTTGCTAATATAGATATACACTATATTTTTCATGTGTTTCCTGCTTCAGAATGGTGGGAAACTGAAATTTGTCCATGACATTGAAAGAGGCTTTGGATCTATGAAAAGGGATTTGGGAGGTACTCTCACCAAATGATGCACAAGGAGATACGCTGAATCATACAGTTGGAAAAAGCAATGCAAACAGGCAGATCAAACAAGAATGAAAGTGCAACGGTGATAACTATCAGAACAGTGGCTGTTCGGTCATAAAACAGCTGTTGCCTGATAATAACTGTTATCGGGTCATTCCTTCTTAATTTGCTGTTTACAATTCTGTCTTCACCCCCCTTCTCAGCAATCTGTGACTCAAGATAACCCTTCAGGTATAAGCCCATGATCTTTATCCTGTAATATATGTGTTTGCCTTGAAGGTACCAGATATACCAAAATCACAGTCTTGTTAAAATTTCCTGGGGCCATGTCAAGGTGCCAGCCACCCCCATGGCAAACTATCCCCCCCTTCCACCCCAAGTGAGGTGGCACAACCACGTATATCTGGTACCTTCAGATATACCACAAGTATCTCTCCTTCCCTAATCCCACCTAAATGCAGACTCCCTGATTTCAACTTCATGCCAGCTTCCACCCCACCCTTTCACCTTTTTCAGTGAATACACAGCCCAGGGATTCTCAAGTTTTGGGGTATCGTGACCCCCTAAAATAAAGCATGAATTTGTGTGACAGCTTGCCCCCCCAATTAATTATTTGATTGGGGTTAGGGTCGGACAAGAAATACATCTACGCTCACTTTTAATAATTAAATTTTAATCTATTATTTATTCAGTCTATATAGCTGTATATCTCACATATGTGACTCTGGGCGGCTCCCAGAATTAAAATAACAAAAAACAAATACAACAACCAAAACAAATAAAACAATTTAAAAAAACAATAAAACCATGAAACATAATCTGCAGGAAAGTGCAGATTAGAAACAGTGCAACCATCTTGCAGGCTCCATCTCTCCACTGGATCCACAGGCCTGCAGGTAAAACCAAGTTTTAAGTGCCAGCCGCTCATTGAGCAGGAGTCATGAGTCCAGATGGACCCCCAAGTTGTGCACAGGGTCTGTTTGGGGCAGTGCCACCCCATCCAGCACCAAAGATAGCATGTTCCTGCAACCCGAAGGCCCCCAAACCCAAGTCTTGCTAGGGCTGAACTGAAACCTGTTGTTCCCCATCCAAACCCCCACAGCCTCCAGTCACCGAGACAGGACATCAAGAGCATCACTAAATTTGCCAGGGGCGGAGATGTACAGCTCGGTATCGTCAGCATCCTGATGGTACCTCATCCCATGATGATGGATGATCTCAGCAGCTTAATGTAGATATTAAACAGGAGCAGAGAAGGTATTGGACCCTGCAGGACTGCACGAAGTAGAGCCAAAGGCAGGACCTCTCACTCCCAATCTTGCTATTTATTTATTTATTGTATTTTTCCACCGCCCATCTCGAAAATGACTCTGGGCGGTTTACAGACGAATTGAAACAGTAGAAATTAAATATCAGTTAAAAAGATACATTATAAAATATAAATATACAAATATGGCAAAAGCTCTAAAATATAAAATATGAAATCCAGAACCCAAGATGATAAAATCACAGTCTTGTTAAAATTTCCTGGGGCCATGTCAAGGTGCCAACCACCACCATGACAAGCTATCCCCCCCTTCCACTCCAAGTGAGGTGGCACAACCACGTCTTGACTCCCTTTCAGAAGGCCGGGAGAGTGGGGGCTTTCCTAATCTCTGGGGGTAGCTTATTCCAGAGGGCGGGAGCTATGGCAGAGAAGGCCCTCCTCCTGGACCCTGCCAACTGACAGTCTCTCATGGACAGAATCCGCAACGTGCCCTCTCTGCCTGACCGGGTGGTACAGGTCGATGTGAGGCGGTCCCTCAGGTAACTTGCCCCATGCCACGTAGGGCTTTAAAGGTGATAACCAACACCTTGAATTGGACCTGGAAGCAGACTGGCACCCAATGCAGCTCACGCAGCAAAGGTGTTATATGGGCCGTCTTTGGGGCTCCTAAGACTGCTCACGCGGCTGCATTCTGGACCAGCTGTAGCTTCCAGGTACTCTTGAAGGTATATAAAGGGGTTCTCAAACTTTGCTGTCCTGGAACAGCCCACTGAGGCAAGGGGCCAAGCCCTGAGCAAATTTTGTTCAGGTTCCTGCTGTACCAAAGCAAGGCTGATCAGATGGTTTAAAAGAAAACATGGCCTCATCTAAGTCACCCAGGAGGTCCTGACCCACAGTGTGAGAGAAGCCTAAAGATATTTTGGTTGGTCTTGAAGACAGCATTAGTAAAATCTCCTTTGACTCCAGCTGAATTCCTGCTGACTTCAGAGATGCATCCTCATATTTTTCTTGGCAATCATATGGATGTGATTTGCCATTGTCTTTTTCCAGGAGGTTTTTTTTTTTAAATTTCCCAGAGACTTTGAAATCCCTAGAAAAGGTAGTCTCCCATCCAATTATTAACCAAGCCCAACCCCGCTTAATTTCTAAGTCAGTGTTTCTTAACCTCAGCAACTTTAAGATATGTGGACTTCAACTCCCAGAATTCCCCCATGCTGGGTGGGGGAATTCTGGGAGTTGAAATCCACACATCTTAAAGTTGCTGAGGTTACGAAACACTGTTCTAAGCCCTTACAAGGTTGACCAGGTGCTTGGTCATTTGCTGAAGCGTAAAGATGCCACACATGTAGCACATTATTGTTAAGAATAAAACATAAAACCATTACTCCTTCCCATAGTTCGTTAAACAAGCCACAATTGGCTGGACTTTGCATGATGTGCGAGACTGTGGGGAGGCTGGGAAGGTACCAGGAGGAATGCTAAACAACCAACAGACTGCAAAGTTTGTTAGTAGCTTATCTCATAAAATCAATCCCGGCTGCAAACAGTCTAAGAGGAAAAGGCTCACAGCCTTTGAAGAAATTCCATCAAACAAACTCAATAATAAATGAGGGGGGAAGTTCTACCACAGATTCCAGGATTCTCTACTTTGCACCTTTTTTTTTAATCTGTTCAATCGTGTCTGATTTTCCGAGACTGGACAAGTCACCGCTGTTTTCTTGGCAAGATTTTTGGAAGTGGTTTACCACTGTCCTTTTCCTAGGGCTGAGGGAGAGGGACTGGCCCAAGGTTACCCAGCTGGCTTTGTGCCTAAGGTGGGACTAGAACTCACGGCCTCCTGGTTTCTAGCCTGGTGCCTTAACCACTACACCAAACTGGCTCTCACTTTGCACCTAATCCTTGCCTTAAAGCCCTTTATTGAAGTCTGTGTAGTTCTTGCTTGCAGATTATGCTCTGCTGTGAGGGGGCTGACCCACAGCATGCTCCATCCTATGAATCACAGGGGCTCAGTTCAAGTCATCTGTTAAGTCAAAACAAAACTATATTATGGCTTAGTGCAATGTGCAAAGCCCACAGCTAACTAGAGATCTCTGATCGCAACCCAGCACAAATGTCACTACACAGCACTGTCTCGCTAAATCTTTGGCAACAGTAGGATCTAAAGATTGACTGGATGAAAGGGCTTCTGCAGAGAGCATCCACTCTGTATCTGAGAATGTACTTCCGAAACCAGTGACTATTTTAGAAAGGGGGATGGTTTTGTCTAGAAGGTAAGACTGCAACTGAAAAGAAATAGGTAAAATCAGAGACTGTAATAGTGGGAGGCTGCCTAGTTCAGTGTAAGCATCTGGTACAAGCCACAATAGTGCCTCACGTGCCATGATGTCATCATGCAAATGGCATGAATCAGTACTGTAATTACAGAATTCACATCATTTCCCTGATGATGTCATGATGTCACTTGCCTCCCTGCCCTTGGCAGACACCCACAACCTTTAGTTTAACGTAGCTAACCCCAAATTAAGAGTATCTCCGAGAGACAGCTATCAAGCCTCATTCAGCCAGCAGAGAACCACCAGCAAAAATCTAGGCTATCCTATGCAAAAACATTTGCATATGGCTTAAGAGCTTTTTGGATCCTGGCTTAAAGATCACATTAACCAGTTTATTCAGTGATATTCTAGTCATCCCTTAATGTCATTCATGCAATAGGAGAAATGGGAGAAAATTTGGTAGCAGCTTCACCCTGGCAATCAGTTAAGAAGCTGGAGCCACGGAGGAATAGGATTCTCCTCTCACCCCCGGAATGGAGGCATCAGGTGGATGATGGCTCCCTGACGGGGATGTCTGCAAGGATAAATGGCCATCTGCACACACATACCACCACCCCTGCACACACACCAAGTTCTTCTATATCCCAGGCAAACACAAAAGGAGACAGAGGAGGGCTCCATTTGATGGAAATGGAGAAAGAACATATGGTGAAAGAAGAAGATGAGGTCAGGATACTAGATCAGGTATAATCTGAACCAGGAAGTCTGGGTGCAAATCTACACTCTAGTCTGGCCCAAGTTGGACTAGACTGTGCTAGACCAGTCACTTAATCTCACTCACACACAACAATTTGTGGGTTAGAGCAGTGTTTCTCAACCTTGGCAACTTTAAGAGGGGTGGACTTCAACTCCCAGAATTCCCCAGCCAGCATGGCTGGCTGGGGAATTCTGGGAGTTGAAGTCCACCCCTCTTAAAGTTGCCAAGGTTGAGATACGCTGGGTTACAGCACAGCAGGAGGATGCAATATCAGATGAGGTCACTCCAGGAAATAAGAGATTACCTGGAAGGCTTCCTCTGAGTCCTCAAGAGCACCTCCAAATGGAGTGACCTCATCTGATTGTGACTGGATCCCAAACAAAATGCTCAGCTCAGCCATCCGCCCTTCCCCAAAGCCGCTTCTTCTCTGTTTGCAGGAATCCGCTGTTCTGGGCTTCAAGCCTGATCCAAACTTGTACAAACCCTTTATTTATTTATTTATTTTAGACAGGCCATAACAACCTAGTTCATGCTACCCACTAAGCCATCATTCACCAAAGTTCACCGTGTGCTGCTAATCCATCTCTAAGATCTTCTTAGAGGCAAATACGTATTGGCTTAATGCATTCTAGGAACTAAGTCACTGAATGGAACAGGAGTCCTGCTGGGTCACGTCAAAGGAATCCCGGTTCCCATCAGGGCTAGCCAGGGCCCTCTGGGAACCCACAAGCAGAGCTTGGAGGCAACAATCCTTCCCTGATGTTGCACTGCAATGCAGCAAACTGATGCTCAGGGGCTCAAGATGGAGGCTCTCCCTCCCTTGGGGCAGGCTGAAAAGGAGTGTGTGCCCGAAGGGCAGTGAAATCACGTGGGGGAAACAAGGCAGACTGAGGGTCGCAGATTCAGCCTTCATCTCCCTCACTCTTGCTCCCTAGTCAGAGCAGCTGCCTCTTCTTGCTTAATGAGAGGAGAGAGAGTGGGATTCCACATATTAAAAATATTTTTCAGGTGCAGGAGGGAATGGGTGCCTTTAATTCGAATTCGGGGGAAAAATATGGAAATTATAGCCAGGCACATCTCACAGCAATGGCAGTGCCTAGAGGAGCTTGGTTACTCTCAAAGACCACCAACAGACTGTTACAACCACATGGCATCACCGTGGCAACTGGGAAACTGTGAGCATCCTAAACCAAGCCGAATCCAAAAATGCCAGAGAACTCGTGGAAGCCTGGCACTCAGACCAAGCAGCCATCAACAGACACATAGAGGTAAACAACATCTACATACCATTCAAAAGAGACAATAGAAAAGCCAAAAGACCAGCATACTCCCTTGCCAGCAATCAACACCCAGATATGCAAAAATCAACACTAGGATTGGATGAACCATCAAACAGCACAATACATCCTAATCAAGGAACTATCAACTCAGGCAATCAACCAAGCAGCAAACAACAGCCCAATCAAGGAACTCCCAAGGAGAGAACAACATCCCTACCAACACAAGCAGGGCGAGCCACGGTATATAAAGTGAGAGCAAGGCCCACTCCCTCTTCACACTGTAGATGTTGCCTAGTCTGGCAATGAACATCTGCAAGAAAACAACAAGGCTCAGAGAGCACCAAGGACTCCACAGTTCAACCCTGAGCTACAAACATTCCCTTTGATTGGCACTCTCAAAGAACTAAGCAGGATTGGGACTGCTTAACAGTTGGATGGGAGACGTCCAAGAAATCTCAGGGAAGTGACCTGCCCAGGGTGGTGGCAAAATTTAATAAACAAACAAATAAAGAGCCAGACCTTTATATATTTACTGGCTGGTTTTGCCTATTGCATCAAGCTGTGGTTTATTTAGCCATCTTTCACTGAATAAACTACTGAATAAACTACAATTGGCGGCTTCACATAACACACAAAGCCGCCAATCATCATTTACACATCCTAAGAGTTGCATTGACGCGACATGCCCAGCCAAACTAAACAAACCATGTTACAGCTTAGTACAACGTGTGAACCCAGCCGGTGTTGCAATGAGGATAAAAGGGGAAAGTCTTCTATACGCCGCCTTCTATTTCTCAGTGCTGCTAAGACCTTGGACAGCCTCTCTGTCCAGAAGGGTTTTCCCTATTCTCCCCCTGCCTCCCTGGTTCAGGGATGGGCAACGCCGCAAGAGAGAGAAGCAGCGTGGGCTGGCAACGAAGAGTGCAGGTGGGTCAGGAGGAGCAAAGGACTTGGTTGGCACACAAAAGCCTGTGTCAAAGAAGTGGGCATTATCATGAGGCAGGAGAGAACCAGAGCTGTAATTAAACACTGGACAACAGTCATACTGCTAATCTAATAAAGCTAATTGATTCAAGAAAGGGAAAGCTAATTTAAGATCGCAGCAGCCCATTATTGAGATACTTTCCTGCGAGGTGCTACACTTCAACTCCTATTATCCCTGGCCGGTATGACTGGGGATTATGGGAACCCAATATGTGTAAAGGGCACCAGAGCGGCAGAACGGGCTTAAGTCCTAGTAAGGTCTACTTCGGTTTCTTCGCTGGCCAGGCCAGAGAATCGGCTGCCGAGAAGAATGGGTTCTCCCAACTGTAAAATAGGCTGTGAAGAGAAAATTCTACCCATGCCTTTTTTCATTACTTTCTAGAGCCATTTCCCCTCTTCTCTGAAGCAACTAAGCAATCATATTTAGAAGGAAGATGTTATAACTCAGCTCTAAGAGGTGGTGGGCTTGGAATTAGGAAGGTACGAGAAGGCAGCCGCCGCAATGGGGCGGGCTATGCTTTCCCATCACAGGAATCCTGTTTTCTGTTGCCAAAGGATTAGGCCTAAAGCAAAAATAATCCAGGCTCTATCTCGCTTCTTAAAGTCTAGCATGTTCATTATTGCGTAAGCTTTCATAGTTGGCTTCGTCAGATCCACACAATGTGGACTGCCGAGAAAGGAAAGTGTGCACGAGTGCGCACCTGCGCACACACACACACAGAGTATTGATGGGGGAGGACAGAAAAAGGAAAAAGGTGAACAATGAAAGAAAAAATTGCCCAAACATAAAGTTAGTAGCATCTGTTTGGATCCATCCCACACAACTCCACCCAATGAAATTAAATACCAGATCAACTAGTTCTCAGGAATAATCTGGTACAAGAGAGGCGCAGAAGGAAAAAAAGAACGATCAAAATGCCACTCATCACCTACTGTTCTCAGCTAAAGCCGCTCAACAGTATAATTAATCATCCAAGGAAGGATGCTTCCTTTTCACACATCTCCTAGGTGCCTGGCCTGGATTTGCTGCAGATAGCCACTGAGCCTACAACAATTACTAGCCAGCCTCAGTTAATAAACTGAATTTTAATTATATTAAAAAGGGATTATTCATGGAATTGAATTATCATTTTAATTAATACTGTAATGCTCTATGCATGCCACAGTGCAGAGAGCAGGGGCCAAAGTCTGCAACGACTCTCCCCAGCTATTTAAATAACACAGTGGCAGGGCTAATAACATCACCCATAACATCGGGGAAACATGCACCCCCTCGGTCTTCTACGAGGTACCTGTCCTGCCCTATCAGCAATGCCCAATGTACCGTGTGCTACGCCGGACAGCCTATCTGATCTCCTTGCAACAGAATAGGCATACGCAAATCTGATATTAAAAATGGCAATATTCCCAAAAGAAAAGGGATCGTTTCAACGCCCCAGGCTGTTTCTGACCTCAGGGTCACTATCCACGAGAAAAAGGAATGAATCAGCAAACAGTGGAGCTGGAATTCGTTCAACGATTTAACGCCTTTTTTCACAGATTAAATAAGGACTGCAATTTCTTATCACCCATGTATTTACTAATTATTAAATGCAGAAATTATCTGGGTTACACCTAACTACCATTTAATTTTGATTGCCTGTTAGGCAATTCTACCTTTCAGCTTTTCGTTCACCCTTCCCCTTCTCTCTCCCCCATGAAACCAAGAGCTGTGTGTATGTATGTATACAGGTAGTCCTCACTTAACAGCTGTTCGTTTAACAACAGTCCAAAGTTACAACAGTCTCAGAAAAAGCACTTTACAACCTGTACTCACACTTACGACTGTTGCAGAACATTGCAACACCCCCGCAGTCACCTGATCAGAATTTGGGCACTTGGCAGCCGATTTGCATTTACCATCAGTTGCAGCGTCCTGTGGTCACTTGATTGCAATTTGCAACCTTTTTTGCCAGTTTCTGGCAAAAACCATCCATTGGGGAAGCTGGATTTGCTTAACAACCTGTGATTCACTTAATGGTCGCAGTGATTCGCTTAATGTAAAAATGGTCGTAAAATTGGGTCCAGTCACGTGGTGACTCATTTAATGACCACACCACTTAACAACCAGTTTTCCAGTCCCTACTGTGGTCATTAAGTGATGACTACCTGTATTCACAAATACACACACACACACACACAGTAGATATAGCAGTACACTCATAGGCCTGTATTCCATGCATTTGATGACCTAGAAATTCATTCAGGAGACCTTATTTGTTTCATTTGTCATGAATGTGCTGGACGAGACTTCATTGGTTTTGTTTCTGTTCTGATTTCCTACATTCCCCAACCTCTAGGGGGAAAATGGAGCTCCTTTCTGCAAATGTCTGAAACTTAATCAGCAGTGCCATCAGGGAAGGATCTTGGGGCAGACAACCAAGTTCCAACCAGTTGGATACACTCAGCACATTTGAAAATAAGTGAAGCCATACCCATTATGATCCAAAGAGCTCCCTTCTTTAGAACTATTATGTCCAGAATCTAAAATCAGTTAACCAGGCCACTAAGCTCAGCTCAGGCTGAAGACGAATGGAAGGTGATTTGAGGGAAGGGAGCGACGGAAATCATGTTCTAAGGTTTGGGAACTACTGGACAGAATGTGTGGGAGGAGAGATGATGCATGCACCCATATACTGCACATGCATCCTGTCTATAGAAGAATGGATGTCACATCATCCCTCGTAGGTTGGGTAGCAACACACCCCATATTGGCTCCTTGCTCCATCTGATTTTTAAAAAATAATAATTAAGAACACAAATAGAAAGCTAGGATGCTACATGGCAAAGCCTGGGTCACTAGCCAATCTATGCCTTTTAATAAATGGGTGTTTTGTGATTGGCAAGACCACCACCGCAACCATTTTTTGAACAGGCAAGCTTCTGTGGCTGCTATTTTTAATACCCTTTCATACACTCTCAAAATCCCAGGAAAACCCAGTGAGGCTGCCTACTTTTCCTATTGTATACCTATCCATAGAGCCTAAGGAACTGGCTGCCACAAAATCATTGCACTGACTACAGGTGCCATAAAACCTTCTACAATTTGGTGCCCCCTCCTGGTATGCTGGAGTATAATCCCCATTATTCTTAGCTGGTGAGGAAATAAGGGGAGTTTTAGTCCAACATACCAGGAGGGGCCGCCAAGCTAGCCAAAGGCTGCTTTAAGATATAACATAAACTTCATTTTGATGGTTGCTAAGGAAAACGCAACTGCTCTGTCCCTTCCCCTGGTTAGTCTCTTTTGAGCTCTGACTGTGCGAATCCAGATTTAAAAGAAAGCAGGTGCGCTAATAATGATCATGCAGGCGAAAACCTGAACCACGCATGGAAATCAAGCAATTATTGTAAAACGTGTAATTGCAAAAACATCTATCAGGAGCTGACTTTTTTCGCAGGAACATTATATGAATCATAACGTATAATCTGGGGGAAAACAATGCACTCCTGATTACCATCAATACCTCCATTGAGGTTTATTCTTGTGCACACAATGCGGTTGGATTTACAGAGAACGGCTTTCTTAATAAGACTGCCAAAATTTCAGCTAGTTTCTGAAGCTGCGCCTGTAATGGCAGTGTTACTAAGCGAGTGGCAGAATGTATAGGATTTGTCCGTGTTGTGCTAAGTCAGAAGCCTTCACTTCGCTGTCCTGTTGGAAATCTCTCATGGCTGCAGGTCTTCAGAACATAAGCACATAAGCAGGGCCCTGCTGGATCGGAGCCCTGGCCCATCTGGTTCACCAGTCTGTTCACACAGTGGCCAAGCAGCAGATGGCCTTCAGTGGGAACAAATGTTATGTGATTTTGGGGTGGGACATAAAAGGAACTTGGAATAAGGTTGGTCTAGGGCAGCTTTCCCCAACCTGGGCAGATAAGGCAGTCCTCGCTTAACAACCATTCATTTAGTGATGGTTCAGATTTATGATGGTGCTGAAAATACCAACTTACAACTGGTCCTCAGACTTATGACGGTTGCAGCATCCCTATGGTCACATGATCACGATTTGGGCACTTGGCAACTGGTTTGCATTTATGACCGTCGCAGCATCCCATGGTCACAGGATCACCATTTTTGACCTTCCTGGCTGGCTTCTGGCAAGGAAAATCAATGGAGAACCATGCAATTTGCTTAACAGCCACATGGTTTGCTTAATGCCCATGATGATTCAATTAAAAACCACCACAAAAAAGGTCATAAAATCAGATTGGATTTGCTTAATGACTGCTTTGTTTAGCAACAGAAATTCTGGCCCCAATCATGGTTGTTAAGCAAGGACTATCTGTATGTAGATTTCAAATCCCAGAATTCCCCAATCAGCATGGCCACTGCTGAGAATTCTGAGAGTTGAAGTCCACCCATCTGGAAGATCTCCAGATTGGGAATGATTGCCTTGTCAGCCTTCTCCAAGCTGACATCCTTCAGATGCATTGGAAATAAAACTCATTATTAGCTAAGTATTCTGAAGGTTGCAGTTTAAAACAGCAGATTTGGGAAGGCTGCCTTGGGACCCTTTAACACAAAACTGCAAGGCCCAATACAGCCACTCTCTCTAACATCTTGTACACCAAGTTCCCACTGCCGGGATGAAGGAAAGGCCATTTTTCTGAAAACCTGAAGCCTGAGCTGGGACTTTTCCAAGGGTTCACTTAAAATTTAGTCTTACTTGACTTTGAATAGACAGAAATCATACTAGGCAGGCCTAGGATCATTTTCAATGCATTTCAATCAAGGATACATAAATTGCTGTACTGAATCAAATTACCAGCCCATCCAAGTCTTAGCACGTCTTCCCAGCAGTGTGCAGCCAAATGCCCCTGGGAAGCTGAAAAATAGGCCATGATCGAGATAGTTGTCCCCTGTTGTTTGCCCCCAGCGTCCGATAATTATGTTAGCCATAATGAAGGCAATCCGCTCGGCAGCTTCCTCCACAAAGAAAATTGCCATGTAATTAACCGGCATTCAAGTTGGTTTCACTTCCAGACAAAGCAGCCAACCACCAACTGCGGTTGTTATTTTTTGCGTTCATTGAAGACATTTGCCCTCACAAATACATAAGAAAAGGAAGCAGAGATTTCTGCCACTGTTGTTTTGAAAAGGAGCTGACTCCATTTGGCTTTTCGAACCAGACCTTAACTTGGTATGTGGAACCAGAGACAAACATGTTGTTGTTGTTTGTGGTTGTTATTTTATCCTGCCCTTTTAATATATAACTCAAGATCGCGAATATATTTAATATTTCTGCCTCCTATTTTCCCCACAACAACCACCCTGTGAGGTAGGTTGGGCTGAGAGAGAGCGACTGGCCCAAAGTCACCCAAATGAAATATCTTATTACAGTGAAAGGATAAATGTTGTAACTAAAAAAAAATGAAGTTTTGATTTTTGTTGGTTCTGACCTTTAAAGCCCTATATGGCATGGGCCCAAATTATCTGAGAGACCACCTCTTCCCTATTTCATCGACCCATCCCATCAGGTCTGGCAGGAGAGGCACGCTACGGGTCCTGTCTGCGAAGGAGTTCCATCTGACGGGACCAGGTAGCAACGCAAGAGTGGAAATAGCTTCCTCTTTTGAATACCTACTTATTATTCAACGGCTGAATGGCCCTGGAGCTCTGATGGAAGAAAGAAAAAATGATAGTCTTGTGCAACTGAAGTGGCATCTGTAGATAATTTTCTCTGCTGCTCTCACCCTTTCTCATCTCTCTTTACTCTGAAAAAGGCACATCAGATACTGCCCAGTTTTTATGTGGGTCACCTCATTGATCAGTATTCTGAAGATGACTCTGACTGGGAGGTGGGAAGGAAAGGCAGACAGTGAAGTACTAAGTTGAAGAGAACTCAAAGGGTGTCCCTTCCCAGGATCTGTGCTGGTTTCAAGGAGGGCAGGATGCTTGTGTTGATTCTCACTGAAGTCAACAGCACTTGACTTCACCTGGAGTCGCTGAACCCTGGCAAGACTGAGTGGCTTTGGGTTTTAGGGCCTAACAAATCTGGGACTTTACCATCTTTGGTTCTGGATGGGGTGGCGCTGCCTGAACACCTGTAAGGATGATGGCCTACTGCGGGAAACTAGTCTGGAGGATGGATTCTGCATTTGGAATTGGGGGTCCACCTTGCTGTCTTCCCCAGCATGTTGGCCTCCAGATCTGCTAGGACCACAATGTCTAGAATGTAGGCATTTGGAAGGCCCGGGGTTGAGGAAAATGCCCTTAAAAGGTGCTATAGCCTTTTTGGACGTTATCAATCATTCATTTAGAGCAGAGTTTCTTAACCTCAGCAACTTGAAGATGTGTGGACTTCAACTCCCAGAATTCCCCAGCTAGCATGGGCATCTGAAATTCTGGGAGTTGAAGTCCACACATCTTCAAGTTGCCAAGTTTGAAAAACACTGATTTAGAGTAAATACTCTTGTAGCCAATATTCCTGTATTTTTAAACTTGGCAACTCAAACATGCTCACTTGAGGGAATGATATTAAAGGCAAAACTGAAATACTTTGGCCATATAATGAGAAGACAGGACACCCTGGAGAAGATGCTGATGCTAGGGAGAGTGGAGGGCAAAAGGAAGAGGGGCCGACCAAGGGCAAGATGGATGGATGATATCCTGGAGGTGATGGACTCGTCTCTGGGGGAGCTGGGGGTGGCGACGACCGACAGGAAGCTCTGGCGTGGGCTGGTCCATGAAGTCACGAAGAGTCGGAAGCGACTGAACAAATAAATAACAAAACTCGAACATGGGTAAGACTTCAACTCCCAGAATTCCCCAGCCAGCACTGTCTTAAGATCTTCTTAGAGGCAAATACAGTATATTTATTTATTTATTTTGCTTTATTTATTTTCTATCCCGCCTTTATTATGTGTGACAACAAGACTTTCTTGCAGTGATGCTTTAATGGTGGCGGTTTCAGCACATGCTCTATATTTTAACTTATCCCTGGCCATTTATTTTTAATTGTTCCTAAACTGTTTTACTCCAATTGCTTTAAGGGTTGTTTCAATATCATTTTAAATACTGATTTTTAAAAAAATATTGTTGATTGTGCTTGATTGCTACCTTGATTTCCTTGCACATAAGTATAAACATTTAAAAGAGATATGTCTATTATACTCTGTCTTTGAATCTATGAAGATAAAGGGTAGTGCAAAATTACCAGAGAAGGAAAAAGTACTTCTACTTAGCTTATATATTCCCTTTGAGGCCGAAACTTTCTTTGTCTAGGATTTAAAAAAAAACAAACAAAAAACCCTTGATTACTATAGCTAAAAATATGCTTTAATAGAGCAATCCCATGTTCTGCTCAAAATCCTCCTATAGCAAAAACATCCTGCAGGGAGGGAGGAAGCAGAAAAGAAGCCAAGTTTATTTCTATGATTGTTGGTTTATAAAAAAAAAAAACCCTCCTCCACAGTAAGCAATGGTATTATTTACAGAATCATCGGATCATGGAAATGACTGTAAGGACCATCTAGTTCAGTGTTTCTCAACCTTGGCATGCCGGCTGGGGAATTCTGGGAGTTGAAGTCCGCACATCTTAAAGTTGCCAAGGCTGAGAAAAACTGATCTAGTCCAACCCTCTGCAGTGGGCAAGAAAACTGTATGGGACATGGTTGTGCAGCCTCTTCTTTAAAACACTGGAGAAACCCACACCTCCACAGAGAGACGATTTACTCTTTCGTAGATCTTACCCTCAGGAAATTTTTCCTTATATATAACTGAAATTGGGATAGCTGCAATTTATACCCATGATTCTGTTCCTGGGGCAATGGGCATTTATTTAAACATATGTCTTGCTCTTCTACCTCAGGCAGATGACGATAAATCCTAAACTCTTCAAACCATGTTTTAAAAGTTGAAGTTGCTATGAAACTAACTCAAATGAAAAAGGTCTGTCTGAGCTTCTGAGCAAGTCTAAAATTATTCTGCAGTTGGGGGCACTAAGAAGGGGTGTATTTCCAGTGGATATTCATTCCACTTAGATTTGCTGCTGTTATTCCAGTCCTGGGGTTTTTCAGAGATGGGGATTTCCACAGCTTGGAAAAAACAGGATGATGGCAGCAACCAAATGATGCTGGTTTCGTCCTTCTCAGGTTGGAAGTCCCCTGGAAAAAGGGGAACCTGCATGTCCAATGACCTTGACATCGCTGTTGGTAAAAGTGGTGCTCCACATTTTAAAACTGGGAAATGGGACCTTTTAGAACTTGGATGGGATTCCTCCAGGAATATCAGAGCTTTAGACCACTTATATTGGGAAATGGAAAACTCTTGAAACAATGAAAGCTGTTGCCAAGAAAAAGATAGATAGGTAGATAGATAGAGAGAGAGAGAGAGAGATAACTTATTTATCAAATTTCTCACCACCCATCTCCTCCCACCAGAAGGACTCTGGGCGGTTTACAACAAAATACTCACTAAAAAAATAAATATATAAAAATGCCTTATAAAATTACTATCATTAATAAATATAAATAAGAGTAAAGTCCAGATATAGATATAGATAGATACAGTAGATAAATAGATGATAGGATAGATAGATAGATAGATAGATAGATAGATAGATAGATAGATAGATAGATAGATAGATATTTGATAAATAAATAAATAAAATAGATAATAGATATTGCCATGTAGTTATAAAGAGTACCCCTTAATTCAAGAGGCTCTTGACTTCTTTATCTAAACAGAGAGAAAAACCAGGCACATCCTAAATGCACACAAGGGAAATGCTTTTCAGACTAGCTATTGAAAGCTTACCATAAGAAATTCTGTCTTTGGCAGTAGTAACCTTTCCCAGGACTTCCATGTCCCATCCATCCACCAACTGATCCAAGCCTCAAAAGATCATTAAATTCCACTAGGTTTAAAAAATTTTACTTTCAGATTTCATGATATACCATACAACTTTTCCAACATCTCACAAAAATCTCATGCAAGATCTCCAAAATGTTTTTTTTAAAGAAAGAGCTAAACAATTTTCTAATTTAATTAGAAAGGTGAATCATGGAAAATTTTTCTGTGGTTGACTGATGTCCTGATGTTTGTAGGCATCACTCAGAGATGAAACATAATCCACAAGTGTATTTTTGCAGTAAGAAAGTGAACCCAGATGTGCCATTAGACCACTGTTTCTCAATGTCAGCAACTTTAAGGTGTTTGGACTTCTGCTCCTAGAATTCCCTAGCTGAGAACCTCTGCATTAGAAAGTATGAATTTTCGGGGGTGGCGGGGGGTGTGGATTGATGGTTTTTTTGTACTGTGGATTTTAATTTTGTAAGCCACCTGGAGTCACCATGTGTGACTTGGGCAGCCATATAAATTTGTTTAATAAATAAATAAAATAAATAATAAATTTATGGTTATTATTATTTTTTAATGCAATACCACGTGCCGGGGAGACAGATTTTCATCAGGATTGCTACTGGGAATAAAGCAGCCCAGACATGGGACTTCCATCAGGGCCATCTGAGATGATGGCAATAACAATAATAATAATTTATTAAACTTGTATACTGCCTGACTCTCAACAACTCTAGGTTATGCCATATGCCATTCTTGCTTTGGAACCCCTTACTATTGGAGGTACCTCTGGCACCTTCAATTCTACAACTTCGTCAGTTGTTCAAGACACATCTCTTTGCCCATGCTTATGCCGATGGTATTTTGCTTCCGATTACCGGACCTCATTTTACATAATATTAGATTTAACTTTCTGTTACTCTGAACTTTGTTCTATTTATTTATACCCTACCTATCATACCACCCTGCTCCAGGTAGTGTAGGAAATCAAAATGTTCATTTTAATGCAGCAAAAATAGAATAATATAAAAGCACCCAAAATACAATAATGAAAAAGACCTAAAATAATATAACAACATAAGAATGTAAGCCCAGCCCTGCTGGAGCGAGCCAAGGCCCATCGTAGTCCACAGGGGCCAGCCATGTGCCTCTGGGGTACTCACAAGGATGAAGACAGACACCCCTCCTGTTCTTGTTCCCCAGCAACTGGTGCTTGAAGGCAGGCTGTCCCCGACCTTGAACAGAGTCCTTGAGAGACCCATCCTTCATCATCTTCTCCATTCCATCCCCCTCTTAAGCCCATCCAAGTCAGTAGCCATCACCACGTTTCGTAGTAATGAATTCCACAAGTTAATGCTCAACAATTAGGTCAGTTGCACCATCAAGAGCTTTCAAGGTCTAAGGTGAGTTCAGCCCTTCTTCAGGATTGTAGCACAGTCACTGCGTGCGTTAGCTCTATATGAAATGCAGCACAGACATTCAAATAACAAAAATAAGAAAGGGATAATTAGAATCTCCCTGGTCCATGAGTTGCAGCTTGCAAGAAACCCACACCTAATATAAGACCGAGGCAGTTTCTAATGAGGTGCCTTGCTTTCTTGTTTAACTTTTCAAAAAATACAGGATGGATTAAGGCTGATTGAGCCTTGGTCAGAGCCCCTGTTTTGCCTGCAGAAGATCCCAGCCAGGTTCAGTAGAGAATAGAACAGGCAAGTCCTAGCAAAGAGCAGACAGCCCAATCTTCTCACCTACCACCTTGGAGGGCAATGAGGTTGGGTAACAAGAAGGAGAGGAAAGGCCTTTTCTGCACTGGCCCCTTGTCTTGCAAAGGGACTACCATCTGGCACCCATCAGCCACCATTACATAAGACTCAGAAGACCCATTCGGGTCTTTTTTAAAACCATTGTTACTATTTTGAGAAGAGCTTAGACAGGTATTGCATGTTGGAAAAATAGTAGCATGTCATCTTAGACCTAAATGTACCATCTTTGGGGTATGCACAGCACAAGGAACTTGAGCTCCCAGAAAAAGGGGCCTAAGGACAGACGTGTAGAAGGGAAAGGGGAAGTCTTACCTTCTGTGATGTTCAGATGGAATGCTCCATGCCCAGGTTGTGGTATCGCCAGCAAACTCAGCACAAGGAGAAGCGGCATCTGAGGACAAGAGGACAGGTAATATCCATATAAGGATAACACTGCAGGAAGATCACATATTCTTGTATTTCATTATCTACTCCAGCACTGGTGGGTGCAAAAAGGTTTTGTGAACCTTGCCCTAAAAAAATTAATAAGATCAGCATCTTATGCAGGTAGCCCCTATTTTGTCCACCATCAGAAGGAATGTGATCTTAGAAATTATACAAAGGATATTTGCCTACATGCTTTCTATTTTCCTGTTTTTTGTTTGTTTGTTTGTTTATTTATTCGATCTCTATAGCCTCCCATCTCACCAAGTGACTCTGGGCAGCTTACAACAATAAAACTATAAAACAGTTAAAACTATTACAATTAAAACAATTAAAACACAAAATAAATGCAAGATAAATATACATGGCTGCCAAGTAAGCAATGTATGGATGTTAATATAACCAAGAAATGGGACCATTCACATGCCCGGGGCCCCAGGCCAGGGCACGTAGCCAGGTCTTCACAGCCTTACGAAAGGCCAACAGGGTCGGGGACATCCTAATTTCTGGAGGGAGGACGTTCCAGAGGGCAGGCGCTACAGAAGAGAAGGCACACCTTCTAGTTCCCGCCAACCGACACTCCCTGGCTGATGGGACCCTCAGCATACCCAACCTGCCAGATCAAATTGGATGGGTAGAAACAACTGGGAGAAGACAGTCCCTTAGGTAACCCAGTCCCAATCCATGAAGGGCTTTAAAGGTGACAACCAGCACCTTGAATTGCACCCGGAAGCACACCGGCAACCAGTGCAGCTCATGTAGCAGTGGTGTTACATGTGTCAAGTACCCGACACCATTTAGTATCCGTGCAGCTGCATTCTGCACCAGTTGAAGCTTCCGAATGCTCTTCAAGGGCAGCCCCATGTAGAGCACATTAGAGTAGTCCAGACGGGAGATCGTGAGGGCATGAGTAACTGTGAGCAAAGCCTCTCAGTCTAGGAATGGGCACAGCTGGCGCACAACCTGAAGGTGTGCAAAGGCCCTCCTAGCCATGGCTGCCACCTGCTCTTCGAGCAGGAGCCGTGAGTCTACGAGGACCCCCAGATTGCACACAGGATCCATCTGGGGCAGCGCAACCCCATCCAGGACCAAAGATGGAAAAACCTTACCGCCGAAAGGCCCACAAACCCAAAGCCACTCAGTCTTGCTTGGGCTGCGTCAAAGCCCATTGCACCCCATCTAGGCCCTTACAGCCTCCAGGCACTGGGTCAGGGCTTCCATGGCATCACTCAAGCTGTCTGGGGTAGAGATATAAAACTGGGTATCATCAGCATATTGATGGTATCTCACCCCAAACTGTCGGATCACCTCCCCCAACTGCCTCATGTAGATGTTAAATAGGAGAGGGGAAAGAACGGAGCCCTGAGGCAGGGCCGCAACTAGGGTCTGTGTCACCCAGGGCAAACATGGATGGATTCCATGCCCATTTTGGTGCCCTCCGAGCGCTCATTTTGGCATCCCCCCAGCGCGGCGCCCAGAGCACATGCCCTGCTTGCCCCCCCCAGTTGTGGCCCTGCCCTGAGGCACCCCACAAAGTAGGGGACGTGGGCTGGACCTCTCCCCCCATCAACACCAACTGGAACTGACCCCGGAGGAAGGAGGAGAATCAGCACAACTTTGTGCCACCCACCCCCAACTCCCGAAATCGGTCCAGAAGGATACCATGATCGATGGTATCGAAGGCCGCCGAGAGGTCGAGAAGAGCAAGGATGGTCACACTGCCCCCATCTTGCTCCCACCAGAGGTCATCTAAGAGTGCAATCAATGCCGTCTCAGTCCCATAACCCGGCCTGAACCCTGACTGAAAAGGGTCCAGATAATCTGCTCCTTCTGATTATCTCAGAGCAGACGTTTGGTGTGCAATAAATTCCCTTGCATTAAATCTCTGGGGGAAATTCCAAGACATGGTCCTGGGAAAGCCTTCTCTATGGGGAAGCACCGCAAGTCCATGTGTGCCTCTCTGAACCATGAGGGCCAATGGCATGTTGATCAGACAAGTTCATTAGAAGACAGGACAAGAACTTCACTGCCAAGCTCTGAAGCCTTATCTGGTGGTCACTATCATTTATTTATTTATTTAAATTTATTGTCCTCCCCACTCCACTCCAGTGGATTTTGCTAACTCTCCCAGCCCTCTGAGATTTTAAGTTTCAGCTACTTTCAGGTCTGTGCAGAAATTAAAACAAATGCGTTTGTTTGTTTCCTTGTCTATTGCTGAATCTTGCCACTCATGACGGTCGAGGAAACAGCAAGAAACAAAGTTCTTTCATCAGGCAACTATCTGTTGCAAGTATGGTATGTGGGTAGGAGCTGGACAGGCAGATAAGAAACAGGAATGTACATGTATTATGTAGCAGCTAAATGAACAAAGATAAGGAATGGGAAGCCCACCAGACTCCCACCAGGCTTGTTTTAAACATATACCATATATCTCGGGGTTGACACTTATTCTATGCTGAGTAATCACCCAGTGGGGGGGGGTATAAAAGAGGTAGGACCCCAAACCTTCGGGGTTCAGAATTGGAAGCTTGAGCTTGTCTGAATCTGTGCGCACATTAAACTCTTTTCCTGGATGAAGACCCGAGCGTCCTAGCCTTCATTTCTACAACAATTCTGGCAACCCAGATGGGACTGCTCGAGGGTGATCTTTCGCTGGAACGGGAGGAACCCCAAGGCACGGAGCCGCCGCCTGGAGTCGACGCCTAGGCGCCGCGGGAGAGTTCTCCCGAAGGTCTCGACCGAGTCGACGGTTCGGTCCCGGGGATACCTCCTCCTGATTCCAAGGACCCTTCATGTAACAGGAAAAGAGAAGCCTGAACGTGTGGGCCGGCGGGCGAGGAGTGAACGGTGGATGAATGAACTTCGACATAAGGTGAGTATAGATAAATGGATGTTACCGATTCCGTTTGAGAATCGAAGAGGGGGAAGGTACACCCCGCTGGGCTCGGGCCGGCATGCCTAATGAAGTCCTGGTAGGTTGTGTGGGTGGTTAAACAGTCGCAGTTCCTGTTGGTGACCGTTGAAAGTCCGGGACCGCAGGTCGGCTGTAGTGTGAAAGGTAGTAAGGGTGGTAATAGGTTATAGAAGACAATGGGGGGAGGAACAGGGAAAGGTATAAGAAAGTGTGTATTTGTAATTTCGGGTGTGGCATCTCTCCTTTCGATCAGGCTCTGCGTAGCCTGGTCGAGGTGCCCACCGCGCTTTGCAAACCGCTCAAATAAAGTAGGTGCCTTTTCAGAGATCTCTGGTCCAGGTTTCATTATTTTTATATCTAACAAATTGGCGCCCACCGTGGGGCTCTGCCCAGCACCTCGGGGCCTTACCTCCTGGAAGACGTGTCCTACCCGGTTTTAGGTAGCCAGGGGGGTGGGACGTGGGGACTCTGGCCAGAAAGCAGAGGTGTTTGAGCCAAACGAACAAAACGGACGGACCATTGGAGGACTCTGAAAAGGGGAAGGAAGGGTGCAGGAGTCAGAAGGGTGATGTTGCAGCCCCTGTAAAAGGCCAGGAAACTCCACGCGTGGACCCAGGTGAGTAGACTTGGTGGAAACAGAGAGCCACTTTAAGACACCTGGGCGGTTGGGGGATTGGGTAGGCCTCTCAAGGTTCTGAGATCCAGTGTGTGGTGTGTGTGTGTGATGCCCCAAGGGCCTCAGAGGCTGGCAAGGCGGAGCGAGAGTGAATCCCCGAAAGCCGCGGTTCCATACCCCCGCGAGGGGATTGGCCGGAAAAGGGGAGAAGCGGATTATATAACTGGATTGATAGAGAATCGGGAAGGGAGGGGCCGAGGATCCAATATAAGCCACGGGAAAGTCCCTTTGGGAGGTGTCCCTTCTGGTTACCCTGAAGTTGTTGCGTCCGCTCTGGGACAATTGGGAATGCTTCTCGAAACTCTTCTCGACGCCATAGGTTGAGGTCGGACTTTAAAATTAGCCAGCGCCTGCTGGGAGGCCGGCCCGGTTTTACCCCCCCCCCGACAGTCAGAGGCTTAAAGTTGCTGAAAAGCAAATCCAGCGCAGCTGGAGTACTCTACCTTGGGGGGGATAAAAACAATAAGAAGGTCGAGAGGGGGCTGTACTGATCAGGGTGAGGGAAGGCAGTAACCCATATGGGCAACAATAAAAGTTCCGAAAGGAAGGTGTCCCTTCCAGAATTACCTAGAAACATACCTAAGGAGAGTCCGCTCGGACTCTTGTTGAGGAATTGGGAAAAGGAACCTTATAAGAAAATGGTAACAAAGTGGAATTTAACCAAAGAAGAAATGATTCAGATGTGTTGTTTTATATGGTATGAAGATGAAAGAATAGATTGGCCAATAGAAGGGAGTGATAACTACTTCGTATGCCAGAATCTATACGAATATGTTAAAGGCAAACCGAATCGTAGAGAAGGGGAGTTAGATTATGGTCCAAAATTTAGAAGAGGAAGAACAGGGAGGGCCTGAAGAGGAGAGAAAAAGAAAGATGAAATGCCTTGTTTTTAGCTCAAGGTTTGCGGCCCCAAAAAGGGGGAGGCAGGGGGAGTTCTCGGAAGATTGGGCCGAGGAGGTATTCCATGGAATGGAGGGCTCGGGAAACAACGGTGACAGGCAGGGTGCAGGCTGGACCCCGATCAGAGAAGAGACATTAGAGAAGAGAACTCACCGCGCGGAAAGGACCTGGAGAGACGCAGGCTCTCTGGGGAGGGGAGTTGAGTTAAATCACAATAGGGCAGTTGAGTGTGGATTGTCTCCAATAGGCATGGGAGCAGCTAGATTCATCTTGATGGGAGCTATAATAATAATAAAGCATTCCTTTCTCCTGGCTGAGAGGCAGGGAGGAAGAGCTTCTGTGTTCCTGCAGGGCTGTGATGGAGTGCATGTGGCAACAGCCTGTTGAGGCATTGGTGTGCGGTTTTCTTTTTGAGAGCATTTGTCTGTCTGAATGTGCGCGTACATGTAAGGTTGAGAAACTGTTTTGAGTTGTGAAAAGAGAGTTGAGAGATTGTGTGAGTCTATTCCTTAGGAGGCTGCAGGTTCTGGCCATGCCTGCATCCACCATTTATTCTGGTTTTGTGTGTGTTGTGATTTGTGTAATTTGAATGCATATGATGGGGAAGTTGAAAGGTTTTTGTCGATCCTTTCCCATTTGTTTTTTTTTTTTGTTTTTTTTAATTGTTTGAGGAGTATGTGTGTTTCATTATTTGCCCAGTCTCACCCAAACTCCCCCCTTCAGTCTGCCTCTTGCCTGCTTGTTACAGGCTTGAGGATCCAGATGAGGGGACAGAAGGGTGACAGAGGGGAGGGGCAGTGCTTTTACAGAAGATCCTTTACTCCCCCATCTTTTTAGGATTCTTCCTTTTACAATACCTTTACACACATCAGAGACAATCCTTTAAGTTTCTCTGTCTGCAGCTGCTGCTGTAGAAGGAAATGATTACTCCTCTTGTGAAAGGGGGGGGAATGTGGGCAGTTTCAGAGAAGCAATGACTCAGAGAAGGGGGGGGCACCCCTTTGCTCTCACAGCTCCACTCTGCTCTGCCCCTGGCATTCCAGTTTTAGAAAAGTGTGTGTGTTTTTATAAATTTTATATGGATTAAATTTTAATCACTCCTCAACATGGCACATGATGATAAAAACAGGAGAGGGAGAGAGGAAAACAATGTATGGTTTTAGTAGAACTTCCATGGACTGGTATGATCTATCTGAATTTTGTTTTTTGTGTGTGTGTTTTGTTTCTGTTTTAACAATTTTGGCTATGGAAACAGTCCAAACGCTAGATAAACTCTTATGTCAATGCTTTTTTTTTTTTTTCTAGTTTTACAAGTTTTGATTTTAGGGAAGTTATTGGGGAATTAAATATTGGCAATTGAAATATAATATTGCTGTTATTGAAAAAAAATGAATGACTTTAAGTCATTATATATATTCATTTCTACAACAGAGTGAAGGCTTTGCTACTGGCCATGCGCTCCAATGCCGACAAGGCCTCCATATTCCCCACAGCATTCTACTCAAGCAGCACAGAGTCCAACACATGGGCAGATAATTAGGCAGGTTCCTTGCAAGTGGAAGCTGTAGGGTTCCTATTTAGTAAATTTCTAACTGGCCTTTCAAAGCACAGCGCTCTGCCTGCAGGGCAGTGTGTGAAACTGGTTTTAAAGCACTCACAGATAGCTACAAACCAACCAAGAAATGCAACAGGTGATTATTTCAGGCCCATTCATTGAAACCAGGAGCTATTTTTTCCCCAAGCACATTAACCACACGTGGGCAGGTATAAAAGCCTTTTCGGAATGCTCCATAAAGCAACAGGTTGAAGCTATGCCTGATGCTACGGGGTTCCAGGAGTGTTTGGCCAGCAGAGAGAATATCTGATCTGGAACATGCACAATGCTAATAACTCTGAATGGTGGGTCACTGTGCAGGACCCAAGAGGCTGATTTTATTGCTCAGAAAGGATTATGTAGAAATAAAGTAGTCCCTCAGATGAGCAGACTTCCTGGCCATTTAAGGTTTTTAAAGGCCAAAATTAGCACTTTAAAATGGATCTGGAAATTAATAGCAAGCCATGCAACCGATATCAAATTTGGTCTGAATGTCACACAGCAATTGCAAACATTCTGGCCACCAGCTCCTGCCCTAACAGCAGATTTTAAATCATCTTCAAGGGAGCTCCACATAAAAGGACCCTATATTAATCAACCCTGGACTTTACCCAATAAATAAGCATTTCTGAGCATGTTAAAGTGGCCTACATTGGTTACAAAACCATGCCTGGCCATTGGTACTAACTATACCTCCTCTGAGCATGCTGAATTTAAAACTGACACTACAAATGCAGTCTTGTTGTTTATTCGTTTAGTCGCTTCCGACTCTTCGTGACTTCATGGACCAGCCCACGCCAGAGCTTCCTGTCGGTCGTCAACACCCCCAGCTCCCTCAGGGACGATTCCATCACCTCTAGAATATCATCCATCCACCTTGCCCTTGGTCGGCCCCTCTTCCTTTTGCCTTCCACTCTCCCCAGCATCAGCATCCTCTCCAGGGTGTCCTGTCTTCTCATTATGTGGCCAAAGTATTTCAGTTTGGCCTTTAATATCATTCCCTCAAGTGAGCAGTCTGGCTTTATTTCCTGGAGGATGGACTGGTTTGATCTTCTTGCAGTCCAAGGCACTCTCAGAATTTTCCTCCAACACCACAGTTCAAAAGCATCGATCTTCCTTCGCTCAGCCTTCCTTATGGTCCAGCTCTCGCAGCCATATGTTACTACGGGGAACACCATTGCTTTAACTATGCGGACCTTTGTTGTCAGTGTGATGTCTCTGCTCTTAACTATTTTATCGAGATTTGTCATTGCTCTTCTCCCAAGGATTAAGCGTCTTCTGATTTCCTGACTGCAGTCAGCATCTGCAGTAATCTTCGCACCTAGGAATACAAAGTCTTTCACTGCTTCTACATTTTCTCCCTCTATTTGCCAGTTATCAATCAAGCTGGTTGCCATAATCTTGGTTTTTTTGAGGTTTAGCTGCAAACCAGCTTTTGCACTTTCTTCTTTCACCTTCATCATAAGGCTCCTCAGTTCCTCTTCGCTTTCAGCCATCAAAGTGGTATCATCTGCATATCTGAGATTGTTAATGTTTCTTCCAGAGATTTTAACTCCAGCCTTGGATTCCTCAAGGCCAGCTTGTCGCATGATGTGTTCTGCGTACAAGTTGAATAGGTAGGGTGAGAGGATACAGCCCTGCCGTACTCCTTTCCCAATCTTAAACCAGTCCGTTGTTCCGTGGTCTGTTCTTACTGTTGCTACTTGGTCGTTATACAGATTCTTCAGGAGGCAGACAAGATGACTTGGTATCCCCATACCACTAAGAACTTGCCACAATTTGTTATGGTCCACACAGTCAAAGGCTTTAGAATAGTCAATAAAACAGAAATAGATGTTTTTCTGAAACTCCCTGGCTTTTTCCATTATCCAGCGGATATTGGCAATTTGGTCTCTAGTTCCTCTGCCTTTTCTAAACCCAGCTTGTACATCTGGCAATTCTCGCTCCATGAACTGCTGAAGTCTACCTTGCAGGATCTTGAGCATTACCTTACTGGCATGTGAAATGAGTGCCACTGTTCGATAGTTTGAACATTCTTTAGTGTTTCCCTTTTTTGGTATGGGGATATAAGTTGATTTTTTCCAGTCTGATGGCCATTCTTGTGTTTTCCAAATTTGCTGGCATATAGCATGCATTACCTTGACAGCATCATCTTGCAAGATTTTGAACAGTTCAGCTGGGATGCCGTCGTCTCCTGTTGCCTTGTTATTAGCAATGCTTCTTAAGGCCCATTCAACCTCACTCTTCAGGATGTCTGGCTCTAGCTCACTGACCACACCATCAAAGCTATCCCCGATATTGTTATCCTTCCTATACAGGTCTTCTGTATATTCTTGCCACCTTTTCTTGATCTCTTTTTCTTCTGTTAGGTCCTTGCCATCTTTGTTTTTGATCATACCCATTTTTGCCTGGAATTTACCTCCGATGTTTCTAATTTTCTGGAAGAGGTCTCTTGTCCTTCCTATTCTATTGTCTTCTTCCACTTCCGCGCATTGCTTGTTTAAAAATAATTCCTTATCTCTTCTGGCTAACCTCTGGAATTTTGCATTTAATTGGGCATATCTCCCCCTATCACTGTTGCCTTTTGCTTTCCTTCTTTCTTGGGCTACTTCTAGTGTCTCAGCAGACAGCCATTTTGCCTTCTTGGTTTTCTCTTTCTTTGGGATGTATTTTGTTGCCGCCTCCTGAACAATGCTGCCAACTTCTGTCCAGAGTTCTTCCGGGACCCTATCTACTAAGTCCAGTCCCTTAAATCTATTCTTCACCCCCACTGCATATTCCTTAGGAATATTAGTGAGCTCATATCTAGCTGATCTGTGGGTCTTCCCTAATCTCTTTAGTCTGATCCTAAATTGTGCAAGAAGAAGTTCGTGATCTGAACTACAGTCAGCTCCAGGTCTTGTTTTTACCGACTGTACAGATGTCCGCCACCTTTGGCTGCAAAGGATGTAATCAATCTGATTTCGGTGTTGTCCATCTGGTGAAGTCCATGTATAAAGCCGTCTCTTAGGTTGCTGGAAGAGAGTGTTTGTTATGCAGAGTGAGTTGTCTTGGCAAAATTCTATCAGCCTATGTCCTGCTTCATTTTGTTCTCCCAGGCCATACTTACCTGTAATTCGAGGTGTCATTTGACTGCCCACCTTAGCATTCCAGTCTCCTGTGATGAAAATAACATCTCTTTGAGGCGTGTTGTCCAGAAGGTGCTGCAGATCCTCATAGAACTGCTCTACTTCAACTTCTTCAGCATTTGTGGTTGGGGCGTATATTTGGATCACTGTGATGTTAGATGGCTTGCCCTGAATTCGAATTGAGATCATTCTGTCGTTTTTTGGGTTGTATCCAAGCACTGCTTTAGCCACTTTACTATTAATTATGAAGGCTACTCCATTTCTTCTGTGGTCCTCTTGTCCACAGTAGTAGATCTGGTGGTCATTTGATGTGAAGTGGCCCATTCCAGTCCATTTCAGTTCACTGACGCCCAGAATGTCTATCTTTAATTTTGACATCTCACCAATAACCACATCCAATTTGCCCTGGCTCATAGATCTTACATTCCAGGTTCCAATGGTGTGTTGATCCTTAGAACATCGGATTCGCCGTTCACCACCAGCACCGTCGGCCGCTAGCCATCCTTTCGGCTTTGAGCTAGCTGCGTCATCACGTCTGGGGCTAGTTGAGCTCATCCTCTGTTCCTCCCCAGTAGCATTTTGACCATCTTCCGACCTGGGGGTCTCACCTTCCGATGGTATACCAACATATCTCTGGTTGTACTGATCCATTTAGTTTTCACGGCAAGAATACTGGGGTGGGTTGCCATTACCTTCCCCAGGGATCGCATTTAGTCTGACCTCTCTGTCATGACCTTCCCGTCTTGGGTGGCCCTTCACGGTTTAGCTCATGGCATCACTGAGGTGCTCAAGCTCCAGCACCACGACAAGGTAACGATCCTTTGCTGAAGACAAATGCAGTCTAGTCCAATTTAAAAGGAGTTTCCAGATCAGCAGTATTTTTTTTTCTTGCTCACTGTTTCAGCCACTTCCCTGGGATGAAATGATGTAAAACAGAGCTCACACGCATATCATTTATACACTGAATGACATCTCAGTCCACAACTCTGGATGATTTCTCCAAGCGGCTTCCATGAAAAGGTTACAAAAACAAGGGGACAAGAGAGAATCTTGAGTAGCCTCAGAGATCAATGATAAAAGCTGGAATGGAAGTGCCACAGCATCACTTTCTGTGTCTGCCTGTCCCCTGAGAACTGAGGCAACTATGACACCAATATTCTAAGTCTCATTCCAGAGGAAACATTCAACGGCTGATGGATGGCAGCAAGAATCACTGAGAGGTCTAGAGAACCTATAGACTTGTATTCTCTCACTCCCCAACCTCCAAGATAGTCAAGAGAGTTTCCATCCCAAATCCTGGCTAGAAAACCGAGCAGAAGGGATTGAAATATGTGGAGTCCTTGGTGCTCTCTGAGCCTTGTTGTTTTCTTGCAGACGTTTCATTGCCAGACTAGGCAACATCTGCAGTGTGAAGAGGGAGTGGGCCTTGCTCTCACTTTATATACTGTGGCTTGCCCTGCTTGTGTTGGTAGGGATGTTGTTCTCTCCTTGGGAGTTCCTTGATTGGGCTGTTGTTTGCTGCTTGGTTGACTGACTGAGTTAATAGTTCCTTGATTAGGGTGTATTGTGCTGTTTGATGGTTCATCTGGTGTTAATCCTAGTGTTGATTTTTGCATATCTGGGTGTTGATTGCTGGCAGGGGAGTGTACTGGTCCTTTGGCTTTTCTATTGTCTCTTTTGAATGGTATGTAAATGTTGTTTACCTCTATGTGTCTGTTGATGGCTGCTTGGTCTGAGTGCCAGGCTTCCACGAATTCTCTGGCATTTTTGGATTCGGCTTGGTTTAGGATGCTCCCCGTTTCCCAGTTAAAACTATGGTTGAGTCTGTCTGTGTGCTGTGAGATTAAGGAGTTCTCATCGTGTCTTCTGACTGCTAGTTGGTGTTTGTGGATGCGCTCTGCCAGTCTTCTGCCTGTCTGTCCTACCTAGTGGCTGTTACAGTCTTTGCACTGTATGTTGTAAATAACTCCTGTTTTTTCTTCTTGGGCTATTGGGTCTTTTGGCTTGCTTAATATGTTTTGAAGAGTTTTAGTTGTTTTATGTGCTACGGTGATGCCATGTGGTTGTAACAGTCTGTTGGTGGTTTCTGAGATGTTTCTGATGTATGGCAGTGTTATCCTTTTCATTGTTTCCATTGGTTGGGTTGTTGTGGGTTGGGTGGTGAGGCACTTTCTGATAAAGTTGAGCGGGTATCCATTTTGTTGGAAGATGCTATGCAGATGTTCTTTTTCTTTTCTGGGTCCAACCTCCCACAAGAGAAGCTGTGTAGGAACATTATTCAGACGAGCTCTTACACACTGTAGCAACCCACAACACCAGAACAGCACAATACGCCCTAATCAAGGAACTATTAACTCAGGCAATCAACTAAGCAGCAAACCACAGCCCAATCAAAGAACTCCCAAGGAGAGAACAACACCCCTACCAACACAAGCAGGGCAAGCCACGGTATATAAAGTGAGAGCAAAGCCCACTCCCTCTTTGCACTGAAGATGTTGCCTAGTCTGGCAATGAAACGTCTGCAAGAAAACAACAAGGCTCAGAGAGCCCCAAGGACTCCACAGTTCAACCCTGAGCTACAAATATTTGCTGGGATTGAAATAATCTCTGTCCTCCAAAACTGCTTGGAATTGACAAAATGTCACCTACTCTGATAGCCAAGAATTATATGAGAGAATTTGGTTGATAATTCTCAAAAGCCAGAGGATCTACGTTGGCTTCTTCAGCAGTTGAATCACCCTATCTTCCTTTGACACATTTTTTCTCCGATCAACATATTGTGAGCCAGGTTCTGGCAGATTTCATTAGTGAGGAAAGACAAGGATCTAGAGCATAAGCAGTCAATCTTTTCATCTCCAAAGGCTTCCTGCTGGTGGGACCAAACTTGATATCAGTTGCTTCTACACAGTGACGTGCATTCCTAATGTCATGCTGGGGAAATGCTAATCAACTGTCTAGCAGTGTCAGGAAGCAGAAGCCAATGGCAGCCTCTGAGGTGAGTCATGCAGACAACCATCAAGTGCCATATGAAGCCCTTAATCTGCCCATCTCAATCTAGAGATCAGTGGTAGATTTCAGTCTTCAGCCCTTGCCAGTACAGTACAGGTAGTCCTCACTTAACAACCATTCATTTAGTGATGGTTCGGACTTACAATGGTGCTGAAAAAAATGACTTACAATCAATCCTCACACGATTGTCACAGTGTCCCCGGGGTCACGTTATCATGATTTGGGTGCTTGGCAACCACTTCGCATATATGACCGTTACAGCATCCCGTGGTCACGTTTTTCTACCTTCCTGGCCGGCTTTTGGCAAGCAAAATCAATGGGGAGCCGTATGATTCGCTTAACAACTGCATGGTTTGCTTAACGCCCATGGTGATTTGCTTAATGACCACTGCCAAACAGGTTGTAAAATCAGGTCAGATTCGCTTTGCTTACCAACCAAAATGCCAGTCCCAACTGCATGGACTACCTGTATCCTCATACAACACAAGGTTAGCCCCATGGCTATACCTCTCTCTGAGTTTGGCCACACCATGGCATCCATGCCAAAGCAAGTATGACCATTTCTACTGGCAAAATAACACACACATTCTTCAAAAGAAATTCTCATGGGTTCCACATGCTGACTCAGGTGCCACAGAAAGCAATCTGCTTCTTCTTGTACAAGGCAGCCCGCACAATTCCATCCAGACTGTTACGTTTCCAACCCACCATATTTCTGTCTTGTCTGCATTATACTTCAGCATATTTGCCTTCATCCAACCGCAAATTGCCTCTGAACACCATTAGCTAATTTGACCCTAAAGCCGTAATCCTGCGTTTTATTTATCTATTCCTTAATGCTAGACTGTTTTATTAATTTTCATTATTCAGCACACACAATTCTTCATCTGTTACTGGAGCTGTTCTTTGTCTTTAATCTAAACCATAAACCCTATTTTCTGATAATTATTACTTGACTACACAGGTTGAATAATATCCCCAAATCATTCCAATTATAATTTTCTTTTCCCAGTGCATTCTTGTAAGTGAAGAAATCCATCATAAATGAAAGAAATCTATACAAGTAGTCCTCGACTTACGACCATTCATTTAGTGACTGTTCGAAGTTATGACAGTTCTGGAAAAAGTGACTTGTGACCGGTCCTTGCACTTATGATTGTCGCAGCACCCCTGTGGTCACGTGATCAAAATTCAGGTGCTTGGCAACCGGCATGTATTTATGATGGTTGCAGCATCCCGGGGTCACGTGATTGCCATTTGCAACCTTCCCAGCCAGCTTCTGATAAGCAAAGTTAATGGGGGAAGCCGGATTTGCTTAACAACTGTGGTGATTCACTTAACGACCATGGCACAAAAGGTCGTAAAATCAGGCGTGACTCACTTAACAGCTATCTTGCTTAGCAACAGAAGTTCCAGTCCCAATTGTGGTCGTAAGTCGAGGACTAACTGTATATGTGTATTGAGCAGGAGGCAGACATGCTTATTCATACATACCTCTGAGTGTGTTTGTGCATAATAATTTTGTTTGTTTTGCTACAATTTCAACACCTGGAACTGTAATTCTTATTCTTTCAAATATACATGGAGGTAATATACCATCTGGGCAACATTTTGAAATAGTTTTCTTCTGTATCCTTATTTAGTAAAAAAAAAAAAAACCCAACAACCTGCTTTCTAAAAAATATTCCTGTCAATAGATTGGATAAGTTCTGGAGAGTCCTTCATGTAAGCCAGAAAGTCCTTCTACCACATATGGATGAGCTTCTCCAGTTTCCGTCCCTTCCCTTCCCCAGCTGCTCTCCAGTTGCACCGCTAGCCAAAATTCACACCAGAAAACCCATTTGGGAGATTGGGGTGGAAAGAATTTTGATGGGAGGGAACTCCATTCCAAATTTCCACCACCTCCATCACTTGAAGCACATGACTGAATAGAATTCAAGTTTGCCCAAAGAAATTCAAACAGATCTACATTTTCTCTTATGCATTTTCTCTTGCCTAATATCTACCTTTTTCCAAAGGTGTTAGCTCAGGGGGGAATTCCAGTATTATAAAATATAACTCCCCACATCCCTCCTCATGGGCCAGACTGTGGAGCTAGAACTGTTTGCAATCTGAACCAAGATGAGTTTGCATCAGCTCTGCTCATCCTGAATCCTCCAGATATGATGAACTTCAACCTGCCAGACTTGAGAATGAACAGAGTTAAAGTCTAACCACCTGCAAGTCTCCAGTTTGGCAAAAATGGTTTAGCCCATGAGTTTATGTCATGCATTGTTCTCTTAATTTTGCTGCAAGAAGTGGATCCCAGGATGGTTCATCAGTGGTCATGCCAGGAAGTGATGCTGGGAATTATAGCACAGTAAATAACCCATCCTTTTCCTTCCACTCTCATGAAACAAATGGAAGTTGGGTGTTAAATACGTGTATCTGAACAGAGTACAGAGCAGCGTAGGGAAAAAAGAAGGAAATTTTGTCCTCATAGCCTGACCCATCGCAACATAATTCTTTATCAGCAAGTCTCTTACAGTTCAGTGGAACTAGCCTCCAAATATAAATCTGATGCTTTACAGAAGTTGTCACATGCTATTATAACCCATTTATGAGCTAGATGACAAGACTTCTCCATAAATATATTTTTTTAATCCGTTCAGTCATGCCCAATTCTCAGAGACTGCCTGGAGAAGTCCCTGCAGTTTTCTTGGCAAGGTTTTTCAGAAGTGGTTTGCCATTGTCTCCTTCCTAGGGCTGAGAGAGAGTGACTGGCCCAAGGTCACTCAGCTGGCTTTGTGCCCAAGGCGGGACTAGAACTCATGGTCTCCCGGTTTCTAGCCTGGTGCCTTAACTGCTACACCATACTGGTTCTTGTAAATAAATTCACGAATAAATAAATCAGCAAAATGTCTTATAGCAAGGAATGCCCAAAGGTACCATAATCTTCATGATTTAAGAAATCATTCTGGTGTCCAGACCCCAACATTCCAACTGGGATTAGATAACTGGTCATTCCAGATGTTGCTGAACTTCAATTCCCAGCGTCCCTCACAGCTGATCATGCGTCTTAAGAAGGCTCGCCATTGTAGTTCAGCAAAGATCTGGCATGACCCTGGCTGCGAGAAAAGATGTTGAAGTCATTCAGTTCATCAGCCCCATCTCATTACAGTAGTATGATGACCAGGAAAGGCCTAGACAGTGGTTTGATTTGGTAATGGGACCATGACAGGCATGTTCTCAGTTTTTGTCTAGGAATTCTTAGAAGTATGACTACCGTTGAAGGCCGTTGGCTTGGAGGATAGTGGACTTCTCACGATGAGAATCGGCTGCTGGACTAGATGGGCCAGGGGTCTGATCCAGCAGGGCCTTGCTTATCTTCTTAATTCCCAGCATCCCTCACATGCATCTTAGGAATGCTGGCCATTGTAGTTCAGCAAAGATCTGGAATGACCCTGGCTGCGAGAAAAGATGCTGAAGTCATTCAGTTCGTCCGCCCCATCTCATTACAGTAGTAATGAGTAATTACAGTAGTAATGAGTACAGCAGTACAGTCCTGGGGAACTCTGGGAGTTGAAGTCCACACATCTGAAAGTTGCCACGGTTGAGATACATTGGACTAGAGGGTCATTGTTGTAGAAGATAGGAGGGGAATATGGTCACCTTCACCCTTGACTTTCCAAATCTCTCTCTCCTGCACGTGCTACAACAAAATGATTTATTTCACACTTTCCAAATATTTGTGAGGAAGGGGGTCTGCGGACAGCTCCTCTACGCCAACCCTAAGCCTAGGGCTGCACAGACAAGGACTATTTATGTATCAGCCAATCAACAGCACAAAAGGAGAAGCCAGGAGAACCCCAATGGGGTGGCCACACGCACCATCTGGTTGGGGAGAATTCAGGAATGAAAAACGGTCTTCCATCAGCAACAGGAGATCTCTTCCTCTCTTGCCGTTGTTTCTATGATGTTCTATTCAGGGAAGCAACCGAAAGGCAGACGGTGAAGCAAGGATGGCGCAGATACATTATTCGGTTATTAAACCCAGTCTGGAGGAAGCCCTTTCATCAGAGGGAGAGACAGCACCGAAGTGTACGGCTGCCCTCGTGTGGATGTTTTCTCAAGAACTGCAGTCGCTAGAAGGGACCGTTTCACCCTTCCAGTTATTGGTGCCAGCAAAGGGTCCAAGGGAGGCATTTCTCTCAGAGATGCCATAAACCCCTTCATTCCCAACTTCCACTTGAAAAAGGGAGAGAGCTAATTTCTCGCTTTTCTATAAGTGGGGATATAAAGTAAAACACTTGGTCCCTCTTGGGTAAGGAAAGCTGTTCCTGCTTCGTAAGTGTTTCCAATAGAAGAGAATATACGTAGCTCAGAGCTGAACGGTGGAACCCTTGGTGCAGATACCATCTAGATAGATATCTACTGTGTGTAGGCATCTACATAGGCACTGCAGATGTTGCCTAGTCAGGCAACAAAACATCTGCAAGCAAACAACCAAGCTCAGAGACGGCCAAGGACTCCACAGTCTTAAGTGTTTTTAAGCCAGTGAGGACAGGACAGTTCTAACACTGTCTGACACACTCACTGCCTGGAGGAGGACTCCTCTTTTAAAATCTTCCCTGATGGGACATGGTTCCTCTCTCTTAAAACACAACAGAGCTAGAAATTTAAGCATTGGGTGCAGCTTTGATGGGGCAATTGTGGGTTGACTGTATCTGCCAAAAGAAAAGAAAGAAGTGGGAACAATGATTGTAGTATTTCACAGATCCTATTTTTTATAAAAGAGGATTATAGTTTATTAGGGTTACCGTATCTGGGACAACCCCTAGATCAGTGTTTCTCAACCTTGGCAACTCTAAGATGTGTGGACTTCAAGTCTCTATGCCTCTGGGCTTTGAGAGTTTTTAGGCAGTTTATTGTTCTTTGCCAAGAGCCTCCAGAAATGGGCAGCAGACAAGGAGAGTGAATAATGAAATAGAGAGCCAGTTTGGTCTAGTGGTCAAAGGCGGTGAACTTGAAGCGGGGCAAGTCCCACCTAAGGTGCAGTAGCCAAATGAGTCCCTCTCTCTCAGCCCTAGCAAAAAGGAAACAAAGGCAAAACACTTCTGAAAATGTACCCAAGGAAATTGCATGGACTTCTCCATATATCAGCCAGGAGTCAAGGCTGATTCCAAGGTACACGTGTGCACACACAAAAATCATTTGTGTACCAGAAGCCTTAATAATTGCCTAGCTCCTGACATTAACTTCCACCAACCATCCCATCCTCTATTTCCTTCTATCGTGATTGTATCGTTTATGCTAGGGATTAAATTCCTATTTCTTACGGTTTATAGCTTGACTCTTATCACAATGAGATCGGCATAATTTTATTCTTCAACATGAGGTTATGCTTTAGAACATATACATACCTGGACTTTATATCAAGCACTGAACTGTTCTGCAGGATTATCACACACCCCTCTTGCAAATAGGTCTGCTGTTTTAACTTCCATGGCCTTTGTAGCTCAGCCTGTCACCCAACACCCTTCTTTTTGTAATATCTATGTAACAATGGTGGAACTTAGCTAGAAGCAGAGAGCTTATGCTGTATAAAATGTATTGATTGAGGTTACCTTGGCCGCAAAGCATCTGGATGACTACAAGAGAGTGGTGAAGGGACACCGCCCATTGGTTACCATCAAGGGCAGTGTTTCTCAACCTTGGCAACTCTAAGATGTGTGGACTTCAACTCCCAAAATCATGCCAACAAGCCATGTGTGCCGCAGATGCCACCTGCACATCATAAAGCACCTCCCCCTGTGCCAGGGAGGAGGTGCTTTATGGAGGAGGAAAGTTTTTACACGTTTCCAGGAGTGCAGGAGGGATAAAGTACAACATTGAGAAAGGCTGCAAATGTCTCTTTCTCTCTTACTGTCCTTTCTGGAATAAGGCAATTTGGCACAAATGATCAGAAAGCTGCCCGCTCTAATATGAACGATTACGCTAGATCAAGTGGCCCTACATAACCAAAGGGAGCCAGGGAAAATATTGATCAGATCCATAGTCTGCCTCCTCCCCCACCCTCCCCATGACTAGATGTTCTCACCCTGATTGACTGTCAGCTCTTTGGGGTAGGCCGGGTCTGAAAACAGACTAGTGGATCTCTGTTTTTATAGGGTACAACAGCAGAATCTTGAAAACCTGACCAAATTTCCTTCTATCCACTTTTCAACCAAATAGGGCAATTCTTTCTCATGTGTTTCCTTTTCCTGGGGCTAAAGTGATCTCCAATGTCTGGCTAAGCCTATTTATTTCTCATCAAGCTTACTACAAAGCACATTTCCCACAGATTCCACGGCTATTCTTTACAGATTGTTCACCAATGTTTCCAAGATGAAGGGACAGGCTGTAGTTTCGTGGTAGAGCCTCAAGTGGAATCCTTGCCTTCATCAGGTAAGGATAGCAAAGATTTCTGCCTGAAACTTGGTGTGTGTGTGTGTGTGTGTGCGTGTGATGCCAATCATAATGAACATAATTGGGCTAGCCCAGTGTTTCTGAACCTTGGCCACTTTAAGACATGTGGACTTCAACTCCCAGAATTCCCCAGCCAGCCTTGGTGAAAGCCAGTCTGGTTTAGCTGTTAAGGCTCCAGGCTAGAATCCAGGAGACTGTGAGTTCTAGTCCCGCCTCGGGCATGAAAGCCGGCTGGTGACCTTGGGCCTGCCGCTCCCTCTCAGCCCAAGAGCCAATCAGGTGTGGTATAAGAGTTCTAGTCCCACCTCGGGCATGAAAGCCGGCTGGGTGACCTTGGGCCAGTCCCTCTCTCTCAGCCCAAGAGCCAATCAGGCGTGGTATGAGAGTTCTAGTCCCGCCTCAGGCATGCAAGCCGGCTGGGTGACCTTGGGCCAGTCCCTCTCTCTCTCAGCCCAGCTCACCTCACAGGGTTGTTAGGTATGTTCCCCACCTTGAGTTATTTGTAAAAATAATAAAAGTTGGGATTAAAAAAAACATCAACAATTCATGGATAAAAGCAATTAAGGAACAAGTTAAATGAGAGTTATATATCAAATGCTCTCTAGAACAATATCAGTTTTATGACCTTCCCAAATGACACCCTGGTGGGTGCCACATGCCCTCTGGCCTGAGTTTTATCAAAAACGCTTACTAAAGACACCCTTAAAATATTTGAAACAACAATTAAATGTACAGTCAAGAGCCTGCAGAGCCAGTTGTAACTCTCAGTACCTTTGTTGCCTTCAGCCTTGTTTTGATCTTGAGGGCTGCGTTTTGCCTTCACTTGAACTGGTGAACTGGTGACTCATCTTTGGTTTTGTTGGCCAAATCAGAAAATAACCAATCATCTGTCTAGATGACATCATAGGGATGACTTCAAAAAGAGAAGAATTCTCTAACCCAGGGTTTCGCAACCTGGGCCACTTTAAGATGTGTGGACTTCAACTCCCAGAATTCCCCAACCAGCATGGGTGAGAGTATACAGCCCTGCCATACTCCTTTCCCAATCTTAAACCAGTCCGTTGTTCCGTGGTCTGTTCTTACTGTTGCTACTTGGTCATTATACAGATCCTTCAGGAGGCAGACAAGATGACTTGGTATCCCCATACCACTAAGACCTTGCCACAATTTGTTATGGTCCACACAGTCAAAGGCTTTAGAATAGTCAATAAAACAGAAATAGATGTTCTTCTGAAACTCCCTGGCTTTTTCCATTATCCAGCGGATATTGGCAATTTGGTCCCTAGTTCCTCTGCCTTTTCTAAACCCAGCTTGTACATCTGGCAATTCTCGCTCATGAGTTGCTGAAGTCTACCTTGCAGGATCGTGAGCATTACCTTACTGGCATGTGAAATGAATGCCACTGTTCGATAGTTTGAACATTCTTTAGTGTTTCCCTTTTTTGGTATGGGGATATAAGTTGATTTTTTCCAGTCTGATGGCCATTCTTGTGTTTTCCAAATTTGCTGGCATATAGCATGCATTACCTTGACAGCATCATCTTGCAAGATTTTGAACAGTTCAGCTGGGATGCCATCGTCTCCTACTGCCTTGTTATTAGCAATGCTTCTTAAGGCCCATTCAACCTCACTCTTCAGGAAGTCTGGCTCTAGCTCACTGACCACACCGTCAAAGCTATCCCCGATATTGTTATCCTTCCTATACAGGTCTTCCATATATTCTTGCCACCTTTTCTTGATCTCTTCTTCTTCCGTTAGGTCCTTGCCATCTTTGTTTTTGATCATACCCATTTTGGCCTGGAATTTACCTCCAATGTTTCTAATTTTCTGGAAGAGGTCTCTTCTCCTTCCTATTCTATTGTCTTCTTCCACTTCCGCGCATTGCTTGTCTAAAAATAATTCCTTATCTCTTCTGGCTAACCTCTGGAATTTTGCATTTAATTGGGCATATCTCCCCCTATCACTGTTGCCTTTTGCTTTCCTTCTTTCTTGGGCTACTTCTAGTGTCTCAGCAGACAGCCATTTTGCCTTCTTGGTTTTCTCTTTCTTTGGGATGTATTTTGTTGCCACCTCCTGAACAACGTTGCGAACTTCTGTCCAGAGTTCTTCCGGGACCCTATCTACTAAATCTAGTCCCTTAAATCTATTCTTCACCTCCACTGCATATTCCTTAGGAATATTAGTGAGCTCATATCTAGCTGATCTGTGGGTCTTCCCTAATCTCTTTAGTTTGATCCTAAATTGTGCAATAAGAAGTTCATGATCTGAACTACAGTCAGCTCCAAGTCTTGTTTTTACTGACTGTATAGATGTCCGCCACCTTTGGCTGCAAAGGATGTAGTCAATCTGATTTCAGTATTGTCCATCTGGTGAAGTCCATGTCTAAAGCCGTCTCTTAGGTTGTTGGAAGAGAGTGTTTGTTATGCAGAGTGAGTTGTCTTGGCAAAATTCTATCAGCCTATGTCCTGCTTCGTTTTGTTCTCCCAGGCCATGCTTACCTGTAGTTCCAGGTGTCATTTGACTGCCCACCTTAGCATTCCAGTCTCCCGTGATGAAAATAACATCTCTTTTAGGCGTGTTGTCCAGTAGGTGCTGCAGATCCTCATAGAACTGCTCTACTTCAGCTTCTTCAGCATCTGTGGTTGGGGCGTATATTTGGATCACTGTGATGTTAGATGGCTTGCCCTGAATTTGAATTGAGATCATTCTCTCGTTTTTTGGATTGTATCCAAGCAATTCCCAAAGTATATATTTTATAATTTAGAAGGGGGGGGGTTGTTTGAAGCCACTCTCCCCTTCATTTGTCACCCAGGAAGCTTCAAGAGGCTTTAATTTTCCAGATATAAATGTATACCACTAGGTGTATTTTCTTTCTCCTGTGAATGCAACCAGTTTTGAATTCAGTGTATTTGGCACCCCTTCAAGCTGGACAGGATGAGTATCCAAGTGCCTCGGAGAAGTGTGGACTTCCACCTCTTACTATATCAGTTTTTAGGGAATCCAAACTTGAAACTAGTGAGGCAATCCTTTTGTTAGAGAATCTGGGCAGAATAGGGTGTCTGTGCCTCCAGTTAATTGCTGTAAGCTGCCCTGAAGAGTTATCCAGACAGAAAAACAGGGTTTACATTCAAAAGAAAATAAAAGTTGATAATGAATGGGATGGGATTATGAATTTTTGCTCATTGTGGAGCTATAATATAGGTATAATTTGTTTAAAAACTGCAATATTGGAATAATTCCTGTTAAAATACTTGTGGATGTCTAGATATGGGCCAGCATCCCTAAATAAGCCCTAAGAGAATTTAACATTTTCTTTACAAAATAATTTTCTAAGAACTGTTTTAGAGTTGTTAGAGTACACTAAATCGGATATTCAAGTGTACAGAGTTACAAGTGGAAGGGAACTGTCATTTTATATCTCTTGAACACCTACACATTTTTTTAGGAAGTAACTGATAGACTCAGCTAATTATTGGAGTTATGCCTTGATGTAGACAGCACCTCCTTCCTTTACTCTTCTAGCATCCTCTGCTCATTAGAAAAGGACATGGGAGTCATCAGCTGTGGTTTATATAAATTACAGTTTCCATGCTGTGCCAACTTAGGAGAGTGCGGTGTGTACAATTGTAATTATATATATGTAATTATATATATAGACTCGTCCATCTCAAGACAATACAAGAGATGGACAAGGCAATATATAATCACATATATCAGGGTAAAACCAAAAACAAGAGCTGACAAGAAACTGCAGTTTCTCACAAACCAAGACAAGAACTTTAAATTTCATCCCTTTGAATGTGACCATGAAGGAGAAGGAGGTGCAGCGGGAGGTGGTCTGTTTTGGCACCTTCTTGTGAAACTAAGTTGTGGGTTGTTGTTACGTATTTATTAGATACATATATGTCTGTCCTGAAGGCAGCAGGTACGCAACAAGACTGGCATGACACAAATGCAAACTATTTCATTGTGACATCATCAAGCAGTGAGGTCATAACAACAGTCAGCAAGAATAGGTTGAATGGCTGGCTGGAGAATTCTGGGAGTTGAAGTCCACACATTTTCAAGTTGCTGAGGTTGAGAAACACTGGGTTGAGTGAAGCCTGAGTTTTGACCTTCCAGCTTTCTTTTTTTCTCTATTGCCTGCACTGCAGCAAGCCACCAGCAGAGGGCAGGAATCTCCTACAATCATGTTCAGCCTGCACCACATGTCTAGCTGCATGACTTTCTAGATTTACTAGAAACGTTTTTTTAAAAAAATCTTTTCACGGTATTTGCTTCAGAGGGAATAATAAATACCCCACCAAATAGTAGCTCATCACCCACCAAGAAAAGAGACAATTCAAGAACAAAACAAAGTAAGCCATGTCAAAGTAAACCAGCAAACCTTTAGAACTTCCTTAAAAGTATTTGCTAAGTTTGAGCGTGATGCAGTTCATTGCAGAGGCTTCAGGCCACTGCAGAAAAAAAACTCTCTCTTGCCTTCACCCTCCTATTTTTGCAGCTGGAGATGAAAGAAAAGCACCAGTGTAGCTGGCGTTAAAGGGTGGCAAGGATTACATGGGAGACATTTAAACCCAAACCACTGAACACTTCAACATTCAAAGGCAGCATTTCTAACTGGGCTCCAAAATGGACAAGCAACTGCTGGGGTTGCACCAGGGCAGGTGTCACCTGCTTGGCGCATCCCATTCCAAAGGCAGACCAGCCTACAGTGTGATTGAAGCTCCACCTGTTTTTTATGCGCATCATGTCTGTGCCACAAATAAAAAACTGGTGGAGCTACAGTTGCACCGCCACAGCCACCATCTTGACCTTGTTTCCCATACCTCATGGACATCCTTGGATTTCTCTATCGAGGGTTGCCGCTGGAATGGTGAGCGTAAATCAAGGTGGGCAACTTAGTGCTTCTAGACACCAATGTGCCCTAAACACCTCACTTGGTGCCCATTAAACTCTCAGATCTACCTGATTTTTTTGTTTGGATCCTTTAAATACAAATACATATGTATATGGCTGTGTATATACAGGTAGTCCTTGTTTAGCAACCACAATCAGGACCGGCACCTTGGTTGTTAAGCGAAACAGTCACTAAATGAAACTGCGACTTCACCTTTCCTTTGCTTTACAGACCTGCGAAGGTCGTAAATGCAAGGATCAATTGTAAAGCAACTTATCACCATCACCACTGCAACTGCGAACACCACTAAACAAGGCAGTCAATAAATGAGGACTACCTGATAAATGAGGACTACCTGATAAATGAGGACTCACAGACTTAGCTGGCATGTTGCAGAGAAAACTCTGTTTCCAGGTTCATATATGTTTTCAGCTATGCCTCTGGGCCCTCAGTTCCCGCTTTTGTGACCTAGCCAGGCCTTCTGTGGCAGCCATGTTGTGAGTTCACCCCTTTATGATCTCCAAATTGCAAATGGGCCCCTGGCCCAGATGGATTGTCTGCACATGGCCTAAACTGATAAAACGAGCTTTCTTGGTTGGTCTGAGGAGATTGATAACCTGGAAGAATGAATTGGCAGCAGAGGGTGACTCTATTCCTCAATGGAAGAAGGAAGAAGGGACGTACGAGGAGTCCTGCTGGAACAGGCCAAGTATCCACCTGGCTCTTTAGCAGAACCAGTGAGACACCCATGAAAAGCCTGTCCCTGAGGGCAAGACCATCCGTCCCCTCGTCTACATTGCCAAGGAACTCGATGCCTTTGATCCTGGAGGGTATATAGAGGTGCGGTAGACAAATCCAAGGAGGAAAAGCTCTCTTCTTTTGTCCCAAACCATGTGGTAGTAACTCCACAGTTTCAGGAAGAGCCAAAATGATCAACCTCTTTTCATCCCATCAGATTTCTCAAGCTTTTGACTTGCCTGCACTGTAACAACCAGACATTCTTATACTCAGCCTGAATTCACAAAACACACCACTGTATGCCAATGCCAGCCGTGGAACATGAAGCATGAATCCAGGCACTGTAGCTAATAGAGCCATAGGGTCGGAAGGGACCTTGGAGGTCTTCTAGTCCAACCCTCTGCCCAGTGCAGGAATCTCCATACCATTCTGGACAAATGGGTCTCCCGGCTTTTCCCGAAGCACCTACAACTTCAGGAGGCAGAATGTTCCATTGCTTAATAGCTCTCACAATCAGGAAATTCCTTCTTAGTTCAAGTTTGGATCTCTCTCTGTAAAGCTTCGACCCATTGGCTCTTGTCTTACCTTCAGGCGCTATAGAGAATAAATCCATACCTTCTACCCTGTGATATCCCTTTGTGTGTTGGAAGACTGCTATTGTGTCTCCCCTTAGCCTCCTCTTCTTTAGGCTAAACCTACAGTAGACTCTCAGTTAACCAGAATTCAAGCAACCGGCACAAAAATCGAACTGGAAAAAAACTGCCACTCTCAAGCAACCAGCAAAAAAATCTGTATCTCTGCTGCCATCTAGTGGGTTTAATAGTAACTCTCAAGCAACCAGAAGCTACATTTATCCGGCATCTACCAATCCCCATGGGTGCCGGTTAACTGAGAGTCTGCTGTTCCAAGTTCCTTTAACTGCTCTTCATAGGATTTACTCTCCAAGCCTATTACCAACTTCGTTGCTCTTCTCTGCATTCTTTCCAGTTCCTCAGCACCCTTCTCGTATTATGGCAACCGGAACTAAAGACAGTATTCCAGATGCCATCTGAATGGTGCAGCATAGAGTATGCTATCACATCCCATGATCTTGACACTATACCTCTATTGATGCAACCCAAAACTGCATTGGCTTTTTTGGCTGCTGCAGCACATTGCTGGCTCATCCTTAACCAGTGGTCTGCCGAGACCCCCAGATCTTTCTTGCAACTGCACTGCAGCTAATAAACTCTAGACTACAGCTTAGGGTTGTGTGTGAATTCAGCTAATTGTGGTTTATAAATAAAACATAGTTACACTGACCATAGCTGAGCATGCTGCATGAACTCAAGACTTTCTGCTTTTCTCTGCCTTCCCCTACCAGCACCTTCTAGATGTGCTTGGCCATATCTAGACAGCAGCAGATTGGGAAAATATTACATTGCATCTGAAAGTGGCAAAGAGTTGTTGCATCTCATATCTTCCTATTAAAAACCCCAGTAACCCTGAAGTCCCTTGCCCCAGGTTGGAAAATCACCAAGGCAGCTTTTACTTTCATGGACTGCCAGTGCCCTATTACTGTTACGTGGCCGTTGAATAAATAGGGCTGATTTTCTCCTGGTACAAGCTGTTCGGAGTGATGCATGTCCATTAGATGTGTTGGGATAAAAATACTCATATCCATAAATCAATTTCATTCCTTAACTCTGCTCACCTAGACTTCCATTAATATTAAAAACTGAAAGATACCAATTGATTATGTGTTCAAAACAGGCGGGTTTTAATCTGTGGAGCAAAACCAACCGAGTGAATTGTGGTGCCAAAAACTACCCAGTGCAAACTTTTTTGCGGACCAACATCTCTTAGCACGCTACAGCTGAGTTCACGCAATCCATTTAACCAGGGCAGTTAAATATTTATTTATCTATTATAACCGCCCAACTCCAACATCTGCAAAACGTACTGTGCTTGATTAGTTTTCATCTTGGTTACTGTGTGGTGCAAACTCCATCCATTTGCTTAATTTATGCTTCAATGAATGTTAAAAATCTAGAAACTGGGCTACTCAGTAACAAAGTAAAGAATGTTGGGAGACCCCATTTTAGAACTATTAATCAGTTCTCTGCTTCAAAAATATAAAAAATGAATGTTTTGTTAATAGTTCCTATTTACCTTGTACGTTTCATTTCTACTCTCCTCACTAATTAGCTTAGGCCAAAAGATGGCATGTTTGTTTGTGGCTTAGCATGCAAAGTCAGCCATTATTATTTCTAAACTATGGTTAACATCTAACCATGTTATGCAAAGCCAGGAGAATGTGAACAATTCAGTTAACTAGAATGAAACAAGCAGTGGCTACCAATGTCATGTGAACACAGCCACTGTTTATTACTCCCCATCCATCCAATTGTGTGTGTGCATACCTATATAGTACCATGAAAGTTTATGCCAGAATAGGTTTGTTGTGATTTAATTCCCAAGAGATGTAGCCATGTTGGTCTGTTGCAGCTAGAATATTTATTTATTTATTTATTTATTTATTTATTTGTATTTCAAATTTAGTTACCACCCATCTCACTCAAAGAGCAACCCTGGGCAGTTCATGATAAAACAAGAATAAATACTTGTTAAAATACAATAAAACAATATTCTTAAATAAATAATATATTCCTAGGCATAGATGGCAAATAAGAAGTTCTTGATTTATGGGAGCATAATTTCTTCAGGGTGCTAACCACCCCCATGAATATGGTACATACAAAGACATGGACTGGCTTCTCCATTGCATAAACAAAACTGACCCCAGAAATGGAAACATCCAAACTCATGAACTTCACTTTTCTTAAGATACTCAGTCAATTATCTCAAGCCATCCTTCAGCAAACAAGTTACAAAGCTTGGCTAGACTCATCAGAGGGTTCAAACTGCCTTACTCAAGAATTATACAAAGACTCTGTGGTGCTGGGAATTCAGAAGGGGAAGTGTCCTTGAAAGTCCTTGTGGGCCCTCACGCAGCAGTGCTCAGCAACCCTTTGAATCCAACGACAGCTTTTCCAGGGGTTGTACAGCAGCTGCAGAGACAGGTTGTGTGACCCCAGGAAAAGATGCGACTGCTTTCAAGAGTTGCTAACAGGTGCGGTAGAAGCCCATCCAAGCCCCTTTTTAATTCCAAACATGGCACAATCCTAACAGAGAGTCCTTATCATCCTGCATGTCTTAATCAATTTGCCTCTGCATAAATGTCTTTGCCACACTCAACAACCGTTTGGTGAGTGGTCCCGGTCAATCATTTTCAGAACAGGGGCTTAAAGACAATACCAGCGTTATTGTGTAAGGTTTTCTAGATCACTGTCCACTTCTGCAGATGCATGGATTATAGGACAGATGGACAGAGAGCTATTAGAGTGGTGTGAGGAAGCCAAATGATAAAAGGAAAGATGAGAGGCTGAAATACAATAAGTGTGACCTGGACTTTTTCACACAGATAGGAAACCTTTGATTATGGTTTGATCTGTAACTCTAGCTATGCTATTCACCATGAATTGAATTAAAATGGTTGGTTTTTTGTTCAGGATTATCTTTGAACAAAGGAATAACAAAGGCTGATTTCATCACAGAACAATTTGTATTTCTTCTATCACTCATTTATAATGGTGAAGTTCAAAGTTGAGTTCCACTCCTGGTGACTCTCTGGGTGTGTCCATGTAGGTTTCTGGGCAACAATCCATGGCTTGCCATTGCCTTTTTCTGAGATATTTGGTGACTTTCCAATCTATCCTCCATCCTGGGCTTTCTTTGCAATCTCCCATCTAAGTAGTAATTAGGTCTTACTCTAACCTTTTCAAGAACATCCAGGGTCAGTTGTCTGCTTGCCACTTGTGGTGACCACTAGTTTGTGGCTCTTAAAATTCTCTGTGCTCTTCCTTGGAAGTAAATCCCAGTAACTGCAGTTGTACTTATATTCGCTTCGATTGGTAGCACTTAGATCTAGAGGTGAACTGCCCTTCTTGTGTGAAAGATGCTGCTATCTTATAACTGATTACTTAGGAGTAAGGCATACTAAATTCAAGGAGATTTACTTCTGATAGATAGATAGATAGATAGATAGATAGATAGATAGATAGATAGAATCATGGATCACAAGACCCATAGTTTTTTTAATCATGGTTCACTGGACGAACCACAGTTGGTTGGGTTCACACAACACATTAAGCTATAAACTACAGTTTACAAATCACAGTAGCTGGCTTCATATCACACTAAGCCAAAATCAAACAAGGTACATTATGGCTGAGTGTGTATGAACCAGGCTACAGACTATTTCACTGAACTACCCACCTCCATCTCTTTTCCAGTTAGTCCCTCCTAACTGATTCACCCCACAAATAGTGCATTTTACAAATTTTCTGTATCTCTTTGCTGTCCTCTGGTGCTCACCTGGACTTCTGCAGCCCAGATCCGCTCTACCAATTTACAATGAAACCTCATGTTTTTCCCTCACTGTTATTCATTGTATATACGCTAATTTCTTATGATCCTCTGTAAACTCTGGCCCATTTGATTTTGCACCTTTTGAAATGATGCAAAATGTGTGAAGCAAGAGGATAGCTGGAAGGAGCAGCCACAAAAATCTCTTCCTTCAATCACTCATTATTTGTTGTCCATGCTAGCTGCCAAGACAAGTCTGAATTGACATACAAGAATGAGTAACTGTGGAGGCACAGTTTTGTGTGATAGATGTGTCCTTAACCAAGAAGCAATGTGTTCACACCTCTGCATCATCCACCATATGCTATTCCCATTCTCTGAAGCATGTGTCTGCTTCAGTAGAGGGCACTCGTGTCTTTCCCACGCACAAATTGCTCTGCTAACTAGGAAGCAGGCAGCCAATCTTCTCTGGAACATCTTTCTACCCAGATGGGCAGGACGTTTCATTGGAGTGGCACCACCATAAACACAAAAGGGTCAAGGCCAGAATGAGTCCTTTATCTCTGGGGGGCCGTGGTGAGGGAATCATGCACATCTTCCAAATATCTATTTGACTTGTTTTCATTTTTCACATTTATGTGCCACCCACACCCAAATAGCTCTGGGGAGTTAAATATTAAAACTACAAAGCAGCATTAAAACATCTAAGAGGCTTGAACAAATGTTGTTATATTATGATTTTATTAGAACCTCAAGATACACCAACCAGGCTTAAGTACAAGGGGCAGTTCCCTGCTGCATCTCATGAGTAGAGCCTGATTCACAAAATACACTAAACCAGTGTTTCTCAACCTTGAGAACTTTTAAGATGGGTGGGGAATTCTGGGAGTTGCTGACTGGGGAATTCTGGGAGTTGATGCTGGCTGGGGAATTCTGGGAGTTGAAGTCCACCCATCTTAAAGTTGACAAGGTTGAGAAACACTGCACTAAACTATTATGTGGCTTGTAAGTTAGCATATTGTATGAACCTAGCCAATACAGTCAACAAGCCATGGATAAACAAACTGTGGCTTAGTGTGATGTATGAAACCTTATTTATACTATGGTCATCTGGGTGCAAAGTACAGTAACTCCAACTGGTTTGCTGCAAAACAGAGAATGAAATGACTTGAGATTTGGGGACGCATGCCAGGCTCTTACATCAATAGTAATTTCCAGTACATCCCATTAGATTTTTCTGCCTATCCCTGGCTTACACTGTTATGAAATGAAATAAAGAACAAGTAGTGGGGGTTGATCATCTTATAAGTAATAAAAGCACAGATCAAATAAAAGCAGCAGGGAATTCAGTTGGGAGCATAAATAAAGTTTTAAAGTGGTATCTATTGCAGACTTTTTTCACCCAAAGCTTTTCTGGGATGCCTTTATTTAATCTAGGCTTTCACTTTCACTCATCTTGCAAAGCCAAAATGTAGTTTGTTTTGGCTTAAAGGGATAGGTGATCCCAGGCCCTTGTGAATCAGCGTATCAGAGATTATGGCTTAGCCTTTTACAAAAATCAGCCTCATGGCATTTATTCAACAAACTATGATTAAACATACCATGGTCTAGTGCAATGAGTGAATGCAGTCACTGACCCTAAGATCATCAATTTTATTTATTACCTTGGTTAATTTCATTTTTTTCCCCCAGCTGCAATTGTATTATGCTCTAAAATGTACAATGCTTTAGAAAGCTGTTGGGAAGGAAGTCATACCTTTATAAGAAGTAAATAAATAAATAATTGAGAGCCAGTTTGGTGTAGTGGTGAAGGCACCTGGCTAGAAACCGGGAGACTGTGAGTTCTAGCCCCGCCTTAGGCCTGAAAGCCGGCTGGGTGACCTTGGGCCAGTTCCTCTCTCTCAGCCCAAGAGCCAATCAGGCGTGGTATGAGAGTTCTAGTCCCACCTCAGGCATGAAAGCTGGCTGGGTGACCTTGGGCCAGTCCCTCCCTCTCAGCCCAAGAGCCAATCAGGTGTGGTATGAGAGTTCTAGTCCCGCCTCAGGCATGAAAGCCGGCTGGGTGACCTTGGGCCAGTCCCTCCCTCTCAGCCCTTGGAAGGAGGCAATGGCAAACCACTTCCAAAAAACCTTGCCAAGAAAACTGCAGGGACTTGTCCAGGCAGCTGTCATGCTCCCAGATCAAACGTTCACAGAACACTTGATTGGACTCACATGCATGTTTCAGTTAACACGTGTATCATCCTTGCGAGTCAAACGCACAGGAGGGGGAACATCACTGGAGTGTGAACTCATCTTGTGTGGACTATCTCACAATGCCAAGGTCGTTTGAGAGGAGCCGTTAGAGGCAGCTGCACATTCTTACACTAACTGGCACGAGAGGGAGGGGTGCATACCGAGATGGGGAGTGGGGGGTGGAATTTGAATTCACTGAAGATGTTTCATGGGGAAAAGCACGGGATTTTTCCATTCGCAACTTTTTCATTGTACTGAATGCTACACACCATTAAAAGAATTCTAATTGCTTATGAGTCAGATTTAATGGGAAGTTGAGTATTCCAGTCATCACAGCAGTCACCAGGAATCAAAAACTGATGGAAAGGCACAAAAAATAAAATAAGATAAGATAAGATAAGATAAGAATAAATGATAAAAGTATAGAGCTGTGTGCAGTGGTAGAAGGACTGAAGTCTGATGCAGAGACCTGAGACCAACTATTACAATAACAATAGGGAGATGACTGAGAATTCCCCTTGGGTGTTCCGGGAGGAGAAAGAGATGTCAGATTTTTACCCAGGCCTGCTACATATACGGCTTGAGGGTTACAGCTGGTGATTGTTGGTTTTCTGCTTTCTTATGGTTTTTCTGGAATAAATAACTAGCTTATGCAAGGATTGCCCACCCTGAATCCCTGCCTGCCAGCCTTCGCGCCCGGGCAAAGCTTGACAACCCTAGATCTGACTTCCAACAGGAGCCGAGCTGCCAGGCCTTGCAGGGTGATGGAACGCGAGGGCGACCTTGGGGAACAGAGGGAAGAGATGCTGCCGAGGATAAAAGGAAAGGGAGCCCGAGGGAGGGTAACGGTCCAAAGAAGGAACTTAGGGAAGATCCTCCCTGACCACTCGAGCGATAAATAGGGAGGGCGGGAGATTTGGACTTTCAGACTTGCAAGATCGTTGTCAGCCCTTCCAGGTAGACCAGACAGGAAACACGACTAGATGAACTAATTCTGCTTTTATTATAAGGCTACAGTAACAGAATCTTGCAAGTCTGAAAGCCAGATTACCTTGCCAGCAACAAAGCTCCCTTCCCTCTAGAGCAGGGTCCTCAACCTTGGCGGCTTTAAGATGGGTGGACTTCAATGCCCAGAATTCCTGCTCTAGAGGGCTGGATTGCCCAGGACTCCTTTATGAGCCCCCTCAGACCACAAGTGCTGAAACCCAACGGGGAGTTTCCCGCCCTTTTCAGCTGGAAGCACATGAACTGTTGCAAGCCAAAGCCCCCCCCCCCCCCCTCCACCACCACCCCGTTGAGGAAGAGCGAGGAAGCCAGAACTACTCAGGCCCCAGGAAGGTCTCTTTCAGGCCAGGCCTGGGGTGAATCCAGAATCTTGGAAACCGCGAGGGGAGTTTCCCAGCTTCATTTCTAGTGAGTGAGTTAAGGTGGAGTCTCTTGGAACGATTTGAAATGCTTCTTCCCAGTTGCATCTATCAGACAAGCTACCAAAGGACTCATCCTGATGGTTTAGGTCTAATCTCCCTTCTGTTACTTTCCCAGCCTCTGGGCAGTCTCTCACCAAAATTTCCCAGAATTCTTCCTCATTTAGTAGGAAAATATGAAAAATCCAGCATTGCCCATATACACCTGGCCCTGCCCACTTTCCATTAAGCCTGTGTCCCCTGAACCTTCAGGAAGAAGGAGGAGGGGGGAAGGGGGGAGAGGGGGAGGAGGGGGAGTGGGAAGAAGAAGAAGATGAGGGGGGGGAGGGAGAGGAGGAAGGAGGGGGAGGGGAGGAGGGGGAGAAAGAAGAATAAGAGGTGGAAGAGAGGAGGGGGAGGAGGAGGAAGAAGAAGAGGGGGAGGGGAAGGAGGGCCTCTCCTGGCCAGTTAAACACTGCCCCTCCCTGGACTACATAGCCCAAACAGCTCATTAGGATGAGGTGCTGCTGTGACAGCTAAATAACGCTTCCCTGTTTTGCTGTTGTTGCTCTGCAGGAGAGACTTGAATCACATCTGCTCTGTTCATGCCACCCTCTTCAGCTTTTTTATATTTAATGGCTTGTTTACTTCTTTGGGCTTTGGCTTATTTATTTCCGGGTAAGGACTTGCTGTTCGAATACAGTCACCAGCTTCTGGTGTCGCCACCTTGTCAGAGAGCATGCTAATTCCATTTGAACGCTTTGCCAAATCTACCCAGCCCAGGGCGTTTCTTTTAAGCCGTCTCTCTCCCTGACAAGCTGACAGAGGTGCTTCTGTGTGCAGAAAGGTCTTCAGCCTTAACCCCCCTCCCCAAATTCTAGTGAGTTACTTGTTTTGAGAGGGACGGCGAGAGTGTCTATAATCTTTTGAGTGTGATTCCACTTTGAAGATGATTCCAAGCAATCGGGTTGACATGTTGAGAACTGTAAACTGAGTGGAGTCATTCAGGGTTAGTATCTGCCATGTGTGAAATGCTCTGCAACATTCACAGGCCTTCCTTACAAATAAAAACCTATTAAGACAAGGCTTAAATTATTCTTCCCATACTGCAAATGAAAAAACTGAAGCTGATGAAACAAAAGCTTGCTTACAGCCACTGAATGAGATCAGGGACTGGTTGCTGATCGGGACAAATTTTGTAGCCGAGACAATCCTTGGGCAAAAGAATTAATGGACGCAAGTTTGTTGACATCAGCACTCAAAACAAGGACAAAGCAATAGCAGAGGATTTCGATCTCCCAGGACATTATTACAGATTTCAAAATGACCTTTTTGGAAAAATGAGACTCGAACAGCACTTGAAGAGACTTTAAGAGCGAGAGACATACTTCAAAAGGTTTCAGGCTGCCTCAATAGGTCTCAACAAATAAATGGATTTTTAATACATTACATGTGTTAATTGATCAGGTACTTGCAATCCATCTCACATGTATCCTGCATCTGCAAACCAACTTGTCTTCTCTTCCCTGATCCCAATTTAAATCCTACATCAGTCAAGCCACTCCATGATCTGTAGCTCACGAAAGCTTACGCCTTTTAATAAAACTTGTTAGTTGGAAAATGTGCTGTCAGACTCCTGATTTTTTGTAAACTTGAGTCAAACTATGAGATGGACCTTTAATGAAACAGTAAGATAAACCAGCTGTCCCCAGGTCAGCATCCTTCATATGGAGGAACCATAGTTCCCAGAATCCCCAGCCAAGCATAGCCAATGGGGAAAGTTGAAATACTTCATTCTACCTGGATACCCACTGGGCAGATTCAGTATGTGGAGATGGCCTGGAAGGATAGTGATGCTGAAGGCAGGAAGGCTGAGATCCAGATTGTGTAGAATAATGAAAATTCAAGGATTAGGAAGAAAATAAATTAGGATGCAAATAAATTTCAGGCTGCGGGATTGCTACCCCAGGAAAATACGATTTAATTTAAATTGAGCTAATGGATGTAGATTGGTACTTTTGTATACAAGGTCTCCAGATCATAAAGTATCCACTTTTCTTTCATGAAAGCCCCAAGGGATCACAGATATTTACAAAAAACAGCCTGAAGTTGCATCCATTGTTTCTGAAGAAAGAAAAAGCAAGGAAGGGAGGGAGGGAGGGAGGGAGGGAGGGAGGGAGGGAGGAAGGGAGGGAGGAAGGAAGGAAGGAAGGAAGGGGAGGAGAGGAGAGGAGAGGAGAGGAGAGAGAGGAGAGGAGAGGAGAGGAGACAGCAGGATTTATAGGAACCTTCACATGTTGCAAGATATATTTATGTGTGTTTTCATTCTTTCAGTTTTATTTGCTGCCTGTTGGACAGTGATGCTATGCTTTTATTATTTCTGTTTGCTGCTCTGGCTCTTAAGACACTAAATGGCATATTAAATAAAACAGTAATAGTAAAATGCCACTAAGCATCTGGAACAATCCAGTGGCCACCACTGAGACTGGACTGAGTTGTGGGGGGGACCCTTTCTTTAAAAACAATTGGAGGACAGGTTGGCAGAGTGAAGTTCTGCCCTATTGAATAGGACACCACACGTATTCACAGCTACAGAACAAGAACAGTTTCTAAGACAGTCCAAATCCTGCAGCTGCTGAGTACAGTAGTTGCAACATTTCCCAGAGACCAGGAGGTAGGTAAGTGTTTCATTTTGACTTCCTTTTCCTTCTTCTCTTTCTTCATCCAGGTGTCCTCCATTTACTTAGAGGTCAGCATCCAAACTAACCTTTCCGTACTGGCAAAAGGAAGTCTTCTCTGTTTGCCTAGAATAGTGTTTCTCAACCTTGGCAACTTTAAGATGATGGACTGCAGCTCCCAGAATTCCCTAGCCAGCCATGCTGGCTGGGGAATTCTGGGAGCTGCAGTATACCCATCCTAAAGTTGCCAAGGTTGAGAAACACTGTTCTAGAAACTCATTTCTTCTTTGCGGTTGTTTAGGGAAGGAATATGGAAATGGTGGCCTTCTCCAGATCCAGTTCCCCTAGCTTGGTCAACAAGAGCTGATGATGGGAATTGTCACAACGGTTTCTTACTCCTGGCCTAATTTCTTTTTAATTGGCTCTGAAACAGATTTAAATTTTGGAGCAGTATAATTGACACAGGAAAGTAGCCTGCCTGCCTGCCTGCCTGCCTGTCTTTATTTGCACTTCATTTCCTTTAAACCTCACCATTCTGCCCTAGCTGGACAACCAATGCAGCTAACAGCACAGTAAAACTACAAATGCAGTTAAAACAATGAAAATAATGCGTAACTACTAAAATTTCTGCTCAAAAGGCTGGATTAAAAATAGGTGCCTTAATTCTTTTTCTAAGGGTGGGTGAGGTTTGGGAGGGAGCTGCTGTGAAACCTTGTACCAAGCTCCGTATGTGGAATCAGGGGAATGGAATGTGTTCGGGTTATTCTGTCTGTTCAAGGACTTTTCCCGCAGACCATCAGGAACCGTTAGGAGCACCTGTGGATATGGACTTGAGAAGATTCTAAGGGGGAGGGATTTCGTTTTCACCGAGGGTTTTTAGTTTGAATTTGCCCACGCTTTTAGCATTCTCAGCTTTCTTTGTGATCCTGCATGCTGTTCTTTAATAAATCAGATATCCTTAAACTTCTGCCTGTGAGTCTGATAATGTTTTAGAATAGGCAATCATCACAGTCTTGGGTACATAAATTCACAGAGGTAGCTGTCAACCATCGATCAATAAGCCCAACTGTAGCTCAATTGGTGGGGGTGGTGGGGAAGCATGAGACCACCCAAATAAACAGAAGTAATCAATTGGAACAAGCAGTCAAGAAATATGCCACAAACCAGCACTTGGTAGAGCAGCCATGAAGGCCCTGGAAAAGATATTCAGATGCTGTGTTGTGTCTACACCTACAAAGATCAGAATCGCACAAGCCATGGTATCCCCTGTGACACACTATGGAAGCAAAAGTTGGACTCTGAAGAAGCAGGATAGGAAGAGTATTGATGCCTTTGAACCCTGGTGTCAGAGAAGACTCCTGAAAATACAGTGGACAGCCAAGAAAACAAACCAATAGATCATCAAACAAATCAACCCAGAGTTCTTACTTTAGGCACAAATGACCAGGCTCAAATTATCCTACTTTGGACACACGATGTGAAGACCCAGCTCTGTGGAGAAGGCTCTGATGCTGGGAAAGGTGGAAGGAAAGAGAAGAAGAGGACGACCAGCATCCAGGGGGATGGACTCAGCTACAGTGGTGATGGGTACATCATTGGGAGATTTGAAATAACAAGTTAGGGATGGATTGTCATGGAGAAAATCTATCTAGGTGGTTGCTAGGAGTTGAAAATGACTTGACAGCATATAATCAATCAATCAATCAATCAATCAACTGATGCACAAAACTCAGCAGCAGACAAAAACTTTTTGGCAGACAAAACGGGAAGAAGAGCTGTTCCATGTGGAGGAAATGACAACAGATGAAGCATGATGCAATTAAGGTATGGAAAACTACTGCCAAATTTGGCCTAGAACGCCCATGCTAGACGTGATATTGCTACTATGCAGAGAATGTAGGAACTCTCCCCAACTACAAACCAGCTCTTTTAACAGAAGCATGTTCACCTGCAGGACAAGCCAACCTTTTTGTAAGCCAGCTCCCATGCTGGCTGGGGAATTCTGGGAGTTGAAATCCACACATCTTAAAGTTGCCATGGTTGAGAAACCCTGGCCCAGAGAATTGGAGCCTTATGAGAGCTCTAGAAAGCTTCAGGGGTGTCCTCAGGCAGGGCTCAGAAAAGATAGTGGCCGCAACTGTGTGGCTGAATCCCTGCCCCTTTTTATGTCCATAACTCACCTTTCGAATAGTCCTGCTTCATTATGTGTAAGCCTGAGTTGGACTCATAGAATGTGAGATGCAACCTGAAATGGTACAACCTGAAATGGGGTCTGAAATCTTTAGTTTTGAAAAGGAATCCCCTTCTGCCCACCCGCCAATGGACTTTTCCCAAGTTAGAATTCAATGCTGGGTGAAACGAGGCTCCCCAAGAGAGGCATTTGAAGGGGGGCCAACGTGGCAGCCACAACTACATGATCAAAAAGGTGCAGGGTTTCTATGGTCATAGACACCATCTTGACCTTTTTGACCACTCCATGGACTCCCCTGCTCCCCATCATGGCTAAAAAGGGATAAACGAGATAACTTTTTAAAACAAAAATCCAGAAAGACCCAGATTTTCAAAAGGCTGGTGTTTTTAATCAATTAATCCTCCCAAAAGATACGATCAGCAGAGTGAAGAACACAGCAGAAAGTGCAATCTGCAATATTTAAAAGCTTCAAATTTCTTGATGGTAAGAATTTAGGCTTCCATTAGTTAAAATGAAAGAGGAGAGGACACAGAGATTTAACATTTCTTAAATTTGTACAGTCAACTTTAAAGCATTTTCTTAAAAAGTTATACATGTAGTCCTCAGTTAATGACCACAACTGAGATCAGAATTTTGGTTGCTAAGCAAAGTGGTCATTAAGTGAATCCAACCCAATTTTATGACCTTTTTTGCAGTGGTTGTTAAGTGAATCACTGCAAGTATTAAGTGAACCATGTGGTCATTAAGTGAATTACTCAGTTCCCCATTGAATTTGCTTGCCAGAAGCTGGCTGGGAATGTCGAAAATGGCAATCACGTAACCACAGGATGCTGCGACAGTCATAAATGTGAACCAGTTGTCAAGCGCCCAAATTGTGATCACATGACTGCAGGGACCGGTTGTAAGTCAGGTCTTTTTCAGCACCATCGTAAGTCTGAACAGTCACAAAACGAGTGGTTGTTAAGCAAGAACTACCTGTACAAAAATTGTAGCTGGATACCTAGATTCTGTGTCCACACAGATGCTAGGTTCCTGTATTGTTTTCTTTTACTCTGACTTGTGTGTCACCTCCATGATTTACAAAGTGAAATAGCAGGCAAGTGTGTTTCCTTATCTTTCAGAACCAGACCTTTGTTGGAGAAAAGAACAAAGGCAAGATAACAAGAAAGTCCAGCTTCTGTAGAGTTCAGATTTTAATCAGGCTTTCTAAACTTCTCACACAGAAGAGAAGCGTGGTTTCCCAGGCAAAAGAAATATGCATAATGTTGGAAGGAAAGATGTACAGAAGTGACTTTCACTGGTCTTCTTGGTACTTATATGCAGATTCCCGTATCAGTATGAACTTCAGGGGGAAAAAATGGACTTAAATAGATAGGACGGAGCCAGAATTAATTTTGGCTGAAAACGTCAAGTCTTACTCATTTCAATGGTTCTACCTTATTGATGGAGAAAAAAACTTTGAAGATAAATGTCCAGATGGTATATTATGCCATACATATTAAGTAGGATAAACAGGGATTACATCTTCAAGTGTTGGATATACATAGATATAGCTAGATAGATAGATATTTTTATATGTAGCTGTACTACTCTCTGTCTCTCTCTCTCAAACACACACACACAACCTGTAGATTGATAGCACATTATGTTAACAAACACTAAACACTGATAAGCCATAAAGAAAACCCAACATCTATGGCAGGGTTCCTCAACCAGGGTTCTGTGGCACCCTAGGGTTCCACGAGAGGTCACTAGAGGTTCCCTGGGAGATCACGATTCATTTAAAAAATTATTCCAAATTCAGGCAACTTCACACGAAAGAGGTAAGTTTCATTCTTTATTTTTAGTTTAAGAACACTGTTCATGCATATATACAGGCCTACCCATGAAACAAATACAGTAATTTTGTAACTATACCTGAGCCTGAATGTGCAGGGGTTCCCTGAGGCCTGAAAAATGTTTCAAGGGATCCTGCAGGGTCAAAAGGTTGAGAAAGGCTGATCTATAGCGTGGTCAGCAAATTTCACTGTCCTGTGATTAGGGGTCCATCTTCCCAAGTGTAAGGTTATGTTTGCAAATTGCAGCACTTTGCCATTTGGATTTCAGAAAGTTTTTAACTACAAAACCAATTGACCTGGATATCAAAAAATTAGTTTATTTTTAGTGCTTAACTGTTCCTTTCTCATGCTTGGAATTTCTCCCACTCAGGAACAGAATTTCAGACACAGCAGGTCTCCCGAACAGTTGTGTGATGAGTAAGAAGTCCGTCTCTTCCTTATTCACTTCCATTCTTGTAAAGTAAAGAAGGATCACATATTCCTAAATACAAAGATCCTCCACGCACCTGCTCCTTGTCATCCACAATCTTTCCCCCAAATGAAGATTGAGCATAGCCAGTGGCTACAGAACACGTCGGAATTTTGAGTAGGACAACCAGGAAATGGAGCCTCTTGCCAAGATCTGCTCATGCTGGTCCTGAACGGGAACATTCCATAAAATAATGCTTTATTGCAGGCCCAAGCTGTTTCTACAAATACCTAAATCAGGGTTTCTCAACCTTAGCAACTTTAAGATGGGTGGACTTCAACTCCCAGAATTCAACTCCCAGAAAGTTGGTTGGGAAATCCTGGGAGTTGAAGTCCATCTTCAAGTTCTTAGGTTGAGAAACACTGCCCTAAATGCCTGATGAAATAAGAGCATTTCCCTTTGACTTGCAAACATAGCAATGTTAGGGAACAATACTCTTAGACTCTTGAACGCCATTTCCCCAGGGAAAACAGGTCATGGTGCCAGACCGCTCCAAAGAGACCCCACTCCTGGTAAATGACAGGCTTTCCTCCATGGTACACAGAGCCAGGTAAAGCCTCACTGCCTGATCTGAAGCCAGGAAAAAGGGAAGTTTTGCAAGAGCTATCCGAAGCCCTTACCAAATGCATAGCTTTAAAGTACTGGTGAGCCTTCACATACAGGTAGTCCTTGCTTAACGACCACAATTGGGCCTAGAATTTCAGTAGCTAAGCAAAGCGGTCACTGAATCTGACCCAATTTTACGAGCTTTTTGTGGCAGTCGTTAAGCAAATCACATGGTTCCCCATTGATTTTGCTTGTCAGAAGCCGGCCGGGAAGTAGAAAATGGCGATCATATGACCATGGGACACTGTGACCGTCATAAATGCAAACCAGTTGGCAAGCACCCAAATTGTGATCACGTGACCATAGGTTCACTGGAACGGTCATAAGTGTGAGGACCAGTCATAATTTTTTTTTTAGCACCATTGTAAGTCTGAACTATCACTAAATGAATGGTTGTTAAGCAAGAACTACCTGTATTGGTTTGCCAGATATTCTTCCTACCTTTCTCTGTGGAACTGTACCTCCCCAGCCACACAGGCGGGACTTTCTGGATCCAGATCTTGGTTTATATTTTCAGCCCTGATTGGGGAAAGGAAAAGAGAGAGAGATTTGCAACTCCATTTTAAAGCCAGTCTTCTTTCCAATTCACAAATCACTGCAGGGAAAACATAGGAATGATCCTAGGTGTTGGTTCAGAACGGCAGTGATGCTAAAAAGCAAAATATGTCTTCTGATGTTGTACACTTGCGTATAAGTGTGCACTGCAAAATGCATTTGGTCACTCCCTTCCCTGTACACCTATGGGAATAATTTTTCCAAGCGTCAGAGCAAGACTGTGGCCTGTTGAACTCCAGAGCTTACTTTGAGCTTGCAATCATCAAGAGTACGGTAATGAGATACAAAGAGATCAAGGGCTGATCTTGCATTGGGATATTCACTCCCCAAATGTCTACCTCAGTGTTCCACAAACTTGGGAACTTTAAGGTGTGTGGACTTCAACTCCTAGAATTCTCCAGCCAGCAAGGCTGGGGAATTCTGGGAGTTGAAGTCCCCATATCTTAAAGTTCCCAAGGTTGAAGAACACTGGTCTAGCTAGACGCAGGCTGAAAAGTCTTGGAGTTGCACTCCCGACTGATCTCAAGGCTGCCATTTCAGAAAATGCTGGAATAAAAAGCAGCCTTCATTTACAGGAGATCTATATACCTTCATACTCCCCAAACATTCGTACCCTCCCCAAAAGAAAATGTATCCTGCACACATACAAAAAAGGATGCCAACAGATTTGCATAATATTTGCATGTGCTAATTTATAGAGAAAGATGTTCATGTAAACATAATGAATGCATTTAAAGTAAAAATACACTGTATCTCACAACAAGAGGGGAAAGACTGTGACTAAGTGAGCTGCGTGACTGCTCAGTCTGTTGTCAAGGTTGGGGGTCCACCATCTGGCTGGGCAGGTGGGCAAGTTGTGGAGAGTTTCACAGATGATTGAGGGGGAGGCTTACCTTTTTTCAAAATGGATGCTGTAGGGGGTATGGCTGACCACAAGCACCCCCTTTACAAAAACTGGTAATGCTGTTCTCTGTCATCCCTCCTCCCCCAGGATATTTCTGCCCTCCCATCTTCCATTTGTCTTTTTTTTTCCCCCTGGAAAAGTGGGGGCCCTTCCACTTTAGTTACAAGCCATTTTTATTTTCTAAGAATGCCCATGGGATGGAAATGGAGGCTGGCCTTTCTCTTTAATATTTGGATTATTATTATTATTATTATTATTATTATTATTATTATTATTATTATTATTATTTCAGATGGTACAACTTGACTGATAAGTGCCAAGAAGAAGGTCTAAGGACATCACTCTGGAGATCTAGTTACCCTCTGTGGATCAGCAACTTCAAGGCCTCTCTTCTGCATTCTTAGAGTCTTTCCTGGGGTTTGGTATCCTTTTAAACAGAGGAATGTCCTCTGAAGAGACAGCTACTCAACACCAATTTATTTGTTTGTTTGGAATATTTATAGGGCCACCCAATTCAAACCACATGACTCTGGTGGCATGCCAAAAAAAATCATCAAGCAAAAATGCAAGAAAAGTTACCGTGTGCCATTAAAACCAACAAAAACAATTAAATGGCGATCAGAACTAAAATAAACTATAACTCACCAGTTGAACTCTCCTCATTCTGGCTCAGGCACCTGGGGAATCAGCCAGGTGTTAACTGCCTTTCTAAACTTTCTAAACACCTGCAGGGTCTTTATCCCTGTGTACATGGGATAATCCCTACTAATTCCTGTCTTTAATTAGCATGTGGGAGAGACATCAGGGGTGTTATTAAAGAAGTAGTTAGCATGCATATATGACAAGCATATGCACAACTGGGCCCCTGAAGGCCTCCATCCTTTCTTCCAGGCCTGTAGTCTATAAAAATCCGTCTCTAAGCAGGAGCGCAGATGGATTGCCTTATGCTCCAGCATCCTTATGAAGCCAGGACATCTATAATCTCCAGAGACCAGCAGCTCTACCTCTCTGCAATGTGAACTGCTATTAAAACAACAGCATGACTGCTTCTCATTCAGAGTTTAACAAAAACTAGACAACCCATGACCCGTTAGGTCATCGTTTCAGAGATATTTCCTTACTAGATTCCTCAATGCCTTCAACAATGGCAGAGCTTCTAATGTACTGGAAAAGTTCTTAAAAATTCAGGGAGACATCCAGAGATGTATCTGCCTTGAAAGTAGCCCATGTCGGACTGTATAGCACAGTCAAACATCAGGAGTTGTCCACAGGAAATGTTTTAGGACATTTTGTATTATGTCATAAAATGTTTTATAAAATTTGCCAAATTTCTATTCCACAGGAGTCATGGGTCCCAGATTTTGGACACATTATGTAAGGTAGCCCATTTGAGGTACCTTGGTTCAAGAATTATTGGCCTACGACACACTGTTTTGCCCAGTTAAAGGTTACAAAGTATCAAACAGACACAAGAGTTTTAGTACTGTATAGAAGATTTAAATCTACCAACTTAGAGTAGTCCCTCCCTCTCCCCTCACTCTTGCAGACAAAATATGGTTTCATCTAAAGCATGGGAAGTCCTATCGCATGACTGGGGTTCAGGAGGGGGCTTGACTTTTTGCTCAGCTGTAGTTTGCATAGGCATTTTAAGCTGTGCAAATGTGTGTGGTCCTTCTGGGTCACTGGAAGGGGAAAACCCAGATGCAGAAAGACTGGATGGGCAATATGGGGGTGCTGAATCTCAAGGAAGGGATGTTGAATCTCAGCAATAGAACACAAAACAAATTTTGGAACAGTAAAATCCTTGCGGCCAATATTTTGTCTCATTGCTTCTCCTTCTCCGTTCACCCTTGATATGAATCATCTTGTGGAATGAGAATTGGAAAGGAATGGGAAATTCCACATTACTCCACAACCAGTTTGCTCCCCTGCTTCTGTATTTGGTCGGGAGCTGCCCGGAGTTCGATATAAGACAGGCGGCTACATAAATGTTTTAAATAAATAAATAAATTTGAAATACAGTGAATTTTGAATGCGCATATCTGTGTGTGGATAATTGTGGGAGCAAAATTAAGAAGAGAAGTCAGTGAAGACAGAAACAGAAATATTCCTGTTGATTAAAATTTCTTACATGCAACTATTGCAATTCTTATTATTGTTGTTATTATTTCCAACCATTTTTGTTGTTCCCCTACTGCGTGGCTGGCTGGGGAATTCTGGGAGTTGAAGTCCACACAGCTTAAAGCTGCCAAGCTTGAGAAACACTGTCCTACTGATTTATTTGTTTGTTTGTTTGTTTGTCATATTTCTTTACTGCCCAACGCGTATTATAATGAGTTGGGTGGTAAAGAAATAAAGATTCATTCATAGCTCAACATTTTAAGCATGACAGTTATGGGAACCATTGCAAATCAGTGGGAATTGATTTCTGGGGGGTTGCGGAGTGAAAACCAAGGCAGTGTGAAAGTGACCTGAGCTAGGAACTGGTTTTCAATAAAACAATGTCAGCTCGGTCTTCTCAGAGGAACACCTATTCCTGGTTTCTACTTGGTGTGGTTTTAGCAGCTCATTTGGGTACCGATGGGGGGATGCACATTTCCATTATTGCTACTATTAAATAAGCAGGTTTCTGTTAATGTATATTCTCCTTAGAAGAACAGACCACTTGGGGATGTGGTGTGCATCTTTTACTAGAAGTATTTAAGCTGAATCTGTCCATCCATCTACCAAAGAGTGCTGCAACCATCCCAGCAACAGGATGGATGTAATGGCCTTCAAAATCCCTCCAAGATCTACCTGGAGTCCTAGGTGGAAGGTAAGCTATGAGCATAGTTTAGTCAGAAGAATCAAGATTCCTATGCTTACTTGGAAGAACATCCTTTAACCAGGCATATATAAGGGAAGTACATCTAGTGGGGCCAAGGGACAGGGCCTTTTCCGTGGTGGCTCCCTCCCTTTGAACATGTGATGGTTGCCTTATTCCCAAAGAAACACAGACTCACTAGTTAGGGCTAAGGATTTCTGGTTTATTGGGAATAGAATGCATACACGAAAAAAGACGGGAATGAGCACATGGCGTGCGAGGTAGCCGGTAAATGCCCGCGGGGCGGACCTGATCCTTCCCCACCCCCTATTGTCCCAAGGTCCTGATCCGGAGTCTTGATGGGCGATCAGGGTGCGATTCCGGAGTCTCGATGGGCGATCGGGGGGATTAGCGCTGATTGCCTCTGTCCTCTTCCTGTGTCCGGAGCAGGTGTGCCCCCCCGTGGTAATGCAGAGATGTCAGGGAGATAGGGTGATGGCTTTTCAGGTCAGGACAAAGGTATGGCTCCTTTGTCCTTTATTTGTATTTGTCTTTAAGTGTTTGTGAGATTATCACTGATTCCTTCCTCCTTCCTCCCCTTCCCTGGGAAGGCATGTTCCCCGTTGTGATGTATGTATACATCGCAACGGGGGACATGACAGAACATCATTCCCCGAGATATAAGGTTGGCTCCCTCCTTGCTCCTGTTCCAAAAGGCCCTGAAGACGTGGTTCTGCCAATGAGCCTGGGGACCCCAGGCTGCTTCGGAGCCAGTCGAGTGGCTGATATGAATGTATTTGCTGCCGCCGGTGTTGGGGGGTATCTATTGTGTTTTTATGGTTTTTAATTCTGTAAGTTGCCCGGAATCACCATGTGTGTGAGTTGGGTGGCCTTATAAATCTGTCAAACAAACAAACAAACAAATAAATAAATAAATAAGATTTGGTCTCCATTCTTGTCATACAGGCTGTAGTTACTTTATATTAGTGTTCTAAGCCAACTTTGCTCAGGGACAGTGAGGAAAAGGTCTCTTAAGGGGAGAAGTAATTTAGAAGTATAGATCATAGCCAGTTCTTCCAATAACTAATGCACTTTAGAAATGCCATAGCTCAGTGGTGGAGCATTCGCTCTGCATACAGAAGGTCTTTGGTTTTTAATCCTGATCTCTGCCATATTTAGAGAATGTCTATACTGTAATGAAACAGAGGAAACATCCATTCCTCTTAAGCCTTGGGAAGCTTTAACGGACACAGCATACTTCGTATCCTGGCTCCTTCTAGATATGGCAGACAATAAAACCTAGCATTTCTTGCCCATATGACACTAGACATACTGAATATGGATGATCAGAGTTGTACAGTAATTCAATACATAGGAGACTATCAGGGTCAAGAAGGCTATTTCCAAAATTTACTGGACTAGATGGGCCCCATAATCAGTGCTCAGTCTGTATGACTTTCTAAGCCATTGTCTGTCTTTTCCATTGTTGGCTGGATAAGCCACAATGGCTAGCTTCATACAGCACATAAGTAAAAAACCCCACCAACTATTGTTGTTGTTTATTCGTTCAGTCGCTTCTGACTCTTCGTGACTTCATGGACCAGCCCACGCCAGAGCTTCCTGTTGGTCGTCAACACCCCCAGCTCCCCCAGGGACGAGTCCGTCACCTCCAGAATATCATCCATCCACCTTGCCCTTGGTCAGCCCCTCTTCCTTTTGCCCTCCACTCTCCCTAGCATCAGCATCTTCTCCAGGGTGTCCTGTCTTCTCATTATGTGGCCAAAGTATTTCAGTTTTGCCTTTAATATCGTTCCCTCAAGTGAGCAGTCTGGCTTTATTTCCTGGAGGATGGACTGGTTTGATCTTCTTGCAGTCCAAGGCACTCTCAGAATTTTCCTCCAACACCATAGTTCCAAAGCATCGATCTTCCTTCTCTCAGCCTTCCTTATGATCCAGCTCTCACAGCCATATGTTACTACGGGGAATACCATTGCTTTAACTATGCGGACCTTTGTTGTCAGTGTGATGTCTCTTCTCTTAACTATTTTATCGAGATTTGTCATTGCTCTTCTCCCAAGGATTAAGCGTCTTCTGATTTCCTGACTGCACTCAGCATCTGCAGTAATCTTCGCACCTAGAAATACAAAGTCTTTCACTGCTCCTACATTTTCTCCCTCTATTTGCCAGTTATCAATCAAGCTGGTTGCCATAATCTTGGTTTTTTTGAGGTTTAGCTGCAAGCCAGTGTTTGCACTTTCTTCTTTCACCTTCATCATAAGGCTCCTCAGTTCCTCTTCACTTTCAGCCATCAAAGTGGTATCATCTGCATATCTGAGATTGTTAATGTTTCTTCCAGTGATTTTAACTCCAGCCTTGGATTCCTCAAGCCCAGCATGTCGCATGATGTGTTCTGCGTACAAGTTGAATAGGTAGGGTGAGAGTATACAGCCCTGCCATACTCCTTTCCCAATCTTAAACCAGTCCGTTGTTCCGTGGTCTGTTCTTACTGTTGCTACTTGGTCGTTATACAGATTCTTCAGGAGGCATACAAAATGACTTGGTATCCCCATACCACTAAGAACTTGCCACAATTTGTTATGGTCCACACAGTCAAAGGCTTTAGAATAGTCAATAAAACAGAAATAGATGTTTTTCTGAAACTCCCTGGCTTTTTCCATTATCCAGCGGATATTGGGAATTTGGTCCCTAGTTCCTCTGCCTTTTCTAAACCCAGCTTGTACATGTGGTTTGGTGGACTGAAGTCTACTTCATCAGATCCATGGACTCTAATCCTGAACTACACATGCACGCACGTATCAGAAGTCTGTGAGTCTGTGTGTTTGGTTTTGCAGCAACAAACTGACATAGTTCCCTACCTGGTATACGTTTCACTTAAATGATGGCCTATTTTATATGCATCTGATTAGCTTCCAGCAGAAAATCATTTGTGGTTGTGCATCGATTCTGTAGGAAATGATAGGAGGGCCTTCATGAAGTCCATAAACCCAATCCCCTGATTCACCCCAATGTTTGCCAAATCATCTCCTTCTTTGTAACTCTGAAAAATCAGTAGCCCAGACAGCCAGTACAAAAAGGTAAAGAACTTCCCAGGAATCTTAGCAGCGCTTCATGAACTGGATTGTGCTGGTCGCACCCCATTATTGGCCCCCCTGCCTGCCCCATAGCAACAGGTTTTCCAGATACTCTGCAGCAGAATATTTTGACTTTCAACAATGAGATGGTAGAGGAGAGCAGTCCTATGAGCGTGCATGCAGCTATTCTGTAATAAGCACTTGTTGTGCCTAATGGCTCGAACAATAAAATGGAACTGAATTGAGTAATAATTACTGCACGATCTCCATTAGGAGATGAAGCTTTCTTAGCAGTTGGCCTTTTGTTGTAAACTGCCCAGAGGTCCCCCTTTGTGGGGAGATGGGCAGTGATACAATCCGGCAAATAAATAAATAAATAAATAAATAATGCTCTCTGGTCCTTCCTGCTGCAGTAAATGTATGGCATATCTGCACGAGGATCCATGGCATTCCAAATCCCTCTTGACACCCATGAAATGAATTAAAGCTGGGTAACTTTTGCCCCCCCCCCACTTATTTTATTTATTTATTTATTCAATATATGCACTGCCCATCTCACTGTACAAGTGACTCGAGGAGGCTTACAGATAAAAAGAAAATTAAAGATCAACAAAAATATACGAAGTTAAAAAGACGGAGCTTAAAAAAAACATTAAGTTAAAAAATGTAACAGTTTCCTGCCCATCCTTTAAATGAGCAGGCCCATTACTTCAGGCGAGAAGCAGATACTAACCTGGTGTTTTCTCTGCCACCGTTGCCTGCTGCCAAACTGCTTCTACATTCCTCGTATGATAGAATAAAAAAACAACAGCCAAGCAGACTCACACAAAAACAACACCTGTTTGCTAAGCCCAATTTAATACACAAGACACAATATTCTGATCATGTTTAGTCTTGAAGCTCATTTAAATCATAGCATTATCATGATTAAAGGAATAAGTAAAGACCTCTTGTTTCGTTTTGTTTTGTTTTTAAATGGGGACTATATCAAGTCAAATCGTTATTACAGTCATAGACCAGCATAAGGGGATTTCTTGACCAACCAGCACTTAATCCTACAATATTTTTTAAAATATATAAAGACATCAGTGATGTTGCAGTGATTTGCAGTCTGTTCCTAGCCAGATCTGTTGCTGGGATCATTTATGATGGTTCTCTGAGTGATTCTCCCACAATTATGGAGCTCTGGACTCTGGCCACACCATCCAGTCCTTCTGTATCTATCTTCAGCAGATAACCAGCGCCTAAGATATTTTTGGTTTCAGTCTATTTGGACATGGGGTGTTTTTTAGAATGCAAACTAAAATAGTACAGTATTTGAGGTGCTAAGCTAACTGTAGGATGGCCTGAGTTGAAATCCTCTCTGAACCATGAAGCTGGTCAGCTGGGGGAACGTAATTTGTCATCACGACCCACCTCATAGGATTGTTGAGGGAATTAAATAGGTGTGACCCAATACATATTGCTCCCCAGTTCCATAAAATAAAAAGTGGGGTCCTAATTTCAGATATTGCAGTAAAAACAGCCGAGGGTCAGGTACCATCATAATGATAAGTAAATGTAAGGGACTGACTTTACAGATGCCTGAAGACCTTAGGAGGTAATGGAAGGATCCACTCTTTGCTATTACACACCCTTGATCATGTGGTGAGATGGTCAAGAGGCATCTCTGCTGGACTGACTGCCTCTGAGATGAGACTCAATGGAAAATTAAGATTTTTTCTAACTTTGCTTTCTTTTTTTAAAAGAAATGAAAGCAAGAGAAAAAGAGACCCATTTCTGGTCTCAGCTTATTCATGCTACAAAGCTTCCATCCTCTGTTCATCTCAGTTGTGGTTTCTTTGGACAGCTCTTCAGATGAAGGAGAATCACCTTCAGCAAGAACTCTACAAATTTGGAAGCTATCTTATAACAAGTTAGTTGATGTGCCCACCTAGCCCTGTATGTTCTCATATGATTCTTCAGGGTTGGAAGCAGCATTCATTCATATTGCCCTCTGTTTCAAGTGAGGGCCACCTCCAGCCACAAGCCAAATGGGGTCTACTAAGTACCTGGTCTCTAATTGTCATACGAGGGACCTCATCTCCACAAAACCTCCCTTCTGTTCCTTCAACCTCAGCATGAAGGAAGAGGCAAGGGCCCTTTGCTGTCCTCCTCCCTTTGCCTGGAGCACGGGACTCCCTCCCTTGCTCACAAAGAGAGAGAAAAATAAATCAATTGTTTCCAGCCTCAGTCAGAATAGAGGATGCATGGCCAGAAGGCAGAAGAAGCAAAACCTCTTGACATAATCAGATTGTCAGGGTGGATTTCCTGCATGCAAAACAGGAGCTATGGTCCTCTGGCCCATCTTGAACAGAGATCTCCAACTATCATGGAACATGCCATCAAGGAGACATCAGTAGGCAACCTTGGTTAATCAGCAGTACAGGAATCAACGTAACCACAGAATCCTTGTCCAGCCACTGTACAATGTTCCACACACTCATTTAAATAAGAATTTCCTCCATCTCATGAAATAAATGAAACTCTTTCTAGGTGTCTGCTATTTTTGCAATAAATAAGTAAGGAGATCAACTTCCCTGCTTCCAAAGTTGTTGTATCCCATAAGCATTATAATGAGTTTTTAAACTGAATTTAGGGGTTAGAAGAGAAAACAAGGGACAAATATTTCTGTTTTGGTATTTTCAGGTATGACAAACCCAATATTTTGATATCACTTATAATAAGAGGCTCTCCTAAACAGATCAGAGTTTCCTTTTTGTTCCCAAGTATCTACCAAGGACCTTCCACAAAACACCTGTTTTAGTAGGAACTCTTGGCTTTGAGATATACTTCTGAAATTACTAAGAAAGTACGCCAGATTCTTGCTAGTTTTCTGATTTGCTAACTAAACTCTTGACACCAGAAATGTAGTCCATTAAGACTGGCTTTTAGATTTAGATCTGCTAAATTTAGCAGATTTTCATAAAATGTGAGACTTTGCTCCCAGCCGAGTCTTTCAAATGGCATCCAGAATCCAAGATCTTGCTTAGGTAGGTAAAAATGAGTTTAAGACCACTTGCATATTTCAGTGTTTCCAGTCCCAAACTCTTACAAAAGAGTTTTAAGCTGACCTGCATTATCTTCACATCTGCTGGTCTCAAAGGGCTGATAACATCCATAAGCCCTTCCATGCTCTCCTTTCTTGATCAAAGGGATAATGCAAAAAATGCTGTTCAATTGCCCCCTAAGCCACCACGGGTCAGAATAACAAACCTTCCTTTGGTCTCCTCTTCATGCAAAATGGAAATAAAATAAACTACTAGCCTACCCCCTACCCCCTTCTTTGGTGGAAAACTATTGGAAAAGAAAAGAAAAAAAAAGATTGCCAGCATTTCTCCACTGCATTTAAAAGTCCTGAAAGTGGAAGGTTAACATACTGGGGATGGGGAGAAGGTCAGGAGACGAGGGCCTCAAGACCTCTGTCCCCTGGGGAAATGGGCTGGCTGCAAGCTTAGCAGAGGCAAGGCAGTACTAAAAAAATACCAGCTTTGCTCCTGTTTTCATAAATTGCACTGCAGTCAGAAAAGAACACCAGCTCAGCCCTCAGAAATAGCCAGTTCAGGCAATCTCCCTGGACTGAATCTGGTTTCAATCTGTGGCAGAGACCTTGTGTGGAAGGGCTCTCAGTCTCATTAATTTTATTTGGAGATCCACGTGAATGGCTGTGGTCGTCCCTTGGTCTTGCCCTATAAATATTCTCCTTAGTATATCTGGTGATTTTACTTTCTTCAAAAGGGATTCTTTTCATTCAAATGGTATCTTTATATAATACTCAATGGTGGAGTCCTTGGTGCTCTCTGAGCCTTGTTGTTTTCTTGCATGTTGTTTCAATGGTTCACTCAATGGTTATAAAATTGTCTCTTGTGCTTTTAGGATTTTCACAAGGTTTTACTTAGTCTGTAGTTTTGAAGGTTTGGGGGGAGGGAAAGCTTGTTAAAAATCATTCTTTCTAATGTTTTTTTTTTCCCCGCTAGAGGTCAACTGAAGGGAAAAAGCCTTGTCAACAGCTCCAATATTTTCCCAAACCTGGATAATATAGAGTCCAAGCAAGGAGTTGCCCGGGGATGATGGCTTGTTACCCAGTTGGCTTTGTGCTTAAGGCAGGACTAGAACTCACGGTGTCCTGGTTTCTAGCCTGGTGCCTTTACCACTACACCAATCAGGCACTTTGATTATAGAGAGGATTACCATATCCCAGATGCAAAGATCTGGACAATCATTAAGTTGGTAACTGTCAGCCCTACAAGGTAGGCCAGACTAAGAGACCAATACCATATAGGTCAGGACTACTTCTAACAGCTACAGAAACATAATCTTGCAAGTCTGAATGTGCTTTCCCCTCCCTCACTTTATCTTTGTGTGAACTAGGGATGGTCCTGTCTGAGATGTTTTCTCAAGTTACTTTCCTGGGCCAGGCTCAGGCCCCTCTTATCTGACTGTTGCCTTAGTAGCAGCTCTTCCTCCTGTCCATCAAGGCCATTCCCTCTTCCCTACAGTAACAGAGTTACAAGATAGTTTTCTATCTCTTTGCTGCTATCTAATGGTTGCCCAGGTTTTTGTAGTGCAGATATGGAAGCCTAATTAGGAGAAATCTTAACGGCAGGGCAAAGGGAAGATATGTCATGGTCTGTGGGAATATCCTTGAGAGATAGGAGGGGGAAGAGGTGCAGCCAGGACAACAGTCAGATAAGAGCTAGTTTGGTCTAGTGGTTAAGGTGCTGGGCTAGAAACCAGGAGACTGAGAGTTCTAGTTCTGCCTTGGGCATAAAAGCCAGCTGGGTGACCTTGGGCCAGTCACTCTCTCTCAGCCTAAGAGCCAATCAGGTGTGGTACGAGAGTTCTAGTCCCGCCTGAGGCATGAAAGCTGGTTGGGTGACCTTGGGCCAGTCGCTCTCTCTCAAGCCAACCCACCTCACAGGGTTGCTGTTGTGGGGAAAATAGGAGGAGGAAGGAGCATTAGGTATGTTCGCTGCCTTGAGTTATTTATAAAAATAATAAAGGCGGGATAGAAAATAAATAAATAAATAAATAAATAAATAAATAAATAAATAATGAATGAATGAATGAATGAATGAATGAATCCCACAGAAGGAAAAGGGACATGGGAAGCATCTCAGAAGGGACCCTTCCTAGTTCCCTGGAAAGTAATGGCAAGGGCAGAGAGAAGTGATTTCAGATTTGTATGATTCTGTTACCGACAGGAAGCTCTGGCATGGGCTGGTCCATGAAGTCACGAAGAGTCAGAAGCGACTAAACAAATAAACAACAATAAATAATTCTGTTACTGTAATCTTACAAAAAAGGTAACATTAGTACTCATGGTTTTGGTGTCATGTCTGGACTACCTCAAAGGACTAACAGGGAGCGAAAAGAAAGGGGGGGAAGGGGAAAGGAGGGGAGAGGGGATGAGGAAAGGGAAAAGAGAAGGCAGGCAAAATGGGAAGCTTATAGGAATTAGATGTAATGAAGGATTTATTACTTGGGGAATGCATAGGGAATTGGCACATCCCTAGAAAGCTGGAGGATAAATACTGAGCCTGGAGCTTAAAAAAAAAAGAAGAAGGTCAATAACCTAGAAAATTATAGCTCAGTTAGCTCAGCCTCTGTACCTTGGAATATATTTTGTGGAACTGAAAATAGAATTAGGGTGCAATCCATATCCAACTGGAGTCAATGGCAAGGCTCCTATTGATTTTGATGGAGCTGGGCTGCAACCTTAATGTATCAGCACTTAGCACTTAAAGAAAATGGAGAAATTACCAGCAGCCAGCATGGCTTTATTAAGCACTAATGATTCATGCCAGACTAAACTACTTTTCACCTTAAAGCTACTTTAAAATAGGGGAGGGGAGTGGGTGGGGACACGCAGCTAGTCTTTTGACTTTGCCCAAGACATTACAGGTGGATTAGATGGATAAGAAGCAACTACCAGAAATGACATGTGAGACACGGATTTATAAAATCAAAGTGTAACAATAAAGCAATCTATTCTAAATGAGAGTAGAATCCTACAGGGAGAAGGGCTGATTCTGATGCTGTTCAGTACTCCATAAATGACTTCTGGAAAGAGTGCCTCGGAAAGAATTCCCAGCTGGGAAAGAACACAAATATTTTGGAGGACAGACAAAAAGGAAATCTAAATAATTCCAGTCAATGGATGTTTTGTGGGCAGCTAGCATGATGAAATGGAGCAAGGGAAATGTAAAATTGTACACATTCATCGAAACAGTGATGTTACAAATGTAAGATTTCCTATTGCTCAGGGGATCAAGCTACTGAAAAGCTTTACAGTTCTATGTATTTTATTGTGCATCAATTATTGAAGGAAGACAACCATCATATACTAATAAGATTGATGAGGCGTTATTGATTGATAAAGTGCAGCACTTCTGGTACTGCGCAGATCCCATAATGCTAATCCCCGAGTCAATTAGTTCATTACAAAGCTGGACAGTGATGCAGAAATGGCAATACTGTACATAAAAGGAGCTACATCTGGGAGGGGTAGTGTGAGTGGGATCTGAGGACTGAGATAATATTCTGATGGAGACAATCCTCTTTGCTATAACAATGTGGATGCCCAACAAGTACTGATTGTTTGATTCATTGTGTGCCATCTATTGAGTGTTGACTCTTAGCAGCCACATAGATAGACCTTCTCCAAAAGGATCTGTCCTCAACCTGGTCCTTCAAGTCTACCAACAGTGCACCCATCGCTGATGTAATTGAGTCCAGGACTGATCACTTGAAAAGGACATCATGTTTGGTGAAGTCGAGGGCCAGTGGAAAAGAGGAAGACCTTCCATGCGATGGATTGATACAGTCACCGCAACAATGGATGCAAACATTGGGACAGTCAAGGCATATGGCGCAAGACCAAACAGCATTTCATTCTGTTAAACATAGGGTCGCCATGAGTCGTAAACGACTCAACGGCAACTAACAACAACAACAACCTTGCTGCTGGTCATCCTCTTCTTTTCTCTCCTTCTACCTTTCCCAGCATTATAGACTTCCCAAGAGAGCTAGATCTTTGCACCATGTGTACAAAGTAGGATAATTTGAGCCTAGTCATTTGGGCCTCAGGTGAGAACTCTGGGCTGATTTGTTCAAAGATCCATTTTTATGGATCAACGGAACAAGACAAGTATACTTGAAGATAGAGCAGGCTTTAAACAGGGCCAGCCCAGGAGATCTAGCATACCCCTAATACTGTAAGACACTGTTCTGAGGACTTTCAAAGCTACCCTTATTGGGTGAGCACAGAGTCAGGCACTCTAAATCTCTTAGCTGCAATGGGATGTCTTCTCCAGATGGTGGGGTACCTGTGGAGGCTTACTCCTAATTTGCTGCTATCCTGCTATATCACTCAAAGGGGCTACTTCAGTCTGCCTAATGGTAGCACTGGCCTATTTATAAAAATTATTAATGGTGAAGAAAAAAGTGAAGCACTTTTCTTTTTCTCCCTCTACTCCCCCCTCCCATAACATTAAGACTCCAAGTTGGGGGGGCAGGGGGATAAATAGCAGATTCAGAACAGACTAATGCAAATTCTTCTTCCCACAACACCCAATTTATGGAATTTACTGCCATAAGATGTGATTATCACCACTGGCTCAGTCCCAACAAATTCATAGATGATTGCTCTGCCAGTAGCCATCAACCATGATGAAATAATTTAATCTAAATGGAACCACATTTAGGGATGATGTTCTGAATTCAAAGTGTTATGGACAAGGGCAGGAAAAGCATGTTGCCTACATGCCTGCTTCTAAACTTCCTAAAGAGGATGCTTCCTTTGGAAAACAAAACCCTCAATCAGATGGGTTCGTGGTATTGATCTCTTCTGATTTCCCACAAATAGACAAACTTTTCAGATTATTTTCCAGGGAATAAGTGTAAATATGTACTAGGGCTCAGGGAAAAACATCAGGAAATGGCAGCTCACTTTCTGGAATCTATGGTTAAGTTAACCATGTCATTTTGGCACAGCCAGTGTTGAAATAAGATTCAGCCATCAGTGATGTTGGATTCTGGATGTGGCATGGATGGTGAGGGTACCTTTGTCTCAGACAACAGCCATTTCATGGTTTAGATGGATTCACAAGACCCTCAAATCTAGCATAATAGCTACACATAGAAAACTAGTCGGTGGTCGGAAGCCACTGAGGCTAAACATCAATGCCTTTGGTTTCATATGTGGCCACTCCATACAGTGAATTAGTGGTCTTGTGCTCAGTCTTGGGCACCACATCTGAAAATGCATCTAGACAAATTGGAGCACATCCATATCAGGAGAGCTAAGACAGAGCAGGAACTGGAAATCAAGAATTAAGAGCTATGGTTGAAAATACTGGAATATTTTGGCTGGATACTGAATACTGACTTGGAGAAGAGAAGAGGGGGTTCACTGCAGACTAAATATTTCAAATAGGAGGGCAGAAGCATGGAACAGGCTTGGCTTTGTTGCTCCCAAGGAAGGTGACAGGACTAGAACCATAGGATTGGAAACTTTAGGAAACAGATATTGATCAGACCTTGGGAAAGACACCCTAAAGATAGTTAGCTCTTCTTTCCTGCATGAAAAATGATCTGAATATTGGCAGGATTGGATCTGTTCCAGATGTGAGCTGGGTTGGGGCAACTAAAACCAAACTCCAGAGCAAAATATTATATTTTATAATCATATATAATTATTACATTATAATAATATAATATTTTAAATATTTATCTAAATGCAACCCACTGATACTTTTTTGTGGGGGAGTGAGCCTTTACAAAGTCTAGCTGCAGCTTTTCATTGACAAACTGATCCAGCAACATTTTGAAACATCAGCCTGGGCTCATACACTTTGAATGAATGTTTCTTGGTCCTTGAGATCCATTAGCAACTTTCCCACACTGAGGCTATGCTAAAAGCAAAATGGTTCCTCATCATCCAGTACTGATGAGAAAAGTCACACAACAGGAAAAGCTTTCTGGGAGGTGCCTGCACAGATCTCATCCAGCAGATGCAAACACACGTAATTCCTTCCTCCTTTGAATGGAACAGATTAAATGTGAACAAGACATGCTCCAGAGGCATCACCACCCAATGAGGTTTCCTTTGGGTGAAGGAGAGACATTAGCTGGACCTTGGAAATATCATACAGGATTGGCTTCCTTGCACACGTAAGCAGTGCATCGGGGGAAGGCGAGAGGAACTCTGCAAAGATAGAACAGGGCAGAGATGGAAAGCAAGTATCTAATTAAAGGGTCACTCAGGGGGATACATCTAGCAAGGCTTATCAATATGAATTCTCTTATGAAGATTTTCAGATGCTCTGGAGGTGTTCTCCAATTCCCATTCATATTTAAATCTGTACTTAATCCAATGTTATCCATGTTGAGAACATTGGCTTCATTCAGTAAGATTTCACCCAAGATGTTGGCAAAAAACCTGCAACTGTTAAGTATACCCAGAACAGCCCCCTCCCTCCCACCAGATACAGATATTCCTTCTTTGGCCTAGGTCATGATTTACCCTATATCCATGAGTGCGGAAACACGCATCCTGCCCTGTTCACTCCCAGCTAAGACTTGCCTGCATCCATCCTGGCTTTTCTGCAACCGCATGACTCTGCCTGCACACACCCCCTGCATCCATTTGCAATCCTGTAACATTTATGGGTGTCAGAAAGGTCATTGATGGAATTATCTTGGATGGTCATTGCCTATTACTGAAATCTATTAGACGATGGTCCTGGAGATAATACATACGGGCACAAATTTAGGAAGGAGATTGTGATTACAGTGCTATTCAAATGGAGCCCTCAACAAATACATTTTCTATATTATATTTGTAGAGAAGGGTTCTCTCCTGTCTGTACTTTCTTCAAGGGACTGCATTCATATAACTCACTTCATCTTAAATATGGGTGTAAGTAGAATATATCCATTGTATTTGCATAGCAAGTTATGCCTCCTCAACTAGATCACGTTATTGCATGATAGCCTGGTTCATGCACCATGCAAAAAAAAAAAAAAGCTAGATTCAAACAACATCCAATCCATTTATTTCAACCTACTTCACAGGGATGTTGTTATGGGGAAAAAATGGAGGTGGAACTGATAATATGATGCCTAACAAATCTAGGAAATGAATAAATATCTCACTCAAAAGCAGGAAGAAAATCCCAGCTCTTGAAAGCATTTGTCTGTACGCCTAAGCTCCCACTGGTGAAATGTTGTTAATCCCACTGCCTGTTAGTTATCATCCCAGTTATTCTTAACCAGCATCTGCCCCCAAATAAATAATATATGCTAGCAACCCCAGCAATGCTAGTCAGATCGAAATGATTTGAAACAGAAGCCAAAGCAATTCTTACGAATTGGCAAAATGGGTGGATATAAGCTGGACATTTCAGACACTGTTAGGTTAAAAAAAATGCATTGACTCTTATATGCTAGAGATGGAACTGTTCATAGGATAGGCTGTCTGGACAAAAGCAACGTAATGATAATGGGGGGTGGAATGATAGATTGCTGCAGGAATATCCATTTCATAAGAGGTTTATCAAGACGTATGCTGTCAAGCCTCTACATTCTGGATTTAAGCGTTTTAGATTGTGCTGTTTTTTATGAAAGCCTTCTAGTAGACCCCCAACATTTTGAATCAGAATTCCTGGAATTGCCAGCCAGCATGGGCAATGCCCACCATGGCTGGAGTTTACAGATGTTGTAGCTGGAGGACACCCAGTCTGGGGACTCCATGCCAGCCTTTCTCAACTTTTTGACTCTGAAGGAACCCTTGAAGTATTATTCAGGCCTGGGGGAACCCCTGCACATTCAGGCTCAAATAGAGGCCAGAAGTTACTAAATTATGATATTTGTTTCATGGGTAGGCCAATATATATTCATGAACCATGCTCTTAAACTAAAAATAAAGAATGAAACTTACCTCTTCCATGTGAAGTTGCCTGAATTTGGAATAATTTTTTAAATAAATTGTGATCTCCCAGGGAACCCCTAGTGACCTTTCGTGGAACCCTAGGGTGCCACGGAACCCTGGTTGAGAGACCCTGCTCTATGCTAAGTTGTGAGCAATCACAAGGAAGAGAAACCGGCAACCTCAGATGCCCTTCCAATTACACCGGAGGCTCATCAAACCCACCGGTTGCTCTTGGACTCCAAGTCAGGCCTCTGAAGAAACTGGTTCCTCGCTTCTGTCCTTTCCAAGCCCCCACCATTTCTTCATCATTATTTCAGAAGCCAGAGCACTGACTCATAGCTTTGCGGCTCATGCCGGGGTGGAGGAAACGGCCAGATTTGGCACACTTGACTGCCCAAGCAGAGGAATGCCTCTCCAGAGGCCTGGCCGGTTGCTCCTCTGAACTTAGCTGCCTTGAAAGCTTCTCCAGGAAGTAGGACGCCTCTCAGAAGCCCAGCCAGGCAGGTAGGAGGGAGGGTGGACACAGAGGCTGGCAAGCAACCCCCCACTGAATGGCAACCCAGGGAGGGAAAGACCTCGCAAAACCTCAGCACAAAGCCTGCACGCACCACGCTAAGTGGGAAGCCATGTTCAGCCAGCAGGAGCTGCTCTCCCTGTGGAGGCTTAGTGGCTGCCTAACCTCCCTTATTCATCATTCATTCAAAGTGCTGGAGACAGGCAACAAACAAACAAACCCCAGGGGCTGAACCTTCTAATCTGGGGATCCGTGAAGAGCTGGCCCAGAGTCACACAAAACAACACACACGCCACGCACACAGGTCAGAAGAGGGAAGGACAGATTCTGGCCACCTTTTTCTCCCTGGCCCCAGGGCAATTGGCACAGCTGATCTCAGGTTGGGCCCAAGGAAGGATGAGGAATTAAAAATCATGTTCAGACCAAAGGACACTGACACCAGACAAAGGAAGATGCCTATCATTGCACCAACTCAGGGAACCCATTAATCAGGCTGGTATCAGCTCCATTTTTTTTTAATCCGTTCAATCGTGTCCAATTCTCAGAGGCTGCCTGGAGAAGTCCCTGCAGTTTTCTTGGCAAGGTTTTTCAGAAGTGGTCTGCCATTGCCTACTTCCTAGGGCTGAGAGAAAGTGACTGGCCCAAAGTCACCCAGCTGGCTTTGTGCCTAAGGTAGGACTAGAACTCTCGGTCTCCCAGTTTCTAGCCTGGTGCCTTCACCATTACACCCAACTGGCTCTCCAGCTTCATTTACTCTCTACCTAATTATCCTGTGGAATTCCCTGCCACAAGATGCAGCCACAAATCTGGATAATTTTAAAGGGGGATTAGACAGATTCATGGAGGATAAGGCCATTAATGGCTACTAGTCTTGACAGCTATATATCATCTCTGCTTGCTGGGGAGCATGAGTGGGAAGGTGCTTTGCCCTCCTGTCCTGTTTGTGAGCCTCCCACGAGCTCACTGAGGATTTAAGACTTTGTTCTGACCCAGGAGAGCTTCTTCTGTTCCCAGCCTTGCTACTTGGCAGCCCGACTTGTCTACTCAGAAGTGTAATGGTGTTTACTCCTGCATAAATGCCAGAAGCTGCAGTCCTATCTTCACCTACTTATAGGAAACAAGGCTTAGTGAATGTAATACTATGCCCATCCAGGAATATCATGCCCATATAAGAAAATGAATTAGGAAGCACAGAAGTTAGACAGGGAAACTGGGGGGGAAAAAACATCCTGAGAGAAGACAATGAGAGACCAAATACAGAAGACCTAGCCAAATACACTAAGATTGAAATACCCAGAATCATGGACCTCATCGACCTCTACCTCACCACCAACTTTCAGTTTGATTGACAAACATACCAGCAAATCAGGGGAACACCCATGGGATCACCACTCTCAGGACTCAGAACAGAGACCATAATGCTGTGTCCAGAAACTATAGCACTCCACACATACAACAAGAAGTATGGATCCGGTAAGTAGACGACACCTTTGTCATAATAAAAAAGGAACAACTACAGGAGACACATGAAACAATCAACAACATCTTCCATGGAATAGAATTCCCAAGGGAAGAAGAAAACAACAACACACTCCCCTTCCTGGATACCCTCATCAGCAGAGGAAACGATGGCAAATTAGAAATGCAGGTCTATCAAAAACAAGCCACGCTAACCAAGGGCTCCATTACCAAAGCAACAACCCAACTTCCCACAAGGGGAGCTGCGTAAGAACATTATTCAGATGAGCACAAATGCACTGCAGCAACCCAGAACATCTGTAGCATCTTCCTACAAAATGGATGTTCAACTTTATTGGAAAGTGCCTGACCGCTCAGCCCACTCCAGCAGGACCAACCCAAGCCATGAAAAGGAGAACACTGCCATACATCAGAAACATCTCAGAAACCAGCAACAGACAGTTACAACCACACGGCATCACCGTAGCACTCAAAGCCACCAAAGCCCTCCAGAGCATCTTAAGCAAACCAAAAGATTCAGTGGCCCAAGAAGGAAAAAACAGGAGTGTCCTACAACATAAAGTGTAAGGACTGAAACAGCCACTATGCAGGACAGACAGGTAGAAGACTAGCAGAGCACATCCACAAACACCAACTAGCAGTCAGAAGACATGATGAGAACTCCCACATCTCACAGCACATGGTCAGACTCAACCATACTTTCAACTGGGAAGCTGGGAGCATCCTAGACCAAGTAAAGCTAGGGAATTCCTGGAAGCCTGGCACTCAGACAAAGCAGCCATCAACAGGCACATAGAGGTAAACAACATTTACATACCATTCAGAAGAGAAAATAAAAAAGCTAAAAAGGAATCAAAAAGACCAGAACACCTCCTTGCCAGCAATTGACATCCAGATAAGCAAAGATTAACACCAGGATTAACACTAGATGAACAATCAGGCAGAAAACAACAGCCTAATCAAGGAACTACCAAGGAGAGAACCACACCCCCACCAACGCTGTCAGGGCAAGCTACTGTAGATAAACAGGGAGCAAGCCCCACTCTCACTAGCACTGATGATGTTGCCTAGTTGGGCAAGGAAATGTCTGCAAGCAAACAACCAGGCTCAGAGAGGCAACAGGACAGAGACACATCATGTGCTGAGAAGCTCTTCCAATGCTCTAGCTGAACCAGCATGAGGGAAAAGACTGAACACAATACCAAGGATCCCAAGCAAAGAATAGAAAAGTCCTTTGCCTGATGCCCAAAAGAGATCGAGCTCAAAGTCATGGGAGAGTGTTGAGGCCACACTGAGGGTCAGCCTTGTTGGGGATCTGCTCAGGGCTACAGGTCGCCCTGTCCCATTGCTTGTTCTCTTTCTTATCATGGCTGGCTGGGGAATTCTGGGAGTTGAAGTCCACACAGCTTGAAGTTGCCAAGGCTGAGAAACACTGCTCTAAGCTCTTGCAGGGGGGGAAAAAAACATGCCAAAGATCTCTGTGTACTTTACCCAGTTTGTCCATCTGAGCTGTGCAGATGTTTCCAGCACTAGTCAAATAAAATGGCAGTCACATTGACGTAGACGCATGCTAGGAGAAGGAACTCTTACGCAAAACCTTCAATCGGTGCAGTTGTGGTGTACGTGCAGCATAAATCCGGGACCTATCCGTAACATCACGGTCAGTCACGTTACATATCGGAAGACCAACCAACAGAGAATAGTAAGCATGCAGGGTACTACCACCAGAGGCTTTTTAGGCAGGTAGGAGCCTGCTGGAGGCATGGCTGTGCGACCAGTGCTTGCCATAGTGAATGTGTAACATTGTGAATTAGTACAAGAAACTGATCTTTTTCCTATCTGCAAGAGTGCCACCTATACCATTTGGTAAATTGATTCCTTGCTGAGAGCTGTGAAGAGACAAAATTCGTCTTCCATTTTCCAAAAAAAAAAAAAATCTTCTCCTTTGTAATTCTTTTACCACGAAAGCATTGCAAGTGAAAACTAGACCATGCCTGTATCGTCCCACCAAGAGTTATTAAGAAGGCGGGTTTAGCCACTGGATAATTTCTTATTTGCTGGCTGGTCCCAGGACATCCAAGATAGAGCATTATGGTTGATTGGACAAAGCAACTCTCTTCCCAAAGAGGTTGCCTTTCAATTATCCGCTAATTTTTTGAAAAAGGGAGGCTACTCCTCAAGAGAAAAAGAAGAAGCGAAGGGGGCCTGCCTAACAACATCCAAGCAGGTAACAAAGGAGTAGTTCAGCCAGGCTGAATTTACTGCTTTTATTTGGAATTCTGTGTTTGGGATTGTTGCCATCGCTTGTTATTTTTCTCAAATTTCCCCTTTCCCAATAAACTCCTTTGTATGATTACTATTATTATTATTACTATTATTAGATTAATAAGGGAATTTTTCGGTAAATACCTTCCTTTTGCACAGCTACTCTCCTGTATTTTAGGACTGCACAACATTTAAATTCTGCACTTCAGGGCTTTGAGTAGGAAGATCCAAACCTTATTCCTTGCTATTTTCCCAAGGCTGGGCTGAAGGGAACTGCCAAGGTTGAGAAACACTGGGCTAGAGTATGTCAGGAGGGTCAGTCTGATTGGCAGCACCCAATCATTATTATCAATTATTGCAGAACTCCTTGGAGGTTTTAAATTGTACCCCTCCCACTTTGTAACATTTAGAAATACCCACGTCAGGGCAAGAGAGAAACAGCAAGAGTACGTGGCATCTCCCTGATAAACATATTGTGGGCTGATAGTGTACATAAAGTGCAAAATGGCTTTTTGATTGACATCCAGTCAGAACAAGTGAGTCTCTAACCAGCAGAAATGCAGAAATGCACGCTCCTTCTCCAGGCTCGATCACACATATGTACAGCTTTCCTACCCACTCCCAAAGCTAGCATCAGTATCTGACTTATAGTGAGTCAAATCAGTGATCCAGACTGCCCATCGCTCCTCTACCTTTTTGCCAGAAACAGAGAAAGGGATGAGATGTGCAGGGGCAGAGCTCCATTTCCAGAGCCCAACCCCTTCTTTGACCGGACTGGCAACTGGAGGGTAGAAGCTGTCCGGTGTCCAGAACTGGTCCAGAACCATCTTAGTCTTGTCTTTTCACCGGCCAATGAAGACTTGTACAGTGCACTACTTTACATATTTATCCAGAAATTCAGCAATCTAAAAGTAACTCTAGTTTTAATCCATCATTATCTGATTCAAATGATGACTAGCAAGAACACACAGGAGAATGTTTGCCTATCTCAGATCCTCACCAAGAGTCTCCTTATTCTCATAGGCTATGAGAAGGCCCTGAAGACGTGGTTTTGTCCACGGGCCTGGGGACCCCAGATCACTTCGGAGCCAATCGAGTGGCTGATTTGAATGTGTCTGCTGTCACCATGGGGTGTATATTGTGTTTTTATGGTTTTTAACTCTGTAAGCTGCCCAGAGTCACAGTGTGTGAGTTGGGCGGCCTTGTCAATTTGTTAAATAAATAAGCTATCATCATGCTGTACATGCACATAGAACTAATCCTCCGTCAAGCATAGACATACTGTACACATCCCAAACCCAACAATGTTTATCCTCTATGCCAGTGTTTCTCAACCTTGGCAACTTGAAGATGCTGGCTGGAGAATTCTGGGAATTGAAGTCCCCACACCGTCAAGCTGCCAAGATTGGGAAACACTGCTCCATACATTAGATTTTCCTCCGACCTCACAGTCTTCAATCTCCGAACCGTCTGTCTACGCCTGTAACATTCTGGCATCAGTTGAACTGGACTGTAGTCTAAAAAAGCTTATCCCATAACAACTAAGTTAATACTGAGATCCTCTCTTGATCTCTGTAGCACTTGGAATTTTGCAAACACAGAGTGATAAATTCATAGATGGCTAGAGCACTTACATGTGTGGAGCAGGGCCTGTTCCATGGTGGCCCTCCAGCTCTGACATTCTGTTCTAGGAAACAATTTAAACTGTCTTTATTTTTGGTGAGCTGTTAAATTATATTGGTTTTATATGGTTTTTGCTTATTCTGAATATTAGTACTATGTGGAGGGTAGGCAGGATTGGTAGACTGATTGTTTGATTGATTATGTGCCATCAAGTAATTTCAGGCTCCTTGTGACCACATAGATTGGTGTTTCTCAACCGTAGTAACTTTACATGTCTGAACTTCAACTCCCAGAATTCCCCAGCCAGCATGGCTGGCTGGGGAATTCTGGGAGTTGAAGTCCAGACATCTTGAAGTGGCCAAGGTTGAGAAACACTGACAAATAGTTTCCCATGACACAGTTTCCTATCTATGTGGTTTTCTTGGTAAAAATACAGGAGTGGTTTACCAACACCTTCTCCCAAATATGAATTGATGCCTTTGCCATTGTCACTAAAGTGATCGTCCGCCTCTGGCATCTTCCTATAGCGCTACTGCCCAGTATAGCCACCTGCTTGCTTCAGCTGGGCAGCTGGGGTGACCTTCACACCTTGAGTGACCTGCTGGGAATACAAACTCTGGGCATACACTCCCGATGTTCTTCGCTCAACCCTCCCAGGAACAGGACCCACCACCACAACTTTTAAAATAATTAAGATAATAAATTCCACTCTGTTTTTCAAAAGGCGGTTTCTTTCAAGCAGCTATCTTTTACTATGATGTCATTTAAACTGGTTAAAGTACATAAACTAAATCACTTTCAGTAAAATCTCTCTTGAGTCAGGCATGGCTCTTGCTAACTATATAGACATGGACATGCATTCTTGGCAACATACGAAAGCAGCTTGCCATTGTTGTCTTGTGGGATGCTTTTTCAGTTTCCAGATCTACTCCCTTGGATCTTCTGGTGGTTGCTCATGCAAACATGAACCAGATCTGACACTGCTTAGCTTCTTCAAGATCACTAAAGTTGGCTAGATACCATCACCTACAGCAAAGTCTTCAGCAAAGGAACATTACCTTGTCGTGGTGCTGGAGCTTGAGCACCTCAATGATGCCATGAGCTAAACCATGAAGGGACACCCAAGACGGGAAGGTCATGACAGAGAGGTCAGACTAAATGTGATCCCTGGGGAAGGTAATGGCAACCCACCCCAGTATTCTTGCCGTGAAAACTAAATGGATCAGTACAACCAGAGATATGTCGGTATACCATCGGAAGATGAGACGCCCAGGTCAGAAGATGGTCAAAATGCTACTGGGGAGGAACAGAAGATGAGTTCAACTAGCCCCAGACGTGATGACACAGCTAGCTCAAAGCCGAAAGGACGGCTAGCGGCCGACGGTGCTGGTGGTGAACGGCGAATCCGATGTTCTAAGGATCAACACACCATTGGAACCTGGAATGTAAGATCTATGAGCCAGGGCAAATTGGGTGTGGTTATTGGTGAGATGTCAAGATTAAAGATAGACATTCTGGGCGTCAGTGAACTGAAATGGATTGGAATGGGCCACTTCACATCAAATGACCACCAAATCTATTACTGTGGACAAGAGGACCACAGAAGAAATGGAGTAGCCTTCATAATTAATAGTAAAGTGGCTAAAGCAGTGCTTGGATACAATCCAAAAAACGATAGAATGATCTCAATTCGAATTCAGGGCAAGCCATCTAACATCACAGTGATCCAAATATACGCCCCAACCACAGATGCTGAAGAAGCTGAAGTAGAGCAGTTCTATGAGGATCTGCAGCACCTACTGGACAACATGCCTAAAAGAGATGTTATTTTCATCACGGGAGACTGGAATGCTAAGGTGGGCAGTCAAATGACACCTGGAATTACAGGTAAGCATGGCCTGGGAGAACAAAACGAAGCAGGACATAGGCTGATAGAATTTTGCCAAGACAACTCACTCTGCATAACAAACACTCTCTTCCAACAACCTAAGAGACGGCTTTATACATGGACTTCACCAGATGGACAACACTGAAATCAGATTGACTACATCCTTTGCAGCCAAAGGTGGCGGACTTCTATACAGCCGGTAAAAACAAGGCCTGGAGCTGACTGTAGTTCAGATCACGAACTTCTTCTTGCACAATTTAGGATCAGACTAAAGAGATTAGGGAAGACCCACAGATCAGCTAGATATGAGCTCACTAATATTCCTAAGGAATATGCAGTGGAGGTGAAGAATAGATTTAAGGGACTGGACTTAGTAGATAGGGTCCCAGAAGAACTCTGGACAGAAGTCCGCAACATTGTTCAAGAGGCGGCAACAAAATATATCCCAAAGAAAGAGAAAACCAAGAAGGCAAAATGGCTGTCTGCTGAGACACTAGAAGTAGCCCAAGAAAGAAGGCAAAAGGCAACAGTGATAGGGGGAGATATGCCCAATTAAATGCAAAATTCCAGAGGCTAGCCAGAAGAGATAAGGAATTATTTTTAGACAAGCAATGCGCGGAAGTGGAAGAAGACAATAGAATAGGAAGGACAAGAGACCTCTTCCAGAAAATTAGAAACATTGGAGGTAAATTCCAGGCCAAAATGGGTATGATTAAAAACAAAGATGGCAAGGACCTAACAGAAGAAGAAGAGATCAAGAAAAGGTGGCAAGAATATACGGAAGACCTGTATAGGAAGGATAACAATATCGGGGATAGCTTTGACGGTGTGGTCAGTGAGCTAGAGCCAGACTTCCTGAAGAGTGAGGTTGAATGGGCCTTAAGAAGCATTGCTAATAACAAGGCAGTAGGAGACGACGGCATCCCAGGTGAACTCTTCAAAATCTTGCAAGATGATGCTGTCAAGGTAATGCATGCTAGGTAAAGGTAAAGGTTTCCCTTGACGTAAAGTCCAGTCGTGTCCGACTCTAGGGGGCGGTGCTCATCTCCGTTTCAAAGCCTTGGAGCCAGCGTTGTCCATAGGACACTTCCGGGTCATGTGGCCAGCACGACTCACGGAACGCCGTTACCTTCCCGCCGAAGCGGTACCAATTAATCTACTCACATTTGCATGTTTTCGAACTGCTTGGTGTGCAGAAGCTGGGACGAGCAACGGGAGCTCACCCCGCCGCGCGGTTTCGAACCGCCGACCTTCCGATCGACAGCTCAGCGGTTTAACCCGCAGCATATGCCAGCAAATTTGGAAAACACAAGAATGGCCATCAGACTGGAAAAAATCAACTTATATCCCCATACCAAAAAAGGGAAAAACTGAAGAATGTTCAAACTATCGAACAGTGGCACTCATTTCACATGCCAGTAAGGTAATGCTCAAGATCCTGCAAGGTAGACTTCAGCAATTCATGGAGCGAGAATTGCCAGATGTACAAGCTGGGTTTAGAAAAGGCAGAGGAACTAGGGACCAAATTCCCAATATCCGCTGGACAATGGAAAAAGCCAGGGAGTTTCAGAAAAACATATATTTCTGTTTTATTGACTATTCTAAAGCCTTTGACTGTGTGGACCATAACAAATTGTGGCAAGTTCTTAGTGGTATGGGGATACCAAGTCATCTTGTCTGCCTCCTGAAGAATCTGTAAAACGACCAAGTAGCAACAGTAAGAACAGACCACAGAACAACGGACTGGTTTAAGATTGGGAAAGGAGTACGGCAGGGCTGTATACTCTCACCCTACCTATTCAACTTGTACGCAGAACACATCATGCAACATGCTGGGCTTGAGGAATCCAAGGCTGGAGTTAAAATCTCTGGAAGAAACATTAACAATCTCAGATATGCAGATGATACCACTTTGATGGCTGAAAGTGAAGAGGAACTGAGGAGCCTTATGATGAAGGTGAAAGAAGAAAGTGCAAAAGCTGGTTTGCAGCTAAACCTCAAAAAAACCAAGATTATGGCAACCAGCTTGATTGATAACTGGCAAATAGAGGGAGAAAATGTAGAAGCAGTGAAAGACTTTGTATTCCTAGGTGCAAAGATTACTGCAGATGCTGACTGCAGTCAGGAAATCAGAAGACGCTTAATCCTTGGAAGAAGAGCAATGACAAATCTCGATAAAATAGTTAAGAGCAGAGACATCACACTGACAACAAAGGCCCGCATAGTTAAAGCAATGGTGTTCCCTATAGTAACATATGGCTGCGAGAGCTGGACCATAAGGAAGGCTGAGCGAAGGAAGATCGATGCTTTTGAACTGTGGTGTTGGAGGAAAATTCTGAGAGTGCCTTGGACTGCAAGAAGATCCAACCAGTCCATCCTCCAGGAAATAAAGCCAGACTGCTCACTTGAGGGAATGATATTAAAGGCAAAACTGAAATACTTTGGCCACATAATGAGAAGACAGGACACCCTGGAGAAGATGCTGATGCTAGGGAGAGTGGAAGGCAAAAGGAAGAGGGGCCAACCAAGGGCAAGGTGGATGGATAATATTCTGGAGGTGACGGACTCGTCCCTGGGGGAGCTGGGGGTGTTGACGACCGACAGGAAGCTCTGGCGTGGGCTGGTCCATGAAGTCACGAAGAGTCGGAAGCGACTGAACGAATAAACAACAACAACAACAACACAGCAAAGTAGATTGCTTAATTTTCTCTTTTTACTACTCTACTAATGTGCAACTGTTTCTTAAGTAGCTACAGAGGGGTGTTACTCGTGGCAACTCCACTAACAGAAAGTGAAATATGAAACTCTAATCTTCCTCTAATGAAGTGCGAATCTGGACCAATGGGAATTTTATCCAAAGCAAATATCCCAAAGGTTGAATCACCTTCTCTCCAGGGAAACCGGTGAAATGTTGGAGGCTGCTCGATTTAAGAAAAATGAACTTGGAAGTGGGGATATGACAGAGAGTTATGAAATGATATATGGTAAGGAAAAAGGGAAGAGGAATATTTCTCACTGTCATGAGGTCACCCAAAAAGATGGTTTAAGCCATCAATTCAAGAGGGACAAAAATGGGAATTCTACATGCAATATGTAATTCATGTTTGGAATTTAGTAGCAGACGCTGGCCTCTGGCTTAAGTGACTTGAGCAGGGGACCAGAAAGATTGATGGAAAATTGGTCTTTCAGTCAGTGGTTGCTGGCTAGGATGGCTATAAGGAAGCTTCATGGTTGTCAGCTAATGCTACTAAGTTCCCAACTACAAGAGATACAAGGGCAATTTCTTTTATGTCCTACTTGTGGACTTCCCAGGCACAGCTGATAGGATTTTGGGAAAGCATTCCACCATGACTCTGCTTATTTTCTTAAAAACCTAATAGTTGTAGGGAAGGACCAGGAACTGGTCCTGTGTAGTCCATCAGAATGAATGGGGCCCTGATGTGCACACCTGCAAGGCCCATTTTCTTCCGTGGAACTTTCACTGAATGGAGGCCGGGGTGATTATTGCAGCAGATATCTACAATCAGAGTCAGTCACACATACATCCGGCAACACTTAGCATAAACTTTTGAACTAGAACATCCTGAATTCTGATCTTACAGTATTTTCTGAGTCTCAACACATGAAGCTTCTCCATCTTTGGTATGAGTTGTGGTTATCTTCGAGGGAGTTCAGAGCAATTGCCCAGGATTTTGAACCTAGAGGGGTCTTTTGTCCCAACTACAGCTAAAACCAGAACAAGTTGAACATCCCCTTGCAGGAAACCATGACTGAGTCGTATTGAGTTTGACAAGGTAACTTCAGTTTCTTTCCTCGTGCCAACTTGATCTGGAAGATGGAAGCATAATTGTCTCTACATTCTAGTTGTTCCCTGTTTGTGCTTACAAAGTAGGTCAAAGGGTCTGCAGAAGAGCCAAGGCTGCAGAGCACCTGAATGGATTCAACCCTTGGCATCCCCTGTCCCAACCGCTGGACAGCTGTGGCCAATCATACCAGAGGTGGGAGAGCCAGTCTGGTCTAGCAGTTAAGGCAATGGGCTAGAAACCAGGAGACTGAGAGTTCTAGTCCTGCCTTAGGCATGAAAGCCGACTGGGTGACTTTGAGACAGTCCCTCTCTCAGCCCAACCCACCTCACAGGGTTGTTGTTATGGAGAAAATAGGAGGAGGAAGGAGTATTAGGTATGTTCGCTGCCTCGACTTACTTATAAAAATAATAAAGGCAGGATAGAAAATAAATAAAATAAAAATAAATAAAGCCTTATGTACTTGCACCTTTATTATTATTTTTAGTTGTCAATTTCTTGATTTGCCTAATGCACAGGATGGCAATACAATGTTCCAATGGAAATGCTGGGACAAGGATTTTCAATTCAAAACTTTAAAATGTTTTAGATGTACATCATACCTATAATGCACTTGCTTCTTTCATTTCCCTCTGGAAATGGGGGATGGATCATGCTGCTCTTCAGCAGTTGAGTGCAGGTTTCCAGGGGCTACAAAAATATCTGTGACCATAGGTGGCCTAAAGGTTGCTCACTCTGAAGTGGATCATGCTGCATTATCAAGGATTTTGACTATAAAAAGTACCTAGAAGACCATCTCCAATATTCATTATGTCCATGTGCAGCAGCAGCAACCAGGTGTGCACAAATTCCCATACAGACCGGTGTGAAACAGCTTTTGGAATCAGGCTTCAAGGGCCAGAAGACAAATAAGTTCAGAAGCAGGAGGTCTGATCTGAGTCTGCCAAATACTGGCCTGACCAAAAGACTGATTACAAATCTAACAGTAATAGCTTACTAGATAAGATTAATTTATTACGCCTATAAGAAGTCAATAAAAGTCAAATGATATAAAAGAGTAAGGTCAACACAAATTGATGGTCAGCTTTTAACCGAGGCTGTAAAACTCAGCAAATTGTACTTTCTTGTTCATAGGTTTCAGAACAGGATTAATATTTCTCCAATGTGACTAACTCAGGTTTCCTGTCTGATAAAAATTCATCTGGTTATTTAAGAAGGATCAGAACCTATCAGCCACAGAATCTATTTTGCCCTACCTACCAATTTACAATTGGATGACTATGCTATCTTGGCTTAAAATGGTGCTGGAAGGAAAACTGAGTGACAGAAATTCTGAATGTGCTAAAGGACAGCTACTGTTGTTATCGTTATTATCAGACCTGCAACATCCAGGACAGCATTCAAATAAATGCCCTGTTTTGAACCCAAGCTAGGAAATGTCCAGGGAAGGCAAACAATTTTCAGATGCAAAGTTGCAAGATAGGATTGTGCATGTATCTTTGATGTAATGAGCAAGCAACTTTTCCTAAGGCAAGAATATCCTAGGAAGCTGCCAAAGAGAATGAGTGAATGAGTGAATGAGTGAATGAGTGAATTAATTAATTAATGATAATGTCAAATCTGGGGCTGGGGGAGGGAATATGATGAGGCATATAAGGTAAAGTAGATCAACTGTTTCTCCCTCTCCCTCTCCCTCTCTCTGTCTCTCTCTCATAAAGACCACTGGACTAGATGGCCCTAGCTTTGGGGTGAACCACAACCTGCTGGGTTAGCAGACCACACTAAGCCATAAAACATGACTTAGGAGCCCACAAATGCAGGGTTCATGCCCCAAACTGAGGCTAAACCAAACAAATCCCACCATGACTTAGTGCAATGGGAGGGATACCTTTGGTGGGAAGGGGGACAAACGGGGATGTCAACAAAACGATGTGAGGGCTCTTCTCCCCCTCTCCCCAGCTGTTGTCTCTCCTGACCCCAGGAGGGGCAATTAGTTCGGGTGCTAATCAAAGCTGACAAGGGCTTCCAAGCTGGTTGCCTAGCTACTCTTTCTGTCGCTGGGCCTGAGCAAGGCAGAGGATTTCTACCAGGAGCCCCCCAGTGGCCCCTTCTTTCTTCCATCACCTTCCAAGGCCCCTCGCCATGCTCCCACTCACCTCCATGCACAACCTTCTGTCATGGGAAGAAGCTCCACAGCCAAACCCAAGCATGATTTCCCGAGTCAGGCCAGCATAAGCCCAGCCAGGGCTGAAGCGAAGCTCGCTGCCCCAACCTCCAAGCAGGATTGCTGGAAGGGAGCTGCCACTCATCCCCCCTCCCACCTCCTGCCTCCGGGCCACTGACAGTCCTTACCCTTGAAGCCCCAGGAGACAGCAGGGATAAGGCCGATCCCCAGAAACAACCGCTCCAGAATCTATTTACAGACCGAAGGAATCAGCACTTTGCAGGAAATAAATAAATGCAATCTGCCAGCTTCTCCATTACTTGTGCCACCTTGGTTAGTTCTCCCATTAATATTAATCAGGTCGCTGTCACACTCTCCTGCATGCAGAGCGCTTCCCGATCCACACCACATTCCTTCCTCAGAACAGTCCTGTGGACCAAGTTGGGTGCATCAAACCAATGGAGTTATAGGACATTGTAATCCATAGCACTGTAGTTAATGTAGTATTTCAAGGGATTCTGTCTTTGCATTTTTATTTGTTTATTGACATCAATATTTATCCACTTCTATCAGGGATGGCTAACCTGAGTTAGCTGAGATTGCTGGAAAGTGTAAGTCTGCAACATCTGAGGGATGCAAGTTTTCTTGCCCCTAAGCTGTATGGATGCAAACATACACATTGCTTATGTCATCCAAAGGGTTCATTGAGGTGGCTTTCCAACAGAAAGTACCAATTTTAATTCATTACCATAAAGAAGTTGTGGTTGTGGTTGTTACCCCTATACAGGTAGTCCTTGCTTAACAACTATTCATTTAGTGATGGTTCGGACTTACAATGGCACTGAAAAAAACAACTTATGACCGGTCCTCACACTTACGACCGTTGCCACATCCCTGTCGTCATGTGATCACAATTTGGGCACTTGGCAACCAGTTTGTGTTTATGACCATCGCAGCATCCTGTGGTCACGTGATTGCCATTTTTTACTTTCCTGGCTGGCTTCTGGCAAGCAAAATCAATGGGCGACTGCATGATTTGTTTAACGACCACGTGGTTCCATTAATGCCCTCGGTGATTCAGTTAATGGCCACCACAAAAAAGATAATAAAATTGGGTCAGGTTCGCTTAATGTCCACTTCACTTAGCAACCGAAATTCCAGTTGTTAAGTGAGGGCTACCTGTATTACAAAGTGAAACTGAGAAGTGAGTGATTTGTTTAAAACCATGGGGTTTGCTAGCAGCTGGGAAGAGATTTGGGCTTCCTGGCATGGATCGCCTACACATAGGCACTAGTCTGCTGTGGCAGCAGGGCGGTTAGGGAGTTTTATTCCTGGGGCTTAATGGTCTTGCTGGAGTCTGCAAGAGAGAAGGCCTTGATGTACAACTTCATTTATGAAGCACACAGCTCGGTTTTCCTCCGTTGCCAGCCAATGTTTTGCAACGGCTTCTGCACAAACCAGCAAAAGGCAACTCCTCAGTCACGCCATATGCAGTTTTGCATTTTAAAGTCATTCAAAATTATGGAACCATCATGCTGACAGGAATAGAAACATATCTTTTCTTCCTGCTACTTTGATGCTAAATACATTGCCTTGGGAATATGCCTTGATTTGTTGTTTAAAAAGAGAGAGAGCGCACAGAGGGCCCTGCCTGGCCAGTGTGTTTCCTCCCCATCGCTTGCCATGCCCCAGCTGGTCCTCCAGGGCCCTTTTGCTGGGGAGCTGAGCATCCAGTTAAGTGAAGTTCCGGCCTCACTGTGCCCCTGCTCTGTAGTCCTTCCGACACAGAAGCCCTCCCACCACAAGGCAAATCTTCCTGTGGCTTAGATTCACACCATGCAGGTTACTCCTGCACCTCTGAACATGCAAAGCCACTTCTGTCTTGCAGGAGAGCCACACTAGTCTGTCACAGCACAGTCCAAAGAGCCTTGTGGTGCTTTAAGGTCTAACAAGCATGTTGCAGCATAAGGTTTGGTGGCTTAGACTCCGATTTCATCCCATGCCAATTGTAAACAAGCCCATATTTATATACAAAGAGGTATTAAGGGGGGAAAAGAACATGGGTGCGCGTTCAGGCTGACTGGGCTGCAGCCAAAGGCGCTTGTTTCAGAGAGTCTCTTCTGAAATGGCATGCGCTTTGCCATTCTTACAGCACAGTATTTTATTTCTTATGACATGGTCTTCCTTCTCAGTTACTGCTCATCTGCCCCAAAAGCACAGCAAACAGAGGCTGGACTTTTCAGCAAGAACCTGCTGCGTAACACTGCAGACTTCTTTAAACGAACAAAACCTTTAAAATAAATCAGCAAACAAATCACCCTGCCTGTGGCTGGTTTTTTAAAGAAGTGGGACAGTTATGGGCAGAGAGGTGGGCTCCCCCTATGCAGACTTCTGCATACGGGGTGTCTGGAGCTCCGTGGTGGAACGAAGCCAGCAACAATCAGAGTCCCTCATTGTGTCAGATGCGCCAGTAAGGAAAACTTTGAGCCTTTGGCTTCCCAGAGAACATAGAAGATGACAATCTCACCAAAACACTTAGTAGCATAAAATGGGACTTTCCGTGTGTACGCTTGCAAATGTCATGTGGATGTAGTTTTCAAAGATGGGGACGGAGTAGGAGGTTTATCATAGATAGCTCTATGGAGCTCATCATGGCCCTGATCAGACCTATGTGGGTATGCATGTGTGTGAGCATGTAACATATACAAAATATGTTTCCTGGTCCTGACAAAGCAGGATTTAAAAATCTATTTGCCTTTGAGATGCAGCCAGAATTCCTTTTGTATTTCACCTCATTCCACTGCCTATATTTCCCTTCTGTTCCATCCAAGCTGCTTACAGCTGGTCTAGAACGTTTTCCGTCCATCAATTCCTGGCCGGAGTTGGATCCCCCAGCACTATGCCCACAATCTCAGGGGAGCTGAGGGCCTCAGGGCTTGCCATCTCTTTTTACATTAGATTTAGATTGCTGCTACCCCTGAGTAAATGCTGGCTCCATGCATCTGAAGGATGTCTATTCATTGCCTGGAGGCATGCTTGCAGCTGCCTCGAAGGTTTGAGGTGTGCATTACCCCAATTTCCTAAACATAGACTGAATCAGGAAAGGACTTCTGGCCGTCGGGAGCCAAGGGAGAAAGCCAGCATTGTGAGGACATGATTCTGGACGGTGTCCGTGGAGATGTTATTAATACAGGCCAGGATGGCTGTGAGTGGAATAATCCCAGCTGCCCAAGGGGATTACAGATGAGCCCTTGCTTGCAGACAAACTCCCACTTCCCTGTTCCCACAAATAACTCCCCTACCTTTCTTTTGGATGAGAGACCAGGAGAGGGGAGTTGAGAACTTGTCCCATGGTAGAATTTTCACACCAGCTTTGGGAAAAGTTTAGTGACGGGGCAGTGGGGGGAGGTCATGCTTGAAAAAAGAGAGGATGACAGGGAGTGCTGGTTGATTTGGCAAATATGCCATGGGGTGGGGGGCAAAGCTAGCACCCCTAAAAAGCAGGCAAGCAAGAGGAGGGGTGTGCCTGGCGGAGGTCGGGGCAGGAAGGTCTCAGGATCAGAAGGAGCAAGACAAAGCATGGGAAATTGCTAGGCCTAGATGTCAGCTGGGCCTGGCTCCCGGCTGAAGTGTACACCTCCTTAGCCCTTCCTTCTCTCAGGTCCCTTCCAGACACTGGAAATGCAGAGATCTGTCTTCGTTCCCGATTGAGCTGTCTCCATGGCCTGGCTCTGGGGACAGACTTAAATCAACCCAGTTGGCACCAGGCGTAAATCCAAGCCTTGCTACAAGGCACCCGCTCTGTAAATTGCTGCCCTATACCCGAGGGATGGCGCTGGCACTTTGCCACCGAGTGAGCATCAGTGACTGATACCCTGATAGCCGCACGCTACGGTGGCCCCACCAACCTTCCCGCATCCCGCTGCCCCCCGCTGCCCCCTTCCCTCCCCATTTATTGCCCCGGAATAGCCTTTTCCCGGGGCCCCCTCCTTGCGCCACGAATCTCCTGTCCCACCAAAGGGCGAAGCGAAGGATCAGACAAAGGCGCGCCTTCCCCCGCTAGGCCAGAAAACGCGGGATCCCTACCTGGGGCGCTGTCCAAGGTGCCGGATCTTCCAGGCGAGCAGGAGGCGGCTTGTCGGTGTCCCCAGAGGCGGCTGCGCTGGGGGTGGGAAGAACTGCAGATTACCGAGGCTTTCCCAGAAGCGGAGCCATCCCGGGGGCAGAGCTCCGGCGAGGAAGAGCCGCCCGGAAGGCTGCGGGAGAGATGGAAGAGGGACAGGCGTCTAGGTGATGAAGGGATCCCAGCCGGAAGGAGGACGAGATCTCGCCCAGCAGCGGGAAAGCGAGGGAGCAAGGGAGGGCGGCAGGTCCCGATCTGGGATCCTCGGAGAGGAGGGGCGGCGGGTCCGGGCTGGGATCTCCCTGCGAAGCAGATGGGCGCAGGGTTAGAGGCTAGCGGGGTGGGGCGGTGCCGGGCAAGGCAAGGCACGAGCGGGAGGGGAGGGGGAGGAGGAGGAGGAGGAGGAGGGCGGCTCAGTCCTCTCCGCCTGCCACCCCCGCCCGCTTGGGCGGCTGTCGCTGCTTTCCCCGAAGAAAGAGGGGTTTGGCGAGGAAGTCGAGGAGGGGCCTGTGCGTGAGAGAGAAGATGTGTGTGTGTGCGCGCGCGCGCGCGCGGTCGCCTACGGGAATATCCCGGAATCAGTGGGGCGAAGAAGGGGAAGCGGGGCTTCCTCGGGGCGACGCGGCGCCTGGGGTGGGAGGGCAGAGAGGGCGCGGGAAAGTGCCAAAGTAGCGCGGCTGCTCCGGGATCCCAGCGCGCGGCCCCGGGCGCCGGGGAGCGGTCCAAAGGTTGAGCGGGGAAAGGGCGGGGGCGCGCGCGGCCAGGCGCTCGGAGTCGGACCAGCGAGCGCGCGGGAGTTCCTGCCGGCCCGCTTGCCTGCCGCGAGGTGGGCTGGAGGGGTGGGTGGGTGGCGAGGAGGGGAGGGGAGGATGATTGACAGCCGGAGAGCTCTGCCGCGCGGAACTGCCCGTGAGCGGCGCGGGGACGGTGTCATGCTGGGGAAGCGCCCAAGATGTGCTGTCTGCAGCTGGCTTCAAAAGCCACGCCTCTCCCCGCATTGTTGTTTTGAGGCTGGGGCTGGGAGTCGGTGCATAGGGCCAGAACCATAAACTGAGCGATGCTTCTTTGGCGTGGCTACCGTGACCTCGCCCCAGCCATTGGGGTCTGCTTTGGAAGACATAGAATGTGGTTTTAGCAGGCCTTGGGCACGAAGCCAATTGGGTGACTTTGGGCCAGTCCCTCCTGCCCAAGGAAGGAGGAGGAGGCCAGGGCAAACCACTTCCGAAACCTTACCAAGAAACTGCAGGGACTTAGTCCGGGCAGTCGCCAGGACTCAAAACTGGCCAAAGGCACACACAAAAAAGTGACCAATCAGATTTTTGTCCTAAGCAAACCATGGTCTATCAAAACATGGCTTAATATGGCACTGACTCAGGACATCATATAGGAAAGGTGTGGTTCCCCTCCCTGCCCCACAAAGTGCTCCCCACTCATTAACTGAGGGTAAGAACTCCTTGTACCTATAATTCAACTTCCATACAGGAACTAAATCAGAAGAAAGTGTGGTATTAACATTAAGTGCTTATCTGTGCCTGGCTGGTCTTGAAAACTAAGCAGGACTAGACCTGGTTGGTACTTGGATGGGAGGCCACTAGGAAATCCTAAGTCTACTATAAGCTACTTTGGGAAGTTGAAGTTTAACTTGCAGTGATGGATCTGTTTCCACCACCAGTATACATTGTCTCAAAACAGTGCACGCAAATGGATGCTGGGACCATGCTTAGCTATTTATGTGCTTATGCTCAACAGGGTCACACTGCGAAAATATTCTTCCTGTGGCTGTGTGCTAGCAACTAAAGGCGTATGTAACTCTGGGTCATCTTTGTGGACAATCGTCTTCCAGACTGCAGAAGTGCTTCTGTCTTTGAGGGCAGTTTCAGTAAATGCACAGCATCACTTGTTATAGACCAAGGATTGTGTTTGGTGAAACCATTATCTCTCTCTCCTTAGATACACCTGTCTCTGTCTCCCCCTCTTCCTCCCTATTCAGCTGGCTACCAGGAAAACAACAGCAGCAACAATTACAATAGCTAAAGCAACTTTAGCAACTTTAAGATTTATGGACTTCAACTCCCAGAATTCAACTCCCAGAAAGCTGGCCAGGGAATTCTGGGAGTTGAAGGCCGCAAATCTTAAAGTTGCCAAGGTTGAGAAACACTGAGCTAGAGGTCTCCACCAGTGACTTGCAAAGGGTGTTTGAAATTGGGCCAAGTGCCATGTGAAATCAAGCCAAGGGCCATGTGTGGACAAGCTGTTTTATTTATTTGTATCAATGCTTTGGTGCTGCTTCAATCCTTTCTACGATATGTGACCAGCAAAACACAAATACAATATTAATGATGCAGCCATCACAAACCAAATCAGAGTCATCCCAAATATAATAACCTAATTCACGCATAGTAAATCATCATCCTGTAATCATAAAACCTAGCACCATCTATCATCAGTACCTTTCATCATATTATTTATTTATATTTCAAATTTCTATCACCACCCATCTCTCCCGAAAAGGGGCTCTATGCCTTGGGGACCTCTAACAACTCACATGTCAGTCCCCGAAGGTGTGTGTAAAAGCTTTCTGAACACCAGGATGGCGCAGAGATCCTCTGCACCTATCAGATCCTACCAGATCCTCCATTGGGTAGGAAGGCTTTACATAGTCCTGCTGAAAATGCTCACCTCTTGCTGCATTTCACAATGAGCAGGGGTTCTCAGCAAGCATTCTCTGCAGACGTGCCTGCAGAGGTCCTGAGCCATGTGAGATTTTAATTTATGATTTATAACCAATCAACACCTTGAACTGCACCCAGAAAGAAGCCAACAACCAACACAGTTCCTGTATTATTGGTCTTATGTGAAATATGGGTTGCTCCCATTAAGAAGTGGGCCACTACATTTTGTCCTAGTTGTGGTTCCTGAGTGATCTTTAAGGACAGTTCCATGCATAGCACATTACAGACACAAGGCGATGAGAGGGTGAATATCCATGGCCAATCATTCTGCTCCAGAAATGGTTGTTTTGGCATCAAGAGCACCTCCAGTTCTAGCACAACCCCATCCAGAATTAAAATTGGTGTAATCCCAGAGTCAGCTGGGCTCTGAATCCACAGTTACTCCGTCTTGCGAGGATTGCATATCAGTCTGCTTCTCCCTGTCCAGACGCTTACAGCTTTCCAGCATCAGGTCAAGACTTCCAGTGCATCATCCAGACAGCCTGGGATAGAGGTGTATATCTTGGCTCTTTAGGGAGCCAACCGCTAGCAGAGGAGGCTGATCAGGAACTGGAGTGGAGGGGTGTGCCAAGGGAGGTGCCAATAGGAGAGAATCTCTGTAGCTCAGGGTTGAACTGTGGAGTCCTTGGTGCTCTCTGAGCTTGCTGGTTGGCTTGCAGACATTTTACTACCCAACTAGGTAATATCATCAGTGCTGGCATCTACTGTAGGTAACTAGGTAACATCACCAGACTAGCACTGATGATGTTACCTAGTGGGGTAATGAAATGTCTGCAAGTCAACAACCAAGCTCAGAGAGCACCGGGGTGCTCTGTCTCCACTCAGTACTGGTCACCTGACTCTGTATCCAACATAACAGGTGTCGATGCATAACAGACTTTACATATCATGCGGCTGCTGTGGGATGCTATTGGCTTTAGATGGAACGCATCACTTTAATGCTGCTATGGCTGGGGATGACAAGTCTGTCTCATTTATGGGCTGGAGAGATGATAAAAGCAACATCATGGGGCACTGTAGAAAAATAGTGCTGCCAGGGGACCTTTGTGCCATGGTTAGGCGCAAGTGGGAAAAGTCTTATTTTGTGAGAGTCTTTATAATGCTCACAAAGTTTCAGATGTGTCTATGAATCCAAGATTGAGTTGCAGCCTGACTTAGGTGGCTGAAGCTTTAAAAAAAGTGAAGAGTTCTAAGACATGCCTGGCTCAAAGTGGATCCCAGACCTGTAATGGCAGATAGCTACTGCTTAGTCTCATGTTAATGCCAATTTATTGCTAAACCTCTGTGCCTAGAGGTTCCAGACTACCTCTTTGCGTATCATGCAAACATAGGGTTGCACAAGAATGTGACAACAACTAGCAAGCAGAGGAACATCTCCACTACTTCATGTATGTATGTATGTGTATACTTATACTGTATATGAAAACAACAGTCTGCTTCACACTTGTGTGCAGCCAGGTGGAATCCACTTCCATTATGCCACTGCTAGGCTTATTATATCTGGGCTACAAAATATACAAATAACCACTAGATGGCAACAAAGAGCTAAGAGATTTCAGTATCTCTGTTGCCATCTAGGGGCAGTTTGTTGTTTTGCTGTCCAAGTATGGTATGCTTATGTGTCACAGTAAATGCATGACTATGAAAGCCCCATGGGTGGAGAACCTGACAAGCAAAATATAAAAAAAAGAAGTCAGAACAAAAACTAAATTTGGTTTCCCTGCCCTGTAATTTAAATTAGGCTAAATACTTGCAGTTAACATCACTCGTATAATCAGAATTGCTGAGGAAGGATCCATATTCAAGCATCTCTAACAGCTTGAACACATTGAGCAAAGGCCAGCCCAGCAGTCCACTAGACAGCTGGCCTCACTGTCAAGGTGCTCGTATAACTAAGGTGTTTTTTTAAACTCCATTTCCATCTATTTCATTCCTTTCTCCAACTCTCATGCTCACAAGAAATATCACCGATGGGTGGCAACCTTAGGAGGACTCCTTTGGGGACCCTCATCAAAGCTTAATACAAGTTGTGGGTAGCAATTCACCTAATTGAAAGCAGTGAACAGTCCAGAGAAACCAGTCTATTCCCCACCCTGCAAAGCCCACCAAGGCCTGCGATTCCCCAAGGAACAGTGTTTCCCTGCCCTGATTGACGTTATTCACTCTGTCCATTACGGCATAATTTATGTTCAAATTGCTGAGAAAGAGGAGAGAAAATTGACTCTGACAGGAGCAGCCTCATTGTTCTTCCTACATCTACTCTATTCATATCTGAAGCAGGGGGGGAGAATTCGTATTTCCCAATCTGTGTATAGGAGACAGAATCCAAAATCTCCTTTTTCCTTGCTTAATTCCTGACTGTTAACACTGCCACTGCTGGCTTTCCTCCCCGCCCCCCGCTGCCCCCCAATATAGGAAGTTAGCTTGGCTGGGGGATATTTTTAGGGCTGTGCAGCATCTCAGATGCAAAAGGCAAAATATAAGTTGGAGAGTGTGCAATGCATGGAGTGCACGTGGTAGCTGTCAGGGACACCTTAAATCAGTGTTTTTCAAACTTGGCAACTTTAAGATGTGTGGACTTTAACTCCCAAAATTCCCCAGCCAGCATGCTGGCTGAGGAATTCTGAGAGTTAAAGTCCACGCATCTTAGAGTTGCCATGTTTGAAAAACACTGCCTGAAAGCAACTGCATCTTTTCCTGGGGTCTCACAGTTGCCCTGTGATCCTGCAGAAAGTAAGGTCTGGTTGAAAGTGTGCATGACAGCTGCTACTTCCCCCCTTCTTCCAACCCCCTGCAGCTGAGCAACATCAAGGAAGCAAACAATACAGAGACTTCAAGAAGGAATCTTTATTATTGATGTGGGGTAAATACAGAATCTTGGAAGGAATTTCCAACCTTCATTTATAGCAAGTTAATTAAGGTGGAGTCTCTTGGAATGACTTGAAACCCTTCTTTCTACCCAGGTTTCTTGCTATGTGGGCTGGGTAGCTGTTTAAGAGATAAGCTGCCAACTGATTGATCCACCACTACCTCTTGCTTGTCTTGCCATCCGTCTCTTGATGGTTTATGTCTGTTCTCAGCTTCCCCACACGCACTCTTCTTCACACATACACACAAACATTCCCCCATCCATGCCCCAAATCACATTTTGCTCTTCAAATCTGAAATGCTGCCCAGTCTCATAAAATATACAGTACCCTCAGTGACCAAGCAGAGATAATAAATATGGGAGGCGGAAGGTCTAGATTCTCTCAATTCCAGGTCTTTTCAGTGACAGGATTTGTTCCACCCTCAAAGCTGCTTTGAATGCAAATAGGCTGTGATAGGTTTTAATAACTTGCTCCCTCTAGAGAACTCCTAGAATAATCACAGGTGCAAATGAGAGGTAGAGGTAAGAATTTAAGATTTGACTGAATGATTATGTGCCGTCAAGTCATTTTCGACTCCTAGCAACCACATAGATAGATCTTCTCCCTGACAATCTATCCCTAACCTGGTCTTTCGGGTCTTCCAGCGTTGCACCCATCGCCACTGTAGCTGAGTCCATCCCCCTTGCTTCTGGTTATCCTCTTCTTCTCTTTCCTTTTGTCTTTCCCAGCATCAGAGTCTTCTCCAGAGGTCTGGGTCTTGGCATTGTGTGTCCGAAGTAGGATAATTTGAGCATGGTCATTTGTGCCTTGAGGGAGAACTCTGGGTTGATTTGTTCGATGATCCATCAGTTTGTTTTCTTGGATGTCCATGATGTTCTCAGGAGTCTTCTCCAACACCAAAGTTCAAAGGTGTCCAGATTCTTCCTATCCTGCTTCTTCAGAGTTCAACTTTCACTTCCACAGAGTGTCACAGAGAATACCATGGCTTGTACAATTCTGATCTTTGTAGATATAGACACACCACAGCATTTCAATATCTTTGCGATATTCAAATATTTGGATATTTGGAATTTGGGATGAGCAGAAATGGGGAGTAGCCACAGCATCTTTGATGGCTCAGAAAACCCTATTGCTATGGGGTATTGATGCTGGAAGAAACATAAACTATCTCAGATGTGCAGATGATAGCACTTTGATGGCTGAAAGTGAAGAGGAACTGAGGAGCCTTATGATGAAGGTGAAAGAAGAAAGTGCAAAAGCTGGCTTGCAGCTAAACCTCAAAAAAACCAAGATTATGGCAACCAGCTTGATTGATAACTGGCAAATAGAGGGAGAAAATGTAGAAGCAGTGAAAGACTTTGTATTTCTAGGTGCAAAGATTACTGCAGATGCTGACTGCAGTCAGGAAATCAGAAGACGCTTAATGCTTGGGAGAAGAGCAATGACCAATCTCGATAAAATAGTTAAGAGCAGAGACATCACACTGACAACAAAGGTCCGCATAGTTAAAGCAATGGTGTTCCCCGTAGTAACGTATGGCTGCGAGAGCTGGACCATAAGGAAGGCTGAGAGAAGGAAGATCGATGCTTTGGAACTGTGGTGTTGGAGGAAAATTCTGAGAGTGCCTTGGACTGCAAGAAGATCAAACCAGTCCATCCTCCAGGAAGTAAAGCCAGACTGCTCACTTGAGGGAATGATATTAAAGGCAAAACTGAAATACTTTGGCCACATAATGAGAAGACAGGACAGCCTGGAGAAGATGCTGATGCTGGGGAGAGTGGAAGGCAAAAGGAAGAGGGGCCGACCAAGGGCAAGGTGGATGGATGATATTCTAGAGGTGACGGACTCGTCCCTGGGGGAGCCGGGGGTGTTGACGACCGACAGGAATCTCTGGCGTGGGCTGGTCCATGAAGTCACGAAGAGTCGGAAGCAACTGAATGAATAAACAACATGGGGTATTGAAAGGGCTAAAGATTCAGTCCTAAAACATTGACTAGAACAGCTCTTCCCAATACATCCAGGAAGTCCCAGTTGGTGAAGGTGGTACTAGAGATTACACTGTGAGACTTTTTTTTCCATTTTATTGCTAAGATTTAGAGCCTGCCTGCCTGCCTTTAGGGCAGATTGTGCTACATGAAGCAGAAGTCCTAGGTTCAGCATTTCACTTCTTCAGAGGGCTGTTTCCCACTGCTAAGCTGAAGCGCTCTCCACCAGTGTTGAATTTAGGCATAAGCCAAACAAGCTACAGCTTAGGGTCTCACAGCCTGATGAGACCCCTCAACATTTCAGATTTTCTTTTCCATTTGTTAGTTTTATTATAATTTCATCTAGGAAGATCTCCAAAGTTAAGCCCTCCTGTACTGTTCACATGACCTTCATTCATGTAAATATGCAATTTCTGCAGTTATTTGCACCTTATGCTCAAAGTCCTTCCCCAGCCAATCAGGAGTTGGTTGTGCATCTTGGCAGCAATCCTGCCGAGTTCAGTTGTGACACAGCCTTATTCTCTCTAAGCAGTTGCCAAATAGGGCCTCTGCAGCTTCCCATAGCTGAAGGACTCATCATGTCTAGATCTGGCCCTGCTTTCCACTTGGTGGAAAACTATACTGGTGTAAAATTTGCTGTTCCATTGCCAGTTCATATCCTGCCTACTTGTACTGACTCTGTTCCCTGTCCCTGCAGTCACCCAAGTTCCCACCAAGGTGATGGGTGACAAAGCCTAACAATTTTACACTGCTCTTGACAGTGTTGGAATAAGGGAGAGGACACTGTTGTAACTCTGGAGCAGCAAAGCTTAAGTCTGGAGCAACAGTCTCAAGCCTGTCTCATCAAGAGCTGAGGGTGAGATGGAACCAATATTACAGGAACAAAGCAGGAAAAACAATGCTGTTGCTAGGGAATGCTTGTTCCATGGTTAGGTATAAATAGGGAAAGGCCCATAAACTAGGCTTGTGCACATTATTCCATGAGGCATTTTGCTGACAATTATGGCTCCCATTTGGATCCACTACTCAAAGCCACAAAGCAGCCCCAGATGTTCAATGGCCCCACAAAGTTTCAATGTCCTCCTGTCTTCTAAGGAGGACCTTGTAGCCACCCTGAGTAGCTCCTTTCTGGAACAAATCCATAGGGGCACTTTGCAAGAGTGAAGTATCTCTTGAGATGATTTCCTTAGGCTTACAGTAAATCTAAACAGAGTAAGACTTCCATCCAACCCATCCACGCTTACTTGGGAGTAGGAACCATTGAATGAATAAGGCTTACTTCTGAGTTGTGGACAAGCTGGACCTGTGCTATTGACTTTCTCTCAATCCCAGCACCTCATCTGCCATGTGGAAATAATGATCCTGACTTCCCATGCAAGGTTATTATAAAGAATGAAGCAAGATAATGGATAAAAATCCTTAAGCTCTATGGTGTGAGAAGAAAACATTCAGCCCTCCAGTGTAAATTATGTCCCATCATCCTTCACAGTTGGCTATGCTGGTTGGGCCCCTGGGAGTTTACCAAAGGCCCACTAACAACCTCTGGAGAGTCACAGACCCTCCATCTCTGTATCTCATCAATGCCAGAGAGATATATGTGGTGAATGATCCCTATGATAACAGTGCACTCTGGAACACCATTTGGGATAGCCCAATGGTGGAAAGTGAAGCAGCATGAGAAATGAGCCTGCAGTAATTATAGCAATCCCTTTCCATCTGGGTGGTTCCAGATGTATGGACTTCAGCTCCCAGAATTCCCCAGCCAGCACAGGCATCGTTGAAAATTCTAAGAGTTGAAGTCTGCACACATCTGGAGGACATCCATGTTGGGGAAGCTGCACTACAGATTATAAGATGAGTGACTGAGAACCTTTGCTGGTGTACCATTGTATGAGAATCAAGGGACTGGACACCCATTGGGATCACAGCTCATGAGCCTCTGCCAATCACAAGGAAAGCTAAGGCTGACTTATTCATTTACCATTGTGCTTGCAGCTGGTCTGGCAAGGCAAGGGTTAAGGCATTCACTGCCAGCTCCTGCTGAGTCCTGATTCAGCATCTAGAGCTCCAGGAGTGCTTTGATTAACAGCAGCCAGGAGTCTATGATCCCACATATAGTCATGGGCAAGGGGCAGACTAAGGGACATGGGTTATCCAGGCAGGTTGGAGCACCAAAGGAACACTCCCCTGGCATGCTCTCCCATTCCTCCACCATTTCTTGGGGTACAGTGCTGCCAGTAAGACTGAGCCTGGTTTTGGAAAATAACAAAAGGTTGCTCCTCTATTTCTTCAGGTCCTTCCTGCTGGAGACCTGGGTAGAGTTGACATTCCCCCATGCAATTTGGGTTTGGATGCCAAATAGCACGTCATCCATGAGGACACTGTGATGCTGCACTGTTGTTAGTTGCCATTGAGTCATTTACGACTCATGGTGACCCTACGTATAACAGAACAAGATGCTGTTCGATCTTGCGCCATACGCCTGACTGTCCCAATGTTTGCATCCATTGTTGCTGTAACTGTATCAATCCATCACATTGAGGGTCTTCCTCTTTTCTGTTGGCCCTTGACTTTACCAAACGTGATGTCCTTTTCAAGCGATCAGTCTTTCCCGATGGTGTGCCCAAAGTATGAGAGTCTAAGCCTAGTTATCTTCGCCTCTAGGGAATATTGTGGCTGTATTTCTTCTAAAACTGATCTGTTTGTTCTTCTGGCAGTCCATGGTATTTTCAGTGATTTTCGCCAACACCACAATTCAAATGCATCAGTTCTTCTTCTATCTTCCCTTTTTAATGCCCAGCTTTCACAGGCATATCTGGCAATTGAGAAGACCATGGTGTGAGTCAGATGCACCTTTGTTTTTAAACTGACATCTTTACACTACATACAAGAAGGGAAATGCATCCATGTCAGGATGTTCAGGGGCAGCATGAAGACCAGGCCCTGGGGAAGACCAGGTGAAATGAAGTGTTGACCCCACCCTGTTTGTGAGCTTCCCATCAGCTGCTAACTGACTTCTGCAGGGGAAACAGGGTGCTAGATAAGCCCATGATCTGGTCTAATAAGGACCCTTCTTTTGCACGGCGTTAAAGGTCCAGGTATGCCATAAGTAATATTGCATCCTACTTAGGACAGGAGAAGACAAGCTTTTTCTGGCTAGTGTCTGCATATAAAAACATACACCCATCAGCATTGGAGGACCACAAATTGGGGGTGCAGTAATGCAATGGCATTCCCGAAAAACCTTCTCCAACCCAGTGACCTCCAGATCTACAAGGTGATAAGGCTGATTTAGCCACTGGTTCTGAAGTTTCATCTCCCCTGCAGGTTTTCATTGTTTCATTCAGTTGTTTCACTGCTCATTCATTCAGTTCAGTGTTTCTCAACCTTGGGAACTTTAAGATGTGTGGACTTCAACTCCCAGAATTCTCCAGCCAACCACAGTGGAAATGCTAGCTGGAGAATTCTGGGAGTTGAAGTCCACACATCTTAAAGTTCCCAGAGTTGAGAAATACTGATTTAGTCCAATTGCTTGGAACTGAGACTGACTGAACTCCATAGGATTTATAGTTATCTTTTCCCACAAGAGGGCTCATAGCATGGTCTGTGATATATAGCAATATGCTAAAATTTAAGGTATTAAAACAGAGAAAAATGTGTGTGTGGCAGCTGCCAAAAGAGTTGATGCAAGTTTGGGCTGCATCAACAGAGGTACACCATAGTGTCAAGATCATGGGAAATGATAGTATCTCTCTACACTGCACTGGTCAGATCACACTTGAAATACTGTGTTCTGTTCTAGTCACCATAACACAAAAAGGATGCTAAGGAATTGGAAAGACTGCAGAGAAGAACAACAAAGATGGTAAGGGGCTTGAAGGCTAAATTCTATTATTTTGATTGATTGTGTCCCATCAAGTTGCTTTCAACTCTAGCGACCACATAGATAGATTTTATCCATGATGATCTATACCTCACCTGGTGGGGGCAATGAAGTGTTCTGGGATTCCCATTTTTCTGAATATATTCCACAGCTTGACTTGACTGATATAATCAAAGGCCTTTCTATAATCAATGAGGCACATACCAACTTACCAATAGAAGAGAAAACTTCTTAATCTCACAACACATGGACAGACTCAACCATAGTTTCAACTGGGAAATTGTGAGCATCCTAGACCAAGCTAAATCCAAAAATGCAAGGCAGTTCCTGGAAGCCTGGCACTCAGACAAGTCAGCCATCAACAGGCACATAGAGGTAAACAACAGTTACATACCATTCAAAAGAGACAATAAAAAAGCTAAAAAGGGCATGACATAATGCAACATCTGTATCTCTCTTCTAGGGAAGATGGTGTTGGAATTATCAGCGGTCAACTCAGCATTGTCTCATAAGCATAAGGGGTATTTCTAGTAAACACATCTCTATTGTGCTTGTGGGACGTCACATGGGTCACCTGATATCCACTTCCTCCTTCTTCTTGGGTTTGGGGATTAACAATCTCCATTACCTCTTGGGCACACCTGCAAACAGGAGGTGCTGCAGAATGCAGCTCTCATCCTTCCATCTCGCTTGCATGCAGACATTTCTATTTCCAGTAGAAAGTGTCTACAAAGAACCAGTGATAAATAAATGTAAGCTATCTGAATAAATGTAAGCTATCTTTTTTTCTCTTCATCTAACTACTGTGTGAAGACTGAATTATTTTCTGAACATAATTAAGCTTAATGTGCAAGTTTTGGTTCACGCTTCTACTTTGCAAGATTGTTGTTAGCTGCTTGGCATTCTTTTATTAACCTTTAAAAACTCCATCAGATGGACAGTCTATACTAGTATTTCTCAACCTTGGCAACCTTAAGATCTGTGGACTTCAACTCCCAGAATTCCCCAGCCAGCCATGCTGGCTGGGGAATTCTGGGAGTTGAAGTCCACACATCTTAAAGTTGCCAAGGTTGAGAAACAATGGTCTATACCATTCTGACTGCTGTTCTAAATGGGAATGAGTGAAACAGAGATGCTCCTTACATTCCAAAATGTTGTCAGTCTTGTTCATCATAGGCAGTTGGAGTTCTTCACCAGTCCAAACAGGGAGGTTGCACTGTAATAAATTTATTATTCCATTAGATCATGTCATCAAGTTGGTTTCATTCCAAGAACCCTTAAGCCAAAATAAATCTCATAATCTTTAAGGTGGCCCAAGACTCTTTGTCCTTTTTGCTATGACAAGCCAACACAACTATCTGCACCATCATCACCTCCCCACCTCAGAAATGGACAACCTCCCAGTTCCTTTTTCCTGGCAGTTTTTCTATAGTTTGCTATTTCTACCGAAGAATCAACTTATTCTTCCAGAGAGGGATGCACGATTTAGCGTGCGCCCTGAAGAGCTCATCTTATTCTTCCAGCTGAAATTTTTGGCTACATTCTGTTATAGAAGCATGCATTTACTTCTTTTAAAAGATTAAATAGATTTCCACTGAAAGCCAGAGAATGTTCATAAATTGTATACAGTAATGGTATGTTTTCCAGAAAATGATACATCCACTCTTTTTGACTAGGGAGGGTAGGAGAATTAACTACCTTGCATGAGGATACAGGGTTCCTCAACCAGGGTTCTGTGGCACCCTAGGGTTCCACGAGAGGTCACTAGGGGTTCCCTGGGAGATCACGATTCATTTAAAAAATTATTCCAAATTCAGGCAACTTCACACGAAAGAGGTAAGTTTCATTCTTTATTTTTAGTTTAAGAACACTGTTCATGCATATATACAGGCCTACCCATGAAACAAATGCAATAATTTTGTAACTATACCTGAGCCTGAATGTGCAGGGGTTCCCTGAGGCCTGAAAAATGTTTCAAGGGATCCTGCAGGGTCAAAAGGTTGAGAAAGGCTGATCTATAGCGTGGTCAGCAAATTTCACTGTCCTGTGATTAGGGGTCCATCTTCCCAAGTGTAAGGTTATGTTTGCAAATTGCAGCACTTTGCCATTTGGATTTCAGAAAGTTTTTAACTACAAAACCAATTGACCTGGATATCAAAAAATTAGTTTATTTTTAGTGCTTAACTGTTCCTTTCTCATGCTTGGAATTTCTCCCACTCAGACACAGCAGGTCTCCCGAACAGTTGTGTGATGAGTAAGAAGTCCGTCTCTTCCTTATTCACTTCCATTCTTGTAAAGTAATATAATAATTTTGTAACCTCTGGCCTATATTTGAGCCTGAATGTGCAGGGGTTCCCTGAGGCCTGGAAAATATTTCAAGGGTTCCTCCAGGGTCAAAAGGTTGAGCAAGGCTGCTGAAAATAAAGTATGGTGGCAAACATTGTCTCAAACAAATTCCAGCAGGGTAATCAAAATTTCTACCAATACCTACACAACTGTCTGGATTCAAAAGAGCCCTCTGCATACCTAGTCTCTTCTTACACAAGGAGAAGAATAAATGTTAAAGACGCACAAAAGGGCAGATGTATAGAAAAAAAAACACTCCAAGAAATTCTTATGAGTAGCCAGCCTCCCCTAGACTTTCTGAGCTCATTATGTTAAATCACCCTACCCCAACCTGCTACCCTCCAGATGTGTTAGGGCTACAACCCCCCCCCACATCTGGAGGACAGCAGTTGGGGAAGATTGTCATGAGTACTGATGGCAAGCAGGAGGGGGCCTCTGTCCAGGGGGGAAAACGCATGCGTAGTACTGAGGAATTAAGCAGCCATTCAAAGAGACACAGATCAGACCTGCCTTAACTTTTGAGGTTTATCTGTCTGGGTTATCCCCACGCTTCTTCAGTTTGTTAGGATTCTGTTTATGTAGCAGTAATAAACACTAGAGACCTACTCCTCGTCTCAGCGTGATTCCTGACTATTAGGACATCAATCCTAACAAACTGCGTTTTCCCCCCTGGATAGAGGCCCCCTCCTGCTCACCATCAGTACTCATGACAAAGATTGAGTATTCATTCCTTTCTTCAAAACAGCTGCATTGGATTGCAGGAATGATTTCCCACTCCTGGTGGAGACTTTCTTCCCAGTCAAGGAAAATAATTATAATAAACTGAACCATCTGACACACTCTAATCGGTCCAGGAGTGGGGGGCTTAAGCCTTTCTGCCAAAGGCCTCTCTTTTCAACTAAGCTCTAGGAAAAAGAGAAAGGAAAGCACATTGACTGTTTTGGCGCAAAGCCCATACATGTAGAACTGTGTTTTTCAAACTTGGCAATTTCAAGATGCATGGCCTTCAACTCCCAGAATTCCCCAGCCAGGAATTCTGGGAGTTGAAGTCCACACGTCTTAAAGTTGCCGAGTTTGAAAAACACTGATGTAGAAGTTAACATGCTACTGGGGAGGAACAGAGGATGAGTTCAACTAGCCCCAGATGTGATGACGCAGCTAGTTCAAAGAAGGAAAGCGAAAGGCAACAGTGATAGGGGGAGATATGCCCAATTACATGCAAAATTCCAGAGGTTAGCCAGAAGAGATAAGGAATTATTTTTAAACAAGCAATGCGCGGAAGTGGAAGAAGACAATAGAATAGGAAGGACAAGAGACCTCTTCCAGAAAATTAGAAACATCGGAGGTAAATTCCAGGCAAAAAATGGGTATGATCAAAAACAAAGATGGCAAGGACCTAACAGAAGAAGAAGAGATCAAGAAAAGGTGGCAAGAATATACAGAAGACCTGTATAGGAAGGATAACAATATCGGGGATAGCTTTGACGGTGTGGTCAGTGAGCTAGAGCCAGACATCCTGAAGAGTGAGGTTGAGTGGGCCTTAAGAAGCATTGCTAATAACAAGGCAGTAGGAGACGATGGCATCCCAGCTGAACTGTTCAAAATCTTGCAAGATGATGCTGTCAAGGTAATGCATGCTGTATGCCAGCAAATTGGAAAACACAAGAATGGCCATCAGACTGGAAAAAATCAACTTATATCCCCATACCAAAAAAGGGAAAAACTGAAGAATGTTCAAACTATCGAACAGTGGCACTCATTTCACATGCCAGTAAGGTAATGCTCAAGATCCTGCAAGGTAGACTTCAGCAACTCATGGAGCGAGAATTGCCAGATGTACAAGCTGGGTTTAGAAAAGGCAGAGGAACTAGGGACCAAATTGCCAATATCCGCTGGATAATGGAAAAAGCCAGGGAGTTTCAGAAGAACATCTATTTCTGTTTTATTGACTATTCTAAAGCCTTTGACTGTGTGGACCATAACAAATTGTGGCAAGTTCTTAGTGGTATGGGGATACCAAGTCATCTTGTCTGCCTCCTGAAGAATCTGTATAACGACCAAGTAGCAACAGTAAGAACAGACCACGGAACAACGGACTGGTTTAAGATTGGGAAAGGAGTACGGCAGGGCTGTATACTCTCACCCTACCTATTCAACTTGTATGCAGAACACATCATGCAACAAGCTGGGCTTGAGGAATCCAAGGCTGGAGTTAAAATCGCTGGAAGAAACATTAACAATCTCAGATATGCAGATGATACCACTTTGATGGCTGAAAGCGAAGAGGAACTGAGGAGCCTTATGATGAAGGTGAAAGAAGAAAGTGTAAACACTGGCTTGCAGCTAAACCTCAAAAAAACCAAGATTATGGCAACCAGCTTGATTGATAACTGGCAAATAGAGGGAGAAAACGTAGAGGCAGTGAAAGACTTTGTATTTCTAGGTGCAAAGATTTCTGCAGACGCTGACTGCAGCCAGGAAATCAGAAGACATTTAATTCTTGGGAGGAGAGCAATGACAAATCTTGATAAAATAGTTAAGAGCAGAGACATCACACTGACAACAAAGGTCCGCATAGTTAAAGCAATGGTGTTCCCCGTAGTAACATATGGCTGTGAGAGCTGGACCATAAGGAAGGCTGAGAGAAGGAAGATCGATGCTTTTGAACTGTGGTGTTGGAGGAAAATTCTGAGAGTGCCTTGGGCTGCAAGAAGATCAAACCAGTCCATCCTCCAGGAAATTAAGCCAGACTGCTCACTTGAGGGAATGATATTCAAGGCAAAACTGAAATACTTTGGCCACATAATGAGAAGACAGGACAGCCTGGAGAAGATGCTGATGCTAGGGAGAGTGGAGGGCAAAAGGAAGAGGGGCTGACCAAGGGCAAGGTGGATGGATAATATTCTGGAGGTGACGGACTCGTCCCTGGCGGAGCTGGGGGTGTTGACGGCCGACAGGAAGCTCTGGCGTGGGCTGGCCCATGAAGTCACGAAGAGTCGGAAGCGACTAAATGAATAAACAACAACAAAGAACTTAACAAAAACTTGTGACAATCCTAAAACACAAGGAATAGCTGTGCAATCCCACCACCTTGATCTAAGGCCAGCTTCAGTGAGCAATTCATATTAAAAACAATGTAGTCATACCTTTCTATATAAAAAAAATAGTGATTTGGGGAAAGGGAAATAGGGACAACAGTGGAAAGCAATTTTCTCACACAATAAGAGTTCCAAATGAAATCAATGATCAGCCTAACAGCTATTCTCTCCACCATGTCTAACATTAGCTGGATCTTTGAGATCATTACACCATTTCAGTTCTAGTGGCTGGTGTTGACCTTCCAGGCAGGACATACAGCAATATGGAAAATCATGAGGATGCTGTGTGAAAAGTGCTAGAGAACACACATCAGCAATCAAGAGATATCGGCAGATGAGTCTGTTGTTGTTGTTAAAAAAAATTTTATCCCACCTTTTTATGTATTATTCAAGACAGTAAACATACCTAGTACTTGTTGAAGTTGGACACTTATCTCGAAATGGCAACTTAACCCAGGTGGAAGGAAATCTGGGAAGAAGCATTTCAAACCATCCTAAGAGCCTCCCTCTGAATTAACTCACTATGAGGCTAGGAATTCCTCTCATGGTTTCTAAGATTCTGTATTCATCCCAGCCTAGCACAGCATTAACTACATCTTGCTGAATCTGTATAATTCCTGCTGCCTTGGCTTCCCCAGCTTTGACATGGAGCCCCCAATTACCTGAACACCTTGATTGCAATTTCTCAGGGTGTGCTCAGGGTGGTCGTGCAACCAGATTTGTTCAGCTTTCTCTTGTATCAGAATGGCCACCTCTTTATTTAGGGCATTCCCTGCTGGAGTTTGTGCAGAGTGCTGGAAAGTGTTTGGCCCAAGAGATCAGAAAGAAGACACTAGGCATTTCAACAAAAATAATTGTATTTAAACAAAGCATAGAACATAAACAGTTTCCTCATCCAGAGCTCTGGATGGGCTCAAAAGCTTCTTAAATACAAAAGAGCGTATTTACAAGTACAGGCACACGTCCAAGCAGGGCCGCAACTAGGGTCTGTGTCACCCAGGGCAAACATGGATTCCACACCCATTTTGGCACCCCCCTAGTGCTCATTTTGGAGCCCCTCCCACGCGGCACCTGGGGCACGTGCCCCGCTTTCCCTCCCCAACTGCAGCCCTGCATCCAAGTGTGCTGAGCAGAAAGAGAGGCTGCAAAAAACAGGAGAAGCAAGCAAGCAAAGAAGCAAGGAGCTGGCAGAGCTGGCTTGTTTAAATGCAAATTAAGCAAGGAAGTGGAGGATGGTTTCAGTTTCCCATATAAGGTCATTTGGACATTTAAACCTTGTTAACCACTTGAGGCCTGACCTTTTGACTCTGCCAAACACCTAAGAAAACTATTTGTTACCATGGATACCTGGATACTGGCATCTCTGTGACTTGCTCCCAAGCAGAACAAATATCAACATTCCCCATCTAGCTCCTACTTTTGGGACTTGACTTCCCCTTGAGAACATTTGGAGACTGATCCCTCAGGTTTAAAAAAAACAAAAACAAACCTTAAAATACTTTTTTCAGAATTTTATGAAGCTGGAAGAAGTATTCTTCTCAGTAGCAGAACCTGAAACTAATTTAAATTATGATAGTGCTGCTATTAGATAATGTTTTTATACTGTTGATGATGGGCTGTATTTTTTTAGTCTTTTGCTTGTTCTGGATTAAGTATAAGGATTAAGGATTAAGTATAACTATACATATAAGTACATAAAAATACTATTGCTAGTAATAATTTCAGCATACAGTATAGGCAACATTCATTAGGTTCTTCTTGGTGTAAGAGTTTTAAGGTGGGCTGTCTGATCTGGGCTGTAAAAATACAGGTGTCTTTAGACAGCACCCAGGATCAGCATTTTTGGCACCTCTTTGCTGCCATCTTGTGGTTGTCTGGATTTTTGCAGTCCAGATCTAGCTGTGCTAGTTTTAAAGAACGCACAAGGAATGGAAACCCTGGCTCTTGCAGGATAGTGGCTGTTGCTTTGACCTATCAAGCCATGAGGGTAGCCAGCAAATCAGAAAATTACCATCGTGTCTGACCTCATCTCCGTAGCAACTCCCAAACAGAAAGTGAATTCTGGTTTATTTCAGCATGGGGCTTATTTTAACAAGAGCCTCTAGAGAGCACAGCTGTGTTATACCAAAATATTGGGATTTGTCAGAATTCCATTTCGAGGAGTTAGGGAACCAGGGTGATAGAAAACCTGTTTAGAAGATAGCCAGAATTCCTCCTTTTCTTGGTCTTCATGCAGCTTATTAATGCTGTATGGCACCATGGAATCTAAGGTGCTTTAGGAACTGGGAAAAGAGATGTAAAACCCTGAATCTGAATAGTTATGTGCCATCAAATCATTTTTGACTCCTAGTGACAACATAGATGGACTTTCTGTCCCAAACTGGGTCTTTCGGGTCTTCCAATGGTACACCCATCACCACTGTAGCTGAGTCCATCCACCCTGCTGCTGGACTTCCTCTTCTTCCCTTTCCTTCCACCTTTCCCAGCATTAGAGCCTTCTCCAGAGAGCTGGGTCTTCGCATCATGTGTCCGAAGTAGGATAATTTAAGTCTGGTCATTTTTGCCTCAAGTGAGAACTCTGGGTTGATTTGTTCAATAATCCATTTTTGGTTTTCTTGGCTGTCCATGTTATTCTCTGGAGTCTTCTCCAACACCAAAGTTCAAAAGCCTCGATAGCCTTCCTTTAGGCATAGAAATTTAAATATACAAATACAGGATAGGAGAAATGTTGGGTAGCAATATTTTCAAAAATGATTTTAGGTGTCCTAGATGGTCAGTTAGAACATGAGCCAGTAGTAGTACTGCCATAGGCTGCCTCAGCTGATGGATTCTCCTGTACATGAGAAATAATAATCCACTGCCTGCTTGCCTGTTGCCATTACTGTTTTGGAACGGAAACTGCTGACTTGCAGCCTTCAAATATTTGAGAGGTTATCTTCGTGGAAGATGGAGCAGACTTGTTGGCTATTACCTCGTAGAAAAGGAAGATATTCATGGATGGAAACTGATCAACAGTAAGAACATTTCAACAGATCCAGGAAGCTGTGGACTTCCTAAACTGGAAGTAATCTGGACAGCCACTTTTCCAGAACACTATACAGATGTGAGAGACATACACTGGCTAGATGACCTCCAGGTTTATTCCAATTCATAAGATTTTCCCCAGGATAACTGATGGGCTTTCATGTGTTTGGACAAGTGAACAGAACAGTGTTGACTTTCTGTCGGTGTGCATGCAACTTGTGGGTTTTTCTGTAAGAAGGCAGGGCTCGCTGCTCAGAATTTTAAATGAGGGACGCTCTGCAAGTGTTCAGACTACCAGATCTCGCCCTAACAGCAACAGGGCAGCGGAGAGATACAGAGGACAGGAATGTTCTGTTGTCTTCTAGCAGTCCTGGGAGTTTGGCAGCCCAACTCAAACACCATTGGTTCAATTAAACTGTCAATGACGGGTTCACTTAAGTAAGTATCTAGGATTTTCTATATAGAAAAACCATACTAAAATTCCATGTTTTGCCAGCAAAATGAAATATTTATAAATAGTTAAATATTTTAAAGTTCGCTTAATATACTTGAGGATTAGACTTTTAAAGGAGGTGGACTTCTCTGGATTGGTTTTGTATTTCTTTTTTGTCTAAACTAGGGCAATGGACAACAGGCACTCTCTGGAAGTCAGAGATTGAGACCGAGGCCGCTCAGCGCTTTGCATTTAATTCCAAAAAGAGACTTCGGAGCTCAGCCGTTACCTCCTGTTTGTAACTCTTTTAATAAATAGTTGCTATGATTGGAACGGAAACTGTGGGGGAAGAACGGAGGAAAAGTGCAGGGTACCATGTTCACCCCTAGCATAAACAACTCTGCTAATTACTCCTTGTTTCTGAAGTGTCATTGTATCTTGCAAACATGCTTTCAAGCTTTCTTAAGCACTGTAATTGCTAAAAAGCTTTAAATTTGTTTTCTCTGCTGTGCAAAATGCAACCCCCATAGTCACCCATTAATGTAGAGGATAGGTTCAGACGCTAATGACTTGGTGTGAAATGTGCCTGCTTACACCCCCTGTCTGGACCTCCTAACCAGCATAGTCAAGAAACATCTATAGTTGTGTGTGTTTGTTGTGCCTTTGAGTCAGTGCTGACTCCTGGCAACTGCCTGGACGAATCCCTGCAGTTTTCTTGGCAAGGTTTTTCAGAAGTGGTTTGCCATTGTCTCCTTCCTGGGACTGAGAGAGTGTGACTGGCCCAAGGTTACCCAGCAGGCTTTGTGCCTCAGGCAGGACTAGAACTCACGGTCTCGGTCTCCCAGTTTCTAGTCTGGTGCCTTGACCACTATGCCAAACTGGGTCAGTAGAGGGTTTAAGATATCATCAGGCACCTAGTACTTTAAACCTTGCCTAATCAGGTAACAAAGCCATATTTTATTGAAGGTTTAACAGTGTGTGGATGCAGACCCAGAGTAAAAACCTTGTGGTATACTGTTAGTGTGAGCTTCAAAGTCCAAATTTCAGATCTCTGCTTTAAAAAAACTCTAATAATGGGAGCCTACAATGCATAAGCTCCTCAGATCCCGTAAACTATTTGGGAATGTGCATTATAAACATGATTCCCAATATCTATGTCTTTTAGCCTGCAAGCCTGAATCCATGGGTGGCTCCTACTGAATTGTAAACAGCAAGGCTGTTTTGTGACTGCTGGTTGGTTGGTTTTGTGCCTTCAAGTCAGTACTGACTCCTGGCAACTGCCTGGATAAGTCTCTGCAGTTTTCTTGGCAAGTTTTTTTTTTCTTTCCAGAAGTGGTTTGCCATTGCCTCCTTCCCAGGGCTGAGAGAAAGTGGCTGGCCCAAGGTCACCCAGCTGGCTTCGTGCCTAAGGCGGGACTAGAACTCATGGTCTCCCAGTTTCTAGCCCAGTGCCTTAACCACTATACCGTCTTTTGTGACTGAATAACAAACAATCCTTTAAATAATGATTATCACCCATTGATTAGAAACCCTTGAATCCAAAGATATGAATTGCTAATGTTGCAATAAAGTTGGGGAGGGGGGAGTGTCAGGGAACATATGAGTTTCTGCCCACAGATCCAAGCCAGGATAATTTTTTTCAGGATTTTGGCACAGAATTAAGCATCTTAGCTTGAGACAGCTTATATCCCCAATTCATGAGGGCCACATTTGCTCAGGCCTCCCCAGTCTCGTTCCTTCCCTGAACAAGGTCTTTTTCAGGCACAGGCTAGCTGCTGGGGCACGTTCCCTCTATTACACACCTGTGTCAGTGTGCACACACCCACCAGCCTTGGCAAGGGCAAGGTAGGTCTGAAGGCTTCTTCCCATACAAGGTTTCAGAGCCAGAGGGATGAGGGGGTTTTTATAAAGGTAAAACTAGGGAGTGGCACACACATGCGCATAAATGTATACCCTGTAGAAGGGCACCATCTGGCCCCCAGTTGTCAAGGGAATTCAGCAACACACAATCTCTCCTTCAGGTAGGGCTGTAGAAACCTCCAACCCCCACTTGATGGCATGCAAAGCCAAACAGCTTCTAGACCAGTGTTTCTCAACCTTGGCCACTTTCAGACGTGTGGACTTCAACTCCCAGAATTCCCCAGCCAGCATGGTTGGCTGGCTGAGGAATTCTGGGAGTTGGAGTCCACACATCTGAAAGTGGCCAAGGTTGAGAAACACTAGTCTAGAACCTGGAAGAGCTAGGCCAGCAAAACAGTCAAAGTAATGGACTAGAAGTGGGGAGATCCATTTTGTAGTCCCTCCTCAGCTGTGGAAGTCCGCCGGGTGACCATGGGCCAGTGACTTTCATGACTTCTGGGGGCTGGGGGTATGCCACAACATCTGTGTGTATTGGGAGGTGCAGGCTAAAAAAAAGACTCTGGCACAGTTGAAGGAAAGGTGAAAGGTCCCCTGTGCGAGCACCGAGTCATGTCTGACCCTTCGGGGGGACGCGCTTTCACGACGTTTTCTTAGCAGACTACAGAGCAGGGTGGTTTGCCATTGCCTTCCCCAGTTGTCACCTTCCCCAGCAAGCTGGGTACTCATTTCACCGACCTCGGAAGGATGGAGGGCTGAGTCGACCTGAGCCAGCTACCCGAGAATCCAGCTTCCACTGGGATCCAACTCGGGTCGTTGGGAGAGTTTCAGTTATTCCACAGTTTACTCAGTTAACCCAGCTTCCTCAGTTTACATGACACACTGCATTGTGAACTAACCACAGCCCAACATGCTGGGCGGTAGTGGGGTGACTAAGTTGTAATTCACTCTTTAGTGTGAATGTAGCTCCCTGAAGGCAGTAGTTTTCCCACTAAGGGGGAGACACTCACCCACACACACTGGACAAGCCCTGAAGCATATTTTTGCCTCATAAGATCACTGCCCAGATATCCAGAGCAGGGGCATCCATGGCGGTCAAAAAAGTCAAGAAGGCAGCCTCTTAGTTGTGGCCACCATCTTGACTTTTTTGACACACACCTTCCACGGAGGCTTCTAACACAGAATGGAAAAAGGTGCCACCCTATGGAAAGGGAGTGGGAGTCCACATGTGCCCAGTCACTGCAGTCCCCCTCTACCTGTCAACCCTGCAAGGTAGGCCAGGTCAAGAAAAACATGCCGCAAGGATTCCAGGAGTGATACTTTATTGTTGTAGGGTATAACAACAGAATCTTGAAAGCCCTCCAGACCTTTCACTGCCCCTTCTTAAGGACAAAATGGTCAAGCTGGGGCTGTTCTGAGTCTCTTTCTCACACTTTCAACTTTCCCAGGGATGAGCAACTGGTTCACCCTTCCCAGCTCCTTCTCAAGGCCAGTTTTTCTACACTGCCTCCACAAGATGGTGGGCAGGCATTGGTAGGGCATCAATTGGCTGTTTTCCCTCTTCTCTTGCACACCCTTCTAAATACTTCCTGTGCACCAAAATAGGGGGACCATGTGCTGTTGCAGCAATAGGTGGAAACCAATGTTTACAATTCTGTGGCTGTGTTTACACAACACAGCCTGGGTTCTGAATTAACCCATCTTACAGGCACTCATGACACAATTAATTATAAACTGACCAAAATGGCTGGGTTTCCACATCACACTAAGCCACAAAAACAGCTAACCTGAGTTAAAGCTAATTAAACTTGGCAGCTGCTCAGTCTTTCAGTGACCCATTTAGGTGTGATCTCAGGCGATGTGCAGCAGCCCGTGAATGTGTGTTAGAGAGAATCTCCACTCTTATTTATATGTTTAAAAGCTTAGTCTGGTTGAAACCCTGAACATAAAGCATTTAATACGATTTTCCAATGAAAACGCTATGAAAGTTAGCAGGAAAAAAAAATCTTGAAAAAGCAGCCATTGCATTTTGGTGAATTAAAAGTTATATTTTTAATTCATCATGTCATGTCATCAGGAAATTTAAGGCTGGATGAAACAGAGAGTCTCCTGGGCCAATCCACGCACTGAAAGAGAAAAACCAGGCAGTTGAATTAGATCACTACCAAGATCCCTTTAAATTATTTCATTTTAGAGTTCTGGTGCTTTTCCTGAAGGAGAATGTCCCACCACAGGATAAGCACTATTAATGCCACTTGGGTCCCCTGCAGGATCACTCATGTTAGCACTGAACCCCTGAATAGGGGAAGCACACTCAGTGTCCACAGTGGGTAGGAAATTCTGGGAATTGCAATCCCTCTACATCTGGGGGGCACCAGATTGCAGAAAGCTGCTTTAAGGAACAGGCTTGCCAATATGGAAGCGGACATCAGGTCCCGAGCCATACAGAGCTTTGAGATCCCTTTAGAAACAAACCAGAATAGGCAGGATTATTGTAATCCTCATACAATTATGTAATATTCTTGTTGCTATTTATGACACCAGCTCAAGTTTCTGGACCGTATTCTCAAGCAACCCACATCAGTATTACATCAACTTATATTTAAGACCAGCTTTTTGGATGAGCCTTGCATCAAAGAGGTAATTAGTGAAGTGATGAGTGCCTGAAAACAAACACTCAGATCTCCAAGCCCCAATTCCTAATATTTGGCAGTGTATTTTGAACCATTTGACATTTCTGGGCTGACACTGGAGGTAGCTCCCTCTAAACTCAGTTATTCCGACTTGCACTTGGATATAACAAAAGCTGGAATTCAGCACATCCGTACGAATCATTTGCTTTTGGTACACGCTAGGGAGAAAATATACATAAAAGGATTGAATACATCTTTCTGGAATTGGCGGTGTTCGTAGACTCATGAATAAATACTGCAGGAAAAGTTTTATTCTTTTAGAAGAGGAGGCTACTCCTTTGCCCACAGGAGGTCCTCTTCTCAACTTTCGAGATGGGCTCCCTGACATTCAAGCAAACCCAGGTGAGGCCTCCCTCCATTGGTTTGGAAATAAATGGATGGGCAAGGCAGTGTGTCTGTATCCCCAGCCCAGTCCTCTTCCTTGCTCCAGGGTCTCTGAACTGCAGCTCGGGAGCAGTCAGCTTGTCATCCTCAAAGCTCTCTTTCTCCCTGCATGCGCTCTTATTCTTCCACTCACACACTGCCCACACTGCCTCCAAGGCAATTTCTGTCTCCTTTGGTTTCCTGCTAGCCCTGCACACCATCTGCTCGACTCCCCCAGCTTTGGCTCCACCTGGGCTCTGGCTTCTCCAGGTCTAAATACACAGAATCCTCCAGCAGCAGTCAAAATGGTTGCTCAGGAAACGGCCACATTATTTTTATCCTACTGTTTAATGGGGGTACTACCCCCTTGGTGCCCTTAAACACAAGCCTAGTAAAAGCTGGAGGAAAGAGAGAGGACCTTCCCTCTGCGGTACACAGGCACTGCAGACACACAGACCCAGAGATCTTATCATCAACCCCACCAGGATGCTTGCCTTCCTTCACAATAGAGGAGCTTCAGGGGATGGGCCCAAATGCATCCCCCCTCCCTTGCCTAGCAGAGAATTGGACTCTCTATGGCTGCATCTATTACAAAGGGTATCTTTGTAAGATGGGCCATTTCCAGCTCTCCTGGGGCCAGCGGAAAGCTCAGACATTAAAATTAATGGTCCTCTCCTTTTCAAACACCCCATCAAGAGCTTCCTGCTCCAGTTCCTTGGTGAGCTTTGGCAATCATTAGCACTTAAGTACCTAATTCATGTGTTGAATTCTGTCTGTGACAGCAAAACCCACCAAAGGGCTTATGGCATCTTAAAACCTAACCAAGTGGTTATATTTAGGATGCTGTTTATGCAATGAGGGCACCTCTTTGTTGATCTGAACTCTTTCATACACACAGAGAAATGTAACTAGATTTAGTAGTTTGTCCATCTAGAAGCCATTCCGCCCACCCCCAGACACCCATGCGCACACACACACACACACACAGAGCGATGAGTTTCACACATTGTGCTGATTTATTCTGTGACCTGTTTGACTTTGTCTGTTTGACTTTGTGTGTTATGTGAACTCAGCCATTGTGGGTTTGTAAAACAAAGGTTTATGACTTGGTGTATTACACTGATGCAGCCCATTGTGGTTTATTCCTCATATAGTTACTAAGCCATAGTTTAGTGTGATGTTCAAACTGGTCATTTTCCTTTCTACAAAGGAAAGGCATGAGGCAACGTCTTTCTTTGGATGGATTTCTCAAATGACCAGGCTCAAATTATCCTACTTTGTTCATGTTGGGTGAAGACCCAACTCTCTGGAAAAGGCTCTAATGCTGGGAAAGGTGGAAGGAAAGAAAAGAAGAGGAAGACCAGCAGCAAGGGGGATGGACTCAGCTACAGTGGCGATGGGTGCCCTGTTGGAAGACCCGAAAGACCAGGTTAGGGACAGATCTTCATGGAGAAAATCCATCTATGTGGTCACTAAAAGTCAACACCAACTTGATGGCACATAATGAATCAAATCAGATTATTGGAGCTTACATAATCATTAACATAAGGAAAACACACCGATATAAACCTTATCAATCATCAGAGCACCAGTAGGTTGATCAGGATTATCTAGTCCTAGGACAAGAGTTGTGGATGTTGCAACGAAGTGTGTTCAACAGCTGCCTTTCCTTTTTTGGCCAAAGGCTTTCATCCCAAAGACTCCCATTCTGCTCAGCTTTGACAAACGCCCTACTTGGTTGAAAAGGAAGGGTGGTGTGAAGTGATTGCTACAGCTAATGCTGTCCTTCAGCATCTTGAAATTAAATTATCAAGAGGCAAAACCCCAAGGAGCCCAGGAGCCAATAATAAGAAGCATGATATAAAAAGGAAGAAACTCCATCTAACAAGAGTGTTTTCCTCAGCTGGGAGATACATGCTGAGCACTACTATTGCCAGTTTTAAAAAATGCAGCATAGCTTCTCTGTAGTACATTTTAATCGGTATTCTCTTATTTCTTTACACTTAAAAACATGTTTATATATCTGTCCACTTATAAAGTCCATCTATGTTTTATTATTGTGTCTGTCCACTTATAAACCATCATCATCATCATCATCATCATCATCATTATTATTATTTATAACTTCCCCACTCCAAAAGACTCTGGGCACCTTACCACACTTCTTTATGCTTCTTTATCATTGCTATCTTTTTCTTCTCAACAGGCTCCTATGCTTTTTTGCAGCTTTAATATGGGAGACATTTATCATCTTCAGCATCTTTAGGGAAAAGTTGCAATTGGCTCTTTTTCAGCGGCATTGCTGGCGGCAGTGAATAAAAAGTAAGGAATTCTCCTGTCTACAGCTCATTGTTCTTATTCTACTTTGTGTGCAGATTGTGCCATAGGCCTGTTTTACATGTACAGAAAGGAGTGACAGAGCTGTTCCAACTATAGCAGTGTTTCTCAACCTTGGCAATTTTAAGATATGTCGACTTCAACTCCCAGAATTCCTCAGCCAGCATGCTGGCTGGGGAATTCTGGAAGTTGAAGTCCACACATGTTAAAGGTGCCAAGGTTGAGAAACACTGAACTATAGGATCAACTGGGAATGAGATCTTTGGAAGAAAAGTTTCTATGCAGTAAAATTACTTTGCAAATAGAAAAGTTGTACAATAGATTTCTGAATGGCTATGAAGAAACTTTTCTCTGAGATGCTATCTCCCTATCCAACATAGCTGTCATGCTAGCTGAGGAAGGGCACTGGATCAGGATGATCACTAGATGGCAGCAGAGAAATGTAGGAAAACTCTACAATTGTGCAGCCCAGATCTGCCTCCCTAAACTAAAAGTGATGGGAGGTGTAGATACCTCATCAGATGGGTGGCAGGCAAGAGAAGGTTTTGTGTTGCTTTTTGTTTCTTTTGTTTTTAAACGTGTGGTGACCCGCTTGTTTTGCTGTAGGAAAGTATTCCAAAATAGCATCTTTCCCTTCCAGCAAAAAAGAATATAATGGTTTTTGCAACCTCAGGGTTCTCTTGCTTCTTCCTGCTTTATCTGGAGACAAGGCACAAGATAATTATAGTCTGGCTTCACTGATCCCACTGTGCCATTAGGTGGTCTCACTTGGCTTGGTTCTAGCAGGGCAGGTTGTGTGAACCTAACCAATTGTGCTTATTCAACAAAATATAGTTAAACAAGCCACAGTGCGTACGCTGTGCTATAGACCTGGAGGATCTTAACTGCCATCTGCTCCAGCTCTCTGCTCCCCATTCAGCATTTGTTTTCCCACCGCAGCCAGCCAGATGCCCTAAAAAACATTATAAGTACCTTCCCACTCTGTTCTCCAACAAGCAGTGTTTAAAGCTGGGCTCTGCTCTTGAAAATCATGATGGGGCATCTCAAGGTCAAAAAAATTCGCAATGGACCACATGATCAAAGCTCTGCCCCTTTCTCAGTTGCATCACACAGCCAACTTGACTTTTTTAAACCCTTCTCCAGGTGGACACCTCTTTTTTCAGTTTCCTGTTCCACTGGTGCAGTTAACTTCCTATATTCTTCCCAGTTGCAGTATGCTTAAGTAAATTTTTAAAAATGTGCTTTCAGTGCTAAAGTCTTCTTTACTATTGTTTTAATTGTGTCCCTGGTTCTATTTTTCAGGAGACCAACAGATGGCAGAAATTTGCCTTCACTGAAGTGAGAATGCAGCCACTCTGAGTTGGCTTGCAGGTAAGAAAGCCAAATGAATTTTTTCTCACTGCCAAATGAAGTTTTTTCTCACTGTCCTGTCTTCATTTGGCTTTAACTTCTCCTACTGCACCCAGTTCCCCTGTTTCTCTATAATTAAGGCATCCCAGCAAGATGGCTGTCCGGCTTCTGCTTGAACCCTCAGAAATGGGAAATGTAAGTGCTCATGGCATTGCTTCATATATGGTGGAAAATATACAATTAACACACAAAGTATTCTTGCATATTAGCTTTAGTTCATAGTTCAGCATGCTCCCATGCACTTTCAATGAGGTTCTAGCTGATTTTAAGAAGCATCTGTGTAAAGTGTGTGATGTCAGCCCAACAAGGTTGACCAGACTAAGACACCAATGCCATTATGCAATATGGGGGTCTTCCTGGACTCACAGCTCCTGCTTGAAAAGCAGGTGTCAGCTGTGGCAAGGAAGGCCTTTGCACAACTCCAGCTGATGTGCCAGTTGCGCCCTTTCCTAAATCAGGGGGACTTTCAGACAGTCACTCATGCCCTAGTCACCTCATGGCTTGACTACTGCAATGCTGTCTACAAGGGGCTGCCCTAGAAGACCACCCAGAAGCTTCAGCTGGTCCAAAATGTGGTAGCTTGAGCAGTAACAGGCATAGTTCAATATGCCATGTAACACCTCTGCTTCGCCAGCTGCACTGGTTGGCAATTTGCTTCTGGGTGTGGTTCAAGGTGCTGGTATATTATCTATACAGGTATAGGTATAACATATACCTAGGGTAAAGGTAAAGGTTTCCCTTGGCATTAAGTCCAGTCATGACCAACTCTAGGGGGCGGTGCTCATCTCCGTTTCAAAGCCGAAGAGCCGGCATTTGTCCATAGACACTTCCATGGTCATGTGGCCGGCATGACTAAATGGAATGCTGTTACCTGACCGCCAAAGCGGTACCTATTAACCTACTCACATTGGCATGTTTTCAAACTGCTAGGTTGGCAGGAGCTGGGACTAGCAACGGGAGCTCACCCTGTCATGCGGATTCAAACCGCCAACCTTCCGATCGGCAAGCTCAGCAGCTCAGCGGTTTAACCCGCAGCGCCACCACATCCCAACATATACCTACCTATATTATAAAAGTAATATATTATTTTATATTAGCTATAAAGCCCTAAAGCCCATACGGCCTGTTTACTTGAGGGACCACCTGTCTCCCATAACATCTGCCTGGATGGTTCCGTCCTGCAGAGATGGTGCACTCCAGGTTCCTTCAATTAAACCACGTCATCTCTCAGGACCCCAGACACGCTCCTTTTCTGTCATAGTACCTGCCCTCTGGAATGAGGTTCCTGAGATGTGGATGCCCCCACCCTGCTGTAGTTTGGAAGAGCTGTGAAGAGCTGTGTCTTACTCCAGGCCTTCAGCAAAGAAGAGTTAGGAGACCCCTCAATTCATCACACTTGCCATCTTTTTTTTTTAAAAAAATTGTTTTATTGTAATTTCTTTGGTTGTTGTGAACTGCCGAGTTGTTGAGAGTCAGGCGGCATAGAAGTTTAATAAATGATTATTACATAGGTCATGTGAAAAAAGGTGAAAGGTCCCCTGTGCAAGCACCAAGTCATGCCTGAGCCTTTGGGGGGACGCCGCTTTCGCGATGTTTTCTTGGCAGACTCTAGCCGGGTGGTTTGCCATTGCCTTCCCCAGTCATCGCCTTCCCCAGCAAGCTGGTTCCCCATTTTATCGACCTCCGAAGGATGGAGGGCTGAGTCGACCTGAGCCGGCTGCCCGAGAGAGAATCCAGCTTCCGCTGGGATCGAACTCGGGTTGTGGGGAGAGTTTTGGTTGCAGTACTGCCGCCTGCCACTCTGCGCCACACGAGGCTGTTTATATAGGTCGTAACTACCTTTATTGTAACAGCTATAAAAACAGAACCTTGCAAGTCTGAATGTGCTTCCCCCGCCACACCTTTATCTTTGTGTGAACTAGGGAGGGGCTTGTCCAAGACGTTTTCTCACATTACATTCTTGGCACAGTCTCAGGCCCCTCTTATCAAACTTTTGCCTTGGTAGTGGCTCTCCCTCCTGTCCTTCAAGGCCATTCCCTCTTCCCTCTACAATTAGGAAACAACTCCTTAGAAAGGGTAAGGATGTGCTGCTTTGAAAATACTGATGTTTTGTTACAAACTGTTATATTAAATAAATATTCATAATAATAAAAAGATTGTTTTTGTAACAGGAAGACAAAACAAAGACACCAACAACCTTTGCATCATGCTTGGTTGAAACTTGGTTTCCACTTAGTTAAAAATCGTGGGAATTTGAGAGAATCCGTAGGAATCAAAACACTGATTTTGGGTGGGGGTGGAGAGTAGAGTTGATAAAAGGCAGCCCAAATCAATTTGGGGAAATGATTTGACTTAAAATAATCTTACAAAACTATGTGTTCATAAGGTTTTATCACCTGGGAACAAAACACAAATTATTAGATTAAGCAGGAGTTATACAAATGCTATTACTGATCTAATCATGTGAACATTATGTTATGCTGCCTATTGAGTTAATTAATCCAATTCTGATGTGTTTTTCACTTATACTAATTTCCAGGAGGCAGACCCTACATGACCAGTTTTGTCCTATTTGAGACCTATCAGCACAGGTAGCCAGATGTTATTCTATAGCAGTGTTTCTCAACCTTAGCAACGTTTAAGATGTGTGGACTTCAACTCCCAGAATTCCCCAGCCAACACATCAAGCTGAAAGCATCTGCATTTTTTAAATGACTGAAAGGAAATCCCTTTCTTAAATGTTCCAAAGAATACTGAGCTGCTGTTTTATATATGCAAGCTGTTTTCAGGAACTGCTTCTTTGAAAATCCCCACCAGATCTCACCAGATCTCAAGCAAAGGAACAGCTTCTAAAATGAAATAGTCCCAAAAGGGAATAGTTTTCAGGGCACCAAAAGTGGTACAAAGAAAAAACAAAGAGGAATATATTGTAATGGAAAAAAAGTAGAATGTTTTGTTGGTCCTATGAAACTGTTTAAAAATGGTTTGCATGAATTCTAGACTACATTTAAAATTATTATTTATTAATTTTATAGGCCGCCTCTCAGAGACTCTCACCTTCTTTACCTTCTCTGTAAATCAAATACACATTTTATGGATGAAATGAAAATTTAACCAGCACAAAGGAGTGGGTTACATCAAGCTTTTCACTGCCAAAACTCTTTCAGTAAGTGAATTTGGGTGATGCCTGCCTCCCAAGAAAAAAAACTAAGGATTCATGGGGATTAACATTAGTCAAGTAATATACCACTTATTTTAATACATTTTAATTTACAAATCATACAAACAATAATAGAATATTGCCACTTTACAACGCAGTACTTTTTATTGGAAATAAATAATAAAACAAGCAATTTTAAAGAGTATTTTTAGTAGGAAAGATAAGGCTGTGGCAACACAATGCAATGTTTTCAAAATGGCCTTTTCAAGTATGAAGAGTAGCTAAGCTTAGCTACTCTAAGTCATGGTGATATTGACTTAACCGTACATGGTGGAAACTGCGTTATCCTGTTGCATCTCTCTTGAAATCACAATCGCGTGCAGGGATGTAGGTATTCACAACAAGATTATACTTAAGATCATCTGTGTGAGGAGTGGGTGAGTTCGCATACAACCCAATATCATTTGGATGAGCAATAGGCTCCCAGTTGTGTATCCAACAAAGGTATCAGGGAAACCTTCTCTGCTCACCAACGGCAGTTGGCTTTGCACCGGGCAAGTTTGTTCCGTATTCAGCCTGATGTGGATTCAGGCGTTGGCCCCTCTGCCCACCAGCCCCAGACAGGCATCTTTTAGTCTGTGGGAATTCAGCAAACAATCCTGGGCAGCGAGAGAAGGACCGGGAAGGGCGAGGGGACTCAGGAAGGGGTTCACGCTCTACGGTTCAGCTGGAGAAGGAGCGGGCAACGCAGAAAGCCGGACATCGATCACTGCCGCCGCAAAGAGGGAGAGAAACTGACCGGAGGGTGCGCTGATCCCCAGAGCCAGAGACGCGCACGCCGCAAAAGAATACCCTTTGCACGGGCGCCCTTCTCTTGGGAGGGAGGAATAAACTAGACCAGAGAGCTTCATCCTGGTTTGAAGAGGGGGAGAGGAGGAAAGCAATCGCCTTTCCTTTGCAGCACCTGCTCCTGGGAGGCGGCGGTGAGAAGGCGGCTCCGCCAACAGCTGAAGCGGGAGGACGCTCTGAGCAGCTGCCGCCCGCAGCAATTCACCAGCTCTGTCCCGGGCGCGCGCCTCTCTCACAGGCGTCCAGAGGGACCCTACAAGCCCCGCCCCTTTGGAACGCGCCAGAGAAATTCACGTACCCTGAAAGGGGGAGGGGCTTGAATGACGCCGCCGCCGCGTCCGCCATCTTGCTTTTTTTGACCCCACCCGCGGGCGCCCCGCGTTGCCGATCCTTTGTCCGACTCGGGACCCCGCGGGCCCGCCTAGGCTGCCGCGCTCAGACGCGCACGTGGATGTCGGGGGCGGCGGGTGAGTCGGGGGGAGGGGGCAGGGGCTCTTTCTTGAACGGGGTCGCGCAGATCCGGCGGGCCTCGCCGGGGCTGCCTTTGTTCCCCCTCCTGGGCTTCCGGGCAGGGCTCGCCCACATTGCCCAGGGCCCCTCGCGCCCTTTCCCTCATGAGGACTAGGAACTCGTCCTGCTTTCCCTCCTGGGAGCGCCGGCCCCGCCTCTGGCACCCTTGGCGGGGCCGGCATCGCCTGGCCGCGGCCTCCTTTCTTGGGGCGTCGGATACCCCGAGAAAGCCGGCCTTGCACGGGGGACGCCCGGAGCAAATTGGGCCTTGTCCGACGGCCCGCCCGGGGGGATTTCGCGGACGAGGCTGCCAAGGCAGGAGTAGCCCCGAGCGGACATCCTCGGGCGGGCTCCGGGCACTTGGGAAGGCTCCGGGGCGGGGAAATAGCCGTAAGCGCCTCCTCACCTGTTACTTCCGATGTCGAGAGCAGCGATTCTCTCTCTCTTTTCTTTTTATCAGAATTTTTCACTTCAGTAAAAGTATAGGAAACAAAAAGAAGATAGAAAGTAAGAAAAAGGAAAAAGGGATAGAGCAGTGGTTCTCAACCTTTTTGAATCCGCCGCACAATATGGAAGGTAGCAGCAGCTCGGTGGCCCACCAGAAAATTATTAATTGTATATAGTATTTTTAAATGTGTAAAACATGGTTGGGCGGCGAGTTACTCATTTTTTAAATAACTGCACTGTGTTGAATATATGGGTTGTGCAGAATATACAGAATACAAAAGAAAAAAAAATAACATAAGGCAAAAATGACATGGCACAGTAGAAACAAGCCCATGGCACACCTGTGTGCAGCAGCAAGCTGGTTGAGAACCACTGGTCTAGAGGTTAATATTACTATAGGTCCTCAACCTCAGTTTAGAGGCTCCTCATTTTATATGATTAAGTTAGAGTTATTTGTAGTTTATTATTGTAGCGATTTGCAGTATTATTCTGTGCCTTCACTACGCTTCGCTCATAACTAAGCTTGTAAAATGACAACTGCTGCTGGTACTACTCTAAGACAGTGTTTCTCAACCTTGGCAACTTGAAGATGTGTGGACTTCAACTCCCAGAATTCTCCAGCCAGCCAAGGTCTTAAGCAAATAGCCTCTGTTTCTTCACCAAAGCTATAGTGCTTTGGGGCTAACCAGGATGTGGAGGGAGATAAGTCTATGGAATGACACGCATGGAGATGGGAGTGTGGCAGTGCAGCCGCCAGGCATTTTGGGCTCTTCTAATTTCTAACCAGACTTTCAGTGGGCTTTCTGGGATCCTGGAAGTTCATTAAATACATTCTGGATCTTGACTTGGTGAGCCTCATTTAGGAATCAAGCTGGCAATTTAGAGCCCACTCCAGCCATTGTTCCCAGGAGAGACTTAACAATCTCCAGCCCAATTAATCATTTTAAAAACAAAGAATTGAGTGATGTTATCCATGCCTCTGGAATTACAGGTGCATAGATAAGTGCAAACTTATAAAGCAAGTGTGTATACAATTAAGCTGTTAATAATGCATAATTAATTAATTATGCTACCCTTTGTGCTATGGATCAGACTTCCCAAACAGAGGGGGCTGATTTCTCAAGTCACAGTCTTCAGTGCTCTAAGCCAGGAAGTGGAATTATAGAATCAATTTTATCTTGATCAGCTTTTGTTTCCCTGTAAAGGGTCTGTAAGGTGCAGAGGGCATGGGGTCCCCTCTTTAATCCACCAGGGTTGGGATAAACTTGGAACACTCCTGGCAAAGAAGGTGTGAGACTGCCAGCTTTTCATCCTGTGGATTCAGCTTTGTCACTACAACCATCTTCCATTCTGTGCCTGCGAAATGTCTTATTTTATTTCTTATTTTACTTTCCAGAGTCCATTTTTCTCATTGTATAAGAAGAAAAAACAGGTGGTTCATACAACCTCTCTTGAACAGCTGGTAAGTATGTATGACTTAAAATGGATTTTTCCAAGAATCATCATCATCATCACACTTGGAATAACCTTTACTGGATAGGTCATGCTGTTCCCCCTGCTGCTATAATTTGTTGGTTATATTGGGTCTAACTTTCTTACCCGAGTTAGGGTGCAGTGGCATGGAAAGAGGCATCTAGCATTTGATCATCAGGTTTACATTGCTAAACAGAAACCTTACTTCCCAACTATATTGCAATGATGACGATAACAACAGCAACAATTACAAAGACATTTGAGGATAAAAATGTATCTTCTCCAATACCAGAAAAACGGTTGCTGTGTTTATTCAGATGTATATTTTCATGTATTTTGTACCTAGGTTTTTCTCCAGCCCTCCATTGGGCCATGCTCCCAAGGCCTAAAGTGATAGAATGGGAAAGACCTATTTAGAAGTCTTTGAACAAATAGATGAATTTGTGTACATGAAAGATTGGAAGCTGGATGGAGAAGTTCTAAAGCCATGCAGATGTTGGTAGAAACGTAATGCTGATAGAAAGGCAGGGAAAGGAGCGAGACTGCAACTGTGAATGGTCAGAGTTGTGTGTGTTGAGGTAAACGTAGGCTTTTGATGTGACGTGGATGTGCATGTGTTGAACTTTATAATCCATGCTTAAACCCGACACCCCATCCTTCAGATTCCTCTTGTTCTTTTCATGGAGTCCCAGGAAAGGAACCTGTTTTTGTGAATATAGGAAATGACTGTGTATATTCGTGAAAAGTTTGTGCTGGATTGAGTTACACAGAGCCTTGCTATGCCCCATAACCCTCCTTCTGAATCACTGCTTTTGCCATATTGCTTTGATATGCGCTTGTGAGTTCTCTTTCTCTCTTCCTGCATGAACTGTGAAACCTGTGAGCTGAATATCTCACTCTTACCAAGCTCTACCCACTGTTTCTTAGACTCACAGACCTTCTATAAGGCACATTTTCACACCCAGCTTGATCCAACATGTTCTGGATCCTGCTGGGAAAGGCTGTGCCAGGGAATGAATCTGCTCCTTACTCGGTTGGAATTGGCATGGAGTTGCCAAATAGATTCAGGCAGACATTCATCAGGTGTAGCTTTCCTGAGGACATGGCCGAATACAGGTGCAACAGTTGCAGCCTCTGCTTGTTGGTCAGCTGCTCTTTATTTTTTTTATTAATTTTTTATTGCTTTTTTAATTAATAATAGAAAAAAAGAAAACAAAAAATAATAAAATATATACACTATCAAGAAAAAAACAGTGCTATTACAAAAAAGTAAAGAAATATAACAAAAGAAAAAATCTTACCATAATATATTGTTATAATTACAAAGGTATATATTTTTATCTAATGTAAATATTCAAATGCATATATATTTCTAATATATTTATATGACTTGTGTTTGTTTGTGTATTTACCCTACTGTATTTTGTGTAAATGGATCCGATATGTCCTTACATCTGTCCATACAAAAGGTACGTCTGTAGGCAACCTGCCTGTAAGTAGCAAGTGCAGTCAGGTCTTCAGTCCACTGAGTAAACGGGGCCATACGTTTATCTTTCCACAGCTGCTATATCAGCCGTTCTTTATGAGGACCTGATCTACTCATTGTGCTGAGCCATGGATGTGTTAACCATGATGCACTGAATGGACCATCCTTGCCTTGGCTCACCCAGCACATTCAACTTGTACCAAAGAAAGCCCCACGTAATAGGTAATGTGAAGTTTAAAGCCACCCAGGCATGATCTCTCTTAGTCAAAGTTCACTACAGCCTTGTAATCAGTTCCCACCCCAATATCATGAATGACAGTAATACAAATAATGGTCATCAGATGGAAGCAGCCCATTGGCTAATTACTTGCCTCCCTCCTTTCTCTAACAACTTAGGCCTGTCAACTAAGAAGGAAAAACGCCTCAACTTGGTCATCCTGTGCCTGAAACCATGATTTGAGCAATCCAGGGGGGAATTGTTCATGTTGTGAGAATGAATTTACATGTTTATTTAACACAAATACCATTACTAGTTTTCAAAGGAATTAAAAACTAAGCTGTATATTGTAGAATTAATTGTGTTGATGGAAAGATTCTTGCCTGAAGGTGAATGGGATTGTGTGCTTTCATCCAAAATGTTCTCCATGCAGAGCCATTGGAACTGAAGATCCCCGTTCTTGGTGCATTTTGTCCCTTTGAATTCAGGGGAGAAAAATCCCAGCCCTTTCCTTGTGGTCTGCTATATATGCAGATTTTCCCATTCTTAAATAGGACTATGGCTTTTCTGCCATCACCTGGCTATTAGTATGCAAACAGCAAGTAACTTCTTTTTATTCAATTCGTAACACTTTCTGCTCAAAAAAGAATCAAATGGATGAAAGGCTCTTGAGGTCACAGCTGTCTAAACATTCTGAATTAAAATAATTATTAAACAAAAAATATTGCCAGTCTTCAAAAAGAGCTGAGCTTGATGCACATCACACCTTTTTGCCCCTCCACATTTTATTTGCACAGCCGTCCCATAGGTAGGTCGGGGTTAGAGAGTCTCTTCAGTCTCCAATTCAGGCATGGTAACCTTGGTTTGGTTTTGGCTTACATGTTGCATTCCTTAAATAACCCAGTTTTAAACCCATTATTAACAGCTGTGGCTTAGCACGTTGCATGAGTCCGGTTGCCAAACCAACCCCTGTGTTGAAGGGCTAGGTGTGGCCTGGGCAGACCCAGATTCAAGGCTTTGCTTCGTCAGCCAAGCAGAATGACTGCGGTATTCCAAGGGAGGTCTAGTCCTGGTTTCCTGGAGTTTTGCCGTTCTTTTCTCACTCTCAGCTCCTCATGTACATAGCCTCAGACAGTCTGCAAAACACCTTTCAGACAGGATGTTAGCTGTGTTGTTAACCAGCGTCCCGGTTTTGTAGAGTTTTGGTCTACAAGGCCTGAGTTTCGAACCCTTAAGTTAAGACCCTTCAGGCCTTTTGCATCTGGGTTCTGAGGAAGCATCTGCAAAGCAAAGTTGCTTTACTCCCTGGAAACAATGTCAAACTCTTATTTTCTCTCCCCTTCCCTCATATTTTTGGTGGAATTGTTTTCTTTATTGTCACATCTGTTATTTGACCCAAAGACAATTGCCATTTGAGGGGATGTCTTTTCAAGCAAAGATGCCTTTTGGTTAATCCTCATCCATCAGCCAGTTTGCCCCCTGGCATATTCCACCTTCCCTTCTGTGCCTGCAAAGAATCTTATTTTATTTTCTGCTTTACTTTCCAGAGTGAACTTTTCCCTTCTTGGCCTCCCTGCCTCACGTGGCTGCTCCGCATAGCCACTCCAGAGCCACACGGCTACCTGGTAAGCTCGGTTTTCCCCCCTTTCCCCCATTGTAGTAGAAACCTCCCCTCTCTAGCCATAAGAGAGCCAGTTTGGTCTAGTGGTGAAGGCAACGGGCTAGGAACCAGGAAACTGAGAGTTCTAGTCCTGCCTTAGGCCTGAAAGCCGGCTGGGTGACCTTGGGCCAGTCCCCCTCTCTCAGCCCAATTCCCCTCATAGGGTTGTTCTTGTGGGGAAAAGAGGAGGAGGAAGGAGTATTAGGTATGTTCCCCGCCTTGAGTTATTTATAAAAATAATAAAGGTGGGATAGAAAATAAATAAATACAGTAAATAACCCTGACTGGACGGAACATGGTAAGTTTCTCCTTGCTGGGCGTCCTGAGCCTGCTCCGCATCCCTCTCTCCCTGCTCTTGTCTGCAGGATGGTGGGGCTGCACAGGCTTCTCCCCCCCACTCCCCCTCATCATCTTGCCCCCACCAGGCATTTGCTGCTATGGGCAGCCTCCTGCTGCCTCTCTGCCAGAGGCCAAGGTGAGGCAGAAGACGCTCCAGACGTCTGCAGGTCCGCACCAGATGAACAAGCAGACTTGGTGATAATGAGCAGAAGAAGGCTCTCTGGCTGCCGAGTTTATCAGTGCCTGGAGACCAGATTCTTTGAAAGGGCAGAGTGTTTTGTGTCATTGTTTTCCCGTTCCAGACTGTTAAATACTCTCTTCGTTGCATCCCCGCTTTTCCCTCACGTGTGTGCGCACACTGTCCCCCTCCCCAACTAAAGTCTCCTCGTGTATTTTGGAGGGGAGGGGCTGGAAAGCAAAGCTCACGTCTCCTTTTCTCTCTCTGTTTCACTCTCACGCTCTCGTGAATTAGAAAAAGGAATGTGGAAAATCACTGTGGAGTAAAACTAATTTGGGAGTCGGGTGGCATGTAAATTTTAATAAACGTAAAATGTGGAGAAAAAAATGGTTTATTTTTGCAGTACTGAGATGAAGACTGCGAAAAAGATTAGCAATCACTAATCCAGTGATTTTCAACCTTGGCAACTTTAAGGTGAGGGGACTTCAACTCCCAGAATTCTCCAGCCGGCATGCTGGCTCTGGAATTCTGGGAGTTGAAGTCCACCCATCTTAAAGTTGCCAAGATTGAGAAACACTGCACTAATCTGTATTCCAGTGTGTATGAATAAAATTACAAGAAATTTTTAAGGCACAATTAACAACAGAAATTTCTGTTTCACCATGAAAATAACATCTCACCATTTTATTTTTATATTCATTCTTTTTTTTTGGAATCAATTTCTGTTCCATTCACCCTCTCACATTCTTTTTCTCCCTAGGAATGGAGATCAGAAGTTTTTTTGGAAAGCGCAAAATAGTTGAAGAAGAAACATCGCAGAAGAAAAGGAAGAACGAGGAAGAAAGTAGCAGCAGTTCCTGTTCAGGCTCACCCGCAGAATATGAATGCATCATGGATGATTTGGAATTTGCTGTCCATCCTTACGATATTGGGCTATATGTGAATTCACCCACTCCTCTCACAGATGATGTCAAGTATAATCTTCTTGTGAATACCTACACACCAGCACACGATTATAATTTCAAGGGAGATTCAACAGGAATACGCAGTTTTCGTCATATATGGCTAATTAGATATTCACCGTGGCTTAGCTACTCTTCCTACTTGAAAGGACCATTTTGTAAATACTGCATTGTGTTCCCACAGCCTGATCTCTGTGGGAGACAGGGCGGCTTCATCATGGTGCCATTTGTGAGATACAATGATTTTCACGTGTGTGCAAAAAAACACATGTCAAGCGCATGGCACAGAAGCGCAGAAGTCGATGCAACTAACTTCCTAAGCAGCAGGAATGTATTTGAAACAAACTTTGCCTGTCAGATTGACAGCAGCATAAACCGGATAGTCAATGAAAATCGTAAAAAATTATACTCGATACTGTCAACCATCGTATTCTGTGGCACCCATGACATTCCTTTACGCGGAGAAACAAGCAAAACGGGGAACATGCAGAGTCTCTTGGCATTCCGCGTTGAAGCTGGAGATGCGACCCTGCGGGAACATCTGGAAACCGATGCGGGTAACGCTCGGGACATGTCAGCCCAAATAGAACACGAACTGATTAAGCTGTGTGTTGATGCCATTAGGGAAGAGATCGTTTCTGCCGCCAATAGTTCCACTGGATTTTCAGTTCTTGTCGGCGAAGGCGCCGAGATCTCTGGGGAGGAGCAGTTGTCGCTTGGCGTACGTTTTGTGGACACGGCTGGCACCAAACCTGTCGTTCGAGAGGAGTTCCTTGGTTTCGCAGCACTCAAGGAATGGGATGCTGCCTGCATTGCCGAGACCATTATTGAGGAGTGCACAAAATATGGTTTAAATCTAGAAAAATTATACGGCCAAGGATATGATGGATGCTCTAAATTGGCCGGCAAAGAGGGTGGTGTGCAAGCTAAACTAAAGAATAGGTACCCCAAAGCTACTTTTGTCCACTGCGCAGCACATACTCTCAATCTGGCTGTGAATGACTTAAATGCTGTGCCTGAGATAAGGAATGCAGTTGGCACAATCAAAGCCATCGTTCGCTTTTTCCGTGAGAGTACAAGCAGAAGACACCTTATTCCAGCTGTGCCGTTGCTGGGTGAAACGCATTGGGCTGCAAAATACAAGAGAGTCAGAATTTTTTCCAAGAATTTTGAACAGATTTTCGATCAGTTAAGAAAACTGGCCACTACAGCTTCAGGTCAAACATCCCAGGATGCGTATCAGTTACACTGTGCTTCAGGGACACCTAATTTCCTCTTTTGCCTTGTTATAATTTCAACCTATTGTGGTAAATTAGAGTCGGTGACCCAGTCTCTGCAAGCTGTTCGGCTTGATATGACGAAGGTGTATGAACACGTCCAGGAGCTCTTAAGTGTCTTTCGTGGCCACCAAGAAAAGGCAGAGGAGCATTTCAAGGGAATTTTTTTGGAAGTTCAAGAACTAGCAGACAAGTTGGGCGTTGCCTTGAGTGTTCCCAGACAATGTGGCCTGCAGAAGAACTGCTCAAATGCCAGTGGCCCAACTGAGGAAGAGTATTTCCGCCAGTCGCTCTACGTACCCTACTTGAACTCGGTAATCTCGTGGTTGGAAAGCCGGTTTGCTCCAGAAAGCAAGGCGGTTTTTGGGATCTTCTCGCTTCATCCTGTAGAAATGGCCAAAGTTGGCCTTGAAAACTTGAAAATGGAGATGGAAAAAATCAGTGAGTTATACGAAATTGAAAATTTGAAAAGTGAAGCAGTCACCTGGTTTGAAAAGTGGTTGAGGAAGAAGGAAGAAACAGTTGAAAACGGGGAGAATGGACTTCTGGATTTGCTGCCGTACGTCGACCGGTATCCTTCAATTCAACAGGCCCTTCTGATTGCTCTGACGCTCCCAGTAACAACCTGTACAGTGGAAAAACCATTCAGTACAATGAGAAGGGTAAAAACGTGGCTGAGATCAACAGTGGCAGATGACCGTTTGCCTGGACTTTGCATGATGAGTGCTCATCGAGTAAAAATTAATGAAAACAAGGACGAATTACTCCAAAAAGTGATTGACAGATTTGCAGAAGATAACAGGCGTTTACAATTTCTCTTTGAAAAATAGCTGGTTAACTATTTTTTTTATTATTTTTATTAAGAACTTTGAAGAATATAAGTAAGGAGGAATAAAAAAATATAAAAGGATAAAATATGAGTGGTAGGATTACAGCTGGATATACAACAAATCTAGAATATCATACAAACCATTATGTTCCAGTATATAATTAGAGACTTATGATATAAAATATATCATCCATTTTGTAAGCCTTTAATGTCTGTATTGAGCTTTAAACTGAAAATGCTTGATTAACAGTGTGCATCACTAGGAAACACTATAAGCAGCACATTAAGTCAAAGTTTTCCATCAAATTAAGATATAAAGTGTATATATAAGAAAACGCAAAGTTTTCACAATCTCTGCTCATAGATTTTTCTAATTTGGGAATGGAAGTGTTGATTTAATGTTGATTCTAATTATGCTGGATTGATGCTGGTCTATAAACATAATGAATTTTATTGGATTGTTTCCTCTGTTCTATTTGGAGTAATTCCATTGAAGTAATCAAGTGAAATTCTATCCATACTTACTGAGAAATAAGCCGTGTTGATTTCAACAGGGCTTATTTCCAGGTGAAACAGTGGGCTGCGTATAGAATTGCGTTCTTTCTCATGACTAATTTTGAATTTTTCCAGTGAGTCTTCTGTAAGGAGAATGAACTTTTGATGCATCTGTTTGTTGATTTTTGTTGACATAGTGTATATTTTGCCCTCCCAGGAAAAAAAGCATATTTTAGCCAAAATAATTCTTAGTCCAGTGGTCAGTACTTGCTCTATCATTTGAGACTATGTTGGGCCTTCATCCATGAGGAATGGGGTCAGAGTTCTTTTTAGTTTTGGGATTCCAGCCTCTCCTGGTCCATTTTCCCCAACCTCATTTTCCCCAAATTAATGAAATAGCTACAGGGTTTCAAATGGGATTGCGAGGAAATTAGAAGTCTCACACGTGTTTTGAACTTGGCGCACACAAGGGGTCATTGTCAGAACCCGTTTCCACTTTGCCTGGATGAGCCAGCAGCAAGGTCAGGATTTGCTGCAGTTGCTACTGTAAAAAACAAGTATTAAACCCAAATGTTGCAGATGCCCCACCAGGTGTATGCAGTATGACTGCCTTTGTACATAAAGAGGTAAAGGCTACTGCCAGCAGGCTAGGCCCACCCTTGCTTTTCAGATATAAGGGGAGCTCTGTGAAAAAGTGGTGGCCATTCAAACAAAAGGCTGGGGAGTTCTGGGAGCTGAAGTCCACACATCTTAAAGGTTGCCAAGGTTGAGAAACACTGCCCTAAGGACATCATACATGGATTGCAAAACTCCAGGCAACCCGCAGATGGCAAGAAAGAGATACGGAGAATAGTTTATTTACATCTTGTGGCCATTCAGACATTTGCAATCCAGGCCTGGTAGCCTTAACATACGAGATACAGCCTCTGCCTACATGTGGTCTATGGATTGCTCCCTTTGCAGTCCTACATTAAGCCTTAATACAGTTCGTTTTATTTGGGCATACTGTAGTGGGTTCTGTGAGATTCATACCTGAGAACCCAAACTATTAAGATCCAGCCAACACACAGACTTCAAGGAAAGTAGGATCATCTCCCCGTTTTAGAAAGAGGCTAAGACAAACCATGAACTAACCCAGTCCATGTGGTTTCTTTAAGATTCAGTGTGTCATGGCAACCAAGAAAATGGGGTTCCTTGGCTAAAGTATGATGGTTGTCCATGAGTAACTATGACATGAAATGACAGTTCTCTTCCTAATGCCTTGCTAACCATTCATAAGCACAGAAGTGAAAGGAATCTACAAGAGCAGACCTGAGGTCTCTCCCATCTTCCATCCTGTTTCTTACTGAGGGGACGTTTCTATATCTGCACTGCAATTAGAACATAGCTGCTAAGGAAGGGCAACTTTGAGAGTTGGGGCTCCCAGCTAAGCAGCCCTTTCTAACTAGGCAAGAACTGTCATTGCTTTGATCTCCTTTGAAAAGGAGGGGGTGTATGTGTGCGTGCGATTCTGTCCACACCTCTTACAGGATTGCCAAGACTCCGCATTCTTCAAGAGGTAAGTGTTTCATGCAAGGCTGGAGTAGAAAATTAGAAAAAAAAAAAAACTCATTTTCATGGTAAGAAGTACTGCCTAATGCTGCTGATACATCAGAATCAAGTGGGGAAGAAGAAAGTTTGAGCTACCCTGTAACCAAAGGAATTGGGAATTAAGATACATAAAATCATTTATTTTAGAGATGGGCAACTTGTAGGCTGCCTGTACCCCTTCCCAGCAGTCTTAAGTTTGCGTTGCAAAATTTTGGCTACAAATTGGCTGGGTTTCACATGCAATTTTTTTCTCCCCCCCCCCCAAAAAAAAAATAATGGCAAAAGGGATTTCCAACTGTATTTTTAACCTTCCTCCCAACACACACTTCACCTGTAAGGACCCTGAAACCTGATGGATACAGGAACCAGGGTCTGCCTCATTTAGCTCAGTGGAACTTCCTACAAAGCTGATTCTATTGGAACCTTCAAAATGATAGGTTATTTAAGAGGCTTCTGAGTTCTGGAAATTTATTTAATCTGGTGTTTCTCAATCTTGGCAACTTTAAGATGTGTGGACTTCAACACCCAGAGTTCCCCAGCCAGCTTCCCAAAATTCTGGGAGTTAAATCCACACATCTTAAAGTTGCCAAGGTTAAGAAACACTTTAATAATCCCTTTGTTCAATTCATAAAATAATATTTGTGCCTAATAGCATAAAAGGCAATCAAATGACCACTCAGTATTCAATAATTGCAATCAGCAGCGACCCAGAAATCTTAAGGGAAGACTCTTTCTTTGAAGAGAGCAAGACCGAGTCCGTCCAGTCTCAGAAAATGCTGAAGATGGAGCATTTTATGTATCGGATTGTATGTTACTGGGTTTCAGGTGTTTTTTGGGGGGAGGGGGTTGTTAGTATGGGATTAATTTTTATTTTGATTATTTCTTTTCGGTGCCTTCAAGTCATTCTTGACTCCTGGCAACTGGCTGGACAGGTCCCTGCAGTTTTCTTCCATGGATATTTTAATGTTAGTGCAGCTCATGGTTAGCTGTCAGCCTTGATGGCAGTGTGGCTGCCTCTGAAGGCCACCTGCCAAGAGACCATTGGGCTTCCTTGTGCAGTTGCTTGGCCACTGTGAGAACAAACTGCTGGAGTAGACAGGCCAGCTGTCCGATCCAGCAGGGCCCTGCTTATGTTCTTTGTTCCTTCTTAACCCTGAAGATGGTGGTAGCATACAAGCTGAATGGCTAAACAAGATAGCAGAATTCCAGACAGCACTGAGCTCCTTTGCTGATTCGGTGTGGTTGAAGGTGGCTTAGCTTCCTCTGGATAAATACAAGGAGAAAGAGTGAGGAAGGGAGAAGAGAGAGCATTTGTACAGTGCAATGCGTAGGAATCTCTGTCCTCTTCTGACTTGCTGGAGGGGTGAGGGCCAGGTTTGGATTCTTGAAGAACTTAGCAAATCCAAAGAAATTAAAACCAATTTCTAATTTCAGACTTCGGATATTATTATGATTACTATAACCACCCCGCTAGAGTCTGCCAAGAAAACAGTCGCGAAAGCGGCGTCCTCCCAAAGGGTCAGACATGACTCGGTGCTTGCACGGGGGACCTTTCACCTTTTTTCACATGATTACTATTATTTATGATAGGTTTGGGAAAATGTCATCAGATAGGGGAAAAAAATATTTCTTCCTGTGCTGGGGTGGGGGAAAGAGGAGACTGCTGATTTAGCCCAATTATTGGTGATGGGCAAATACTGTCAGGGATTGTCCTAAACAAAAGGGCTTGCTGAAGTTATCAACAGCAGGAGGACCTGGCTAATTGAACAATAGATCCACCTGGGGATTCAGTCGCCCCCCCTTCAACATTGCAGAAGTACAAGAGGGGTGTGTGCATGCGCATGTCTGCCAGTGCAGGTTCAAATCAGCAGGGGTCTTCCTTGACAGCCCCTTCTATGGCTTCCACCCTCAGGGCATATCTGTATTTTTAGCAGAGGGGGAGCATTGACTGGGGAGCTTCCTAGGAAGCGGGGGAGGGTCAAGATGCTTGCAGAAGCTTAGATATACAGCTTGGGCGTGTCTTGCCAGAGTTTCAACTAGGAATGATTTCGACTAAGTTTGCACACACCTATGCAATGGAGTATTTCAATAGAAGAGCATCTCTGGGTTGAACTGCAAAGTCCTTGGTGCTCTCTGAGCTTCGCTGTTTGCTTGCAGATATTTCATTACTTAACTAGATAACATCATCAGTGCAAATAAATGTTGGGTTTGCCCCAGTTTATCTGCAGTAGCTTGCCCTGCCAGTGTTGGTGGGGGTGTGGTTTTCTCCTTGGAAGTTCTTTGATTAGGGTATTGTTTTCTGCCTGATTATTTGTCTGGTGTTGATCCCTGCTTTCTGGGTGTGCTTGCTGCAGCGGATGTGTTCTGGTCTTTTTGCTTCCTTCATATAACTTTGTTATTGTCTCTTTTGAATGGTGTGTAAATGTGGTTTATCTCTGTATCTATTGGTGGCTGATTTGTCTGAAAACTAGAGGACTTGACATGAATAATGTTGCTCAATACTTTTACAGTGCTTTTAAAACTAGAAATCACATTTGTGTTAAATAAACATAAATTCATTCTAATGAAAGGAATGACATGAACTTTTTTTAACTGGTTTTAGTAAAGGTCAGGGTTTCAATTCTTCCCAACCAGCAGCAACTGTGTTGTTCAAAATCTCAGTTTCCCATACAGGGTGAAAGAGGTTGAGGAGTTCTTCCTTCTACGTTGATAGGCCTATGTTGTTAGAGAAAGGAGGGGAAGAGGGAAGTAAGAGATATGATACCAATTAGCCAATGCTTCCATCTGATGACCAACATAAAGTAGGGTGGATGGACCCCTGGTTGCAGGTGTTTGACATACTTTTGGTGTTGGTTGGCCAGATAGTCCATCTTGTTCACTTATTCTACTGTATTGTATTTTTTTAATCCTTTTTTTAATACTGCGAGCTGCCCAGAGTCAGGCAGTGCTGAAATAATAACAACAATAACAACAACAATAATAATACAACGGGGACTGATTATAATTTTCCCAGGAACAATGGCTAGAGCGAGCTTTGATTTGACAGATGGCTTCTTGAAGATCTTTCCTGGGTGGCTTCACATGCCACGGTCTCTATCTATCATGTGTGTTTTTCTTTGGGGTGGGCTTAATGTGGTGCATGAGCCCAGCAAAGGATGGAATATTCAGTGCACCATGGGTAACACAGTCCAAGGCTTAGCGCAACGGGTGAACCAGGTTCTGAGGAATTGCAGCTGACAGACAAGTAGAGGCTGAAACAGTTGTACCACTATTCTGCCCTGTCCTAAGGAAAGCTACCTCCGGTAAATGTCGGCCTGAATCTATTTGGAAACCCCATGCCAGCTACAATTCCAACAGAGTCAGGAGCAGATTCACGAATTACTGTATTCTCTGGCATAGCTTTTCCCAGCAGGATCCAGGATATGTTGGATCAGTTTCCGCAACCCCTGGCAAGCCCATTCAAGGCCTGGGCCGCCTGAGTAGAAGAGAGTCTGACATGCCCAGGGGGCTGCTGCAGCACACTCCCACCCCCAACACATCATCCTGAAGACCCAGCTCCTTCCACATCCAAAGCACTCCCAGATCTGCACAGATTTGGTTCAAGAATCAGACCATCCTCTTATCTGTCTTTGGTGAAAAACTGTGTTTGAAGATTTCTTCTTTATGTTTTTAGGGGGGTGGGGGGAATTGTGCTAGATGGGAACGATGTTTGGCAAGTTGAAATGGACTACAGAAATAACGTTTGCCATAGTTAAAATTGGAGTAAGAGATTGATGTTTTTTTATGTATATCTTTGCTGCAGAACGTCAGAAGTCACTCCTTATGTATTTTTTATTTATTTCTACACCTTTTTAGTTTTTCTTCTTTCTTTTAATTTTATTTTTCAATCTATTTATCTTTTATCTATATTTTGAAAATATAATAAAGTTTTTTTTAAAAAAAGAATCAGGTCATCCTCCTAACCAAGAGCTGCCAAGAAGGAAGGGCTCCTCCTGCTGGCAAGTAGAACCACACCCACTTCTCAGCACCTCTCTCCATCTCCGGGGAGGGGGCACTTTTGACCAGACCATCAGTCTTAAAATTAAGATAACAAAATTATCCCCTTTTCTTGGCAGGGCTCCCGGGCCTTGACTATCAATAAGGATATGTATTTCTAACAGGTCAACTCATTCACAGTATGAAATCAACCACTCTTCAAAATCCACGTTCCGTAATCTTATTCTTGCACGAATCCAAAATGGGATGACGTCCTGTTCCATGGTAGGACTTCTGAGTGTCAGAGCCATCAAGCCATCTAAAAAAGAGGCACAGAGCGATGGGGGGAAAACATTATGTTCTGGTTCAGCACTTCTGGAAGTGATGTGTCCAAATTAAAATGACTTTAGCTTTTGGTTTACATTGTAGTCGATTCCATCCTATGCCTCTGGATTATGCAGAAGCAAAATAAGGTATATTTCTTTGGTGCATACACAGGCCCTGCACACTATTCCCTTCTGAGGTAAGCATAAGCAGTCTATGTGGAGCACAAAAGAGGGGCACTGTGAGGAGATGTTATAGAAGGTGAGGTAAGAAAAAGAAAAGGCGACATACCTAAACTCCAGCGCATGGCTATTCCCCTCCACACTGTCTCGTTTTGCAAGCCATTCTTTCCACCCCATCCATACCCCAGTCCACTCACTGCCTTTTGCTCCTTAAAGTCAGTCCCCACCTCTCTCCTTTCCAGGAGCCCATTCAAGGCTCCCACCCCAACGGCCTCCTTCCTTTCAACCCATTTATTATTGACCCAAACTCTTCTTGCTCTTTGCACACCTCATTGCGCACTTGTTAAATATCCCATTCCCACTGCTAACCTCCTGAAGTACCCACTTCCAGGAAACAATTTTCTACTCAGCCATTTTCACTTATTTTAATAGTCATCCCTCCCAGCAGACCACAGATTACCCACAATCTTTCCACCAGCATTTGCACATCTTCGGACTCTTCCATCCGTGTAAATCGTCTTTAATCAACAGCCCCCCCCCCCTTTTATTTTTCCCTCTACTGGAGCCATTTATCTGTCGTTCACGCTACATGCCCTCAGGCCCCTGCTCGGAATTGCTGCAAGACAAAAAGAAAATGCCCAAATCCCAAACTAGCCATATGCCCGGCCAGTATTTTGAATGAAAAAGAACTGTCGCGACGGGGGCAGACTCAAGGCCAAAGCCATGCACGCGGGCGCCGGGGGCGGCAGGTGAATGGAGGAAACCAATCCGCCGGGCAGGGGGAGCGGAGAGGGCAGCGGCTCTTCTTTCAATCGCGTGACTGCAGCCTCCCTCGACCAGGCAAGTTATCAGCCCTCTTCGCCCAGGGAGCTCCCGTGGGCGGGCCCTCGCGCCCTTTCCTTCATGAGGTCTAGGAACGTGGCCTGCGTTCCTTCCTGGGAGGGCCTGCCCCGCCTCTAAAATCCGTGGCGGGACTGGCATTGTCTCGGCTGCCTTCTTCTGGGAGTCTGGTAGCAAGTTGGACAGGAGAGCGGGAGACGCCCGGGGCAAGTTTGTCTTTGTCCGACGGCCCGGCCGGGGAGATTTCGCTGGGGAGGCTGCCGAAGCCGGAGGATCCCTGAGCGGACATCCTCGGGCGGGCTGGGAGAGGTGGGTGGCGGGACCGGAGCACGTGGGAAGACTCCGGGGAAGCACCTGCACAAGCGGGTCCGCCCGAGCTCCGTCTCCAGCCTTGGTTTTCCTTTGTCGGGCAGCTCCAGCGAGAGCCGCGACGGCGGCGAAGAGCCTTGTTGGATCCGCCTGGCGCGTTGGGTTCGCTGAGGCGGAAGCGACCTGGACTGGGGTCCGGTTCCCTGAGGCACGAGGGGCCCCGGAGTGGCATCATCGGCCTGTCGGGTGGGGATTGTTACTCTTACGTCGGAACAAGTGGTTGGAGTCCGTGGAACTCTGAGCCACAAGAACTGGGTTTCCACTTTCCTGTGTGGCCTTTGAAAAGTCTCTTCAAACCAAGGGACCGTGAAATTTCAGTCGGAGAAAACGGCGGCGACTTTCCGTCCGGAAAGCTGAACCAGGCTGACTTTACTGTCCCAGATGACTTGTCCCATTTAAAAGCCCCCCTCTTGATTTGAAATCAAACTCTTTAGCAAAACGCCGAGGGGTCCTTTACGGGGACTTTGGGAGGGGATCTCTAGAAATTCATAGAATTGGGAGTACGGGAGTCTCAAACCCAGCCGTGTAGATTTCTTTCTTTTGGTGAGGTAAAGAAAGAATATGAAACCCATTTTTTAACTCATGAATATCTGGAAAATCTTTTCCTCTCTGAATAGCAAATTGCAGGTGTTACTGTATTCAGAAGTAAATTGCTCCCATTACCTGCCGAAATGCATGTCTAAGTCTCCGCATCCTGTTCTGGAATAAAAGCTTAAGATCTTGTGGATTTTGCTTAGTGGGGGTAATATTGAGGCATTCCCAGTTTGGAGCGAGGCCTAGTGAAACATGCCGAAGACTAAATCCTTTGGCCTCTGTCTCCTTTCCAAGGTTGACGTTTATATGATTAATTATTTAAATTATAATTCAACCTTACTGAATTAAGAGCAGCTAAACTGTAAATAAATGTGTGTAGGGCTGAGGAACTTGTAAAATGCTCCTACTATTCATATTGTCTTACCTTTTTAGATAGTTTGGGAAAAAATCCAAATATTTTGATGGGACTACAGTACTAATAATAATGGATGTAATTTCCAAATGTATAACTCAAGCAAACGTACATGAATTGTGTTGTGAGGTAATAAATACCAATAGTAATAGTGTGGGATCTGGTATCTCCACATTAACAAAAAGAAGAATTAATGGTCTGTTTCCCTAGAGCCCCACTGATGAATCCATCTCGGCCTCCAGCGATGGCTGCTGAAAAGTTTCGCATTCAGGTAAGACCATGCTGAGGGTGGGAAGGTTTTGTCTTTCAGCAAACTCTGTTTTGAGCATAGGAAAGAGGGTCAGGACCCAGTGTGTCCTGAATGAGAGAGACTTGCTAACGCAAGCCTGGTGTTTCTATTTGAAGGGTCGGCCCTGAGATGTGTGACCTTGAAAGTTGTATTCAGGCAAACAGCTGAACCTGGTAGAAACCCTTAAAGGTGCAATCATACACCAGTCCATATAGAAATAAATCCTATTTCAGTTTATTGGGATTTATCCCAAGGGATGTGCATGTATCAGATTGTAACCTAAAACTAACTTCTCTGGGAGCAAATACCACTGAACTTGTTAGCATTTGCCTTTGATTAGACAAGTATAGGATTGTAGTCTAAGAAGAACTGCACATGGTTTTGTGTTAGGACTGATGGTCTTGTATGTTGGGTCATCAAGGGCATTTTTTAGTTATCCAGTGAGTGGATTTGTTCAGTCTCTCAGGACCGGATCGCCAGGTATCAAAGTGTGCTTTTGATCAGCCTTCTCCAACTGGTGCTCTTTATAACCTGCTGAGACTGTAATTAAGAATTCCCTCCTTTGAGCCATGACTAGGGGTCCTAGAAGCTCTAGTCCCAATGGTGAGTTCATTGACTGAGGAAGACTGATCTCAACATGGCCTCGTGCACATTTAGTTAAATGCTTCTCTCCACAATCAGGAACCTGCAAAGGAGGGAGTTGTGGACGTGGTTCTGCACCTTCTGTACATAAAGTCTGTTCTGTATTCCTTCTCAGGGATTCCTCCTGCATGCTACAGAAGAGATGTTTAGTTCTGTGCCTAAATAGAGACCAAATCACTTGCATGACTCCACTGAATATTGCAGCTCTTCTCAAAATACTGGCTTCCAGGTGTTGGACTAATAGGCTCATCACTTTGAGCCATGGATGGGAGTGGTAGCCTACTGCACCTGGAGCCTGTTAGATAAAGCAGTGTTTCTCGACCTTAGCAACTTTAAGATGTCTGGACTTCAACTCCCAGAATTCCCCAGCCAGCTTTCTGGGAGCTGAAGCCCAGACATCTTAATGTTTCTCAACTTTAGCAACTTTGAGATAGAGAGAACTGATGACCAGTTTAGGGTTCCCATTATTTTCATCAGCAACATAGCAAATGATCTGGATGCTGAGTATTTTCTGTTTTGTCCCTACTTTCTATGTGTCTGAGCACATACTGATTTGCGGGGGGGGGGGGCTGTCATTTTTGCTGCTTTAGGAGTCAACTGCATTTGAAGCAGTAACTGTGTATCTCACGGAGGAAATTCAATTTGATTTTGATCCGTACCTGTTCGCCCTCAGTGGGAGTAACCTACAACAGTATTGCACCTTGCTGTCCTGGTTAGGTAAGGTTGTTGTTCATAATTTTTTATTCAGCCATCCCACTTAGTGATGCATCCTGCTGACCCTGGAAAGTAGGTTGAACCAGGATTTGGAATTTAGTGTCCAAGCTCATTCTCCAGCTTAGCTCCTCTGGCTACCACCCTGAATTTAGTACCCTTCATTTTTAATTGAACGACACTGCACCATGGTGATTTTGTTTGGGGATGTTGGGAATTTTAGCCCAGTACTAAAGAATAAATTATGGACAGGAGCTTTTTTGTTCTATTACTGTTGTTATTTACTGCTTCCCTTCAGGGAAACACTTGAAACAATTCAAAATAGAACAATTAAATAAAAACTAATACGTCAAACACAATATAAAAATAACATTTCCATTAGACATGGAGACATAGATGGCATTCTGCCCAATGCAGAACTTCCCCAGATCTTGTCAATCACCCAAAGATGTTGCCTAGTCAGGCAATGAAACATCTGCAAGCAAACAACCTAGTCCAGAGAGCACCAAGGGCTCCACAGCCACCCGAACCCCTAATAAAGGCAGCCTACCAGGAATCCTAGTACCAAGTCACTGAAGGCCTTCTGTATAAAAGCAGAACTTCAAGACTGGCTGTCCCCTGGACCCGCTCCAAAAGAGGTGTCCCAAATATGTCACCAGGGGACACCAATAATCCCCATTTTCTATAGTGGCTGCAACCCCCAGAGCACTACATAGACTATGTTACAAAAATCTAGGGAGGTTTACAACATGTGACAGTTCCTGTCAAGGACAAGGCTAGTGGTCTCCTAACAAAGCTGGCAATACGTCTTCTTCTCCAGAGAGAACCTCTGGGCCTCCAATGACATTCCCAAACTACGTGTTCCTTCTGTGGGACTGCAAACCTGCTTGGATTGGGTAGAATTCATCCGGGAGCCCACCCAGTAGATCTTCCATTTTGTCAATCTTGGTTAGTTATCCCTCATCGCTACACCCAGACACTGATTAGGAACATGTGCAGCCCCTCCTGAACCACAATGTCTGCATTCCTACAACATGCTAAACTAAACAAAGCAAACCACATTATGAGTAGTGTGGTATGTGCAACCAGCCTTGCGTCAGGAAGATGAACGCGTTGACTTTGGGAATGACCCTAAGTCCTTGGTGATGTTTTCAGATGATGGAGGGGGGGGTTGGCCAAAGTGCTGGACTGGGCAGGACGCTCTGGTCAGTCTTCTCTGTATGTATGTTAGGACTGCAAATCCTAAAGGCCATGCCGGCTGGGAATTCAGCACATCTGCGGACGAAAGATGACATACTTGTATGCAAGCATACCCTTGTCTTAGTCACAGTTGACCTGCATTGCTGAATATAAACTGAGAATGCCACTTCAGAAAGTCCCAGGTGAACCCATCCTGTTATTCCAAAATCTCAACAGGAGTTTAGAGAGGCTATTTATGCATATTTATTCTGTCAACTCATTTTCTTGTGCAAGATTACACAACTCAAGTTGTTGGGCAAAGTCATCTTCCTACTGTTCATTCTGAGTTGGAACAGTTCTCCCAAGTTTCCTTTCACTAACCGGTTGACCGCATAACTAGAGATTCCAGGGATTAAACTTTTTCATGTGAAGCATTTGCTCTTTACTAACCATCAGCCCATCGTTTTAATCTCTTTTGCAATCTGGCTGGACAGAAATGCGGAATCACAAGTCAGAACTCACCTTGGAGACAGAAGAAGGTATCGCAACACCCCTCTCATTGGTCCACGTTGTGGAGGAATTTGGGACATCTCCACGCTTATACCAAGGTAAGGAGTTGCACTTTTGCTTGTGAAACCAGCTGGGAGGTCACTGCTTGGTCCACTGACCAGATGAGGACAGCAAGGGGGAAAAATGGAAATGCATCGACTTACCCACTAGGGCCCCCTTCAAATTATCTCAGAGCAGAGGCAAACAGCTTTTAGATGGGCAGAAGGACAGTGGGCCAGGGGATGATACGAAGTGGGTCAGGATATTGTGGGCTCCCCTCCACCCTGAGTCATTTTGGGAGGGACTAGACCTTCTTTGTTGTGTTTTGTTTTTAAACTGTTACCCCTCTTCTTGGATGGGCATGGCACTCTGCATGTTTCACACTGCAGACTGATGGGGAAAATGGCACCAAGTTTCAGCACCTGTGGTCAGGGTTGACTCTGGAACACCAGAGAGGGACATGGAAGCCTCATTCAGCTTTGGGCTCCAGGTTGCCCACCTCTCTCAGAAAGTAAAACCACCCTTCCCTCCTTTGGAAGAGTGGTGCGAGACTGCTGGACTCTCCATTTTCCTACCCCAAGAACATTTTGCCTGAAATAAATCAGGAGAAAGATGGAGGCCTGGGTCTCCTCCATAAAGGCATCTTCTATTAACCCAAGTGAGGTCGTTCTCCCTCTCTTAGCCAGTAGACTCCCCCAAGGGCCAGGAAAGCGCAGTTGGGGACAGAGGGGTCTGCTTTCCAGCAACCTTAGAGAAGCCTGGGAGCGGTCTCTTCCTGCTCTTTGCTTTTTCGTCCCTTCCCCAAGTTGGAATGAAAAATGCTAAGAAAAAGATGGGATTGCATCATCACAGACATTTTGGCAGGGGTGGGGGAGTCTTTACCCTACTCCCCATTGGGGGGCGGTTAAAAAAAGCAAGACAGGATAGAAATGAAATGTCTGGGAAGTCTCTAGGACTTTATCTTAGAAAGATTAGGGTTTCTTATGGCCAGCAGATTGCAAAACAGCTAAGCAGGACTGATCTGTCTGAGGCTGAATCTACCCTCTTGGAGTCAATTAGCTAGACTGATTAACCAGGACACCCCCCCCCACGTATTAGCTCAGCTAACAATGTCAGTGAGCCAATGAAGTGCAGCCGTGTCGATCCTATTGCTTTCCATGGGAATCAGGAATATAGTTTCCAGAATTCCCGTTCCCAAGTCTCACGGCTAGTATTTTCACTAAATGCTGCTGTTGCTAGTACTGTATCATTCAGCATTTTAAAAAAGCTTCCTAGCTAGAAGAAATTGTTCATTACTTATAAGCAGGATCTGCCCAGGTTTGCCCTAGAGAATTTTTTAAATTGAATTAAATTTATTTGATTTGCATGGCCACTCTTCAGAATTAACACTCAAGGTGTCTTTTCAAGAGCAGGTTTCCAATTAATCTTATATAGGAAAAGGGGTGGGTAGTTTAAGTCTGGATGGAGTTTTGCATGCCACACAAAAATTAGAGGGAAAAAGTGATAAAAACAACTTCTTCCCTCCACTCCTACATCCAGTGTAAATTTTCTTTCATCTTTACAATCCAACAGTTCTCTGAATCAGAAGTAGGGGATTTGCAGTCCTCTAAACACTCCTGAACTACAGTTCCCAGCATCATCAACCAGCATGGAGCAATGTTATGAGTTGTGGTCCATCAGTTTTAGAGAGCCACGCATTCCACACCTCCAATACAAACCACCTGCTTTGTGGATGGTCATTCTGCAGCCCTTGGATAAAACAGTATATGACCTCTGCACTTCCCCTACTCCGTCTGTTCTTTTTGCATACAGATAGTCCTCGTTTACCGACCACAATTGGGACCTGCAGCTTGGTCGCTAAGTGAAACCGCAACTGTGCTTATGGTCTTACTTCAGCTTTGCAGACCTGTGAAGGTCATAATTGTGAGAACTGGCCACAAATTTATTTTTAATCACTGCCATAACTGTGAATGGTCGCTAAATGAGGCAGTTGCTAAACAAGGGCTATCTGTATTTAAAGCTAGTTTCCTCTAACCAGGCACCCTCCAGATACAGTGAACCAATTCCCATAATTCCCTAGCCAGCATGGAAATGGCAATCCTGTATTTCTGAAGGGCACCAGGTTAGGAAGGACTAACTTAAAGGCTTAACTCTAAATATACTCATTTTCAAAACTAACCGTAACTCCATCTCTGGTATCCAAGCAGGTGATGAGGCAGCACAAACCAAACAGCAAGCAAACCTTATGCCCCTGGTGAGGCTGCAGTATAATTTTGCCCAAGAAGCTAATCTGCCAACCAGAAGCAGCGAGTTCTTCCCGACCAGTGAAAATGTCAGCCTGTTCCCTGAGCTGCCCAGAGTCCACCCCAATGCAAAAGAGCCCATTCAAGAGTGCAGCGCAGCTTTTCCACACCAAGGGGGCACTTTGCATGCCAATGCCGCCTATGCAGCACTCAAGCAACATGGCAGTGGGGTTTTTCCCCTGGGTTGTGAGCAGGATAACCCTCAGGATGCTGTCAGATTCAGTGGGGTTGCAGGAGATAGTTCGCAAAAAGGTCATCCCAGTGAGAGGTCACACCCGGAGAAGAACAGCCACCCCAGGAACAACGTTGAGGCAAACGTTAGCAAGCTGCCAACTTCTGCGGTTTGTGAAGAAACATGTGCTGGAGAGCCACCCTGTGTGGGTTCTAATCCTGCAGTAAACCATCTCAACCCCGCCCCTGTTGACCATCAGCAGGTCTCCCCTAAAGACCTCCCCACCTTCCGATGTCCCACTTGCAGCCACCCTTTTAAGTGCAGCATTGAAAGTCTCGTGGGGCAGGAAGTCAGTGCCACCAACAGGTGGAAGAGGCTCTTCGGCCAGCTTAGCCTCAGCTCCCTTTCTAAAAAAGGGGCCAGCAAGGTGGAGAAGCCCTTTAAATGCCCCGATTGTGGGAAGGGCTTCCTTCACCGGTCCAGCATCCCCAGGCACCAGAGGCTCCATAAGAAAGAGAACTCATCTCCCAATTCTGGGCAGCGCGTGCCCTACCAGTGCTCCAATTGTGAGACCAGGTTTGCAGTGAAGTCGGCGGCAGCCAAGCTGCAGAGGCTGCATGAGAAGGACCAGCAGTTCAGGTGCCTCTTCTGCGATAAGAGCTACAGCCAGAAGAGCCATCTGAAGAGGCATGAGCAGCAGAAGCACCAGGAGACTCCCTGAGCAGAACAGCTGCTTTGACTCAAGGCGCAGGCTGCTCCCCGTCATCTTAGACCTTCCCAGCGTAGGCTCACTCTGGAACCGGGAACTGTTGGGAGAAATTTCCTTCTCTTCCTCTCCTGGTCAAACCTTGCCTGAAGAGCACGGGGGCTTTCCCCAAACTAGGACACCGACGGGTCTGTTCACTGTCCTTACTGTCAGCAGGTCATTTCTGATTTGACCACCTCGTGGGCCGCCAGCCTACCTTAGTCTGTGACCTCCCCTTCCCTTCACTCTTCCTCTTCTGCTGTCTTCATTCCTTGTTAGCATGGGAGCTATCCAGCTTGGCTCAATCAACATGGCCCGTGGGGAGGAACAATGGGAACTGCATTCCAGCAAGTTGTTGAAGCAACATGGTCCATCAGCTGTATGCATCAACCCTAAAAACAGCAATAACCAATCACATATATTAGTATCTTCATGGTTGTGCTGCTGCAAAGGAGGTGGTCTCTTGGCTGCATGATTGTTTTTGCTGTCGCCACCATGGCTGAATTCTCCATGGGTTTATTCAAAAGTAAGCCATGCACTCCAAGTCCACAGAGGCCTCTCTTCCCAAAGACCGTGCGTGTTGACCACTAATTGCCGCAAGAACGAACAGCAGGAGAAAATGTCCTGGGTGGACTTGATCAGATCCGGCAAAGTAGTTGTGCGTTCTTCGGTCGTCTTGTGTGGCTCAGTGCTATTCACTTTGAAATAACTGGGCCTAGAATTGTAATCTTAAGGAAATCTACAGTATATTTGGCACAGAGTTGTGCAGTGGAATTGAGCTGTTGAAAAGCAACATGTTCGCTTGGTTAATAGTTGTGACACGTCCCTCCTTCACTCGCAGGGAAACTCCCCGGCCTTTGGTTTGGCAGAGCTGGTTAGGCACTGTGAAGCAAGCCATAGGAACCTGGGCTTCCTTGATCCCTGCCTGTGGGCTCCTGCGAGCTCGGGACCACCCCAAGGCAATACGTGCAGCACGGGGATAAGGAATGCATGGCCTTGCATCTGGCCTGAGATTCACTTCTTTAACAGATGGTTTTTCCCTTCTGCCCTTATCTGGAAGGACACTGTCCAGTCCTTTCACATACAATTTCATTGCCTAGGCCACATGACCAGAGGTCCTGGCAACGCTGAAACCAGCAGATGTGACACCCTAATAAGTTATGAACACCGATCAGACCATCTGTGCCATCTCGAATGGAAGGCAGAACTGTTACATGCCCCTGGGCAACGAAGGTACCTCCACAGTAGATGTGGAGCTAAGGGGGCCAGCATTTGGGGACTGTCCTGTTGGTTGCTTGCAATGCCATATCCTCATGGCTGCCTTTGAACTGGACTCAGAGGCTCTAAGTGGGGCTGAAAATGTACTCATGTTCAAGTTGCTAGTTCTTTCAAATGCTTATTACTTGGATTTTCAAGTTCCTGATGAAGTGCCTTGTCTAACCAGGTTTTAATGTATTCTGCAAAATCCTTTTCCAGGTGTCTTGTTTGTGGGATCCATGTCATGTAACCACGGACTTGTTAAGAACTTTCTTTGAACTTTCTTCGCAATTCTGGTGCATCCTTCCAGTGAGATTTGTCTGGTGGCTACATGGTAACCTTTTAAACACCAGGCAGATGTGTTCGTATTCATGCAGACTTTTTTAATGTGTTGCGAACATTGTTACTATTAAAGTAAATCCTACACATGGTGCACATTTTATTTCTGTACAAATTAGAAGACTAGAGAGAGCCAGTTTGGTCTAGTGGTTAAGGCACCAGGCCAGAAGCCGGGAGACGGTGAGTTCTAGTCCTGTCTTGGGCACAAAGCCTGCTGGGTGACCTTGGGCCAGTCATTCACTCTGAGCCCTAGGAAGGAGGCAATGGCAAACCACTTCTCAAAAACCTTGCCAAGAAAACTGCAGGGACTTGTCCAGGCAGTCTCCAAGAATTGAACATGATTGAATGGATTAAAAAAAAAGTCTAGAAAGGCTATCATAACTGTAAGAGTACCTTAGGCTTATTTCAGGCAAGTAACTGCTTGGGTGTCTATGTAGTGTAATAATGGTTTGCAGTGGACTAAGTCAAAATCTCACCTCTGCCTAGATTTGGTGGAAGGAGGTGGAACTCTGGGACAAACTGAAGGTAAGAACAGGAGCCAACTTACCTGATGCTGATGCTGCAGTCCTAAACACACCTCAGTGTAACCTCATAATGTCCTTAATTACGCTGTCTAATGCACGTGGAGATATATGCCAGCTGTTACAGCCCAGGATGCCAACTAGGTTTTCTCTTCCATGTATTTTTGGGGGTCTTGTAAGAAATTCCTTGAAGGAAAAACAGTCATGGGCCAGTTTGCTTGGAAAATGAGGTGTCCAAGCGGCCGGGAGCTGCGCGTTTGCAGCCAACCGTCTGGACGTCGCCCCGGGGACAAGACTCGGCATAACGCGGGCAGGGTGGCCGCAGCTGCCGGTTTCCGCCAGACAGCAAGCTCCTCTCCCCCGCCCCCGGCTCAGGCCGTGCTCCGCTGCCACCAGAGGGCTCCGGCGACTTCCACCGAGCGAGGGGCTGCGCTTTCTCTTCGTCTCCCCGCCCTGCGTCGGCCGGGATGAGTTTCCTGTCTCAGGCGCTTGCTGCATCCGGATCAGCGGGAGCCAGCTCGCCTGGAGAGCCGCCGCAGCCGCTGCGCCGCCTTTGCGACCCACGACCGGCACCGCGCGGCGCTGGCGACCAGCGGGGCGATCTTGGTCCTCCGGCCTCCGCTTGCTATTCTCTGTCTCCCTCCCTTTGCTCGACCGAGGTGGGAACTCCCCTCCGGCCAAAACGATCAGCAGGGGCGACGCCCAGGCTCTGCGGCCGTTCAGCCGCCTCCGTCCTGGCCAAGCCGGATGCCCTCGGGGGATGCAGGGGGAAGGGATGGGCATCCACCCCGCTAGCCGAGCCCGCGGGGGGAAGATGGGGCCCGCAGCGGGCGGTTCAGGGAGGGCGCTCCCGGGCGCACGGCGCGCCCCAAGAGGGGACGGGTCCGGTGGGGGCTGTTTCTAGCTGCGGTTGCTTTGGCCGGCAGAAAGTGTGTTCTCCTTTCCGCACTCCCCTCCTCTCTTCCCCGTTTATGGTGTTTCCCGAAGAGTCAGAACCGCCTTTTTCCTCTTCCAAATTTCTGGTTGGAGCAGTGCCTGGGTCTTTTTTGGAAAAGTAATAGACTCAAGCAGGGCGTCTGGGGAAGAAGGGTTAGAAGCCCAGGATGGCCACCTAGATTTCCATCACTGAAAAAGCGACGTTGGGCTGGGGGCGACTTTCTGTTGCCCATTTGCCCCGGGACTGTGGCTCAGGAAAAGCTTTCCTGAGTACAAGTGGGGGGAGGAAGGAGGGTTGATATATATTCAGAATTTTTTCAGTTCTGTATCAGATTCCCCTTCCCAGCTTGGCAGACCAGGTGTCTTGGCCCTTTAAATTTCAGAAGTCCTGGGTCTAGTTGCAGCCCCAAATCTCTAGAGCAGTGTTTCTCAACCTTGGCGACTTGAAGAGGTGTGGACTTCAACTCTTTGAAAAATTACAATAATTGTTATTATAAATTGTGTTTTAATGGTTTTAACTGTTTATTTTATTGTAAACCACCAAGTCCCCCTTTTGGGTGAGGTGGGCAGTGATATAAATTTGAAAAATAAATAAACTCCCAGGATTCCCCAGCCAGCTTTGCTGGCTGGGAAATGCTGTGAGTTGAAGTCCACACCTCTTCAAGTCGCCAAGGTTGAGAAACACTGCTCTGGGGACATCAGGTTGGAGAGGGATGGCCTATGCTTTTGCACCACCTGAATTCCCAGAGAAGGAAAATAGATGGCTACAAATAACAATTGCAGAGGATGAAGGGGCTGCATTTGTACAGCGCACTTAATCAGATCAATTAATGATCTTGAGGCTGCAACTACAGAACATGAACAGTTGGGTTAGTTTTAACCTTGATGGTTGGTAAGAAATATTGTCCAAACCAGGAAGAGGGGTTTAGGAGTACTCCTTTTAGGAGTACGATCAGGCTCCCGTCTGTCTGATGCTGAAACATACAAGCTCATTTTTAGAGGATGCCCAGAATGTAGCATTGATGGGACCTTCTTCTCTGAATAGGAAGGAGGTAGGGAGGGTGCCAAAATGGGTTTGAGAGGAGGGCTGGAATTACTTTTCTCACATAAAGGGGTATCATGCAAGCAAGACATATTTCACAGGCAAGTGAAACTTAAAACAGGTACTTAGATGTTTAATCTTGCTAGACGGCCATGGTCATTATGAATGCTTTTTTAAAAATCCAAGTGTGTATATGTATGCATGTGCTTAAAAGTAAGGCCTAGGCTCTCCAAAATATGCAAACTCTTACTGCAGGGCCTGATTCTGCTTGTTCTTTGCAAGAAGAAAAAGACATCCCTGGGTAATGGGAAAAAAAAAACATTAAAAATTAATGCTTTCCCAAGTTTAGTGTAACGTTTTCCAACTGGGTCACCTCCAGATATCCCCAGCCAATGTCATACAGGCTGGGCTATCTGAGAGTTGTGATCTAACACACCTGGAAGATCCCAGGATGTGGAAAGCTAGTATTATAAATGTCGACATGGGGGGAAGAATTGTCTGGAAGATGTATCAAGTCTTATGTGATTGTGTAAAATAGGTCATTAGTATGCTGGTGTTGTGTTATCTGAGTAATGTTGCTTAATCAATGCTTATTTTTCAATGCAGGATGAGGCATTCAAGTTCTTGGTGGGTGGGTGGCTTTGAGATTGGCATGAGATGGGCAATAGTTATGGAATCAGATGTACTGCTAATAAAAAAAATGGGTTCTATCCAAAACTGCTTGCCTGACCAATGGTACTATGGGATTAGGACCACAAATTTGGGAGTTGAGTTTTAGGCCCAAGGTGCCCAGAGTAATTTCGCATTACATCTATGCCATTTTACATACTTTAAAGTCAGCATGAGAAAATTTAGCTCTAAACATTACTGTATTACCTTTACATAATGTCTAGACCTCCATGAAACCACTCTAGAATGAATGGGTTGGAAAAATTGAAGCCCAGCTTCAGACTGTCCCACTCTTGGTAGATCACATCTAACAAAAATGTTAAATTCTGTAATGTAAGCTAAAATCAAGGTTTAGGGCCTTGATTCACCATATTGATGATCAAGAATATACTTGGCTTTTGTTTAATCCATTAAGTCTGATAGGAAGCTGCCATATATTGAGTCATATTACTTCTCTGCCTTGTTTAGTGATGCCTGACCTACCTAGCAAACGTTCTCCAGCCGCTGGGGCAGAACTTTCTACAGAATGATGCTGATGTCTTTTCCACCTTGTGGTTGTCCACACTGACAGTTGTATAATGCAACCTTCACCAAATGTTGTAAGCTAAAATTAATAGGAGTTGAAGTTCTGTACCTCTGAAGGCAACCTGAGAATTTTGCAGGCAGGGAGACGTGCTCTGTCAATGAGGTCTAGTCACCCTTTTTCCTGACCTCTGGCTGATTGTTTCTTCCAAATCCCTGACTTCATCCCTAATTGAAATCCTGGGTGTTGGCATTGATTCTGGATGCTTTAGTTGAACCTTGCTTGAGAGGTGTTGCCACTGTAGGCTGAATTTGGAAAAAATGTTGGTCAAGCTCTTGTAGATAGGAGTTTCACAACTTAGTATATGCATGCTGTGTCCAAAGCAAATCCATTTATCAAACTTGAGATTGATACGTGTCTGTGGCATCTCCTATTCTGTGCAAGGATGGATTGTTTCAGTCTGTGAAGGAAACTGTTGCAGCAAGAATGGCACACTCAAGAGGGTCATTCTTCTAGTTTCCATCATCCATAATGGCTGCACAAGGAGGGCTTTCATAGATTAGACCAGTGTTTCTCAACCTTATTCATTTTATGATGTGTGGACTTCAACTCCCAGAATTCCCCAGCCAGCCATGCTGGCTGGGGAATTCTGGGAATTGAAGTCCACTCATCTTAAAAAGGACAAGGTTGAGAAACACTGGCTTAGACTAAGGGTTCATCTTATCCAGCATCCCATTTCCAAGAGTGGCCAGCCAGCTGTTTCCAGGAATTCCCCACACATGAAGATGGCAGTCCTCTGTTGTTTTCCAGCTCCTACAACTGGTATTCACTACTTTGACATGGAGGTTTCAAGTCCCCGTAGCTAATATCATCTCCTTTGACAGCCAGTACTACACCTTGTGGAAGCAAATTCCATGTTGTTGTGTTGCACAAAGAAGCACTTCAGTCTTTCATTCTGGTCCACCAAATTCCAGGCAGAAACATTCACCTTTATTTCTGCTCTACGCTTAATTGCATACATTTCCACCATGTTCCACAGCTCAGTGGTTATCTTATCCCTCTCCCCCAAATCCATACATGGAGGAAATTGTGTGTGTGTGTAAAAAAAAATAACACACAATATGAAAAAAACAACAGGGTCTTCCCTTCTCTCAATATTAGAAGCTGAAATCATGCAGTGAATTTACATGATGGAAGACTCACGACAGAGAGCATCTAATTAAACTATGGAATTTGCTAATGTAAGATAAAGGGATGGCCATCAATTTGGGAGGCCTAAAAGGGATTTGCCCAAATTGGTGAAGGATCAGGCTATGAATCATTTAGGCATGAAAGCCGGCTGGGCGACCTTGGGCCAGTCCCTCTCTCTCAGCCCAACTCACCTCACAGGGTTCCTGTTGTGGGGAACAGAGGAGGAGGAAGGAGTATTAAGTATGTTCCCTGCCTTGAGTTACTTAGAAAAAAATAATAATAAAGGCTGTATAAAAATTAAACGAACTGTGATGGCTAGAGCTTTTACATCCTTGTAAAGGAGAGCCAGTTTGGTCTGGTGGTTAAGGCAACGGGCTAGAAACCAGGAGACTGAGAGTTCTAGTCCCGCCTCAGGCATGAAAGCCAGCTGGGTGACCTTGGGCCAGTCCCCCTCTTTCAGCCAAACTCACCTCACAGGGTTGTTGGGAAAACAGGAGGAGGAGGAAGGAGTATGAGGTATGTTCCCCACATTGAGTTATTTATAAAAAAAGCATTGCAGCCCCTGGAGCCTTGTGTGGTGGGCCCTATGTATGCCTACTCAAGTGGCATAAGAGAAGGTAGGACACCCATCACGGGCATGCTGCTCTGCCAAGGTTCTATATGAATGAAATAAAAGTCTCCTAATTCCTACCCTGTTAGCCTTTCACAAGCATTGAAGGCCTGGCTGTTGCCCCAGGCATTTGGGTCAAGTGAGTAGATGAGCATTACTGCTGTTGATGGCCAGTGGGGTCCTTGTTTATCCTTGAGGCCAAGGGGCTGTTTTACTGGGTTTGTGTGTTTTAATCTTATTTGCTACTCAGAGTCACTTGAGAGAGATGGGCAGCTATATAAATCATACAACTAAACAAACAAATAATAAACCAACCATATAGGATGAAGCCTTAGCCCTTTTTTGCATTTTTCTTAATCTTGCTGTTTTTGAGCTAGTATGATCATTTCAAGACCCAAGATGCAGCTTATAGAAAGTAAGATAATTTAGCTTAATTTTCACTCATTTCCTATGTTTCAGCACATCAGCTGTTCAAATGTAGATATGTACTACAGGTAGTCCTCATTTAGTGACCACAATTGGGATGGCAACTTGGTCACTAAGCAAAGCGTTCACTAAGTGAAATCATGACTGTGCTTACGATCTTGCTTCAGCTTTCCTTTGCTTTACCGACCTGTGAAGGTCATAAATGTGAGGATTGGTGGTAAAGTTACTTTTTCATCACTGTCATAACTGTGAATGGTCACTAAACAAGGACTACCTGTATATATCAGGACAGTGGAGGATCCAAAGAACATTTTCCAAGGGACAGTTGGAAGATTTATGCCCTGTGCTTCGATAAAATGGGGAACAACTACTTACAAAGCGGGGGGGGGAATAGCTCAAGACCTTGAAGGCCAAAACAATAGATTCTTAATTTTTTATAGAGAAACATGCAGATATGTTAGGAAAGAGAAAAACAGTTTGATCAGTGTACTATCCACTTAGAACCTGACCTGGCATTTGTAACAGAGAAAGGATGAAAGCTGGGAAGTTCACATTTAACTGCACCCACCGCAACAAAAAATACTGAAAATGGGAAGGTAGGAAAGTTGAGTGCTAGTGAAAAAGAGGTCATGGAATGGAAGGGGTAGTTTTTGGGGAGAGGGGGAATGGCGCATGGACAGGGAGAGTTACTTTGCTCAAGAATAAAAGAAACCAGGTGTCTCGCTACCTAGGTGATAATAGGCATTTGGACTAATACAGTGGGTCCTGGGTACTCTCTGATCTCTGGCTTTAGTTATAAATGGACCTACCACTCCCCAATATATGACAGGCCCCCATTCTCCTTGCCTTTAGAAAAGCCATTCAGGACTACCTTTTTCTCTGAGATATTTGGCTCCAGTTGAGTGAAATCCCCTTTTAGTTGTTGGATTATCTTGTTTGGTTCACCATTTTATATTTTGGTGGGTGCGTGTGTTTTAATTTATTTTTTATAGTGTGTCTTTTAACGATGTAGGGTTCTACTTGTTACTATCCATTTTTGTTGCATGCCACCCAGAGTCACACTGCTTAAGTTGGGTGGCCATACAAAAGCGGGAAATCAATCAATCAATTTGTAGAATTTAAAATTGGGAGCTTTAAAGTGGGACATCTCTTTACACTCAAACTACATAAAAAGATAATTGGACAGAATCAAAGGGTGGAGAAAGACTGCAAGGGAGAAAAGATTAATCAGCATGTACCTGACTTAAGACATTTTAGCAAATCAGAGCCAGCAATTCATGCGTAGCCACTTGCAAGAAGTCACAACTGTGGTTTAACAGGAATTATTTGGGGAGGGGGTCCTTTGGTGTATACACTCACATCTGTGTCAAATGAGGCAACAAGAGAAAGATATGCAAAGAAGGAATTCTGAAATTTGACGTTCAGATTAATTTTGGAGGGAAACTAAAGTTCTGACCAGGTGAAAGAAAAACCGTTGCCAAGTTCTGGGGTGTAGGATTACAGGTGGTCCTCGCTTACCAACCATTCTGTGACTGTTCAAAGTTATGACAGCGCTGAAAAAGGGAATTTACGACCGGTCCTTGAAGTTGCAGCCATTGCAGTGTCTACACGGTCACATGACCATGATTCGGTCACTTGGCAACCAGCATGCATTTACGATGGTTGCAGTGTCCCATGGTCACATGATCACCATTTGTGACCTTCACAGCCAGCTTCCGACAAGCAAAGTCAGTGGGGAAGCCGGCAAAAAGTCTCAAGTCATGGTCACGTGACATTATGCTTAATGACTCATAATTCGCTTAACAACCACAGCCGGAACTGATGTCATAAGTCGGTGCGGCCACATGATGTTTCACTTAATAGCCGTGTTGCTTAGCGATGAAGTAGCTGGTCCCAATTGTGGTCAGTAAGTGATGACTACCTGTATAAAGGATGCAGAAGTTCTGGAACAGTTTGGGATGGATTACAAGTAATTAAAGCAACTCTCAGAGAAATTCTAGGGCTTTGGTTGAGTTCAGGCTAATTAACTGAAAATCATAGTAGGGAAGAAGAAAGGTGTGCAAGTGATATGGGAACCAGCTGATCTCTCCTGAACATGGGAGGTTGGCCTAATAAAGGCATTACTATGGACCCAGAATAGGACTATTTCCTGCCCACCCACCCCTTTGCCAATTTATCTTCAGGTGCTAGTTGACTGTAGAGGCAGGCAGGCATTTTAATCAATAGTGGAGATGCAAAGCTCTGGCCACTTTGCGGGTTGTTTGTGCATTTTTTTTCCATTTCTGACTGTCTTCAAGCTGCTGGTTTTGCTGTCTTGGTCATAAATATAAATTCTTACAGCAGACTGTCAAGTAAATGTCCATGAAGTCACAGATATAACTATGTCTGTCCAGAGAGCTAGTATGTGCAATACCTACTAATGACTTCCATAGAATTAAACTTTTTTTAATTTAATGGGTGCTTAACGCTGCCTTCTGTGAGCTGATATCCCATAACCCCAAGGTCTCTGTTCTCCACTATTTGGCTCATGCCATAGTGGTCAATTCGCACTACTGAATTACCATTCGTACCAGTTGGGTTAGTTAAGAACCATACAAGGTTCAAACTATTTACAGGAGCAGAAATCCAGATTACACATGTCCCTAAACAATTATTTGCAGCATTTCTTAGCATGCAGATTTGGTTCCTAGGGAGCAAATAGCAGGTTAGAACTTTGGAGAATTCTGCAGTCCTTTTAGAATGCGGTAGATTAGGCGTGAATTCGTATGTTGATGCCCAGGAGGTTGATGTGTACTGAGTGTGATGTGTGGACTATATGCAGCCTCGGTCCCTCCAGATGCTTTGGGATTGCTGTTCCCAGAATCCCAAGTCAGGATGGCCAACCGCCAGGAATTCTGAGAGGGAAATCTCAAACCATCCAGAAGATTGCCAAGTTCAGATGGTAATCACCCTGGTCTTTCTACACGGCTGTATGCCTTGGAACAGTAGTAAGACCGTGTTTCCCAAGGGGCTGTTGTGCCTATATAACTCTGAGCCAGAGTGACTTCTTGCAGTGGGCTTTGAGAATAACCTTGAGGAACAGGAAGAAGAGCAGCAACCAAGACAACAGTCAGATAAGAGAAATCGGAGTCCAGAGCAGGAATGTAACTTGAGAGAGCGTCTCAGACTTGACCCTCCCTAGTTCTCCTGAACGTAAAGGCAGGGAGGGGAGAGGCGCATTCAGGCTTGCAAGAGTCTGTTACTGTAACCTTACAATAAAAGTAGTATTAGCATTCACAACTTTGGTTTCCTATCTGGGCTACCTTGAAGGGCTAACGTTTCTGGACTCTTGTTTTTTCTCAGCAGGTGATGGAACAATGAAGGACACCAAGGGAAAGACCTTGCAGGGAAAAGCGGAGGACTTTGAACCCCAAGTGGAGCTGCATTTCACCATATTGGAAGAATCAGAAGGGGGTATTTCTCAGGGGAAACTCTGGCACTGTGAGATCGATGCGGAGCTACAACCTGAGAGCTCCTGTCAGCCCGAGCTGGATGATGAGTTACTTTATTCGGATCAATCACCGTCCTCGCCAGAAATACAGCCGGTACTCCCGGAACCCGACAGGGGAACCCGGGACAGAAGAGTGGAAATGTACCCCAAGCAAGGTTCTGAGCAGCAGGTTGAGCTGCACTTTACAATCCTGGAGGAGTCTGAAGGGGGCATTTCTGAAGGTAAACTCTGTGCAAGTGAGATAGGACGGGACGAGCCACCGGAGGTGAGCTACCCGGAACGGCCATGGGATGGGTGTGTTCAGTGGAGTGAGAAATCTGGCCAGCCGTCAGGTGTGGAGAAGAAGTCTCTCCCGGCTGAGGGCAGACTGGAAGCAGATACTAAAGGGGCAGCCCTTCAGCCAGAGAGTTCTGATCAGCAGGTAGAACTCCATTTTACCATTTTTGATGATCCTGAGGAAAGAAGCCTTTCTCAGGGGCCAGAGGACTATCCTGTCTGGGAAAGCCCGTTTAAACCAGCGATTTATCAAGGTGACTATCCAAAAGAAGTTTGGGATGCATCCATTGACAGCCTGGGAGATGTCTTCGAAGCCTCTTTCCAACAGCAGTTCTACTCCGGAGGAAGAATGTACCCTTGTACAGAGTGCGGGCGAGTTTTCAACAGGAAGTCCACCCTGACGCGACACTGGCGGACCCACACGGGGGAGAAGCCGTACTCATGTCTGTATTGCGGGCGGAGTTTCAGCCTGAATCTGAATCTTCTTACCCATCAGATGACCCACACGGGAGAGAAACCCTACAAGTGTCCCGACTGTGGGCAGAGCTTCACCCGTAGCACAAGCGTCACCAGGCACCAGAGAAGCCACAGGGAGGAAAGCCTTTATAAAAGTGACTTGTGGGAGGACTCCTTCTCATACCCGTGCCCGGTCCCCTTCACCTATCCAATGCCTCCGGTGGAGGAGAGGTCCTTCGTGTGCCCAGTCTGCGGAGAGGCCTTTACTCACAGTGGGAGTCTCAATAGGCACTTGCGAACACATGGGGTGGAGAGGCCTTATAAGTGCGTGGTCTGTGGGGAAGGTTTCTGTTCTATGTCCAAGCTATACCGGCACGAGAGAATCCACATGGTGGACAAGCCCTACCACTGTGAAATCTGCGGGAAAAGCTTTGCCGTCAAGTCAACGCTGACCCGGCACCAGATGCTCCACCAGGCCGAGAGGCCCTACATGTGTTCCCACTGTGAAAAGGGCTACGTTCAGCGGAGCCACCTGGCCAGGCACCACCACAAAGCACACCCTGGGGTGCCCTTTAACCCTGTTAAAGCGAACAGTATGCCGGCTACCATTCTGGATTCTGACAACTTAATCACCTACTTCTGGGGAGACGAGGAAACAGACACTACCTCAGAGCCCGTTCCAACTCAGCTGATCTATTCTGGAGCAGACTGCTGAAGGAGCCTCATCCTAGCTTGGAGTCCCTGTTCCCCAGAGAGAACCTCACTGATCTCCCACCTCTTCTACTTGTCTTTCTTAGATCTCCATGCACTGGGTTGCTTTCAACCCTAGAGTCTGAAGAGGCAAAATGGATTTTTGTGGTAGAAAACCAAAAAACCAAGCTGGTTTTGTTGTGGACAGTCTTCGTGCCAAGATTCCTTTCTTGCCTGGTTACTGTCACTCCAGTAACTGTTCCTGTCAAGCCCATGCACCACCTCCCCATCTACAGAGGATATGCCATTGTTGCAGTGCTGTGTTCTGCCTTGCCATCCACTGCAGATGGTGCCCGTTGCCAGGCACTCACAGGAGGCAGACCCAGCAAACAGCGAGCGGTCTGAGTAGGCAGCCAGCCCGTGCCTGGATGAACTGGTTCACATGAACTTCTCTAGCTGCTGAATGGAACAGAAGCCGTGTGCCATTGGCAGTGGGGGTCAGAGCAAATCTGTATGTCTGTTGATGCAGATCTTCACAGGGGGAAAAAGAGTAGTCCAGCCTGTAGCAGGATATCTAGTTGTAGGAGATGTGTGGGAGCTTGGAAGTTCATCTGAAATCATTTTTGTTTGTAGTAAGGATTTTTTTTCCCCCCCTTACAGGAAGCCTATGCCTTGTTTCATCACTTCTTTGTTTTTGGTAATGGATGAACTCTTAAAAGAACTTAGTAAAATATGGAAATGGAGAAAACATACTTAGAGGCTTTTACCTTTTAGTAAATTTTATTAGGTTTCAAGAGTAAAAACCAAAAAACTACAAAGAAAGAAAAAAACTAAAAAAGTACAGAAACACAAGAGAAAATTGTTTCAAATTTACAAAAAGATGTGGCTTCCGACTTTTAACAGCAAAGATAAACAAAAATTTCCATAATCAATCTCTTACTCTATATTGAACCAAAACACCACATTATTTCTATAAGTCATTCCACTTTAACACATAATGAAAATCACTAAGTACAGTTACTCCTCCCCTTATATTAAAATAAAGAAAAAAAATTCACATAAATCTCCTAAGCATCTTTCTCCCCTCCAAAAGATGAAACATATTTAATTATTCCCTTCCTACCACTATTCTATACATTTCTGTCTACTATAATAAGAATCAAATCGAAAAGCACATAAGGTGTCTGCTATTATACTTAATAGTACAACAATTTTAATAATCCCAGTCTTAATAAACCCCAAAAACAGACAATTCAAAACAGTAATTCCATATCTTTAAAAGGGAATAACATCAATCAAATCCTTAAAGCAAACCAGGTAAACATTATTTAACCCTAATACAACAGTTTTCATAATTTTAATCTTAATAAACCCAAAAAACAAACCCAATTCAAAACAGTAAATCCAAATCTTTAAAGGCAAATAGCATCAATCAAATCCATACTTAGAGGCTTTTGAGAAATATTGTTTGATGCACAAGCCAGAAATCCAGTGAGAAAGCTCTAAAGGACAAGGGTTTTTTGAGCTGCTTCCTAAGGTCATATATAATAAGCTGCTTTTTCCTAAATCAAGACCTTTTTTTCACCTAGCCCACTGACTAAAAGCAGGTCTTGGGCAAGTGAGTATTTATTCCCCATAGCTTGCAATCTGATTGCTTTGCCTGAAGGTACCTTGAGATCTTCTGCAGGCAGAATGTGTGTTCCATTACTGAATAATTGTCCATCCCATCAGAAAGAGGTCGGTGAGGCTAACCTCTTGTCCAGTGGCCTCAGGGCAGTCTTATTGGCAGAACCCGAAAGCAAAGAATTTCCGCAGCACCACAACTTTGCAATCTGTTTAGAGATGCAGTGGAAAGAGAATGTGCCGTGTGGCGCACTCATGTTTAGCGGCCAATCAACTAGCCACCCGTTTACGAGAGTACTGTCTTCCCTGATGGGTCTCTATTTTTTTGTCCCCCAACACCCAGCCAGTGTCCCAGGGCTACGAAGCACTGTTGGCTCCTGATGGGCTGTTCTTTACCATTTTTACCACCACCACCCCAAAAAGACTTTAGACTTTTCCTACACAGAGATTTATTTTGCAATGGCTTGGCTTCCCCAAAATCTGCAGACAATCCTCCCTGCCCCAAATTGATGGTACTATATTGGGAGCCAAACTTGAAATATAAGTTTGGACTCGGGAGGAATAGGCAGAAGATAAATATTTTAAAGAAATAAATACAAGGATGTGATGATACAGAATTTAGGCTTTCTATCTCGTTTTCGTATCCTCCAGATTTTCATGTGGTCTCCTTTGAAAGTCATCTGAACCCGGAGACCATCACTAGTGCAGCTGTGAAGTTTACACCTTTAAGGAAAGGTAACAGTGCCCGGTGGCTTCTCACTCATTCTAAGACAGTATCCTGGGCCCCATTGCTGTTATTTTTTTTTCATGGAAATAGACAAATTGTGCATGCTTTTTAAAATAACAGAGCATAAGTCTCGCCTTGCCTTTTATACATGCTTGTTTCACCACAGAATTTAATTCCCACGTTGGGGGAAAAAAGATGCCTAAAGGTTGGAAATCAGGCAAAGTCTGGTAGCACCTTTTCTGACTGACACATTTTATTGAAAGGCAGAGGCTCCAGATGCCTGGAATAGTTAAACCCAAACAAAGAAAAGGATGTACCTTTTAATAAAATCTGTTAGTCAGAAAAGCTGCTACCAGACTCCGCCTGATTTTTGACTACTATAGACCAGTGTTTCTCAGCTTCAACAACTTTAACTTGTGTGGGCTTCAACTCCCAGGAGGGGAATTCTGGGAGTTGAAGTCCATACATCTTAAAGTTGTTGCGGTTGAGAAACACGGCCATAGACTAACGCTGCTCTCCTACAGTGTCTAAAATCTGAAGGCACCCAGTCTCTCTCTGCTTTACAAGAGCCACATCCTCCTCATTCTCTGGAAACGGTGTTGTTAGTCATTGAATTATTTTGATTTCTTACTTCTGTTACTAGCCCCCCAAAGTGACCAGCCTGGAAAAAAATGTTGTATTTGCTTGCTTTTTAATTCATAGGAAGGGCTCCTCTTAGAGAATGCAATTTTTAGGTTAGAAGCTAGAACAGGATTTCTCAACCAGGGTTCTGGGTTGCCCTAGGGTTCCACAAGAGGTCACTAGGGGTTCCCTGGGAGATCACAATTTATTTAAAAAATGATTTCAAATTGAGGCAACATCACATGAAAGAGGTAAGTTTCATTCTTCATTTTTAGTTTAAGAACGCGGTTAATGAATATAGACAGGCCTACGCATAAAATGAATACAATAATTTTGCAACTTCCAGCCTATATTTGAGCCTGAATGTGCAGGGGTTCCCCCAGGCCTGAAAAAAATTTCAAGGGTTCTTCCAGGGTCAAAAGGTTGAGCAAGGCTGAGCTAGAAGCAGCAGTGCTGAGAAAAGAGAAGAAGAGAGATCTGTTTCTGTTTTACCAAGCTGTCTACTATTGCCCCAGACCCCAGAGGCTTTGCTCCTTCCCTGATCTCCAGAAAAGGATATGGTCTAATGAAGAAGAAACAGAATCCGCTAGGCCCTGGTGCTGTCTAGAAAGGAAGTGAAATCTCTTTGCGAATTAGCAGTGGTGGGTGCAGTGGGCTGATAAAGGTGGGGAGAGATTGCCCAGCCATGTCTCCAGCTCCCTGTTCACCTGTCCAGAGGGACGTCCACCCCTTGCCTGTGTGAAAACAGCCAAGTTTAGTAACAAGCCACAATTAGAGACCCAAATTAAGCCATCACATGCTTTTAAAAATCAATGTTTTTCTGTAAAGTTTATCAGAGAATGTTGCACACACTTTGCCATAGAATGTACTGGCTGAAATTATACCTGGATTTCATCAGGGATGTAGGAGGTGGGTTCAAACCTCCACTGTTGGCATTCCTAACTGAGCGTCACTGTCGTTTCTCTTCCACGTTTACTTTCCCTTGGTTCTGTGATGACTCTTCTCTGGTGATGCCTTCTATCAGACGGATTGGATCTTGATCTGCTTGTAACAAGTCTATCTTTTGCCTTCTGTCTGTACCCTGAGAATCCTTGCTTCTGGTCCTAGAAGAAATGGTGTCCTTTCAACATGAAACAAAATATTTGTATGCTTTGGACATAGACAGGAAGACAAACGCCTCTTAAGTATCTTTTTCTCAACTTTGGCAGAACTTTGGGAAGAGAGAAAGGGCAGCCTATATATCACTCTGCAAATTACCATACAGTTTCTTAACTTTGGTATCTCTCAAGCTGCCCCCAGACGTATTATTCTTGGTATTTCCTTTACAGGAGAGGAAGATGATGATTTCTAGGAATACCAATTCAGCGCATTTCTCCTTCTAGCTTAGCCCTTTATATACCAGCAAGCCCTGGCTTTCAGAAATTGGGGCACAGATTTTTCCTAGACTTACTTGGAAATGCCACAGATTGAATCTGAGATGCTTTGCATGCCAATCCTGTATTTTATCACTGAGCTATGGCTCTGTCTCTGCCTACAAGGTGTGTTCCTTGGGTCAAATACTGGAGATATTACAGGCTACAAAATCATACCTTTATAAAACCTAGAACTGAAAGGAGAGGTGAAGATGAGAGAATAGATGGGGCGGAAGGGGATTAAAAAGGAACTCCACTAATACATTGTAAACATTGATTGGCAAGTAATTCCTTGCTGAGCTTGCTCTGTATCTTGCCATTATGGCCTTATCTCCCTGTTGATGATTGGGCAGGTGGAGCTGTAGAAATGTTCTGTCCAGACAATTGGCTTCTCTCCCTCCCCGTTCCCAAGCCGTTCCCAAGCTATGGTCAGTCATGCATCCAAAGAATATTGCTGGAGAAAAAATGCTGGAGCAGAATCCATCATCATGGTGGTGACAATTGGTTCACAGGACATCTGCTGTCACTGCAGCAAGCTCAGCTGCTTCCCAGCCCATTGTGGGAGGGTGAGGGGCATATAATTATGCTGATATTAAATAATTGCTTTGCTTTGGGAATGCTTGTAGCTGTGCAGTTCTCTTAGAATTGATTGATTGATTTGACTTATATAGCTGTGGAGATTTCTGTGGAGATGCTTCAGGACTGCAACTGTGGTGCGATAAACTGGAGGGACCCATTGTAAAACCAAGCAGCTTTGTCCAGCCATATTTGTCCGGAGCTCTAAGTTTGCCTTATCAGTACTCTTGATAAAGGCCAGTTACAGCTAAGAGTTGCCTGCATAGCTTAACTAAACTGTACTCTGTCATTCCTGCCTTCAGATAATCCAACAGGAGCATGGTCAGAGACCCCGTGCAGTCTGTAGGTTCAGGAAACAAGCAGATGGCACAGCTCTGAAGACGTGAGATTGACTCTGCCACGGATTCTGTAGCTGTCTTATAGAGCACCACCTTTTAGAGCCCAATAAATTTCAGTGATCATTAAGAAGGGCAGTAGCTCGAAAGTTCAGAGATGCTTTGCATTCCAAAGATTTAATGTTTGCTCCCCAGTAAGGCCCCTGTCTCAAAATGCTGGAAAGCAGCCAACTGATACCAGTTTTTCCTAAACAAGTGCTCACTATCATTGTTCAATTGTAGTTCTGTGATCCTCAGCTAGCAGGGGCATAAATTTACTAACCTACCCAACTGTCTGACCTGTAGAAGCAGCAGGCAACATTCAGTAGGAAGCCAAGATGTTGGCTTATCCCAAATCAGGTCAGTAAGTCCACTGAATTCAGTGGTGGGGACCCCAACCTGTAGTGGTCCTTCAGGGATTCTCCAGGCTTTACTTGGAGATGCCCAAACCTTATCTATCTATCTATCTATCTATCTATCTATCTATCTATCTATCTATCTATCTATCTATCTATCTATCAAATTTGTCACCACCCATCTCCTCCGAGAGGAGGGACTCTGAGCGGTTTACAACACAGAATAAATATACAATAAAAACTCAAATAAATACACAATAAAATTCCAATAAAATCCCATTAAAACCAAAACGATTTCTAACTACCCTAGCTCATAAAATCCAGATGGCTATGATCTCTTCAACCATCATGTAGGAGGGGCACTTCAAGGCACCAGCCAACCCCAAGTATGTCGATTCTCCTCCCTGCCCCAAGCCTGGTGGCAGAGTCTTCAACTTCCTCCGGAAGGCTAGGAGTGATGGGGCCTTCCTCACCGCTGGGGGCAAGATGTTCCAAAGGGTGGGCGCTACTGCCGAGAAGGCCCGCCTCCTGGACCCCGCCAGATGGAATTCTCTTATCGACGGGGTCTGTAGCATGCCCTCTCTGCATGATTGGGTGGGATGGGCTGATGATACGGGGAAGAGGCGGTCCCTCAGGTAACCCAGTCCCATGCCATGTAGGGCTTTGAAGGTGATAACCAATACCTTGAATTGGACCCGGAAGCAAACTGGTATCCAATGCAGTGTTATGTGCACCCTTCTAGGGACACCAAAAATAGCCCGCACACCCGCATTCTGGACCAGCTGAAGCTTCCGGATACTCTTCAAGGGTAGCCCCATGTAGAGCGCATTGCAGTAGTCTATATGGGAGATAACAAGGGCATGAGTGACCTTCCGAAGGGCTTTCCGATCCAGGAAGGGGCACAACTGGTGCACAACACGAAGCTGTGCAAAGGCCCTTCTGGCCACGGCTGCCACCTGCTCTTCCAGCAGGAGCCGTGAGTCCATGAGGACCCCCAGGTTACGCACCGGGTCTGTCTGGGGCAGTGCAACCCCATCCAGAACTAAAGGTGACAAAATCCCGGATACGGAGGAACCCTTAACCCACAGCCACTCCGTCTTACCAGGGTTCAGCCGAAGCCTGTTGTTCCCCATCCAGACCCCCACAGCCCCCAGGCACCGAGAGAGGGCAGTCACAGCATCACTTACCTCACCCGGGATGGAGATATACAATTGAGTATCATCGGCATGCTGATGATACCTCATCCCGTGGTGACGGATGATCTCGCCTAGCGATTTCATGTAGATGTTAAATAGGAGATTAGAGAGGACTGAGCCCTGTGGCACCCCACAAAGGAGAGGTCGAGGGTCGGATCTTTCCCCCTCTATCACCACTGACTGGGACTGGCCCTGGAGGAAGGAGGTGAACCAGCACAAAACTACGCCGCCCACCCCCAACTCCCTGAGCCGACCCAAAAGGATACCATGGTCGATGGTATCGAAAGCCACTGAGAGGTCAAGAAGAGCGAGGATGGATGCACTGCCCACATCCCACTCCCGCCAGAGGTCATCCATAAGTGCGACCAATGCCGTTTCTGTCCCATATCCAGGCCTGAAACCTGACTGAAAGGGGTCCAGATAACCCGTTTCCTCCAGAATCCTCTGGAGTTGTAATGCCACATAATAATGCCATAAAAAAATCTGTTCATTGTTTGGGTATTCCTTTTTAATCATTTGCCTGCTGTGTCCCATACACATGTTCTCTTTGCTCACCAAAAATCAAGACTGCTGATTACCAGACTACTCTGTTATTTCTATGGCACATGGTGATTTTATGCAGAGCAAAAAAGTGCATTGTTCCTCGACCCAAGGGTTTCCCAATGCAAACTGAAATTGACAAGAGGGGAGATCCATGTCAGGATACCAGAGAGTACAGGTAGTCCTCACTTAACAGCCATTTGTTTAGTGACGGTTCAGACTTACAGCAGTGTTGAAAAAAATGATGTACGACCAGTTCCCACACTTATGACCGTTGCAGCGTCCCTGCAGTCATGTGATCATGATTTGGACGCTTGGCAACCAGTTCACATTTATGACAGTCACAGCACCCCAAAAATGTGATCACCATTTTCAACCTTCCCAGACAACTTCTGGCAAGCAAAATAAATGGGAAACTGTGTGATTCACTTAACAACCACGTTCTCTTAACGCCCATGGTGATTCGCTTAACAGCCACTGCAAAAAAGGTCATAAAATCGGGTCAGATTTGCTTAATGACCACTTCACTTAGCAACCAAAATTCCAGTCTCAATTGTGATCGTTATGCAAGGACTACCTGTAATAAGAACCACTTAGTAAGCACTAAGGTAAATTTCATATTAGTTTCAGAAAATGGCTTCATAGAAAACAAATGTTCAGAAATGGCCAGGAAAAATTAAAAGGCCATCTATAGAAAAGGAAGCTGCAAAAAATACAGGCCACCCTCATCAATTTCTCTTGCCTGTAGGAACCACAGAGAATGAGAGGATCCAGGCCACCCAACCCAGCCACATTGTGTTTCTTTTGTTTCCTTCCAGAGGAAAAACTGACTGATGTGGTGGATCAGACCAAAAGGTCATCAAATCCGGAGCAGCTTCCTATTTTAAAAATCTACCCCACTGAATGCTACAGGAAATCCACATCAAGTTTGTAGCAGCCTCAGTTTCATGCAAGCTGCCATTAAAAGCAGACTTCCAGAGAACCTTGGAAACCTGCATAAATCTGGGGTCTGTTGAGCTTAGGAAAACACACCTATCCTCTGCCATTACTTTGTCCCGGTCTCTTTTCAAGATGGTCAACACTTCTACTATTTCCTTTCCATCAATGACAACAGTAAAAAAGGATCTTGTGAGAACACAAGAGCGAGCATTCTGGTGGCTAAGGAGAGGACCGGTGAGACATTGCAGGCGGGCACAAGGCAGTCAGGATGAATGATTCATATTTTCACTTGCACTCTCTGGAGCTATCTGGGGTCGGTGGGACACAGAAGTGCCAGCAATACTGCCCAGGGGCCTGGTAGGGTTGTTTGCAAGGGGGATGGGTCAAAAAAGTCGATGGCAGCCACGCCCATGTGATCAAATCCTCACCCCTTTTTCAAGTGCTTATGTCAAAAGGGCAAGGCTTTGATCACCCAGCTGTGGCTGTGGATGCCCCTGCTGCAAAGCCCCTGCTGAAGAATGGAAAAACAGATGGCTAAGACACCATCCAACACATAATTAAAAGTGCCTAATCTTTCTTTATAGCAAAGAAACTGGGAGCGCTTTAAAAGCAACAATTGCATTATGGCACAACCTTTTGCAAACTATAATCTACATCAGTGTTTCTCAACCAGGGCTGGCTGGGGAATTCTGGGAGTTGAAGTCCACACATCTTAAAGTTGCCAAGGTTGAGGAACACTGGCCTATCAAGAGATATGTTTAGGGGGGGGGTGCATGCATATGTGGGTATACATACCCACAATTACTGTAGAGCCAGGAGAATGATGCTTGAGGCGACAAGGAAACGAAAGGCTATGAGTTGCATAAAGTGATGTCCCTATCAAGTCAAGCTCAGCTCCTGGTGGTATCATGGCTAGATCCAAGTTTAGTTGGCAGCAGTATGGAAGTGGCTTGCCTTCATCTTGTTCTGGAATGTTTTTTTCAACTTCCCAGTTTAGCCTGGAGCCCTGGTATCTCCTTGTGGTCTCCCATCCAATCCTGCTCAGCACAGGTCTGACAAGGCTGAGATAAGAGGTGCAATGGTAATTATACTGACCCGCTCCTTCACGAATGCAATGCGGGTGGGACATGGGCAATTTGTACTGGCATGCTGATGAATGTCTATTGTGTGATGAACTCTTAATCTTTGTTTAGCTCAGGAGAAAAAGTATTAAATCTCCCAAAAATGAAGTGTAAGGGGACTGTGTTAGAAACCTCAAGACTAGATCAGATCTTACAAAACACCAAAGCTCCTCAAAAAACTCTGAATCCTCTTTGGTTGGCCTCCCATTTATAGTGGCATCTTTTTTTCTGCTCTGTCCTCTGTGCTGACTAGGAACAGAGGCCATCAATGGAAAGTAAAGGGAGCAGCTCATGTCATACCAGTATAATTTTCTGCAGACTCAGGGAAAGGCCATTAGTGGGAGAAAAATTCAACATTTGCAGGCAGAGCTCTGTCACACTCCTGGTAAATGTATGGCTCAAGCTCTGCTGCAGAATAAAAACAATGTAATTACTGCAATGCTACATTTGAAAATGAAATCCATTCTGTGAATTTGATTTTTTTATTCAAGGGCACAACTCAAAAAAAAAATTGCAGTAGTTGATATATGGATTGTGCATAATAAAATAATTATTTTTGTGCTGAGAATGGGCTGCTAATGTGCCATTAATTCTTAGGTGAATTCCTTGGAAGAGAATACAGGTAGTCCTAGCTTAATGACCATTCATTTAGTGACAGTTCAGACTTATGATGGTGCTGAAAAAAACAACTTACGACCGGTCGGTCCTCACACTTATGACTGTCACAGCATCCCCCCAGTCACATGATCATGATTTGGGCACTTGGCAACCGGTTTGCATTTATGACTGCTGCAGCGACCCAGGGTCACAGGATCACCATTTTTTACCTTCCTTGGCGGCTTCTGGCAAGCAAAATCAACAGGGAACTGCATGATTTGCTTAATGACCACATGGTTCACTTAACGCCCATGGTGATTTGCTTAACAACTGTAGAGAGCATTGTATGCTATGCTGTTGGCTGGCAAACCACGACAGCTGTGCAAGATGCTTATTTACATTGAACCTTCCTTGAACTTCCATAGTGGATAAGGTTGTAGCAAAAACTTTCCTCACAAGGCAACAGGAGCTGTAACCTGAGCTGTGCCAGGAGGCTATCAGGGGGGTTACATGAGGTATGCATTGCTAGTTAGACCAATCAGCCTTCTGCTATGTGAATTACTGTTTTAGTGCACTTGCTTAACTGGGGGAATAATAAAAGAGAGCTTACAGCTTGAATCGGGGCTCTCATCCCGAGGAAGTTGTGTCTGTGCATTCTTCCTACATTCTTCATGAGAGACCACAAGCTCTCATCCGGAGAAAACTTGCAGCCTGTGTATCCTTCATGAGAGACCACCACAAACAACCGCTGCAAAAAAGGTTGTAAAATCAGGTCAGATTTGCTTGATTACCACTTTGCTTAGCAACCGAAATTCTGGTCCCAATTGTGGTTGTTAAGCAAGGACTACCTGTAGTGCATTGGACTTTAAGTTAGGTCTATGATTTGCTTATGTTACAACAAGGGGGAAACATAAATAATAGATGCTTTTCAAGATGCTTTTCTTCAGCTGGTGTACTGAGTAGGCATTACCAATTAATTCATGCAGCATTATCTCAATAAAATGTTTCTGGATTTTCTATGACATTATAACTGCACAAGAAAATTACAAATGATACTACACCATATACTAAATTATTTGGATACATAGCACCCTGCAATGTATAGGAAGCCAATTATATTTTGAAAATTGTTTAGAAGTTGGAATGGAACTTGCCCAAACAAATATGTTTTTCTTCTGCTGTCAAGGGTGAATTCATTGGACTTAAAAGCAATGGCTAACTTACTGTACATATACATTAAATTTAATCACACTGTGATTCATCTTGCCAGTTATTTTGCTAAGAAATGTATTTCTCTCTCTCCCAACCTTGAGCATTCCTTAGGATTAAATCCACAGTTGGCTCTCCTTTGGATAGTGCCATAACCAGCTGTTCAAAGAAACAGCTCTTCGGAGTAGCTAGAAAGGTAGCCTCTTTGTCCTAGCCAAAATTTAAATTATGGAAGTCAGCTATGACCACAGGGCTTCTATCTCAAGACTAGCCGAGCCTTTTGACCAGAGAGGCAATAATGCGACCTCGGGACCATGCTTTACTCTAGAACAGTGTTTCTCAACTGTAGCAATTTAAAGAAGTGTGGACTTCAACTCCCAGAATTCCCCCTAGCTCTCTGTTGAAGTCTATAATGCTGGGAAAGATGGAATGAAAGAGAAGGGGAATGTGGTGGATGGACTGTGGGAAGACCTGAAGGGCCAGGTGAGGGACAGATCATCCTGGGGAAGGTCTGTCTATTTGGTTGCTAAGAGTCAACACTGACTTGATGGCCCATAACCCATCAATCAATCCCTGTGGGACTTCAGCCCTAATAATTTGGACAGTGGAAGGTGAATGAGCAGAAAACTGGACTTGTATTTGTGGGCATGGAGAATTGCTGAAGTAAACATCTATCTGACTGAAAACAAGAAGACTTAAGCCATTACACTGCTCGCTGGCTGGCAACTTAGGCCTAGTTTCGACATGGAGAGGGTTTCGTTGGGTGAGATTTTGGAAGCATAATTCTGTTCTTGTAATGCAGAGAGGCCTCAACAGGTGGCGGCATCTGCTGACCTGGTCGAGGCTCAGAATCTAAGCAGGACTGGGTCCAGTTATAGTTGAATGAGATTCACTGAGGAAACTTCAGGGCAGTAGACTAGAGTGGGATGTTGCAAAAAACATCTGGAAAAAGACAAGGACAATCCAATGTACTTCTGTCTTGTGGCCAAGAAGCTGCACAGCTGTATCCATGAAGTCCCTTAGAAGTTGAGTTTGACTTGAGGGAGATCTTCTTTAATTAACCATCTGATTTGGTTACTGACCAAATTAAAGCTACTAATTTATTTAAAGCAGTAACAGCCCCCTGTGGAGATTTGTCTTTGAAGGCCAAGTTTCAACAACTACTTTTATTCTTCCTTAAACTGTTCTGATGGGTAAGGCCCATTTCAATCTGCCTGCTCTCTAGAGCCTGGGGTTAAGTGGTTCCTCCTGATAAAAAGAATGACTAGGAAATAGGTTCTGTGAAGGCCTGAGGCGAAAACTCAAGGAAAGTCATTCTCAACCATCTAGGCTGGCAAGGCTTACTTAAATGACAAAAGCAGGCTGAAAAGATTTTCAGCAATACAGTCTGAAATACAATACAACGGAGGAAGGGCAAAAGGAATACAGTTCTTTTGTCTACTTATCTTAAGAGGATGCAGAGTCCCAGGAAGAAAAAGCAATTAGTAAATTTGAACGGCTGATCTTCACAATCAGTTTTTTCATGCTGCCAAAAAGGTTGGAAGATTTTTTTTTAAATATCAAAATGAAAGTTTCAAAAAAAGAAGATACTAGTCAAATGGTCTCTCTCTATTCAGAACAATCCCAATGTTGTTCATGCTTGTCCTGGTGATAAATAAATACTGCCTCCCCTCTCTCAGCAACACATTGGGGGTGGGGGTCAATATATATAAAAAATAAACATTCCCTTCTCACTCATATGGGTGGTATGTGTCTTCATTTATTTTATTTATTTATTAATCAAATTTATCACCGCCCATCTCCCAAAAGGGGCTCAGCCTCGTCCTCTGCCAGAGGCCTGGGAGTTTGAGGGTTCTGCGCAGGATCTCAGCTGTTCCTAGCACTGCACTCTTCTGGACAGAGAGCTCTGATGTTGCTCCTGGGACCTGTTGGAGCCTCTCTCCCAGCTTGGGGGTCACAGCCCTAAGGGCTCCCACCACCACTGGGACCACTTTGGCCTTCACTTTCCACATCCTCTCTAGTTTCTCCTTCAGGCCCTGGTCCTTCTCCAGCTTCTCATGTTCCTTCTTCCTGATGGTGCTGCCACTCAGCACTGCTACACCTATCACTACTGCTCTCTTTTGGTCCTTGTTTGTTACCACGATGTCTGGCTGATTGGCCAGTACCTGCCTGTCCGCCTGGACCTGGAAGTCCCACAGGATCTTAGCCCTGTCATTCTCCACGACCTTCTGTGGAATCTCCCATCTGGACTTGGGAGGGTCTCTAGCCTATACACTGTGCAGATGTTCCTGTACACAGTGCCAGCCATTTGGTTGTGCTGTTCAGTGTATGCCGTTCCTGCCTGCATCTTACACCCTGCCACTATGTGTTGGACTGTCTCTGAGGCCTCTGCACAGCCTGCACCTTGGGTCTTAATATATATATATATGTGTGTGTGTGTGTGTGTGTGTGTGTGTGTGTGTAATGTAATGTAATGTAATGTAATGTAATGTAATATATATTAGGACCTGAGGTGCAGGCTGTGCAGAGGCCTCAGAGACAGTCCAACATATACATACATACATACATACATACATACATACATACTTCAAATGAGTTTCTCAGGTTTCAGCTCCAGTTCGTTTTTAAATAAATAAATAAAATCTAAATCTACCAAATAAAAGGTAGACATTTATTTATTTATTTATTTATTTTCTATCCCACCTTTATTATTTTTATAAATAACTCAAGGCAGCGAACATACCTAATGCTCCTTTCTCCTCCTATTTTCCCCACAACAACAACCCTGTGAGGTGGCTTGGGCCGAGAGAGAGTGACTGGCCCAAGGTTACCCAGCCAGCTTTCATGCCTAAGGCGGGACTACAACTCTCGTACCATGCCTGATTGGCTCTTGGGCTGAGAGGGAGGGACTGGCCCAAGGTCACCCAGCCGGCTTTCAGGCCTGAGGTGGGACTAGAACTCTCATACCACGCCTGATTGGCTCTTGGCTGAGAGGGAGGGACTGGCCCAAGGTCACCCAGCCGGCTTTCATGCCTAAGGTGGCACTAGAACTCACAGCCTCCGGGTTTCTAGCTCATTGCCTTAACTGCTAGACCAAACTGGCTATAATATATAATATATAATATATATAATATTAGCATATTTATAATGTATAATGTATATATTGTTAGCTTTTTTTGTTTGCCAATTGGTTTTGGTAAGATACCTGCAGTATCTTTGGTAAGATTGGTGCCAGCCAACATCATCCCTGCCTCGTGTCAAGAGATATGGTCTACTTGCAAATCGCCTCAGAACTGGAAAAGATCCGTTTTTATCCCATTAGCAAAGAAAGGGATGCCAGAGATTGCTCCAATTATCGCACAATTGCATTTATTTCTCATGCAGGCAAGATTCTAGTAAAGATTATACAACAGCGGCTACAGAATGTCACCAATCAGGAGCTACCAGATGTTCAAGCTGGCTTTGGAAAGTGGGTTGGCACTCGAGATCACATTGCCAACATCAAATGGATTATGGAAAAGGCCCATGAATACCAAAAGGATCTATATACGTGTGTTTGTGTGTGTGTGTTTGTGTGTGTTTTATCAATTACAGCAAAGCTTTTGACTGTGTAGAACACAATAAGCTATGGGCGGCTCTGCATGATCTTGGTGTTGCATCCCACCTGACCAGACTTGTCAGATCACTTGTCAAACCAGGAAGCAGCAGTGAGAACACACTGCAGTGACACAAACTGGTTCAGGATCAGCAAGGGTGTTAGACAGGGATGTACTTTGTCCCCGCTCCTTTTCAACCTCTGTGCTGAAGTGATCATGAGGAAATTAGACCTTGAGTTGCTTGATATTGGAGTGAAGATTGGCGGAAGAACCACAAACAATTTGAGGTATGCAGATGACACAACATCATTGGCTGAAAATAAGGAAGACCTGGAAAAAATGATTCTGAGAATCAAGGAAGAAAGTGAAAAAATGGGATTGAACCTCAACATCAGGAAAACAAAGGTAAGGACAACAGCAGCAGACGGACAAGCGATGTTTAAAATTAATAATGAGGAAATTGAAACAGTCCAGGATTTCATCTTTCTTGGATCAAAAATTGTCCACGATGGCAAATCCACACCTGAAATCAAACGCAGGATAACTCTAAGCTGCACTGCAATGGTCAGCATGAATAAGATCTGGGAGAGCAGCGATACCACCCTAAGTACAAAAGGCAGACTAGTCAGCGCAATGGTCTTTCCCATAATTATGTATGGGTGTGAGAGTTGGCCAATAAGAATGGACGACCAAAGAAGAATTGATGCATTTGAATTCTGGTGCTGGCGTAGATTGTTATGCTTACCGCGGACAGCCAGAGTAACCAGCAGAGAAGTGCTGGGCCATATAAAACCAGATGCATCATTAGAAGCCAAAATTGTAAGACTACAGCTGACTTACTTTGGCCATGTCATACCTGCAAGCTCACTAGAGAAGTCGGTGATACTAGGAATTTTTAGTGGAACAAGAAGAAGGGGCAGGCCAAGAATACGCTGGCTCGATTCCATCAAAACAGATACCAAGATGAACATCCAGCAATTAAAGGAAGCCGTGCTTGATAGGGCTGCATGGAGAGCTCTTGTCCATAAAGTCGCCAAGAGCCGGAAATGACTGAATGGCTAAAATGAATGAATGAATGAATGAATGTTGTTAGCGTAATATTGTTAGCATACGGTATTTACATATTAATTCATGCATGTGAATAAAAGGTGGCATGTAATGATATACAATCTGCAGTAGACAAAATTCAGTTTCAATGTCTTTTTTTTTAACCATTAGGTATTACTTTGCAGTGTAACCTTAGAATTATACGGGTTTTTTTAAGTCTCATGGAATTCAAAGGACAAACTGGCAGGGAAGAAAACTGCTGTATTTATTACTATGATTTTAAAAAAGACAACTGCCATATTAGGTTCTTAAGAAACCATCACAGTAGTATATGTAATTCTACCATACTGTATATAATTGAGATGGGCTGTGTTCAGACAAGGGGAGCCAACCACATCAAGGCTTAGCCTGATAGCCTGGTTCACACAACACCTAAGGAGAGCATGTCATGTACTGGTTTTAAATTTATCCATGTGATTTGCAAAGCCTGACTTATGGCTTAAGGGATGTGAACACAACATAGAACATGATCTGCAGGTTTATTTCAATATTCTGTGGCTGTGCTTGCATGACACACTGCACCAAATTAGCCCACCACCTTTTACCATTGAGTATGGCACAAATCAGCCCATGGGATTAGTTGATATTTCAGTGTGTCAAGCGTCGATCCAAAATACTGGATTGAACAATCTATGGATGTTTACCAGAGATGCAAGTTGGGGAATTCTGGGAGTTGAAGTCCACACATCTTAAAGTTGCTGAGGTTGAGAAACACTGGTTAAGAAACAAAGCCCTTTCTTTACTAAAGTGAAGAGACAAAAGAAGATTGGAAAGCATCAGCAGGCAGGCAGTCACAGAATGTGAAAAATTGGATGCAAACGAACAAGAATTGACAAAATCTGGTATCCATTTAAAATACAGTATGTGTGACAACCTTCTATAAGGAGTCTGGGAACGCCTTTTCGGACTAACCACTGTTATGAAAAGGCATAAGCTTCAAGTGTGAATTGTCTCTGCGCCTCACAAAAATTCACACCTTTTCATAACAGTGGTTAGTCTGACTCCTGATTTTGGGCTATCAGAGATTCACATGGCTTTTCCCTTAAAAAGCCTTCAAGAGCAATCTTCATGGCTATCATTAAATGACACCATGACAACATATTCAGACTTCATCTACTGTATATATTTCAAAATTTAATAGAGTAAGTGACTGCACTATAGAACTATGTAGGTAAAATTATTTACGATTGTCTTGTTTATATCCAGATTCCCAGTTCATTTTTCAACTTTCCTGATGGAGAGAACAGACGATCGATGCCATGTTTAATTTGGAAATGAACTGGACCATATTAGTGTAGGGCTGCATTTTATTGGTGTACAGTACACACCCTCTGATGCCTGAGTGTGCTAATTGCCGATAATAAAGAAGTTAATGAATCGTGCAGCCTGATAATGAAGGACAGACGTAAGAGACTCTGGTGGTTGGGATTTGTGCTTGGCAGAACTGCTCAGAATATTGAAGATTAAGGTAATGGGAAAGTGGACATGTCTACAGTAATTTGCAACTGGGGGGAAGAACAGAAAAGAGAGGGCTTAGCAGCTGGGCGGCCATGGGGATACAGCAGCCTTTTCTAATCTGGAACCACCCAGATACATTGGATCTTCACGTGCGGACTACGCAGCCCTCTGGAAATAATTTTGGAAAGGTGGTTTGGAGCCCCCCAGTAGTGCGAATCAATCTTCTGTCTGTAGCTCTTTAAAAATTGAGAGCACAGAACCAGACAGAGGAAGGCTGGAAGCCTTCTAGGTGATCTAATCATGTTTCCCCAGCATTCAGTTTATCTGAGGAACTATGGAAAGAAATTTCCTGTAATCTCATGAGCTAATTGCTAATTACTGATAGTTCATGCTTAACTATAGTTTGTTGAATCAATCATAATTAATCTTTTGCAGATAACATTACCTCTGTGCTCTTTAAACCTTGTCACTGGCAAACCACTGTTTACAGCTTAATATTAAGCCTGAGCCAGGCCATTATTGTGGCTTCTTCGATGTACCACCATTTGTTTGATAAATGAACTCAATCTGTTATTCAAATGGTGGAAAAGGGAAACTAACTCAAAAGTGCTGGAGAGAAGCTGCAATAGATCTTTTGCTTTGCATTTGTGGTGGGTCTTCTTCAGAGCTCTGGAAGAATGGAAGCCTACAGATACTACAGTGGTAGTCTTCTAGCAACTGTGTCTCCTCCTAACACCCACGATGTGAACTTTTCACTGCAAAAATTAGAATGTCAGAAGAACCTGTGAGATAAACCTGTGTGTGAAGAAGCAAGAAGGAAATTTGGGCTAAGACACTGCTGTGTTTACAATGTGCATTTATTGTATAAAAATAATTTCCATCACACCAAGGAATTACATTCAATCAGAAGGAATCCGTTATTTATTGGAGGGAAGAAAACCTCAGGATGATCAGACTTGAAACTTGAAAATTTTATTTTAAAAGACATATATATGCGTGAGAAATAAAAATCAGATGATGAAAAAAGGATGCAAGTCTGTAAGCCCCAGGTGACTGGAACCAAATTTGGATTAAACATGATTAATAAAAGGTAAACTAAACAGGCCTTTTTTGTGTTGTGGCTGTTACTTAACTTTGAAAGATAGGAATTCAGAGAAGGGGTGGAGATGAGATAAAACCAGCATAGTAAAAATAAGTAAGAACTGGGGGGTACTTGAAATAATGTTTTCTACAGACTTCATTATCTATAACGAGAAACACCAATACTGTAATTGAGTCTACTGGATTTTCAGAACATCTGGACAGTCTTGAATTGAGAGGCAGCAACTCCTAGGCACAACCACCCTCCCTGAGATAAATTCAAGTTGCAAGACAGACTCAAAATGTTATGGCCAAAATAGGAGGGAATGGGGAAATCTCACTTCAATATCTCTGTTCAAATGTATAAATGCTCTCAGCCTCCCTCTCAAAAGACAAAATTTTGAGTGCTGCTCCCGAATACAGAGAATCCACTGCATGCTTCAGAATACATAAATACCACCCTACGTAGTGCCCATCAGAAGAAGGCAAAAAAATCTCATCTTGGCCATTACACAAGAGCCAAAATGGACACAATTTGAAACTAAATTCCCTGAGATTTCTTTAATTCTGTAAGGTCTGGCAGCAGAAAGCTTTGCCCTCCCCCACCTTCACATCTTCCCCTCTACCAGAAATGGGGATTAGAGCAGGTTTAAGCAAGAGGTCTATTTAGATCTGACAAAGTTGACAAAGGTGAGGAGATAAGAATTCAGCCTTCCTTTTGATTGAGCTGCTTCCTTGAACAAAACTGAGGAAATTCTCCTCCCCCAAAGGATGTTTGAGATATTCTTTTTCTTTTTTGGGCGACCCTATTCTCATTAGTTACTGTATTACAGAAACCACTAAAAAACTAAGAAAATAATCAGTGGCACATATCTCCCTGTGGGAAAACCACAAACCTAGACTGATATTCATGCATTTGTTAGAGGCAATGAAAAACGCATGGAAGACGAAAGCAGGTCATTCTCCTCCTTTCCCCCCCAATCTTCTCCATCAAGTTCCAAGGGCATCTTGCCATAGTACTTGGTCCAACCGCCTTGCCTTTCACCAAAGAGGAGCATCTTTATGGCAGCTTCATCCAGATTCCTGGAGGAATGCAAGAAGGGGTGATACAAGCAATCTTCTGACCCAACTTGAGAAGAATTTTCTTGAGATGAAGGCACTGCAGATTAAAGGTGTTTGTTGGGGCCTCCTGTAATGCTTCATTTTGGGGGGAGGTAGCCAAGAGAGAGTGCTTAAACGTTATTCCCAATCTTGAGTGTAAAGAGAGAAGGTGCTGGAATGTTTCCCTGTTGTCGTATCTCTGCTTTGCTGGCCTGAGTATCACACCAGAAGAACAACATGGCTTCTCACCTTGAGACTCCTGACATTAGGATTCAGCTTCTAAATCATATCAGAACTTCCGATTCAGCTTCAGAAGATTCACGTGCCCAGAGGCTCGCTCGCAACTAGGGCAGGCATAAGCCTTCTTCTTGCCACTGAATTTCAAAGAGGTCGTAAGCTTATGGTTCAACCAGAAGCTTTTCCCACAACGCACGCAAGCATGGAGCCTTTCTCGGCTGTGGATTCTCTTATGCCTGTTGAGATTACCCAGCACGTTGCAGCGAAAGTCACATTCAGGGCATTTGAAAGGCTTCTCCCCCGTGTGGATTCGCATGTGGACATTAAGGGCTGGCAGAGCAAAGAAACCTTTCTCGCACTGGGTACATGGGAAAGGTCTGTTCCCAGTGTGGTTCTTCTCATGAATCAAAAGAGTGGTTCGACTCCGGAAGGATTTCTTGCACTGAGCGCACACGTGTTCAGTCTGTGTGGTTTCCAACCGCTGCTGATCAGCGACGGTTTTCGCCTTAGAAGGTGTGCGCTGGAGCTCCCTCGGTACGGCTCTTTGCAGTTTGACACAGCTTCTATCCTTCACGCTCTCCTGTACCCCTAGTGGCTTTAGTATCTCTTCCAGCTGCTGAGCCAAAGATGCTGCCCCCAAATTTTGGGCAGTGGCATTTGGGCACTCATTTAGTGTGCAGAATCGGTCGCAGTGCTGCTGGGTCTTGCTTTCAGGCACCTGTGGCCTAGACCAGGCCTCTGCTGGATCCCTGACGTTGGATGGCTTGCATTTTTCTTTCTCACAACTCTGGGAGGTAGAGTTGGCTCCAGCTGAGCCCCTTTCCTGTGCCACAAAGGCTGCATTCCCTCGCACAACGCTTTCAGGAACTTTCATTTGGGCTTCTCTGGAAAATGATTTCTGGCGGGGCAGTTCAAGGCAAAGAGCCTTTGGCTTTTGGTTCTTTGATGCACCTCGAAACAAACTGGAGGAAACACTCGCACAGGGGTTGCTTTGCGGACCAGCACAATATTTTCCTTTCCTGGAGGGTTTGGATTTCTTTCTGGGGACCATTTCTCCTTCTTCTTGTTGACAGAAGCAGCGTTTGGCCCTTTTCCCAGTGGCCTGCATCTCTCTCTTAGATGTTCTTCTGGAGGAAGCCCGTGGCCTCAGTTGCCAGCCAGCTTGTTTTTTCTCCTTAGGACTCTGGGAATTGACATTTTTGGAACAGTTCCTTGGCTGATGGATAGAGAATATGTCCTTCCTTCTTCGTTTCCCCTCTAACTGCACTGCCTGCCTGACTTCCCCATAGCCCAGCAAAGTGTTTTCTTTGAATTTTCTGGATAATTGTACTTGCATCATAATAGGCTTTTCTTTCTGCTCAGAACCCTCTGGAGCTCCTGCCTCTGATTTTTCCTCTAATACCATCAGCGGATCTCTTCTGACTTCCTGGGTATGTTGCAAAGCGGTAACTTCAGCTGTATGAGATGGTGTCTGCAGCAGTGCTTTCCTAAGAGGACCCCCCTGGCCCTTCTCCTCAGAAGCCGTGCCACTGGAGGAGAAGGCAGGGTCTACCTCCATGCCTGTGGACTGTTTACGGTATTCCTCATTCAGGTGAATGATCCTGTGTCTTTTCAGGTGCCACAGCTGAAAGAAACCCTTTCCACACCCAGCACATTTGAAGAGCCTTTGGCCAATGTGGCTGTTTTCATGGTTGGCCTCCATGACCACGGGCTGTTTGGGGAATTTTTCTTTCAGGTGGATTCTCTCGTGTCTCTTCAAATGCCACATCTGAATGAAGGCTTTTCCACACGCAGCACATTTAAATGGCTTTTGCCCAGAATGGATCCTTTGATGCCTTGTGAAGGAGTAGTTATCATCAAAGGCTTTCCCACATTTTTGGCAGAGGTAGGGCAGTTTTCTTCTGTGGGGAACCCTGTGCTTGAGGGACAAGGGGGCATCTTTTGTGATCATTTTGTTCTCAGAGCCTGAGCACAGAGAGAGTTTTCCCCCCACAGGAGTTTCTTGGTGGGAAGCCAGATGTTTCCCTTGGGAGACGTTTTCCCTACATTCCGGGTGGGGATGTGGCTGTTGCTTTTTCCTATGGATTTTCCCATGATTGACAAATGAGCTTTTTGTCCTCGTGCATTTTCCACAATACAGACACACATAATTCTCCTGGGTGGGGATTTTGGGGTGTTTGGCAAGGCATGAGGTGCGAGTAACAGCACTTGCATGGAGAAGACCTTCACAAGCCTCCTGTCCATGGTGGGTTCTTTCCGGTAAAGTGTGGTGGCTTTTCATCCTCAAACTCTTGTTGTGTTTAATGAGTTTTCCTGTTTGGTGACCCTCCTGGTGTCGGATAAGGTGGTGCTTTCGAATGAAACTTTCTGCACACTTGTGGCATCCATAGGGCCTCTCACCTGTATGGAGTTTCTCATGTTCAGCCAGTATGCTGCTTGTACTCAATGATTTCCCACAATATTGGCATAGGCAGGGCGTCCTCGGTGTCTGGTTTCTTGGGCACTGAGTGCGGGAGAAGCTGCGAGTGATGATTTTCCTGGAAACTGGGCATTTAGAAGAATTCCCTCTTGTAGGAAAGATCCCTGGATCAGCCAAGGCACTCTTCACAGCCAAGCTCTTAACTTTCTTTGGATGTCTGCTGGTGGCCTGCCGCACATGGGTCATCATGTGTGACCTCAAAGCAGGCTTGCGAAGGAAGCTTTTACCACACTGGGAACATTTATATGGCCTTGCTTCCCTGTGCATTCTCTCGTGGTCCACCAGCAAACTTTTGAATCTTAGACATTTCCCACAAAACTGACATTTATGGAGATTCACTTGGTCTTGCTGTTGTCTAGTGAGGCCAATGTTCAGTGGTCTAGTCCCCTTGGAGACAGGGGCTTTGCGGTCTTTCTTTTTCGCAGTTTCAGGCAAGCTTTCTATCTTTTCTTCTTTCTTAGCCTTCAGTCTGTTGTTTTTGGGCGTTGTGTGGCTGTTTTGATGTTTGACAAGGAGTTCCTTCCAAGCAAAGGTTTTCCTACGTTCAGGACACTCATGGGGCTGCTGGGTTGTGTGGCTCTTCTGATGTAAGAGGAGGTGCTCCTTGAACTTAAAACACTTCTTGCAGGCTGAGCATTCAAAGAGCTTCGCGTTTTGATGCTTCACAGTGCTGGAGTAAGATTTGCCAGCTTCTGCTGCGTGACCCCTCTGGTGACGATCAAGGAGTTTTTTGGAGCTAAACCTTTCTCTGCAGTAAGGGCATTTATAGGCCTTCATTTTAGAGTGTATCCTCTGATGATTGGCGAGGGATAATTTAGACTTGAAGATCTGTCCACAATCAGGGCATGAGACTTGATATTCACTTCCTGCAGTCGTGTTCTCGTTGGCTTTGCCTATTTCTGCCTTCGTCTTTCCTAACTGGCTTCGTGAAGGCTTCTTCAGCTGGGACCCGTTCTTATAGGCCTCTCTGGGCTTCAGACTCTGCAATCCACTCCCCTTAGAACTGTTAAATAAGTTTCGGCGAAGGATTGTCGGTCGATAACCTCCACGATGAGGCTTTTCTTCTTCACTTTCCTGCTCATCACCTATAGCCAAAAAAAAGAAGAATGTGGCAGCGCAAGTAGCGGAAAGTGGCACCGGTTGCCAGCTGGCTTCTAGGTGCAACTCAAGGTGTTGATGGTCTTATTTATTTATTAATTTATTTATTTACTGTCCTGCCTTTATTATTTTTATAAATAACTCAAGGTGATGAACATACCTAATACTCCTTCCCCCTCCTGTTTTCCCCACAACAGCAACCCTGTGAGGTGGGCTGGGCTGAGAGAGAGTGACTGGCCCAAGGTCACCCAGCCCGCTTTCAGGCCTAAGGCGGGACTAGAACCCACCGTCTCCAGGTTCCTAGCCCGTTGCCCTAACCACTAGACCAAACTGGCTCTTTAAAGCCCTTTGGGGCTTAGGGCCTGGTTATTTGTGGGACCCCCTCTCTCCAGTTGCCTCTTACCATCCCATAAGATCCAACAGGGTTGGCACAGGCTCACTTGAAATATCATATTATGGGACCCCAGAAGTGTGCCTTCTCTGTTGCCACTCCTGCCCTCTGGCACAGTATTTCCCCAAGGTCTACACAGCCCCAACCCTGTTGTCCTTCTGGAAGACCATAGAGACTTGGCTCTTCTAGAAGTCCAAGCCAAGCAATTGGTTATTAATAGAATAAGAGATATGGAATTTCAGTTAGAAGTTAATAGGGTACCTCTTCACAGTAGAAATTGGATAAAATGGGGTACATGGGAACCAGCACATTATCTGGAAGTCTTTCCTAAGACTACAATAGCACTTTTTAGAGCTAGATTTAATATCCTTCCATCAGCACTCCTGCAAGGCAGGTATAATAAAACCCCCTTAGCAGAGGGAATTTGTACATGTGGCACTAAGGAGGTTGAAAATATCTCTCATGTCTTATTACGCTGTAAATAAATATCCCTGCAATATTAGATCAATATACATTTACCCCCTAATAGAAAGATTTCCAGGGAGACCAGATAGTTTTTATGAGAGCCATCTTCTTCAGGACTTAAATCCGGCCGTCACACCTGCAGTAGCTAAATTTTGTGCTGCCGCAATGATAATAAGGCAAAACCGGTCAAAGAAGCAGGGATTTTTGCTTATTTTTCTATTTTTATTAATATTTTGTTGAGCTATCTTTTAATAAATTTTTGAGGATATACTGTATATTTTATAACATAGGATTAATATAATGGATCTATTAATGTTTAGGTAAATATGTCATTATCATAATAGGGATCTATAGATTATAATTGTTTTAATTTACAGTTGCCTATATATAATTGTACTCATTTGATGTAGTTCGATTTTATTTTTTATTTTTATTAATTTTATGTTGCTGGTCATTGACCGAATAAACATTAAATCAATCTTCCAGAAGTCCCTAGGCCATGGGCTTTTGTAGTATGCTATGACTATTTTAATTTTTTTTATTCCTTGGATGATTGTTCGCTATTTGATTCTTTTGTTTTCTGTTTTTAATTTGTCCTAGATGCCACCTTGAGTCATTCCACCATTAGGTAGCCATCCAGCAAAAGAGCGTTCTCATCATAATTTGTAATTACATTTTGGTTTAGATAAGCAAATCTTAACTATGGCCCTGTATATTGTCCAAACGCAAAACTTCATCTGTCACCACCAGTTCTCATTGGTTCACTGGGCAGATACGGGCCACTCAGAGCCACCACTGGCCTATGCAGTGCCTTTCTGCAACTCAGAAAAAAGGCTCCCATGGAATGAAGGAAGTGAGGAGTGCCACTGTGTCTGCTGTCCTGCTCAGCGAGCAAGCAAGCAATCTCCTTGGGGACAAGGCAGCCATGCCTGTTTGTTGAACTGTCCAAAGGTCCTCTCTCCCACCAATGTCTTGTTTTGCCCTCAAAGGGAAGTGCTGCTGACTTCCTGCACTTTGCTGGCACCTCCTCAGATGTGACACCTTTGTTCAGGGCATAACCCTGAAGAACCCCATGCAGTAGCCCACAGAACACCTTCCCTGTTACAGCTTACTGGAGGTAACTGGAAACATAACGCACATTAGGACAGTGTTCCTCAATTGTGGCAACTTGAAGATGTGTGGGCTCCAACTCCCAGAATTCCCTAACTAACATGCTGGCTGGGGAATCCTGGGAGTTGAAGTCCGCGCATCTTGAAGTTGCCAAGATTGAGAAACACAGCATTATGAACTCCTAGCTGTCCCCCATTCTCCATGCAGTGATCTGGTCATGATTGACCCACCATTCTCCCCACCCAATATTTCCTAAAAGAAAAGCAAATATGCAGCAGCCAAGCCACTGAAAAGACGACTGTTATTTTGGACTTGGCAGCTGGAAGGATAATTAACTTGATGGTCCATAGGATGATTGACAGGTTCATCCCCTAACCCTGGTTAATAAGATAGTGTTATATGTGAAGCCAGCTACTATAGCTAAGATTTAATCCAGTGGTGGGTGATCTGTGAACCTGGAACTCCTTAGGATTGCACTTTAAGTTGCATCACCAAAATGTAATTTTTCTCTCTTTTTAGGCTGACACTTTCAGCCACAACTACACTGGTGATATAACAGTACCATTAACACTCCACTTGACCCTTTCCCTGGCAAACGGAGCTGTTCACCCTTCCCATACGCCGTAGTTCCCAAACCACAATAGCTGGTTTAATGCATCCCACTAAGCCAAAAAAGTAAACCAAACCTCATTATGACTTAGCAGAGTGTGTGAACCCAGACAATGAGCTGGGTCCAATAAACCCCACTGCTAGAACTGGGTTAAGAGAGCCGGTTGGGTGTAGTGGTGAAGGCACCAGGCCAGAAACCAGTAGATGGTGAGTTCTAGTCCCACCATAGGCACAAACCCAGCTGGGTGACCTTGGGCCAGCCCCTCTCTCTCAGCCCTGGAAGGAGGTAAGGGCAAACCACTTCTGAAAAACCTTGCCAAGAAAACTGCAGGGACTTGTCCAGGCAGTGTCTGAGAATCGGACATGATTAAACAGAGGAGGGAGGAGGAGGAGGAGGAGAAGAGAAGAAGTAGTAGTTTATACAACGCTGTGCAGACTGAAGTTCTCTCCCCACTTATTTAGGTGATGCAGTGAAGCTGAACAGGAGATTCAGGACCATGAAAAGAGCATTTCTTCAGACAGTGCAGAGCAGGGCCGCAACCGGGGGGCGGGGGGCAAGTGGGGCATGTGCCCCGGGAGCCATGCTAGGGGGCAGCACCAAAATGGGCGTGGCATCCATGTTTGCCCCAGGTGACACAGACCCTAGTTGCAGCCCTGGTGCAGAGTCAAACTATCTACAAGACGTAGCAATCAACTTGGACAAATGTTTGTATTAATATGCAAACTGACGAAAGACATAAATTGCTATTAATCGTGTTGTCACATGCACCAGGCTAGAAACTGGGAGACCGAGAGTTCTAGTCCCGCCTTAGGCATGAAACCAGCTGGGTGACCTTTAGCCAGTCACTTTCTCTCAGCCCTAGGAAGGAGGCAAGGGCAAACTACTTCTGAAAAACCGTGCCAAGAAAACTGCAGGGACTTGTCCAGGCAGTCTGAGAATCAGACACGACTGAACGGGTTAAAAAAAATAAAAACTGGGCTCCCTTCCACTCACTTTAAATGGCAAGATTTTCACAATATCTTAGATACTTTCCCTGAACCCTCTTAAACCAAACACCTTCAGCAACGGTTCTAACCTGAGTTTGCAGAATCTGAACTGGGGTACATCACAGGACTCCGGTATCGATCCCACCAGGCCCCTCCAACTGGTAACTGCTTCAGGGTCGGCTTAACTGGGCCTTCATCGGCACTTTCATCGGAGCTCTGGAGCTCTGGGACCCAGGCTTCCTCCCCACGATCCAGGCGGGAGAGCAGCTCGGAGGGGTGACGACGAAGTTGGCCTGCAGAGCATCAGAAAAGCGGGTAGGTTGGCTGAGAGCTGGCGCAACACAGCAGCAGAGACCAGGCTGTGATTCATGGACCCAATGAATGGCCTTTGGCAAGAAACTTAACCTCTGACCCTCCATCCCAAGTATGGATAATGTAAAGGAGAGGGGAGGGAGCTTTAATACACTAAACAAAAGTATTGTGACAATAACAAAAAGATGCTTAACTCTGTTCTCTAGAGGTAGCTCACCTGCACACATATACGCTCTCCCTGCTGTAACAGTAATGTGGAGTCTTGATCATGTACCAAGCCTTACAGCTGCCACAGAATACCCAAAACAGGAGCATTCATTTCTAAAATAGTTCTCTAGTCTACATATCCTACATGAATTCCAACTGAACAAGGCCCCTAAGTCTGCGTTAGGGGCCACCATCATGTGAAAAGTTATTTCACTTATCTTAAACATGTGTCAGGAGAGGACCCATCAGAAGGAAAATTGATGCTAAATGAAAGAAATTCCAGGTTCAGTTCCTCTAGAATTAGAGATGGTGTTCAATACACTAGAGAGGACTCAGATCTGTAAGGGCTTCAGAGGGAATAAGAAAAATTGAGGAGGATTTTTATTTCATGCTTGCAAAGACAAGCTGTTGTTGACTTTATCCAGATAGGATGGACAACATGTATGTGCTTTCCCATATGGTACTGCATGGGTTAAGACATATGGAAAGCTGTCATATCCTAAATGACCATCAGCCTGGCTAGCTCACACTATTTGCTCTACCAAGTATCAGCAGTTCTCAAGGATTTCAGGATTGAGAGTAAAAAAAATTATCTGGAGATGCCAGAGATTGAATTTGGGACTTTCTGAGTATGAAGCAGGTGTTCTACAACTAGGCTAGCTTTTAAAAATGACAACCATTTGAAGTTTTCCATTGGAAAGTGAAGGAGAACCCCACTGGTGCTACTGTTTAACTGATTTCAACAACATCTATTTATCGTTCTGCAGACCTTACCTAGGGAGGCCACGGTCCCATAATTCCCCTGCGTGCCGTTCCTGTATAAGGTTTTCTGACGGCGACCTGCATGTGTGTACTGCACATCACTTGAACACACAGTCACCTCCATAAAGGCTTCCGGAACCTTGAACCAAAACAGGAAAATCTGTTCTTCTTTAGGAAGCTTCAAATTCCAGTCACCAGATGGCTGATGCAGCGGTCACACATCTAACTAAGCAGTGGGATTTTTTTTTTTCAGATCATGGTTTGTTGAATAAGCTTCATCTCAAACCATAAACCATGGATTACAAAGAATTACAAAGGATAATAAGAGCCAGTTTGGTCTAGTGGTTAAGGCAACGAGCTAGAAACCAGGAGATTGAGAGTTCTAGTCCCCCCTCAAGAATGAAAAGCCTGCTGGGTGACCTTGGGCCAGTCACTCTCTCTCAGCCCAACCCACCTCACAGGGTTGTTGTTGTGGGGAAAACAGGAGGGGGAAGGGGTATTAGGCATGTTTCCCGCCTTGAGTTATTTATAAAAATAATAAAGGCAGGACAGAAAATAAATAAATAAAGACTGGGATCACATGCCATCATAAGCCTTTCCTAAAGCTTTGAAGACCTGTTTTCCCCTCCAAGTCAGGAGGATGTGTGAATCCATGCAGGATGATGGTTTTGGTTGTTGGATTTCTCTGTAGTTCAACTGGCAGAGAGGAATATATTGATCTGGGTCTCACCCTCTTGATAAGCAGCATGAAATTTCTAATCACTTTTGGCTGCCACGCAAGTATTAAACACGAGGCCGACACATTAGAAAAATGAGCAACATGAAATATACACCCATACCATTTCAACTGTTTTGATTTGTATCCTGCCACAAGGTATTAGTTTTATGCTCATCAGTAAATTACAAAATCAACATTAATTTGTAGAATGAAATAAGCATGTACTGTATGTATTTATGGAATTAAAGGCAATGGCCAATTGAAAAAGCATCATATGACTTGAGGAAGGCTAAGCAAACTTCTGGAGACGGAACCAGTTTGTGAATTTGAGATGATGTGGTAGGGCATGCCCAGAATGGCTGCTGAGACAGATTTCTCTTCTCACAAGATGGATATGGACCCCCATCACCCAGAACAGTGTTTCTCAACCTTGCCCACTTTAAGATGTGTGGACTTCAACTCCCAAAATTCCCCAGCCAGAATTCTAGGAGTTGAAGTCCACACATCTTAAAGTGGGCAAGGTTGAGAAACACTGACCCAGAAGGTCTGAATTATCTTCACTACCCCAGAATTCTCTTTACTATTCCTGTGGGGCATTTTGCGAATACTGCTGCAAATAAACATGAGCTGAAAAGTTGGGGCATTGCTATATGACAATTTCCTCCTTATTTATTGCATGCGTGTGTTTTAAAGTCAGGTAGGTGCTAAGCTTAGCAAGCAGAGGTGTCCGTGGCTGCTTAACTGCCCATCTCTACTGTAAATACATTAGGGATGCATTCCTAGCTGTTTTTACTTGTGAGTAAACCTCACTGTAAACCAGTCCATCCTCCAGGAAATAAAGCCAGACTGCTCACTTGAGGGAATGATATTAAAGGCCAAACTGAAATACTTTGGCCACGCAATGAGAAGACAGGACACCCTGGAGAAGATGCTGATGCTAGGGAGACTGGAGGGCAAAAGGAAGAGGGGCCGACCAAGGGCAAGGTGGATGGATGATATTCTAGAGATGATGGACTCGTCTCTGGGGGAGCTGGGGGTGTTGACGACCGACAGGAAGCTCTGGCGTGGGCTGGTCCATGAAGTCACGAAGAGTCGGAAGCGACTGAACGAATAAACAACAAACAAACCTCACTGAACACAGTGGACTCAGAAAAGTTTTTGTTCTCCTTTGGAGAGAATGGAGAGAATGCCGCCTTGCATAGACTGAACTTGGCAATCTTTTAAGATAAAAAAGGGCCTTTGTGGGAATGGTGTAAATGACTTTCAGAGCAATAGCAATCCCAACATGTCCTGGGGCTTAAAGGAAATCATCCAAGATGCACAGCTTGCTGATGATCCTCCCCTTTTTTAATGCACAGACTCTTAAATACTGCAGGCTAAGTAGCGCATAATAGGCACAAATCTAAAAGGGAGATTTCCCACTTATCTCTGAATACTAAAAGTTACACTTTATTGGATTCTGACCCAATATAAAGCAACATAATCTAATAAGGGTGTGTAAATGTGGTAACTTTCTAGTCTGGATTGTAGTTTACCTCCAGATTCTTCTCTAAGGTTTAAACAAGAAATTATGCTTTTATTCTATGTAACAAATTGCATTCATTCTATTCTAATTGCAATTCATTCTACGTAACTAACTGTAACTATGCACTAATTATGACTTGTTTCATAACATGACGCTACAATAAAAGTAAATATATTGTATCTTTTAAAAATGCTTTTAAAGTGTCCTAGGCAGCTGCAAAGTACTTTGCATATTGGATGTATTTGTGTAAATCTTTGGAAATATGACCTCCCTATGGATTTGTTGTTGTTTATTCGTTCAGTCGCTTCCGACTCTTCGTGACTTCATGGACCAGCCCATGCCAGAGCCTCCTGTCGGTCGTCAACACTCCCAGCTCCCCCAGGGACGAGTCCGTCACCTCTAGAATATCATCCATCCACCTTGCCCTTGGTGGGCCCCTCTTCCTTTTGCCTTCCACTCTCCCTAGCATCAGCATCTTCTCCAGGGTGTCCTGTCTTCTCATTAGGTGGCCAAAGTATTTCAGTTTTGCCTGTAATATCGTTCCCTCAAGTGAGCAGTCTGGCTTGATTTCCTGGAGGATGGACTGGTTTGATCTTCTTGCAGTCCAAGGCACTCTCAGAATTTTCCTCCAACACCCTATGGATTACCACAAAAAAAAAAAAATGAAATGAAAAATTACACTTGCAAAGCAGCAAAATGGATGTTTCTCCCAGTGTTCCAGGGAGAACATCTTTCCTTGAAGAATCCCTGCACTTACATCAATGCACACATGCAAGATTTCCACCCAATACTTCTCAACTCTTTTGAAATCACACGCACTCTAAATCACAGAATAAAAATCAGGAGTCCAGGAGCATTACTGCAGGGTGGAAAAAGATCTCAAAGGTCATCTAGCCCAACCCCTACCAACACAGGAAATAGACTGTATCATCACTTTTTAACACTTGTGAATACTGTCTAAGGCCATTCTGTGCCAGTATGTCTGTAGGAGTTGGACCATTAGAATTTAACTAGAGAGATTTGTGTTCAGCAACCTATTGCAAATTGGCTTTTGATTATGGGAGGTGTAGTCCAATGCATTTGGATAGTATCAGGTTGCAAGAAATTAGCATAGGTTTTTTTTCAGATTTGTGGTGCAGTTTATTCCAAACAAGCCATATTCCACTTTAACATCTGAATAGGGTTTTTATATCAAGTGACAAATATCTGCTATGACACCTTGGGAGATGGAACAACTAACTTCCCTCTTTAAATTTCTCCTCAGCCATATGATAGGTAAGCAGATAAGTCTGCCTTGAGCAGGGGGTTGGACTCCAAGGTCTCTTCCAACATTATGATTCTATGATCTACATTATTTTTTGAGTGATCATGACCAGCCCCTGCCTCAGTTCGCACCTTGCTAAGTGATGACATCTTTCAGCTAAGGTTGATCAATAAGTCACCACTGTCTAAGAAAACCATTATTTTTCTAGATGTAATTCCCAAGCCTTTGTGCATGATAAATACATTTGGTGTAGCCTGCAAGACCTCTGCAAACAATATTGCATCAACATTGACTATTTTCGTGGCGCACACTGAGCAAGATTTTCTTCACCACAGATGTATAAATAAGCCACAACCATGTCACAATGGTCATCAGGGCCAGTTTACACAATCAAGCTACAAACGAGGCACCTACAGTATGGCTTAGCATATGGAGAGAATCCAGCCATTACTGAAAAGGATTCAAATACCTGCAACAGACACAAATACTGAGTTTGTTTTAGTGTCGCCATCCTTCAAGAAGAAAAAAGAGAATTTTCAGTGTGTGATTTAGGCGCTATCACACCAGGATAGATGCAGCTTATACTACCACTTAGAAACAGAGGAACAGACAACGCCTAAAACTAACCAAAATTAGCATGCCCAAGCCACTTAGTTTTTAATACATATGATTAACTGTTTTGTGTGAACCCTTTCGTCCAGATTTTCACTCCCACATCTGGCAGCCCAGCTGGACCCCTGAACAGCTTGATTCCCCAAGCCCTTTTTCCTTCCCACCCCACATCCAGCTTCCTTCTTCACCCCATCCCTGCTTCTCTTACTAGAGCCACGTCTGCAACAGCCATCTTTCCTCCACAAATTTGGGCTGATCCTGAAGCCAGCCAGAGCCGTATCTTTTAAAGCCTGCTGGAGGTAAGAAGGAAAACGTTCAGAAAAAAAAATAGATATATATTTCCAATTGTTCCCGGCCAATCCATCCTTCTTTCCCATACATCGTTTACCAAACTGTGAAGGTTTCACGTGTGTTGTGATTAGGGTTAGTTACCCTATCTGGGGTGCTACAGTCCGGGCAAGAAAAGAAGCGCGAGCGGAGATGAAAAACCGACCCTTTGCTGCCATCTCGAGGTTGCGCGGATTATGGCCATTCCGAGACTTACCGCTGGGAAACGGCTCTTCCGCTCCCGTCCAACCCAGCTGGTCGGTTCCCGGGGCTTTCCAAATGCCACCCCTTCCAGCAGCGGTGGCGTCCAGATTATACCGCCCCCCCAACCTCACCCCGCTTCCTCAAGCCCCCTTTCTTTCGCATCCCGACGAAGGCCGGATCTGGCGGCTTCGGAGGACGGCTCCGCTCCTGCTGGACGAGAGAGCTTCCCCCGTTCGGCCGCCGGACTTTCTGGCCGCGCGGGCGCGGGCTTCCTCGGCTGGCTCACCCGGGACCTCGGAGGCGCCGAATCCAAGGCTGCGGGAGGCGAAGGGCCGGCGCTGCCCTCCAAGGCGGGCGCAGCGGAGAGTTGGAGCAGGCGGCCTTTCCCCCAGTCCCGCGCTTCTCTGGGCGAGCGGCGGCGTCCAGCCCCATGCCGCTCTTCCCACCCCGCGCAGCCCTCCGAAGTCGGCTTACCTCGCCTGGCCCAGCAGGCAGCTGACCGTCCAATAGCCGCGGGCGGCGGAGAAAAGGCTGGAGCCAGAACCCCCTGGCGGTGACCCAAGGTGGCCCCCTTAGTTTCCCGCGCGCCCGACGGGGCGTCAGGCGGAAAATCAACAGGTGCTTAATATCGTGAAATCCTTACGGGCAGCCCTTTCCCTCGCGCTTTGCTTTTCCTCGATTCCTCTCCGACTGTTGAGCCTCTCCAGTTGCAGCGCGCCATTAAAATCCAGCATGTTCGGTCTCCCATGGGATAGAAATGTGTCTGGTGAGATTTTCCCCGGTTCATCTACTCGTGGCTGACAAAACCCATGATGCCCTTTTCTCCTCTGGAGGAGCCAGAAGAGCATTCTCTAGGTCTGTGGGCATGGTCCCGTTTTTACTCACCCCAAAGCCCTCCCTGCCCTGTTCTCAGCTAGCAATTTAGATTCGAAAAGCTTAGAACAGGACTTGGCACCTCTAACAATACATAATATTGGGGTGCAGAAATGGCTGGAGAAGCTTCCTGAGATTTTATTAGGTTTGTCCATTTCTATTAATTTCCTCCAGTACCATTTCTAAGAGGGCACCAGGAAAGCTTCATTTACAGGCTGATTGCAAGGCTAGATTCATTTCAGGCAGGATACCAGTCAACCCTTGGTTAAGTGAACCCAGGATTACTGAATTAGTCCAACTGCCTGGGTGCATTGGTCCAATCCAGGCACAAGCTAGTCCTGGGTTTCTCACCTTGGCCTTTCAAGCATGATTCCTAATATCTATGTCTTTTAGCCTATAAGCCTGAGTCCATGGGTGGCTCCTACTGAATTGTAAACGGCAAGGCTGTTTTGTGACTGCTGGTTGGTTGGTTTTGTGCCTTCAAGTCAGTACTGACTCCTGGCAACTGCCTGGATAAGTCCCTGCAGTTTTCTTGGCAAGTTTTTTTTTTTCTTTCCAGAAGTGGTTTGCCATTGCCTCCTTCCCAGGGCTGAGAGAAAATGGCTGACCCAAGGTCACCCAGCTGGCTTTGTGCCTAAGGCGGGACTAGAACTCATGGTCTCCCAGTTTCTAGCCCAGTGCCTTAACCACTATACCCTCTTTTGTGACTGGATAACAAACAATCCTTTAAATAATGATTATCACCCATTGATTAGAAACCCTTGAATCCAAAGATATGAATTGCTAATGTTGCAATAAAGTTGGGGAGGGGGGAGTGTCAGGGAACATATGAGTTTCTGCCCACAGATCCAAGCCAGGATAAATTTTTTCAGGATTTTGGCACAGAATTAAGCATCTTAGCTTGAGACAGCTTATATCCCCAATTCATGAGGGCCACATTTGCTCAGACCTCCCCAGTCTCGTTCCTTCCCTGAACAAGGTCTTTTTCAGGCACAGGCTAGCTGCCGGGGCACGTTCCCTCTATTACACACCTGTGTCAGTGTGCACACACCCACCAGCCTTGGCAAGGGCAAGGTAGGTCTGAAGGCTTCTTCCCATACAAGGTTTCAGAGCCAGAGGGATGAGGGGGGTTTTATAAAGGTAAAACTAGGGAGTGGCACACACATGCGCATAAATGTATACCCTGTAGAAGGGCACCATCTGGCCCCCAGTTGTCAAGGGAATTCAGCAGCTGTAGAAATCTCCAACCCCCACTCGATGGCATGCAAAGCCAAAGAGCTTCTAGACCAGTGTTTCTCAACCTTGGCCACTTTCAGACGTGTGGACTTCAACTCCCAGAATTCCCCAGCCAGCATGGTTGGCCGACTGGGGAATTCTGGCAGTTGAAGTCCACACATCTTAGAGTTGCCAAGGTTGAGAAACATAGGGCTAGCCAGTCACACTTTAACCCAGCATTCTATACCATTCCAATTAGTTAATTTTGTTTTCTAATCTGGAATCAGATCATCTCTGATGCATACTAAATTTTTACTTCTGAGGGTGGAATTGGCCATGCTGGCCAAGGATGATGGGGAGGTATGGCCAAATGAGCAGGCATGAGGGGTCCAGCACCATCAAGGACAAGGTTGAGGGAGCTTCAAATCTGGAGATCTCGCCAGTTCTCATCTCTTTTTAAGCCCTGGGTCCACCTTTCTGGCTTGCCTGTGAATAGTTTAAATGGAGATAAAAGATTATAGTAATTCCCCCTCACAGCAAGAAATAATAACATGGCTAAGGAATTATTCTTTATTTGCCGTTGTCTTTCTCTCTCAAATTTCCTGTGCTGTTAACAGTTGCACCCACGGTCAAAACTCACAGGTTTCCAATACTGAAGACATTTCCAGGCAGGAGTGTGATTTCTGTTTAATGCTACTTCTTTTGGACAAGGACTTGAAAATATCCTCCCAAGTTGTCCAGTTTTGTGCTACCATCTGCACAATACACTGCACCATTACTTAGGTTTAGAATTTAACATAGTATTTTATTTCATTTTACTATTTTTATTCTTAATTTTAGATTGTATCATACTAATTATTTTTATCTATCTATCTATCTATCTATCTATCTATCTATCTATCTATCTATCTATCTATCTATATTGTATCTGGCCCTAGGGCTGTAATAAAAGTGATTGATTGCCCGTTTTACTTAAAAACCAGGCAGATTTTGAATTCCGCCATCATGGCTGCCATCTTGACTTTCCTTCATTTGCGCCTGGCAAACGGCCTCAGCAAATAAGACCCGTAAAACGCTTTTCCTGCAGATACACAGAACCAGGTGTTTGTCTACAGGACATTAAAGGAAAAACCCACGGCTATTCCAACTTAGAACATTTTGATTCGGACTTTGGAGGTCAGCCTTTAAAGATAATAAAAAATTTTGAATAGGAAGAAGGTGGGAAGAGTTTAATGAACCTTGCACAGAAGCTGGAGTTCAAGGCACAACCTCAAAGAGGAAGACCCCTTTAATTTAGCATGGAGAGGCTGTATGTCATATTAGAAAAAACATTTGGGAGATGGCTCTATGCAGCATGGTCTATGTTGGGTTGCCCTTGAAGACCATCTGGAAATTTCAGGAGTTCTACCTACTCTGCCTTCCCTTATTGGTACCCAGTTTTAGGAACATTTCATTTCACTTAGGAAAGACCCAAAGAGTCAGTCCATCACTTTCCCAGCTCTGTTCAAGATGTTGGCCTTCACATTTACAAGCCACTAAAAGGTGCAGTAGATATCTGAAGAGTCTCAGTAGTAATTTTAGAAAGGATCGCAGAATCCAGAGAATCTATGCATGTTTTATAGGTGTTAATGGAGCATCACTGCATTTCTGTGCTTTACAGTCATTTCCTTTACACCCTTTTAGCTTAACTTCCAAATATTTTAAAGAGGTTTTTTTTAAATACCTTTCAGCTGAAAATTCTAAGTGGCTGGCAGAAGAAAACGTTTTAAAAGCAGTTCATGTGAGGCATAGCACAACACAGCCCTTAAAAGCAAAGCAAAACCATCAATAAAACAGCAGAAATATAATTATTTATTAAAGCCCACAAGATCAGAATGGTCTTTCCTTGGCAGTAAAGTAGCAGAACTGGTACCAGCCAAGCGTTCCTGGAGAAACCGTTCTGCACCAGTGGTGCCTTCTCTGGGAAAGGTCTCCCCTTCTGCTATCACAGGCCACATTTCTTTGTACAGAGAACAGAGTCCCTCATATATATTGTAACACATGCACAAGTCTGTAAGAGAACAGGCAGTTCTTCATGAACACACACACATATACATGTACTACTGATCATAGTTTACAAATCAAATGAACCCTGAATTATATAATCAAAAATTGAACCTTCTGGGGGAATGGAGCTCCATGTCAGGGGGAGAACTGGATTTAACATTTTTTTGCATCAGCGTTTGTAGGCACCAGCATCAGTCCACTGCAGCATGACAGAAAACACAGAGAACCGGTTGAAAAAAGGGTGGGTATCATCTGATAACCTTAATGGGTAAAGCTGGCTGGGGAAGTCTGGGAGTTGAAGTCCCCCCATCTGAAACTTGCCACGGTTGAGAAACACTGGGGTAAGGTATTTCTCAGACTTCACTGTCACCCTTACGAGCCTGTGTATTAACATGTGATTATCCCCTCCTTTTGAAGGTGGAAGTGATGTTTCAACCCATTTTAAATTGTAGCAATCTCCTGCACTGAGCATTCTCTGAAGCATTCTGTGCAGTATAGCTATCTGCAACTTTTTGCAATGTTGCTTGACCAGCAGGTGTCCATATTTCCGGCTTCATTGTGAAGTGCATTGCAACAGTGGAAAGCATTTAAACGCCACATCACAAAGATCTCTTCTAAAGAAGCAGTGTCAAAGTTCTTGCACAGATGATGCATCATTTTCTCTCTCACAAATGATGTTTCAAGTCATTACTTTATAGCTCCACGGTGAAATGTGATGTCGTAACCACAGAGCTGGTTATGACCTTACTCTGATTAAATATGGCTGTATTTGCACCCCCCCCCCCCACATAGTGTTTGAACCCAGACCTCAGGTTTGTACTGGGAAACTTAACAGCTGTTCTCTTTACATCAGGATCTGGAAGGGCTGGTCTCCAAGTGAGCCTCAGGCTACAAAGACATGAGGCTGGAACGGCTGCATAACCCACCTTTCTATTATTGGCAAAGTGGAACAGGGCCAAAAAATGACAGGAAAGATACCACTCACTTTCTTTTAAAGGATAGTCAGCCAGCTTTGGCTAGGAGAGCACAGAAAATGGCTGGTCCCAAAAGAGGTCATGCCTATCAGAAGCTGGGACTCTTGAATACAGTACCTTTCTTACACTTGGCCTCTAAATTGGCTGGGGGAAATCGTGCATCTGTGGGAGGGGTCAAAAAACTCAAGATGGTAGCCATGACCATATGATTGAAGCCCCACCCTTTTTGCATGTGATAAAAGGAGGTGGGGCTTCAATCACATGGCTGTGGCCACCATTTGACCCTCTACATCAGGGCTGACCAGTCTGAAGCAGCAGTCCTTCACCAGTTAAAATACCAGTTACCACTTTGTGATGAACATATAAAGAACTGCATGTAAGCCTTAAAAGACTTTGCATACATGTATAACAAAAAGAAAAAAATATGTCCCACCGAAACAAAAGGGAAAGCAGAAAACCCTGTCCTGCCTACTCACTAACTGCAGCCCCACCCTTCCTGCTTTGCCCGTTCCCTTAACAGCATTAAAATAGGTTTTCCCAATCGTAGTATTCTGCAGATGGTCTGGAACAGCATCTCCTGGATTGGCACCCAGCATGGCTTGGACTGTGGCTGGGATTTCAGAATAGACCTCATGGCACATCTGGACCACCAGATTAGGGAAGGGTAAATCAGAGGAAACAGGACAGCAAAGAAAATTGATGGGGATTTTAGGGGTCAAGGACAGCACCATGGACAGAAGCTAGTTTCTGAATTCATCTGCAGAATAATCCTCTGGACTCCTGCAGGATTTTCCAAGGCAAAATGGAAAGAGGACCACCCAAAAAGCAATTTTTAAAACTATCCTTCTCCAACATGGTGTCCTCCAGATGTAATCTCCAAACAAAATCCCCAACTCATCTGGCCAATGAGGTTACCAGGTTAGGGAAGGCTGACTGAAGCCCACAGAAGCAAGGCAAGATTTTTCTGGCTTCTGACTGCATGGGCTGTGTTTATTAGCCAATTCTTACCCAAAACCGATGATATGCCAATCCAGATGCCATGCTATACTACTGAATTCCACATGCTCCTTGACACAAAAAACAGAACTCAACTCTGTCGCAGAGAAAATCAGCATCTTATTTGCAAGGGTTTTAGCCTAGCTTTCTCAGATGCAAGTTTTCTGTAGCTCCTGTTCTTTAAAAAAATATTTTACCCTAAAAGAATTCTGAGATTCCTCTAGCAGTCTGAACTGATACAATCCCAAATCAGATTTTGGCCTCGTTTATCTGCTGTTTGTGAGAACCAGCCCCAAGAAAAGAAAGGTAGGTCTTCTAAAGGACACACGTTGGAAAAATCGTAATGCTTTCTGAATACGATGAGCCCACCAATGTATAAATGGATGGTATTGGACATTTCATAACCATACGCCTTTTTTACCCCTAATAAGACACAAACTGGAATAGAAATCTCACAATCTGAGAGCCCTTCAGCCCAATCCTTGACATGGTGGTTCAGAAGCCAGCCCCAATATTTCAGAAGGACTTCCTATAAACACCATATAAAACAATGTTTTTCAACCTTGACAACTTTCAGATATGTGGACTTCAAGTCCCAGAATTCCCCACCCAACATGCCGGCTAAAGAATTCTGGGAGTTGAAATCCATACATCTTAGTTGCCAAGTTTGAAATACACTGATCTAAAGTTTTAAGCTACATTAAACTGCCTAAGTGTTGTTATAGTTACAGCTCTGACGAAAACACAATGTACACCTCCATCAGTTGGCTCAGGACAAACCAATACAGTATGGTTCTCTCAATTTCTCCGTTATTTCAGCTAGAAATACAGCTGCCTCTGGATTGCCAGTGAAAACAATCACCTTTTCACAGGCACTTTTTTGTTCAGCTCAGTTGTGTGAGAGCAAATGGCAAGTTCTGTTTGTGCCATTTACTTTTCTGCTAGTGTGAATATGCTAACATTCCAATGAAACCCAGCATATTGGATCTAATTATTCATCTCCTGCACTCATTCCAAACAAAATCCAGAAAATGGCTGCAGAAAACAAACACTTCATGAAGAACTGATGCTAGATATAATGCAACCTCACGATTTACTTGATAACCTGTAGTAAACTGCAATTCCCCCAATAAAACAGCTACAGTCATGAAATGTCCATGCAAGATTCCCAACTGACAAAGTATTTGTTTAAGACAGACTTCATACAATCATTTTAGGGCCCTTACATATTATTAAAAAATCCGACCATTTTGACTTTGTACTTCAGTATTTGGTACCACCATTATCACTGGGACTCTCCACTTTATTAAAAAAAAAAAATCAGAATTCTGATTTCGTACTTCATTATTATTTGGTGTCAGTACTTCACTGGGACTTTCCACTTCTTGTGGCTTCAGATCTTTACAGCTTCTATCGTCTCAAGCAAGCACAGCCTGAGAATGATCCAAGAAAGCAAATTTTTGTTTTTGCCTGTAAAACTCCTGCTTGCAACAGAAAGAGGATACTAGTAGATCTCTCCAGTTTAGACAAGGCCTTCCTAAGGCCTGCATCTTCCTTGCCAGCTCCAAATTAATACAGTAACTTGCGATTATTCCTTCTTCCCCATCAAGTGTGACATGGCAGTGGTACCACCAGGCAAGAGAAACGGTGTCAATGAGCTTCTGAATTACTTTACCAAAGCTAAAACAATGAATTTCAATTCCAAATGTGTTCTGAAATGTACAGAAAACTCTGTTTTGTATTATTTACTATAGATCACAAAATGTGAATTCCTAACATTTGGAAGATTTAGTATATTTGACCCTTGAATGCCTTCTCTGCAATGCAAAGTGCATGTATTTGTTTTTCATTCACTGCATAAACCAGTCGAATTTGCATTATGAAAACAAGACTAGAGCCTTCTCACCCACACTGCTTAAAACATTTTGAGAAAATTGTCCCACATCTTTCATTTTTTTCACATATGCACACTGCAGAAGAGAATTATTTTAACACACTTGCTTTTTACAATGGGGAGACAACGTTAAGAATTAAGAGATTGCTCCCACTGCCATCACTCTTAATTATAGGATCATGATGCACTTATCATTTTTTCCAGCATCCAAGTTCTCAGTCAAGTTCACTCATTCAAAATAAACAGAGCCTCTTTATTACAGGCTCCTTATAACATGGATGTCCAGTTTTTGAGCAAAGACAGCTGGATGATTTGAGGCTGAAAAAATAAAGTACATTCAAAAATCTGTTTCTGAGGTAGCCGGTCACCACTGCTTATAGAAAGAATCTGGGCATTTTAAAGGTGGATGTTTCTACCCAGACCTATCCCAAAAGGCCTCCAGCAAGATTTGTGGATCAGAAAGGAGACCCATTCCTTCACCCACCAGTCACAGAAACACCTTAACATTTCTGATCAAGCTGATTTGCTTCCTGAGGGCCCCCTGGCAGATTTGTTTTGTAATGCAACTCCAAATGTTTTTTAAGGGACCAACTGGTCACATAACTTTTGTCACACACTGTACATTTGTACGGCCTCTCCCCGGTGTGGATTCTCTGATGGTACCGAAGGATTGTGTTTGTGGTAACCCTTCTGCCACAATAAGAGCAGCAATATGGCTTTTCCCCTTTGTGGATCTTCTTGTGCTTATCCAGTGAGGATTTCCTCTTGAAGTACTTTCCACATTCAACACACTGATGAGGCCTAAGATCCGAATGGGTCACCTGATGCTTCTCAAGGTCTTTGGAAAGACGGAAACTTTTCTCGCAGCTCGGGCACTGATGGGGTCTCTCAGAAATGTGGATTTTCTGATGTCTTGTAAGGGAATAGTTATCTCTGAAGGATTTCCCACAATCAGGACAAGGACATTTTTTTTTCTGTGGGATCATTCCCTGTTGACCAACGCCAGGCAACTTACCCAGGAAACACCAATCATCTGGCTCTTTCATGGAACGGTCTCCCAAGTGGACTCCAAGGGAGATTTCCCCGTTCTCAGAGGGCCTTGGGGGATGTTCCTCCATTTGGACTCCCTGTCCCGTGGACACCGAACTCTTGGTCCGCTGCTGGAGCTGTCCTTTCGTATGCCCGTCTTGATCTTTAATAAGCACCGAACCAACATTCCTGAAAGTTAGACTGCCCAACTGTTTAACAGCATTTTCTTCTCCACGGGTGCTTTGATGACGGGGGATGTCTGAGCTCCCCTTATTCCCAGAACCTTCAAGAGGGTTTTTTCCCCTGGGGACACCCTGGCATGGAGGGCGGACCAAATCTGCAACCTGTTTGTCCACACTGTCACTGCTCTTGCTGGCTTGACCTTTGACCAAGTTGTCTCCAGTCTCTTTCCTGCTAAACAAGCTATCCGAATTCTCTTTCACGTGCATCTCCTGATGCCTGTAGAGGGAGTATTTTGTTCCAAAGGCTTTTCTGCAGGTGGGGCACTGGTAGGACCTTGTCTCTGTGTGGATGCGCTTGTGCCTATTGAGGGAATAACTGGTTCGAAAGGCTTTCCAACAGAAAGAGCATTTATGGATCTGTCCTTCTATGTGTACTTCCCGGTGATGGGTAAGGTTGTACCGGTAGGCGAAAGCTTTCCCGCAGACGTTGCATATATATGGCTTGCCGTCCATGTGCAGCTGCTGATGCCTGCGGAGGGCCGACTGGGTCCGGAACGCCTTCCCGCAGAAAGAGCATTTATGCTGATAGAGCTGGTCTTCCAGATGGACTTCTTGATGATGCGCCAGAGTATACCTGTACGCAAAGGCTTTCCCACAGATGTTGCATTTGTAAGGCTTGCCCTTGATGTGGATCTGCTGATGTCTGCTGAGGGTGCTTTTCGTTCTGAACGCTTTCCCGCAGTAAGCGCATTTGTGCTGATGGGCTGGTTCTTTGCCACAGGCTTTGGGAAAGTCAAAGAAGAACCAACTGTAGGTGGAATCCTTCCCCTTTTGAGCATTTCTTCTGGGCCGGCATTCTGTGTGGATTTGCTGATGCCTCCTGAGATTATAATGAGTTGAATAGTCTCGCCTGCAGCTCGGGCATTGGTAGCGGCTTTCCTTCTGCTGGGCTTCCTGCTGGTCAACGGGCAGCGTTTTTCCCTCAAGGCCCTCCCGGTCGGAGACATTTGGAGGCGGTGCCTTTTTGTGGCTCCTCAGGTGGTTTGCAAAACACTGGCCATCCCTAAAGCTTTTCCCACATTCGGGGCACGTGTGAAGATTCTGTCCCTCGTCTGTCTCTGGCTGGGAGGCCAGTGGTGGAGTTTTGCAGACAGGTTTTCCACAGTCAAAGCACGTGTCGTCTTTCATTTTCACTTGGGTGATCTGGTTTTTAGCAAGCAGACCATCTTCCTTGAGGATACTTCCCTCATCGCCTCGTTGCTCTCTCAGGCACGCACTCTGATGATTAATAAAAGACCTCTCCTGCTTGAAAGATTTCCCACAATGACAGCAGGTGTGGGCACGTTCTGCCGCGTCGTTTCCTTCGTAGGCCGTGTAAGAGAGTGTCTCTGGAACAGGCGTTTCGTGGTTCAAATGAAGCCTTTTGTGTTTGGCTGTTTCCTTGCAGCTGTTTTCACTGTCCAGACTTAGAAAGCAATGGCTACTCCCATGGCTCTTCCCTTGATGCCTCAGGAGATCTTTCTCCTTCATAAAACCTTTTCCACAGACAGGGCATTTGAAGACATGCTCCCCCGAGTGAGCAGTCATGAGATGCTTAACCAGGTACCCAACTTCCATGAAGCTGTTCTCACAGACAGGGCATGGATACGTTTTTTCACTGGTATGCATCTTCTGATGCTCCATAAGAAAGGCTTTCGTAGCAAAGTTCTGTCCACACTCATGACATTCCCAAAGCTTCTTTCCTGAACGGGGTCTTTTTTTATGCATACTTTCTTTATGTAAAACCAGGCTGGTTTTCACAAGGAAACATTTGCCACAGATGGAACATCTAAAAGGCTTGTCTCCGCTGTGGATTTTGACGTGTCTGTTGAGGGATGATCTCCTGCCAAAGTTTTTCCCACACACAGAGCATTCATGCTGGCCCTCTTCAGCGTTAATTTCTTCCTGGCTATTCCTGTGAGCGACAAGGCCTTTCTTTTTCACATCAGCACAATTGATACTGGTGTGACACTCCTGCAGGCGGCTGTGTGGAGACTTGCAAGCTTTTCCCTGCCTGTGAACGCTCTCCCATTTGCCTAGCAAAGCCGCACGAGGTTTCGCAATCCGCTGACTCTCCCACTGAATGTTCTCCTCCTCTTCCTTCTCGCTTGCAATTTCATCATCTGCTGGGATAAAAACAGAAAAGAGTGTGTTTCCAGGCAGGCAGCAGAGATGCCACCAAAACCACGGATTGGGGCATACTCCAGATTGCAAAAAGTAACCAGGTTTGGGCTTTGCATCGAAAAAAGTGAGTCGGTGAGACAAAATTAAGATTCATGACGTGAGAATTTTTCTTGTCACACAACAGCAAAATTCAGTGTTATCCAGCAATATCAGTACTGAAGCTCAAAGACAAGGACATGCAATTTTAAACTGATTTAACAGACATGTAGTTTCCAAAAAAAACAAAAGGGAAAACAAAAGGAAATGGATCTTAATCCCTAAAGTATGCAGTACTATCATCACCTTGATATTCTGGGTAGACATTATTATTATTATTATTACTATTATTCAAATTTCTGTCACCGCCCATCTCCCCCCAAAGGGGGACTCTGGGTGGTTTACAACAAAATAAAACAATTTAAAACCATAAAACCTAATTTACAATGCAAACTATCATTATAGATAATAGATATAAGATCCATTGTGGCGAAAAGCTCTCATTCAATGGGGAGAGCACTACATCCATGGGTGAAGCCATTCCTGAGGACAGGATATGCCTGAAGCTATAAAGGTGACCCCACGAGGATGCCAGGATTGTAGGGGCAACCCTGACCTGAACTGGATGAATCCGAAGTGGGCACGTTCACAGGACTCCGGTAGGAATTCCACCAGGTTCCTGCTTCTGGCCATTTCTTCAGAGCTTCCTTAACCAGCCGTTGACCAGCCCCATTGCTGGAGCTCTGGAGATCTTGGGCCCAGTCTTCCTGCCCTCGTTTCAGGTGGGCAAGGAGTTCAGATTTTTGAAGCTGAAGAGGAGAGGCTGGGAGAGAGAGAGAGAGCAAAGACACAGGTGAGCTAACCATACATTCTTCCGCTTTGGAAAATCCATAAGCCAGCAGGGGCTTGCACCCAGGCAAGGAAAGAGGCTGGTAATGGAAGGACCATTTTTTACATCCATCCCTTTACTTTATGTCTCACCTTTTCTCCATCTCTAAGGAGTTCAAGGCAATGCACATAGCAGGGCGCCTCGTTTTTATCTTCACAACAATCCTATCTTGAAAGAGAGTCACTGCCTCAGTGAACTTTCATGGAAAAGTAAGAACTTGAACCTGGCTCTCCCCAGTCCCTGTCCAACTCCTGCACCCCCCACAATGCACTGGCTTTCTATGTTCCTTCTACCAATCCAGGGTAGCTTATACATTATCTCTACCCTGCCTTCACCAGTACTGGTAGAAAGTAATTAGATTTTGTTAGCCTTTTAGGAGCAAGTGTATTTCCAAACTATGGACTGGAGCAAAAGAGTGCTGCTATCTCTCTTTGACCAGCATGGAAGCAGACATATGGTCCTCCTGAAAGACACACACATATGCATGTGTGTATACATCTAAAAGAAAGACTCTAACAACTTTTCTTACTTAGCAAAACAAGCTTAAAAGTGTAAATCTTCCCTTTTTATTATTTCTTCTTTTATGCAAATGACTGCATATTTACAAAATTCAACCAATCAACAGACACTACACCCTTGATTATATTGGGGCACCAATGACTTCCCCAAAATTATGCACAGAACTGCATTACCCAGGCCAGGCAGTTATACAACTACCTTGGCTAGGATGTATTTACCTGCTGATAATTCAAAAACTTAGGTACATATTATCTTGCGTGATTTTCCAAGAACCCGTAGGTGAACAGATTATAATTTGAGAAGAACTCAAAGTGGCATCCTTATTTTTATCCTTTAAATGAGTACTAGGTGTCTTTTTAATGACCTGTAGTCCTGAAACCACTTTATTTGCTATAGTTTTTTTGTTTGTATTTGCTGCTTTTATCAAATAAATTTCAACTATTCCTAATTTAGATTCTTTTTCAATTTCAGTAGAATCTGATTTTTTAATATTTTAGTATCATTTTAATTGTGTTAACATACAGTCTTGTTTTATCAATAACTACAGATCAACTGTTCTGCAAGATTATCTATAAACCATTACATACAAACATAAATTAAATCAAATACTATGTAGTCTTACACATACTACTGAAAAAGAAGGCTGAGTTCCAAAGGACTTAGTCCCTACTATCAGGTACAAGCAAATGCTGTACACAAATTCAGCATTAGCAATATGGATGCCATAAAGAGTAAACTGCTTAGATTTAATCAATTTAAAACAATGAATTGCTTAATTGGTTGTCACCTTCCCAATTAGTTGGGAATTGTTTTTTTTAATGGTAAGTATTATAAATGTTTATTCCACAAAGCAGTTCAGTCCTAGATGGGGCAGTTCTTTCTCATAAGAAAGGCATATTTTGTATTTGTAGCTTTTCTTTACTGAACTGTACAGGGAGGGCTAAAAAAAATCCAGTTAGATTACGTTCCTAAACCTGAAAGCATCTTCTAAACAGATACAAGCCCATTTCTGGGGAAGACAAAGCAGTTGGGTTCACACAATGATTGTGTCAAAATGATCTTTTTTAATATATTTATTTTGGCTTGGCATTTTGTGCCAACCCGGCAACTATAGCTTAGATATCATGCCTTAGGCTTAATGGCATGAGCCTTGGGTGGCGCAGAGTGGTTGGCGGCAGAATTGCAACCAAAATTCTCCCCACGACCCGACTTCGATCCCAGCAGAAGCTGGATCCTTGGTAACTGGCTCAGGTTGACTCGGCCTTCCATCCTTCCGAGGTCGGTAAAATGAGCGCCCAGCTTGCTGGGGAAGGTGATGACTGGGGAAGGCAATGGCAAACCACTCGGCTAGAGTCTGCCAAGAAAACATCGTGAAAGCAGCATCCCCCCAAAGGCTCAGGCATGACTCGGTGCTTGCGCAGGGGACCTTTCACAGGCTTAATGGTAACACCAGTTCAGTTACAGTTTATTCAATAAACTGGTTTAACTCAATGTTTGAATCTGCCCAATAACCATTACCTATTTTTAAGACTTTGCTCCTACACGCCCTGAGAGATAGACTCGTGGAATACCATAAAGTTTACTTTTTGGTAAAATTACTTTTAGACCAGCAAGTGTTTCTCAACCTTGGCAGCTTTAAGATATGTGGACTTCAACTCCCACATGGTTGGTCTGCACATCTTCAAGTTGCCAAGGTTGAGAAACACTGAGGTAGACACATCCTCCAAAAATCTTAACTCTCACTGTCTCATGCACAACTTCTACCATTTCCTTGGTAAGCGATTCAAATCCAATCAGGGCCAAGCCAGTTTATGTTTGTGGTGCTAACAAAAAAAAAAGGAACAGGTTAGAAGCCATCTCACCTCTGAAGATGGTGTTATAACTCTCTTGCATCACTTCTCTGTAGAGGCTTTCTTGATCAGAGGCCAAGAGATCCTGCTGGATCTTGAACAAACAAAAGAAAAAAAAATCTCATCACCTGCAATGGTCTAGAGCTCCTCCAGGGAAGGACATCTCCCCCTCTGGCCATTCATTCAACACCATTTGTCACAGATTTACCTGAGCAGAACGTGCCTGGGCCATTTCCTTCTGAAGTAGCTGGTTCTCCTCGCAGGAAAAGTATCTGGATGCCAGGAAGAAACAGTGCAGAGCTTTCATAAAATATGCCTTCTAGGAACCAAACTCTTCCCCCCTTTTTATAGGGGATGGTCCCTGTCCTGCTTATTAATAAGAGATGTTAGGTAAGAGAGAGAGAGATTACATTGGTCCAGCCCCTAAATCTACATCTGAATGAGGAAGATCAGTTTCTTCAAGGCAGATCATCTTTCTTCCTCAAAAGGACTATGTCAGTTTTCTCCCAACCTGTAACCTCCACCTATTTTGGACTATGACCCCCATTATACCACCAATGAGTATTAGCGCTGCTGGAAAAAATGAGAGGCAAAAATGAAACTGGCAGAGCAAGCTACTGTATATAAACAGGGAGCAAACCCCACAATGTTGTTACCTAGTTGGGTGATGAAGTGTCTGCAAGCAACCAAGCTCAGAGAGCAGCAAGGACTCCACAGTTCAACTCTGAGCTACAGATACTCTCTTCTATTGGAAAAACGAGAGGAGTGTGACACACACATGGAATGCACCAGGCACACTCTTTCCTCTTTCAGATCCTTCTCAAAACCCACCTCTACCATTAAATCCCTGGTTTAACCAAGTACTGCACAGGCTGTTTGAGGAAGATGGGTCTTGTGGTCCTAACTATCTGGAGATCACCCAGGGGCAGAGAAGAAGGCATTGCCCTGTTATTTTCCAGCCTTTTTAATGGGGAAAACTTATAAATGTAAATGAAAAGCAGAGGAGGCTGGGTTGGTCCATACAGGGGAAAAAATTACAATAAAAATCATTTTCAGGGGCAGCCAATATGTTTCAGAACAATGAGTAAGCTTTTGAGTTAATCTGGAAGCTCAGCAAAGTGGGGGATGGGCATGAAGAGAAAAAATATTTTCTGGCTCACTACTGAAGCCACAAGGGCAACTGTTCCTCATAGATATCCCTTCTTGGAAGGAACAGACAACTTCTGGTGAAATTGCTTGCACAAGTGTCTGTTCAGAAGACCTACGGCAGGCTGGGGAATGTCTATACACCTTAGCTGGGAAGCCAGTCTGACACAGGAGCTAGGAGGGCCAGACTAGAACCGGAGGAATCCAGGGTCAATTCCACCCAGTCACCCTTGAAATCATTTCATAACCTTGGATTGACCCCTGACCCCTGTGCTAACCTACCTCACAGGATTGTTGCAAAGAAGAAAACTGCACACTCTTTTTATTCAAATTCATGTCCTTAAATTCCCTGCAGGAAAGATGCAATATGAATAAGACAGATAACTAACCAGGGCTCTTGTCTACCATGACCAATTAAGATTTCATTTCAATCTGGAGGTAAATTTGCTGGATTTTCTTTAAAAGGCAAGGGCAGAACAGCCATTTATTCTTTCTCCATCCCAGCATTCCTAGGGGCAAACTGCATGGTACTAAACCAGGCCTAATCCAATTACATTTGTCATTTCCTCCAACACTCCTATTTCGAGGCTGCAAGCAGATAGAGGCTTTGTGACTTCAGCATCAGGGCAGATTTTATTCCCACCCAGTCCGATGAAGAGTCCTGGAGGACTCCAAAGCTTGCTTACAATTTTAGACCTTGTTATTGGTCTCAATAAGCAGAGTGGCCATCCATACGGTTTTTGGAATAAGTGTAGGTATTTACTGCTTCTGGCTTCCCTCCCTCCCTCCCTCCCTTTTATTTATTGTCTTCTCCTCTGCTCCATCAGCAGAGCTTTACAAGGCTGTCTAAGACACAGGCCGATGCAGACAGCAATTCATAAAATAAAACAATCAAACCTTTAGCAATCAAGGGCATTTCCCTCCCCCATGCCTCCACCTCTGAATCCCAAAGAAGGCTATTAAAATTCAAATTAGGGCCTGGCTGGAACCCTGAGAGTTCCTCTGAGCGTGTGCAAAGCATCCCCCCCCTCCCGCCAATCCGCAACCACAACCCATCTGTACCGATCTGAATCTCGGGGGGAGGCGGGGATAGGATTTCAAACCGAGAGCCCAGGCCTCCATCGAAGCCAATGCAATAAAAAAGGGAGGAACGGAACCAAGCCATTTTCCTTTGAAAAAATGCCTTTTCCTCTCCAAACTGATAAGCGGGAGGATCACCCCCCCACAAACGGCAGAGCGGGGCATGTCTCTCCCTATGCGTGAATCCCTGGGTTGGGCCCCACCCTCTAAGGTCGTCTATTTCTGGAATCCAGAAAAGTTGCACCGCCTTGGGGAGACCAACGAAAGGAACTGAACAGCCCAGGCTGGAAATGGAGCCCCCCGCGGCTCTCCCGCCCGCTCTGCAAAGCCTTTTCTTGAAAACCGGCCGCCACCCCGGCGTTCCTGCGGAGCGGGGCCCCCTCCCCCTCGAGCATTCCCCCCGCTCCCTTCCTCGCGCGCCCCCCGGGATCGCTCCATTCATTTTACCTGGAAGCTCCCGTTTACGAGCCAAGGGCAGCGGCGTCCATCCCCAGGGGCGTCGGGGCCCGCGCCGTAGCCCGTGCCGCAGAACTCCCGAGGCAGCAGGCGCAGACAAAGAGAGACGGGCGCTCTTTTTCCCCCGCAAAGCGAGAAAGAAAGATCCAGCTCGGAGAAGCGGTGGCGGCGGCTGAATCCCAAACCACAATGGAGTCTGAAGCATCTGAACTTAAAAGCGCAGCCCCCAGCGCGCGGAGGGAGAAAGCCGCTATAGCGGCGGCCCCTCCTCCGGGGAGAGGCAGAGACCTCTGCTGGCCGACGCGGACGAGGCAGGCTCTTGGCCCGGCGCGCCTGCCTTTCACGCCCCTGCGGGCGCCGAGCTGCGGCGTGCGCGCGGGTGAACTTGGCGCGGGGCGGAGGGCGCGGGCGCCGGGGCTGCGAAGGCGGTCTGGCCTTCTCCTGTCGCGGCGGGGATGGGGGGAGCGGCAGGAAGAGACGCGGAGGGAAGGGAAGGGAAGGGATTGCGGTGCGTGGCCGAATGAATGAAGGTATGAGGGCGGCTTCCATGGGAATGGATTAAAGCCCGATTTTCGACGTATGGCTGTACGCGATTGCATTTATGCCACGTGTATGTCGCCTTCCGAGGATTTGTGGCATCCTGCCCCCCCTTTTGAACCTCGCAACAGCCCTGCGAGGTAGGCTGGGCAGAAGGAGAGTGGCTTCCCTTCGGTCTCAGCCTTGTCCTGGTTTGAGGGTCAGTGGCTTGAAGGAGGTTCTGGTGGACCCAGATTTGTGTGAACTATCAACGCGTAAGCTTGGAGGGCAGTTCCAGTGGTAGCTATCTCCACACTCCAGTTCTGGCCACAAGGCAGCTGTGCATAATGGAGCAGCCACCCATTTATATTTTAAAATGGTGCTTTTCAACCTTGGCAACTTTAAGATGGGTGGACTTCAATTCCCAGAATTCCCCAGCCAGCTTGTGAAAAGGTGATTTGTTTTCACTGGCAATTCAGAGGCAGCTGTATTTCTGGCTGAAATAACAGAGGAATTGAGAGAGGCATACTGTACAGGTAGTAAAGGTAAAGGTTTCCCTTGACGTAAAGTCCAGTCGAATCCGACTCTAGGGGGCGGTGCTCATCTCCGTTTCTAAGCCTTGGAGCCGACGTTGTCATAGACACTTCCGGGTCATGTGGCCAGCATGACGACTCAGAACGCCGTTACCTTCCCGCCGAAGCGGTACCTATTGATCTACTCACATTTGCATGTTTTCGAACTGCTAGGTGAGCAGGAGCTGGGACGAGCAACGGGAGCTCACCCCGCCACGCGGTTTCGAACCGCCGACCTTCTGATCGACAGCTCAGCGGTTTAACCCGCAGCGCCACCGCGTACAGGTAGTCCTCAGTTAATGACCATTTATTTAGTGACAGTTCAGACAACAGTGCTGAAAAAACAACTTACAAGTGGCGCTCACATTTATGACCATTGCAGTGTCCCCACGGTCATGTAATCACAATTTGGGCGCTTAGCAACCAGTTTGCATTTATCACCGTCTCAGCATCCTGTGGTCATGTGATTGTCATTTTCGACCTTCCCGGCCAGCTTCTGGCAAGCAAAATCAACGGGGAACTAAGTGGTTAACAACCATGGTGGTTTGCTTAATGACTGCTGCGAAAAAGGTTGTAAAATTGGGTCAGATTTGGTTAATGACACCTTTGCTTAGCAACCAAAATTCCGGTCTCAATTGTGATCATTAAGTGAGGACTACCTGTATTGGTTTGTCTTTCTGAGCCAGTTGATGGAGGTATACACTGAGTTTTCTTCAGAGCTGTAACTGTAATAACTTAGGCAGTTGAATGTCGCTTATAACTTTAGATCAGTATTTTTCAACCTTGGCAGCTTTAGGATATGTGGGCTTCAACTGGCTGGGGAATTCTGGGAGTTGAAGTTCACCCATCTTAAAGTTGCCAAGGTTGAAAAGCACTGTTTTAAAAGAAACGCTCTCCCCAGATGCAGTCTCAGAAAGAGAAAAGTGAGATGTTCACAGAAGGAAAGGCAATGTGTGAAGTGGTGTAGGGATGTGGCAGGACCAAGGATAGAACATTACAGGGAGGTATGTGAATGGTGCTGGTATAAACTAGATGTAGTTCTGTTTTCTTTTTCTTATCTCATGCCTCTTTCTGGCTCCTGCATCCTGCTGATTACCTTGACAGGGAAGAACTCGAGGGTTAAATATATTGCCCAAAAGTTTGGAGCGGGTCATACCAGAGTCATGACATCAGAACTTCGTCACTGCAACCGGCTTGTCCCCTGAATAGGTTGACAACAATTGCAAGGAGCCTTTGCAGCAGGTAAAGACTAGTGACAGGTCAGTCTTCTTCCCCTGCATGTTGACATCTGCATCCATGAGACTCAGGAGCATGTTGGCTAACAGCTCTGGGATTCGTGTTCCCACACTTTGCGAAGGGTAGGACTGGATGATCCCTGGGTCCTCTTCTGACCCTACAGTTCTATGATTCTATATAATCCCAGCACATCCCGAGAGTACTAGATTAGGGAAGACAACAGGAGGCTCATTCGGTCCCTAACTTCAGCTAGGGTTCAAACTCATGGTCAGAGTCTAGGGAAGGAGGAGCTTCTAAAATCAGTGTTTCTCAACCTCAATGTTTCCTTCTCAATGTTTCCATGGGTGGACTTCAACTCCCAGGATTCCTCAGCCAGCATGCTGGCTGGGGAATTCTGGGAGTTGAACTCCAGACATCTTAAAGCTGCTGAGGTTGAGAAATACTGTTCTAAATGACCACTCAGGAAGAAAATATCCAGCTGATGGTGGCAGTAGGAAAAATAGCCCGGATCAATTCCTGGAGTGGCCAGACCTAATGCCCTCCACGTGTTTTGGACCTTAGCCATGGTGGCTAGGAATTCTGGGATTTGAAGTCCAGCACATCTGGAATATACCCAGGTCTAAAATGTGCATATTTTTATAGAATTGTATCTTGTACTGGTCAGTAACCGTAATAAAATCAATTGAATACCCAGGTCTAAAATGATTTGGCTACACAAATAAAGGCATAGATCTGATTAGTTGAATCTTGAAGTGGCCACAAGATTCCTTAGGCTTTGATGGCAAGTGACATCTGGATAGGACTTTTCCCCTCCCTTCAGATCCACATCTCTGACAATTCTGTCTCTCAGCCTTGTCCTGATTCATGGGCCAGTGACTGGATAGAGAAAGAGAAGGAGTTGCATTTGGGGAAAAATAGGAATATCTTCTAAAGTATAAAAATACTCAGATGCTGCTCTGCATATCCTTCAGAAGAAGAGCTTCACGTGAGCACGTACAATTTTGAACTGTTTGAGCAAATGGGCCTTCTTCCAGACCTGCACACCTGCTTCACAAGGTCCTGCCAGCTCTCTGCATGTTCAGGCCTGCACAGCCACCACTTCAGCGTGTGCAGGTCATTGAAAACCGCTTCCAAAGCAGTCAGACCGCATCTCCTTTAGCGGTTTGAAAGAAATATTTTGTGCATCCTTCCAGGTGTTCTGAAATACCACCTTCCAAGGATTTATGCAGTCCTGAAACAATCTTCATAGTCGCTAAATAAAGCAGTACTGGTAACAGAAATTATTGCTTGTACATCACCCATTGTAACAGTATTTATTAGGCATGCCATATCTGAATTGCAGAAGTCCAGGTGACACTAGATGGCAGCAAAGATTTTTTTTTTTCCTTTTGCTTGCAAAGAAATCTTTTCCTTAATATCTGTGTAGTCCCCTGGGAGTGCCAGTCTGGTGTAGCAGTTAAGGCACCAGGCTAGAAACCAGGAGACGGTGAGTCCTAATCCTGCCATAGGCATGAAGGCACCTGGGTGACCTTGGGCCAGTCCCTCCCTCTCAGCCCTTGGAAGGAGGCAGTGGCAAGCCAGTTCTCAAAAACCTTGTCAAGGAAACTGCAGGGACTAGTCCAGGCAGTCACCAGGAATCAGCACTGACTCGGAGGCAAAATAAAATAAAAGTCCTCTGGATCTTGGCAACCCTGATAATACATATTTAAAGGATATCCAAGTACAGTAAGTATTTTAAAAAATACTTGTAAAAGGCAGGTATTCTTCACAAGTGCACAAGTCCTTTTGTCTTTGTTTATATTGGATTTGTTATGTTAGAACAAGTAACCCTTAGCTGCATCACTTTTTGAACCTCTTTTGAGAAGCGGTTGAAAAATTGGCTTCTGAAAAAACTGAATTTAGGAGAACATTGCAGGGCCACCAGCGCAGCTCATGTGGTGGGGTGCTTTCAAATTTTGGGGAACATGTTATAGATGCTTTCACAAAATGGTTGCCCAGAAGTTGGGCTTGCATGTTGACTAAATGGCTGCCATATTGTGTGTGTGTGTTTGTTTTTAAAACCCATTCTCTGAATGAAAAGCAATCTCTTTGGGAGAATAATAATTCAATAATAGTTGCTTTGTTGTCATGAAGATGAATGCTTCTTTGGAATTGAAGAGCTGGAAGCGAAAGATGATAAGGATGCCATTTTTTTACTGACAGGCCTTTTCCTCTCTGATTCCTTTTTCTGCCTTTCTTAAGTGCAGAGAAGCAGCGAATAGCTCTTACAAGACGTCTGAACTGACATCATTGAGCAGAGGAGTTTGAAGTAAGAATTTTGCATGAGTTGCCCACTCACACTTGACACTAACAAGGAAGAAGGCAGACCTCATGAAATCACTTTCAGGAACCAAAGAGACAGGGAGAAAGTGATCTAAAATGTTAGAAGGCACCTTTATCCATGTGGGGGTGATACAAGTAAAATAGTTACCATCAGCAGTCTTTTACAAACAGAGTCGCGTGTTCAAGATACAAACAAAGTGCAAAAGCTATTTCCTTCTTAAAGTGTCCCGTGCTGTGGGCACGGGCAGCTGCTGTAATAGCCTTCCTATTTAACCTGGGGTTTATTAGCAAGATTTGTTGCTGCACAAGACACAACCTTTTTTATCAGACTCCGGAATCTTTGGTGTGGGCTCTTTGCTGTCTGTGCAGATGTCCATTCTACATAAAGCTTTTCTATAGTCAGGGCATTTGAAGAGCTTCTCCCTAGCATGGATTCTTTTATGGGCCCCATTCAGTACACAGATAAGCTTTTTCCCTGGTGTGGATTATCTGGGGTGTTGCTGTCTGAAGCTTTCCCACCGTCAGGGCATTTGTAAGGTTCCTGATTTGTGTAAACGCTCCCATGCATCTTGAAGGATGAATTTTGGCTGGAGCTTTTGCCAAAGTCTGGGCCCTGAGAGGTTTTCTCCTCCATGTGCCCCCACCCCAAGTCCTGCTTTCCTTTTGCTTACTTGCTTTCTTATTTTTTAAAATCATTTTTATTAAAAGATTTTACATATACTGTATAATAAGTACATTCAGAGAAAAAGATATAGTAAATGCCAAAGAGAAAGGAAAGGAAAAGAAGAGAAAGAAAAGAGAAAAAAGAACAGAACAGAAAACATGAAAAGAAATATAAAGAAATGGCTTTTGATCTTCCTCTTGGCAGTTATCCATACAATTCTAATCAAACCTCTCTAAGATTACAACATAATTCCCTTCTTTCTATAACCTATCCTTTCTAATCATTGAAACCGTAAGTCACAAAAATCATTTTCTTTTTTACGCAAGAAGTCCGTAAGGGGTTTCCAGTCATTGATGAATGTCAATAATGACCTTTCTCTAATCAAAGAAGACAGTTTGGCCCTCTCAGCAAGCTATGTCAAGTTCACCACCATTACTCCATGGTGGGTAATGCCAAATCTTTTCACCTTTGTGCATATAATAATCTTGCGGCAGTAATCATATCCTGAAATAATTTTCCATGACTCTTTTCTAACTGTGTAGCCATCAGTCCTAAAAGGAAAAGTTCTGGCTTCAATTCAGTCTTTAAAATCCTTTGTATCAATGTGTGTATTTGAATCCAATTTTTTTTAGTTTTTTTACATGTCCACCAAGCACAATAGAATGTCCCTTCATGTTGTTCACATTTCCAATATACATTTGCAATGCCTTTATACATTCTAGATAATTTCTCTGACGTCATGTACCAACGATGCTTAAAGGGCACCTTCCAGTGAAATTGGGAGACATTCAGCTGCTCAGTGTTTCTCACCCCAACACAATTGCCTCTGTGAGGAACAGCCTTTGCCTCCCTCTGCACATGCATCTGAGCAAGCATCAAAGCACCCACCCAGATCCCCTAGGTGGCCTTAATGCAAGGGTAAAATGTAGTCAGGGTAGCTATCTTTTCAAGCCATTCAAGTTGAATGACATCATCAACTTGTGCTAGCAAATTTCATAATTTATACTATGTAATGAGTGAAGAATGACTTCCTTTTGTGTTTCTGAATAATCAAATTTCTCAAGTCAGGCCCTGGATATTCACTATGCAATGCTTTTTGACCAGCATATAATCAAATTTTGGCTGCTGCTGTGGTGGTGGTGGTGGTGATGATGATGATGATGATGATGATGATGATGATGATAATCCTAAATCATGTCAGAAAATTGCATAGTGGCTGAAAAGGTAGCTGACTCATGTTTTAATGCATGACTGGGAGAATTTCCTAGGAGGAGTTCAGTCAGCAGGACCCCTCCATGCCCTGAATTGTTTGGGCTACTTCAGAGGAAGGCTGTGATGATGGCAGACTGTCTGAGAGTCTGTTAATCAGGAAATCCTCTTTCAAAGCTTAAAAACTCGATCCAAGCTGCCTTCAGAAAGGCAGTGTGTCCTGCCTGCAGCCCGGCAGGCGTTGATCCTGACCAAAGGCCATCGCTGGGGTGAGAGGGTCCAAAACGTTCAAGTCAGATTTGTGGGTTTTGCAGGGGCATGTGCTTAAATGTCTGGATCCTTGGTAAATATTTGGTATTGTGCCTCTTAACCCCACTTTCCCAAACAGCAAGGTCACTCAAATGTTAGGGTATGAGCTGGCCTTGACCACCAGCAAGGCTTAGGGCACCTATTTTTTTCCTCCATTCCCGAAGTCAAGAAAATGTCTAAAATACTAACCTTAGGGCTCTTGGGACCACAAATGGGGTGTAGAAAGTTCCATGCAGTTTGTGAATTGGTCACCCTGTCTTAAATCAACATAACTGGAGCTGAAAAAATTTATTTGGCAAGGGAAAAGACCAAGAATTAAATTTAAATTACTACAAGAAGATAAGGAAAGAGGAGGCTTGGGTCTTCCTGATTTCAGGCTATATTATGAGGCATGTGGTCTATTATGGTTAAAAGAATGGATCACCCTACAAGATCATAAATTACTAAATTTAGAAGGGCATGATTTAAAATTTGGATGGCACGGTTTCTTATGGTATAACAAATTGAAAGTAAATAAAACATTTAACAATCATTGTATTAGACCGTCTATTCTTAAAATTTGGGAAAAATATAAATCTATTTTAACATCGACAATACCACTATGGATTTCCCCACAAGAAGCTTTTTTAAGGCGAGAAACAATAGGAAACCATAAGCGGCTAAAATATTCGGATTTAATAAAATTTGAAGGGACCAAATTTACAATGAAAACAAGAGAAGAACTGGAAAATGAAGGATATTCATGTCAATGGTTTACATATATTCAGTTAAAAGAACAATTTAAAACAGATGCCAAAAGTTACAAATTTACAAAAAATCTATCTTGGTGGAATGAACAAATCTATGCTAATAATGAACCCATGATCTCTAAAATATATAAAATGTTATTACAAATGAGAATACTAAATGTACAAATTAAGCAATGTATGAATACATGGGAGAAAATTTTTGGATACAATATCGAATACAATGTTTGGGAAAGAATGTGGACTAAGGGATTAAAATTTACATTAAATTATAATTTAAAAGAAAATTTTTATAAAATGATGTACCTGTGGTATACCACCCCTGAAAAATTATCGAAAATGTTTCGAAATACGTCAAATGTTTGTTGGAAATGTAAAAAAGAAATTGGAACTTTATACCATATGTGGTGGACCTGTAAAAAAGCGAAAAAAAATTGGTCATCTATACATAATATAATTTGTAAAATGTTGGCAATTGATAATTGGTTATCAATTTAATATTGATAAATTACCGGAACTCTACTTACTGGGCTTTATGAACAAAGATTTGGAAAAAAAACTATGGAAAACTTCTACTGTATTTGATTACTTCAGCCTGAATTATCTATGCTGCAAAGTGGAAAGCAGAATTAATCCCATCTGTGGAAGAATGGATACTTAAATCCCTAAACTTGGCACAAATGGCAAAACTAACGGACCAACTAAACAATAAAAATATGGAAGATTTTCAAAAGGACTGGACATCCTTTTTTAAATATGTGGAATGGACTCAAAAAGTTAATATGAATATATAGTATGTAAATAGCAAATTACTTTAATTGTTTAATCGCTTCTTAGAATTAATGAAGGCAATTTAGTGAATTAAGGAAAAAAATAACACGCTAGGATACTAAGCTGTACTGTCTAGAAAGTTGGAAACTGTAATCTTTCTATTTATTTATTTATTTTTCATTTTATCCCCCCTTTTTATTTATTTATTTTTATATATATACATATTTTTTATTTTTTTTCCTCTCTCCTCTTTTTTTCTTTTTCTTCTCTCTTCTTCTCTTTTTTGTATTGTAAGATATTATTGTTTGTATGTAATTTTATGTTTATTTAAATAAATTAATAAAGATTCTGGGGGGGAAAAACAACTGGAGCTGAGTTACGTAATCCACATCCATGCTGCTCTTCGTTACCTGTTCCTTTTATTTATTTATTTATTTATTTATTCATTTTATTTCAGAAATGTACATGGCTCCTCCTCTTAAGCAAATAACTCTCAGTGGCTCACAAGATGATGAAGATGAGGGTTTGGTTTGGTTTGGTTTGGTTTGGTTTGGTTTGGTTTGGTTTGGTTTGGTTCGGTTCGGTTCGGTTCGGTTCGGTTTGGTGCCCGTCGCATCCAAGTGACTCTGGGCAGCTCACCACGGGTAAAAAAATATTTTACCAGTTTATCAACCCTTGCAGAGAAGGGGAACTTGTACAATCTTGTAAGTTTTGTCCAAAAATGGGTGGGGGGACATCAAAAGAAACAAACCCCCTAACACAGCTTCAGACAGATGAAAAAAAAAGTAACTTTTCAACAAATAAAGTGAAAAAGCAGCATAAATAGCATTTAAATTTTCAAAGGGAAAGAAGATGGGCACCATGCACCTTATATCCTTTGTACCCTAAAATAATTCACATTTGTCTGACAACACGTCGATAAATAAGGGAAGGGAAAGGAAAATGTGTGTGTGTGCGCATATGGATCCCACCACCCCCAGAAATGGGGACAAGCATAATAAGCAACTTTCCACACAGAAATCATCCAGAGGGTGCAAACCATTCTGATACTGATATTATTTGCACAATAATGTGAGTATCAGCAAATCAAACCTATAGCAATACTAAGTCAATATGTAAAGTTCAACAAAAGCAATGCATGACTCTCAATCAAGGAGCTGGCAAAAATTCAGCAACCCCTCCTTCTTCAAAGACATGTCTGGGGCCTCCAGCTAACCTCCTCAGCTGGATAAGTAGATATTTGGGAGAGATATGCAATATAGTGTATTATTAATTAGCCATTAGGCCATATCAAAGTACAGAATATAAAACACAGAACATTAATAAGACTGTATATAAAAATAGAATAAAAGAGACAAAAAAGGAATAAAAATGCAAATCGTATTTTTGAATCACCCCTACAGTTTACCCCAATCAGGCACCTATATGCAGATCTCAGCTGAACTGTTTTATTCAAATAAAGGGCCGTATTACATGTAATTTTTGAATTCTGACCGCACATAAAATATGTTGTTTTAATAGAAGGATCCCAGTAGGTCGTTTGTCTAATGTGCAGTCCTAGATGCTGATCTCTTTCTTTCGTATACAATTGATAAGTGTGTTATGTCTTCTCTCTCTGGAGCTCCACAAATACAAGTATGTTCGTTATAAGGGACTTGGTTAAATCTTCCATATTTAACGATTGTGTCCAGCTGCTCGAATCTTCCTTGAGTAAATACTGCCCTCAGATGTTTAGGCATTTCTGTGTTTATATACTTAGCAATTTGGAAGGTGCATTTGTAGCGGCTCATACATTTCAATGTGCCGACCTTGCTAAGGATGGCTATATCTTTATATCTGTGCTTCGGTATCCAAGGTCCTTTGTGCAACAATCTTTTTAGCTTCTTCTCCAGTTGTGCAAGAGACAGGGAGACCACAGCTCCTGATAAAATTTGTCAGTCGTACAATCCAAGAATTCTGTGACTGAGATACGCATTTTCCAGCAGAAGCTTTTTATATGCTAAGTAACAGGCCCGTTCAATGGTTATTAGCCAGGGGCAGTGCGCCAGGCTTTGGGTCAGTTCCTCTGACTGCTAAAACAGTTCTTGTGCTCCAAAGGCCCATGGATTTGGCTCCCCTCCCCCCGATAGTTTTTATTAATCCATTTTCAAACCAACATAAAATAATATGAAATAAAAATGAACGATTCACCATACACAAAAACACATAGGAAGAAAAATATTACACAAGAAAATACATAGATGTAATTATGGGGGGCAGGGGTTGGTTTGGATTTGTGTGACATTTTCTTACAATCGCATTCAACTGTTGACTCTTCCCCATAAGGCCATTGCTGCAGAAACCTGGTGAGGCATGTTCTGCCGTAAAGCTGATGGGAAGAGGCTTTGTGCAATCCTTTTTTAGAAGGCCAAGCATAGATTATGCATGGTTCTCAACCTTGGGAACTTGAAGATGGGTGGACTTCAACTCCCAGAATTCCCCAGCCAGCTTGCTGGCTGGGGAATGCTGGGAGTTGAAGTCCACCCATCATCAAGTTCCCAAGGTTGAGACACACTGGATTACACTATACTTTTTGCCCACAAGCAATTGTGTTCAATTATGTGGAAGCAGGAAAAGGTGCATCATGCAGGAATTCCTTTTGCGGGGCACTTACATCAGCCTGCTTGGAAGTGATGCTTTTCTTGCACAAATTCTTGCACTGCAAGCGAATATGCACACACTCAGAGGCACGTTTATCCTCCTCCGGGCAGCAGCACTGAAAACTCAGGGAGGTGGATTGTGTCTGGATTAAGACATCCTCATTCAAACCAGAGGAGACTCTCTACAAAGAGTAGGAAGGAGGTGTGGGCCTGGAAAGAGGGGGAGCTGTGACCACCAGGGGGCTCTGGTTATTATTACAGCTGGAAAGAAAAAGGCGATTTATATCCCCCTCACTCCCCATGCGCTCTCTCCATCCTTTGACCAGGATATTAGGAGATGAACTTCCTGGGTCATCTGCAGTTCCAGACAAGGCCTAAGGAGGGGAATCCCTTCTGAGCAAAATCCTTCTTGTATTCAGCAGAGGTGTGTGTGGGGAGGAGGAGGAACCAGGAGGTGGGATGAAAGGATTCTGGAAGTTGCCTCCAGATCTGAGAGGCATCTGGGGACAGGTGAAATGACGTGAGCAGCTACCTCCACTCATATCTCTTTGCTCCTAGCTCCGTTCATTCGGTGCTAGCCTGTTCCAACCAGCCACCTTCTAAATATGTTGGAACTTCAATGCTCAGCTTGCTGGCGGGGGAGTGTTGCGAGAATCTGGTGTGAAACAGGTTGGGCGATACGTGTTGACAGTCCTCATTGCTGTGTCTGTAAGAGTTCAAGAGTGAGAGGGATGGATAGAAGGAACGGAGGAGTGGAAGAGATGGAAGGGAATCTTAATGCTTTAAAACAGCATTTCTCAACCCTGGGAACTTGAAGTTGGGTGGACTTCAACTCCCAGAATTCCCCAGCCAGCATGCTGGCTGGAGAATTCTGGAAGTTGAAGTCCACCCATCTTCAAGTTCCTAGGGTTGAGAAACACTGCTTTAAAGCCTGCTTCTGGAAGGAAGCATTTAAATTCTCCAAACTTCCTTGCTCCACTCTGGATTTGTGGCATGCGTGGAAAAAGGCCCTGCCATCTTCTGTGGGCAGGTTCAATGTTGTTATGTATTAAAACATTGGAGGGCATAGAAGCTCTTAGAAAAAGTTGCACAGTTCTAGGGAAAAACATTTGTCCCCATTTAAATTTAAAGTACCATAAAACTCCTATGCACTGCAATTGCCATTTTTCAAAAAAGAAAAACAAGCAGAAGCTGATATTTTGAATCTACCAACATAGCCATCAGAGACGAGAGATACTCTGCCATTGGCCCTGACCTGTTTTTCCTCTTCTGTTGTCCCAAAGGAGCCCACGGGCCACACAACCAATCCTGTGCTGCAGCGAGAATACAGATGGTCTTCTCCAGCATAACACCCTCCGGATGCGTTCAGACCACAGCTCCCATCGTTCTCCAGCCAGCACAGTCATTGGCAGCACTGGCTATAGAACAGATTCTGTTTTGTTAAGGATTCCTATAGATTCCTTCCATTCCCTAAATCTTATTTTTGCCTGCTAGGATCGGTGAACTGCACCCATGTCTTCTAAATTTTGGAAGTGTGTGCTAATATCTCCAGTTTAGGAAGGAAACAACCAAGGGAGCAGGCCCTGGGATGAAAGGACCGTTCCTTCCCCAGTGCTAAGCAGAGCCACTGGAAATGTCATCCAAAAGAGCCAAGAGAAATGTGGCCCAGAGGAAGCCCTTGAAGGCCCAGGTGCCAAGCGGGATAGAGACAAAAGAGGCCAAACCCACTCTCCGTGGAAACAGGCACAAAGGCACCACCCTGCTCCAGAAAACCTTCCTAGGGAAGACACCCAGTGTCTGTGCCGAATGCGGGAAAAGCTTCCGAAAGAGCTCAGAGCTGGTCTGCCACCAAGGGGCCCCCAAGAAAGAGAAGGCCTATCAGTGCCTCCAATGTTGGAAGGCCTTCTGCAGGAGCTCCACTTTCAGGAGACGCCAGCAGCTGCATTTAGACAAGGAGCCCTGCGAGTGCATGGACTGTGGAGAAAGATTTCCCGACAGCTTGGCTTTGGCCCAGCACCAGCAGACCCAGGTGGACCTCCAGCCTTGTCAGTGCATCGATTGCGGGAAAACGTTCAGCCTTGGTTCCTATCCCTATCAATGCCCCAAGAGCCCCCTGGAAAAGCAGCAATCCAGGAGCAGTCAGTATGACAAGGCTGGCCGTGGTTCAAGTGCCAGCAGGGAAACCAAAGGTGGGAAGGCTCCACAGACATTTGCTCTGGAGACCCCCCACACGTGTGCGGAATGCTGGCAGAGCTTCAGCCAGACCTCGGACCTGGTCAAGCACATGCGCATCCACACGGGGGAGAAGCCCTACGCGTGCAACCACTGTGGCAAGCGCTTCAACGTCAGCTCCAACCTCATCCGGCACAAGAGGATCCACACAGGGGAGAAGCCCTACGCCTGCCCTGTCTGTGGGAAGAGCTTCACCGACAAATCCACCCTCACCCAGCATAACCGCATCCACACGGGAGAGAAACCGTACACCTGTAGCTACTGCGGGAAAAGCTTCAGCCGGAGCTCCCACCACAAGAGGCACCAGCGGATCCATGTGGAAGAGCATGCAGAGAGGGCATGCTACGGATCCCATCTGTTAAAGAGTTTCACCTGGCGGGATTGCAGAAGTGTGCCTTCTCTGCAATAGCACCTGCCCTTTGGAACGTTCTCCCCCTGGAGTTGAGGCAGGTCTCCTCATTCCTGGACTTCCGAAAAAAAAATTAAAAACCTGGCTTTGTCAACATGCCTGGGATGGGAAAGAGAATAGTGCCTCTTGGGGATGGTTAGCTCCGTAGAATTGCTCTGTTTTCCTTGTGGACAGAGAGATTATCTTAGCCATCTGGATTTTATTATATTTTAACGTATTTATATTTTTATGTTATTGATATTATTGTATACTATTTATATTATATTATGGTTAAGTGTTTTTATTGTGAACCGCCCAGAGTCCCTCCTTGTGGGGGAGATGGGCGGTGATAAGTTTGATAAATAAATAAATAAACCCCATCTCGTTCCTACCTCTGTGGCCTTATCCCACCCAAGCATGTTGATTCATGCCAGTAGGCCAAACGGGAGATGGAACAAGAAAGAAGCTCCAGGGAATGGAATTGCATGGGTTGATGACAGATCAGCAGAAGCTTCTTAAATGGTATGTCTGTGTGCGTGCGTGTGAAAGTTTTCCCAGATTGTCTATTAGATAGGGTGGGTGTGTCTATTATGTTTACTGTTTGGGTGGGGGAACAGGAATAGTTTAGCACAGAGTGGTATGGTGGCTTCATATGCTTCAGATTTCATTATGCCTGGTGCGTTCTTCCCACAGCACAAGCCAGGTCTTACGGGGCCTCTTAAATCACGCATGTTCATCCCTCTTGTGAAACAGCCCTAAAGCTCTCTTTTCTATCAAGGAAACTCTTTAGAAAACATGAATGAAGGAGCCACCACAGCAAGATCATTAGGAAGATCAGCAGCACAGCAGTGTGGAAGCTGGCCTGGGGCATTTATTTTATTTTCAGTACGATTGTTAAACTGTCAACAGGGTATAAGAGCTTCTGGTGGAGACACAGGGCCAGGTCTTAGATTCAAAAGTGTTGGCTGCTAAACCCTGCCCTGCCACAGTCTTAAGTAAAGCAAGTACTGATTGTTTCTCCCTGCCCAGGAAATCTGAATGGGGACACGGGTGAGAGGGGGGAAGAAGCCACCAGTTGCTGTCCTTAGGCTCTTGCATGAAAACTGTAAGGACAGCACCACTCTCTGGTGTGAAGCAGAACAGAAAAGTTCTGTCAGGACAAAGCTCTGGGTCACTCGTTGAGAAGGGCAGCTATAGAAATCGAATAAATAAACAAATACATTAAATTTTAAAAATTACGTGGGTGGCTGCCTGTAAAAGCCAGAGTCTAATAAACAGGCAGCATACAAATTGTTACGGTAAGTAATGAAATAAATATCAGCTCAAACCAAAATAGCACTGGAAAGCAATGCTTTGAGGAGAAGGGAGCTTGTAAAGTGGCCAATAGGAGCTGGACAGATTCCAGTCCCTGATGCTTCATCACCACAAGCAGCCAGAAGCACCAGAAATTGTGCATCCTGTGAGGCTTGGGAGAAGATAGAAAACATCTGAACATTCAGTTAGCTAAATCTGAAATCGGGGGTGGGGGTGGGGCTCAGCTATGGGGTGGCGATGAGAATGACCTTGAGGAACAGTTAGGGAGGCATCTTCAAGCCACCATTAGGGGAATGTGTGACGGAGCCCCCTAGTCCACAAGGTTCAAGCAAGATGGTCGTTCAGTTCCCACTGCATGATCTTGTCTCTCTTCTCCATTCCAAATCCAGTTAGGACAAAGGCAACATTTCAAATCAAGAAAAAGCATTATGCAATTCCTATTTAGTCTTGTAGGAGGAGAGCCATGTTAGTTCATGGTAGCAAAAAATCAGGAGGAATCTGGGAGCACCTTTTGTGACTAACAAATTTTATTAAAAGCCATAAGCTCACAGAAGCTTATGCCTTTTTAATAAAATTTGTTAGTCACAAAAGGTCTTCCCAGACTCGTGATTTATTCAGCATTCCACATTTCTAGGGTGGCAGGAAAGATAGGTTAGAGCAGTGTTTCTCAACTGTGGGAACTTTAAGATGTGTGGACTTCAACTCCAAGAATTCCCCAGCCAGCCACATCTTAAGGTTCCCAAGGCTGAGAAACACCGAGTTAGAGAGTTGTTAGCACTTCAGTTACAAGAATTCCCCAGCCAGCATGTTGAGGTCCGCACATCTTAAAGCTGCCAATGTTGAGAAACACTCTGCTAGATGAAGGTGTTGCTCTGTTTTGGTATCAGATGAGTCCCCAGATGACAAGATGATTTGGGGCTTGCAAATGCACAAAGTCTACGTATATCCCTAAGGTTTCAGGAAATGGGAGATTTCCATTTTGGGACAGTTGCAGTCTCTGGAATGGGTAAGCCATCTTAAGCAGCTTGGGGAGTTCCAGCTGCTCCAGTGCTAATGAGCCCTGATGAGATTCTGCCCTGCGGTAACTGTAGGTGCAGGAAAAATTGACCCTCTGCAGGACCACCCCTCCCATCCAGCCATGGGGCTCCATGCCTCCAGGGCAACTTCTCCTTTGGCTGCCAGAGAGAACAGAGCATCGTCCGGCAGGCAAAGCGTTCTTCTTCGTTTTGGCTCCAGCAGAAAAACTGACTGCACAGAAGGTGTTTCACCTTCCTCACTGCTACTTCTTCCACCTCCTGCCATGGCAATCCTGCCCTTCCCGCTGGTTGCTGGAGAGCATCACTGCTGCCCCCACCAGTGGCGACGCTCCTCGGGGTGGCTGCAGTGGTGCTGCCCAGCAACAGTGGAGGTGAAGGCAGGGATCCCCGGGGTGGGAGGTAATCCGGGATCTCTGCTTGGGGTGGGGGCTGGGAAGGCAGGCAGGCAGGCATTCGGACAGCAGAGATAAGGAAGCTCCACAGCAGCAACAGCAGAAACCACCACCCTGTCCTCATGTGAGGCAGCAACTTTGCTGGGCTGATTTTCTAGGCATGGGGAAAGGACTGCCGTGGTGGCATTGGTTTCCCACTGCCCTCCCATCATGAGGATCGGGGAAACCACATCAACAGGGTGTGGGAAGACCACTGCAATAAAAACACTGTTGACTCATGTGGCACCTTAAGGTCTAACCATTTATTATGGTCTAAGCTTTCACAGGTTACTACAGAGTCAGTTACCTTTCCTGAGGGGGGCACCAGTGCACGATTTCATACAATGGCATGTGTGCCATTTTGGGTCAGTTATGTGGCCAAAGTCTCACAAAGTTTTGTAGTCTCACCCTCCCATGAAGAGAGTAACATGGTGACTTCAGGCCACAGATATTGAGGTGGAAAGCAGGAGGAAGGAGCGGGACAAGAAGACAGTCCACACCACGTGGCCTCTTGTCACTGTCTGGCACAGTGGAAAATGTTGCCCCACTGCTAGTGTTGAAATAACATTTAATTGGCAGTCTGTTCTGCTAACATGTGGACACGAGAGTGGTGCTATCTTGTCATTTGCCTTATCCCTGAGTTTGATCTGTCTAAAAGACAGCCTTTCCACCAATACTCTGTTCAATTTTATAGAGTCATGTGCACTCCGAGGTCTGCTATCAACTCAAAAAAACATTTGTGCTGCCAGAAAGATCGGCCTGTGAGCTGCTAGAACAAGGTAGTCTTGTTTATTTCCCAGAAGGTTTTGCTGTGTACTGGGAAGGCAGAGGGAGGTTCGCCATTGTGGAGAAACACCAGTTCTTTCAAAAAGAAGTCTACAAGAAGTCTGATTAACTTTTTGAAAATGGTTGCCTCATGATACCCTATGAGCAAGGGACATTTTAAGTAATGTCCTGATCTCAGTAACCTCACAGCCTTCTGCAAAAGATCTCTGGATTGTCTGCTTCTGTTTATTATTTGAAAAGGATTATGAGGTTGTTGTTGATGATGATGTATCACAGGATCCTTTGATTTTTTTAAGTCAAGTCTTCTCACACACTGAAAGCTAACTGTCTTTTCAGGATATTTTCCAGCCAGTTGCCCATTTCTTTTCCTCAAGAAAGCCACCTGTGTGTAGCTACCACAGTAATTTGACTCTTAAAATGTTGGACCTCTTCACATACCAGTCTCTCTCATTGAAAAATAAGTAGCATTTCATATCAAAAGGAGTTTCACACCCCAGCCTCAGCATCTGGTGGACTGCCAAAGTGAATTGACCCTAAAATCACATGATCAGTCTTCTCAGCAAGATTTGCAAAATATATTTCCTTCTCATTTAAACAAAAATATATGCACATGGAAGCTATGAGAAATGGAATCTTCTATAATGCTCAAGGTTGCATCAAGAGGTAAAATGGTTGTTAAATCTAAGGAGGCCAAATTGAAGGAATGAGCAAAAGTAGACATATTTGATACAAAAGACTCTTCAGTCCCTGGATTCTGATTCTTTGTATGATTTGCCACAGATTTATGTTACCTTGATGCATAGATAAGGGAGCAGGACTCTTCCTGACAAGCTGAGATTGCTGAGTAGATGGGGGTACAGGTAGTCCTCACTTACCAACTGCTTCATTTAGCGACCATTCAAATATGATGGTGTAGGAAAAATAGCTTTGCAACCAATCCTTGCATTTATGACTGCCACAGTGTCCCATGGTCATGAGATCACCATTCACATGCTTCGCAACGGCTTGCAACAAGCAGAGTTAATAGAGAACATGGAAGTAAAATTGTAAGCCATGGTCACATGATGTTTCCCTTAATGACTGAATGGGAAGTGACGTCATAGGCCTATTGCAATCACGTGATTTTCCGCTTAGCAACTGCAGCACGTAGCAACCAAGCTGCCAGTCCCCACTGGGGTCCTAAGCAAGGACTACCTGTACTTGGTGTGCAAAGTATGTCTATTCATTTTGTGTGCATATAGACTTATTTACAGGTTGTCCTGATCAAATGAAAGGAAACACTTTTTCACAAAGGCTTATATGCCTCCTTACATGAGGTAAGACAGTCCCGAGGCACCTAAAAGACTAAAATAACTATTATGGAATAAATTTTAATGGACCAATTTTAATGGACCAGAATCCATTTCATCAGATGCATAATGGCATTAAAATGTGTGTAAAAGTTTAAATAAATCACATCAGAGTGTTTTGCATTGGAATGCTTTGAAATAATTATGTGCTTTATCAGAAAAATGTTTATATAGGCCAGCTCTCTTTTGTTGTTGGAACAGAATGGTTTTGCTAAAAAATAAAATAAGCTTTTTGGATATTGTGGAAAGGCCAGAAACAGCAGTGAAGTATATATGAGTTCGTTTGTTTCTGAAAGAGAATCGCCAATAATGTCTTGATTTGCGAAGTGCAATGCTTCTGATTCTTCTCAGTCTGGGTTATATGGTACTATTCAACCAATGTTTGGTTACTGTATTCAGATTATATGAAAAACATCTAGTTTTCCACTTGTGGGTAGAATTTTATGCAAAGAGGTACTAATAATTGATATTTACTTGCAAAAAACTTGCAAAAGGGATGCGGTGGCGCTGCGGGTTAAACCGCTGAGCTGCTGAGCTTGCCGATTGGATCCATGTGACGGGGTGAGCTCCCGCTGCTAGTCCCAGCTCCTGCCAACCTAGCAGTTTGAAAACATGCCAATGTGAGTCAATTAATAGGTACCATTTCTGCAGGCAGGTAACGGCGTTCCGTGTAGTTATGCCAGCCACGTGACCACGGAAGTGTCTATGGACAAACGCCAGCTCTTCGGCTTTGAAATGGAGATGAGCACGGCCCCCTAGAGTTGGACACGACTGGACTTAATGTCAAGGGAAACCTTTACCTTTACTACCTACTTGCAAAATACTACCATCTCAGTCTCTCCTGCAGCAAGTAGACAATGGTACAGTGAAATGGTGCCAAGGATACTGTGAATGTGATGGTTATGAGTGAGAATTTTGTGGGGTCTTGTCCCCAGTCCACCAGGTCAGCTATTAACCAGAAAATGTTATAACCCCCAAAGTCTCCCAAACTTCTTCTCTGGGCCAAAGATTCAAATACAGCATGACTTCTCATTGTTGAGAGACTACAGGTAGTCCTTGCTTAATTACCATTCATTTAGTGATGGTTCAGACTTACAACGGTGCTGGGGAAACTGACTTATGACTAGTCCTCATACTTAAGACTGTCATAGCAACCCCACATGCATGTGATCACAATTTGGGTGCTTGGCAACTAGTTCACATTTATGACTATTGCAGCATCCTGTAGTCACATGAGTGCTATTTTCAACCTTCCCAGCTGGCTTCTGGCAAGCAAAATCAATGGGGAACTGTGTGATTTGCTTAACGACCACATTGTTCACTTAACACCTGCAGTGATTCACTTAACAACTGCAGCAAAAAGGTTGTAAAATCAGGTTGGATTCACTTAACGACCACTTTGCTTGGCAACTGAAATTCTGGTCCCAGCTGTGGTTGTTAACTGAAGACTACGTGTTTTTAGATTGCGAGAATAAAGACAGGAATACAATAGCAAATAACCATGAGTGGATGTAAGTAGGAGCAAATTCTATGGTCTAAGAAGACCAGCACCCCATAAGTACCTGGGACTGTGAGGCCAGCTTAGAGAGACCTTGGTGGGTCAGAGCCTAGTCAAGACCACAGAGCTTTGGACTTCAAACATTCCCCAAACCTTTGCTTGAGAGATGAAAGCTGCTTTTGGCTCATGGCAGCTTCACTTACCCTAGCCATAATGAGAATGAACAAAATCTCTCTCTCTCTCACATACACACTGTGTTAAGTATCAGTCCCAAATAGTAACAGGCACACACAGGCACAAGTATTCTCCCCAGAGACTAATTAGGGCAGTGTTTCTCAACCTTGGCAACTGTAAGATGTGTGGACTTCAACTTCCAGAATTCCCCAGCCAGTATGGTTGGCTGGGGAATTCTGGGAGTTGAAGTCTACACATCTTAAAATTGCCAAGGTTGAGAAACACTGGATTAGGGTATGGTGCATTCCTACTGCATGTGTATTTGCATGTGTGAGAGTGTTGCACACACCCCTCATTGGGTGGGGGTCTTCTCCTTTATTCTTGTGTTCTACTGCCACCACTAAATCCCTGAGAGTTTAGAAATCCTAGTCCCTAAGAAAACGTAACTGGATAAAATATGGGGAAGGTCTAGGATAGCCCATTCACTTGGTTTAAATAGTAAGAAAGGAACAAACGGACTTCATTACATAACTGAAATGGTTTTTAAAACAAGTTCATTGATTTGTACACACTATCTCTAGATATTCCATCAGTAGGAGCCTACCACAGCCCTAAAATTATTCCCAGCCGTTTCCCCAACAGGGGAAATATTCCCAAGCTTGGACTCTTAAGCTTCCTTCACACCTCTCCTTCAGCAGGCAGCTCTTCACCAAATCTTCACCTAGTTACCCATCCAGCTGGAATATACTTGGGGTGCCCAGTGTTGCCATCCTTGGATTGGCAGTTCCACCACCCAATCATCCCAGAGTGTCTAAACAGGGTGGGTGCAAATGTGTTGCCCCTTTCTGCTCTCCCCTCATGTTGCATGTGTGTGTGCATGTGTGTGTGGCTGTGTGTGTGTGCATGCATACACTGGTCACATGACCAGGAAGGAGAAGGGAGGGGCTTAGGAGAGCAGTTGGCAGGATTCCCAGCCTTTGCCCATCTGCCTCTCCCATAGGATGCACTGAGGGAATTTTCTCTGGAACGTTTTTTCTCCCCAGCCCTGAACTGCACCCGGTCCATTTTCAAACTCTATCCTCCGCTGTCCCAAATTTGGTCCCATTCTGTTTAATTTTCAGAGAGTTATCCTACTGAGTGACTGACTCCTGAACCCCTTTATGTAATTTCTTTTGACATCCCATGGGGTAGGACAGAATAAAAACCATTCAGTGAACCAATTTGCAGGAAATCCTCTTTCTAAGAGTAGACAATAAATCCTATAAAAGCCTGGGAGAAGGACAAGAAAGGACCCCCCTCTTAATGCACTCACCAGAAGACACTGTTCCTCTTTTGGGGGAGATGAGCGGTAGCAAAATTTGAATAATAAATAAAAATAAAATAAATAAATACTGTGTGTGCGCATGTGTGCTCACGCGTGCGCCTTGAAATCATTGTCGTCTCCTGGAGACTGCCTGGACTAATCCCTGCCGTTTTCTTGGCAGGATTTTTTTGGAAGTGGCTTGCCCTTGCCTGCTTCCCAGGGCTGAGAGAGGGAGACTGGCCCAAGGTCACCCAGCTGGCTTCGTGCCCAAGGTGGGACTAGAACTCACGACCTCCCGGTTTCTAGCCTGGTGCCTTAACCACTACACCAAACTGGCTCTCTCATATACTCAGTACCACAGTGTCAGTTAGATCTGAAAACATCATGCATCAAACCTGTTTATTAAATTGCAATATCCTATTAACAGTTACAAAAACTGTCTGCGTATTTGAGATGCCATTAATAAAACGAGTACTTCAGGAAGGAAAGGTCCGGATAGAGCAGGAATCCTTGCAAAAGAGAAGCGAAACAGGTTTTGGTGAGAAAGCTCCAATCCCATTCATTGAAAGAATCTTGACTTGACTTATTTATTAAAAAAAATAAGGGAGGGATAAAAATAAAATTAAATAAATAAATAAATAAATGTAAGTGTTTGGAAGGCTGATAGTCTGTCTTAGGCCATGTAGGTGCATGTGAAGGTAATCATAGAAGTGTACAGGTAGTCCTCGTTTAGTGACCACAATTAGGACCATCAACTCGATCGTTAAGCAAAGCAGTTGCTAAGAGAAACCATGACAGTGCTTATGATCTTACTTCAGCTTTCCTTTGCTTTACAGATCTGGGAAGGTTGTAAATGCAAGGATTGATCGTAAAGTTACTTTTTCATCACTGACTGCAAATAGTTGCTAAACAAGGCAGTCGCTAAATGGGGACTACCTGTACAACATTCCTATCAAAAATGGGAAAAGTGTTTTAGGTCTGTTGTGGCATGCCTGTCAGCAGTATCTTAAAGGAGCTACACCTTTTCTAGGTCTCACTTTTCTTGAAAGAGCCACTGACAGGTAGAGTGAGTGTGCCCCCACCAGATCTGAAACACCTTTCCTGCTTTGGATCCAAATACCTGCATGCAGGTGTGAAACCAAAGTTGAACCGTCAGCGGTCTAGTAGAAATTCTGCCTCGCCCAGGAGAGTGGCTCTCAGTACATTTGGTTAGGATAAGGCCACAGGGGCAGAAGAGAGACCGGATTTTCTCCCGCGTGGATCCGCTGGTGCCTCTTGTGGTGGGAGCTCCGGCTGAAGCTTTTCCCGCAGTAGCTACAGGTGTACGGTTTCTCTCCCGTGTGGATGCGGTTATGCTGGGTGAGGGTGGATTTGTCGGTGAAGCTCTTCCCACAGACGGGGCAGGCGTAGGGCTTCTCCCCTGTGTGGATCCTCTTGTGCCGGATGAGGTTGGAGCTGACGTTGAAGCGCTTGCCACAGTGGTTGCACGCGTAGGGCTTCTCGCCCGTGTGGATGCGCATGTGCTTGACCAGGTCCGAGGTCTGGCTGAAGCTCTGCCAGCATTCCGCACACGTGTGGGGGATTTCAAAGGGAGAGACTTGCTTCTTGGAAGCTCTGGCCCTTTGAGCACGGGCAGGAGCCGAGCTGGTGGGATTGGTGACCGCAGTGGCCTCCAAGGCAGCGCAATTGCTCTGCCATTTCCCAGGGGGGCTCCTGAGATGCCGCTTGTGATGGGAACTACGGCTGAATGTTTTCCCGCAATCGATACACTGGTAGGGTTTCTCTCCTGTGTGGGCTCGCAGATGTTGATCCAGAGTCGACTTGTCTGTGAAACTTTTCCCACACACTGAGCAAAGGCATGGCTTCTCTCCTGTGTGAATCCTCTGGTGCCTGCTCAGGTTGGAACTGACGCGAAACGCTTTCCCACAGTCAGAGCACTTGTACGGCTTTTCTCCTGCGTGGATTCTCTGATGGCTCATCAGCTCTAAACCCTGGGCAAAGGTTTGCCCGCACTCCGTACAGATGTTAGGATTCTCTCCCGAGTAACTCCTCTGGGGGGCAGTGGCGCCCTTTCGCTTCCTGGCCCTTTTATTGGGGGTCCCTGCTCTCCCTTTCTCTTCTGCCAAAAGCTGGCTCTTCTGCTGGTCTTCCAACTTCCACTGACCCTTCAGGCATCTTTTGTGACTAGATATCTGAGGAAGCTTCCCTCTGGATCTTTTCGGAGGCATAATGAAATTGAAAGCTCTTGTTCGAGGTCACACCTGCATTTCCATAACCTGTTCAGAGACAACAACAAAAAATCACAAAATTGACTATAGAAATGTTGGACAATATTTAGTATAAAATTTCCCTTTGGTACAGAATTGGGTTTTTTTGTTTGTAATTGAAAAAAATTAAGTTATAGTTTTGAATTTTGATTATTAAGTTGAAATGGATTATAGAAATAATATTTACTATAGTTAAAATTGGAGTAAGAGATTGATGTATTTTTTATGTACATCTTCGCTGTAGAGTCGGAAGTCATTCTTTTTGCATCTTTTTCTATTTGTTTCTGTACTTAGTTTTTTCCTTTTTCCTTTAGTTTCCTATCTTTTTTTATCTTTTCATGTTTTAACTTTATTCTGAAAATATAATAAAGTTTCTTTAAAAAAATCACAAAATCCATATAAAATACAACCAAGTATTTGCTGTGTCAAAAGCACAATAATAATAATAATAATAATAATAATTATTATTATTATTATTATTATTTATGGCATAAACCAGCCATGGTGGTCCCAGTGGTTATCATCACACTGGGTGCCATACCAAAAAACTTTGGGTGGCACCTACAAAATCTGCACATTGATAAAATTTCCACCTGCCAAGTACAAAAGGCCATACTGCTTGGATCCACACATATGCTACTCAGTACATTATGACATCCGAGGTTCTTGGGAATGATTCGATGCGAATGAAGGCCAACACCAGCTAAAGAACTAGCAGCTGTGATTTCACGTTGTTATGTATATAAAAATAATAAAAACCACAAAAATGCCAAATCCAGTCTAAACATTTGGCTGTGTGACCAACCATAATAGTTTATATGCCACCCGACTCGCAGTGACTCTGGGGATAGAGCATATAAAAACGGCTTAAGCAATGTGTAACGTGGATCTCTAGATCCTTCTTGCCTCCCTTCCCTTGGGCTTCACGTTCCTCCTTCGCTCTTGCTTATGGTCTTGTCACACCTCCAAAATCCTTCAGCAAACGAAGTATGAAATGCCACCTTAGGCAAAATGGTTTACTTTGTCTTAGCCCTTCTAACAAATACCTGGTTTTCTCAATTCAGCCGGTTGCAAATGAAAATAGGTAATGCCCAAGTTCATTGTCAAGGCTCATTTCTTCAAAAAGCCCTTTCTTTTTTTATTTAACCTCATTTAATTCCCAAAAAGACATTTAAAAAAAAACATTTTTGGTGGGTACAATTTTCCCCAGCACAGGCCAAGCTCCCCCAGGTAGAAAGCTGGTGCCTTAACTAAGGGGGCCCACTAGTCCACTAAAGTCAGGCTCAGCTACAGAGAGGCAACAAACCTGTAGGGTTTTGGAACAGCTTTGCCATCCACACCACTGGGGTACCAGTGGCTGGAATTTTTGCACGCTGAGCGTGTGGTTTTGCCATTCAGCTGCGTTTTTAGGAATACAGGTAGTCGTCACTTAACAACCATTCATTTATTGACAGCTCAGACTTAACGACATTGCTGAAAAAATTATTTATGACCTGTCCTCACACTTACGACCATCACTGCTTCCCTGCGGTCACATGATCACAATTTGGGCACTTGGCAACCAGTTTGCATTTATGACCATCAGAGTCCTGTGGTAACGTAATCACCATTTTCTACCTTCCTGGTTGGCTTCTGGCAAGCAAAATCAAAGGTGAACTGCGTGATTCGCTTAATGACCACGTGGTTCACTTAATGCCCATGGTGATTCACTCAACATCCACCACAAAAAGGTTGTAAAATTGGGTCAGATTCACTTAATGACCGCTTCACTTAGCAACCAAAATTCCGGTCCCGATTGTGGTCGTTAAGCAAGGACTACTGGTAGAGTGTTGGTACTTTTGATGCTTATGTCTTTGGAATTGTTAAGAATAAGGGGAAATGGAGGGAGGAGCAATGTTGTGACTTCAACTGATTCCCCAACCCCACCCTTTATTGGTTTTTCAGACTCTTTCCATGACACTGGGCATTTCCTCTGGCAGGGCTGCCACTTCTGTATAAAGCTGCCTTCCTAACCTGGTGTCCTCCAGCTGTGTTGACCCTGCAGTTCTCCAGTGTCACTGTCCCCACACATCTGCATGGAGGAGGCCTGGAAAGGGACCCTGAAAAGCTTCCTGTCCATTTATAAGAGCTCCAGATTAGGGGAAAACCCCGCGAAAGCAGGTTTTAATGGGCAAAACTGCATCCCGCGGCGTCCTACCGGCCTTTGGCCACGCTGAAAGGTGCGCCGGGGTTCTCAAGTCTGGCCCGCGCACAGGGGGCTCTAAGCGCTGCTCGTCCTTGTTATTTGCAACCTGCAGCTTTTGGAAAGCTGGGAGGGCAGCCCGCTTTCTGACGACCAGGCACAAATGCACGGAGAGAGGGGGCTTACTTTGAAGGCCACCGCGAGGAAGGAGGGGGGACCTGAAAGGGCGAGGCGCCGGAATCTCTCCCTTCCGCGGATGGAGAGTGGCCTCGGGCCCGCCCCGATCCGGGCTGCCCTCGCGGCACAGCTCTCACCCGCGCCCCTCCGGCCGGGGCAGAGGGCTTAGAGGCGCCCGCCCGGGAGGTGCCGCCCTGCCAGCCAGCCGTGCTCAGGCGCCCGGGCAGCGCTTGGCGCGGCCACGGACCCGCGTTCAAGGCTTCTGCCGGGCGGGACTGCCTCTGCAACCAGGCGCCGGGCAAGCGGCTCGGGCTGCGGGGACCGCAGGGGAGGAGGAGTGGCAGGAAACGGCGCCAGCGCCTAACCTGGGAAGCCCAACCTCGCGGCGAGGGAGGAGGGCTCAGCAAGCGAGGCGGAGGGCGCGCCGCTCCTTCCGTCGAGGGGGCCCTCTCGTGGCCGCCGCTCTCCGGCTCGTCTGGGCGGTGTGGATGCGCCACCGGCCGGCTTCTTTCGGAGAACGAAAATCTGCTGGGAAAGCGTGCTTTTCGCCGCTCTGGACGAGGAGAAACCCGCTCAGGTCGAGCTCGGCGTCGGAGACTCCCCCTGCCCCGTATAGTTTTCTTAGCAGCGAGACAGATGAGGCTGGCCCTTGGCGTCTTCCAAGATAACCCGGTCCGTGGGTTTCTTTGGGGAGGGTCGACCCCCCACTCCTCCGAAGGGGGCAGAAATGCCGTCGGACATTGGAAAGGGTTCCATTTGTGCCCCCCCCCCCGACCAACCACTCTGCAGATGCCTACTTAGTTATTTGAAGATGTTTATATTTAGATTGTTTTAATCCCGCCTTTATTATTTTTATAAATAACTTGAGGCAGCGAACATCCCTAATATTCCTCCTCGAAGTTTCCCCACAACAACAGCCCTGTGAGGTGGGTTAGATTATTTCCATGAGTGCTTGCTCTCTCCTGGGCCCATCTAAGATCTGGAGTGGAATACACCTGTAAGTGGCTCTCAGTTTTATGCAAGTATTCTTCAAGTTTTTATTGACAGTGTGCTTCCAGTGTTAACATCTGTCCACACAACTGATGAGCCCACCTGCTGTGTATGCTGGCCAACCAAGTCAGTGTGGCATGGTGGTCAAGCCCTTGGTCTAGGCCTGGGGATGCCAAGGTTCAAGTCCATCCTCAGCCATGGAAAGTCACTAGATGACTTTGGGTTAGTCACTCTGCTTCAACCCAGCATTCTGCACAGGGTTGTTTTTGTGGGGATAACATGAAGGGAGATCCCCACATCAGCTATGCTGAGCTGTTGGAGGAAAGGTGGGATATAAATCAAATAAATAACACGTTGGCTTTCCTAATTATTCAAAGCCAGAAAAAAACCAAAGGTAGACTAGACATATTAAGGATTTGTGTGTTTAACCATGGTTTATTCAAGAAATGATTTATTCAAGTTAGCCAGAACCACACTGAGCCATTAACCACACTTTACAAGTGGCTAGTTTCACATAACACATGGAATGAAAAGCAAATTATCTACATGATGATGGAGACTAAATACATGTATGGATCAAGCCACTGACTATACAAACCAGTGTTTCTCAACCTTGGCAGCTTGAAGATGTGTGGACTTCAACTCCCAGAATTCCCCAGCCTCTGCTGGGGGAATCCAACCACTCAGTGCTGTCAGGAGTGTTTCACTTCATTGGTATCATACTTTAATACTTGCACAACAGATGGAAATTTGGGATGTCCCTCAGTACTCACAGTAGTTAGTTGAAGAAAAAAAAATAGAGATAGCTTGCTTTTATTCAGTACATCTGGATACAAGTAGATTCATAGTAGAAAGTACTGGTTCTTTCTAGACATTTTCTATGGAAATAGAAAGTCTGCGTGCAAGCGAGATGAAAGGGCGAGAGCTGCATTCTGCAGCACCTCCTGCTTGCAGGTCTGCCAAAAGGTAAATGGAGATTGTTAATTCCCAAGCCCAAGGAGGAGGAAGAAATGGAAATCAGGTGACCCATGTGACATCCCACAAGCACAATACAGATGCGTTTACTAGAGAGACCCCCCTTATGTTTATGAGACAATGCTGAGATGATCCCTGATAATTCCAACAGATTATTATTTGTTTTACAGCCAACCACATTATTTTTTCCTTGCTGCAAAATAACCCAATGAGATTGACTGAAAGAGCACAAGCTGGTTCTAGCCATTTTCACCTGGTTCTTGCAAGAACAGTTTTAAGGTTTTGGGGATTATTTGAGGGGGTGGGGGCAATGGCAGGTGTGTGAAAATGCCCTTTAGGTTATGCCTCTCCTAAACATGTCTGCATCCAGCCCTATGTAGAGAACAAGGTTGGAATAAGGAAAGGGAGAACTTACTTCTTCTTCTTCCTAGCATTTCCCACTATCATGGGGTCTGCTTTTCAGATCCTGAAATGCCACTTTGCCCGATCATCCACATCCTCAGGGCGCAGGCCCTCAATTTGCATGTCCTTATTGATGGTGTTTTGCCATCTCTGTTTTGGTCACCCACGTGGTTGCCGGCCATCGATTTTAAGATGGTGAACTATTTTGGCGACAGTGGAAGATTCCACTCTAAGGACATGTCCATACCAACGAAGCCGGCTTTCTCTCATCTTCTCTGTAATTAATGACATGCCTAGTTGTTGTTGGATGGCATCATTTGTGATGTGATCGAGCAGGGAGATGCCCGATATCCAATGGGGCACACGCATTTCCATAACATGGAGGTGGCTCTCTATACCCTTTGTTGCTGCCCAACACTTGGTTCCATACAGTGCCACAGGGCGAACGATCGTCTTATAGATCTTAGATTTGAGACAGGTTGGTATTTGTCACAAAGCACACCAGAGAATTCTCACCAGCGCAATCAGGCCGCATGCACCCTCACTCACATATTACTGCTGATGCCACCATCACCTTGGAGATGGGAGCCAAGGTACCAAAAGATATCTTAAACTGCTTTAAGTTTTCTCCATTTATTTGGTGCATCCCATGGGTGGTTACAGTCTCTAGGTACTCAGTTTTCTTTATGTTCATGTGGAGTCCAAAATGGCTGAGGTGGTCATTCCATGCCTGTACTTGCCGCTGCAGTTCATTCCTAGTAGTAGAAGCAGGCATGACATCATCAGCGTAGAGTATGGTCCAGGGTACATTTCGCTGCAGCTCGTGTATGATGGTATCCATGACTAATATAAATAGGAGCGGCGACAGTGCGGACTTGCTGTACTTCGTCACTGGAAGACTGTCAGAGAGGCCAGCTGAGCATTGCCCGTGGCTACTAGTGTTCTTGTATAGCATTTTGACCCAGATCAGTAATTCAGGCACCCCGTGATCACGAAGGGTATACCAAATCAGTTGGTGTGGAACACGGTCAAAAGCCTTTTCCAAGTCTAGGAATGCCATGTGCAATGGTTGGGTCTTCTCTTGGTGTTTCTCTATAAGCTGGTGAACTGCAAAAATGGCATCGGTAGTACCACATCCTTTGACAAAGCCACATTGATTGACGGTGAGTTGGATGATGTTGCGAATGTGCTGGTCCAAATTTTTTTCCAAGATCTTCATAGTACGGGACAAGAGGCGGATTGGGCGGTAATTGGCACAGTCAGCTGGGTCACCCTTGTTTTTAAATATGGCGACTGTTATAATTGTTGACCAATCAGTCGGTGCACAGCCGTTACTCATCACAGCATTAGAAAGGGAGAACTCACAAGAATATTATATCCCCACCTCTGTACTAAAGCATAAAGTGAATAACAGTTTCTATCACCTTCATCTCACATGAGTTATATGTAAATTGCAAATCCTTTCTATGCTTCAGATATTGAGGAAATGGAGCCTGCCCAAGTCAGCTTAGAGGCAAAACAAATATATCGAAGAGGCTCAAAGCCCAGGGAACCTGCCCAGACAGCATTCCAGAATGCCACTGGATGATGAAGGTCCATCACTACCTTCTTTTGAGGAGCAAAACTTTCTTCCGTTGGCTGCATCACCTTCAGATCACCAATCTATCTATGGCCTTATTAGATCACATGTACCTGGAGAAGCATTCTGTAGTGGCTGGAGAAAAACCCACAAGCCTGACCGAATATCTGAAGATTATAGCCATTATGACTTGTAGCTGCCAAGTCCTCTCTCTCATGGATCTGTTTAATCCTTTCAGAGCTAGTGGCCACCAGCAGGCCAGGCCACAAAGAAGCAACTTCCATAGTTGGACTAGGTTCTACATCAGTGTTTCTCAACCGTAATCTTTTTCAGATGTGTGGACTTCAACTCCCAGAATTCCCTAGCCAGCATACTGGCTGGAGAATCCTGGGAGTTGAAGTCCACACTTCTTAATGTTGCCAAGGTTGAGAAACACTGCTCTTCACAAAGCAGCATCAGCCAAGGGGCTGTAAGGCTGCTATGCTACAAATGCAGAGCGTAGAAGAGATCTCAGAAACATTCCCAGGACTCTGAAAATCTTTTTGATGGCTTGGTTTCAGCCTGGAGCCAGAATTAAACAAAAGAATAATGCCATGGATACCGGCAAGCACAATAGCAAAACCTGACAGTTCTGCTTGTCTGCTTACCTTCTTGGAAACAATTTGTCCGATGTGCCAGTGAAAGAACCTAAGAGGCATGACCAGATTTTGTTGTGCAGTCTATAAAAAATTTCCAAAATGCATCAGGAAGAGTAGAGAACATACTGGCAAGGGAGGAAGTTCCCAGTCCAGGAAAAGAACAATAAAACTTTTGCCTCGGTTTATGTATCACAATAAACTATAGGTAGTTTGTTGGTGTGTTGAAGGCTTAGTTTATTGTAGACCACGGTTTAAATCTTGTGCAATGTGTAAATATAGCCAACTCTGGCTTGTTAAGCAACTCACAGTATAGCACAATGCATAAACCCAGTCGTTATGCTTATAATAAAAATGTTCCCTCAGGGAGAGGGGGAAAAGAATATTCCGGGCTTCTAAAGGATTGTATCTGAGCATTCTTCTCACAATCAGGCTGATTAAAAACAGTGCATGACGTGCCCCGTTTGCATATGAAGTCGGACAGAGTTCTTGAGCGTGATTTTGAATACGGAAGCAGCTGGTAAGGATTTTTCTGCATTTGCTCACCTGAAATGGAAGGACATGGTTTAGGACGTGCTGGCCAGGGAATTCTGGGAGTTGAAGTCCACGCATCTTGAAGCAGCCAAGATTGAGAAACACTGCTTTAAACAAATCAAGAAATCGCACCATACCCTCATCCCAATTGTGATCTTTGTTCCATCCATTCCTCTGATCATTTAATATACTTTGGATTTATAGTAGAAATGATCTTATTTTGTAAATCATACTAAAAACAGCCTTTTCCTAGCCGGGAAGAATGGGAATTGAAATTCAGCTATGTGGAAAGGTGGCAGATTGGTTTATTTTAAGGCAAGCTTCTCCAAAATCCCAGTGGAGTTAATCTGTTCTACCAAAAGCTTGGCACAATTATAGATGATCCTGTGGATAATTATTCAGAAGGATGTTCCTTTCAACACATGGTCCCCACCTCAGGAATCCTCTTCTATTAAAGCAGACCACAGACCATCGTGGGTCTATATTCCTTCCAGAAGCTCTAATTCGCTTGTCCCTCATGAGGACTAGGAGGCTGTTCTATTCCTTCTTTAGGAAGTAGCCTTTGTGGGTGGGGAGGCAGAGGCTGCTCTGTCTCCTTTCAGCTTTCTCCCCTCCCCTCACACAGCCAACCTCTGTGTGTGTGTGTGTGAATTCCCCCAACTCAGCTAGAACCCAGGAGAAACCCTGGGCCTCTGGCCCTGCCCTGTCTTGTCCAGGGAAGGACCAGGCGCCCCTTCGGAGTCTCGGCAGCCCCGGCCTAGAGTCACCCTGGGGCCTTAAGAAGGCTTAAAAGGGCATCTAGTCCACCCCCTTGAGGAGCACAGAGAGAGAGGCTGACTGAGAATCGTGGGGAGAGCAAAGGAAGGGGAGGTCCCCTCTGGATCTGGCAGGGACACCCCTTGGAGCTGCAGCCCCCCAAGACCGAAAGGATCCCCTCCCCCTTCTTTCTCTGCTCCGAACTAGCTCCTCTACAGGGTGAAGTCAAGAGAGACTCCGCCCGGAGACTGATGACGCTTTAGAAGGGAGAATTCCCATTGGTCCTTCTGCCTTTCTGGGAACTCCCAAGTGCGAAGTTGGAGAAAACACTTCTCGCCCCCAGTCAGACCCACCGATTCCGCCTCTGGGGCTGGAAGCACCTGCGTCTTTCTCCCCTCTCTTGGAGGGGCTTGTGGGCAGCCTCCGTGGGCTCTGCCAGGGTCCCCCTGCTGCTGCTGGTGGGGGCGCTGTCCCGAATCCCTGGAAGCGAAGAGGGGAAGGAGCCCCCCCTGGTAAGAAGGGGGCTGGGCGGGGGGAGGGGCTTGGGAGGGACCACCTATGCTGGGGGGAGAGGGAAGGGGCTGGAACCCCCAGGAGGGACTTTGGGAAGGGGTCGAGGACAAGAGAGGGGGCAGCCTGCAGGAGCCCCGATCTCCACGTGGTCCCTGCCCCCTCCCTCCCCACAGCCCCCCAGGAGGACAGAAAGAGACCCCCTTCCCTGGTTGTGCGGATGCACCGCTAGGGTCGTGGCCCATGTGGGGCGGGGGTTGTGGGACCCAAAGTTTGTGGCATTGAAAGAGGAAGGAGACAGAAAGGGGAAGAGGGAAACTGCGGCATTTTCATATCTAAATCCACAAAACCCAAAAAACTGTTTAAGAAAAAGGTGCATTTTGGCAAAAGTATTTTTCCATCAGAAACTTGTTTTTCTTTATTAATCTCACATTAGAGGCTCTTCAGGTCAGGCAAGAGTTGAATTTAGATCCCTTGTTGGTGGAGCCTCTGAGTTGGGAAAGGACACCCAGCCCCCCTCATAATTCCCGATAGCGGAATCAGGGCCTGGAGGGGAGGGGGAACCAGGAGGAAATGATGGGGGGCCTGAGTTGCTCCCCCAAAATTGGCTCCCCCAAAACTCTCCCTCTGGTGAAGGAGGCTGGAGACCCTCCCTGTGAGTCTCTGCATTTAACTCCTTCACTTAAGCTGGGCAGGGAGAGGGCAGTGGTGGGGCTGAGCAATGCCAAGGGGATCACCCCCATTTCTCTCTCTCTCTCTCTCTCTCTCTCTCTCACACACACACACACACACACACGCACACGGAAAGCCAAAAGATCAAAAGAAATTGAGATTGAGATTGAAAAAGAAAATTGCATGCACTAATCTGCACTTACAGCTGCCAATTAGTAATTCATCCCTACGGAAGATGGGCAAGACAGTCTGCAGGTGCCCTCAGACTACAATACCCACCATCCTCTGCCCCAGCTTTATTGGCTGGCGATCCTGGGATGTGCTCAATTTCTAACGCTAGACAGTATGTCAGGAGGAGTCTGTTGCACCTTTTCTGCCTAACCAGTTGTATTCAAATGCATGGCTAAGTCTGAAAAGCTGCTATTCCACGCCTTCAGCATTGGAGCTGCCACAGACTAACTCGGCTCTTTCCCAAATATGCGGAGAGTCCCTTGTTCTGAGTAGGACAGTCGCTCTCCTGGCTTCCTTCTCCTATTTTCAGGGTTTCCATCTTTAAAATGAAGCTGCATCCTAAAAAGCTGATGCCCCTCTTCCACCGGCAGAATTCAGTGTCCCCAAGGATGAAACTTGCTTGATTTTATTAGTAATATATTGTTAGTAGGTTTTGCAGGGTCTAATTTATTTACTTATTTGCTTTATTTTTATCCAGCCTTTATTATTATTTTTTCTAAGTAATTCAAGGCGGGGAACATACCTAATACTCCTTCCTCCTCCTATTTTCCCCACAACAGCAACCCTGTGAGGTGGGTTGGGCTGAGAGAGGGACTGGCCCAAGGTCACCCAGCCGGCTTTCCTGCCTAAGGCGGGACTAGAACTCGGTCTCCTGGATTCTAGCCCAGCACCTTCACCACTAGACCAAATTTATCTATTCTTTTTATTGTAAAGGGGTTACTTGTTGGGTATTCCACTATTCCCTTAGTGTCAGGTTTAATGGGTCTACTTTGTATCTTTGCATATTCAGATTCACCTAGTACTCCTTTCTTTCTGTTCCACACTTAATTCTTAAGCATGACATAAATTACTGTTAATGTTATCCTCAGACTCATACCCACTGCCCCACTTTTTGCCTTCTGGGGGTTCAGGTGTACATAAGAGACATCTCCCAAAAGAAAAAAATAAGAAGTCTTCACAGAATGGTAATGAAAAGAAACAGACTATCTGCAATAAACAACTGCAGTAGCCAGCCAGCCAGCCATGAACTCTTCCAAATCATTCCATTCCATTTCCTCTGTCCTACTGTCCCATTTTATTCCCCAAAGACATCGGTATTCTGTGGCCACTAAGTATACTTTGTCCTCACTGGGGTGGATTCTAAACACTGCTTTAGAATGCAAGATTTTGCATTATGGTATGGCCCCCTCAAAGATCCAGGGGCTTTTGAACCATTTCAAGCATTTGCAGCTCCCAACCATAATAAAATGGGACATCATAACAGGTGTGCCCAAAGATACGGCACCAAAAAAGAGCAAGAGAGAGGAAGGAGGATAGAATTAAATATAATTTGAGTATTTTAAAGTTTAACAACTTCGCAGACCTTTAAATTTGAAACCACTCGGCGCTTGAGGCTCAGGCCAAAAGAGCCTCTTGCTTCCTCCCCACCCTTGGCCTGGTCCTGGCTGTTCAGCGCCCTTCTGCAAAAGGATCATATACAAAGTGATCTACTAGGGAAAAAAGTATTATAACCTGATCTCTGAATTGGGTTCCTAAAATGAACAACCCTTGAATTCTTTGGTGTCTTCTGAACTCAGCAAAATCAGGATAATTCATCTGCATAGCTAAAATGCCACTTAGCAGCTCCAAATAATATTATTTATTTATTATCCCGCCTTTATTATTTTTATAAATAACTCAAGGCAGCAAACACACCAAATACTCCTTCCTCCTCCTGTCTTCCCCACAACAACCCTGTGAGGTAGGTTGGGCTGAGAGAGAGGGACTGGCCTGAGGTTGGCCCACCCAACCAGCTTTCATGCCTGAGGCGGGACTAGAACTCTCATACCACGCCTGATTGGCTCTTGGGCTGAGAGGGAGCAACTGGCCCAAGGTCACCCAGCCGGCTTTCATGCCTCAGGCGGACTAGAACTCACAAACTCCTGGTTTCTAGCCCAGCACCTTAACCACTAGACCAGACTGGCTCTAATTTTCCTCTTTACTTGTAGGGATTTTGGGGGGAAATTTAAAAAGAAGCCCTGAGAGAGGAGTGAAAGAAACATCTCCCATTTCTTGGGAAGGGAGCTTTGCCTTACCTTGGCCCCACATTCACAGCAACGCTGACACTACCCGGTTTTTTTCCTTCTCAAAAGCCATGAATGGTTCTTACACAATGCATTTCTAGAAATGAAACCTCTTCCACTGTGCAATTCTTTCCTCCCATCTCCACCACCAAGGGGGATGTAACAAAAGGGTCAGCCTCTTGGCACTGCTATTACCCACAGCCATCAAAGGCTAACAAGCAGACACCTCCAAGCAAACAAGATCACAGCAGGGGCTGTTCATAAACCTGAAGATCCTGCACTCAAAAACCACAATGCCTTTTCTCCTCAATATTCCTACAGCTCTTATCCATCATGGTCAACTGCAAGGCAGAACAGCCTTTCCATCTGAAACTTTACAGTGCTCATGTCACTGCCACAAACGTCCCTAATATCTTCTCTCATAAAATCTGAGTGCTCCAATCTTTTTTTCATATATCTTTTAAGCCCTGCAACAGCTTACTGGGAAGTTCTGCTGATAGCCAGAAACGTGTAGTTAGCCTTTCTCAAACTAACATTTTCCATTTTTTCTCTCCTCCCTCATCTCTCATACTGAGACATGTTTGACTAAAAACAATCAGCCCAGAAAATAAATACCCGACTTTTCAGCTGGATGGCCAATGGAAGATGGGAAGTGAAATTCAAGCCTTCTCTACACTCATCACCTTCTGCCTCATGTGCATTTTCTTGTGTCTGCTAAGGTAGGAATTTTGTGTGAAGCACCGTCCACAGTCTGGGCATTTGAATGGTTTCTCTCCTATGTGTAAACCTACATGATTTATAAGGACAGACCTAGTACTGAAACTTTTCCCACAATCTGGACACTCATACGGTTTCTCTCCTGTGTGTGTCCTCTGGTGTATCACCAGTTCGGAATTCCGAAGGAAACTTTTCCCACAATCTGGACACTCATACGGTTTCTCTCCTGTGTGAGTCCTCTGGTGTTGCACCAGGCTGGACTTCAAACTGAAGCTTTTCCCACAGTCCGGACACTCATATGGTTTCTCTCCTGTGTGAGTCCTCTGGTGTATCACCAGGTGGGAATTCCAAATGAAACTTTTCCCACAATCTGGACACTCATACGGTTTCTCTCCTATGTGAGTCCTCTGGTGTATCACCAGGTCGGAATTCCAAATGAAACTTTTCACACAGTCCGGACACTCATACGGTTTCTCTCTTGTGTGAGTCCTCTGATGTATCACCAGGTTGGATTTCTGACTGAAACTTTTCCCACAAGCTGGACACTCATACGGTTTCTCTCCTGTGTGAGTTCTGTGGTGTATCACCAGGTGGGACTTCAAACTGAAACTTTTCCCACAATCTGGACATTCATACGGTTTCACTCCTCTGTGACTCCTCTGGTGTATCACCAGTTTGGAATTCTGACTGAACCTTTTCCCACAATCTGGACATTCATACGGTTTCTCTCCTGTGTGAATCCTCCGGTGTCTCACCAGGTCGGAATTCCGACTGAAACTTTTCCCACAATCCAGACATTCATACGGTTTCACTCCTGTGTGACTCCTCTGGTGTATCACCAGTTTGGAATTGTGACTGAAACTTTTCCCACAATCCGGACATTCATACGGTTTCTCTCCTGTGTGAGTCCTCTGGTGTATCACCAGGTTGGACTTCAAACTGAAACTTCTCCCACAATCCGGACACTCATATGGTTTCTCTCTTGTGTGTGTCCTCTGGTGTATCACAAGGTCAGAATTCCAAATGAAACTTTTCCCACAATCTGGACATTCATACGGTTTCTCTCCTGTGTGAGTACTCTGGTGTATCACCAGGTTGGACTTCAAACTGAAACTTTTCCAACAATCCGGACACTCATATGGTTTCTCTCCTGTGTGAGTCCTCTGGTGTTGCACCAGGTTGGATTTCTGACTGAAACTTTTCCCACAATCTGGACATTCATACGGTTTCTCTCCTGTGTGAGTCCTCTGGTGTTGCACCAGGTCAGAATTCCGACTGAAACTTTTCCCACAATCTGGACATTCATATGGTTTCTCTCCTGTGTGAGTCCTCTGGTGTTGCACCAGGTTGGATTTCTGACTGAAACTTTTCCCACAAGCTGGACACTCATACGGTTTCTCTCCCGTGTGAGTCCTCTGGTGTTGCACCAGGCTGGAATTGTGACTGAAACTTTTCCCACAATCCGGACACTCATATGGTTTCTCTCCTGTGTGACACCTCTGATGTATCACCAGTTCGGAATTCCGACTGAAACTTTTCCCACAATCTGGACACTCATACGGTTTCTCTCCTGTGTGAGTCCTCTGGTGTATCACCAGGTCAGAATTCCAAATGAAACTTTTCCCACAATCTGGACACTCATATGGTTTCTCTCCTGTGTGAGTTCTCTGGTGTATCACCAGGCTGGACTTCAAACTGAAACTTTTCCCACAATCTGGACACTCATATGGTTTCTCTCCTGTGTGAGTCCTCTGGTGTTTCACCAGGCTAGTATTCTGACTGAAACTTTTCCCACAATCTGGACACTCATACGGTTTCTCTCCTGTGTGAGTCCTCTGGTGTATCACCAGGTCGGAATTCCGACTGAAACTTTTCCCACAATCTGGACACTCAAACGGTTTCTCTCCTGTGTGAGTCCTCTGGTGTTGCACCAGGCTGGAATTGTGACTGAAACTTTTCCCACAATCCGGACATTCATATGGTTTCTCTCCTGTGTGTGTCCTCTGGTGTCTCACCAGGTCGGAATTCCGAATGAAACTTTTTCCACAATCTGGACACTCATATGGTTTCTCTCCTGTGTGAGTCCTCTGGTGGATTACCAGTTCGGAATTCCGACTGAAACTTTTCCCACAGTCTGGACACTCATATGGTTTCTCTCCTGTGTGAGTCCTCTGGTGTTGGACTAGGCTGGAACTGTGACTGAAACTTTTTCCACAATCTGGACACTCATATGGTTTCTCTCCTGTGTGTGTCCTCTGGTGTATCACCAGTTCGGAATTCCAAATGAAACTTTTCCCACAATCTGGACACTCATACGGTCTCTCTCCTGTGTGAGTCCTCTGGTGTATCACCAGGCTGGACTTCAAACTGAAACTTTTCCCACAATCCAGACACTCATACGGTTTCTCTCCTGTGTGAGTCCTCTGGTGTATTACCAGGTTGGAATTCTGACTGAAATTTTTCCCACAATCTGGACACTCATATGGTTTCTCTCCTGTATGAGTCCTCTGGTGTATCGCCAGGTTGGATTTCCGACTGAAACTTTTCCCACAATCTGAACACTCATATGGTTTCTCTCCTGTGTGAGTCCTCTGGTGTATCGCCAGGTGGGAATTCCGAATGAAACTTTTCCCACAATCTGGACACTCATGTGGTTTCTCCCCGGTGTGTGTCCTCTTGTGATTCACCAGGGTGGTGTGCTTGCTAAAGCTTTTGGCACATCGAGAACACTGGTAGGGCTTCTCGCCGGTGTGGGTCCTCTCATGCATAATCAGCTGTCATCTGTAATCTGTGCTTTCCCCACAATATACACCTCTGTGAGGCTTTTCCACCACTGATATTCTTGGATTCTCGAGATCAAAACTATTTCTGTTGCCTTGTTTGGTGGTACTTTGATTCAAGCGACTGTTTTCTTCCTCACAGGTTGAGACTTGCGTTATTGTCTGCCCTACGTGGCTATCCAATTGACCTCTTCCTATACACTGATTTCCAGATATTTCCCTCTTTTTCTGAATTTGGAAATTATCCCCCTTGACCTTTTCATGTAATATTTGAGTTCCACATATTCAATTTTTTTCCAGCTCAAAAACTCTCTTCCTGTTTTTTTCTCCCTCGTCTGTCACCTGCTGGGGAAGAAGAGTTTTGGGGTTCTCTGGAGAAAGTGGAAAAGGTTTGATTGCTGGCTTGATTTGCTTTCCTTTTTAATGCTGCTGGTGATTCTCGGTTGTCGAGCAGGCTCTTATTGGCATCCTTTTTGTCTGTAAGATTCACATAAAAGTGTTAGTTTAATTATCATCTATAAAATGGCCGCACAACACGTGCAAACAACAACAAAAAAGCATACATTACAATGAAAAAGGAAAAGTGCCCAAAGGCTAGATTAACCTCTAACATTCATTATGATTCATTTGCCACACAGAAGACTAGCGAGATCCAAGTTGAAATCCTGAAATTCACTTGCTGGCTTGGGTCAATCACAGATTCTTAGCACTTAAAGGGTATCATCTCGGATATCTGGAAATGCTGGGGATAGATTCTACGCATACACATACATGCACACAGAGAGAAATACAGATACACACACCTACGAATGGATGTATGTAGAAAATCCATGTGTATTTCAGCCTGCAAAATGTTCCGCAAGTGGGTATGGTCAAACTTTTGGGGCTACTTTTAGAGGGCTGGGGGGCTTTAACAGATAAAATGGTGTCCAAAGCCTCTGCAAGGTTTAAAGCACCAGTTTTGTCCATTCAACTCCTCAGCTCCAAATAAGAAAAGAGCAGAAAATACTGTCCACAACCACTCTGGGGACATCACCATACAATACAGGTAGTCCTCCTTTCTGACTGCAATTGGGACCGGCAACTCTGTCACTAAGACCTCGGTCATTAAGTTGCTCTCCGAGTGAGATGGGTGGGGAATAAACTGGATATATAAATAAAAATATAAAGGCGATGTCACGTGAATGTGCTGACTTACAACATCAGTTCTGGCTGCAGTCATTAAACAAATCACTGTAGATCATTAACCACAATGTCAAACAACCAGGATACATGAATGGAAGGCCACTAGGAAATCCTGTTTGTTGTTTCCTAAGTTGACTTGGCAGTAAAAGAAAACATCACCGTGGGTCGTTAAATGCAATGTCACATGACCATGACTTGCAGCTTCCTGCTGGATTCCCCACTGAAGGTGGCAAACAGCAATCATGGGACTGCAAGGCACTGCCACCGTCGTAAATGTCCATCAGTTGCCAGCACCAAATTGCTTTGAGGACCACAAGTTTGAGGACCAGTTCAAGTCTCCTTTTCAGCACCATCCTAACTTTGAATGGTCACTAAACAAGTGGTATGCGAAGACTACCTCTACAACCCAAATGGTCTTCAATGGCTATTTTAAAAAAAAGTGCTGGGTTAAGCAGAGTTGAACCTGGTTACTACATGAATGGGAGAGTTTGTTGGCTAGACGTGGAAGCAAAAAAAAAACATCCCAGGAGACAGCAGTGGCAGATCAGTCCCACTGCATCTCCATAGAATCACAAGGAGTCAACGCTAAGGTGAAGGAGACATTTTAAACCTCCCGACCGCCAGAAACTTGCACGCACCCGTTTTAAAGCGTGCAGCACCAGTGGAATAAAATTTGGGGAGGGGAGGCATATGTAGCAGCTGGCGGTTTTCAGCAGAGTTGCTTCTCTGATCCTACCCCACGGAAGAAACGAAACAGCCCCACTTGCCCCTGGCCTCTCCTCCCCCTGTCCTCCACTCACCTTCGGGCTGCTGCTATTCCGACCCGGGAAGACCACAGAGCGCTCCCCCACACCACTCTCCTCACAGGCGGGAGCCGGAACAGGAAGTTCCTCTGCCCCCTCCTCTCCTCCGGCATCCCCTCTAGCAATCCAGTACTCTATTGTTTCAGCTCCCCCGTTCCCCTTCCCGTTGGATGTCGGTCCTCAGCAAACACAGACGCCGCTGCTATATTGACAGTTTTCTAGGCGCGGGGGTTGCTTATTTCGAGAGCGCCATCTAGCGACACGAGGCTGAAAAACCCACTCGTCCGGTCTCTACCCTAAGGCGCTGGAGAGATGTTTTGATTGATTCTGTGCCGTCAAGTCCTTTTCGACTCCCGGCGACCACAGCGATAGATCTTCTCCATGATGTTCTATCCCTAACCTGTTCTTTTGGGTTTCCCAAGGGTGCACTCATTGCCACTGCAACTGAGCAAAAATGTGGTTTGCAAGAAGCAGGAAGTAAACCAAGGGAAAGCATCCTGGGGGGAAATGGTGCACAAACAGGCAAGGACAAAGCACACCTCCCTTACATTGCGGAGCCTAAATCTCGCTAGATGGTAGAATTGCTCTGAGCGGCCTTCCCAATTCCCAGAGGAGTTAGCTTTCAGCTTTGAGAATTCCCAGGCTGCTTGGGCACAACACTTGGAAGGCACTAGCTTGCAGATCAAAAGCTTATCCAAAGATTTTACTTACTTACTTACTTAATTTGTCCCTGCCCATCTCCTCCCATCAGAGGAATGCTGGGCGGTTTACAATAAAATAGTCAATTAAAACTACAAGCATAAAATATAAATACAATATATAAATGTATAATTATCCTTAATAGATAAATATAAGAATAAAAATAAGAATAAGAATAAGAATAAGAATAAAATCCAAGTGGCAGGAGGATCTAATACAGTCCATACGTGGGAGAAGTGCTCTAAGGTACCAGCCATCCCCATGTGGAGCTATTCCCCTCTCCGCCCCAAGTGAGGCAGCAGAGCCAGGTCTTCAGGTTCCTCCGGAAGGCCAGGAGTGATGGAGCAAATCTCACCTCCGGGGACATGTTCCACAGGGCGGGAGGTACTGCTGAGAAGGCCCACTTCCGGAACCCCACCAAGTGAAGTTCTCTTGCAGACGAGGTCCGCAGCATGCCCTCTCTGCATGATCAGGTGGGACGGGCTGATGTAATTGGGATGAGACAGTCCCTCAGGTAGCCTGGCCCCATGCCATGTAGGGCTTTGAATAGTGATATTCAACACTTTGAATTGGACCCGGAAGCAAACTGGTACCCACTGCAGCTTGCGCAGCAGTGGTGTTATACGCGCCCTTCTAGGGGCACCAAGAATAGCTCGCGCGGCTGCATTCTGGACCAGCTGAAGCTTCTGGATACTCTTCAAGGGTAGCCCCATGTAGAGTGCATTGCAGTAGTCTATGTGGGAGATAACAACGGCATGAGTGACTGTTCGAAGGGCCTCCCAATCCAGGAAGAGGCGTAACTGGTGCACAGCACATAGCTGCACAAAGGCTCTCCTGGCCACGGCTGCCAACTGCTCTTTGAGCAGGAGCCGTGAGTCCAGGAGGACCCCAGATTACACACTGGATCTGTCTGGGGCAGTGCAACCCCATCCAGAACCAAAGATGACAAAGTCCCCAATGTGGAAGAGCCATTAACCCACAGCCACTCCATCTTACCAGGGTTCAGCTGAAGCCTGTTGTTCCTCATCCAGACTCCTACAGCCCCCAGGGATGAGGGGGCAGTCACAGCATCACTTACTTCACCCAGGATGGAGATGTATCATTGAGTATCATCGGCATGCTGATGATACCTCATCCCGTGGTGACGGATGATCTCACCCAGTGGTTTCACGTAGATGTCAAATAAGAGAGGAGAGAACCAAACCCTGTGGCACCCCACACAAAAGGGGCCGAGGATTAGATCTCTCATCTCACCACCAACTGGGACTGGCCCTGGAGGAAGGAGGTGAACCAGCACAACACCACACTGCCCACCCACAACTCCCTGAGCCGCCCCAAAAGGATACCATGGTTGATGGTATTGAAAGCCGCTGAGAGGTCAAGAAGAGCCAGGATGGATGCACTGCCCCCATCCCACTCCCACCAGAGGTCATCCATTAGTGCGACCAGTGCTGTTTCTGTCCCATATCCTAGCCTGAAACCTGACTGAAAGGGGTCTAGATAATCTGTTTCCTCCAGGACCCTCTGAAGCTGCAAAGCCACCACTTTCTCAACCACTTTCCCCAAGAAGGGGAGGTGGGAGACTGGATGAAAATTGTCCAGAACAGTAGGGTCCAGCGATGGTTTCTTGAGGAGGGGGTGCACCAACACCACTTTAAAGGCAGCCAGGAACACCCCCTCTCTTAAGGATGTATTAACCATTGCCTGGACCCAACCATATGTCACCTCCTGAGCCGCTTTTACCAGCCAGGACGGGCATGGATCTAGGTGACAAGTGGTGGGATTTACTGTCCACAGGATCCTGTCCACTTCCTCAGGTCCAACAGGATGAAACAGTTCCCAGTTAACTGGGTAAGTACGCTCCCCCAGTCTCTCTCCAGACCATGCCTCACGTTTAGAGTCTAACTTGGAGCAGATCCAAGTGATTTTGTCCTGCTGATGCTCAGCAAATTCCTCTGCACGGCCCTGTAGGTGGGTTGCTGGGCCCACCTTCCCCAAAAGAGATCGAGTAATTTTAAACAGGGCCATTGGGTGGCATTCTGCACATGCAATAAGAGCAGAGAAGTATTGACGTTTTGCCGCTCTTATTGCCACAGGTAAAGGTAAAGGTTTCCCTTGACGTAAAGTCCAGTCGAATCCGACTCTAGGGGGCGGTGCTCATCTCCGTTTCTAAGCCTTGGAGCCGGCGTTGTCCATAGGACACTTCCGGGTCATGTGGCCAGCATGACGACTCGGAACGCCGTTACCTTCCCGCCGAAGCGGTACCTATTGATCTACTCACATTTGCATGTTTTCGAACTGCTAGGTGAGCAGGAGCTGGGACTAGCAACGGGAGCTCACCCCGCCGCGCGGTTTCGAACCGCCTTATTGCCACAAGGTAGGCCTTAATAGTGGCTCTAACCTGTGTTCGGTCGGATTCATTCGTCTTCTTCCAGCAGCTTTCTAGACGTCTCTTAACCCTCTTCCAAACCCTCAGCTCCTCCGTAAACCATGGGGAGTGTCAAGTTGGATGGGACAAGAGAGGCTACACAGGCGCGATCCTGTCCAAGGCCCCGGCCGCCTCCCTATTCCAAGCAGCCTCCAGGGCCTCTGCTGGACCGTGCAGTAGATCCTCAGGTATAGCCCCCAGTTCCCTCTGAAACCTCACCCGGTCCATCAGTCACTGGGGGCGGACCAATTGAATGGGTCCTGCCTCCCTGTGGAGGAGGGCGGCATAAGAGAATCTCAGGGCCACCAGGGCGGGTCTGAACATGACAATGGGGACAGCTGTAACCCTCTCCTCAGATCACATTGCCACTGCTCCAACAAGGAAACCAAGTCTGGAGTGAGGCCACTGTCTTGAGTCAGATCCCGAACAATCTGGGACAGGCCCATGGTCACCATGGTGGCCATGAACTCCCAAGCTGTCTCCAAGGCCCGCCCCAGGGATGGCAGGTTGAAGTCCCCCAAAACCATGAGTCTGGGGAACTCCACTGCCAACCCCGAGATGGCCTCCAGCAGCTCAGGCAGGGAGGTTGCTACACAGCAGGGAGGCTGGTACAGTAGCAACACCCCCAACTTTCTCGGGAACCCAACTTGAAAAACAGGGTCTCACAACCAGCCACTTGTGGAGCAGGGCCCCTGAAGGCCACAAGAGGCTCTTAGATGACAACAGCCACCCCTCCCCACTCGGCCCTGGAGTCTCGGCTGGTGCCATACTGTAAACATGGCTGAGCACATTTCCAAAAGGGGTACCTCCCCTTCGGGGCCCAGCTAGGTCTCGGTGATACACGCCAGGTCTGCCCCCTCCTCAGTGATCAAATCACATATGGGAGGGCTTTGTTGTTGACTGACCTGGCGTTGAGCAGACTCCTGTGCTTTCGCAGGGCTTGGCTCTTGGTGGAGATCAAAACCTCTTCACCTCCTAAAACTTTGTTCCTGATTTCCTGGGGCACAAAAGGATGTAGGACCTGGGAGCCCCAACAGGCCACAGGCTCCATGCGAGCCAGCTTCACTCATGCTGGCCAGGGCTGCTTCGAAGCACGCCCAGGGTCTTGGAGCCGGTGTTCCCAGCAAGCCAGCTTTGTTGCTGAAGGAGGAAATTCTCAATTTCCAGCCATCTCCATTATGGGGAAAAGTGAGATCTGACTAGGGTTGTGTCACCTTGTAACAATCAGGGCTTAATCCTCTTGCTGCAGCAAGAGGTGGGGTTTCTATCATACTCAATGACTGCCAAGTCTGGATGCACACACACTTATTGAAGTCTGTAGGACTTCCACCTTATGCCACAGGGTATCGGGAAGGAAGCCAAGGATTTAGCAAGAAACTTGAGTAGGGGGAGCAATTTTACCCTATTTCTCATAGTAACCCAGTGGGAAGCAGAAAGCAAGCTCTCCAGGTGCAACCTGGCAATACCCACCCAGAGAAAAGATGATGCAGAGTCTCCTCTAGCAATATTTAAGGTGATCACTCCAGAAGCCATAAGTGGCATTCCTATTTAAGTGCCATCCTGAGGATGTCAGCCCTTCAAGGTAAACCAGACTAGGAAACCAAAGTCATGCGGGCTAATACTACTTTTATTATAAAGTTATAGTACAGGTAGTCCTGGTTTAGCAACCACAATTGGGACTGGCAACTTGGCCATTAAGTGAAATGGCTGCTAAGTGAAGCCACGACTGTGCTTGTGATCCTACTTCAGCTTTCCTTTGCTTTACAGACCTGCGAAGGTCGTAAATGCGAGGATTGGTTGCAGTTACTTTTTCATCAGTCATAACTGCAAATGGTCACTAAATGAAGCAGTTGCTAAACAATGACTACCTGTAACAGAATCTTGCAAGTCTGAAAAGGCTTCCCCTCCCTCCCTCTCTTTAGGGAGGGACTTGTCCAAGATTGTCAGGTTACAGTTCTGCCCCAGATTCAGAATTCTTTTATCTGACCATTGGCTTGGTACCAGCTCTTCCTCCTGTCCCTCAAGGTAATTCCTTCTACAGGAAGGACCTACAAAGAGTCAGCATATTGCATGCACTTTAGAATTGGTGTGATGCAAACACCAGTATGTTGGCTTGCAAGTCACCGTCTAGGTTCAAGATCCTGGTAATCATAGAATAAGCTATGCATTCTTCAGTTGCACTTGGGGAATCCTGGCCAAAATATGCAAAACTGACTGGCCTTGTTATTTCCATTGAGAGGAAATGCTGCACATGGCACAACTGTGACTGATGCTGGTACCCTTGTATACAACTTCTCTGGGTTATAAGAAAGCAGTTGTGAAAGCCTCTTGTGATGGGCCATAAAGGGACTACTGTACATCCTTTCTGCCCTTTGTATAATGTTGCTCAATCCAAAAGGGAAAGCATGAAGGTTATGTATGCATGGCTAATTATCCCAGAGATGAGTCCCTAGGACAGTGTTTCTCAATCTCAGCCACTTTAAGATGTGTGGACTTCAACTCCCAGAATTCCCCAGCCAGCAAGCCCTAGAAGCATGCTTGGTTGTGGAATTTAGAACAGAAAAGTAGAAAAAGGCAAGCTGAACATAATAAGCTGGATTTTATTTTATTTTTTAATTAAGATTTCATTCACCAGGGAAATGCTTAGATACTATGCTGATTAAATTATTATAAATCTCCATTCACTTTAACAGCAAGATTGCCTTAAAATCATACATTACCTTTTTTTTAAAAAAGAAAAAAATGTGAATCACGCATGTGCACAGTGGGGAAAAGGGTTCAACACCCACCAGTCCAGAGCCCCAGGTCCCCCACTGTTTACTTGTGAGATCCTGTAAGATGAGCCTCCCTGTTTAATTCATTAGAGGGGAAGCCATCTGGTGCATGGAGCTGTATCTATACCTGAAATTAATGTGAAATCTTGCACTGGGAAACAGATAGGCAGACTGTGGGAAAGGCTCAGTGTGCTGGGAAACATATGGACTGGAAACACATCATAGTTGCCTTCCATTTAAGTTCCATAATGAAGCTTAGAGTACCAAGTATACCTAACATTTTGGGAATAAGCGGGCAGGCAGGTGGGAAGAGACATTCGGCAATTACCTTGCTGATTCGGATTGGAGACTCTCTGAGTCTAGCAGCCTAAGGTCTGCTGAGAATGCTGGACTATCTTCCCACCTTTTTAAACCAGCCTAGTCAGTGGGAAAGGTGATGTAATGCAGGACTTTTCCTTCATGACCCATCTAGAAACTACAAGGACTTCATTAGTAACCCCTGGTGGTACATAACCACCTCTTCAGCAGCTAGTATTTAGCTAGCACTGCTAGCACTGAATCTGGCTTCCCCTCTATTTCTCCTAACTACTGAAATAGGCCTTGACTGATCTACCGGGAACAGGGACATATCTTCTAGACAGAGCAGCAGGGACCTCTAGGAACTGTAGGCCGACCAAATCTGGAAGGAGAAAAGTTCCCAACCGCCGACGCATACCCTTTTAAAAAAGCTAACTACGCCACGATCAACCTCTGTGAAACTGATCCTCAGGAGGCCTGCATGGAACCGTTCATAGTTACTGACCCAGAAAACCCCATTATTATTTCAAATGAGCTTCTGGGGATGCAAAGGTTCATGGCCTTGGTTATCCCAGAAGGCAAACACAAACGGAAATGGCGCTCTGGGCACCCAAGGCATTCTATGCTGTTGCAAACATACTTTGGGAAAGGTTTGAACCAAGTGCTCCATTGAGCAGCATGACGAATGTTAGATTGCGGGCAGTGCTGTGGTGACTTTTCAGAGATTACGCTGGCAGAAAAAGCAGCAGAAACATTTGAAGTCAGGTTGTACCATGCCAATTTAAAAAAGGAAAAAAAAAAAAGCGCCAAAGCAAGAACAAAATTCATACAAGTAACGTGGAAACATTCTAAATGCCTGTGTGTTAACGAAGGTGTCGCCCTCTTGAACACAAAAATGCACACAACAGAAACAAATGGATCCCAGCTGTAATGCTTTGTTTTTTTGTTCTTTTCCCCCTCTATCTGTAGAACTCCGAAACCCACAGCCCTTTCCTTCTCAGAATCATCAGTAATAACTAAAAAGCCATAATTAACCTGTAGAATCAACTGCTACAATAAGCCAGGGGTTAGGTTTCCTATCAGACACTCTACTAAACGACAAACATCTTCGTAAAGGATGCCTACGGAAAGGATAAAAGCTAGCCACAAAAATTATTTCGCTATAGCAAAAACCATTCTTCTATGGACAGCTAATTCCAAACCTTCCCCACCGTGTTACTTTTTTTCATTTTCTGGCTACTTCTGTTAGACCTAGATTTACAGCCCCACCTGACTTCTAAAGCTCAACATCATTTGCCTTTTCAGGAATTAATCAACACAACTCTCCAGTTAGAAGATCATGGCATATTTCTGGTGGACCTTTTCTTTCTCTCCATTTTTCTCTTTCTTTTTTTTTAACACCAACAAGAATTTGAGGCGCAGAAGGAGCAACTCCACCTGCAAAGTGCCAAGATTCGAACAGTATTTTCGCCAATCTGAGTAGCAGGGACTGCTAGCTGGATCAGAACTGGTGAGAACATGTATCTGAACATAAACTGGACTTAACAAATGGGAACACACAGAGAAATTAAGGGGTAAGGTGACTGCAGCTCTTCTGAACGCTCCGTTTTTGTCCTGAAGGCTGCGATACTTTGAAAGAAAAAAAGAAAAAAAAGCATCAGAAAACAGGAATAAGAATCCACTAAGAAATTTGGTAAGATTCTTCAGGGTGGAATAAATGTTATACGTGACCTGCTCACTACAAAAAGTACAATATCCTCCATTTCATTAAAGATTGCATTCATATGTTCAGTGGTCCGCTAATCCAGGTGTGTTGTATTACTTCCAGATCCCACCTTGCTTAGTTTGGTTTTCAACCGGTCTGTGTGTACATGTGACACACACACACAGACAGACAGACATATATATACAGTCTCCTGGGTGAGCATCTGATGGAGTCTCTGGCCTGGGGAAGCCCCAGTACAACAGCCACTCAGTCTCTTAAAGTGCCAACGCACAATTTGTCTTCCTGTTGTTAGAGAATTACACTGATTTTCAGCCGCTGGATGTCCGTTCCTAATTGCCAAATGCTGCCAAAGAGCAGCAAAGAACAATAGTTCCAAGGTCTGGGAAATATAATTTTTAGAGAGGCCTCAAGAGAACTCAACCCACTCAGCTAACCAACAAGACATCTGAAAAATGGATTAATCTCAGTCCATCAAAATGTAGGTTCTTGAACTTGGGCCTCCTAATTCAGCAGATGGCGGTGGAGAGGGGTTCAATAGCCGGGACACACCATTCCCCCCTAAAGCCAAGGGGCTATTGAGGCAATTTTACAACTTGCCTAAGAGCAGATTCTCTATCACTCCACCGAGTCTTTGCATAGAGATTGGTAGCCTTCTCATCTCACTCCACTCGCGGCCTGGTCCATGCAATCCAGCTTCTCCCAGTCCAGTCTGCCCAGCTGTATGTGATTACAACTCCCATTCTTCCCCAACTGGGGGAGGGACAGGAGCCATTTCCCCACATACCTGGAGATCCCTGGGCTTCGGGGAAGGCTTGTGTAGGTAGTCAGTTGAGCTAGAAACGAAGGGAGGTCCAGGGAATCAAAACAATGGAATCACCAGAAGGTTCACTCATCATTAAATACAATTAGGAGATTATCAATAAATAATTTGACAGATTTCCATACAAAAAACGGAAGTGATATATACAGTATTTCCAAGTATCCCCAATATTCCTGTGAAGGACCCATTTGAAAAATAACTGGGTATCAATATTCTGAAAACCTACCTGGAATTACGAACATTCCTATCAAAAATCATCACATTTTGAGTGTTCGTTCTAACTTACACAGCAGCTTTCTCCAAATCGGTGTGCTTTAGAGGGACTGAACTACAGTCTCATACAGCGTTTCTCAACCTTGGCAACTTTAAGACGTGTGGACTTCAGCTCCTGGAATTCTGGGAGTTGAAGTCCACAGTCTTAAAGCTGCCAAGGTTGAGAAACGCTGGTCTCGTACATTCCCAGACCGTACAACCACTGAAACTGTAGTTCAGCATCCTGAGAGCATTCCAGGGAGGAGAAGGCTGCTCTGTACCATCTAGAGCTTACCGCGTGCTTAGACATTGCGAAGTTATATTCAATCAAAAGTGAACTTTCTGGGGCAGCCGAAAACCAGATGACCGGAATCAGCCGAAACGGGTCCTGCACTCTTCAAGAATAAAAAAAAAAAGGAAGTTCCCCGAGGCGCGGTTCTCTATACTCCCCTCCCAACAGGAGCAGCCTGTTAAAACAACGGGATCGGGTAGGCGAACAAGGGATTCTCTCGGTTGTGGATCTTCTCATGTCTTTTATGGTGGGAGCTGTGGCTGAAACATTTGCCACAGAACCGGCAGGCGTAAGGTTTCTCCCCGGTGTGGATCCGATGGTGCTGGACTAGGGTCGATTTGTCAGTGAAGCAATTCCCACACTCGGAGCACACGTACGGCTTCTCCCCGGTGTGGATCCTCTGGTGCCGAAAGAGATTCGAACTGACGTTGAAGCTCTTCTCGCAGATGCCGCACTTGTAGGGCTTCTCCCCCGTGTGGATGCGCATGTGCTTGATCAGGTCGGCGTTGTGGCCGAAGCTCCGCAGGCACTCGGTGCACGTGTTCAGCACTTCTGCTTTCGGCTTCACTTTGGGCTTCTCGTCGACGGCACTGGCGTTGGCCCCGTCCACCTGGGCGCAAACGTCCTGCGGCTCCTCCGCGGGGTCCTTCAAGTGCTTCTTCTTGTGAGAGCTGCGGCTGTAACTCTTGCCACAGTCGATGCACTCGTAGGGCTTCTCGCCCGTGTGGATCCGCTGGTGCTGAGTGAGGTTGGACTTATCGTTGAATCGCTTACCGCAATCGAGGCATATGTACGGTTTTTCCCCAGTGTGGATTCTCTGGTGTCTGTTGAGGCTGGAACGGACAGTAAAGCTTTTCCCGCATTCGGAACACTTGTGTGGTTTGTCGTCGCTCTGGACCGGCCACGGGCTGATCAGGCTGGAGTTCTGGATGAAGACCTTCCCACATTCAATGCAGATATCGGGGATCTCTTCTGTCTGGGTACCCCGATGTACCAAGAAGGCTTTGCGTTTCTTGATGGTATGTACCGGTTTCACTGGCCATGTCACTGATGGTATCTTCTTCTCCCTTGTTTCGGATCCACGGGCTTGGCTGTGTCCAGGGCTTAAGCTTAGCATCTTTAGGAGTTTTCTTTTGGTCACCAGCTGAGATCGAGCGTCCTCAGGTCTAAAGTTCTCTTCCATATGGCTCATCCTGTTACTTCCTCTCACCTGGCAAGGAGACAATATGTTGTTCATTTAAAGTTGGACAATTTGCACAACAGGAAAAACATCAACACTTTAAGCCTGCCCCACTATCCAAATATAAGCCCACAGCATTCGCAGTTCGATGTTGTTCTTATATTTGGGAAGGCTGCATTTCTAGAAGATTTTCTTCTGACTTCCATTGTTTTTATCATTTTCCACCAGTTCCCCCACTCTTTCATTAAAGGCCCAAGAAGAGCTTCTATCTACAGCAGGATTTCTCAACGAGGGTTCCTGAAGAGGTTACTAGGGGTCCCCTGGGAGATCACGATTTAAAAAATTATTTCAAATTCAGGCAACTTCACATTAAAGAGGTACGTTTCATTCTTTATTTTCAGTTTAAGAACGCTGTTCATGCATACATACAGGCCTACACATGAAACGAATATTATAATTTTGGAACTTCTGGCCTATATATTTGAGCCTGAATGTGCAGGGGTTCCCCGAGGCCTGAAAAATAATTCAAGGGTTCCTCCAGGGTCCAAAAGCTGAGAAAGGCTGATCTACTGACCTGCATGACACATTACTTTTTCAAAAGGACACACTCCAACTCTATGCAGAAAAATCTATGCTACAAGGTTCAAAGGATAACCCTTCTCCATCAATTAAAGAATGATCTGAAGTACTAATTTCTGGAGTTCTTGATGCTTTCTGAGCTTGGTTGTTTGCTGACAGACATTTCATTACCCAACTAGGTAACATCACCAGGCATGATAAAGTTATCTAGTTGGGTAGTGAAACGTCCGCAAACAAACAACCAAGCTCAGAGAGTACCAAGAATTCCACGGTTCAACCCTGAGCTACAGATATTCTCTTCTATTGGACTTTACCTCTCTTTCTATAGTCAGTCAAGTACTTTATCACTGGAAAAACTGCCTGGGAGGCTATTTAGAAATTTGGAATGCATATGCTAATTTATATGATTTATCTCCCATTATTTCATTATGCTAACTCTCTAAAAGTTACCAATTGCATGATATATTTGTGTACAAGTTTCGTTTAGTATGATAGTGGGAAGGTTTTGTTGGGTTTTTTTCACTTTTTTTCTTTCTTTTTTACACACAAAATAATATTCAAATTTAAAATCCTGCATTCCCTATGAAGGGACAAGGGGAGAGAATGGGTGCTGCAGACACTGGAGGCTGGACCAGCTGCTGATCTCTGCAAAGAATCAATTTACTGTACTTATGAAGCCCGACATATTTGCTAAGTTTAGGCTGGACAGTCTTTAATGTCCCCTAACGGTAGAAATGTCCCCTAACGTGTGGCTCAGAGGGGTAGGCGGCAGTATTGCAACCGAAACTCTCCCCAAGACCCAAGTTTGATCCCAGTGGAAGCTGGATTCTCTCTCCGGTAGCTGGCTTAGGTCGACTCAGCCCTCCATCCTTCGGAGGTCGGTCAAATGAGCACCCAGCTTGCTGGGGAAGGTGACAACCGGGGAGGGCAATGGCAAACCACCCCACTAGAGTGTGCCAAGAAAATGTCGTGAAAGTGGCGTCCCCCCAAAGGGTCAGACATGACTCGGTGCTTGCACAGGGGACCTTTCACCTTTCAACGGTAGAAAAAGGGGCTAATAAAATGAGATCCCACCAGAGATGGATCTTCCACTAGGAGCCATCATTTATAAACACTACTTCATTTCTTTCTCAAGCAAGCAAGCCCTGAACTCAGGGCTGGGTATCACATCCTGCAAGAACCCTATTCCAAACATAACCAGGGCCCTTTCATTTACTCACTACACAGGCAAGGGGCGTTTTTATTAATGAACGAAGACAGCCAGAACACAAAGACTTCCACTCACACCTGCTGTCATTGAGGAAACAGTAAGAATAAAGCGGCGTCCCCCCAAAGGGTCAGACATGACTCGGTGCTTGCACAGGGGACCTTTCACCTTTCAACGGTAGAAAAAGGTGCTAATAAATTATCTACAAGCGACAGTTTGCATTTTGCCCGGGGTGGGAGAAGGGAGACGGAACACACTCCGGAAAAGAAAGGTATTCTGTGTATGCTCAGAGACACTCTCCCTCCCTCCTCGCTTGCTCGTCCTTCCCTCCCTCCCCACGGAGGGTAGCTGATCCCGCCCAGGGCGGCGAGGCAAGCACCGGCAACCCGACGCGCCGCTCTCCACCCGACTCCACGCCGGGGGCTTGGCGGGGAGCCTACCTTGTGCTCTCGGACGCCCGAGCTCATAAAGGCGGCAGCGGCGGGCGCCGCGTCCCGCGGAGGGCGCCGATGGGTTGGTGGTGGCGGGGAAGCCGCGGAGCCGTTTTGTGCCGCGAAGTCGAGGTGCAAAACGTCCGCGCGCCTGCCTACATCGCCACCAAGCGCCGCGGGGCTCCGGGGAAGGGCGCGGGAGCAGCCCCGCGCGCGCAACTCTCCGCCGCGCCTACAATGGAAGAGCCGAAGGAGGCGGCTGCTTGCAGCGAGAGCTACCTCTGACCCAGGAAACTCAACGCTGCCGAGCGGACCCGTTCAAACAAAGCCAGAAGCCTCCCGAAGCAAATGCCAGAGCCCCCTGCTGGATGACGGGGGATCTCGCCGCGGCCTGGTGGGAACTCCCTGCCTCAGTGGCATGGCGAGGGCTTGAGCGCCTCTGAGCTTGTGCAGAGTGCCTTTTGAAGCTGGGAGGTCTCGTGCCAAGGGCCTTTCAGTTGTGAGAGTATTTGAGCGGACGGAGGGAGGTGCGGGTCCTGAAAGTTCCTTTTTGCGCTTGCACAACCCACCGCGTTCTTGCCCATGTGAATGCAGACCCTGGAGAGAGGGCATGATTCAGTTTTTGGGATTCCCCCCAAATGGATGAACTGAATACATACTGTATAATTAACCAATGTGTGGATGCAGCATCACAGATTTGAGTACGGAAGCCTTTGTGCACGGTGGTTACCATTTTTGTAAACCTTCTCAGTGTAAACATTGTTTAGTTTCAACTCTAGCTTTTAGGGATGGGATGGGTGACTTGACTTCCCCATCTCCCTCTTTTTTTCCCAGTTTTATTTGATAGATCTTTAACTGGTTCTTGGTCTTCTGACTGATTACCATTAATTGTAGTTTTATTCATTAAGTTATTTGCATTTTAATGGTTTAAATTATTTTAGCCAGTGCTTTTTCAGTAGTAAAGCGTGTTAACAATGTATTTGCTGAATGACTGAATGAATAAATGGCTGCCAGTAAATGTTACAGGCTTTTTAAAAAGCCGTAAGATTGTAAT